>NC_142786.1:3947500-5207500 GCF_988280905.1 Pimephales promelas | reverse complement strand
GTTGTTTTTTTTTAATTAAAAGAGATTTATTTGTTCAACATCTGTTCAATAGGTTTTTTGTAGTTTTTTTTCAGCAAGAACACATTTAATTGATCAAAAGTAACAGTAAAGACATTTATAATATGTCATACAAATAAAAGTATCATGGTTTCCACAAAAATATGAAGCAGCTCAATTGTTTTCAACATTGATAATAATAATAGTTTCTTGAGCAGAAAATAAGCATATTGGAATGATTTCTCAAGAATCATGTGACACTGAAGAATGCAATGATGAGTAATGAGAGTAATGATGCTGTACATAGTAATTTTTTATTATATATATCATATTTTTTATATACATTTTTATTATAAAATTTTATATTATTATTATATACATATATATATATATATATATATATATATATATATAAACACACTAACCCAATACTTTTGAACGGTGGTGTATTTATTAAATATAATTTGTAATAATGCAAAAACTAAGTGCCAAACTAACTAAGAATGGTGTAATTTAGGTGCAACTAGCAATACTACTACACAATATAACCGGTGGTCTGGAATACTTAATTCTGATTGGTCAGTCATGATATTCAGTGGCCACATATTTTATCACTCTACACTCTCTTTCTTCTCACGTAATCAAATCATTTCAAAGCAAATCAGTTTTGGTTTAAAACTTTTTCATTCATATATTTGGTAAGTAGCTATGGAATAATGTCAGATGAGCATTATAACAAAATAAATGACAGGTTGATTGGGTCACTGGCCAGAACGACCCATTAAAAGCCGCTGTTTTCTCTCCTCTGTTAGGAACTGCTCGTGGTATTGTGGTTTGCACCGGTGACCGTACTGTCATGGGCCGCATTGCTACTCTGACCTCCGGCCTGGAGACCGGAAAGACCCCCATCGCCAAGGAGATCGAGCACTTCATCCAAATTATCACCGGCGTGGCCGTCTTCCTGGGCGTGAGCTTCTTTATCCTGTCAATCATCCTGGGCTACACTTGGTTAGAGGCCGTCATCTTCCTCATCGGCATCATCGTCGCCAACGTGCCCGAGGGTCTGCTGGCCACCGTCACTGTGAGGATCGCTGCTTTTATTCTGCGTCCTGATGCTAGTGTTGTCTTTTTCACATTTTTCAGTTTAATTAATGTGTGTTTGGTATTTTTTGTTCATGGCTTTGTTCGGAATGGAATACTAACGTACCGCGCAGTATGTACACTTCATATCGCCTAGTGAGTATGTGAAATATTAGGATGCATCAAATAAAATAAAAAAGTGACTGCAGATATTTAGAATGTTACAAAAGATTTATTTTTCAAAAATGTCTATTAATCAAAAATGACAGAAAACAAGATACTGGTTTACACTGATAAAAATATGAACTGTTTTCAACATTGATGATAATAAGAAATGTTTCTTGCGCAGCAAATCAAAGGATCATGTGATGAGTAATGATGCTGAAAATTCAGCTTTGCCGCATTTAAAAATATATTAAACGATTAATTAACGATTAATGTCAAACGATTAATCGCGATTAATCACGTCCAAAATAAGTTTGTGTTTACATAATATATGTGGGTGCACTGTGTATAATTATTTTATATATATAAATACACACACATGCTTGTAAATATTTAAGAAATAGTTTCATGTAAATACTGAATTTAGATTTATATATTAAATATAATATTTTATATATAAATAATATTTTTTTGGGATGCGATTAATCGTTTGACAGCCCTAATTAAAAACTGTTCTTTTCATAATATTTCAAATGCAGCCTTGGTGAGCATATGAGAATTAAATTAAAGAACATTAAAAAAATCGATCCCAAACTTTTATATTTTATGTAAAAAATATGAAAAATATTGGCAGCGCAAACAAATCATTAAAAGTTTACGCAAATTCGTGTTTGATATTTCGCTTTACATCACAGTACAAATGTCAAGTAATGGCATTGCATTGTGGGAGACAGTATCTCATGAAGTGTGCTTTGTTGACTACATGCATGTTCAATAGTATACACAAAAAATAGTAAGTCAATTTTAGTTTATATAGTTTCATTCTTATAAATTTACAGTACTAGTCAGGTTACAGAGTTCAGTTCTCTAGGTCAAATATGAATAGTGTGCCATTCCGGAAAATTCCATGAGATTATATTTGGACAATTTAATCTGTGTGTGTGTGTGTATTTGTTGTCTCTCCGTTTATTCTACTATTCCGTTTGTTCCATCCGTTTGCGTGTCTGGTTCATTTCTTGTCATCTCCAGTGTAACTCTTTACTGTGTTACTGAAGTGTTGTAGCATCTCGTCCACATCACAGTGTGTGTTCTTGAACTGTATTCCCTCTCTTTAATCCTTCATATCTGTGACTCTTTGTGACTCTATCGCTGTTTCTCTCTCTGTCTGTTTCTTTCCTGTGTTCTTTTACAGACTCTCACTGTTGAAAGCCTATAGGTCAATATGAAAATCTGAAAGTATTGCTCTGTGGTATCTCTAGTTGCCTGTGAAAGCTAGCTAGTGGCTACCACATAGAGCAGACGCTGTGCTCAGCTGTGCATTGAGGTTGGCCTGTGCCTCTGGCTGCGATACACAACTACTGTAGGCCTGAAACATACCCTACGCAGACGTCACACTCCGTTTCGTGCATCTTTAATTTAAACTAACGCAAATATGCATTGGCTATAGATTCCCTACACCGACACTGAGGACATTTGTATTTTTTGCATTAATGATATATATTTATTTTATTGTTTTGACTGTACCAAACTGGCAAATTAATATTATTGTTAGAGTAAATGTTATTCTATTATTCTTCAGCATTAAAATTCATCATTTTATTTAAAAATAGGAACATTAAATTTAAAAAAAATAATTTTGTAACCTATTTTTTAGCTATTTTGAGTCAGATTTACTAACAGCTTGCTCCAGCACAAACCCTATTTTATGGGATTGCACTCTCACACTAATTTACCCAATAAATTTGGCCCTTTATGTCCATAAGAAGAATTTGCATGCTTATCTCCACTACCTGGATTTGTCTTGTAGATTTTTTTAAAATGTTAATAAATAAAAAAAATTAAAGCACTACAATAATATGTTTCCCCATGCAATGATATGTTTCCCCTCAAAGGTTTGAGGTTGGTAAAATTGTTTTTAATGAAGTAATATATATATATATATAATATATATATATATATATATATATATATATATATATTTTATCTGAACCTAGCTAGGATGTATTTATTATTATTATTATTCAGAAATACAGTAAAACTTTAATATTGTGAAATAGTTTTACAGCCTAAAATTGTTTTCTGTTTATATATATATATATATATATTAAAATGTAATTTATTCCTGTGATGTAAAGCTGAATTTTCAGCATCATTACTCTAGTCTTCAGTGTCACATGATCCTTCAGAAATCATTCTAATATGTTGATTTGATGCTCAAGAAACATTTATTATTATCATCAATATTAAAAACATATAACTTGTATAACATGTATACGTATCTTGTTTTTTTGGTGCAAAGCTTTGTCAAATGCATCACAGAAATACATTTTGATTGATTTTTACATCAATTTACACACTCCATTTTCTTTGAATCTGATTAACCAAGCTCATCTGTCACAGGTCAGATCATAGTCTAAAAGACAAAAAAAAATATATGCTTACTGCATTTTGCATGTTCCCTGGCAGACAATCGTTCACCTTAGAAAATAAACTGTGTTCTGCACATATTTTTCTCACTGCAAGAGAACCCTTTATTATCAATAAGGATTGGGTTATTTTTATTTTTTATTTTTTTTAGGCTTTGGATGATGAGGGCATGAGGTCATCTAATTTGACTGACTCCAATCAAGTAACAGATGAATTTGTGCTAATATCCGTTAAATATATTAGATATATTTTGACATCAATAACAAAAGCTAGACAATCGCGAGTAAAGAGTATGTTTCTGACCACTCTGCTTTCTCTATCTGTGCTGTGCTTCGCTTTGATTTAACACTGTTCTATTATTGCACGATGGTGCATTGTGCCACAACATGTCACTGAAATTCTGTTGGTTCTCTTTCTCTCCACCTCTTTTTCCTTTTAACTTCTGCCTCCACCACTCTTCCTTTTGCTCTGTTTTTTCTGGTCCTCTGTTTCCGTTCCTCTCGCTCTATCTTTCTGTCTCCGTGTCTCAGGTGTGTCTGACCCTCACGGCCAAGCGCATGGCCCGTAAGAACTGCCTGGTGAAGAATCTGGAGGCTGTGGAGACTCTGGGATCCACCTCCACCATCTGCTCTGATAAAACCGGCACCCTGACGCAGAACCGCATGACTGTCGCCCACATGTGGTTCGACAATCAGATCCATGAGGCCGACACCACTGAAGATCAGTCTGGTGAGCTGTGAGAGGATGGCTAGGTGGTTGCTTGGGGGGTTCTGGGTAGATAGATCTATACCATTCAAAAAAGTTTGGGGTCTGTAAGATTTAGTTTGGAAATAAATGAGCAGGGATGACTGTACAGACATTTATAATGTTACAAAAGACCTCTGTTTCAAATAAAAGCTGTTCTTTGTATTTGTCAAAGAACAAACGTATGATGGTTTTCATGGTTATGATATTTAACTTAAAGGGATACTTCACCTCTGGAAAGATGAATGTGCATTTAAAATGGGTCATTTATGTAAAAGAAATGTGAAATTATTTTTGAATTTGGAACTTTCTAGACTGAGAAAAGCAATAAAACAACTCCCAGAATGCACTTGCTTCGCTGCCTTAGGAGGCCACGCCTATCCTAGATAGATAGATAGATAGATAGATAGATAGATAGATAGATAGATAGATAGATAGATATATAGATAGATAGATAGATAGATAGATACTGTATTGATTGCGTGTGTGATCTGTTCTAGGTGCGTCCTTTGATAAGAGCTCTGGGACGTGGTTGGCTCTGGCCCGTGTGGCAGCGCTCTGTAACAGAGCCGTGTTTAAGGCGGGACAGGATTCTCTGCCTATCCTGAAGCGCGACGTCGCAGGAGACGCCTCGGAGTCGGCTCTTCTCAAGTGCATCGAGCTCTCCTGTGGGTCCGTCAAAGCCATGAGGGAAAAGAACAAAAAAGTAGCTGAAATTCCCTTCAACTCCACCAACAAATACCAGGTTTGTTTTCTGTAATTGTAAGTCTGGCATCCATTCTCAGTAAACATAACCTTCATTACTTAATACTTAAAATAATGTTATTTTTTTACTGTCTGTGCATAATAAAATGTAAAAAAAGTAAGTTTGGCGTAACAACACTTCATATTTGTTATTATTATTATTATTATTCCAGGAAAATATTGTGCAACTTAACCCAATATTAAACAGTATGATGTTATTTTAACTTGAATTGCAAAATGGACGGTTGACATGTCCCCTATTTCTGATTAACGATCAGATTTTATGTTAAATGTATTTGTATGTGTAAGAAAAGTGTAGGTTCTGTCACCATTTATATTAAGTTTATCACCATTTTTTAAAACTTTTATTTTCATAAGTTCATGTCAAATGGTCCTTCAATGAAGTGTTTTTTATTACAAATATTACATGTAGTCTCTCTTTTTTTTCTCTGTTTTTTTAAAATTATTTTTAGATAGATTTTTTTATATATTTATTCTACTATAATTGTTTTGTAATACTGTTTCTTTATTACAAACATGATGTTTATTCATTCATATATTGTGAAGCTACATGCATAATAATTATTGAAGCTGCGTGCATAATAATAATCAAAAATGAGCAAAATATTGTTTAAAATAGTTTTAGATGGATTATAGTATCCAAATCACAGATTTCATTTCAACTAACAATTAGACAAATATTTAATATTTCATCAATGCTAAAGATTATCCTTTTAAATATAATTGGAGGATTTTGTATATAGATAACGATAGATTTGTTTAGTTCATCATTAGACAGTGCCATTTTTCTAAGATGTTTTACTTTAATTCTTAGGGATAGTTAAACATGATCATCTTCATTCACATTCAGTTCTGATTAACTCTCATTCTCATATGTTTTCCCACCAGCTGTCAGTGCACGAGACGGATGAGGGGACCGATAGTCACTACCTGCTGGTAATGAAGGGGGCGCCAGAGCGCATCCTGGACCGTTGCTCCAACATCCTCATTCAGGGGAAAGAGCAGCCCATGGATGAGGAAATGAAGGAGGCCTTCCAGAACGCCTACCTGGAACTCGGAGGGCTGGGAGAAAGAGTTCTTGGTGAGAAATAGAAATAAAAGACAAAATCATATTAAAAAGGCACAAATACGAATAGAAAAAACAATACATTTGCTCCTCAAAACTGTGGAATAAATCCATTTCTCTTGTTTTTCCTTCTTCCATCCAGGTTTCTGCCACGTGTTCCTGCCCGAGGACAAGTACCCCAAAGGATTTGCCTTTGACACCGACGACATCAACTTCCAGACTGACAAACTGTGCTTTGTGGGTCTGATATCCATGATTGACCCTCCCCGAGCTGCCGTCCCCGACGCTGTGGGCAAATGCCGCTCAGCTGGTATCAAAGTCATCATGGTGACCGGTGACCATCCAATCACGGCCAAGGCCATTGCTAAAGGTGTCGGTATCATCTCTGAGGGGAACGAAACCGTGGAGGACATCGCCGCTCGTCTTAACATTCCTGTCAGCCAGGTCAACCCCAGGTAGAGTATTAAAACACACAGGAAACTCCACAATCACATTTTGGCTGTTTCTTCCCATAATTTTCTGTAAACGATTTACTATTCTATGGATAAAAATATCTTTAGCCTGTGCTAAAGGTTCATGATGTTCCTGGATCAACATACTTTCCTATCGTCTGATCAGATTATGTCTGAACAGCGTTCATTTCCACCAATCGTATGCTTTTTGAAGTAGGCTAGGGTTAGGATTTGGTTTATGAATGCTTGATAGGAAAATTGTTTCTTGGAATGACAAAGGATGTTGTTTGGCTAAATTGCATCAGGCTGGTTTCAACCAGTATAATACCTTCCAAAATCAGGCAGTGGTAAAGCATCTACAATAATATAACAAAATATTAGCAAATTATTTTTACAAAAGGAGAATACATGGCTACTTTTGAATGTCCGTCGATGGAGGAAAATGCTTTTGCCCGATAATGGTGCAGTTTCAGGAAAAACATACAGGAGAAACCTAGAGTTCGTCTCAATCAGATTCCTAGGAGGTAGAAAGGAAACATCATTCTAGTGCATTTATTTTTATAATGTTTTCCAATAGAAAGGTCTAAACCTCCTTAAAGGAATAGTTCACTTTGAAATTAATTTTTGCTATGTTTCAGCTTACCTCAAGGGCATCTAAGATGTAGGTGTCTTTGTTTCTGCAGTAGTTTCAATTTTGATATTTTTAGGTCAAACCGTTCTTGTCTGTCAGTCATATAATGGAGGTCTATGGTCACCACCTCAAAGAGCATGCACAGAGAAGTCCAAATTAAACATGATTTAATCACTCGTAAATGTAAGTACACATTGATGGCCTAAGACACGAAACGAGCGGTTTGTGTGAGAAAACGAGCAGTATTTATATCGTTTTTTACCTCATGTAACCACAGCCACGTCCAAGTGATCTGAGGGCGCTTCGGTCTGTGCAAGCATCACTCATTGTTTACACAGAGATTTCGGAAGTGTTACCTTTCATTGTGAAGATCTAGACATATTTAGATATACAGAAAATCGCAATGGAAGACGATTTCGATATATCAACAGATCAGATCACTTGGACGTGGCTGTGGTTACAAGAGGTAAAAACAATATAAATACTGTTCGTTTTCTCACGAAAACCACTCGTTTCGTGTCTTAGGCCATCAATGTGTACTTACATTTACGAGTAATTAAATCATGTTTAATTTGGACTTCTCTGTGCATGCTCTTTGAGGTGGTGACCATAGACCTCCATTATAAGACTGACAGACACAAACAGTTTGACCTAAAAATAGCAAAATTGAAACTACTGTGGAAACAAAGACACCTACATCTTGGATGCCCGTGAGGTCAGCTAAAACATATCAAAAATTAATTTCAAAGTGAACTATCCCTCTAATGACGGACCATTAAAAACGGAACTGAAACTTCTGGATAATGTTAAACTGGTTTGTGTAATATTTATTGCTCTGACAGCAGCTGTACAGTTTGTCTGATTTTGACACAACCGGAGAGCGTGTTTCCATTTAGTATTCTTCATGCGTGTGTTGTCAGGGATGCTAAAGCCTGTGTGATCCACGGCTCAGATCTGAAGGATCTCACGCAGGATCAAATGGATGAACTGCTGAGGAATCACACGGAGATTGTGTTTGCCAGGACCTCTCCCCAGCAGAAACTCATCATCGTGGAAGGCTGCCAGAGACAGGTACACACACACACACACACACTAGCATTCACCTTAAAACCTGTTCATTTAAACTCTTCATTAGTAATCATATAAGTGACTACACACACTCTCTGTGTGTCTGTGTCCTTTAGGGCGCCATTGTGGCCGTGACTGGTGACGGAGTGAATGACTCCCCCGCTCTGAAGAAGGCAGACATCGGTGTTGCCATGGGGATCTCGGGCTCAGACGTCTCCAAGCAGGCTGCAGACATGATCCTGCTGGACGACAACTTTGCATCCATCGTTACTGGAGTTGAGGAAGGTATGAGAGAGAGGGAGGCGAAGCTTATGAGAAAGGTAGAAAGAAATCCAGAGCAAGCCAGGGGCAAATCAGACAAGGAGATTGTTTTCATCTATGCCTCAGATTTTGCTCTTTATTCTTCATTTTGATCTCTGCTAGATTCCACAAAGTGGTTGCTAGTCTTCCTGGGGTCCACATTGAACATTCGTAGTATAAAATAGTATAAATGTGTGTTAAAAGCTCAGAATAAAATGTTCAGATCATTAAAATCAACACAAATATGATCGAAAAACAATAAATAAAATGAAATAAAAAATAAAATAGTATAATATAGATAAATGCAACAGTAAAAAAAAATTAAAAAGTAGGTAATATTTAAAATAGGGCTGTCAAACGATTAATCGTGATTAATCGCATCCAAAATAAAAGTTTGTGTTTACATAATATGTGTGGGTGCACTGTGTATAATTATTTTGCATATATATAAATGCAAACACATGCATGTATATTTAAGAAAAAAAATATTATTTATATATAAAATATTTATATATAATATAAACTATATATAAATCTATATACATTATATACATGAAGATATTTCTTAAATATATACAAGCATGTGTGTATATATATATATATATATATATATATATATATACAGTATATATATATATATATATATAATAATTATACATAGTGCACCCACATATATTATGTACTAAACACAAACTTGTATTTTGGATGCAATTAATCGTGATTAATCGTTTGACAGCCCTAATTTAAAACATAATAAACACAATTGATTTTGAACGTTTTGAAGAAATATTTTGAAATATGTATTAATTAATTCAAAATAAACATTTATTAAAAACAACCATTTGACTTATGGTTATATGTAATATATGTAAAACAAATCTGAATTAAAATGAATATAATTCAAATAAGAAATATGATTAAATGTAACAATATTTCAGATTTAATTTTTTATTAATTTTATTTATTGTAATTTTATCATATTTTTATTTTAGTTTTTTAATACTTTTATAAAACAAATTGAAATGACAACAACAGTGAAAAGAGTAGGACATATTTAATTTAAATATCTATTAATTCGTTTAAAATGTATTTTTAAAAACCAAATGACTTATGGTTATATTTAATATATGAAATATAATAAATATAAATATGAAAATAAAACAAAATAAAATATGAAAAATATGATAAAATATCACAATCAAAATTATTTTTTTATTTATTGTCATTTATTATATTTTTATTTTAGTAGCCTATTTTTTTTAACGCTTTAATAAAAAAAATCAACAAACAAAACGACAACAACAAAGAAAAGTAGGTCATATTTAAACCATATAATAAACACAATTGACAGTATAAATGTATCGCAGGGGTCTTCTGTGAATGCAAATTATCATGATCAATGTTTGGAAAAAACAATACAAAACAGAAACAGTCTAGATGAATGAAATGTGTTTTTTCTCTTCCAGGTCGTCTCATCTTTGATAACCTGAAGAAGTCCATCGCCTATACGCTGACCAGCAACATCCCTGAGATCACTCCCTTCCTGTTCTTCATCTTGGTCAACATTCCTCTTCCTCTCGGAACCATCACCATCCTCTGCATCGACCTGGGCACTGACATGGTGAGATTCACGCACACACACACCTAATGTTTCATGTTAATAATGGATGTAAGGGAAACGAGTTATTTTCGACTGGCAATACACTTTTTTTCTCCAATACTCATGCATTAACCAATTGTTGTATGCCATATCAGGTCCCTGCAATCTCATTGGCTTATGAAGCAGCAGAGAGTGACATCATGAAGCGCCAGCCTCGTAACCCCCACAGGGACAAGCTGGTGAACGAGCGTCTCATCAGCATCGCCTACGGACAGATCGGTTAGTGAGCTAAAATTTCTGTTATAAGAGATTAGACTTGAAGTGAACTGAATGAAAGTGACGTATCCTCTGTCCTTTTAAATCGCGGTATGTAGGAATGATTCAAGCCCTGGGAGGATTTTTCAGTTATTTCGTGATCCTGGCTGAGAACGGCTGGCTTCCCAGTCTGCTGGTGGGCATCCGGCTAAACTGGGACGATCGCTCCAATAATGACCTGGAGGACAGTTACGGACAGCAATGGGTAAACATCAGATTACACAAACTACAACACGCTCTTGTCCAAAGCAACTTAAATACATTTTTACATTTATATTTAGCAGATGCTTCTAAAAAGCATCTTATCAAAACTTTTTATCAATCATATTTTCAGTGTTGGCATGTCTTTTGCCATTGGCTTCCATCTTAGCTATAAATTATCTAGTACAAGGAATACAAATTCAGCATTTTTTATTTTATAAAACATTTGGAGAGATATTTCTCAAGTGTTCATCAATGCAGGAAAGTTCAATCGATAACAAACAACTAAAACAATCTAGCAAAAATAAAATAATGTACACTACCATTTAAAAGGTTAGTGTCAATACGTTTTTTGAAGCGTTACTTATGCTCATTTGATCAAAGTACAAAAACAAGTAAAAAACTGTTTTAGTTTCATTTATTTTGATGACTTTTGTTTTCAATGTCACACGATCTTTCAGAAATCATTTTAATATGCCGATTAAAACATTTCTGTGCATAATTTCATTATGTTGAAAACGGTTTTTTTCAGGTTTTTTTATTTTTTCAGGATTTCGTTGATGAATAGAAAGTTCGAAAGAACAGCATTTATTTGAAATAGAACTTTGAAATGTTATGAAAGCGTTTTCTGTTACTTTTGATTATTTGAATGTAACCATACGTAACAAAAGTATTAATTTAATTCCAAAAAAATCATTTTGAACTGGAATATACAGGTGAAACTTGAAAAAATTATAATATCATGCAAAAGTTTCAGTAATTCAAACTTAAAAGGTGTAACTAATATATAATATAGACTCATTCCATGCAAAGAGAGATATTTCAAGCCTTTATTTGATATCATTTTGATTATGGCTTACAGTTTATGAAAACCCCAAATTGAAAATTAGAATATTGTGAAAAGGTTTTCATATAAGCCATAATCATCAAAATTATAACAATTATATGACTTTGCATGTATTCTACTTTTTCACTTGTATGTAAATGTGGAGCATGCAAGAATGTGTAACGCAATGATCTCTTTCTCTCAGACATACGAGCAGAGGAAGATTGTGGAGTTCACGTGTCACACAGCCTTCTTCGTCAGTATCGTGGTGGTGCAGTGGGCCGACGTGATCATCTGCAAAACTCGCCGCAACTCTGTGTTCCAGCAGGGCATGAAGTGAGTATCCGCTGCCCTGCCGCTAACACACATTTGCTGGAATTAGTAGTTGGGTCGAATTTGAAGCTAAATGAGTGTGCTTGTTTGTAGGAATAAAATCTTGATCTTCGGCCTGTTTGAGGAGACGGCTCTCGCTGCCTTCCTCTCTTACTGCCCCGGGATGGATGTGGCCCTCAGGATGTATCCTCTCAAGTGAGTGTTTACATTACAAAGCTATTTTGATATATAGCATTAGCTGAGGAAAAACTCATTCAAATAATGTGAATTCTCTTGTTTGTTTCTCTCGCTTCTTCTCTCAGGCCCAGTTGGTGGTTCTGTGCGTTCCCTTACAGCTTCTTAATTTTTGTTTACGATGAGATCCGAAAACTTATCCTGCGCAGAAACCCAGGAGGTACAGAGCCTGAATTACTCTCTCACACTGAGAAATAGAGCTTAGCGATAAAGCAAGAAAATAGTTCTTTTTTCTTTATACAGGATTTTAATATAAATATTAATATTTATGTATTTTCTCTGACGTGGCTTTGTTACGTGATCATTTGAAAAATAATGTAAACAGTTGTGTGTAAATATGTGTAAATCATTCTAATATACTAATTTGAAGAAATATTTTGTCATTATTAATGTAGAAAACGTTTTTTTCAGGATTCTTTGATCATTTGAAAGTGCAGCAAAGCACAGCATTTATATTTTATATTTTATTATACATTTTTGTATTGTCACTTTTAATCAATCAAAAGTAAGGCATCCTTGCTGAATAAAAGTATTTAAGGAGTAGTTCACTTTTAAAAAAAACTTTTGCTGATAATTTTCTCACTCCCATGTCATCCAAGATGTCCACGTCTTTCTTTCTTCAGTCGAAAAGAAATTAAGGTTTTTGATGAAAACATTCCATATAATGAACTTCAATGGGAACCAAACGGTTCAAGCTCAAAATGAGAGTTTCAGTGCATCTTCAAAGGGCTTTAAATGACACCAGATGATGAATAAGGGTCTTATCTAGCGAAACGATCGGTTTTATTTAAAAAATAAATAAAAAAGCTTAAGTTTATAAGCTCAAATGCTCGCCTTGCTCTGTTCTGTGATGAGCGTTCGTGACTCTCCTGTTCAAACTGCAAAATGAACGAATCTTTTTTTCAAGTCATGACTCGAAGGGTCCTAGATAAGACCCTTATTCATCGTCTGGAATCATTTAAAGCCCTTTGAACAGTTTGCACTGAAACTCTCATTTGGACCTTGAACCTTTTGGTTCAAGTCCATTATATGGAGAAAATCCTGGAATGTTTTCATTAAAAACCTTAATTTCTTTTCGACTGAAGAAAGAAAGACGTGGATCACATGGCGGTGAGAAAATTGTCAGCAAAAGTGTTTTTTAAAGTGAAATACAGTACATATCTAAATCTATAAAATATCTATCTTAAAAGGAAACTAGGAAAAAATTACATAGCAAAAAAAAAAAAAAAGCTAAACTGACCTATATATATTTTAGGTTTTATTGATGATGCAAATGAATCATTGTTTTGAATCGATTCATTGAAGTGAATAATGAAAATGAATCAAACATTTTAGTTACTAAAGTGGCAAGAAGAGGATGCATTACAAAAAATAAAAAGTGCAAATCATAATATTCACAATGTTTCATAAATGAATATTCTGTGAATATTTGATTTTAATAGTCATGCTGAATTTTAATTACGCCTTTTTCTCTCTCTGTTTTACTTCAGGTTGGATTGAAAAGGAGACATACTACTAAATTGTCAAATACTTCACTCATCAATTCTCCCTCATTTCCTCACTTTCTCTTTCTTAATGTCTTTCTCTGTCTTTTTTACATTCTACCCATCCCCCCTTTATAAAAAACATCATCTCCATCCTTTTACTGAAATAATAATAAAAAAAAATGAGATGAGATGAGAGGACCAAGCACCAACCGAGGAAGATGACAAACCCAAAGACTACAGCTGAATCTGCCAGAATCATAGTTGTAAGGTTTACTAAAACTGTTAAACACACCGTCAGCATGTGCACACGCACGGCTTTAGGAATGGATGTCGCGCATCACGTCTTTCCGAACCCGACATTTAGATTCAGTCACGGGCGACAGGGACTCCTGCACAAACACTGCCACGCTAGATTACTGTTGTTCATCCCTCTCCGTCCTCGCCATCGGGAAAATACAACTTAATCATGAAATTCATTTAGACTCTCGCCCTCTGCTGGGGGAAAAGAGGATGACTCCTGTCTCACCTGCCACCTCCTCCCTTTCTCTGTGTCTTTTCTTTCCAGGTCGTCGTTGTTGTTGTTTTTTTTCGTTCATCTTTTGAGTGTTGTTTTTATTAATCATTCCTAACTTTTTAGTCCGATATTTGTTACGTTAGACGTGTGTCTGAGAGCTGCTTGGTTTCATTTTTTTTCTTTCTCAGGCATGACAAAGCACACTGCCACCCACTCACTCTTTCTCTCTCTCTCTTTCTCTCTCCCTCCCTTTACCCTGCACTGCCCCTCCCTCCCTGCTCTCGCTCCTTCTGTCCGTTCCGTCTGTTTGTCTGTTTGTGAACGATGTGAAGACCCCCCCCCCCCCCCGACCCTGTTTCCCTCTAACCCCTGTTAAAAAAAGAGAAAATACAATCTTTCTGTGTCCTAGGAAAAAGAGATTTCTCTCTAATGTCATTGTTTAAATAAGTGCATAAAAATCAAATAAAAGCAATGTTACAACATGTCAATCAACTGCGAAAAATGAAATAAAAAAGAAGGATCTCTCTTTTCTCAGCTTGGCGTCGGTTTGTTTTTGTGTCTGATGTCTATGTTAATAAATATTAAGCATTGCCATTTGAGGATAATGTAAACATGCATTCACGTGGCATTTGAGCACAGTCAACACTTTTAATTTTTAAACGTTTTTAGAGTCAAGAAATTATTTTATGGGGTGAATCCACTGTAAAATCTAACATTGTTCTTACTAAGATTTTTTTTTGTTAACTTTACTTAATGTCCAATAGTTTGTTGAACTTACTTAAAATTTCTTAGTAATCTGTACTGTTTACGTGCTATGCTTTTGTTACTCAGAAAAACCTTGTTACTTTTTTTCAAACTTAAATGGATTAAGTAAGAATAACTTGATGCAATTAAGTCACGCCTACTTAATGAAATAAAGGCAACGAGTTTGCATAATAAAATTAAGTAAACTGAACTAATTAGGTTGTGTTCTCAGTTCGTAATTCACATCATAATTCTTATCATTTCTGATGTTATGTTATGTTATAGGTAACCAATTATATCATTATTAATTATACATGTAAATTACATAAATACTATTATTTTATGAAATATACAATTTAACCCCTTAATTGTCACCCCCCCCCCCCCCTTTTCTTTTAAATACACATTTCGAACTTAAATGGTTGTGACTTAAATGAATGCTTTGGAATATAGACAGCAGATTTTCATTGAAGTTAAATAAATTAAGAAAGAGGAACAGAAAAAAGTTATAGAAGTTTTAGTTTATGAAAATGTATTATTTCATTTAAAATTAAAAATTTATATACAAATTAATTATTCATATTTTATATAAAATATATATTTTCAAAGCCTTGGCGACTCTAAAACTGAAAAAAAAAAAAATCAAAGCCAAAAATCTGAATATGTTGTGTTTCAAATGTTAGGTTGATATCTCAAAATACTATTATTTTATTTAATATGCAATTTAAAGAAAATATACCTTTTGAGAATTTGGGGGTGAGGAATAGATGTCATGAAAATGTATTATTTTTTTAGGGCTGGGCAGCAATTAATCGCATCCAAAATAAAAGTTTGTGTTTACGTAATATATGTGTGTGTAGTGTGTATAATTATTTTGTATATAAATACTCACACATGCATATATATTTCAGAAATATTTGCATGTATATACTTTATATATAGTTATACACAATTAAAATTATGTATAAATATAAATATTTGATATTTTAAGAACACATTTTTCTTAAATATATACATGCATATGTGTGTATTTATATATACAAAATAATTCTACACACTACGCACACATATACTATGTAAACACAAACTTTTATTTTGGATGCGATTAATCGCAATGAATCGTTGCCCAGCCCATTATGTTGGAGCTGAAATATAACCTAAATGTTCTTGTAAGATTCAACAAGTTAATTGTAGTCCGATAATAAAGATATCAGCTATGTGTTGGATTAACATGGATAGTGCGAGAACTTTTGCCTCTGTAATGGGCTTTCTCTGAACTCTGTAATGGTTTTACAGTCATTAATTTACTCTCGCAGGTTTATAACCTTCTTTATCGTAGGTTTTATGAGTTCAGCGCAATGACATTCATATAGAGGTGGCTTCTCCCAAAAATAACTAATCACAATGAAGAAAGTCTCACTTGAAATCACTCACTAATATTTGAGTACCATTTGTCATTTTGAGGATGTTGTTTTTCAAAACGGAATGCTATCATAAATTGAATTTGAGATATAAAATAAATCCTGTAAATAAATAAATAAATAAAATAAAATTGCTTTTTCACATCAGCCATATCACCTAGAGGTGTGGGTCACCCCGTTTAAAGTGTGTCTGCACACACAGATAGAGACAAAGGGCCTAAAACACCTTATATATTTATACGGGCTGTTATATATATATATATATATATATATATATATATATATATATATACAGTTAGGGTTTTTATATGAAAGAGAAAGGAGGAGACGAGCTGCAGTAAAGTCTTTGATGAATTCCCTGGTTACATTCAGCCGCTGTTTCATTTTGATGATGAAGAGGGCTCACAAACACACACACACACACACACACACACACACACACACACACACACACACACAGAGAGAGAGAGAACCACACCTCTAAAAACAGAATTACAAACATGCCTTGAAGCCAACTCTCCAAAATAACAGAAATATGTCTCCTCATTATGAAACACACACACATACACACACACTCCCCTTGTCAGCTGTCCTGCCTGCTTTAATCTTTCTGCTCAATGCAGACCCCCAATCTCTCTCTCTCTCTCTCTTGCTCTCTCTCTCCCCCTTTCCCCCTCTCCCTCTCTCGCTCCACTGTTCTGTGTGATAGAATATCGATCGCTTGCCTCGTCTCAGCAGAAAGGGGGAAGGGAGGGGGCAATGGTCAGATGTGCTCCAAGGTTGTCTCCTTGGCAACTGATAGGTTGAACCGGATAGGTCACAGGGTTGCCATGGTGCCTAGGTCGTCAGGGTCATCGAGATGGGGAGGGGTCATTGGGCTGACCAGTAATGTTTGGGTGAAAACTAATTGTGGACATGCTGTGTGTGTTTGGGTGTGTGATGAGTGCAGGTCATGTTCATTCAGGATGCTTGTGTTTGGCTGTTTATGTTGTGTGCGTTCTTAAAAATATAGGGGGTTTCACAGCAATGCCATAGAAGAACCATTTTTGTGAACTGTTCTTAAATTAACCATTAAATATTGTTGGTTTAACTTAAAAAAAAAATGAAGTAACCTGGTTGCCTTAAAATTTTAAGTTCATTGAACTGGAAAAATTGAGTAAATACAATGAAGGAGATTGATTTAAGCATCAGAAACTCAAAATATTATGTTATCAGAACTAGGCCTACATAAATTATCTAAGTTGATTTGACAAAAGAAAAAAATGTTATGATTACAAATCATGAAAATATGTTTTTACAGTGTGAAGAACATTTTAAAAATCTGAAAATCTTTTTCCACTATGAAGAAACTTTGGTTGAATGGAAAGGCTGGATCTTAAAGGTTCTTCATTGAACCATCAATGCCAATAGACCATATTCAGAGCAGCGCCATGACAGGTATGAAAAAGCGAGGCTGTGTGTGAGGGCCGTTTTTTCAATGGCATTCGCTGCAAAAAACATCACTTGTAGGCCTACTTTCCACAGCTCAAATTGTCTGTTTTTTTATTTATTTTTTTGTCTACTGAAGTTTCTTGAAAAGATGTTTTTGCAATGTTTTGTCTGCAGAACAATCCAAAAACACCTTAAATATAGTACAACCCTGAAGACTCATGTCTATGGCCTCACAGCCTTGCTTCCATTCAAAATCAAAGATGGCGCTGCTGTGAATAAGGTCAATAAAGGACCGTTTTGGCCTGCTCTCTACTTCATACTCACACTGACCACTGATCTATAAGGACTAGGCCTATATAATCATTCTATATCAGTGACACTGACACATAGGAACAACGTTGGCTAGGCCTATGACAAAATGAACTTAAGTCATTTTCGCGTGTTTTCTTTCGGTCGATGTATAAAACACTTTTTGGTAATTTTTGGGGGGATATTTTTGTTATAGCCTATGTAAATCTATAATAGCTTATCGAATCTTCCTGGAAAGCTCTCCAGCTGCGAAGTGTTGCTATGGTTATCTCCTGAGGCGAACCGGTAGTGCACTTTGACTAACTTTTGTCGTAATAACTTGAGTCGCTACTGAAATTATTGAAATCTATATACTTTAGACTCCCTCATCCTCCCGCTTTTACTTCATATGGGGGGTTTAAACCTCAAAAAGTAATTCGCCAGTAGCAGTCTTCACAAGGCATTTGGACACATGATGATCCTGATCATTTTGATTCTGATTCCCTCCCTGTAGAGAGCGATTCACACCGCTAGATGGCGACCAAACTCGCCAAATCATGTGATTTCCTTTTGATTTTTATTTGAACCTCCGAGTTCAATGTTTCATTTGACGAATGAAGATTCAAGATTCTCCGTATCGAAATTAATCCTTATATCCAGGTGATATTCTTACATATTTGAGCTTATTCACACTTGTGCTTGCTTATCACTTTAAAGGGGCTACTGACACGATTTAATTTTGAAATGTTATTCTGCTTTTGTTTGATTTGTGTATTCCAGCCAAAAGGGATTCAAAACAAGACGTAAATTATTTTGTGGCAATAAAATAAACGAATAGGTTGGCTATAAACTCTTATTATTACGCCCTTATACCTTACCTTACTGGTTTATAGTTAAAATGTTTGTTTACATGTTAGCAAACGCTTTCTCAAAAACGACTAGACTCATCTCAAATTTCGAGTCACGTACAGAGAAATGTGCGACAGTCACTCACAATAAATAAATAAAAATGTATCCAGCTTGTGTTTAGTAAGAAGATAGTTGGTTTTTAGTTGGAACAAGCTGGTTATTGGCTAGTTGAGCAGCAACCATGTCCCAAACACCTATGACCAGGTTTGTTGGATAAACCAGTGCCATGCTCCAAAACACAGCAACCATTTTAGGCTGTGTAGGCCTGGCCTAAAGATCCAGTCAAAAAAAACCAAGAAATAACATCTTACAGTTGCAGATGAATGAAGTTTAGACACGTTTCAATAAAGCCAATATGTTTTGGGGCGGTAACGCATAACAAGGTGTATCTATCTGAAAGCTTTGATTTGAACCGATGAGCTGTTATGATATTTAATATTTGGAGTTTGTCCCAATGAAGAACCCGATAGAAAATTCTGGACTTGGGTGAGCAGGAACTCTTCGCTTTGAGGGGATTTAAGCCACCAGAAATGGCTGATTGCAGTGACCAGACTGGAGTGTACCATTTTGATGAAGGATTTTAGGTAATGGTTCTGCTGGCTATTGCAGGCGAGGAACAGTGACTTGGGTTTAATTCTTACAGTTACTGGCAGTCCGTGTAGTGAGCTGAGCACAGGCGGAAAATGAGAGAATTTCCTGAGGTTAAATACAAGTCGAGCGGCAGCATTTTGGATGCGCTCGAAGGACCGTATAGCAGATACAGGTGGACCAAGACTGAGGTGTAGTAGTCTATCTGTGATTTAATAAAGCCTTGACAAGCACTGATAGTGCTATTCAACATATTACTTTTCTTTCTTGAGGAAAGAGTTAGCTCAACTGGCATTAACCACATAAATCCTACAGTATCATATTTGATACACAAATTTCTAAGGCCTGTAAATTATCAACAGGACCAATACCAATACCTTGAATACAATCTACAACATTTATTCAGCAATGTAGACTTTTAGTATAAGTCTAAAAATGTCCTTCAGGTCGTCTTTTTGCTTTGAAATCTTTAAACATAATAACCTAGTGATATTTTAAGGTGGAAAATCATTTTAAAAAAATGATTTGTACATTTCTCAATCATTTTATTGCACAGCATTAAGTTTTACCCCCACAAAAACCACTATAGAGCTTTGATAAATATCGTCTTGTGAAGTATCTATTTTTTTTGTTTACATTACAAGCTATCATAATTTAATATTTTCTGCAACTGTACCAAATGGCATATTCAGGCTCATTTTGGGAAACTTTACAGTCATTGATCCATCCATGAAATGTCCAGAAGAAATTAGATATTAAAGCGTGTTAAAATATGTTCAATGTGTGTAAACCTTTTGCCAGTTGTGTTTTTCACGGTAGCCACACAAACTGCCCTGCCTATGAAGAAGGATATTTAATGACAAATAAGTTGGAGAGAGATTTTATTTTACCCATTAGAAAGTTTTTGCATATTTTGATGAGATATTACAAAGCCAATTTTTTTTCTCTTTAGAATAGAGTGCGTCAGTTTTGAATTCATGATGACTTGCATTATATCCTCACAGTATTGTGTGAGTTTTACTTGGGTCATATTATAATATAACTGTGCATACATGCAGAATGATAAAGCTCATCCAATAATAAATGATATATGATGGATTTTAAATGTGTCAATGTCCATCAATTGGAGTCCCACTCTCAATAACTCTGGCTCCCTCACAAATGTGCCCCTTTTCCCCATCAGTATCCACTCGGTCGTCATGGAAACAGCCAGGATGCTGGGTACAACAAGGGAAAGTGAGAGAAGGAGAGATGGAGGGTGAGGGACGCAGGGAAAAAAGTGTCTGAAGGTCGCTCACAGATTAAAGGTTGGTGATGACAACTGTTCAAGTTTGTGTCCTCATGTTAATAACGTGAAAATCATATTCGTAATGCTGTGTTTTTGCATAGACCCCCAAATATATCGCACTTGGTTGTTGTTCCGTCGGTTTCTCGCCATGTCACGCCCATTGATCTTCCACTTTCTTTCTTGCTCACTCTTTCTCCCTGAAAGAGCCAGATGGGGTGAGCGTTTTTTATTCTCGGAGGCCTCCTGCACGTGCCTCCTATTCAGAGCCTTAAAGCGTTTAATTCATGAGGGGTTTGATTCTACAGAGAAGGGGCCTCTACATCCCTCCCTCCACCCGCGTTCTTTCGCCCCTCTCTCTTTCTCTGATCCACTCTTACACCATCTTATTTCTTCCTACTTTTTTTCCCCTCTCAGCCCCTTTATTCACTCCCTTCCTCTTTTTGACCGTTTCTTTCCTTCAAACATTTCTGTTGCTTCTCTCCATCCATTCAGCCTCTTTTATCTTGGCATTCTGTTTATTTGCCACTACATTTCATATTTAAAAGCATAGCCTTACTTTTTGGGAAAATGCAATGCTAAAAATAGGCAGTGTAATAATTGTAAAATGTTGTATTTGATCAATTTAATTTAACTTAATGCACATGCAACCATCATTTGAGAAAGCAATGTTGGTTTTTTTGTGTGATATAGATGCGTAGAGTATGTGCAAGATTGACCCTCCCGCTCTCTGATAATTACACATTGAGTTAGTGACCATTATCCTGTCAGGTGCCCCATTTGATAAAGCTGTGATAAACCTTTCTCCTGTCCTTGCTTTGCTCTCTCACTGTCTTTCTCTGTTCTTGAATTTCAGAGCTGGATTTTCACCGATAGCTTGAAATTCTGGGATTTTTACCTTTTTAAAAATATAAAAATTTGGACTTGATGGACCTTGGAAACCTGTGGTTCCCAGCTTTCACCCTACCGTGCTGGTCACAGATAAATATATTTTAATAGCTTGAATAGGAACTGTTATAATTTTAAGAAGATTGAAGAGGTTCACAAAAATGAAGGACAACTACTACTGACATTGAGAGAGCAGTGCTTAAATATTCTCATTGCTGTATATATAATTTTAACAGCAATGAAAGGGTTATTATTCCATTTTAGAAATGCCTTATTTTCAAAAATGTCACTAAGTGTAAAATTAAATACAGTAAAATGCTCATTTAAAAGAAAAATGTCAGACTGACTTAAAGGTTCTTGCATCTTAAGTCTACACACACACACACAGTGCGTAATCCTTATTCTCTCACATGGCTTGTCAGATAAAGTTGTGCAGGTCTGGTAGCATGCATTTTTTTGACCATTTATGTTATGAATATGTTAATGTATTTGCTTAATTCATATTTAAATGTATATTAAATGTATCTATATCAAATGACAAAACAGAGGATATAACTAAAGGAAAAATGTGTGTATGTCCACCTTTAAAATACACGTGTTCCCGCCATTTTGACGACCTTTCCACCTGTCGAGGGCACCCCGGTGGCAGAAACAGTGGGATTATTTAGTGCCGTTGGGCTTTAATTGATATTGAATGTGGTCAATATTTATTTGGCTTCAGTTAACGCCAAAATAATAAGGCCTTATGTTCGCGACCGAAGTGTTCCTGGATAGAGAGGCCGATGCGCCGTCGAGTGAAAATCGATGAACACACTGAGTTAATTATGAGAAATCAATTAAAAGGATGGAATTGTGACTTTTATAAAGAGCGAACTGCCATCGGGATATCGACAGGTCGAGAGGTGCGCGAGAGACACTTCCTCCCAGGGCGCGCCTGTTTGAAGTCTCGAGCGCGCGGCTGGTATCTCTCTATCTAGAGAGAGAGAGAGAGAGAGAGAGAGAGACTGGCTACAATCTACAAAGATTCAGAGAACATCTTCCAGGTTTAAACTCTGTCTGTCTGTCTTAATGAAGCTGTATTGGCAGTGTAAAGGGCTTCACGATACAACGTTTTTATATTTGTAGGCTATAGAGCTATAATTTATGAAATCTTAGAATTTTGAGCAAATAATTGTCCAAAAAGTGTCAACTAACCTACATGAATCCACCCAACATAACGCTTAAGACAACCATTTTTCATTTCATTGGAACATTCGTTTAAGGGTTAAAGTAAGGTTATTATGAAGACATAATTTGAGGAAAACGCGGATTTAAGATTTTTAACGTCAATTGTTTGGAGATGGTTTGCCTGTTAAATGAATATGATATTTAACCAGACGTTTTCATTACTTGTATTCAAGAAAAAAAACCAAAAAAAAAAACAAAACAAACAAATAGGCTACATACACGTGTCTAGCTTAAGCTTTTTCTTAAGCTTTATTTGTTAATAATACAATATCCAAACTTTTCTTATGTTCACTAGTCTAATTCGGAACGGAATAAAAAGTATTCCGCCCATATTTCTGTTTTATAATCTAATAATTTGATAGTTTTCGATTGCTGTGTTTAATCCAATGTTTGCTGAAGGTTTTATTTAATACTTTACCTTGACGACATTTTTTTGTGGTATTTAGTGTAGGCTAGTGCTTAAAAAATAAATAATAGAATTTACAATTTACAATTTAGTTAAAATATTAGTGTTGCATTGTTTCAAATATATTTATTGCTTTTAGATATGTCATGTTCATGATGTAACATATTGCTAAAAGGTTACAATTTATAATATGGAAGCATTTGCATTTAGTGTTTAATTATGCATTAACATATTTGCATTTTTGCATATTCAAAAAGCAAACATGCCTTACTCAAGACTTTAATCTAACGAACATATTAAAATCTTGAGTATAAAATAAACGCAAATGTATGTACAAACTTGAATATTAATTCTGTCAATTAATCCCTATAACTTCAATCGTCAAAATTTCGATTGAGAACTGAAACAATATTTACTACAGTCTTTTTATTCACGACCTGAAATAACATTTAGATATTTGAATTTTAAAAATGCAAATATGCATTTATTAAATGCTAGTTGCTGGCAAAAATGTGTACCTCGTGTAAGAGCTGCTATTAATCCGTGCATGCTTTTATAATTTATGTAGGAACATATTTGTTTAATTCCTTAATGTGTATTTAGATTTATAATAAATGTATCTATTTATTTCAAATGACAGAATTACTAAAAGGAAACTGAACTTATAATTGTTGGTAAAACCGGACGTAAAATCTATGCAATGTATTTGCTTTACTCTGTATGCACACCATTTTTTTGGTATTGCTTTAAGACATAAATATAATAAATGCAATTATTATTATCATATGCATGCATATGCTACAAAATACATTTATATTTTGTAAAGTTGTATCTTAATAATTGACTCAAAATCACGTAGAAATATTACATAACAAATTAAATGATAAATCAGTGTTTCCACATATATCATAAATATATTAGTAGCCTATGGGACATATCGTTCGCATTTTAAACGGGAGGATAGATGAGTGAAAACCTTATGTTTTGTCTTGAAGGACTCGTCGGGTTCGTTGTTTTCCCTGGTATTTTAGAACATTTCGCTCACCTCAGCAAAAAGCGGCAAAATAGTATCGATCTGTCAGTTTTAACAACAATTTAAACATCAACTTCTGGTTCAAAAGGCTTTGACGATCTAAATATAAAGGGGGAAAAACAACCTTGACATTAACGCTAAAAAATACCATTTGTCCACACAATGTGCAAAGCTGTGCAAAGCCCATTAGCTCGCGACCTCGGTGTCAAAGGGCAGCTGGTCAGTCTCCTGACGCACTGGCCGCGAGAGCGCGCATCGTCTTCTGTCTTTATTGCTCTATTTTTCATTAGTGAAGAAGCACATGTCCAGCATACACATCCAAACAATATAAAATATTAGACATCCAGAGACCTTATATTGGAGTTCTGTAAATATCCATTCGTATTCATATAGCCATTTCTACCTAAATGAAAACCAATAGACAATTTTAAATATACCAAGACCAAGATATTATATTATTTTATTTTATTCTATACTTGTATGATATAAAAATATATGTTAAATAATCTCAAATGTATGTAATGTTCATTTTATAGATATTAAGTAATGATATTTCATGGTGTGATTTGTTTGAAATGAATTTCGCTGGACACGTGCAGGCCTATATAATGGAAACAGTGTGGATGTCATATTTGGTCTGGTTGAATCAATTGATTATCTTGATCTGATCATTGACTTTTTGATGTGCCATCATAAGGATTATTGATCATATTGACCTCCAACATCAATGCTTTGCTTAGGCTTTTTCTGTCATTACACACACATGTGTGTGTGTGCATGCATGCATGCATTTTTTTATGTAAGTACAGTAAGTATTACTTCAAACAAGGCACAAGATCTGAATATATAAATCCAAAAAGTTCCTTTGAATGGGCAAAAATAATTATAATACATTGCCAAAAAAGGTTTGCCATTTATCCATTAATGTTTTATGTACAGAATGAATAAAATGATTTGATTGCTTCACGACAAACACACATACGCATGCACACACACGCACGCTCCGTGAGCTCTCTGCTGGTTGGTTGTCCAGGTGGTTAGAATGCGGGCAAGCGATCAAGTTGAGGGGTTGAAGGTCAATTTCATCCCAGACGAATGACCTCATTCGCTGCAGGCTGACCCCTGTGGTCAAACTGGTAAGGGGTGGAAAGAAAGAGATAAATAGAGAGAACGAAAGAAGAAAGGATTGGTCATCTAACAGTCATGATGTTGTCGTCTTAGGTGCGAATTTTCCTTTGGTCAGATTCTGCCATGGTCCTATTATATTAACTAGATTCTCTCTTATATCCATACGTCTTTCTTTCTCTCACTCTCGCTCTCATGAATTAACACCTGACCTTGACCACTGACACTGAACATAACCTTCAAGAGTGCCTAAACATCAACCCCCACGGCCCCGAAATGCACGCACACACACACACACACACTCGCACACATAAAGAGAAAGAAGAGAAGAACAAACACACAGATGTCCAGAAGAGATAGAAGCTTGTGTGAGGATGTTAAGTAAATGTCACATCATGAATTGCACTTAGGATTCTCCTCTAAAAATATAGCACTTTTTTTATTTAAAACAATAATAAGGAGAGATGGTGCATATCTCATTTTCTTTTTATAAAAAAAAACTACAGTAAGACTCCCTTTCACAAAATGTGAGTTTTGTCATCTAGCTGTTGAAAAAAAAAAATACACTGCAGGCCTTTTTCAGTTAGCTTATATAACCTTAGCTATATGTATGCACACACAATTAACAAAAATATACACCTTAAAAATAGGCTATAGGCTAAAAATGTTTTATACATAGTAGTAAACAAGACACAAACGAGGGAATGCAAGGCCAGGAAGAAGAAAAAAACACTAACCATAGAATTCTCCAGACTAAGTATTTACACACTCCTATAGGTTTTGTTACTTCTCCTCCCCCAAACACCCCTCTCTTTTTCTTTCTTCCCGCTTAATCCCTGCCTACTTCACCACATGTTTTCTAATCCCAAATATCAGAGGTATCCCCCCCTCGCCTTTGAGCCCCTAATTCTGTAACCTCCTTTGATACAACCTTCTTTGCTTCCTCTTTCCCTTTTTTTCCCTTCGTCTTATCACTCACTCACACTCCCTGCAGTTGTCCTCTCGTGCCTCGTCTATTGTTTTCCTCAGTTCTTTCTCTTTTATGTTTAAAACGTCCATTTTGTTTCTTTCGCCACAAACAATTGCAATTAAATGCATTTTAAAAAATACAATATATATAAAAATGCGTTTCTTGAACTTGATCCCATTGAAAAATTATTTAGAAATAATATGCCGTATTGTCTTGTTTACTGTATTTTGACGTCGGGCGAGTGTGAGAATACGCAGCCTCGTGCATGTTTGTTCATGTCGCCAAGTGTCATATCAATAGGTTAATAGGCGTGATGTCACATTCAGTAAGTCGCTGATTAGTTGGCACTTCACCAATCCATACACTAGTCAGGAGTCATAGACCCTTCCGCATTGATTTCCCCCTTGCCTTAAGAATGAGGTAGAGGTCGGCATGGGGTTCAGGCATCGATCGACCCCAAATCACAACCCACCCGTTCCTAGTCAACCTGTGTCACCATAGCTATCCAATGCTTTGCTTTGCTTCTGCCTCACCTGATTGGCTGATTACGGCTCGGTCAAGGTGCGTCTGTAATTGGGCCTCGTTGTGATTGACAGCTAGGTTGACATGCTCACCCATGGATGAGCGCCCCTGTGTTTGACCATCTGATGGGACCGTTGAACCAACTGCTACGCTCGCCCATACAAAACATGGCCACGGATGTGCGCGGCTAACCTTTGACACCCTAATTTGCTTAGTCACCATTTAAAGTTGTGTGATGGTCCATTTAGGTTGGCCGACTTCCATAATTGAGTCCTCTCGATGGATCTCGTTCATTATTTGCGTCAAATAATTCCTCCCGTCCCGCTTTCTTCACTGCTGGATAATTACAAGTCATAGTCCTCTGTTTTTTCTTCATCTCCTCTAGTTTCATTGACTCTGAACATCCCTTTTCCTCACCCACTTATCAGCGTTCAGCTTTTCAGCTTCCGGATTCCCAGCTGTAATCTCATCGGCGTTGCTCCCCTCGTTCTCCTTTTTCTCTCTCCCCCTCTCTCTCTCTCTCTCGTCTTCACTGTGTAAGCAAGAGAGTAGAGGTTGTTAAACATTTTTCTTCTCTCTTAATTGTTTTGACTTGTGCCATCGGCATCCCGATTAGGGCCCATTGATTTCCTAGTGCTAAGTGCATTGATTTCTACATTTCTTATTGATCTCGGTTCTAAATCTACCCACACACAGTCTCAATGCACAAGGCGAGAAAGAGGGAGAGGAGGAATCTGTTACGTGTGTCATTGTTAGCCTCAAAAGGAGTTAAAAACTTGTTAGAAATACCTGGAAATGTGGCTCTAATGATATGGTTAGTCATTGGTTATTTATGTTTGAGTAGTTAAATCAACTCAATTTACTTTGAAAATGTGCATGGCATATTGACCTTTTAAAAAATGATACCTTAACACACAAATGATTGTTTTTTTAGGGCTGTCAAATGATTAATCACGATTAATCGCATCCAAAATAAAAGTTTGTGTTTACATACTATATGTGGGTGCACTGTGTATAATTATTTTGTGTATATATATAAATACACACACATGCATGTATATTTAAGAAAAAATATCATTTATATATACTGCCATACAAAGCAAAAAGGCAGTAACTGCAGTTTTGGTAAAGCATTAATTATTACAATTTTCATGACATTCAAGGCATCCTTTGTTATGTGACAAAACATCTTATCTTAAATGCGTGTCGTTTTAGAGAGAAATGGTAGTCGTTTGTACAGTAACTGCAAAAAACCCTAGCAGAAGTCATTTTTCTCAGTTCTGCACTCTGCGTAGTTACTGCCTTTTTGCTTTGTAGGGCAGTATAAATATTTATATTTATATATAATATAAATTATATATAAATCTATATACAGTATATACATGAAAATATATATACAAGCATGTATGTGTATTTATATATATATATGTATAAAATAATTATACACAGTGCACCCGCATATAAACACAAACTTTTATTTTGGATGCGATTAATCGTTTGACAGCCCTAAAAATATTATAATTTTATAAATATTTTTGTGAACCATCAGTGAAATGGTTTCACTATTTAATTGTTGATTTATGAAATTTAACATCCATTTTTAATGCAAAAGTACAAATAATGGACATAGAAAAGTGCATGTTTACACCACCGCACACATGCTCAGAATAACACGCGTGCTTTAGCTTTTGCCTCTGCGTAGCCACGCACACACACACTCGGCACCCCATAAAGATCACAGACTGTATTGGGGCTTTATCCTCTTCCGCTGTAACGGTGGATCACATATTCAGCAGGTCTCTGACGGGGCAAAATCAGCTCCCCCTCTCAAGCTAGTCTGCGCACTACTGATAGCCCCGTCCATGTCATAGCATTAGGCCGCTGCAGGCCGCTGCGGGCGAGACACATCGCAAGCACTTTGGGGGTCGATGTCTTTTACTAGCGCTGACTGCTGGATCTTCAGCTGCTGTTTCCCAAGTCTTTGATCGTGTTAAAGCTAGCATAGCGTGGAATGATGGTAGAATCTGTATGAAACGGAAAAGACTCTTTGTGGCGGGTCCTGTAAAGGATGCATTAATAAAAAAAAGGAAATAAAAAAAAATCTTGTTTGTGATTTTTAGCCCCCATAAGCAAATGTGTGAAATCGGAATATTGTAAGAGTGTTTGGAAAGCTATATGCAAGAAGGCAAAAGATGTAAGCAGCCTAGCGTGTAGGTCAAACAGATTATAAAGCACATTTGTTGTGGTATGTTTCAAGTCATTATAATATTAACTTCATCTGTAATTGAATATCTTGTTCTTCTCCCTTCATGTTCACTTTGAAATTAATTTTTGGTATGTTTTAGCTGAGCTTTGTTTCCACAGTAGTTTCAAATTTTTTATATTTTTAGGTCAAACCGTTCTTGTCTGTCAGTCATATAATGGAGACCTATGGGGTCCACCTCAAAGAGCATGCACAGGCAAGTCCAGATTAAACATGATTTAATGACTCGTGAATGTAAGTACACATTGACACGAAACGAGCAGTTTGTGTGAGAAAACGAACAGTACTTATATCGTTTTTACCTTTTGTAACCACAGCCACGTCCAAGTGATCTGAAGGCGCGGACGCTTTTTGGCTGTGGTTACAAGATGTAAAAACGATATAAATACTTTTCGTTTTCTCCCACAAACCGCTCGTTTAGTGTCTTAAGCCATCATACTTACATTTACGAGTCATTAAATCATGTTTCATTTGGACTTCTCTGTGCATGCTCTTTAAGGTGGACCCCATATACCTCCATTATAAGACTGACAGACAAGAACGGTTTGACCTAAAAATATCAAAATTGAAAATACTGTGTGTGGAAACAAAGACACCCACATCTTGGATGCCCTTGAGGTAAGCTGAAACATATCAAAAATTAATTTCAAAGTGAACTATCCCTTTAGGAGATGGAAGTGTATGCAAGAAATCTCATAAAGAACTACAAATCCCAACATTAGCTGGCATGCTATCTGTCAAGACGACAAGATCCATATGTCTATTGGTGATAAAGAGTAGACAACATTAGCACTGTGCAATTATTACCCAACTGCGTGTGTGTTAAAAGAGCTACGGCGCAGAGGATGGATTTGTATTAAGGGTATTGGCAGACTTGAGCTGGGTATTGACAATATGTCAGCACTGATCATTAGATCAGCTGAACAGAGAAAGTGTGTAAGTCCTGGCTTGAATCACTTCTAACTCCATCATTCAGGAATTGAACAGATGATGGCTAAAGCATAGAGCATTTTTACATCTTGTGAATGTGATTAAGGAATGTGTATGCGCAACGTGCTCAAAGACTGAGTTTAACATTATATTCTTATTTGTGTTGGAGCAATCCAGAGTTGTTTTTGGATCTGTCTATGTTTGTGAGAAAGAACGATATTGTATTCCGTGTGCCGTGTGTGTGTGTGTCGGGTTGCACCACAGTGGGAATCTGTCCTATAGCCACAGTATTAGCTGCTTGTTACAGAAAGAGGGGGGTGTTGATATAATTGTAAGCTGGTATTGATTGGGGCGCCTTGTTATTGATGAGAGAGAATTTAATTCGACCAACGCATTTGTCAACATGACATTGCCATTTAACGATGAACTCTTTCACTATCGCTGTCTGGTTCACCCACCCAGTCACACACAGGAGGAAGTTTCTTTTTTATGTGTGCACTGGGTAATGATTATTTCTATTGATCGCCAAGTTGTTTATTTTTTTATCACAACAAGAACAACATAAATAGTGATAATGAGGCCATGAAATAATATTAATATCCGCCCCAAATAAAAAATGCTGGGGTTTTTTTAACCCAATTTTGGCTCAAAAATGGAAAAACCCAAACGTTGGATTAAAAAATGCAATTTAACAGCTGGGTTTGTCCGTATTCGACCTAAATTGGTTTAAAACAACCCAATATTTTTTTAGAGTGTTTACTGTGACTTTATTATATAGAGGTGCTTAAACTATTTTAACTGATATCGTTGTGTACATTTGCAATTGTAATGTTTTTTCTGAAAGAAAAGAGTTTTCTGTGCATATTGATTTTTAGTTTTCTATTTTTTTTTTTTTTAAATGATGACATGTCAGTCGTAATGGCTACTGGTGTTCAGGGACATACTGAGCTGACCATTGAATGTAACCAAATGGAAATGTCATATTTGGAAACTATGTTTCAGCCTGCACACCTTTCTTCCTTCTCGCGTTATAGACGCGCAAAACACACTATATTCTACAAGAAATAATTGCTTTTGTCTGGAAGGAGTTTGGATGGGGGGGTTCGCAGCGCGTGCCCTTTCAGGCGAGGGGGGTTCGTGAAGGACAACTTGTCGCTTCTTTTTTTTTTTTTTTTTTCCTTCTTCCGTCAACCCCCCCCCTCTCGCTCGTTGGACACGCGGATGTCATCTGTCAAATGGAGGGGGTGCTTGGGGACAATAAAGCTCAAGGAACCATTGTGAGGCTGTTGTGTTGCAGGAAAATATGATTTTTAACAAATAAAATAGTAGGCAATGGCATTTAAAAAAAAATCAAATAGCTATTAATGCATCTTTTAAATCAAATATGAAAATGTAGGCTAGTTGCATTTTTTTTTATCTGATGATAACCCTGTAATTGATATATATCAAATCTCTGACTTCGGATATAGTAGATAGACAGATAGATAGCCTAGATAGAGACAGGAAGATTGGGGCGAGTGTGCGTTTGGGGGTGGGGGATCAAGCGCTGCGCTTTCGATTTTTCCCGTATTGACTGCGATGTTTAGCGTATAGATTTTTCTATTTAAAAAAATCCATGTCGGCAATAATCTGGAGTGTAAGTGCGCGACATAGATTGTAGCTTTATTACTGACAGCATTCAGTGTGTCGGAAAGAGGGAATGAAAGGTAGAATCGGTGAGAGAGAAAGAGAGAGAGAGAGAGAGAGAGAGAGAGAGAGAGAGAGAGATACCCTAGACTAGCAATAGAACAAATGAAACTTTTGTGAGGTAGCGATAATCGGTTTCTGTTTGTTGCTTATTCACAATGCAGCTTCGTTAATAATCACCATAACATATCAATGGCTTCTCCATAGGAATGGTCGCTTAAATCGACCGTATCTTTTCCAACAGACATATAGGCTACTTGCATGTAGATGAGGATATAATCACCTGATGTAAGCCACTCTGTGAATGTGTGTAAGCCTATCGATCAGCGGCCCACCGCGATCATCAGAGTCATCATAATGAAGAGTAATCAAGCGATCATTACGCAGGATAGCTTGCCTTATATGGGATTAGTAAAAAAAGGGAAGGGGAGAGGGGGAGGAATGGATGGAGGGAGAGAAAGGGGGGGCGGGGGGAGTATAGCGGCTGCTCCGCTCGTTTCAGTGTTGCTTTCATACCGGGAGGCGGACAGAGCTCGCAAGCTACCGGGGTTCCCAGATAACGGGACTATCGTAACGGACACACACGCACACACAGACGGATGGTGGGACAGAGCCAAAGAGACGAATTCCGCTTAACGGGTACCGTGTTGTTTTCTTTTCGTTCAGTTTTCGTTCAGTGCCCAAGCAGTGTTGCTTATTTATTTCTTTATGTATCGATTGATTGCGTTTTAATTACTGGCTCGTGAGTGGAAGCGAAGGGAGAGCGCGTAGAGCCGCTGCGTAGCCTTACACGTACGTGACTACTTAAATATATTAAGCGATTATTTTATATTTTATACACAAAAAAAATCATATGCTGCTTGAAATGCGTGCAAGGTGCGCGAGATAAACCACACAGTAGGAGAGCTAGAAACCAAATAGAGAAACCAAATATTCACGTTAAACCTTTGTAAACCGTTTTAAAGCCAGCAGCCGCGATTGATTGTAATGAACCAAATAGTTTTTGTACTAAAGTGAACACAATTTTGACTCGAGATTTGTTTAAAAAGCGAAACCAAAGTGGAACCAGATCGCGGCGCGCGCAAGGCCATTGTGACGTTTACCGGCCGCACACCTGGTCTCGCGCGGGATATGCAAAACCCAGGAAATCTTACGAGTTAAAAAGTTATAGTTACAACCAACGGTTCGACATTTGCTAGCGTATGTCTAAACGTTGCTGATTAGATTCACGGATTTGTCAGCTAAGCAATTGACAAAAACACTTTTAATAGCTAGACGATATTAAGACCGCTTGAAAGATCCGGACTATCCGTCTGTGTGTCAGTCCGAGATAGAGCATCCCCGAGGAAGTAGTAATGACTGTGAGGCGCAATACCAAAAATGTAAAGATAGCTTGAGCAGTTTACTTACGTTAAACCAAATACTAACTGTTACCAAAAAGGAACAACCTCAAAACAGTCTACTTGACAAAAAAAGCAACCAAAGATAAAGAAACTCAAGACAAGCGCCAAACACAAGAGACCATAGAAGAAAAGCCCAGACGACAACGGATCATGTTTGTTCCCTTGCCGGTGCCGTTAGTGTTTCAGAGAACCGCTCCTGATTTCAGCGCCTGGCGACTCAAGTCTCCGCTGCCTCTGCGCTCCGGTAACTCCGGTAAGAGAAACCTTTACCTTTTTCTGGTTAATAATGTCGAAAACAGCTTTACTTTCCCCCCTCAATATTAAGAAGAAAAAAATAAATAAATGTGAAGTCGAAACACCTGTTCAGACCCAATCCATATTTTTTGTATTTCTTACAAAATAGCCTTAACGTTATATCCGTTTTTGTGTGTGTATCATTAAAATGTGCCATTTTGAGTGTGTAGCCTATTAATGAAGGCTAGAGGTGAAACGACGTCTGGCCATAATTGCCCTTGTTTGAATGGTTAGTCTCGGCCTCTTTTGGCTTCTTTCATGCTTCTGTCCTCCCCGTATCTGCTGCTCCATCTGCCGTCTGACTCTCTTCTCACGACCGGTTCAGGGAATATTCATGGTAATTTATCGATTCCGCCGAGATCGATACACGCAGACACTGGGGGGAAAAGGACAGAGCGAGTGTGTGAATTTAACGACAAGTCTAAGAATGATGAGAATGAATGTCACTTTATTTGTTGATGTTTTTGTCGATTTTAAGTGCTTTCACTTTAGGGTTAAATAACGCAATTAGCTTTATTTAATCTCAAATTAAAGTCTTCAATAACTGACTGTAGCGAAGAAGAAAGCTTTGAAATGGCAGAAATAACTTTTATTTTTAGACTTTTAGTTAGACTTTTACATTGTTGGATTCATGCAGTGTCTTTTCATTTTACAAATAAACAACACGTGCGATAATATAGGCTTAGCCTATTGGCTATTCAGTGAAGCTTCTTGTAGCCCAATTTAATTAACCAAGTTTCTGTGCAAATTATTAATATGTAGCCTAGTCTTTTTTTTTTAGGTAATATTATACGTGTAACATGACTATGTAATGCGAAGTATTACCAGCTTTTTGTAGTTTTGGGCTAGTGAAAAGAAAGAACATTGTATTTTTTTATTGTGGGTATAGTGTTGGTTCTAAAGTGCTGCATTAGTGAGGGGGGCGGGTACGCGCAACGTGTGCGCGCAACGTCTGGCATTCAACGAAGCGGAAATTTTCCAACCAGCAGATGTATTAAACGTATGCCACTTATAGATCATCTGTCACCTTGTGGCACATCCTCACACGGAAACAAGGAAATTTAAAACTAAATTTCTGGCTGTCTTTAACTTTAAGTGTATAGGCAACTACAAAGTAGATATGCTAGACCTTATTGAGATTGGACGCCATATTTAGGCTATTTTTAATGTACTTTTTTGTTATTGAAAATGCGGTTGTGAGGGACAAACGGACCTAAAGTCTATCCCCCCCCTCCCTGCTGTTTTGTTGTTGTTGTTGTTGTTGTGGGCAATCTGTAGTAGAACGATTGGCGTCATAGTTAAAAATTAATAAAATACAACCAATTAAATAGAGTGTGTCCCTCACAGCCTTGTTTTCATGATCAAAAAGTGAATATTGGCGTCTGCCCTGAAAAAAGGTTTAGGCCTACACCTCTAGATATGAGAGTCTTTAATTACTGGCGCCTAAATGAGCAAAGAGCCAGACGTTAAGCCTTCCTCAGCTGCACCACATAATGGGCCCACATGGTGATGTGCTTTCTTGAAATGCAGGTAGTGTTAAAATTGGATTGGCTTGCTTGTTTGAGGCTGTTGGTTAGGATTTGGCTTTTTATGACAGAAGTGAATGGGATCGTAAAATAAAGATGATTCTATTGGCTAGGACGTAGACATTCTTCAATTTACATGGGAAAAACAATGTTAAATTTATTTTGAACAGGATAATGTGATTTTTTTTTCATGTTTTACTTGTATTGTCTAGTGTGTAACCTTGTGTCCAGTGTTTTCCGACACGGTTGTGTTTGTTTTGAAATAACATTATCACTCAATGTGTTAAATATATATATATATATATATATATATATATATATATATATATATATATATATATTAGACTTTCCATGAAATTGGAAAAGTGTGTGGTTGCCGCAAGTTTTGAAGACTAACCTTTTCGGATTTTAAAATAACGCTATAGGTTATACCTTTCAGTTCCTTGATAATATAAGACTCAAAATGGACACCAGGCGCCACAGCTGACATTAAATGCTGCAGAGGTCAGAGTGACAAGCAGAGCAGCCAGTGAGGATCTTTATGTTGGGTGAGGGAAAGTACATTTATGTTCAGCCTTACTTACAGATGATAGACACTATCAAGGGCATTGGTTCAAAGTTTTTACTAGATTTTTCCTGGCGATGACCATGAAGATATCTTACAGGTTTTACCCTGAGTACTTGCTGTAGAATCTTGGCGTCACTGAGATTTGGTTCTGTTGATTCCCCTAAGCCTTGGTTGTGAATGTAGCTAATAGAACCAATGCTCTTTATAGTGTCGAAAATAGATGTACATTTCCGTACTTATCCTTATTGGCTGTTCTGCTTGTTAAATCAAGATGTACATTTTGGTCTAAAAGTCTGAGATGACATTTAAAATATGTTTTTTAAAATATATTTTTTATTAAATTACACCTGTTGAAAATTGTATACAACATTTGGCGATTTGGATATACAAAAAAAAAACAAGCGGTCTGAAACTTTTGGACTTTTATTATGTGTTTTTAGCACTTGAGAGCGAATGCTTATCGAGATCCACCATCATCTGTTTAGGCCTCGTCATGTTGTCGTCCTTGTGCTGTGAGTAACATTGTTGCATTGTTCTGTAACACTTTATTTTAGTGTGCCTGTCACATAAGTTACACAGTTATTATATCAGTAATTATTAAATGTGCATAATTACATGCTAATCCAAACCCCAACCCTATAGTACACTGTATAAAATGATATAATAAGTTATGACAACATAGGCTATGTTTTTATATCACTCTTAAATTTATTCAAGATTCAACAATGTTTTTTTAAGCCAGTATGACTTTAATATCCAAGTTCATTGTACTTAATCACACAGTATCAAGGACACATTAAAAAAAAAGTGTAATCCATTGTTCTTTTTTTGTGCATTCTCTAAACCTTTTTCAGGGTCACTTTTATGGAATAATAGGTTTTTGTGATTCTTATGCAATAAATATTTCCACAGCCCATATTCACCAGAAAATAGGTTTATGTTGCAGTGTAAACTTAAAGAGAATTTAGGGGTCTGCTTGAGGTTAAAGGTCAAATGCGATCTGGTCACTCGACGTGGGTCTGTCTGCGCGAGCGAGCTGTGTTTACACTGATACAAATTTACAGTTTGATGCGCCGTAAAGTGTTTTAACCTCAAACAGGTATTGATTAAGGAAGATCAGCCCTGCCGTCCTCAGCAAGAGAGAGCGTGTGTGTGTGTATAGATCGGATTTGAGCGGGAACGTCGGCGAGTCCCAGTGCTAACGTGATTGCGAATGACAAAATGTCCACCCGGGTTTGTTAGGGACATAATGGGGAATCAATAGACACAACAGAGATGTCAATACAACATGCTTTATTGCATTAAACCACCTCTCTCTTCCCCATCCCGACACCTAGGCTTGCTCTAACTCACACACGCATCAACACACACACATCCACTGGTTCGCGTGTTTTGTTTTTTTCTTTTTTGATGTTGCACTTACAGGAAACTGAAATCATTTGAAGTACTGCACTCATTGCACTAAGTATCTCTGGGCACATACACACATGCATTAAAACAAACGCACTCACACACGCACAGCAGTTCCCTGCTGAGAGCCTACCTTTCCGATCGGAGCCATCTCTGTCCCTCCATCCATCTCTCTCTCTCTCTCTCTCTTGAGTATCCATGGAGACATTCATAGGCCATTAAGCAGATGGTAATAAAGGGATGTAGGTAAACACTCTCTCCCCTGTGCCGGCCCTCACCTCTGCGATGGAGACCACCATAAGGACCACAGCCGACTAAATGGACCTCATTCGGACTCCAATACCCCATATCTGACAGGGCCAAGTGGTTTTTTTTCACGCTGTAGTGTGTGTTTGTGTTACCTGGTGTGTAGGTGAGGACGTATGCGTAATGATCGCTGGAGGGACAGTGTGTTGGCCGATTTCTGATAGCTCTTAACACACTGAGCGCTATTACGGTCCAACCATCTGAAATGGAATCCGGTGGTCATATTGTGCAGACGGAGCAAGACACGATGTCTATTTTCTCTCGATGGACCTTTATCAGACTCATAAACCAAATTACACGGTACGGCCATGTTAATACACTCTCGCTGGTCAACTGTGACCTGTCCATTTCTATGTCTCTATTGTTGGAAAACCAAGTGACACCAGTTATTTCTTCTTTAGAAACACAAAAGGAGAAGTTTTGAAGAACGTTCATGCTGCTTAATAAAAGTGGATGGTGACCAAGAACTGTAGAGGTTAAAGCGCCATAAGAACATCATGGAATTAGTCCATAGGACTCTTCCGAAACCACATGATATCTTTGTGTGAGGAACAGCCTCAATTTGTGTTGCTTGACTGACAGCCACCAGACGTGGTCACCATTTATTTGAATTGTTTGGGGAAAAAAGCAGCTTGGAGAGTATGATTGAAGAAAGTAATGGATTTTTAGTAATTGATGAATTTTCTTCACTTTTTTATTGAAGATTTATCAATGGTTCCATGAAGAACCTTTAAAGTCAATGGAACATTTCCATTGGATAAAACGTTCTTTATATTGGAAAAAGATTCTTCAGAATATCCAAATGTTCTACAGACTAAGAAAAATGGTTCTTTTAAGAACTGTTGGTTCTATTGGTTCTTCTATGGCAATTTTGCAAACCCCCCTTTTGGAACCTTGGGTGAACTTTTATTTTAAAACCTGAAACATAGTTTATGTATGAAATATATGGAAATGTATGTACTAGGGATGTCACGATTCGATACATATCACGATACGATATTATTGCGATACACTAAGAAATATGATAAAAGTTTAACAAAAAATGCTAAAATTCTCACTTTGGTATTACATTGTGGGTTTAAATGAATAGGTTTGGACTTGGTGCTGGTAACCCAAGGACACAGAGACACTAGAATAACAATATTCATGATTCTGAAGCTGAAAATACAGAATTATTTTAGACTAATATGCTTGATCTTGACTAGATATATTTAAAATAAATGTAGGCCACTTTTTACTGGTAACATAAGATATTTGGCATTATCAGGACCCACAAATATTCCCCCAATGCATTATTATACATTATAATCAACATTATATATAGTATTTTAATGTACTACTGACACTAACACTCTGAAAACTTTTTCTCACAGTCATTTTTATTTTGGGGGAACTGTCCACGATACATATTGTCACTATCCACGATACATATTGTCACCATCCACGATACGTATTGTTGCATTTTGTATTGCGATATATCGTGACACGATATATTGTTACACCCCTAGTATGTACGAATGCACACTTTGCCTGAACTCATTTCATAATACAACCCAAATACAGTGGGGTCTACATTGAAAATGTGGTATTGTTTTATTCAATTTAAATCTGGAAATAAACAATGTGAAGATTTTAAAGCAATTAAATTAATATTTACTTATTCCCAGCCCAAATAAGCATGACCAAGCAGCTGAAAACCAGGTCCAGATGGTATATAAAACTAGCTTGGACCACCCTTTCACTCTTAAACTAGTTGTTTGTACAGTATGTAAACAAATAACTCAAACCTTTGCCTTATTTACAGATTGTAAATACCACTCTTTTTATTTCCCTGGAAGCAGCTTGTGAATAGCTCCAGGGCTCTACATCGAGGTCAGGGTCTTACCGCCTCTTAATTAAGATTAAGAATTAGATTTCAGCTCACACGCGCAAACACACAAAAACATACATTTACACTTATACAATTCTTATTGTGGAACCGACAAATGAGCCATCTTGCATTGCTTTCTCCATCTCATTCCCACTTTTTAAGCCCTTGTGATAGAGTCAGGGTTCACTTTTTATTTTGAACAGTTCTGCTAAACAGAAATTGTTAGCTGTTGAGTTTGTGTTTAGAAGAACAAATGTGTTAGATGAAGACCAGTGCAAATTAATCAGGCATGCTTTGTATCTCCAACTTGCTCGAATTAATATTCACTTTTAAACTTTTATTGATTGATCTAGGTTCACCATGCAGGTTTCAGAGTGTGGATGTGTGTCTTTTACAAACCAACCTCTTCTGATGTGGCTATTTAAGTAATAACTCGGGCTCGTAACAACCAGATCTTGTTTGATTGAATTTGTCTCCCACCCCTTCATTTCATATCAGCTTCTGGACCAAAAGTGTCCCTTTTTTGGGCGGGTTTTTCACCACCCAGTTAAATTTGATGGATAAGGTGTATGAAAATGAGCACGTGTGTGTGTGTGTGTGTGTTTGGACCTCAGGGACGTGCTGCCCTTCCCCATGGCTGTGTAGTACTTACAGTCAGGTTCGAAGGGAGAAATTTAATATCCCTCCACAATGTATACACAATGAAGGGGGTATTGCAACAATGGCGCGGAATAAGCGAGAGAGAGGCGGGCGTGAGCAGCAGCTTTTAATAAATCTGAGTGCTTTTGCGCTTCAATCTTCTCAAAGTAACCGCATCTTTACCCTACTCCCCCCTCCTTCAAACACACACATTCACACACAATGTGAACATTTACTTTTTCACTTTTTCACACTTTTGACAGTGGATGTGGCCAGATGAATTTATAGAAAGTCACTCAAGCCCACGCTCTCATGGAAAGATCACAAAGTCTTTTGAATTTCAAAATTCTATCAAAAATATTTTTTGGTAAAAAAATCTATTGAAGGTTGAAGGAAATTATTGAAAGTTCAACAGAGAGTTCAAAGGAATGCCGAGGGCTGGTTAAACAGCGCACATACAATTTGTTAGGTCAAGGGATTTGTTCGTTTTTACACAAAAGCGTCCATTTCATTTTTTTTGTTGTTTTTTTATGTTGTTCGTACACTTAAAAACATTATTTTAATCTTTTCATTCTTTTGACCCTGAAATGAAATCAATCTTCTACTAATCAAACCGTCTTCTATATTTCTTAGACCCCAGTGTGACTAATCAAAATTGTATTCATTTATACATATATATGCATTTACATATGAAGAGTTCAGATGCAAAAGCCTCTAAATGCCATTTGAAATTTTCTTCTTTAATGATGATTTTTATCAAACTTGTATATTTAAGTTCAGTAATTTCACTTAAATAACAATTAATAGGTAATTATCATTGCCATTTAAGTGAAATCACTAAACTTAAATATACAAGTTTGATAAAAATCATCATTAAAGAAGAAAATTTCAAATGGCATTTAGAGGCTTTTGCATCTGAACTCTTCATATATACATGTATATGTGTGTACTTGCACTGTAATCTGTGTAAAAGCGTATTCATCCTAATGCGCGCACACACACACACACTGTACAGGTGAACAGTCTTAATCATCAGCTTACAAATCATCTGATGGTTTCTTAAGGGGATTGAATTTCATTCACAGGATCAGCACACATACACACACTGATATAAATCAAACACATCCTCTTTCATTCCCAGACCTTGGTGTGTTGAGCTGTGTTCGCCAAGCTTTTGTCTAAAAACACAACACCATTCAGCTATCTAGTGACCAAACCACACTGACTGGTCCATGATCAGGCAGCACAGAATGAGGAAGTTGTTGAATTCAAAAGCAGCTGGATGAAAAATATCTAAGGAAGTGTGTGTGTGTGTGTGTGTTTTAAGTTTAATGACTTTGAACATTACTTTCCTGTAACTTCTGATCAGTTGAATGCATCTTTGCTACATAAAGGTATTAAATGACTTGTTTTGCTACTAGCAAATATCGATATGATATGATGTTGTAAATTTGGCTTCAAATAAGAAGTGCAAGTAAAACTTTAAAAAGCAATCGTTTCCAATCTCCTAATGCACTTCTGTGTTCACTCATGATGACACTTTCTGATTTGTGTATATATGAATAGTATGTATTTGTATGTTGAAAATAACTAGGTCAGGTGACCCCCATCACTCCTGCTCCTCCTCCCTATACATCTATCCATCTTCCCCTGTTCCATATGCAGGATGAATATGGTGAGTATACGTGGCGGTCAGCTGCATAATTTTATAAGGAAATCCCATGCTGATTACCCAAGAGGGTAACCACGGGAATGGTGCAGTTGGTGCGGGGTGTGGTTTACCTGACAGGCCGCCCAGCTAATCCCGCAGCTAAGATAAATAGCTAGCCTAGCGCAGACCGTAAGTGGACTTGACCTCTGCCGGCACGGCAGCGGTGCGTGTTTTAAGATAATGAGGGAGTTGTGACATGCACTCATGCGAGGGTTCTGTGTCTATATTTAGCAGGAGATTTGTTATCGTTTTCTCTTGAGTCGTGGCGTACGGCAACAAAGGAAATCTCCAGTCGCATTAACGTATTCAAAAGAGCCCGCGTGCATACGTGAACTTCTAGAGCGACTCTTGAAAAGAAGGCTCTTGTCAGGGTGACTGTGTGTATTCAAATTTCTCTTTTTGGAGACCTTGAAAAGAATCTGAATATCCCAACCGGTTCAAATGGACTCATGAGCGTGAAAGACACTCTTTTTCTCTGCGTGGCTAAAGAGACACCCCCGAATTGGAGTGTGTTCACCAGTTGTCCATTCAGCCGTGCACTCTGACCCCTCTCGCCTCCCTTTGTCTGCCCATGAGGGGCAGTGGGGGTTGACAAGTTGACCCTTGACCTTCTCCTCAGCCCCACCCCTCTTCCGTGCCCCCTTCCATTCACATGCAGCCACTCATCATCCCTCCTCTCCTCCTTTTCATCTCGTCCCGTCTTTCTAAAAGCGCCGTTTTCTTATTGACTCGCTCGCCGTCTCAAGTTCAAGGCCTCGTGGGCCGCTTGCATTGAAGCAGACTGAGGAAACCTCTGTCTATACTGTCTTAATGTTCTTGAATTGCATTGGAAATGGAATGAAGTGCACCAAAATTGCCTCCAAAATTTGGAGATATTGCACATTGTAATGTTGTTTGTAGTGGATCATTGAGGTTGTCTCCGAATTTATCTCCAAAATCCAAGTAAATCAACTGTGGTTGGGTTTCATATTATGACACTTTATTTTACAAGGACTTTTTTGCCATACATATTGTTTGACCTCAATATCCAATGCTCATTATAAGTCCAGCAGGTTTTACTAGATTAATCAAAACACACAGGAATAACTTGAATGAGGCATAGTCCTTGGATGTCAGGAAATACCGCAATACGCAACCAATGACCTTTCGCATGTCACAGAAATACAGACTGGAAACGCGCGAAAGAAACATGGCCTCTCGCGCTCAAGTGTCCTTTATTAGCTGCTCGGCAGACACGCATTCACACGTTTTCCCTGTGTGGTTCAACGCAAAACGAGAGGTGGGAGGTTGAGGTAAAAGACGTGTGAATCGTTGAAAAAAAAGGGTGAAAATTAATAAAAACATACACATGTAAACTCAAAGAATGTCTTTGAGCGAATGTGGTTATGGTGTCCTTTCTTTGGATGGTGCAGTTAAATGATTATCAGAGTGACCTCAGAGTTGAGGATTGAAAATAGAAAAAGGAGGAGGATTGAGATCGGGACAAAGGCGGAATTTGTCGGATTTCACATGAATGTGAAAAACTGTAGAAAAGACAAATCTCAAAAGGACATGATATGGTTTTAGTGCTACTGAGTCTGGATGTCTTAACTGCAATGTAAATCGATGAAAATCGTTTTTTTCTTTTTTGGTATACTATATTTAATGAACATTGTTCAAATTAGCTTGACGACAAGAGACTGCCTAATGCTCTTCCATAAAAGATGATTATAGTTTATTGTACGGCTGTGAACGGAAATGAAACATTACTCCGTAGCAGTTTTTAAGACCTCAATTTTAACACACACACACACACAGAGAGATACAAACTTACTCACAAACAGAGTAGACACACCAACTGCGCTTTCTGTCCTAAAAGCCCCTTTTTACTCCCTCAATTTTGTCCATTTCTCATCCATCCTCTCAGCTTCTGTATTAGAAGGCCGTGATCAACCACACACAGAAAATAACACAAAAAGATGTGCTTGTCAGATTTATGAGCCTCACCACATGTTACCTTGAAGATTCCTCACTTCTTTGTTTATCTGTTTGGAAATTACAAAGCTAACAATTGCGTGTCAAAGCACTTAATGGTAATTGGAGTATGTGTTCATTCTTTGTGTGGCGATACAACTGTAGGAATGGTACATTTGTGCGTGTCGTTTTTCACGGCCAAGGCTAGAATTATTAAAACATTTGTCACTCTGACAGAGTGCTCAGAGAATGTTGTTTCTGTCTACATTGTGCTTTGGTGTTATTTCAGCAATAGACATATGCTGGTGGTAACCACATGGTCATTAGTAGTGGTTTAGTTTAGTTTAGGTAATGCTGTATACTTGAGCGTTTCCAGTCAATTTATTGTTTAAAATGTCTCCCATGAAGACAAGGAATGCTAATGAAGTTGTGTATGCTGTTTTCAAGAATGCACTTAATACAGTCAGTCTGTTCACTAATGCATTATAGTGAATTATAGCTTCATATTGCTTTTTTGGACTATGGGAATAAGCTTTTTAAATTACAGTTGTCAACATTTGAAGTGGATCAAAAAACAAGAATGGGTCTTGTTCAAAATGCATAACTTTGATGATAGTTATACTGTATTTTACTACTGTATTTTAGTAGCAGTGCACTGAAACTGAAAGTCTCTTATGATTACCAAGGCTGAATTTATTTTTTGGTTGGTGGGGAGACAATACAAACAGTAATAATATAAAATATAATTATAATTTAATATATCTCTTTTATACACTTTTAAAATGTATTCTTTTCCTCTGATGGTAAAGCTGATTTTTCAACATCATTAGACTGTAAAAAATATTGTTGGTTTAACTTAAAAAAATAAGTAACCTGGTTGCTTTAAAAATTTAAGTTCATTGAAATGGAAAAATTGAGTTAATGCAATGAAGGATATTAATTTACTCACCAGAAACTCAAAATATTATGTTATCCGAACTACATAAATTATCTAAGTTGATTTGACAAAAGAAAAAAATTTGTGATTACTTAGTCTACTCCATGTGTCACATGATTGTTCAGAAATCATTCTATTAAGTTGATTTGCCACTCAAAAAACATTTCTTATTACTATCAATGTTGAAAACAGTTGCGCTGCTATTTTTTTCTAGTTTTTGTGAACAACGGATGCCTTTAAATTTCAAAATATTTTTTATTTATTGAAATATAAATCTTTTCTCACATCATCAATATCCTTGCTGAATAAAAGTATGAATTTCTGACCCTAAACATTTGAACCGTAGCTTAACAGACATTTTAGAAAAATATAAAATGAGCACATTGGACTTTTTACTTATAAGTTATTGTAATTCAAAATAACTTTTTGTTTATTCACTTATTTATTTCAAGCTGTATAATCTTTTAGCTAACATGAGTTTGCACAACCCGATCTCATGGTAATTCGTACGAATTTTACGAGGTGGCTAATTCGACCTCACTCGTACGAATTAGTACGATTTTGCTAAATCGTACATAGTTTACGAATTAGCCAATTCGTATGAATTCGTACGAATGACCTACCCCTGAACCCCCCCCCCCCCCAAACATAACCGTCATGTGGGTTTAGACAAATCGTACAAATTCGTACGAGTGAGGTCGTATGAATAGTACAAATTAGCCACTTTTGAATCACTCGTACGAATTAGTACGAATTGGTCGTGAGATAGCGTAGGTTTGCATGATTAAATAATAAATATTCTTTCAGGGAATGCTGATTGTTCATTTATTTAATTAACACAAGGTAGGTTTTTTACGGACATCAATAGAGTCACAGACATTGTATTGATGAAGAGCGTCCAGAGAGGTTGTTGCGTGTTCCCATCCGTATCGTTTCTGCAATGAGAAGGCTAGTTAACAGGAACGGGGGAGGTGAGCGTCCAGGGTTCGGAAATGAGAAATGACCCAAAGCCACACCACCAACCCCTCCCGCACTGTCCCATCCCCCTCTCCTTTATCCTTCCCCCAGGAAAGAACATAGCAGAGGGATGGGTCAGAAGAAGGGGTGAAAAAAAAGGTGGATTTGGGGGGGGGTATAAGAGAGAGAGAGAGAGACAGAAAGCATTAAAATTCATGGCCTTTTTTATTTTCCCCACTGAAAATCAATACCGTCTACTATGGATGAGGTGAACAGTGGACAACAGTGGTTGTGGGCAGGGGCGGATGGAAGGGGGTGGTTGGGGGGTAGATAGATAGATGGATGATGGTGGTGTCGGGGGGGGGGTGGATGGATAGGTTGTTGTTCATTAAGTGTAAGCTGCAGTGCTGGGGACCCTCAGTAGAGGCTATTGTCCAAGGAAAAGGGGACGATGGGCCAAAACAAGACCATTGAACGGGCAGGTACACACACACAATTACAAACTAGCACTGTGATGGCATCATAGTCATTGGATATTGGGTATTACTGTCAATAGAGGATCTGGGATTCAAAACTTGGAAAAAGAGCAGCTGAAATCGATAAAGTAAAAGAACAAATCACCCAGAAATAAAAGTAAAGAGTAAATAATGGAGGATTTGTAATTTTTGGGTGAATATCCCACTTCTAAGGTCAGAAATGCACAGTTGTGAACACCTTTGTGCAGAAAATTTGAATCAGATTCACTGCGAGATCCAAAACTAAGCTGAATCAATTCAAACTTTTAATTTACTTTGAATCAACATGAATTTGCATCATTCTAGTCTAAAGGCAGGGTCACACCAAGCCTACGGTCAGCCGTCGGGTCGTTTTTTAGCATCAGTCGACTTAACAGATTAATCACTGTTGGCTCTAGTTGGACGTCGTCTGTTTTTTTTTTGTGGCTGATTCAGCATGTTGAATCGGCGTCGGGCCGTCTGTGATAGAGAGAACTCTGATTGGCTGTAGCGGACGAGTCAGTGCACGAGAGAGTGATGAAAGCGAGCAAAGAAGTCAACGGTACAAACAGAAGGCTGTTCTAATTTAACGTCACCTTACCTGAATATTCGAATGCACAAATTTTTCCATAATAACATGAGCCAAATTTGAAGAAAGTGATCAGCATGATTGATATTCAAAATGGTAACTGAGGGCGACTTCATGATTTATTCGTAGTTTCAGTTTCCCTTTTGGAATCATAAAAATAGACTATTGATACCTGACTATTTACTTACATGGCTAAAGTCGGCTTTAGGCCTTTTGGTGTGTTCAAGCGTAGTCGGCTTTCATCGCCGCTAGTTCTTTGGTGTCGGCTTGGTGTGTCCCAAGCTTAAATTCTTTCGTTTAATTTCCAGCAGATTTGAGACTATGTGAACTTAGCGCTAAATCAAATTTAAATCGTTGCAAGCTTTAAAGCGATACTCCACTTTTTTGGGAAATAGGCTCATTTTACAACTCCCTCAGGGTTAAACACTTGAGTTTTACCGTTTTCTAATCCATCCAGCCGATTTTCTGATATTTAGAAGAATATCAGTAACTAGACAGTTTCTGGTCTCATTGACTTCCATAGTAGGAAAAAAAAAATATACTATGGAAGTCAATGAGACCAGAAACTGTCTGGTTACTGATTTTCTTCTAAATATCATAAAATCGGCTGGATGGATTCGAAACTCTGGGGGAATTGTAAAATGAGCCTATTTCCGAAAATACTGGAGTATTCCTTTAAATCGAATTTAAATCATTGAAAGCGGCAAACTGAATTTGAATCTCTGCGGTAACTTTGAATAACTGCAAACATCAAAATGAATTTGAATCAGTCTAAACTTACAAAATAAATCATATTTGTGACCATGTTAAGTTTGTGCAGATGATCAGATGTAGTATAAGATGCTCTTGGGATCATTCAGATTCATGTCTGCTCCAGTGCTGTTGTCATTAAAGCAAAAGAGGACCTTGAAATTTTTCATTGAAACGGTTATGATGATGGTTTGCTATGAAATAAAGGTGTTAAAAATAAAAAAATGCTAAATAGAAGACTCGTGGACCGTATTCTATATTTATATATAATGTCCTTGTATGCAGCCCATCAGATATTACAGCTTCTTGTCCCGGCTTGTTCACACTCAGCGGTAGTCCGGTTTCTCACTCTATTCTCTGAGGCATTGAGAGACACTCACCTCTCACATTTCCTCCCCAGGACACCAGGAAGCCCATTACGATTGTGCATACATGTATGTCCAAACGCTCGCACACACTCATATTTGTGTATATATGTGCTCTGTGAGGGGGGCTCTCTGTGCATATACAGGACTTGTGAGGTTGGTTACTATGGGGATAGGTGTGGAGGTGTAGCCCGTGCCTTTTTTTTTCCTGACGTGGGTAAAAGAGTCATAAATAATGAAAAGGAAACTGCATTGAAATGCAAAGGCTGAGGCGTAGACATGTGGGTCGTATCGACATTTGTGAATTCTGGGATCCACACAGTGTAGAGTTTTTATCTCAAACCTGTAGAGCCTGATATGTAGCAGCATTTCTCCTGATCTTGATAAGTTGTCACCTTATATACAGTATGTCATAAATTAATAAGATGTGTATTTAGCTAAAGAAAATCTGAAGTTCCTGAGGATTTTTGTGCATTCACAGTATTATTGTTGCATTTAAAAAAAATAGTAATATGTGAAGAGTTCAGATGCAAAAGCCTCTAAATGCCATTTGAAATTTTCTTCTTTAATGATGATTTTTATCAAACTTGTATATTTAAATTCAGTAATTTCACTTAAATAACAATTAATAGGTAATTATCATTGCCATTTAAGTAAAAACACTGAACTTAAATATACAAGCTTGATAAAAATGATCATTCTAGAAGAAATTTTGTGAATTGTCCGACAGCACTTGCTACAGTAATTTGGCAATATTTCCAGCATGCATCCTTTGGAGCCACTGCAAGCTTTGAATCTAATTTGAATCGTTGTGAGTTTAAAGGGTTAGTTCACCCAAAAATTAAAATTCTGTCAGTCAGTAATTACTCACCCTCATGTTGTTCCAACCCTGTAAGACCCTCGTTCATCTTCAGAACACAAATGAAGATATTTTTTTTTATTTTATTATTAAACCTGAGAGCTGGATCACTCCTCCATAGGCTTCTTAAAGGAGAACTCCGGTCAATTTTAACATTGAGCTCATTTTTTGTTCATTTGGAGTGCTGTCAGTACAGACAAAAATTATTAGGTTATCATCTTTTTAAAATTCGCACCCTGTTGACTTCAATGGGGCATGTTCTAAACCTGCTTCTTAACATCCTTGATTTGTCATTACGAGTGCACAGCTATGTGAGTGGTGTTATTAAGAGTGACCACGGTTAATGTGAAAGATATTAATAAAAATGATATTAATTCAGGCAGCTCACAAACCTGTCTTTACTTCCTGTTTTCGGTCGAAGTCCACAGTAGTCGATTGTCGAGTTCCTGCGCGCAATCATTGGTAACTAAATGATGTTCAACATCTGATTCGGATGAGCTGATATTCTCAGAACACCACACAGCACCGTCATCGGCTGAAAGTCTGAGTCTCCACTGTTGCTTAGTTACCAATGATCGCGCCCGCAAACTCGACAATCGACTACTGTGGACTTCGACCGAAAACAGGAAGCAAATAGAGGTATGTGAGCTGCCTGAATTAACATCATTTTTATTAATATCTTTCACATCTACTGCAGTCAGATTGACCGTGGTCACTCTTAATAACACCACTCACGTGGCTGTGCACTCGTAATGACAAATCAAGGATATTAAGAGGCTAAAAGCAGGTTCAGAACATGCCCCATTGAAGTCAACAGGGTTCGAATGTTAAAAAGACAATAAAACGGTGTAGGCAACACCGATTTTTGTCGTTTTTGTCTGTACTGACAGCACTCCAAATATACAAAAAAAATAGCTCAATGTTAAAATTGACGGGATCGAAACTGGCCGGCCCAAAAGTTATGAAAGACATCGTTAAAATAGTCTGAATGACTACAGTGGCTCAATCTTAAGTTTATCAAGCGACGAGGTACTTTTAGTGAGCAAAAAAACAAACAAAAATAACGACTTTATTCAACTATTCATTCGTTTCACGTCACACGAAGGCTCACTATTGGCTGACGCTGGTCATGTGTATGATGTGTGTGACGCACAACCTAGAAGCTTTGCGTAGTTTCACTATGTGAAATCTCGAGGCCAACAGAGAATGACTAGTTGAATAAAGTCATTATTTTTGTTTGTTTTTTTGCGCACTAAAAGTATTCTCCTCCACTTAAAGATTGAGCCACTGTAGTCACTCTGACTATTTTTAACGATGTCTTTCATAACTTTTGGGCCGGCCAGTTTCGATCCCTTAGAAGTGATCCAGCTCTCAGATTTAATAAAAAAATATCTCAATTTGTGTTCCGAAGATGAACGAAAGTGTTACGGGGTTGGACCAACATGAGGGTGAGTAATTACTGACAGACTTTCCATTTTTGGGTGAACTAACCCTTTAAAACAAATTTGATTCACTCCAACCTTCTAATTATAAACTTCAAAACTAATTTTAATTACTCTAAACTCCACATTGAATTTAAATTTTAATCATATTGAAATCCATTCATGCTTAGTTCGAATTGAATTCTAATGAATGCAATCATTTGAGTTGACTGTAGTTTCAAATCAAATGGAAATCCCTGCAAGCCTCATAACAAATTCGAATCACTTGGAGCTTTGAAACCGCTTCGATTGTAATGGGAGTGTTTTAGGCTTGTCGTGCCACTCACTCACTGTATAGATGGGGTTTTATAGACTTTCAGATGACAGATAGAGGTTTGAATTGCACATTGAATCGCACTTTGAGTGGCCTTTTTTTATATCTAAGATTACACATGGAGTTGGACATCACGGATATAGGCCTGAAGTACAGATAGAGGTTGGAGTGCATTTCATGCTCACAGGTGAGGTGGAATGTATGTGTGTGTTTGTGTGTGTGAACGCGGACCCTTTGAAGTGGAAAAGGCCTCTGGTTGGCAGTAGGCCAGTGCATCAATAAAGCCAACTGGAGTTTGAGAGCCAGTGAGAGGCATTTAAGTTCCATTTCTCCCAGGCCTTACAGCTCAGGAAAGACCTTCTCCCTCTCTCTCTCTGTCTGTCTTTCACGCACGCCCTCACAGAGAGTAATCAGGCCAGTCTTGTGCACTACAATGTAGGAGTGTGCCATAATTGAATATGTGTGTCCAGCTGTTTATGTGTGTGTGATTGGTTGCTGATTTTGAAGTGGCTTGTTAGACACACTCGCACAGTAGGGTCGACTTTCAAGTTTAATCACGAAAGATGTATTTTTGCACAATGTACAAAGCACACAACTGCAGCTGGAGACACAAACACACACACATCTTTCTTTAGTTCTTGCCTGCTAATCTGGCTTCATGTTGTCACTAATAACCACAACATGTATCTACACCTCTCACTTTGTACGTCTGTTTCCTCAGCAGTGATTTACAATTTCCGTCAAATACAAGTGGCGGAAACCTGTGATTTATTCAGAATGCCTGATAAACTTTTGTTAATCCTATTTCTTTCCAGTAAAGTTGCAGTTTCATGGCTATTTGCCTTTTTAATTGATACTGAGTGTGACTCAAACCTGAGTCTCAAGGCATGTGTGCAAGGCCCAAAACATATTTTATGCAGGTACATGATTCTGTTGTGTATGCATACTTTATGATTTACAATTACAATTCACAGACCCTCATATAGAGAAAGTTTCCTGTTTGAAAACCTGTGCTATGATTATTAAAGGATATAATTTCCACTTAAACGGGAAAAGAGGGCGGGACATATCAAACAACTCCTCCCCTTTTTTAAATAGCCAATAGCGATTTGTTTCTATCACAGCTCGGCCTAAACTCGGTGAAGCTGCAGAGTCCTCCACATGGCTTTAAAATATTGCGTTCTGTGCAGAATTCAAATAGATCCGTTATGGTCTCCGACTCGCTCATATGATCCACTCTGTGCTTATTGTGTCTCTGGACCGGAGCAGACTGTACGCGCGACACTAACATGAAACCAGGCTTCATTCTTGTCAAATCGCTAATTATAAACATATCAACAGTTTAAGTAACTTTAACTACGATTGCTCTGCCATGTCAGTAGTTGACCTAGCCTGACTTCGTCATACTCATATTCTAGTCTGAAACTGCTTCATAGGGCTTTGATTATAAGGCGGGTCTTAACCGAACCAGGAAAAAAAACCCCTCTGCACTCAATTGGATAGTCGGTAGACCTACAACCAATCAGAGCAACGCAGTAAGTCAACTACTTTGCATAGCACAGTTGTCAACTACAGAACTTATTTATTTTAGAAGTAAAATAATGAGTGTTGCTTCTTTCACTTGGTCCTCCATGAGTGCGAAACCACAACAACCACAGGCTTTTCATTACGTCCCATCTTCTTAGCGACCATCAGAGCCAGCTGATATGTTACACTTTTGACGAATCATGTAGGAAGGACGGCAAAAATATATTTCCGATCGACAAATGCCTTGATTGCAGTTTTCTGTTTGTCTAGTAAAATGAATGCGCTGTCGATTTATTTTACAACAGACGCAACAGCGGAATCTATACATCTCAATTCTCCAGCTGCAGTCATCTCTGAGGGAAACCAGTTAAGCGCCCTTTGATAACGTGATGATTACGTCCCTGCAGATCATCTGTCCATCATCATATAAAGCCCGCCCTGGTAATTTGATTGGCCCGATCATTTTTTGACTGATCATAATTACTCCTCAGTGGATGGAGTCCAGACCGAACTTCCCGACCAAAAATTTTTGTGGGCGGAGTTCGGGCTGGCATCTAGGCTATAGTTGACCTATAGAAAAGAATATTTACTGTAGAACACAGCTTCAACACAAACCTGGATTGTATTATGAATTTGCTCAATTGGTTTGTAATACATTTTGGGAGGCAGTAATGTTAAAGGGATACTCCACTTTTTTTTTGGAAATAGGCTCATTTTATAACTCCCCCAGAGTTAAACAGATTAGTTTTACCGTTTTCAAATCCATTCAGTCGATTTTCTGATATTTAGAAGAATATCTGTAACCAGACAGTTTCTGGTCGCAATGACTTCCATAGTAGGAAAAAAAATACAGTATACTATGGAAGTCAATGAGACAAGAAACTGTCTGGTTACCGATATTCTTCTAAATATCAAAAAAATCGGCTTAATACATTCAAAAACGGTAAAACCCAACTGTTTAACTCTGGGGGAGTGGTAAAATGAGCCTATTTCCAAAAAAAAAAAAAAAAGTGGAGTATCCCTTTAAGAGTTGTAAGAAATGTTTCGAGTTTTAACCACTAGGCCCAACATTGAGTTGGCACCTTTTTTTTCGAGGTTTTTGAATTGTAAGGGTTAAAAATAGTTTGATTTTCAAATAAGTTAAATGACACAAAGTATAGAAAGAATGTGCAAAAAAACAAAAAAAAAAACAAACAAACACTTTTCCATGATTTCTCCGCAGAGGATTTTTTAGTGTCCACTAAAAACGACAAATACTGGAATCATTTGACTTAACGAAACACTTTCTTTGTCCACCACATGTTCCGTGTCTTTTTCGGTCCTGTTTGCTCTGTACAACTTGTTGCATCACTCAGCTTTTTTCTGCCAACTCACAACCTATTTGCAGTACCCCCCCACAAAACACACAGCCTCTCTCTCTCTCTCTCTCTCTCTCTCTCTTTCTGTCTCTCTCCCTCTCCCCTTCTCTCTATTGATCTAGTCATAGTTTTCTGTCTTCAGCCTGCTGGCTGGCTGGCTTTAATCAATACAGATAATTGTCTGCTTTCTCCCGATGCCAAACAGTCTGTGTTTTTTCTCAATGAATCCAGGTCTTCCCCCAACTTACACACATACACACACGCAGGGTCCACCTACCCGGGATTCCCCCCCCATTAATGACGGGAGATAACCTGCTTTCCTTACCGATTTTTCCTCCCCCCCCCACTCCCCCTCTCATCGATTGCCGTGAGATATCGCCCCACGTGCACCTCTCTCCCAGTGTAAACACGCCAAACACGTGGCACCACAACCACACACACTCTCGCATAAACAAATACGCAAAGCATACATTAGCAGATACGCGTGAAGGTAAATTTGGGTTATGTTGACATTTGCTCCATCTGATTGTAAGAGGTAAAGATATCAGAAACTTATTTAGTTGTTCATTATAGTTGAATAGCAGAGCTTGCTTGGTAGAGTCAGTACATATCTTCTGATTTCATTGTGCTGATTTAGTTGAGGACAAACGTGTAGCTATATAATGTACTGTATGTGATAAATCTAGCGTGGACCTTGGCTAAACAACTTTTTCTTTCACAGGTTGCGTGGGCTAAGTATCCTCAATATAAAACCAAATTCAACTTCGGCAATTTGACTTTTTTTCCCGTATTTTTTTACATGTGGTTTCAGACGTGCTCAATTCAAACTCAATCAGACATTAACCCTGTCGTAGCTTTTTTAAAAACTTGACTACAAACATCACAGGCCAGTGAAAAGGCAAGGTCGTCTTTTTTTTCAAAAGCACTGCACCTCTAGATATGGTCAGGCAAGGTTTTGGAAATCTTTAAAAGTGAAGGATTTATCTACATGTGGAGCTGTTTTATGCTCAAGGAATGACATGATGAAGTTCGCAGAGGACTTGAATCATTTCTTTGCACACACCTCGACGAATGTTCATTAGATCTCTGAGCGTGAGAATCTGTTTCTTTGTCAGGTTAATGTTACATATAATGGCATTCATGTGTTAAAGACAACATTAAATCAATATCGACTCCATTTACTTTATTAATAAATGCCCCCTGGTCTTACTGTGCACGATTCATCAGGCATGTTTTTTTTTAGTATATTTTTAATATTCTGTCATTACTTTCTCTGCCTGTGAAACCGCATGACTTGATTAACCTATAATGTAACCTGGGTTGGGAAAAATAATTGTATAGGGTTAGATTACCCAAAAATATGTCATCATTACTCGCCCTCATGTCATTTTAAGACTTTCCTTTATCTTTAGAGCACAAACGAAGATCTTTTTCATGTGAATAAAAGCCTAAATTCAATCTGTTCATATACAAAGCGATCAAGTCTTTTCAGAAAATGGGGACTAAACAGCTCCATTCATATGGATTCATTTTATGATCTCTTTATGAACTTTTTGAAGTGCCAAATTTGTGTAACTGTCAATCAACGCTCTGAGATTTCATCAAAAATATCTTCATTTGTGCTCCAAATATGAACAAGAGTCTTGTAGGTTTGAAATGACATGAGGCTGAGTAATTAATGACAATTATCCATTTAAGCAATAATATCACGGTATGATATGTTAAAGTTTAGTAGGGTTAATCAAATCAGAGTTATCAGTGAGCGACAGTGCCAGAGTCTGACTTTACCCATTCTCCCTTTATATTGCCAGATAAGTGGCAAAAAAAGGGCATACATACTTATGAATGAAAAAAAAAAATCAAGTTAAATTTTTAATTATTCTAATATGAAATATTCATTCACATTATAAAACATCATGGAAGTAGGTCATGTTGCATGGTATTCTTTATTGTACTTGACATATCCTTATTATTGTTCACTTTGTTTTACAATTTTTTTTTCCTCTAGCCTATTCATTAGTCAGTGGTCCAGTGTCCAGTATTGCGGTTCTGGAGATTCAGCCATTTTGTGTGTCTGATTTTTTTTGCTGGTGCAATGAGAACACGGCCTGATCCAATTTGTGTTGGTCACCAGTGTGAAATGGCGGTCGGCTGGGGGACCGGCGCTCTCCAAAGCCTCTCAGCTCTCTTCCTCTCCTCATTTTTCTCTCTCTTTCACTCTTTCTCTCAGCTGGTGATGTGCCACTCTCCCAGCACCTCAGTACACTGGCACCCAGCAAGACCACAACCCAGCAATCAAGAGACGGCACACGTATATATGAAGGCGCTGACAGAAATACACTCTCTTAGTCGCTTTTTAAAAAAAAAAAAAAATCAGAATCACATTTATATTGTTTAAATATTCACTGAGATATAAATTACTTTGTAAGTATGTATGTGTGTATACTATAGTATAGGTTATACTGTAAAATATACATATTTAAACTAAATGCATATGTATATCTAAATATAATATTTTTTACGACATTTATCGAAACTCTGTCAATTTAGTGTCAAAACAATTTTTTTTAACTTAAATTAAATAATACTTAATATAATAGATGTATGAAAATGTTATATATAAAATCAAAGTTACAGTGAGAACTGTATTAGGTCTTCCTAAGACATTTATTGAATGCGTTACGATATTATTTGACAAATGAGCCTCATAACTCAGTGAAAGACTTGATAGAGAGAATTGTATATATTCCTAAGTTGAGTTTTTGAATAAGATAGCATGAGTCGCATTCATTTGATACATTTTTATGACTTTATTTCTTTATTTTATTTATATATCCTTTATTTTTTACCTCCACAGTAAGATCTATTTCAGTTCGGTTTGCTCCTTTTGACAGAAAGTGCAGTTCCCTAACAAACTGCAAATCAAAAGGTGACTTCACAAAGTACTTTTAAGCCACGGCGAACACACGCACACTCCCCTTTCAACATCTTTAACACAAAAACACATATCTTGCCATTTCCCCTTCAAATACACACACTCACTGTGATTTTGGCAAAATTGCCATGCTTGACGACCATATAGCCGACGACGTAGCAACAAAGAGAGTGAGCGAGCGATGGATGGATGGGGGGGTGTTTGTGTGTGTCATTTGGTGAGTGAACATAAGTGGCACTGAGGCGGTAGAAAGGTAGGCTGATGGAGAGGGCGAGGTAAAATTAGACAGCAGAGTGGCCACCTTTTTCAGCCTGAGCTTAGGACGCCGTCCGAGTACGAATGTGGCCATGAGCCTCGCCATTCAAAATGGAGTTTTGTTAAATAACCTGTGATGGCTCTCGAAAGAAGCGCAGGTGCTGTGGCCGAAATGGACGAAGGAAAGACAGGAGAAGGAGGTTGAACACACCCCAGGGAACCATGGGTGAAAAACCTTGCCCAAGGGCACGAGCGAAGGGTAGAGGGGGCCTTCATCCACACAACTATCCCTCTTTTTTCCCCTCCCTCCATTCTTCAGGGGAATTGTCAGTCTATTTCCACACAGCCTTCCTAATGTTTTCAGACGCTTAGGCGCTGTTAGCATCGGCGCGCTAGCCGGCGACAACACACCTGCCTTACCAAACAGCCTTCGATCCTCCAAGAGCAGGAAAAGCGTGATCTTTCCGTCGATTACTCTCCTTTTTGTCACTTTTTCACCTCCCTTCACAGGAACGCTGACATTTGTTGAGCCCACATCAAAAGTAGCGCTTGGCCAAGTGCGCGAGATGATAAAAGAGACAGGAGTGAAGAAATTAGTCTGAGGACGAGGGAATAAGAGATCTGTAAGTTTGTGTGTTTTCATCCATGTTTGAATTGCGAGGCCCACTGTTGATTCGACTCCCTGCCGCACTCGTGTAAATACAAGCCAGTTCTCGAAACTGTGATTTTTTTTTTTTTAAATCCCCAGGCCGCATAAACGATGCAAGAAAGAGAAAGAAAGAATAATAACGAGAAGAAGAAGAAACGAGAGGAAAGCCGGCGTTGCAAAAGTGCCTTCAATACGTGCAGGTCTGAGCGCCCTCCGAGAGGGGCCCCGATCGATACCAACTCGGAGCAATAAAGCTTTCTCCCTGTCATCTCCACAGAATACAAAGCAGAATGGGGGAGAGAAGGGGAGGGTGGTGGTGGAGGGGGGATAGAGGGGTGAAAAGCTGTTCCGCTAGCCAGACCAATTTCCTAACCCTCCCTTCTTCTTCTTCTCCTCTCCCTCCACCTTTTTTAGCCCTCCAACTACTACTACTACTACTCTGTACAACACCTTTTCTCTCCCTTTTCACGCACTTCTTCCCCGTCGGCCTCGAGTCGAGGTGTTGTGTCTGCTTATATTATTAATAGTGTTTGAATAAATAAACTTAATAATTCATCTCTGCAGTTTTAACCGGATTGATAGCGGGTGAAAGATTCCGCAGGATCCAGCCGAAATGAAATGAAAGAGGGACCGGCCGCCGGGTTTGAGCAGGCCGGAACAGGTTTGAGGTCGTAGCCTTAGAGCGAGAGAGCGAGAGAGAGATGGATGTGCAGGTGAGGAAAGAAAAGAAAGACGTGCGGCGCAGGCGGCGAGGAAGAGGTCAAATAAGTGTTCTCTTTAATTGAGAGCCAATTTAAGTCCAGTGCAATCGATAAACCCATACACCGAGCAATCTGCCGTCCCCCATAACGCATACATCACGCTGTTTAGTTGCTTAGACGGACGCCGTCCCCCAAATGGGATTCGCGGACACGTCAGATTCAGTACGCTCTTTGAACTTGCCGTACGAAATGTTGCGCTTTTGAGGCTCATAATTATACGCCGCCTCTCGCTCGACGTCTAAGCCCTCCCTCTTATCCTTTATTAGGAGACAGCTGTGTAAATCTTCTCCTGTCATTCCCTCCTTTTATTGTACAATCACAATGCACCTGCACTCACTTTTCTTCTCCTCTTTGTCTCTCGTCCATATCTTAATACGGTTCTTGCCACTTTTTTCTCTTGTCGTCCACTCCGTCCCTCCATCTCTGACACCTCCTGTCGGGGTGAAATAATAGAAGGACAGAGGGTCGGGGTGGACGGACAGAGGGATGGAGGAAGGGTAGGAGCGTCAGCCTCCCTCCCTGTTTTGTGTGTTCCCCCGGGGAGGGTGGTAATAATGGTAGCCATACAGGGGAGGGGGGAGAGGAGCGATTATTGTCTTGTAGGGAGTCAGAGGTATCGATCGGCCCAGAAATATGTGGTGCGCGAAAGAGGTACTGTATCGGATATAATATACACTCCTGAGACGGCAGGCGCAGAGGCGCGCACACACACACAATAATACAAAATACCAACCGAGAGACACTCACGTACACACACAAATACAAAATACCCACCGCTGAAGAGGCTCAGCACAAAATATATTTACGTAAATCTTCTTTTAGAAACACATGTGGCTAAGACGCACTCGAAACACACAACCACAGCTAGAGGCCAAGAAAATAATGCTGCCCGTAAACACACACACACACAATACGCTAATACAAATAAACCCCAGAAGATCGCTGAAAAGCCTCTTGAAAATGCATTAAAGTTGAGAACAGAAAAACATTTGGATCACTAAAATGCATGTTGTTAAAGTCCACTATATTTAATTTACACTCTGGCTGGGTGTGCCTTTGTTTGAATTGGGTATTAATATTTTAATTTGGCAAATTTGTTTGTCTGAACAAAACCAAACCAAGTTATTACTTGAACACCGAACATTCAGGTTTTAGTTTGATTATCACATATACGCTCACAAACACACACACACACACACACACATGCAGGTCTTTCACTGCTGTTGCCTGGCAACGTGGCTAGGTGTCCTATTGGAGAGCTGTGCTGTCCAGTGATGTCATGACCGCAGCTGACCAGCACTGCTGTACCGAGAGAGAGAGAGAAAGAGAGAGAGAGAGGGAAATAAACTCAACGACCGAGGCCTAGAGTTACCGTAAAGTTTTGTTGTTGTAAAAATCGTATATATGCACGATGTGATGCAACGAAATGTATTATTAAAATTGACCATGTCCGAAGTGAATCTTGAATACAAAACCTGAGCAGAACATGATGCAACTTTATTAGTATATTTCGGTTAGGGAGAGAGAAAGTGTGAGAGAGGTCTACTTTTAAACCTGTACCCTCTATTGTTCTGCTCCATTGTCTTTAAATCAGGTCAACAGCCGATACGATTTAACACCCTAACCTGCCTCTGCATCTCTCCTTGAGACGAGGGGGAGTCACGGCTGCGCTTGAAGTATGGGAAGGTGTGTGTGTGTGTGTATCTTTAGAGCCCTGCATTTGTTGTTTTGGTATTGCATTAGTTTGGATCAAAGGGATATTCCTGGATAAAGCACTATGGATGGTGTTTCTTTTGTGGTATGTTCCTGATTACCACTGAATTTTGTTTAGACGCTTCCTTCAATTTGTTAAAACAAATGAATAATTTGTAGGGCAGTTTTCCACTTACGTTGGAAGTCTGTAAAATTATTAGCCCTATAGACATTTTCTTAAAGGGGTAGTTCGCTCAAAAATGAAATTTTTGTCATCATTTACTCGCCCTATTTGAACACAACACTTCTGAATGGAAAAGTCAATGGTGCCCCAACTGGTTACCCATATTCTTCGAAAATATATTCCTTTGTGTTTAGCAGAAGAAAGAAAGGTTACATTTTATTTTAAGGTGACATAGTACTTATTTGACTAAGTAAAATGTAACTAAGTCATTTTAATTAACTACATGTACTTATTATTGTGTTATGGTTTGGTTTAGGGCTAGTTTAATAAGCATAAATTACTGTTATTGTATTGTAGTAACGTTTAACTACGTCACCTTAAAATAACTTGTTACCGAAAGAAATCGTACAGGTTTGAAACAACTTGAGGGTGAGTAAACGATGGCAGCATTTTCTTTTTTGGGTAGACTGTCACTTTAAGTGGTAACATTTCAAATCAATTGACATTATTTTTGTTGTCATAGAATTCATGAATTAAATAAAAAAAAAATACTTAATAACTCTAACAAAAGCGAATTTAAGGTTTTCGTCAAAAAAAAGCAGGTTACCACTTTTTGCAGTGTACAAGTTTTGTCAGTTTTTACATTTAAAAGTAGACTGAAGCAAAAATATATGTGCGTAAACATGTTTACCCATCCTTTGGCACCTAATTACATCAAAACTAATTAGGGCAACGCAACTAGTCTATGATCAGCAGGCCAGCGTTATATATAGAGCTGTCCCTGAGAGAGACCCCGCCTCCCGTTCCTCCGGGGCAGACGTACCCCTCACTGGCCTCCCCAAAGGTCAAGGGGGGCAAGACCAGGGGGAGGGGGGATGAAGGAGGGTGTGCAGCGGAGTGACCCTTGACCCTAACACACGCCACCCAGCATCCCTCTTTCAGTCCCTCGCACGGACACACACACACCCACGCGCCGTCTGTCACGGCCCTGACAGGCGTTACTGAAGAGCTTGGGGGGTACATAAAAGGAGGCCCAAAAACTTGCTAAACCCCTGACCGTGACCCTGAGCATTACACACACACATATTCAGAAGACAGATCCATTATGAGCGCTGGGGTAAAAGGCTTATACCAGAGGACGCATCAACTGTCCTGTGTGTGAATAATTGTGTGAAGGAGGCTGTGTATGGTGGAAAAGGTGTCAAAGTGTGTATGTATTTTTAAAATGCAAGTAGGTGATTTATGGTTGTTGCTTGGATATTGCGCGGTCAAATCGATAGTGTAACACAAAACCCAATGTTTCAAACATTTTCCTACTACATTTCTAAAATTTATAGTAGCCTATTATTAGTTGTATTTGTACCTACAGCATTGTTTTATGTGTTGCATATTTATATATATAACTGAATGTTTTGTCAAGGACAATTCAGACACCATGTAAAGATTAGACGTTTAATATGTTCTGTCGAGTTTTAATTATGATATAACATTGAAATAAGCCTTTTCAAAATATTTCCCTATGTGATAAAAAAAAAAACGTTGAGTAGCCTAAATTGCCTACATTGCGTTGAGTAGCCTAAATGTGTTGTATTTGACGTGATAGAGAGTAACTACAGCATATTGGACTGGCTTTATAGGCTACGAATGTCCCTCAGAGCCTCGTTTTCATATATGGCGTCCATCACAATCATATTTAAATCGCATAATGTCTAGAACTCGATATAAGTTACATAATGTTGCTGTAGCCGACAGATAACATAATTATAGGCTACATTGGGAACGACATCAACATAATTTACTGTGAAAAAAGATCAGCTTTCCAAATGTATTTAGACGTGAAAAAAAACCCGTCAAATTAAAATGGATATGAAGTTGAAGGAAGCAAACGACTAATATTATCGTTCATTTGCGCTTCTGTAACACAGCCGCTCGTCCTGCATGGGACTGATTTAGTTTCGGACTCTTTAAATTCACAAAACTCGATCCTATTTAGCCCACACGGAAATTAGACCCCTGTAAAATAAACATGACGACGAAAAAGTTAAAAGGTGTGGATATGTCCGAAGGAAACGTCCTTTCGATCTGGGAAGACTCTCGTGCAGGTTTAATGATCTCCCTTTTAAGTTTAAATATATTTACACCTAATAGCAGCTTTGTTAATAAAGACCACAACCTTTAAATATATATAATAAACATGACTAAAAAAGTTAAAGTCGAAAAATATCAAGAAATCGCTCACTTAATGTGTGAAAGCCGCTCGTGAAGCTGGCTTCTCGCTTGATTGTTAAAGGTACCGCTGCCCTCTTGCGGTTGATTCGCGCTATTTCAGTTTCATTTTCGCTGGGCAGATGTGGTAATTTTTAGCGCACCGAGAACGAACAGTGGAAAAGATAGGCGTGTGAAGAGCGAAAATGATTTACACTTGTTTTTCGTTCTTGTGATGAGCACTTTCCAGCCACCCCAGCACTTTCTTATGCTGACAAGACCTGTGTCTCTCGCTCTTTCTCTCTCTCTCTCTTTACCTCCTTCTTTCTCAACATTAAGCTGCCCACAACCGAACAACAAAGAATAACCACATATTTTGCCTGATACATGTCTCTAGATAATAACTTTTCCTTGTGTGTGTGTGTGTGTGTGTGTGTGTGTGCGTGTGCGTGTGCGTGCGTGCGTGCGTGTGTGTTCACTCGTACCGTGTTCAAAGATGTCAGAGGAAGTTTAGTGGGTGAAATAAAGTGGTGTTTGAGGGTGGAGAGAAAATGTGGGAGGGAAATGAGGAGAGATTGACTGTATGAGCCCGTATCTCATTCATTCTTTCATGTGACTATTAGTTGTACTGGCACAGCTGAGCACTTTAAAGCTATAAGTTTGAGTCAATAGCCTTGTGTTGAGTTCGAATTGAATATTTAAATAACAGTATGAATATTTACTCTGCAATTTGCATGAGTTCTTCAGCGAGAGCAGTGATTGGTCGGCTCATTAAGGTGCCTTGAGGTGGACTGAACTATTACACACTGATAAACCTGAGAGTCTCAGACAGAAGCAGACTGAAGGCTGTGGTTTATTTATAAAATGGCGGCTATGGCGAAATGTCTGAATTCCAGGTAAGTCAGTGTCTTTCTCTCTCGCTTTCCTTCCCTCTAATGATCTCTCGAGAGGGGGCCGCAAGGTTAATTAGCTTCGCCTTCACTAACAGACTCTGCTAATGAGAGGACATCAAAACTAACTGGACTGAGGCCTAAAGTAATGAAATGTCAGGAGCAAATCTCTAGAGGAATCCAAGAGACTTGAATATCAGTGTGTGTGTTTGTATATGAGGTGTAATCCATGTTGGTGCAGTGTTGAGAGCCCTGGTATACAAACAATGTGTGTACTCTTTTCTTATGTGTATCTATATATATATATATATATATATATATATATATATATATATATATATAAGATATCAGAGGTGAGGCAAAGAGTACGAAAAATCAGTGAAGTAGGCTATATGTTTTATTTATATTGCAGCTTTCCTATACTCAAGGTCACTCCATAACTAACAACCCGACAGTGGGCAGTCACACTAGATTACAAATAAATAAACCACAACCCAATAGCACAACTATGGCAGTTAAAATAAGCAGCTAGAGATGTAGAAGCCAGATATTGTCGGAAAATATTTCAATGTGGGATGTGATCTTGTAAAGTGAGTGGTTGAGAGGGTGCTGGTTTTGTTTGTGTGTGTTTTTAATGTACATTGTAAAAAATGCTGGGTTGTTTCAACCCAAATTTGGGTCCAATATGGACAAACCCAAATGTTGGGTTAAAACAATTAATTAAAAAAATTACAGTTGAAAGTAAAAGTTGAAGTTGGGTTAAAATTAGGGCTGTCAAACGATTAATCGCGATTAATCGCATCCAAAATAAAAGTTTGTGTTTACCGAATACAAGTGGGTGCACTGTGTATAATTATTTTGTATACAAAATGTATATACATAATAATTATACACAGTGCACCCACTTATATTATGTAAACACAAACTTTTATTTTGGATGCGATTAATCGCGATTATTCGTTTGAAAATGACATTTTTAACCCAACATTTGAGTTTGTCCATATTGGACCCAAATTTGGGTTGAAACAAGAGTGTAAACTGTACTATGTTTTTGAGGTGCTCACATCATGGTTTATGGGAGTTAATTAAGTTTCCATCAGGGCCGGCCATATATGAGTTTTGCTTTATTTCTGCGGTGTCTGCATTTGTGCTAAAGCATTATGTTATAGCAGTAAAATGTTATGAAACAAAAAAACACACTTTTTAGGCTTTGTACCTTTTTACCTGTAGCCAAAATGTTTAAATCCCAGTTTTGAATGTTGTTTTTGAATCATATACAGAGCATTTTATTACTTTGTGTTTTACTAAATAGTTTGTTTGAATCTTTAGTAATTGATTCTTATGAAATGAAATGTATGCAAGTGATATGCCTCTTAGATTATTAAAGCAATTTTTATTTAGCTATACATCACTTAGTTTTGGTTAAAATTAATAATTATAATTATTTAATAATTATTCAAACCTCAATTTAATCAAGTTTAACAATTTAATTTGAATTTATATTCATAATATATGTATTTGGCTGTTGGTTTTATCAAAAGTGACATAGTGTGTTAAATGTATTCTTTCAGAATGTGCATTCCCATTTTAATATGAGTTAATGTGCATTTTTCAAAACAAATATTTGAACATAAGAGCTTTCAAAGGCTCTCATAGGAACATGACTTGTGAATCTGTTTCTCTCAGGCAGCTTTACTCTTTAAAAAGATGTGACTGATGCTAATTGATTGAGTTTTTCCAAGAATATCTCTCGTTACTGTGTGTGTGTGTGTGTGTGTGTGTGTGTGTGTGTGAGATGAGAGTGAGTGGAAGGAACAGGAAATGGGGTGACACTAGACTGACTCACAGCACAGAGGTTTGTGGGTAATACTGACACAATGGCATGTGAATCAACCTCAACGTTTTTCACACTATTTTGTATATCATCACAATAGGATATTTCCAATTGGCCTTCGTGAGGGTTTTGGTGAATTAGTCATGTTTAGTGTGTCCTTTGAATACAAAGGTGAGTCATTACCGAAATATACCACAATCTTTAAATAGCATAGCTACACTGTAATACAGAATTTTTCATTTGTAAATATTTAAAAGGGAATATATATTTAACATTGGTATGATGATTATATTCAATATAATAAGATGTCTTGTAATGAGAATATAGTAAGCTGGCAATAGCGATAATTGTGGACTAAAATGTTAAGAAAAATTTGTTCATCAAATATACTTTAATAGAATACCTTAACTTTAAAAAAAAATATTATATGACGATGTAGACTTTTAGAAGTAACTCTCTGTAAGAAAAAAAATCCTCACTGTAAAAAAATATTGTTGGTTTAACTTAATGGAAAAAATTAATACAATGTTAATACAATGAAGGAGATTGATTTAATCATCATAAACTCAAAATATTATGTTATCTGAACTACATCAATTATTTAAGTTGATTTGACAAAAGAAAAAATATTATATTTTATAATATTTTTTTTACAGTGTAGAAATGCAAAAAAGGTACAGGTGATTTTCTGACATTATCTGTTAACAGACACATCTTTTTACCCTTAAACACAATGTGTAATTCAAAATCAATATGGAAAATTCCTTCATTTTAAATGATATGATCAATAAGTCATGACAACATATGGGTTTACATTGCATTAACTCATTAAAATAAGTTAAGCAATTTCAAGTTTTTTTTTAAAAGTCGTTAAGTCAGTTTAATGTAATTTAAGTTGAAATGACTTAAACATCCACACTCTAAAAAATGCTGGTTTGTTTCAACCCAAATTTGGGTCAAATATGCATGGACAAACCCAAATGTTGGGTTAAAAATATCGTTTTAACCCAACATTTGGGTTTGTCCATGCATATTTGACCCAAATTTGGGTTGAAACAACCCAGCATTTTTTAGAGTGCAAGTTGATTGTACTTAAAAAAAAAATAATAAGGAAGCAACTTTTTTACAGTGTACATTGGGCCCTTTTTTCTTACGTTTTCTTTATTAGACATCTACATTAAGTTAAGTTAGTGTCTCCATTGATTTTACTGTTTAATTCTCCACAGCCTCATTGGACCATGCATCATTATCAACCACACTTTTGCTGTGTAGGCTTTATGGTTTATTATAGATCATAAAACTTCTCTCTATTGTATTATATGTCCATCAACTCAGATTTTGCCTTCTTAGTTTTTTTTTTAAAACATTGGTTTTCTAAAGAAATTGAAAACGAGACGTTCTTATTGGATCTTGAAAGCTTCCTGGACCTGAAGGGTCTCGAGTCAGACACACAGATGAAGGAAGTGCGAGACGGTTTTATGCAACCAGCACGTCATATTCGCTCATCTAGGCCCTTTCGTGGCTTTGCATCATGAAAAAATAAGTCGGTGGCTCACTGACCGTGATTTACACCGTGCTTACGATCTCTGCTTCACCTCACCAGCGTGACTGTCTGGAAGCAGGTGATCAATCTTTTCTTTCATTTCCAGTCATTTGACTATCAATATCAGTGAGTAATTCATCCTAATTTAGTAACTCGCTCGAATGAGGTGGGCGGCGGAGGATAGAGGTTTCGCTTGCATCGGTTGGAAAGCGGCTTTAATTTGACTTCTATGACTAAAGCAAGTGAAATTTGTGAAACACCCCAAAAGAAAAAAAGCGCCCACGGTCGTAATAGTGGCATATAGAGTGAAGGAGCGGTTCTCACCGAGTGATCAGAGGACAGAGAGAGTTGAGCAAAAAACATTCCGGTGAGTCAGAAACACAACACCTTCAAGAACTCATTTAGGTAACAGATCACACTTCTAAAATGCACCTTATTCTAATATTACTGTAATATCAGGCTTATAATTTGCTTTCTGTGTGTGGTTGGTTGTAACGTAAGGTTTACTTGAGGCTGACTTTTCGTGATTCGAGCTGTCATCGATTTTTGCGTTTAAGTTCTGATCATTTTTAATGAAATATTTCAGTGATGAGGTTTCCAATTGTATGTTTAAATGTCTAATTAAAACGTTTAAAGTATTATTAAGTGTGCAAGAAATTCAGGTTTTTATTTAATTGCATTTTAGCATTTAGTAATATAATTTGCTATTTTTTTAGTTTACACACTGTAAAAAAGTAGGTAACCTGGTTGCCTTAAAATTTTAAGTTCATTGAACTGGAAAAAGTGAGTTAATACAACGAAGGAGAATGATTTAATCGTCAGAAACTCAAGATTATATGTTATCTGAACTAAATAAATTATTATAAAGTTGATTTGACAAAAGAAAATGTGTTGTGATAACAAATCTTGAAAATATTTTTCACAGTGCAAATCATTGCTTAACATTTACATCTTGATGCTGTGGAACGTTTTCTGGCTCAAATGTTGTTTACAGAGTCACTGACTGACGTGATTGCTTCCATAAAAAGAGTCTTTGCAATATGTTTTATGTTCATGCACGTTCCGGCCGTGTAATATGAACTAATTTAACGGTAAGTGAAGCGGACGGGGAAATCAATTTGGCTGTAGAGGGTCTGATGTGACCATCTATTTCACCGTGAGTAAGAAAGAGAAAAGCTGTTATCCTCCTGCGAAGTGCAACACGTGCTCTCGCGGGATGAAACCCTCTCCTCCCCGCATTAACAGCTATTGCGGGTGTGTTTGTGTGTGTGTGTGTATCTGTATGAATGATGCCGTGCGGGATGGGACGTGCCCCTCCATTCCCGCTGCTCTCTGGGAGGCGCAGGTGCTGTATTAGGATGAAGAGGGTGTCAAACAGGACCAAAACAGAATGAAATAGGAAAGTAAAGGACAAAGGAAAGACAGATAGAGCCATTGAGCTGCACGGTGAATAGTTTTGCTGATGGAAATTGACTTTTGACTCGAAGGTGTTTGTTTCGTTAATTAGAGGTTTTGGATGAACTATTTACAGCTTGGATTAAGCTATTATATTCACTGTAAAAAAATATGTTCATGATTTGTAATCACAACATTTTTCCTTTTGTCAAATCAACTTGGATCATTTATGTAGTTCAGATAACATAATAATATTTTGAGTTTCTGATGGTTAAATTAATCTTCTTCATTGTTTTAACTCAATTTTTCCAGTTCAATGAACTTAAAATTTTAAGGCAACCAGGTTACTTCATTTTTTAAGTTAAACCAACATTTTTTTTTTTTACAGTGAGATCATTTCAAAGATGTTTAAGCTCAATATCAAGCAATTTGGAATGTTATGTGGATATATTTGATTATTTGTCAAGCTATGTGACACACTTTGCTTAATGTCAAAAAAATCTATTTCTTACTGTAAAAAAATAATTTCATGATTTGTAATCACAACATTTTTTCTTGTGTCAAATCAACTTAGATCATTTATGTAGTTCAGATAACATAATATTTTGATCAATCTCCTTCATTTGTACTGTATTAACTCAATTTTTCAATTTCAATGAACTTAAAATTTTAAGGCAGACAGGTTACTTAATTTTTGAAGTTAAACCAACAATATTTTTTTACAGTGAGATCTTTTCAAAGATGTTTAAGCTCAATTAAATATCAAGCTATTATGTGAATGTATTTGATTATTTGCCAAGTTATTTGACATACTTTGCTTAATGTCAAATAAAAAAAAAGAAAAAAAACTGTCTTATTTTTTTAAGTTAAACCAACAATATTTTTTCAGTGTTTTTTTTTATCTCGTAAATTAAAAATTAACACGAAAATATTTTGGATTTTAAATAAAGGGAAAATATTTTTAAGTGGTAAACTCTTAAGGATCTTTGAGTAAAATTGAATCCATTGGTGTCAAGGTGTGTTACTATTTTAAATATGAAAGAGTTATTAGTTATGCTGCTGATATAAATAAAATAAATCCTGAAAATGATCTTTTAGGTATTTTTAACGACGTCCAAAAGCCTAAACCAGGGTTGTATTTGTAGTGTGTTCTTTTGCTGAAAAATGACGACCGCAGGATGAAAAGAAAAGGACCAGTTTCAGCACCAGTATACTGTTTTTTGATGAATCTTTATGATGAAAACTTAACCTTTATGTGGTTGATGAAATAAGGATGACTGATAAAAAAAAAAAGCTCAAATCCAAGAGACGTTTTCAGTCAGTTCCTCTCTCTGTTTCAGTAGATATCAGGATGTCTAAAGCTGTCGATGATGATAAGATGGGGACTGAGTTTCCAGTCGATAGTACAGGTAAATATTATTACTATGAGTAGATGTTAAGCTATTATGTACATTATGAATAGAATCAATATAATTATTGTTATTAAAGTCAAGCAGATTTGTGTGATGATATTTGTGAGAGATGGGTGTGAAACATTGCATGTTTTATCATGTATGATTCATGACTATTCCTAGATGTGTTAGTGTGTGTGAGTGATGAGATTTTGTTTTATCATATTTCTCACATTTTCCACTTGGTCTGAACCACACACAGAACACTTTAGTCAGCCGTGGCCTCAATCTGACACACACACACACACACACTCAGCAGCACACAGTAACCCAGGTTAAACGCTCCATGGTATTCCAATAATGCAATGCCTCTGGCTAACCAGAACACGCTTTTGTTGATGTGAGGGCTGGAGCCTGAGGCACTATTCTGACCTGATGTGTCCTTGCGTGTGTGTGTGTGTGTGTTTACAGACTCTGAGAGGAACAGTCCAGAGGCCAGCGATCAGGTGAGTGAACAACTTTCAGAGAAAATGTTATGTTAGTAGTTCGATCTCAATGAATGTGTGAAATACAAAAAGCAAAAGTGCATCAACATTGAGAGGTTCTCCAAAATCTTGACCATCTACATTAGGGGTGTCAGAGGAGAAATTAAATACAAATATTTTTAGCATGTTTGGGAAAAAGAAATTCTTAAACCATTTATGTAGTTTTATAAAAATCAGTTGATAGAGGGTAGCCAATAAGAAAGCTAATAGATTGTTAAGTAAGAATACATCTTGAAATGCTAGAGCGTTTCTTTTAATTACACGCAGCATTCGTCAGTTGCAAATGTTTGCAGGGACAGTCCCGTAGCTAACATGCTCATTTCGCCACTTTGAAGTTTGCCGCTTACTGCAATAACAATATAGATAAATGCAATGAAAAATATGAGGTTTGAACTTAGCGAACTTGTCAGTTTTCACAGTTGTGCATCAATACTGATATTTAACTAAGAAGCATGACTGTGATTTTATGAACACACTGTAAAACAAAATAATAACAAAGATTATTGTATTATTATAGAGTTTTTCTACTTTTAAAATTGCATGTATAATTCAATGTGTTACTTGCTCTTTCTTTCAAATGAATTGTCAAATTTACTGCCAATTTCCTAAATTAGCCTAAATTTGTTCTGTTTTAGATTTATTAAAGCTAAAGCGATCCAGTTGAGGGCATTTGAGTTTTGTCCCTAATGATTTGCTCCTGTCTCATTCAGATCCAGCCAATGAAAACAAGTCCGTTCTGCCTGTCTCCTGCACCCAGCAACACAAAGGTGTGTGTGTGTGTGTGTGTTCATGCCTAATGCTCTTTAATTTGACCGCGTTCACTAGCATGGATGCCCTCAGGATTTATACGTTAACATTGTAATATGCAAATGTAAATTCTTTAGTCAGTTTTTAACCGCATTCCTAACAAGATGCCAGGCAATTTACAAGAGAGAGAGAGAGCTGTGACGAACGAAACGTGTGATAGGATCCGGATCGATCAGAAGTGAGGTAAAAAGAGAAGTTTCGAGTGATCGCAAGGCAGATGCAGTTAGTAGAGAGACTCTTGATGGATATTTACAGAACTAAACGAGTTGAGCGGCTCCTCTTCTTTTGAATTAGTGAGTAATCAAATGAATAACTGCAAGTGTGTGTGTGTGTGTGTTTACTTATGGAAATGGCCTTGTGTGGTTTTAGTCTGACAATAAAAGACATGAAGTGGTAGTTGGTGTAATCGGTTATTGATATTTAATAGTGGTCTTGTGTATTTTGCATATTAGTTGCAAGCTAGCTGTATGAGATTGTTAATTTAATATAGGTGAATGAATAAAAAATGAGGCTATTTTAGCATTTGGTAATACATTTATGATAATGCACACAAAAAAATGTATGCCGACTTAAAAAGGGTTGGCTTAAGGCATTGTGTGTGAGAACATTGATGTATTATTATTAGTGTTTATGTGTATATGTATTATTAATATTCCATACATGTTTTATAGGTTAAAGCCGAGGAGGCCGTTGAGATGACCAGTGTTCACGCTCCTCCTCCTCCTCCAGTTCAGCCTTCTCTACCACACACACAACTCATGCTGGCAGGCAGTCAGCTCGCAGGGGTATGTGCTTATACACAAACGCAAACACGTTTTATGGGGGCTTTCCATTAGAAATAATGATTTTATACTGTACAAACTGTATATTCAGTGCCCTAACCCCGCCCCTAAATAGAACCCTCACAGAAAAAAAGCATTTTAAATTTACTTAAAAACATAATTTTGCATAATTTATGAGCTGTTTTCCTCATGGGGACTGAAAAATGTTCCCACAACATCAAATATTTCTGGTATTACTATCCTTTTATCCCCGTAGGGAAGACATGAACCACACACACACACACTTACATGATGAGACAAACAGGTACACAAGTGAAGATAATGAAAAATCTTTTGACGAGGAAACAAAACAGCACTTGTTCGCAACTTCGCAAAATCTATGGCTTAAATGATTTACTAATTCAATAAGTAAGCACCTCTGATGTTTTGAAATTGTTATTTTAATAAATTATTTAATTAAAATATATATTTTTTTTAATTTTATTATTTTAAACATTATTTTAACTTATTTTTTAAATAAATATTATTAATACTACATTTAATGAATAATTTAAAAAAAATGTATGATCCAATTAAAATGTTCTTGATTTGTATTCAAATGACTTTTTTATTATATTTTTTTATATAAAGGTCAAGTGTAATATATATATTTTTTTTTTTACCATTTTTTAAATTATACATTTTTTAATATATATAAATATTCAGAGACAATATTATTAAGCCATTTGTAGTTTACTTCCCTCATAAAGCTAAACTCTGACACTTTGTGGCACTTTTATTTCAACCAATGGACCCTTTTCACAGGCTGGGATGGTATCGCTAATCTAGTACAGTTTTTCATATATATATATATATATTAGGGCTGTGCAAAAATTAATTGCGATTAATCGCATCCAAAATAAAAGTCTGTGTTTACATAATATATTTGTGTGTGCTGTATATAATTATTTTGTATATGTAAATACCTATGCATGCATGTTTATATTTAAGAATTATTTGCGCTTAAATTCTGTATATATATAAATTAGGGCCGTGCAAAAGTTAATTGCGATTAATCGCATCCAAAATAAAAGTCTGTGTTTACATATATATTTGTGTGTGCTGTATATAATTATTTTGTATATATAAATACACACACATACATGTATATGTTTAAGAAAATGTGTTATTCCTATATAAAATATTTATATTTATATAATATAGATTATGTATTTATATATATATACAGAATTTAAGAGCAAATAATTCTTAAATATATACATGCATGCATAGGTATTTATATATACAAAATAATTATATACAGCACACTCAAATATATTATGTAAAACAGACTTTTATTTTGGATGCGATTAATCACAATTAATTTTTGCACAACCCTGCAACAAAATTGCTGTCGTCTCCCATTCACCACTATAGAAGTGTACTCAACAATGCCACCTGTGACTTCTGCTTCGTTGAACCCTGGAAATGTGAAAAGGGTCCGTAGCATGAGTTTGGGGCAAAATGATTTGTTAGGAGATCACTTTGGAAATCCTGCTCTGGAAGTAAACATTGCTATATAATAATTAATCTTAATGAATGACAACAAACACAAATATTATATGGATTGCTTTTTTTTCCACTCTCTTTTACTTGTGCTCTATGCTTCTATTAACTAAATGCAACATGCTTTCGGTTGATGTATAACCTTCTTCGCTTAACCATGTCGTGGATGCCATCTCAGGGTCTGCTTGCTTAAGAGAAGGTCCCTCTGCTGCTTGGTGACGCTGTTCTTCTCTCCACCTTTTCTGTCTATCCCTCGCTCCTCCTCTTCCTCCTCTCTTCAGCTGGCCGCTCTCCTCCCTGCACAGCAGCAGCTGTTGTTGCAGCAGGCTCAAGCGCAGCTGTTAGCCGCAGCCGTGCAGCAGTCAAACGCAGCGCATGCGGCCCACGCAGCTGCCGCAGCCAATCAGCAGCAGCACACGCAACAGCAGCAGGCCAATCAGGCCGCAGCACAAGCCCAGTCTCAAGCCAAACATGAGCAAGCTCCGCCTCCTCTTCTATCGCAGCCTATCCAGCTCACTGCCCAGGTACCTTCTGCGGAAAATGCATTTTTGATCAGAGGCTAGATTCCTGTATTTCTATATCCCGGTCAAATATACGATCGTTATTGCAATGTGTCCATTAGTATATAAATACATAAGATTACACTTTTTTTTTTAACCGTACATGCACTTATGTGTACTTACAGTGTGACTACATGGGTTAAGGTTAGGTTTAGGGAGTAGGTTCAGGGTTAGTACCTAGTTATTATATTCTTACACTACTCTTACAATGCAATCCTTTAATACCTCATTTAAATAAATACATAAATAAAATAATTAATGGTCCCATTTTATATTAAGTGGCTTTAATTACTTACATGTACTTACATTGAAAAATAAGTACAATGTACTTAGTGTGTTCAGGTTGTATTGTAAAACTCTTTTGCCGCTATTGGTACAGGTATGGGTAGGTGTAAGGGTAGGGTTAACAGTGTAATTACATATATTAGTTACAGCTGTAATTACATGCAGGTATTTTCAAAATATAAGTAGCCTACAATGTGAAAACATGTATGTACTCAATAAGTCCATTGTATCAAATTATTAATTTCAATGGAAGTAAAGCCACTTAATATAAAGTGGGACCTAATTATAAATAATAATAGAAATATTCATAAATTAATTGAATATTAATACAATATAATTTGTGAACAAATCTTTATTTTAAGTTACTCAACAATTTAGTATGATTCAAATGCATTGAAGTATTTAATGAATGTGTGAAATATGCATATTTTGTTCTTGAAACATTTGGTCAAGTGCAAGGAAATATTTAGTTATATAGTGAGGAATTTAAAAAGAATGTAAAAATGAGATTAGAATTAAAATATCAGGTGAAGGGTTCTTCGATACAATGCAAATTGCCATTTTCTGTAACTTGACTTAGTAACTGGACTTTTTTTACTTATTCCCCATGTCTTGACTCGCTCACTTGTCTTTTTTTCACCCTCATAAGGCTTTCTGTCTCTCTCTGAAGGACATTCAGCAGTTGTTGCAGTTACAGCAGTTGGTACTGATGCCAGGTCATCCTCTACAGTCCCCTGCCCAGTTCCTGCTGCCTCAAGCCCAGGCTCAGCAGGGTCAGCAAGGTAAGATGCGCCTATTCACACATTATTTCATCATAGCAATAACATTTGCGTGCACGTGCAGTGATGTCTTTAATGTGTGATTCCCATTCACGCTCTCTCAGGTTTGCTTTCGACATCAAATTTGATTTCACTACCTCAGCAAAGCCCAGGGAGTCTCCTGACCACCCCACCTAGACTGGGGCTTCAAGCACAGGTATGAACGATGAACAAAAAAGGGTTTCAAACTACATAGTTGTCCCCCTCATGTTGCTTATTCAATTAGCAAATGGTGTCCAGTTATCATCGTGGCGTTTTACTTGAGACAGGATTTGATGCAGTGCGCTCTCATGTATACTGCAAAGTTTGGAAGATTGTATGATTAGACTACAATTCCAAAGTTTGGGGTCAGTAAGAAATTTGAAAGAAGTCTCTAATACTCACCAAGACTGCATTTATTTGATCAATAATACTCTAAAATCAGTAACATTGTGCCATATTATTATAATTTAAAAGAACTGTTTTTTTTTTCTTCTTGATTGTAATACATTTGAAGATATAATTCATTTTTGTGATTTTTCAGCATCATTACTCCAGTTTTCAGTGTCACATGATCCTTAAGAAATCATTCTAATATGCTGATTTGCTGCTCAAGAAAGAGTTTTTATTTTTATAATTATCAATGTTGAAATCAGTTTTGTGCTTAATATTTATATTTATTTAAAATTAACATGATTAATTTTTTTGAGGATTATTTGATGAATTGAAGGTTCAAAGGTTCAAGGTTCAATTTATTTGAATTAAATATTTAAAATATATTAAATATATATATATATATATATATGTAAATAGTTTAGGGTCCAATTCTCACTATTAACGAATTGCTTATTAGTATAGTAAAAGTATTTAATAAAAGGCGCCAAATAATTGTTCCCAATGTGTTTTGGAGAAAACGTTTAATTCATAATGTGATGTTCCCCCCACTTTCAATTCTTTTACTTCAATGACAGGTTAGATTTTTGCTGATTTTCTTTACAAAATATGAAAAAGGATTAACAATGCAGATTTATTTTTTACAGCTATCTTTGATCGTATTTACCTAAATAATTCTGACCAGTATATTACTGGGATATTTGGCTGTTTATTTATACTTATTATCAAGTAATTATTCTTAGAGCTTATTATTAGAGTTTATTGAGGCAAAAGTCATATTTAATAGTGAGACCTGAACCCTAAAGTGTGACCAAAAAAATCGTACTTTTGAACGTTATCGCATACTTATAAAATAATATGAGTTGAATGGTAATATGCTATATAGTCAGTCTAAATGTGGTGCCTTAGAAAGGACATTATGCAAAAATGAAGGGAATCTTTTGGAATGGGTTTGCAATTGAAGGCTCTGTCTCACAGTAGAAACGTGTTTGAGAAAGTAGTGTGTTTTCCCAATCTGTGCTGTAGCGTCATCTTGACGACAGGCTGTGGTCATTGCAGAGGGAGAAGAACGTGGAGAGCATTGTGAGCTCCGCCCCTTCCTCCGCCCCTCCCATGAGCTCCGTTCCCACGGCGACGCCCCATCCCGAGGAGCCCAGCGACTTGGAGGAGCTCGAACAGTTTGCTAGAACCTTCAAACAGAGGCGAATTAAACTTGGGTTCACACAGGTGTGAGACACTTTTCACAGTCACAGTTTGACTTTTTCAAAAAATAGAAATGAAAAGCGATTAAACCTTCTTTCAAGACACTTATTTTTGACATTTTAAGTCAAGTTAGCGCTTTATTCAATAGGGATTGTTATAAAGGAGCCTCACAGTAATAACAGGAGAATTACTGTGATTACTGGAGATTCACTTCAATCATATGCGGTCATATCAATAATATTGTTGGATATTAATTCATATGTACAATGAAACCTATTGAAATAACTTCTTGCCATATACACTGTAAGATTATGTATATAATTAAGGGTGGCCTATGGCATTAATTATAATCACAATGGTCATTCTGAGCAGTTTTAAATCTTTATTTATGTTCATTTTTAAATACCATTTTAATATAACTTTAATGTATGAATGCAACAATCATGTTTTTTTGTAGTTCTATTAAAATTTTACAATATTTACATATATTAATACAATTTTGTGTATGATTAGGGGAGACATTCATTTAATTCACACAATTTAATATTGTAATGCATTATTTGGGATCTGCCTTTCCTTATTTAATTTTCTTTTTAAAGATAGTTGGCAAAAAGTTGTAAAGCAATTACGAAGATGCAACCATTTGGAGAAATTTAGTTGGAGATCATTTGTGTGAAAATAACATGCCACTAACATAATTTTGTGAGGGAAAAAACACTTAAGTTGGTATTGAAATCTAAGGAAGATTGTTTCCTCCACGGAATAAAACTATTTAAAAGATAATTGCGCGTTTGGGATCTTTGGGATGTCGTGGAACGGGAGCTTCGAGCCTTGGATGTGCATCCCACAAATCTCCATCAACTGCAAGATGCTATCCTATCAATATGGGCCAACATTTCTAAAGAATGCTTTCAGGACCTTGTTGAATCAATGGCTTGAAGAAATAAGGCAGTTCTGAAGGCAAAAGGGGGTCAAACACAGTATTAGTATGGTTTTCCTAATAATCCTTTAGGTGAGTGTAGATCAAGCAATTCTGAGAAACTAAGTCAGAATTGTAGAGATAAAAAGTCGCAATTACGCAATTTTTTCTGTGGCGGACACAAGCTTCCAAAGAAATCCCATGGTGTGTGTGAAACATTAACATAACAGTCCTCAAGCTAAACCGGGGATAAAATGATGAAACGAGCGAATGGTAACTCTTCTGCATGTCTTCATGTAGGGGGACGTCGGTATGGCCATGGGGAAACTGTACGGCAATGACTTCAGTCAGACCACCATCTCACGTTTCGAGGCTCTCAACCTCAGCTTCAAGAACATGTGCAAGCTCAAACCCTTGCTGGAGAAATGGCTGAGCGATGCAGGTGTGTGTTTTTCTCACTTTTCTCATTGGTTTTTCATGTTTGGATTCTTTACGATTCGTGCGTGTTTGCGTCACAGAAACCATGGCGATAGACAACATGCTTCCGAGCCCCAGTTCACTGTCTTCACCTCTGCTGGGCTTTGAAGGGTTGCCTGGACGCCGCCGAAAGAAACGCACCAGCATCGAGACCAACGTCCGCATTGCCCTGGAGCGCAACTTCATCTCGGTTAGTCGGACTCGTGAACAACACACACACCATACCACCAAATGCTGCAAGATTTTAATTTCCTGCTTCAGAAATCATATTTCCTTCAAACGACTCATTCATTTAACTCGGTTTATTCCTCCTCAGCTTCATGACCTCCTTTTTGCTGTCTCATGATAAAAAAAATATTGGTTCTCTTTTTGAAAATGCTGAATCCATTTTATCTCTCTCTGGAGAAACAGAAGTCTTCCAGCCAACTAATTTATTGCAATATACTGTATAAGAATTATATCACCACATTAAACCCCATATACTCCTGGCAGGATTATAGGAGCATATTTTTATGCATTATTAAACATATAATATCATAGGCCAGTTTACCTAACAGCCCAGAAGGTTGTCTATAGACACATATAGAAGGTTAGGTTACCAACCAGAAAAAAATAAGATGTGATATTTTTATAAATAAAATAAAAGAAGACAAGAAAAAAAAAGAATTATGCAATATAATATAATAACATATAATATAACGCATAAATGTAAATATATAATTATTCATGTTATTATATCTTATGGTAAATTGCTTGCAATTTTGTTAGTTTGTAAGTGATGAAATAAAATATATACAATTCCAAAATATAACAATATATCATAATAATATGTTTTATATATTTCTTATGATAATTTGCTTGCAATATTCATTTGTAAGTTGCTTCGCATAAAATAACATAACATTTAAATAAAATTAAAATAGTCTTTTTATTAAAATAGGCTTTTTTATCATAATATTGTTTTATTTCTTATGATAATTTGCTAGCAATATTCATTTATAAGTTGCTTTGCATAAAAAACATAACATTTAAATAAAATTAAAATAGACTTTTTATTAAAATACACTTTTTTATCATAATAACATGTTTTATTTCTTATGATAATTTGCTTGCAATATTCATTTGTAAGTTGCTTCGCATAAAAAACATAACATTTAAATAAAATTAAAATAGACTTTTTATTAAAATAGACTTTTTTATCATAATAATAATATTTTTTATTACTTATGATAATTTGCTTGCAATATTCATTTGTAAGTTGCTTCGCATAAAAAACATAACATTTAAATAAAATTAAAATAGACTTTTTATTAAAATACACTTTTTTATAATAATAATAATATTTTTTATTACTTATGATAATTTGCTTGCAATATTCATTTGTAAGTTGCTTCGCATAAAAAACATAACATTTAAATAAAATTAAAATAGACTTTTTATTAAAATAGACTTTTTTATCATAATAACATGTTTTATTTCTTATGATAATTTGCTTGCAATATTCATTTGTAAGTTGCTTCGCATAAAAAAACATAACATTTAAATACAATTAAAATAGACTTTTTATTAAAATAGACTTTTTTATCATAATAACATGTTTTATTTCTTATGATAATTTGCTTGCAATATTCATTTGTAAGTTGCTTCGCATAAAATAACATAAAATTAAAATAGACTTTTTATTGGTTTACAATGATAATTGGAACAACAAGTAGCAATGATAGTAGGAATACAATAAATGACTGTTTATTGGTTTACATGTTAAGTGGACCACCAAGCTGCGATGATAGGTGAATCTAAAAACAAAAAGCAGACAAGACGCAAACTTTCCTAGATCATTCCAATGTTTCATACTAAACGATACAGATTTATTAATCCCCATAAGACAGTTTAGTTTAATGGTTGCACATGAGTCACAAAACCTCCAGTCACACACTTCTCTAGTGTTGTAAGCTTTTTTCCGAGGAAACCCATCCAAGATCAAGTCATGGCAAACAGCCAATACGCTTGAGGCGTCTCATGCTGCTTCTCTCCTTTTCTAAGTAACTCAATCTGCCGGTTGGCGTTACGCTGACAGAAACTTTAATTATAAAACATGTAACCAAAACGGTCCCATTATCAGATAATACAGCAATTATAAAACAACCTATCAAGGGGAGTGGTGATCAAATCAACCTCATGATGAATAATTCGATTTTAGAACAAATTCCTCAATGTAAATTCTCACTCTTAATGATTTCAATAAATCCATGTTTGAGTAGGAATTGCGTCTTTGATTGAAGCATGCTTTTCCTCAAATACTGAAATTGTTTTGGTCTTGGCCTGTCTCATGTACTCATGCATCTCACCTCACCCCCTTTAGAACCAGAAGCCTACCTCTGAAGAGATCCTGCTGATGGCCGAGCAGCTCAACATGGAGAAAGAGGTCATCCGCGTCTGGTTCTGCAACCGACGGCAGAAAGAGAAACGCATCAACCCCTCCAGCGCCACCCCTCCGCTGCCCACTCAGCCCCCAGCACAGACGCACAAGCCCCCCTGCTACAGCCCGCACATGGTACTACACACACTCATGGCTTTAGCGATTGATCTGGCCCGAAGCCATTTCAACTGACAGCTGGTGTTGATATGTTGTTTGGATGAGAATGGGTGCAAACGTGGTATAAAAGAGATGTGTTTGAATAATGTTCTACCATAAAATGAAAATTGGACCTTTGAAAGTAAAGGCAAATATTAAAGAATGTCATTATGAGATGTATGTTTGTTAATTAAAGTCTCTTTCCTTTTTTCTGTAGATGTCCAGTCAGGGACTGGTTCAGGTCGCTACCAGTCTCAGCACAACAGGTGAGAAGAGCAGTTAGAATGAGTAATAGTGTTGTTCGCTTCACAGTTGTGGTTGCAAGGACAGACACTGAATCTCTCTCCTTATGTAGCCGTCAGTCCCACGCCTTCTGTGGCCTGCCCTCTCAACCCCAGTGGACATGGAGCGTTGAGCTCCGCCCCTTCTTCAGTGACTCCGCCTCCTCTCAGCACAGTGAGCCCCACCCCGCCGAGCCTCGGCAGCCCTGGCCTGAACACAGGGTAAGAAGCGGCTTCACGTGTTTAGGGCAGGAAAATGCTCTTTTAAAATAATTATAATTTAAAATAATAATAATTATGAGAATTCCTAACAATTATTAATAATACATATTACATAATTATAAATTATTCTAGACATGTTATTTTAATTAAATTATTATTATTTATAAATTATTCTAGACATGTTATTTTAATTAAATTATTATTATTCTTTAATTAAATGTAATTTTATTTCGATTTGTTTGGTTCAACTAAGAAAGTAATATATTGAGTCAAAATATCATGGATGTTTATTTATTCTTGTTTATTATACTTTTAAACATTAGATATTTGAAACAATATTTGAAAATTTGCACAAATTCAATATCCAATGTTGTACATAAGATAAATGATCTTAAAAAAAGAACATTTAATAATAACAGTAATATTATTTAATAAGTAATTAACCCAGTCAATTATTTGTTTTGGTTGATTTAATCTACTAACAACTATTATTACGATTTATTATTATTATTGTTGTTAATATTAATCCATTATTTGTTTAGGTTTATTTAATCAACTAACAGCTAATAAATTGAGTGATAAATATTGTAATGATCATTTATTCTTATTTATTCTATTTTTTAAACAATGCCTGAAAATTTGCACAAATTCAATATCCAATGTTGAACACAAGGTAAATGATCAAGAACTGGACTATTAAAAATGATGATGATTATTATTATTATTATTATTTTAATTTAACCAGAAATGAATCCAATCAATTATTTAGGTTGATTTAATCAACTAACAAATATTATTATTATTATTATTACTATTATTAATCTATTCTTTGTTTAAGCTGATTTAATCGACTAACAACTAATATATTGAGTGATGAAATATTGTGAATGTTAATTTTTTCTTAATTATTATATTTTGACATTTAAACAATATTTGCACATTTTCACAAATTCACTATCCAATGCTGATCCATCTTATACCGAGATTGTTACAAATTATATATAATAAAAATTATTATTATTTAATCAGAAAGTCGTTTTACCTATATTTGAATCATAAAAAAATTGTGAATGTTCATTTATTATTATTTGATACATCTATAATATTCAAGGATATTTGCATAAATCCAGCATCCATTGTTCTATATTACCTCAAAATTTCACAATCATAACTTTGAAGACGGTGAAAAAACACATCATCATTCTGTCAATAGCTTTCATTATGACTCAGGATTCTGTGCTGTAGTCTTATCATACTTGTTTTCACGATAAAATCTCTGTTCTCGGTTGTGTGTGAACAGCACGCTGAATTTCTTCCTCTTAAGTTTTCTCGTCTTAATGTCATTCTTTCCAGTATGTGTTTAAACAGAACACGAACACAAACTCCACGATGGACATGGTTGTTTTTGACATGTCACTAAAAATGCTTGCTTCTCTCTGCATGTATGAATGGCGTATGTTTGTGGACACGTGTAAATGACACATCACACACATTACAGGAACACAATGATGGGTGTAAGCACAGGAATGAACCAGGCCCTCATCAGCAGCAACCCTCTGGCCACAATGCAAGGTTTGTCATAGATGACGAGAAAATCATTTAAAAGAAGATTCATTCAAAGATATCCATTAAGGAACTTGCCGATGAAACCTCCCATCATTCACCATCAAAAAGCCGTCCTATATTTTCAAGATCAGAGGAATGAAAATCTCTCACCACATATTCATCACATCTTCATCCTCACTTCTTACATATATGTTTGTCTGTGTGTGTGTGTATGAGAAGACCTGCGTTTGTGCACCTTGTCCGTCTCTTTCAAAAGCACTTGCCATATTCATCCTCATCACTTAAAACCCTTTTCCACCAACACCGTACTGGAGCCGACGACACAATCTAGAACCTCTACATTTACCTCAAAGAAAAGGCAACTCAGGGCCAATGAAATGAAATGAATGAAAATACCAGAGAAGGCTTGAAAAACTCGGATAAACCATATATTGTTGCAGTCGTGTGTTTATTAGTCATGTTTAATCAATCGAAGCGTTTCGATCTTGTTTATTCAGCTATAGTCATAGTATGATGGCCATATGGATTTCCTGGAATGACGTGCGTTATCGCACTTTTGCGGCGGGCCATATTTGGACTTTATGTTCGAGTGCGCTCGTTCTTTCTTTCTTAATAATTTTTTTATTGTCCACTCGGTTTACCACTTTTGACCACTTCCACAGATAGTCGAAAACGGATTTGACCAGATTGCTTTCTTCTGATCTTTCGGCTGTCAGAGGAGAAACGAAAGCTGATGCTCTCTGCATGTATTTTTTTAGGGCTGTCAAATGATTAATCGCGATTAATCACATCCAAAATAAAAGTTTGTGTTTACATAATATATGTGGGTGCACTGTGTATAATTATTTGATATATATATATAAATACACACACACGCTTGTATATATTTAAGAAATATTTTCATGTATATACTGTACATAGATATTATATATAAATATAAATATTTTATATATAAATAATATTTTTTTCTTAAAGGGATACTCCACTTTTTTTTGGAAATAGGCTCATTTTACAACTCCTCCAGAGTTAAACAGTTGAGTTTTACCGTTTTCGGATGCATTCAGCCGATTTTCTGATATTTAGAAAACTCTTTCTGGTCTCATTGACTTCCATAGTAGGAAAAAATATATATACTATGGAAGTCAATGAGACCAGAAACTGTCTGGTTACAGATATTCTTCTAAACATAAAAAAATCTGCTGAACGGATTTGAAAACGGTAAAACTCAACTTTTTAACTCTGGGGGAGTTGTAAAATGAGCCTATTTCCCAAAAAAGTGGAGTATCCCTTTAAATATACATGCATGTGTGAGTATTATATATATATACAAAATAATTATACACACAAACTTTTATTTTGAATGCAATTAATCGCGATTAATCGTTTGACAGCCCTAGTTTTTTTGTTTTGTTTTCTCCAGTCGTGTTCATATACATTATAAATTGCGTGAGCTTGTTTTAACCATTAGAGCAAAGATCTAAAATAATTCCATACATTTACCAAACTATAGAGACCCTCCCCTCGAAGAAATCAGGACAAAAGTGGTTGAAAGTGGACAAAAGAGACAGATTAAAATACCAGGAGTATGTGTATAACTTTAGCTCTTTCTTTATTTCTCTCATCTTTTTACAGCCCTAGCTGCCAGTGGTGGCCAGATTCCCATTTCTGCTCTTGAGGGCGGGGGTCAAATGTTCCTGGGTGGAGCTGGATGTCCAGGAGCTGGACTGCGCCAGTCCCTCTTCCTAAACCGCCCCACTTTACTGCCCCTGGCGAGGAGCGCAGGCATGGGTCTGGTGGGCCACCCCAGGGCTTCTCCGCCTTCTGGCGTGAGAGGCGCAAGCCCAGACTCGTGCTCCATCTCCCCCTGCTCAAGCCCCGCCTCCTTCTGCTCATTAGGTGACGCCTCACCACCCCCTCTGGGCGGAGCTATGGCTGAGTGACGCCCACACCAAGCTACTGCACTTGAGGGGAGTCAGAGGGACAGAAGAATGAAGACAAACAAGACTCGCCTTTTCAACCAAAGCCATCTCTCAATCCCTCCATTTCTCTCTTGTGCTCTCTCTCTCATTATGTCTTTGAATGCCAAAAATACAGAGAAATGAGCAGAAGAGAACAGGGATAAGGAGAGAACAGGATAACGGGGGACTTTTTAAACCAAAAAATTGATCTATTCAGTGTGGAGAGGTGGCCTCAATGGAGCTACTGTGGAGAATGTACATTTATTCCTTTCTGAATAGAAAAAGACAAACCTACATGAACAGATTTTTTTGAGGGCAGGGTCGTGAGCCAAAAAAACTTTTACGAAGAAACATCAACAAAGGAAAACGGGTGGCAACGAATGGAACAAAGAAAGGACATTTGACAAGTGTCACTGGATGGTAGAAAGAGAAACCAAAAAATAAACACATGGAAGAAGAATGGAACGACTCACAAAGACAAAAAAAAAATGACGAAAAATACCAAAACCAAAATACCAAAAATCAAAAACCAAAAAATCGGATAGAAAAGCTTTAACGAAGACTTTGAAACCTGAATTGTCCAGGATCAGATTAACTCTACAAAACACCAAACACCTTTAGCTCGGTTTTTCCTTGTTTTTCATGCACCCCATGTAAGGTAAACTCGGTTTTGTTTCTTTTAAACTATTTGTAAATGTATTTCTCAATCTACCTCTGCTATCAACTATTTTGATTTACGCATTCTTTTTCATTCCATTTTCATCCGCTTTTTTTTCCTGTCAAATTTAAGTTGAACAACAGAATGAAAGAAGGGATTTTTTTCAGTATTACACACACATATACACTGAAGTTACTGTGATTCCCTTTCCATCACTGATCATCGCTGGAACCCATGCCTCAATCTTTGACACACTTTTCTTGGATACCAAAGCATTCGTCTGGCCTTTTGCGTCAGCTAAAAAGTGTTCGGACGACAAGACCTCAGACATGTCAAAAAAAAAAACAACAACACACAAAAGGAGAAATTTTAAAAGAAATCCCCCTGAGCCCCCAAACCCCTGCCCTCCATCCTCTCTGGACCCCTCTCCTGTGCCTCGTGTGGTGAAAAAGGCCAAACGGAGAAAACGAACGACAGGAGCAGCGACTGAAGAGGATCCGAGGAAACCTGCAGGGGGAAATCCAACAACCGAGACGCGGAGGGGAGACTCGTTTTATTTTTTTTTTCAACACACGGATTAAACCAAAAATGAAACCAAACCAAAACCAATGGACTAAAACCGAACTTTACTCAATGGAATGAAACCAAATACAAGGAGTGGACCACAGGAGGTGGACAAGGAGGATGTTTTTAGAGTAGCAAAGACGTGAAAAGACTCAACGTGGCTTTGACCAGAAGATCATTCCTTCACCTCCTCCCTCCTTTCCGTTAAGTCGATGCTTTCGCTCTCCTTCCTGGACGGGAGAATATTTATTAACCTCATCGAACTGAACTTCAGAATATATATATATACATATATATTTTGTTTTATTGCTTTTTTCCTCTTGGTCTGTCTGTTTATGCTGTATGACTCGTCTCATTGCTTTATATTTTTGGGATAATGGGGTGACGTATTGCCTATTTTCATATTTCGTGTGTTTCGTCATTTTGAATTGATCGTTCCGGGGGGGTTTCCCTCATCAGGCGGTTTGAAACAATACTGTGAACATGTAGCTTCCAAGTTTTGCTTCGATTGCGAATGTTGTGAAACGATAAGCCAAAAGCGAAGAAATACCAAAAGCGAAAACCTTTTCTTTTTCGACACCAAATAGCAACCTAACCAATGCACAACGCGTGGAGAAAGACCGTATTGGTGCTAGGTCTCTTCGAGGAGAGATAAAGAGTGTGTGAGACGTGTGTGAGTGTGTGAACGTGGAAGCTCATCTCCAGCATGGAAACCAAACCGAAACACGGCCAACTTAACTTTCGCTCGGCCAAACTGTTTTTTGACTATGCGATCTTAGACGCATACAAAAACGCGGCAAACGAGAAATGTAGAGGTTGTGGGGGACGGGGTGGGATGGGGTTTAAAAGCAACTGGAAATCCGGTTGGCGTTACACTTCTAGAGGGAATGTACCTGTTAGTGCTTTGATAGATTTTGTAGGAAAAAAAAAATCTATGTTCAACTGCTTACTATTGCTAATGTAATGTAAAAAAAAAGGCTGTGATAAAAATAGTCCTTATGAAATGTTAATGATGATGATGATGATGATGACTTGATTTTAGACCAAAAGCTTTAAACTGTCTCTCTTCGATTTTTTTTTTTTTCCCTCGAAAATTTGTATTTATTGTGTGTGGGGGGAGGGTGTATCAAGGATTTATATGTTTTCCGACTCTTCGTCTTATTTATTGGCTTATTTATGTATTTATAGCATTTTAATTTATCGATTCTGTCTTTTTTTTAAACTTTGTAAAACCAAACGGGGGAAATGTGGGGTAGCTAAGAAAAAAAAAAGCAAGTGTCAACAAAGTTTTTGAAACCGAACTAGCTACTAAAACTGACTGTTGTTTCTGTGGGTAACTTTTCAAAAAAATCTGCCCACCGCTTTCGAGAGATGAAAAGTTTCCAAACTATGTCTCTATAACTTGATGTAATGTATAGTTATGGGCTAATTTTAAGCATCCACTTTTTTCTTTTTATTTCGATTTTACTTCGTTTTTTTAGATGCGTTGGATGAGGGAAAAAGAGTGAGAGAGATACGCTTCTGCATATACCTCATGTTTGATTAGAAATGCCAAATAGATGGAAAAAAGCTTTAAGAATTTGACAAAGGGGAGCAGAGGAGATGTTGCTCAGGAGAGGGTCTTTGTAGCGTCTTTTTCGCGTGAGTATAATGGTTCACAGACTTCCCCAGATTATCTATCCAATGTCTGGTTCAAATATCCGGCCCAAGAACGGTTGATGGCAGATTTGGTTTTCACATCGGTTTTCTATGTGTACGTTGCTCATGTGATTATTGGTTTTTGTATATATCTCTGTGTGTCGGTGTGTGTGGACGGCTCTGCCGTAGAGGGCCCTGAATGATACCAAAGTTAAACCTCTACCGCAGGACCTCTCACACACTAGACGCGCTCAAATGCATGGACGTTCTTGTAGACATGCACACGCAAAACTGTTCTTCAACCATATACAGCAGGAATGTCCTCGACTGCAGCGTTGTCATTGTGCAGTATGTTCTGTTGTTTTGCATTGCCAAATAGAGGCAAATCTCACATTTAAGCGGCATTGTTCTCCGAATATTCTCAAATTAGAGCTGAACAGTTTTGTTCAGTTATGTTGACAGTTTACGGGGGTGTTTGCCTGTTTTCTTTTGCTTTTCCCTTCAACTACTACAGCTTCAATCCAAAGGTAACTGATTAGGTCAACAAAGGAAGATTTTCTTGCTAAAAACCTCAAGAGTTGAAACCAAAGAGTTCTGCCGTAACATGTTGTCAGGAAACATGCAGATGCTTTTCCTTTTGTTCCCAGGACACATACCCGCTTCTCTTTTTTGACATTTGATGTTGATCATGAGGATTGCTAACTACACTTTCGACTCTGTATCTGCGTTTTTGCGAAGATCCTTTTTCCTCTGTCGGTGTGTGTCTCGCTCTTACCTCAGAAGCTCTTCATGGGATTTGGAATCCGCTCTGGATTTCAATCTGGATTTTGTTCAGAACTGTTGAACTGTCTGTTACTCATCGCTCTCTGTGTGCCTGTTGTATGGGGTGGGAACGGGGTGGGCAAAGACGGGTGGGGGCCAAACAGCCAATAAGTGTTAGGATTAAAGTGCAACTTTAGACCAAAAATGTGTCCATGTCTGGTTCTGTCTTCTCCTTTATCTTGCAAAAAGCTTGTGTGTGTGTCGGGGGGAGGATTTTAATTCTAAAGTCCTTCTGTGGTGAAAATCAAGCTTTTAAAGGGATAGTTCACCCAAAAATGAAAATTAAGTCATTAATTACTCACCCCCATGCTGTACCAACCCCGCAAGACCTTCGTTCGTCTTCGGGACACAAATGAAGATATTTTTGATTAAATTTGAGAGCTGGATCACTACTACATAGGCTCCTAAGGGATCGAAACTTGACGGCCCAGAAAATCATTAAAGAAAATGTTTAAATATCCCAAGTGACTACAGTGGCTCAACTATAAGTTTATCAAGTGACAAGAATACTTTTTGTGCGAAAAAACAAATAAAAATAACGACTTTATTCAACTATTCCTTTTCTTCCTTGTAGGCCTGAGACGAGAGTTCAAGTGATTTCCACGACGCATGCGCGGGAACTGAACTGAATTAGTTGAAGGAGATCGCAATTCTCGCGCATGCGTTGTGGAAATCTCTTGAACTCCCGTTTTGAACTCTGAAATCACACCATTGCTGAGTATTTTCTCCTTAAAACTGCAGTGAACCGAAGACCGTCTCAAAAACGCAGTTTGAAATCGCTGGTGTTTCTGATGTCACAAACTACCTAGTAACCAATCACGTCAACATGTGACCAATGAGTGGCTCTGGGGTGCGTTTCCCGAAAGCATTGTTAGCCAACTATGGTCGCAAGTTCCGTCGTTATCAGCGTAGTTCAACGAGTCGGCGTTTCCCGAAACCATCGTTCCAACGAATATTCGCAAACAGCATCGCAAAGTCGTGTGGTTTGAACGACATCTCTCGACCTGTGGTTAGAGGCTTAGTTTCTATATTGCGTGACATTTGGACGTAATAAATCCTTAACCGGTGCCTTTTATTTAGAATACATACAAATGTAATTTACGTCTTTTAGTTTGTCAAAAGATTGAAAAAGTACCGTGTTTGAAGAGTGGGCATGTGCAAACGTGCTCTACTATGTACTGTAAGAACGAGCCGAATATTGAGCCAATTAAAAATAGTCCTCAGATGACATGTCTGTAATTTATGTTAAAAAATCTAGCGTTAATTGGATCTCAAACAGTTTCATTAAAAGTAGTTATTACTCCACCACGTGCGAAACCAACGTGGTTGAACGATACTTTGCGACAATTGGTTTCGGTAAACAATCGTGACTAGCTAGTTGATTTCTCCAACGATGCATCCTATGTTTGTGAAGCAGCGAGTTACATAGTTGTACGGGAAACGCACTCCTGAGCGTGTGCGAGTGAGTGGAGGCGGGGCTCATTTTCATTTTCATAGAACCACGTGGTACACTAAATAAGGCATGAGTGTAGAGTTATGCAAGCTATTTTAATAACTTTTGCAAGGGTTTTTTTTGCAAGAATTTTTTTTTTTTTTTAAATATGTGATCAAAGGTGAGTTTAAGGGATAAAATGATTTACTACAGGGGGACTTGAACTTTAGATGAATATTTTCAAACCTTGGGTTAAGTAATGTTTCACATGTTTCAGGAATGTTGGGTTAAGTAATGTTTCACACTGTTATGTTAACCTTGGCTCCATGCATTGCTAACATCAAAATTAGTTGTTTAACAACCAATCATGAGATAAACAATGCCTGCCTTATTAAAGGTACAGTAAGGGATTTCTGAGAAACACATTTGAAATCAACCCTAACAAACACACCCCTATTAAGCGAAGGTAACAAATAAACGACAAGGAAGAACATAAAATATACATGCATTACACAAAAAGCAAGAGCGTTTGTGCAGTGTGTATGCGGAGCAGAAGCAGCACGGGCTATTGTGCTCTGTTTTTTTATTTCAAATCAATACTTTTATCAAATAAAATAGAAAAAGTTTCAGCATTCCAATTCTATTTGCATACACAGTAGTTATAGGTCTACACTCTTCACGTTTAAACTCTATACACTTATTCAAAAATTATTATTCAATGGATTACTATATAGATTTACATATTAAGTTGCTCAAGCAAGTGACAAAACATTTAAACATGTAGGCCTTTTTATGTTAACATCGCAAACATTTTAAATCAAAATATACAATTGATAAAAACAGCTCTCTAATACCTTTTCTTTTGGATTTAAATCTTTTTTTTTTTTACAAGAAATATTGTGGGTCACAAAGAACTTGTTTTTCACAATGCAATTAGAAAATTTAGAAAAAGTTTTGCACGAATCTTTAACTGAAACCCGACTAATGACACGCTGTCTTTTTACTATAGAAAACATTACAGCAACAGCATATGAAACATAGCAAAACTAATGTTACTCGTGTATGGAGGAGAAACAACCCAACATCTTCATCCTTTTCCGGCCTTCCCGCTTATTTCTCTCCAGCATTGGAAAGCTTTTCTAATAATAATGCGGGTCCTAAAGATTTTGCCTGATCGTATCCCTTCTTTTTCCATTGATATTCCTCTGACTTTTTCTCTTTTGTAATGTCTCTCAGCCATCTCTCTTTCTACAGTCTTTCTTCAAATCTCGCCTTGCTCACTCTACCTCCTCCCCCATCATGAGTGGACAAGCCCCCCACTGCTGATTGGATAAAAGTGTTTTGTGGCGCTTACTACCTGCTTTCTACTTCTACTTTCGACAGCTTTTCTTAGAAATTGCTTACTGCACCTTTAAATGTTCATGCACAGAAACTCATGCAGTGGGTTTAGTTTCAGCATCTAAGCCTTAAGGGAACCTTTCTTAGGAATCGTGTAAAGTGCAGTGATGCAGTTAAATCAATCAATGCAAGTGTTGTCCTTAAAACAAGTTGCTTTCTTGTTGTCTTGAACTTATCTGCGTTTTTAATTATGTAATTATGCAAATAAGAATGCTAACCCAGAGTTTACATCAAATATACAGTGTGAAATCACAAAATACTGTCCTGGAATTTACAATTTACCTAAGGGTCAAACAGAATGCAATTAGGAAAACTCTAAATTATGTTAACCTAAAATGACCATTCGTTTCAAATGTGAAAATCCCAAATAAAGCCATATATGAAGCAATATAAAAGATAAATGGATAAATTCAAGGTAAAATAAAAGTGAATGGGCCTATAACATAATATATGCATAAATTTACACCAATTTTATGTTTTTTACACTTTAGGTCTTCTGGCTATTATATTGAAATGTTTATAATGGCGATTATACACCTCAAATTCCTTTAAATATTAGAATGCATTGGGAGGAACATTAGGGTTGTAACCATTGTTCAATTGTGACAAACTTTCAGTTAACTATTACATTAACGGTTTATATGTTGATTATTCTTGGACAGCTGTTAGAGATGTTTTTTACAAACTACATTTTTGGGAAAACTGCTTTATTTTCCTTAGCATTAGGTTATTATAATATATAGGCTATTATATGGCAAAGGGCTTATGGGCTAGTTGCACTGTAGGTGAACTGTCCGATTTTCTGAGGGAATTATACCATAATAATTATTTCCCAGAGCCATCATGTAAATCCAGGGGGACTATCCTTCAGTATGTGTCTTCTAAATGATAGGGAACTGACTAAAGTTAATTTATGTTAGCTAAGAAATGGTTAGTTATGAAAGAAAACCTTCATGTCACACCTCCCAACTGTCATGCAATGGAAATCCAGGTCCTTGCGAGAAAAACATTAAGTAGCCTATGGGAATGTAAGGCATTCCCAAACACTTTTAAGTTTTAACACTAATCTTTGCCCCGAGTCTAAGAACCACTCTCTTAAAAGCTAGTTATGATGTGTTTTAAGAAGTCGGTCAAGAACCACATTTTAACTCAAGCAGTTCTTGACCACTTTTACTATTTATGACATCATTGTGCTTTGACTTCTAAACACATGTCATAAATATTTGGACAGTTTGAAATCCCAAACAGCCATTTACCTTCTACCTTTAATGAAGCCCAAGTCCACTTGAAATGGGCCATGGTAGCAACGACTACTAACAGGATACATGCACAGTCAGTGTATTATATTTATATTTTAAAATGTATTTTAGCCTATATTAAAAACATGGTAGTACCATGGTACTCCATTTAGGCCTACTCAATTTCATCTAAAATAAAATATGAGTTTTAAACAAATTACCAACACAATAAATCTAACCGCTTTCAAGCAGATCAAACAGAAACAAAAACATCGATCGTGGTATGACCAGTCGGTTTGTTGCTGGACTTCCTGCTTGATTCATTTCCGGTTAATGAATGAAGAACAGTTAGAAAACAGCACTCTAACATTTTTAGAACACACGAAACTAGTTTAAACTGTTGTTTAGAACGTTAGGAAAACAAGGAGTCACGATTCCCACACGCTTTTCCCGCCTATTTTTCAATCTGACTAGATTACCTTTATGTGCAATACCAATGTTAGCCACTAGATGGACGGCAAACTCCATCTGATTTCACTTTCACACGGCGACCCTCAGTCTCTCACCAAATAGATTTTACTAGACTACGGGAAGATTACCGCCTGCAAAAGTCTCTGCGAAGAGAATTCAAATAACCTCTTGACTGTTAAATTCCCTTTTCGTGACAGAACCCGACGTGACCAGTGAGTTATTTTGAATAACGTTACATATTTGAATGTTTGCTGTGAGTCTGAATAGTGGTTTGAAGCTGCCTGCTGAGCAAGTTTTTTGGGCCTACAAATGCTTTTTAACGTCAGCCAAGCTTCTTTTAGCATATTTAGTTCAATTTAAAAACAGAAATGATTATTGATATTGTGCGAGTTAGCCTAGTGATTTTACAGGGAAATATCCAAATGGTCGATTTTTACCCGTTAATTTAGCATTCATTTTGTCATATATAATCCTATTGTTACTCACATTTTAACATTGGTATGAAGTCTAACATAGGTCTAACTAGTAATGTGGTCCCAAAACAGTCTAATTTTATAGAGCTTCCAAGACAGATTAACATTAGTTGACTTGTTTTGCAGGCAGCTCACCGTTACTATCTAATTGACAAAGCATATAGTTGAATAATGTGATAAAATTTAGCATTTAGCTCTAGACATTGATAAACCTTTCATATCAATGATGAAAATTCAGTGTGCCATGGCAGGCATTCATAATCCCTCGATGAGCATATAATGTTAAACATGCTCGTTTGTATAAAAGCATACAAAAGGGAAGAGATTGTAAGAAATCTCACTCACGCAAATTTACTCATCCATATCCTCCACATTTAAACACAAAGCGAACAGTTCTTACAAACAAGGTAGTTTACAGTCAAGGCCTTGTATTATACATCAGCTGGCCAAACATGTAGGCTGGACGACTTGCAGAGGCAAGAAAACAAAACACAGAAGACATTGACACAATACATGTCAGCTTACAGTTAATGTACAGTCACTCATGCAGTTCAGTGTGGCAGAATCCAAAGCTACATCCACACAGTATCCATCCAATAGAATATCTTAGAATAAGACTCATGTTGTTCCAAACCTGTATGTCAGTATGACATTTTGAAGAATTTTCAACAGTTTTTGTTCTGTTGTATTGACTTTCCTAGTATGAACTAAAAACCATTGGTGTTTAAAGGATGAAAAAGGTTGAGTAAATGACAGATTTTTATTTTATTTTTTGTGATCTATCTCTTTAAGTGGTAGATGTGTTTGACTAAATTTCACTGTATTCAAAAGGTCACATTGCAATTATATAGAGCACAAAAAAAAAGACCTAAGCTTAAAATATAGCTACTTGAATCCTTTGTTCAGTATGCCAAACTGCGACGTAGGCATCACAGTGGCTTGTCATTATAACAGTATTTAATGATTATGTATTATTATCTTGGCTTATATCTCTGTGCGGTTGGAGACTAATGGCCATAGCAACAGACACCGCGAGGTGTTTCTCGACACCCGACGAACGTGATTGAGGTTGGAGCGTTGGCAAGCTGTCGGCACACCACAGTCATCCTGGCACTGGGTACGCAAACACATATTCTCACCCTCTTTCTTTATTTCTCTCCCCCTCACAAACCGACACTGTATTACTCTCACTGCAACACAAATTTCCTCACACACACACACACACACATTTCCTCTGAGTTAAAAGGCAGGGCCGAGACTTCATTGCCAGTGAGGTAATGAGGCCACCGTTGCCACACAGTCTGCAGTGTTCGACAGACTCACCCCGGGCATCGTTTCACACTTTCCGAACCCCGCGCTCCGTCTCACGTTTACTTTATACATCCCGATATTACCCCATCACTTCAGTTCCCTCCCAATTTTTTCTTAAATATAACTCTGAGCTTTGTTGCTTTAATATGAAACGAATTTCAGGGGGACTTTGAGGACGTCTCCAACCAAAACAAAGTGTAGATGTCGGTTTGAAATTTTTCACTCTGCGACTATTTTGGGCCAAAAGAAAGATGGAAAGAGTGCACGTTGGTGCATGGGAGAGGGAGCGCTCCGAAAGGAGGAGAAGGAAGAGTAGGAAGTCGTGAATAGTGCGAATAGGAGTAGGAAGAGATAGTTCCTAGCTGAGATACATGAGACGCTGTCAACACACACATGCCGGACCCGATATAGACAGACACCGTTCTGAACATACCAGCGGCCCTCGCGGCCGCTTATAAACACTACGCTCTCGTAGCTATTTGGTGTCCTCTAACACTTAACCTCGCTCATGTTTCTTGCGGCTAGTGCACGGTGTCTCTGCTCCACAATTTACTTCTGTTCTCACTTTTAATTCCTCACCCTCATTCCAGCGCGCTCTCTCTCTCGCTCTCATAGGCTTGGCACAGCGCTTGGCATAGTGCCTGAAACGGGTCAAATATAACTCTTGCATTCCTCTCCTTCAGTCTCTTTTCCTCCCTGGTTTATGAGGCCTCACACACACATACAAACACAGTCTCCCTCTCTCAGGGATTATAGTTGACTTTATTTACACCTAATCAAGTGGTCGGAGGGCACCTGGTTTTACCACTTTTGAAATATTTACTTTAACCTGTTAAAAACGGACGCCCCCAGTACGGGGCTTAAATAGCTTGAGGGTCCCCATGACGGCCTGTGTATGCATGTGTGTGATATATTAATGCTACTTTGGATTTGCTTTTGGGAAGCGGCAAGTCTGCGTCACTAGCCACAAATGAGTACAGTATCCATCTTCCTTGTGTTTGAAACAAACAAGTTTAATTGAGGTCTGTATTTCTCTTTTCATCACTTTCTCAGTCTATTACATTTCTATTGCTCATACTTGGTGGTAACCCCGAGTATTAAATGTCAGCACTCGCAGCACAGATTTCCGTTGCAGGAGGGATGTGAGCCATATCTAGGGATTGGAAAACAATGCGATTTTTTTTTTTTTTTTTTTTTTTTTGCAAGTTACGAGTTGAATTTATGTTATAAAAATCACATTATGAAATAAACGTTTTAGTCCAAAACACGTTGGCCACAATTATTGGCACCCCTAGAATTTTTTATGAGTAAAATATCAATGAAGTATAGTCCCATTAATATTTACCTTTTTTAGCACACCATGAGGACTAGGAACATGAAATTGTCCAGTCATGACTTTTTGTTTCACAGGAGTTTAAAAATGAGGAAACACAAAGGCCAAATTCCCTTAATCATCCATCACAATGAGGAAAACCAAAGAATTTAGTTCAAAAGATTGTTGAGCTTCACAAAATACAAAGTGGCTGTAAGAAAATTGCTAAAGAATTGAAAATCCCCATTTTGACCATCAGGGCAATAATTAAGAAGTTCCAATCAACTAAAGATGTTTCGAATCTGCCAGGAAGAGGACGTGTGTCTATATTGCCTTAATGAACGATGAGGAGGAGAGTTCAAGTGGCCAAAGACTCTCCAAGGATCACAGATGGAGAAATGGAAGCTTTAGCGTTAACTTCTGCCAGGAAGACTCAATCGTTGCGTCACTATACCTTCTCATCTATCCAATCGTGTCTAATACTTGCAGTATAAAAGACCGGTACTTACACGTTTGAGTTCGCAGATGCTGACGCTTCAGTGACCTCCATCCTCCCCACCACCTCCAAGATGGTTCCTTTCCTTCCATCCTCTCCACCACCACCAGGATGGCCCCTTCCTATACCTCCCAGGGGGTCGGCTACGCCTCTGCCTTCATCTTCAGGCAGGAAATGCAGAGTCCGGACCCTCGGATTGCAAGCTATGGACGGGGCCTACACTCTTAGTGTAAAAAAAGGTTCTATATAGAACCTTAAAAGGTTCTATCAGCGCTATGTATTGGGAACCCCTAAAAGGTTCTATACAATCTTAAAAAAGGGTTCCTCTGGGTTCTATATAGAATCCTGGGGTTCCATACTTGGCCAACAGAACCTTTTACCAAAAAAAATGGTTCTATATAGAACCATTTTGGGGTTCCATATATGAAGCGGGGGATGGAACCATTTCTGGTTCTAAATAGAACCATTTCTTCTAAGAGTGTACGCCAAAGAACTTTATTGCTTGCTGGGCTATCGATTAGATGTATTTATTGTTACAGCATTTATTCTCCCGAGTCTTTCTGGTAGAATTCGAGAGATTAGTTGAGTCTTGGGGTCAGAAGCAACCCCTACATCACCACATGTTGTTTGGGAGGTTTCTTACAGCAAACTACAGCAAATTCAGTCGTCAGACATGATTGGAACAAACGGGATGGGTTCTGTAGTCAGATGAAACTAAAAAAAGTGCTTTTTTGGCAGCAAACACGCTGGATGGGTTTGGTGCACACAAGAACAAAAAGTACCCCATGTGTACAATTTAATAAACCGTAGGATCTTTAATGATGTGGGCATATTTTTCTGATGGAGGTCCTGGACATCTTGTTCAGACACATGGCATTATGGATTCTATCAAATATCAACAGATAAAAAGTCAGAACCTGACGCCTTCTGCTAGAAATCTTAAAATGGGCTGTGGTTGGGTCTTCCATCAGGACAATAATCCAAATCAAACTTCAAAATGTGTTATGGAGCACAAAATGAAGCTTCTGCCATGACCGACCCAGTTCCCTGACCTGATGAGTGGAGTGAACTGAAGAGAAGAAGCACCAACATGGATCTGGAGAGATTCTGTGTGGAGGAATGGTCTCTGGTTTCTTGTCAGGTGTTCTCCAAACTCATCAGGCATTATAGGAGCTGGTATCTTGGAAAAAGGAGATTGCAAAAAGTATTCAGTAAAAGGGTGCCAATAATTGTGGCCAAAGTATTTTAGAGAAAAAACATTAATTTCGTAATGTGATTTCAATTCACTTTCAATTCTTCTACTTCAATGAAAGGTTACATTTTTGATAATTTTTTAATGAAAGACTGTATAGTAATTTATCAAGTGATACTTTTTATGGACATTTTGTGTAGTTTTTCTGCATCTTTTCTGCATCATGTTGTTTTTAACCCAAAATTTGCATAAAAATATGTGAATGGCTACCAGGCTATTGACTCTTCAGGGTGAGCTCTTAAGGCTTAGGCTGGTAAGTAACCACCTAGCAAACATCTTCTGGGCCTAGCAATGTCTTAGAAACCAAAAACAGCATAGTAAGAGCATAACAACACCCTAGCAACCACCCATCTTCACGGCCAACCGACATCCTAGAAACCAAAAACACCATATGAACTACATAGCAGCAGCAACACCCTGGCAACCACTCGGAACACCCTAACAACAGCTTAGTAACCACTCTGAACATCCTAGCGGTGTGTAGTTTTGCATATGCAAGCAGCAACCCCATACATCGCTTTCCCTAACTCGTTACTTTCACCCCATCATCCCTCGTTTACATCTATCTGCTCTTCCCCAAAGTGCAAGTGTGGTAATCCTATTAGAAATGTGTGAATACCAGCTGGGACAAGGAGAAGGAAAGAGTGAGGAGACACTGAACAGAATGAGAGGGAGAGTTTATGTGTACTTGAAAGAGAAAACATGGACGTCAATTTGCATGGTCCACATCAAGAATCCCTTTGAGATACACATGTGCGTTTGAACATGAGATATTGTCTTTGGGATCGGATTCGCAGCACTGTAAAGTGTGTTAAGTCAAAGGTGTGTGTTATGAGGTTAGTGTGGCAGACAGCGGAGAGACAGGCCAAATGTGTTTCCTGAAGAGTTCAAGCGCCAAGAAAATAAACAAGTCTTTTGATCACAAAGAGTCTATTCACATGCTCCTTTACACGCGCACACACAGAGATGTATACATAAACTCTCGCTCTTTTTTTTTCTTTCCCCCGATACCCTTCCCCCTCCATTTTTGGGCTGCTGCTTTTACCCCTTGCACTTTTAGCATTTTAGCCCCGCCCCTTCCTTTCTCTCTCTCCCTGACACTCTTTCCTAATCCCCAATTCCCTTGAGAATTCCTCCCCATTGGTCCCACAGCACTTCTATATCTCTCTCGGCCTCTCTCTCTCTCTGAGAGCCTGGAAGATAAGATGCCGTAGTTTTTTCTTTTCTTTTTTGAAAAATTTGTGAGAAAAAAAAACATAATATATATAACTCGTGCTGGTGACCTTGACACCTTTAAACACCTTCATACCCCCAATTACACATGCGCACACACACGTAAGAACCTTCCATCATTGGTGCACAAAGCTCCCTTTGTGCGTCTGAGCGTGTGTGTTTGGATTCTGCATGCATATGTGGATGTGTATATTGGGCCCCCTTCACGGGGTCAGTGGGGGGTATTTACTACTAGAACTATAGTAGCTCAACATTTGGGAGATGACTAAAAGAGAGGACACTTTTGCCTACACCCATTGCATTATCATTAGATTGCCTTCATCATAGCTCACTTTAGTTTTCTGAAACATTCTGCTTTTCTCAACGGGCTTCCATTTGTTGCTTGGTAAACCTGCCACCTCTACATACATGCGTTGCTTTGATCAGTCCTACGTGACGTTTTAATGGCCGCTCATTAATCAGTACTTTTTGCTGTCAGTGATTAATCTTCCTCAGTTGTTCTGAATACTCGTGTGATCATTGGCGTCAAATGTGTGGGAGATAGGAAGCTAATTGCAGCGATTAAGGGGTTTTGTTTAGACTTGTCAGTGGGTGAGAAGTTGAAGTAAAGGACAACAGGCTGAAGAAACACTTTGATTTGTTATGACATCTATCTGGTCTCTGTGAAAGACAAGTATATAGATTCAACATGACAGGAATTAGGGCTGTGCCATTAGAATGTGGGGATTGGTAGGAGTAAAAAATGGGTAATTGTTTGAATTCAACAGTTATTATAAAATTTAAGGTTGAACTACACTACTGTTAAAAAGTTTGGGGTCAGTAATTTTAAAAAAAAAGAAAGTTTTTTAAAGAAATCTCTCTTGTTCACCGAGGCTACGTTTATTTGATCAAAAATACAGTGTAATATTTAATTATATTTAATATTTATTTATCCAATGTTGTATTGTGTGTGACCCCTTAAAGGGGTCATGAACTGGCTTTTTAAATTTTATTATATTGTTGTCTGAGGTCAACTTCGCTTTGACGTTCGCTTGGTTTTTGCATTCAAAAACATCAAAATAGTTAAGTAATAGGCCTAGTTTTAAGCCCAGCTCGAAAACGCTGGGTTTTTATGGGCATCTCGCACTGAAGACTTGGAAGTAAACGCCCACTGCTGTGAGTTGGATAACAGTTTTGCATATTAAAAATTAAAAATTATTCGCCCATACATGTTCGACCCAGAGTCCGTGTGTTGCACAATTCCTGTCCGATCCAATATAGACGGCACATACCGTTCTTAAATCTTAATCGGTCTGCAAATCCAGTCTTGTTTACAGGACAATCCTCAGTGAAATGAAGCGAACAGACGACGATGTTTTACCCTCATCAGCTGGAACGTCATTAAAAATAAAGTTTATCCATGCAGTCCTATTGGAATCCAGAGGAAGCTTATGCAGCGACTGTCTTCTTCAACAACCAGGCGCTACACAATATTCTGTATCGCTCGGTAGCTCGATCCGGTTTGTCATCATGAGGTAGGCATCTATGTTATTTAGCTATTTGTGTAATGCGTGAATCAGTGGGCGGGGCTAAGCCGTTGATCTTCTTCTGGGGGGGTGGGGTTTTATCCTCTTTGACGTCATAGTTCCCCACTTTGAAAAACGAGTCGTTTTCAGAGGCTGGTGTCAATAAAAGCTTTTATTGGACTAACAAGGACGTTTTCAGTTCTGAAACTTACAGGATATTCTTATAATATGATGACCTCTTAGATGTCAAAAGCTCAAGGAAATTTTGATTTCTCAGTTCATCACCCCATTAATAATAAGATCATTTTAGTGTGTCTTTGATGAATAAAAGTATTTGTAAAATTTGTAAAATACATGATAATGTGCATGTCAGTGTTCAGATTTGGGTTAAATCGCTCCTTGATTCTGAGAATAACCATGGGAAAAAAAAAACAGTACATAAATTACCTATTTCTTCTCCCTACGAATCCATTTTGGAGTAATCTTTATGACGTACTTACACTGCTATGTCCTTCCATCGCTTTGATATTCTTGGATCCCCAAAAAAGGGTTATTTCTGTAGGCGCATGGTTATGGTTTTCATTAAGTTCTAACAATATGTGAATTGGCCATTAGTGCTGCGCTGAAGAAGCACTACAGTTCGTCCTGTGTCGTGTACCAGTTCGCATGTTCCCAAGGCCCATTTGCTTGGGGTATGACTCCTCTTTTTCTCTCCGTCTCTTTTTCTTCCCATCTCTGTCTCTCCCCCTCTCTTTCTCTCCTGCGCGTCTGTCTGTCATTCTGATTAGAGACGGCGGGGTCGTGCCACAAAGGAGAGGAGTGAAAGAAAACATCTCCAAACGAGGCCACAAACCAGATCTCTTTCTGTCTTGCTCGTTTTAAATCATTTGCTTATGCACCAGCAAATGGCTGTATTCAGTGTTTTACACCCAGAGCCTTCTTCAGATCAACATCCATTACTGGTTGATGTCACTTTTTCCTCTAATGTCAATTAGTCTAACGATAGAGGTCGAGCACTATGCGTGAAATGAATCATGGCTAATGAAAGACAAATTTTACCGTGGTTTTTGACTAAGGGTTTGTCGCATTCTCAGTATTCGGAAGTCCCCAAAAATACGGTTCGCACATCATGAGGAGTCGAGGCCTGGCCTATTTGTGCGTGTGCTCGCAAGTACTATTAACGCTGAACTGCTAATTTAGCACTTACACGCAAATGCTTTACAAATGTCATCTACTACCCTTGAGTTTCTTTCCACTGACAACTGCTCCGGCTCTGACAGTGAGAAAGGGAGGCGGTGTAGGAAAAGAATGAGAGATAAGGAAAAGAGAAGGCCACCTACAGACTCACATTCGTTTCTCACTCCAGCCCACATTTAGCACTCTCAATAACAATTGCATTTTTCTGAGTAAACAACCTTGAAGATCATTCTGCCACGTTCGATCCATATGCTGTGACACTGTGACACGTTGCTTCGCACAAATAAGCTGGAATGTCAACATCTGATGGATCCATCCCGTTTTCTTAAAAAGGTTATTGTTCTCTCTATTTATAGCCAGTAGCTTTTAAATTTATTCTTTAATCACTGCCAACAATGCTGGTTGTCGGCAAGTTTATCTTCAAAATAGCATGGGGTGAAGGAACCACTCTTTTTGTTTTTTGAAGAAAATGACAGAATCATAAATATTTCATGATTTATCATAACTTCTCTTTTGTCAAATCAACTTAATTAATGCGGTTCAGATAATACAATATTTTGAGTTTCTATTTATTAAAGGAGTAGTTCACTTTTGAAAAAAACTTTTGCTGATAATTTACTCACCCCCATGTCATCCAAGATGTCCATGTCTTTCTTTCTTCATTCGAAAAGAAATTAAGGTTTTTGATGAAAACATTCCAGCATTTTTCTCCATATAATGGACTTCAGTGCGGGAACCAAATGGTTCAATGTCCAAATGAGAGTTTCAGTTCGAACAGGAGTCACAAACGTGCGTTACAGGACAGAGCAAGGTGAGCATCTGAGCTTATAAAACATAAACTTTGTTATTTATTAATTAAATCAGCGATCATTTCGCTTGATAAGACCCTTATTCATCGTTTGGAATCGTTTAAAGCCCCTTGAACACTTTGCAGTACTGAAACTCTTATTTGAACCTTGAACCATTTGGTTCCCACTAAAGATCATTATATGGAGAAAAATGCTGGAATGTTTTCTTAAAAAACCTTAATTTCTTTTCGACTGAAGAAAGAAAGACATGGACATCTTGGATGACATGGGGGTGAGTACATTATCAGCAAAAGTTTTTCAAAAGTGAACTATACTCCTTTAAACTAATCTCCTTCATTGTATTAACTCACGTTTTTAATTTCAATGAACTTAAAATTAAAGCAACCAGGTAACTTACTTGATTTTTTTAAGTTAAACAAACAAATGGTGTTGTTTTTTTTGTTTTTGTTTTTTACAGTGAAGCATACACTACTTTATGGTGCCTGAACTCCATCCATGTTCGCTGTAAGAACAGAGCAGCTAATATTCTGCTGAACTTCTCAAACAGAGTTCAACTGAAGAAAGAAAGACATTTGGGTTTGGAACAACATGAGGATGAGTAAATAATAACAGATTTTCATTTCTGTGTGAACTATTATTCACTAGCCTAAGTGACACAAACAACCCTCAATACAAAGCTAATTTTTTTGCAGTGTCAACTTTGAGGAACGCGAGACCACCACTGTCGACAGCTTTTATTGGTTTTCAGTCTGTATCTGTGGGACAACATGTCATCGACACCTCGCTATGTTCGGACGGCGTTAGCGGTCTCCGCAGCAACGCTTCAGTCAGTGACGCCAGTCCCGGACAAACGGCGAGGGGGCGTGGCTACGTGGGCTCTCCGCCCTGACCTCCCCCGCTTAGCGTGGGCGGCCCCGTGTGGCTGGAAGAACGAAACACGACACCCAGATAGAAGAGGAGGAGGAGGGGGCAGACGAGAGAGAGAGTTGCACGGAGTGAGTGGAAAAAGAAAAAGTCCGTGGAAAGAGAGGGAGAAAAGTGGATCGGGCATTTCTGCCTTCTCGTTTGTTTTGATTCAGTCTGCTTCGCCTCGTGTTTCAACGTAAAGGCTTGAATATGCAACTTCGAAGCGTGTATGAAGTAATCAGGAGTTCAGCACGGACACGGTCCTCCTCCATCGGCACGACGCGCTCCGATATCTGACCGTAAAAGAGCGAGTGTGTCCGGCCACAAGGCAACAACGTCCTCCACGTTGGGGAGGAAAAACAATACACGAAAACTCCAAACAAACCGGGGGAGGAAGAGCGAAGGGGCTGGATTTGAGAAAGAAAAGTTTACAGGGGAGTTTTGTGTGCGATCCTGAGCTCACCGAGAGGAAGAAGTTCATTTCATCTCTCTCTCTCTCTCTCTATCTTTCTCACTCACTCTCTTTCTCAGTTAGCTCGACTGCTAACGAAGCGGCTATACTCTCCAACATGAAGACCCCGGGCGATACGGGTAAGTTTTCCCACACAACAACAACAACATCAGGTCGATTTAATCCAACTTTAGATTGCTGTAATAAGAAAATCAAAAGGCTAATACCAATTTAAGTGAGTTTCTCTCTGCATAAGTTAACGTTATGCATCCCGCTAATTCTCCTTAGATTAAGTTAGGTGATGTTTGTAATATTCGTATTTAAAACGACTCAAGTTAACTCGGACAAGTGTAGAATTAACGTTTTGTGATACAGTTTTGTTTCGAAAAGCTTGTAAAGTTGAAAGTAACGTAAGCACAACCAGGTTAAGTTACTTAGCTAGTTGATAAAGTTAGTTTTAATGGGGTTTTGATCAGTCGTGTGTTTTGTGTTGGAAACAACGACGTTGTTACATTACAGTTTTCTTCGTCTAGCTGTCATTCAGTCTATTTAGCTTAACTTTACCAGAAAAGGTGCGCATTAGGGATTAAAATCGATATTTGGGAACACACGAGTTTACACAACTTTTGAGCCGTCCCAACTGTGACAGTCTTGGCTGTTTTAGATATGATTCACATAATAAACGTATTTATCAAGCTTCCAGGTGTTTACGCTTTATGGGAAAATGTAATGGTGTTTAAAATGGCTTTATAGCCGCTTGTGTTGATCCAGTATGGCATCCACCATTTGCGAGCAACTTTCAGCCATTTGGCCCTGAGAAAGTGGCATCCCATCACAGCGCCTCTCTGTGTGTGCTGGAGGATTTTACACAAGATATTTCACATTTCTGCTTTGTTTGTGTTTACTGTTGCGTTGTGTTCATTTACAGAGCGTTGTGTGTAAACTTTTAAAGTTAAACTTCATATGAATGCTTTACTTGCCTCCATGTCGGTAAATAAGTACTAATTTTCTTTGTTTACTTTGTATGGGGGCTCGTTTTGGTTAAGCTGACAATGACATTCACTTTTACTTGCTTGATCTGGTTGTTTGAAAAGCTAAAAACACTTTTCTGTAACCCTTAAATAGGCTAGAACATAATCCAAATTTTTATTTTAGGTTTTACAGTATGTAGGCTAATATATAAATAACACGTCTTAGATTTCAGCTCAAGTTACTGTTAGATCCAGATATTGAGTTGATGCCAGTTTTTATACCAACTCATCTGAGTAGCTGTAATACCCTCACTTGCTCATCTGTTGTCTTAAAACTGTAGAATAAAACCGGTTGTGATTAGTCATGCGTTGTAATCTCTGCCCTACCACTTGATTCATAATAATCTGGTTATAATTCATCTGTTTGGATGGAAAAATGCTGCCAGTTCATGTCAGTTCAGCCTCTGTTGAGTGTCTGAGCTCCACCAACGCTGAAGTCGTGGTCTTATGCATTAAACCATTAGCTAATTCTTCCATTCGTCCTCCCCCTCATTTGGTCTGCAGTATAAAGTAACCCTTCTTATGGTATGGTTGAAGTTTTCCATGTTGTGCGTCGTGTCTGGGACGCAAGTCTGCGTTTTCGTGTAGGCGTGCAGAGGTGGGGTTCTGTGCACGCTTACCAACTCAACTCCAAACAGATTGGGATTTTAAAGGTAACACAAAGTATCCAATCTTAGTTGTTTTCATTGATCCAGTTCCTACTAGTGTTTCATGGGTAAAATTCCCAACTTGTAGGTGAGGTACATTAATTCATTCTGACCATCACCCAACCCTTTAGTTTAACATTAGAACGTACTTAAAAAGAGTGTACAAACGGAAATGAGCAGTACGGTTAGTCTTTGTGCCGTATCAATTGGCTCATTTTAGGCACGGTGTTCCCCGCCCAGGTCACCTAGGCTTTGTGTTGGAGCAATGAGATCGGCCCCTTTCTTTTGAATCGCTACTTTGCCACCCAAGGGATTAAGTTGTCACCTAAGCCAGCTATTTTACCTGCCGGTTAATAGTATTGTCATGGTATAAAGTCACTGCCATACTGCTGTGATGAGGTTTGAGTTTAAAAAAACTGTTATTTTTGTATTTTCTGTAACATATTTTGGCCTAGACCACAGAAAAAAAACAGTTTTCTTTGTATTTAAACTTCTGCTGCTAAAGTTCCAATGTGCTTCTCACTAGGGTTTATGCAAAAAGATACACCGTTGCATCAGTTGATTGCACTTTGGCACTCTGTTTGGCGTCAACTCTTGCCCAGCTAAGCACGATATCTGTCTGTCTGCCTTGTAGGCCAATAAGTGGCCTATTTTTGGTGCCTTTTTCCAATTGCGTTATTCATTATATCAACAGTTTGCCACATGTGGGTCTCACATCTGGAACCGGGCTCTCTGTTGTCTCTTTCAGTGTATGAAGTTTAAGGGACCCACATGGGCAATTAGCCAGCGCTTTGGGAGGGTGGCGGTGGGTGCTATTATTTTTTCAAAGGAGGGTCTGGGTCAGGGTGGCTGAGCGTAGGTGTTGGTGTATAATTTCTCTTTCGCTGCAAGGTATGATTCACTGTTCCATTGGCAAGAACATGCCATTGGTGTTTCTTTTTTGTGAGAAACTATTTGGATGTTTTTGCATATAGTTTTTTGCTTTTTTCCCCTCTTTGTTAGTAGTCAGTAGCTATGTTTCTTTCTCCCTGTTTTTATGCGCATTTGAAGTATTGCATCAGAAACGTCAAAATTAAAGAAAAAAAAATATCCCTTGATTCGCAAAAAAAAAAAAGTTTTTCCACTAGCTTGAGATAAGTTTTAACTTGTGGAAAAAGAGTTAATGGTAATAATGGGGGATGGAAACACATTTTCCGAATAAATTCTGACGTAGTGAACAGTAAACCCACGTTACTAATCGGCTGTTTCATCATTATTGGAATTTCGGGTCATTTGGGTAAGTTTAGCAATAAGAGGTAATAAAAAGCAACGTTTAGTTTGAACACTATTGAACATTTCCAAAATGAAACCATTCCAAGCAAATCACACTTAAAACAGAACACATTTAAAAGGTTGTTAAAGGTTGTAATGTTTTTAAAATGCAACCATATTATTGCTACTTACTTGTTTTTTGATCTGATATTAAGGATGATCTTTTCGCCACACTGCTCGACCACACGCACTCCATGCAGTGACTATGTACGTGCGACAAATCGAGGGCGGTGGGGTAATGTATTCACACGTGATTGCACGCACATCAACATAACATTCAGCTAGTGACTACTTGGCCTATTATTCTATGTTGTATTTAGGGCTGGGCAACGATTAATCGCGATTAATCGCATCCAAAATAAAAGTTGGTGTTTACATAATATATATGTGTGTGTAGTATGTATAATTATTTTGCATATATAATATTTGCATGAATATACTGTATATATATTTATACATAATTTATATTAAATATAAATATTAATATTTGATATATTAATAACACATTTTTCTTAAATATATACATGCACGTGTGTGAATTTTTATATACTAAACAATTATACACAGTACACACACATATATTATTTAAATACAAACTTTTATTTTGGATGCGATTAATCGTGATTTAATACACAAAAAGGGAAAAGGCTCTCACAGAGCCGACTTGTTCACAAACGACACACCATTACTGTTTCCGCTGATGGTGTTTTATTTACTGTTCGTTACTAGGTTAACAATACCACGTCATCCGCTTAAACGACTTGATGGAAACGCACATAATTCGGATTTTTTATTATTTTTTTTATTTTTTTGCAAACTTTGAAAAGATTCGCCTCACGTTTGCGTGGAAACCCAGCAGTTATTGCTCTACTAAATTCATCCCAAACCCTTCAGTTTTTAAATACAGCTTTTCCATAACAAACAATCTAGTATGAAGAAACCTTTTCTTTCTCTGTTTCAAATGTTTTGACATGAGAATCTTTGCAGGCCATTGATCTTACTTTTTAAGTTAACATATCATGTAATCAGGCTTGCTTACTTGCATGATATAGACTGTCTAGAGTCACTCAGGAAGTGTGCATGCGATTGGTTAATGTGTTTTATGTGGCTCAGCAGATTGGCTGTGTTTCCTGGCCTGTGTTTTTTCCTGGAAACATGTATAGACAAACCTACAACCAGCTACACAGCGAGACTTGGATACTATGGTTAGCCCTATAGTGGCATATCTTAATTTACTAGTGTTAGATATTAACTACCAGATGATTTGGAGCTTTCTCATTGCGTCTTTAGACCCCCCCCCCCTATTTTTCCATTTGCATAAGAGTGACTTCTGCCAGTGCTAAAGTTAGTTTCATACAAACCTATGTCCTAAAAGTTCTTAAAATATCGTATACTAGAAAAGCTCGTCATCAGCGCCTGTTGTCATAAGAAAATCCCATTGGGTTTGTCCAAGGTATTTTCTGGCATGCAAAGATGGATCCAATCACTGTGACCTGAATCACGTCTCATGTTAGTTCAAAAGGGCTGGATATATCTCTTCTTTTATCTTTTTTAGGGTCAGTCTCGTTTGCTTTCCTGTCTGTAGTCTCAGATCAATAGCTTTCTCAGTCTGATTCAGGCTAGTTTTCTTGAACTATAGGGTTGGATCTTATGATGAGCAATATGGTGTGTGTAATGGTGTGATCAGCTCACATGACGTCGTTTCTGTAAAGATAATGTCATCTAACGGCACACCTTTCTTTAATCTGCATTTCAAAACTCAGGTGACCATGTTTCTTATGCCATGCAGCTGGATCTTTGTGCCAAGCAGGTTGCAACCGAGGTTTGAGCTCAACCAACTTGTGGAGTGTTGTGTCTAGTGGCGACCACGGTTTGGTGGGAACTCTGAGGTTTTGTCGAGACTGCGGCTGACAGTTTTCCCCCCGTGAGTGTTTGTCTGTGTGAGCGTGTGGCTTTGGCCGTCCTTTTGGTGTGTGTGTGTGTGTGTGTGTGGTCACGCTCGTGTAACAATTTGTGAGTTTGTGATGTGTATACTTTCCCTGACATTTTCAAGAGCATTCCCCTTTGGAGTTTGTGCCCAGGCTTATGGTGAGGAATGTTGTGAGGTGTTGGGGAGCATTCAAAAGTTTATTTTCAGTTGTGAACTATCTGAAAAGGAAGAACTAGGCAAAAGAGAAATTGCTGGGTTACTAGGTTGGGAAAATTTGTTGTTGTTGCAGTCAGAAAATGCTGCAAATCTGGTTTTTGTGTCACTTACATTGCACACTGCAGACAAACTATGGCTAATATCAAAGACATTTGTCTAATCTGTCAAAATCCTATTTATTGTAGTAAATCAGTATTTTTGGATTATTAATTTCAATGGACTAGTTACATATGATCCAATTCCTGTGCAAATCCTTGTTTCAAGCTCTTTTACAGAATATTTGTGACTGTTAAAGGAATAGTTCATTAAAAAAATGAAAATTCTGTCATCGTTTACTCACCCTCAAGTTATTTCAAACCTGCATGAATATCTTTCTTCTGCTAAACACAAAGATATTTTGAAGAATGTCAGTAACCAAACAGTTGATGGACCCAGTTGACTTCCATAGTAGAAAAAGATGCTATGGAAGTCAATGGCTGTGTCTGAAATCTCTCACTACTCACTATATGGTGGACTATATAGTGAGCTTGCCATTTTGTAGTGCTGTCCGAATGTATAGTGATGATTATTATACCCTATATAACCCACTCAGTGTATCCCAGAATGCATTTTGAAAAGTAGTAGTGTACAACCGATCGTCACTAACCCTAGCCCTACATACCATCATGCATTGCACTGATCGTAAAAAAGACGGACGGGCGACAGCAATGACGTAATCTGAGAGATGATCGAGTAGTGTCCGAAAGTGGTGTTTCTGTTATGCTGGTGACTGGTGAGGTCACTATATAGTGCTCTACTATATAGAGCGGGTGGGGAATAGTGGTTTGAGTGGAGATTTCGGACACAGACAATGGCTACCGTCAATTGTTTGATTACCAACATTCGTTAAAATATCTTCTTTTATGTTCAATAGAAAAAAGAAAACTCATACAGAGGGATGACACAATTTTAATTTTTGGGTGAACTATGCCTTTAATTTAGAACAGTGTCGTTTTTTTTTCTGCAGAATCTGCCGGAAAAAACGTTTCCCTTTAATTGCTGTAATGTTGCTGTTTCTTCATAGTTTGTAGTAGGGCTGTTGGAATGAATTTCGAAATTCGAATATAATTTTAATATTAAAAAAATCAATACTATTCCAATGCTGAAGTTACTATTCGAAAATTGCTGTTTTATGTATATTTAAAAAAAGTCATCTCTTGTCTTTCTCGCTGCCTTGGCTCACACGCACGTCTGATGAACAATAGTTTTTGAATCGTAACACAAGTTTGCACGTTATCCACGATGTATCATCAACGTTACTATCAAAAATGGTAAATGTTTAAGGATGTAAAAAGCGCCTCCCAAAGCACCCGTGAAGCGAAAAACGCAAATATCTCAACGGATTTGTCGAACACCGTGCTTGAACTGTCTAGTCGAACTGAAAAGAACGATTTAAGTTTCAGAATTTTTGGTGGCGTATTCGCGGAGATATTAGCCGAAAACCATCGGAAGCGCTTCTACCATATTCAGCACGAATAAAATTAAGTTTATTAGATGTCCCTCTATTGGACAGAACGTGTAACAACAACCTCATGCTATATAGTGGCATTGGCAATCCATAAGCCTGTGTAATGTCGTAAATATTAAAAATAGGATGAATTTGAGAATTTAATAAATAAATAATAAGGTATGGAATAAATAAGGTATGGAATTCGAATAGTATTATTGAGGAAGATTGACAGCCCTAGTTTGTAGTGAGCTACGTTTTCCAGAGTTCCAGCTTTTAGTTTGGTCACCGTTTCAAAGCTGCTTCCCCAATCCAGCTTTTGTTATTTTTTGAATTAGTCTTCTATAGATTCTAAAACGTATTTTTGTATGTATGTATTTTTGTCACAAACATAAATCCGTGTGATTTTGTGACAGTGGCGCACCCCTTTCCCGTAATATGGTTGTAATGAAGACAAGTCACGGTTGAAGTGTGGGTTTTGTGTGTGTGTGCAGCACATAGTTTATTAGTGGGGCCCAGACCCCCCACATTCCACTTTAATGGCTGCTGTCTGTGTTGCATTACACACACACACACCAGCCTACGCTCAAGGAGGAGGCACACACAAGTTCCTAATTCTCACAGTTGCGCGCTCTCTCCGTCTCTTGAGCTGCCATCTTTGTGGTGACGCCACTTTGACTCGCTCCCACTTTTATTTTTATGCAACCAATTTATTTTTGCAGGCAGGATCCAGTGCCGGTGCAGTATGGCTAGGAATAGAGACCGAGAGGAAGAGTGACAGTGTTCATGATTGATACTACATACTGCGCAGGATCGGTCTGGGCTCCTGATCTGAGTCACGGAGGTCTGCGTGGAGGAGAGAGTGCTTTCAGAACCTGTCAGTGGGTTTCTGATTCCGTGTAGGCCACTGAATGTGGCGGTGGAACTTTCAGCCACTTTTGCAGAACAGTGGAACAGTGGAGTATTAAAAGGCTAAATTATTTGCGAAATGAACGTTTTCAGTGGCATTCTGAGGTCTCGTGGCGCTTAGGTGATTTCCAGACCCTTAAACCATGCGGTTTCAAGTAGAACGCCCTATAAAGTCGTGCCGGCTTCAACGGGACGTTCAGCCTAATTCTAACTTCGTCGAGAGCTAGTGACTGTGACTGACATGTGGCTATGCATAGTTTGCGGAGGCCTGATGTCTGTGTGCTAATGGAAAGCTTGTAAATGAAAGGCCCATTAGCAGAGAGGGAAAGGATTGGCGAGGGTTTCTGGTGCTGCAGTCTTGGCCCGGGGTGGGAGAGAAAACAAGGAGCGACCGTGGAGACGGCGTTCTAATCCCACAGCTGGAGCCACGCCGTGTGCCGCCAGCAACTGTGTGTGTGCATGTGCGCTCGTCTTTGGAGGAAAATGAAAGTGAAGACTGAGTCTAGAGACCTAACCACAACACAGAACTTGAAAAGAGGCAATCTATTGACTTCTCGTTCTCTGCCCCACACCACCACCTCTTTTTCCACTCCATCATGTGCTTGATCTCTTTTATGATTTTACGTTCTTGCTCGTTCTTAATTCCAGATGGGTGGTATCGGCGTCGAACGCGCGGTGCTCTACAGTCATTGTTGTACTCCTCGAAATAGTGTCTAGGAAACTACGTAATTCTACTCACTGATATGGAGGCGGAAAGTGGAATTAAAGTCAACATGAAATCAAAATCGTATTTACTTTTCTAAATGCGCACTACTGGTCATGATGTGCTTGAATGTTCTGTACACTTTTTTTAAGTTTGGTTTTCTCATCATTTTTTCAACATAAGCTATAAGAGATGGCTAGTCAATTACTGGGGTTGACTAGCTTATCTAGATTTTTTATTTTTAAATTTCACATTTAGAGTTGATTCATGCATCTTCTTTCAAGAACAGACGGCTTTGGTCATTGCAATTGCGTTTTTAAGAATATATTGCATTAAAACACTGTACAAACTTGAATTAAAAGAGCCCAAATGTTTGTAGTGCTCTCACCTAATAATAATACATTTTATTTTTAGGTGCCTTTCATGGCACTCAAGGACATTAAAAGGACAGAAAACATTCAATCCAATACAGCAAGAAACACTAAATCACATATAAGCTTGGCTAAACAGATACGTTCTCAGTTGAGATTTAAAAACTGAGAGACTGTTGTGAACTTAAACCGGAAGGGAGTTGACACCCAAAAATTTAACCTAATTCGACAGAGGAACAGAATGTTTATCTATTTCCATAGAATAATTATTTGACTGACTTATTGTATTTTTAGAACCAACAAGAAGAATTTCTGTTTCACTGCTGTTCAAGTTTAGAAAATGACTCAAAAAACAATTTAATTCACTTAAACACTCAACAAGAACAGAGGAGGGAAACTTTGAAGAAGGTTTAGAAGACGGGTGAAGTTGGGTGTCGTCGGCATAACAATGAAAATGAATATCATATTTCCTAAAAATGCTGCCCCTAGGTAAAAGATGAATAATAAATAAAAGAGGTCCTAAAACAGAACCCTGGGGGAACCTAGATGCTTTTCGAGCAGTTTTGCCCTATTATTTTTTTGAATATTTTGATGGTAAAATTTCATGTTGACTATAAAGTTAAGATGCAAGTCGTTGTCGTTGCCTGCTGTGGTTGGTCGTTAATGGGGGAGGTTGAACGCACCAAACGTTGCCTCCAGGGTCCCCATGGAGATATTCAGACACCTAGTCTCCTGTCTCTCTCACACTCGTTCACTTTTCTTTAGACATTCCACAACACACACACACACGCTTCTCAGCCAGGTCACACACATACAATCTAGAGAATCACCTGGGGCCCAGATGACTGTCTCCAAGTCAGCCATTGGTTTTAATGGTGCTTTCTTGCTGTTGATGTGGACCAATCACAGCTCTCAGCAGGGTGCCAGGGCTTGAAATCAGAAAATCACATTGCCATTTCACTTTATCAGACGTTGCATCATTGGCAAAATGCAAGCTTAGGTTTACTTCAATGCTGGCTCCACCCGCTACTTCAAATACGGCACTCAAGGTTTGAATGATGCCGGTATGACAACTATTTTTTTTAGTATATCTGAGTCAACATTGGGTAACTCAACTGATTTTGCATATCAGTTGAATGCCCATCCCCCAATTGACTGGTAAATCTCACAATAGGGTCATCAACTGAGAATGTCTTCAAACATGTTGCAACAAGCAGCTGAGCTTTGTGTTAAATGCTATCTTTTAGACATTGTTGCTGCAGAATTGTCTTAAATCCTGTTTTCGGCATCTTGGAAATTGCAGGGTTCATCAGCGAATACGCCTCAAAAACTTGCAAGGTTTTGCATTGCTGCAAGGGGTAAGTACGGCATCCATCGCAAGTAGCAGCCACGTGGAAATGCCAGTAATAGAACAATGATCTCCGACAACTGGATGAGGCAGAATCAGAATCGAAGCCCACAACTAGGAGGGAACACCGTAGAGAATTTAGTAAGCTGTCTTCTGAACAGGCCAATAATAGGGAGCGCAGTGAACTGGCGAGACAGACGCAAACCATGTTTATCGCTCAGCTAAGTCAGTTTAAGTTTGTGTTGCTGTTTTCGGCCACTCTTGAGAAGAGTTCCCCTGGTCAGTCCTGCCCAACCCTGTATAATCTGGCATAGGCAGGGTGATGGCAGTTAAAATTAGCTGCTCTGAATGAGCTTTGAGCATCAAGGAGAAAACGCTGAGCTTGATGATTGTAGCCAGATTCAATCTGGCTGACTTCCACCTGCCCTCTAAGACCAGAAGGCTGAGGTTCTCACTTTAACATTACCTTCCACGGGTGTTGCTGGTTTAGAGGGGAGGTCAACCCAGAAATGAAAGTCCTGTCATTAATTACTCGCCCTCTTTTCATTCCAAACCTGTTAGACCTTTTCTTCGGTGGACATATAAAAACGGTCCATACAATAAAAGTCAAACATTCTTCAAAAAGTCTTCCTTTTTTTCTTCAGGTTTGGAATGAAATGAATAAGGGTGAGTAATTGATGACAGATTTTTTGGGTGGACTAAAAAGAACATCCACCTATGTATAGGCAGCATTAAAACCATCTAGGTTGATCTTTGTGGCATAGACGTCTTATCAGGGAGGGAGGGGGGGTGGTCCTTATCCTGAACCGGTATCTGGAACTGGGAAAATCAAGCAGATCTGCACTGGTTTTCCTCTGATTGATCTTTTTTGCCCATGACTAAGTGCGAACAGAAGTGGGGGAAGGAAAAGAAATCGGTTAAAAGTTCATGTAGAAGTGGCTCCCTGCAGGAGATAAATCCAGGATGAAAGCTTCACTGTGATAAGATATTAGAAACCCACGTCTTGCTGATAAAACGTAATGCCACTATCACCCTTGCAACCTCGGCGATCCTAATGACTTTTGCTCGGCTGCCTGAGCGAAGGCCACTGGAGTGTGTGATTTAACACTCTGATGAAGAGAACATGAGGGCTGGGAGACTTTTAAGATTAAATCGTGGAGATTTCGCATTACCAGTGAACTAGAGAGGTTGCTGTTTTCGGCTTTTGCACTAGTAAATCATGTTTTTAATATCTTCCATTGGAGGGTTTTAACTTTTTGTTTTCTTTGAGGAATAATGCGGGTACAACTTAGGTTTCCTATTGATTTATCCTGTACTCTTATATTTTTGATCTCTTAAGAGGTTCCACCAAGCATATAATTGTGTCGTATAATAATGTTTTGAAGCTAAACTCAAATTTCTCACACTGTAAAAAATATTGTTATTACATTTAACAATTAAAAAATAAACTGAAACTAAACTTTGTTTTACTGTGAGGATATCATGTTAACGTGTACAACGGATCAAGCAACAGGCCATAAGCTTTGCACTTTTGTACACTTGAGTATTATTTAAACATCCAAATGAGTGCTTTACTGGCATTGAACTTTTGTACAGCTAAAGTGTTGATTTTATAGGGATGCCATGGGATAACACTGTTCATGTTTCATACCAGCTTAAATATCAAGCAAGTTTTGGAACAGTGCACATGCAGAAAACTGTATCGCAGTCCTCAGAAAAGTAAAAAAATGCAGGTATTATGTTCATTTTGGATATTGAATTGACATGCTTCTCTTCTGAATTTGTGTGTGTGTGTGTGTCATATGAGGTACAAGATGGAGGCTAATGTTCAGAAAGGTTTTTGGTGATTGTCGCTGGCCTGGTTAGTGAGTACATGCGCAGTTCATGAGACCTGCACAGGCCTGTTGGTAAGGATTGTTTGGCAGACGGCCGTCGCAGGCTGCTCCTCATGCTCGGCAGTCCTCACATAGCAGGAAAATTGGCCCAGAAATGCACCCTGCCTGACCATTTATGGTTGATTTAATCATATCCCTACGAGGAACTCCCCTGTGACGCGTCTGGTTTCTGTCTGGGCAGAGTTGGCCGTCGCACTGTGGCGTCCCGGACATCTGGAGCCCTGTCTCCACCGCCGTGTGCCGGTAACTGGAGTTTTGGTCTCTCTGGTGTTGACATGAAGATTGTAGACATGAAAATAACAGCTACTAGATGTTTAGGTTATGGAGCCACAGCTGTGAAAGTATTAGACATGGCTAATAGCTCCTCCTTGACGACGGCGTTTGGGACACAAGGTACTCTTCAGCTTCTGCCTGGGTGGGAAATACCCACATGATGTTACATGGGTGGCTAAATGACCTCGCACTTTGCAGAGGATAACGCGTGTAAATGAAATCAAACACTTGATCCCTTTGCCCTCAGTTCTCTCGTATTTGGGTTAAAGTGTTCCCAAAACACCTGTCCAAGTGCGCAATATCACACACACTTTAGATCAAGGAGACTGATTATCCGTATTGTGACTATAATGTAGACTGTTGGCACAGGGTGCTTGTTGCATTATTTTCATACTGCTGGGTTAGTGTAGTCTACGGTGTTGTGGAAGAATGCAGATGCTTTAACGTTTTTCGTACAGTTTTTACACTAATTCGGTGTTGGTTAGGTATTGTTTGAATTTTAATGGTTCCAATTCTGCTTATCCATTCCTAATTTCGATTCCAATAAGGTAAAAAAAAAATGTAGATGTCATTCACAATTTTTATTGCTTAATATTTCATTGTACCTGAATACCATTTAACGAAAAAATCAACAGGCTAATAAAGAACGCTTACAATTCCAAAATTTAACTGAAAAAGAAAAAAATACCAATCTCTCTAATACAACTGAACATAATAAAATATATATTATATAGTAGGTATAGTACATGTATTCGTCCCGAACTGTACGGTTCAGTAACAGGCCATCAACACTCCAATTCAGAAGGGGGCGCACCATGTAATGCAACTACCAGTAAAAAGCACTGAAGAAGAGAAAGATTTTACATCTCTCAACCAATGTTTCAACTGCGGAACGATACCTATAAAACTTGAGAATAATATCTCATGTAGCATTACATTTACTTCGCCATTTAATGTCGACAGCAGGTTAGTTCGCAAGAGAAATTAACTTTAGAGAGAAGCATTTTGTATATGCACTGTATTAGCCTATTTATATTTACTTGACCTGTTACTAATGTCTTGATTATTTAATGTATGTTTAAATAAAGTTATGACAGCCTCTGTGTAAATGATTCTATTTCAAAAATGAATTGGAGTAGAAAATTAACTGTTTAAAAACATTTGAGTGTTTATTATCTAAAAATAGATTGCAACTGAATTTAATAATTTGGGCTCTGTTTCTTATTTGTAACCTTTAATAGTATAGTAATATGTATTTAAGGGCTCTCATATAGTTTACAGCATTAGCCAAGATGGATTATATTGGCCGATATTTTTTTTTCTTTCAGGAATGCGCAACAAAACATTACCAGATTTCCCTAACATTAGTTATTTGTAGTTATTTATGAGTTTTAACTAAAATAATATGATGATGCATTTTAATAATAAACTTCTTTTATTGTCACAACAGAACAGACTGATGATAGTGGCATTAGCTAGCTTTGAGGTTTACTAGTCCATGATGAGCCAAACTTTAGCAATGGATAACGTCATACTGCAAATTGTAAAACATACATTTTCAGTATAACAGGCCAAGGAGAGATGATACGTCTCATTGCTATAACTGTCACACGGTATTAAAGAAATACTTCAGTCACATTGTCAAAAGTTAAAAGGACAGTCAGTCAACAACGTAACGTAACTACTTACGTAACGTAATTACTAGCTAATTCCGCTTCACTCTCGGCTTATTTAACAGCAGCAAAACTGGACATGAGTCACAAATTTGTCATGCTTATTTGAGTTAAGAGAACTGATGGGGATTTTAATTGTTATTCAAGCAATGCATGTCTCGTGACCAATTCAACGAATGTAGAGTGCCCTCTGTTGGACAAACTATACAACTCCAACACTCATGACATGGTTCAAGTGTGTTTCGTCCATTTTTATTTTATTTTTGAAATATTCATTTATCGGCCATTATAACTGCCAATACCGATAGTTTGGAAAATGCCTAGTATCGGCCAATAATATCGGCCTGGCTCTAATTTCTGCGTGTATTTGTCCATTTCAAGTGCAAAAACATTACTTTTGTCACTTTTTTTGGGAAATTTTTAACACCCACTTAATATAAACAAAAAACAACAACAATTTAATGGCTTTGTTTTATGTTAATGTTTACATTTTAATGTTTTATCTATTTAAAATGCTATTTTAATATTGGCAATTTAGTTTGAGTCTGTCGCGTTACACTGTCAACTCTAAATTAACTCTATTTTATTGTAGAGAGTTGCCGGGCTCTGTGTAAACCCGTTGCTCACGCCATTTCTGTCACTGCTTTTCAATTTCGTTTGCATGTCGCCATGCATCTGTGAACTTCAGCGGTGGCCCTGATGGAAATAGCTTTCTGTGATCAATCAACCTTGATTTATTTACAGTTAAAGTGATGATAATGCCTGTCACTCGAAGCATACAGGAACTTATTATTGTTCAGTCAAATAAGCTAGGTGCGCTGCATGTCAACAAACACATCCTAAATTAAAGCGGTCACAGTGTTTACTTTGCTACCGTAGCGGTTCAGTTTTGAATGCTGTTGAGAATGCTTATTTACTGAACCTGTGCAGTGATATCTGGTGACACATTTGGTGAATTGTTGTAATCAAAAGTGTTTACAGTAAGAAATGGATTTTAAGGTTAGTGTTTAAGCCAGTCTACCTCATTACATATTAAACTTGTGTGCATTTGTGCAATCGTAAACCTTTGCGCTGTGCCCTTTATTAGCATTAACGGAAAATCAATAAAATTCATTTGGAAGCGCCTAAACTAGTTGTAGCAATGAACTAAACCACTGAATGCTTAATTAAATTCAATTGGACTTTTTGAAGTCGATTTTGTAAGCAAATACCATTGTTTTTTTTTCTGAATTTATGTATCATTTATCCACTTTAAGTTAGTCTGACTCTCTGCATCTTGTCAGTGTCCCCAAGAAACTCACACCATTGGCCTGACCCTTCACTAGGTAACAAGAGATTAACCAGCAGAGTATCAGCACACCTTCTCCAGTTAGCACCGCACCGCCAGCTCAAATTAATCCCGAAGGTTTTTTGTTTTTTTTTTGGAGGTGAAAGAGATGAAGCATGGGATTTACGTGCCTGTCTGCTGCCTGTTAGGGGCAACAACCCTGAACCTTTACCATCAGGGTTAGCAAGAGAAGGCATGACTGTGTTGTGGGCAGACAAATACACACACAGCTTGTTATGTAAGAGTGCATGGCGGCGATCATGTGAGGGCTGCAGGCTAGCACTGCACATCTACAGATGACTGGCCAACGCTTTGATCCTCTCTTCTCAACCTGAGTGTTTGTTCTCTCTTTCTGGTAAACTCACTCTCTCCATATACTTGCCTTTCTCTGTCTGTCTGTTGTCCACAGATCACCTTTTTCTGCTTAGTGTGATCACATTTTTCCTGGGTAAAGGTCCATTCACACCAAGAATGAGAACAATACAGGGCTCAATGCTAAAGATCTTTTTCTACTGGTCCAGTCGCAAAAAAAGTAAATGCATAATATTTTTTTTTTGACCCATGTAACCTTGTATTATGCATAAATAAGGTTATGGCACTAACATTACATACCATTTAAAAATTGATAGTCTACCTTAGTGTTGTCACGGTACCAAAATTTCAGTATTCGGTACCAATACCAGTTAAAATTCACGGTTCTCGGTACCAATTTCGGTACCAAAGCTTAGTTTAAATTTACATATATTTAAGTGTTTATCACGGTTACAAGTATGGAAACTGTACATTTGTATTATAAACACTTTAGAAAAAGATTAGATAAAATGACCTAAAATAAACAATAGTATACACTAACACATTTTTAAGTTGTTTGTAAAAGTTTTAATCCATTATTTATTTAATGCACAATGAATTAAGTGAACAAACATGAACAATCAGGTGTTTGTAATAAATAACATTTTCAAACATTAATTAATGCTGTAAAAATATATTGTTCACTCAATGTGTTGATAACTAAGTAATGTTGATGAATGGTATCTTTGTAGCATTACCATAAAACATGTTTTATTTGACTTGACTGTCCTTTTATTTAATCTAAAACTGCATTCATATTTCATTTTAAAAAGGCTTTTTAAACCTGCTGAGTTATAAAGGCAAGAATACGCCTATACTGGCACTGACATTAAATGACAATACTAATACCAGTAGTACTCTGGTGTCGGGTGGATACTACTGTGCTCATGTACTCGTAAAACTACCCCGAAAGCACTTTAGAGGCCGTTCACATGTCGCGCGTGTTTTTTAATTATATTTTTGCGCGTGCTTATTCTTTCCAAAGCGCGTGCTCTCACGCGGCGTCTGTCGTTGCTATGCAACGCCAACGAGTTTTTATTATGAGCGCGCTTGAATCGCGCCTATATTTGAAATTGCGAATTTGCATGTAATCGGCCTCTTATGGCAACGTGACATTACCCTAATCCAAAATATGTCCATATGTGGCTCTTTCCTCCTTTCGTTTCAACAAGTGGATTCAGAGAGAGAGAGCCATATAAGCGTTATAAAGAGGACGCAACTGTGCACGTTTCAGACATCGCGTCTAGAACAGAACTGGATTAACCTGGTACTCGGTACCTAGAAAAGCTGGTACCGTAAATTTTTTTTTTTTTTTTTTTTAGTACCGACTTGGTACCGAAGTACCGAGTTTTTTGACAACACTAGTCTACCTAATATAAATGTAAAATAACACTGCATAGGGGTGTAGCATAAGACCGTCACGGTTCGGTGCATACAGTCAGACGACAAATACAATACTGTTCTCTTGAGTCTTGCGCTTGAATAAGTAATGGAGTAATTTTGTGTTAAAAAAATCATTATGTAAAATAATTTTGAAACCATTCTTCCCTAACTATTTGTTTTTTTAAAATATTTTTGTTGCAAACGAATCAGTGAATTAAAGGGATAGTTTAACCAAAAATGAAAATTCTGTCAGTATTTACTCACCCTCGTGTTGTTCCAACCCCGTAAGACCTTCGTTCATCTTCGGAACACGAATTAAGATATTTTTGATGAAATCTGAGAGCTGAATCACTCCTGCATACTAGTCCAACAATTTAACTATTGTTAAAATAGTCCAAGTGACGACAGTGGCTCAATCTTAAGTTTATCAAACGACGAGAACACTTTTTGAGCACAAAAACAAAACAAAAATAACAACTTTATTTCAAATATTCATTTACTTCTCTCTCTGCCTCGAGTCAGGTTACTAGTTTAACAGCGTATGAGCTGTTGTACGTCACGCGCATCACACACGACCAGCGTCGGCCAATAATAGTGAGCCTACGTGTGACGTAGCTCAATGCAGTTACACTAGTTTAACTGACTAGATGCTCAAAGAGAAGGAAGTGAATTGGTGAAATAAAGTCGTTCTTTATGTTTGTTTTTGCACACAAAAAGTGTTAAAAGATTGAGCCACTGTAGTCACTCGGACTATTTTAACGATGTCTTTAATAACTTTTCGTGGCCGGCAAGTTTCAATCCCTCAAGAAGCCTATGGACTAGTATGGAGCAGTGATTCAGCTCCCAGATTTCATCAAAAATATCTTAATTTGTGTTCCGAAGATGAACGAAGGTCTTACGGGGTTGGAACAACATGAGGGTGAGTAAATACTGACAGAATTTTCATTTTTGGGTGAACTAACCCTTTAAGAACTGATCTCTGAATGAATCGCACTCCTCCAATTGTTTGATTTTTGATTATTGTTTAATCGCTAATTAAATAGCTCTGTCTTGACAATCAGTCTTGATGCGACGAGCAATAGTTTTTGAGCATGAAAATGCTAGTAAAACTATTCCCAAATGTATATTAATTGAACTGCATCGTTACATGGCTGTGAATCACTGAATATGTGCATCTAAACCAAGTAGCTTCCAGGTATCACCCAGATGAGTCGTCTTAACGCAAACATGAAGGTGAGATCTGTTTTGCTTCGAGAGAATGTACACATAAACATGCAGTTTGCAGGGATCTGTTGTATTTTCCATCCGGGGCGTTCTCATTAGTGCAAAACAACACTTAGCCTACTCACTGCGCTAAGCTTGGATCAGTGCGAACAACTGTTGAACATGTGCAGATGGATGCCGAAGTGCCGCGTATCATTCAGCAGTCAATATTTTTCAGAGTGGCAGAGCTATTGTAAGACAAACATTTAGGCTGAGCTGCTCGTGATTCTTTTGTATTACTCATACTGCGCACATTCAAGCTGGCACACACTCTTGCCATTTTTTTTTCCCTGTCGCCACCATCATTAGTAGATGGAGAACGACCTTTTCCTCTGCCTAAATATAGAGCCCACAAAGAATAGGAGGAAGGGAGGGAAGTGGGGGAGAGATGGAGAGAAACAGAACGAATGAGCGCGGGGGCCCTAAACATTTCTGAGCCTTTAAATACAGACCAGAGATGCAGAGGATGGCTTTTTTGTTTTCTTTTTCGTACTTGCGTCACGGCTCGACCATAAAAAGAGCTGCTGCATCTGAGCACTAATCGCAAACAGAGACGACGGCAATAGGTGGTGTTTTTACAGACTTTGCGTACAGAAAGGGCAAAAGAACGAGGCCAAGACGGATGTTGGTGTCCAGTTTCCCCTAGTTTGCGTGTAATGTTCGGTCAGATATTTGTCAGCAGGTTTGTTTTTTTGTGCCGCTACAGTTTGTACAGGTGCTATCATGTAATGCTTATGTCATATTGTTTTTCTAAGTGTGTGTACAGGGCCCTGTCAAGCGAGGGTTTTGTCTGGCGGTCTCCTGACTCCATACCCATTAGTGACAGTAACCGTCAGAGAAACAGCAGTCCCAGCAGAACCCATTGACACCAGGGGACGTGCCTGTTTTAGCTGTTATTGCGCTTTGATTTACCGTGTTTGTGTGCACGGGGTAAGTTGTCTTGTGGGCTTGTGGTCTTGAGTGAAAAAAAAGTGTGTTATGGCACACTGGTTTGTTTGAAAGTACCTCAAAGTGGTTTCTTATAAAGTCATTCCTCGGCCCTCCCAAGAGTCTGCCGTTTAGCCCGCGCCAGGGTTTATTTTATGTCCCTACTTCTTATTAAAGTATGTCAACCTGTTGATCATCACCATGCTGCCAGTGGCTTTCTCATTCACTCTTTGTAAGGCAAACATTACTATTGCTGTTGCTGGTTAGAGAGTAAAAAAAAACAGCCTGGGCTTATGTATGCAAATTTGGCATGTAACTCGTCCTGGTATAGGCAAATTGTGTGGCTTGAGTAGGTTTTTGGTGTTTTTTTTTTGATACAATCAAAATACATGGCAGACTTAGTTTGAAGCAATGCCATAGCAATAAATAGCATTATTAATTAATTAACTTGAAAAAAAAAGTCAAATCTTTCATTTACTCGCTCTCAAAGGTTGTTTCAAACTTGTATGGCTTTCTTCTGCAAAGAGGATATTTTGAAGAACTGTTTTTGCTCATACAGAGAATGTCAATGGTCATACAGGTTTTAAACCAGATATGAAGTTTGAGTAAATTAATTTTCTTTTCTTAGGTGAGCTGCCTTTTTTTAATCTGCCTTTGTGTATTGGAATCAAATGTACTTTGGATATTATAACTAGTATAGCTTTTGCATTTTGATTTCATTAATTGATTAATTGAGTTAAAAAAAATTCTCTGTGCTATACATATATTTATAGCACTAAAGTGTCTTGTTGCTAGGAGATGGTATGGGAGCCAGGGACCCAACGCACGAGAGAGAGAGAGAGAGAGAAAGGTATGAGAGCGGAGGGAAAAGGCGCACTTCTTGTGAAAGCTGAATGACAAATACACTCACGCATACGCCGTGACTCAGTGCTGACGCGCACCCACTGTGGGAAGCTTTGTGTTGCTCTGTGCCCACTCGCTCGGTGGAGGTCTGAGCCCACAAACACACAACTAATCACATATGATCTGTTTAGTGTGACATGTCTTGGTAAAATTGGAATGAATTGTGGGAAATGCATTAAACTTGAGGATCTGGAGACTTTTTAAAGTCTCATTCCTACAAACCTCTTTGTGTAACGGGCTGAAATTACAGGTTATTTGGTGGGGAGTTAAAAAAAAATTGTCAACTGGTAAACAGTATTATTTCCAGGGGGTCCTGCATTGCTGAAACTTGACAGGTTATTTTTTGTGAATCAACAACATGCAGCACTACCAGAGCAGTTCGATTCATGTTTCTTTGGCCCCGTCCACACTACTGTGTTTTCGTTTAAAAACGGAGACCTTTTGCTACGTTTGCACCTCCCGTCCAGACTAGAAAATTGGAAAAACGGAGGACTTCAGAAACGTAGACGCAGAGGCTAACGCTCGGCTCTATGATTGGGTGTTATTAGTCATGACGTATCCTTCCCTGATTCGTCAATCACTGTTTACACCGGCACGCGCATGCCCAGTGTTGGGTGAATGGTCACGTGATCTACGTTTTCAGTCGTTTTACTGTGGACTGAGATCATTTCTAATACACAGATAAAACGCTGGTGTGGACGGAGATCCTATTCGTTTTTAATTCTCCGTTTTTAAACGAAAACGCAGTAGTGTGGACGGGGCCTTAGTGTTGTCTGATTTATTAGTAAGTGACTTTCATAAGCTGGTTTGACAAAGTTGTGACTGAATGAACTTGCTGAGTAGTTAATGAATCAACATTGGTCGCACTACTGAGCTGTTACTTAAAGGGATAGTTCACTTTGAAATTAATTTTTGATATGTTTTAGCTTACCTCAAGGGCATCCAAGATGTATGCTGTTGTCTATCAGTCATATAATGCAGGTTTAGGGGGTCCACCCTTGATACACCTCTTAAGAGCATGCACAGAGAAGTCCAAATTAAACGTGATTTTAATGATTCGTAAATGTAAGTACACACTGATGGCCTGAAAGACACAAAACACGAAACGAGCGGTTTGTGTATTTAAATCGTTTTTACCTCTTGTAACCACAGCCTTGTCCAACTGATCTGAAGGCATGGGCGCTTCGGTCTGCGCATGCGCCGGAAGTGATCACTTGCGCGTCTACGTCACTCTTTGTTTACACAGAGATTTCGGAAGTTTTACCTTTCACTGTAAAGAAATAAACATATTTAAAATCGCAAAATAGAAAGACGATTTCGATATATCAAAATATGTTAAGTGAAAGCTGAAAGGTAAAACTTCCGAAATCTCTGTGTAAACAATGGGTGACGTAGTGATCACTCACTCACTATTAAACCCACTATTGTTTTATGTCTGATCTCTTGACATTTCACACTTTTTCATACATATTTTACAATAATTCATACGAATTTGTACGAGTGCGGTCGTAATATTTAGACACCTCATAAAATGCTTACGAATCGCTGTGGGATCAGATTGATCTATACACAGTATTTAGTATTTACCTCAATTATATCAGAAGTAACTGTAATTAAATTACAGATAAATTAAGAGTAATCCCTTACTTTACATTTTCAAGGGAAAAGTAATTAATTCACAGTAACTAATTACTTAGTAATTAGTTACACCCAACATTGCCCATATGACAATATTAATCACCTCTAGGTTAACCATGCGCTTATATCAAGAAGTCTAACTGATCTGCTTCTTTTCAGTTTTATATCTCCGATTTGCTAGATCTCTCAACCAAACATCTCAGTCATGAGTCAAGCCACATTGCCGACTGTTTAGCAGTTGTCACGGACAGTTAGTACCAGCCCACGATGTCCAAGTCATCCTACCGCCCCCCTGCGCAGCGTGCGTCCCTGCAGCACATGTGTGCGGTTGGCGGTGGCGGTACTGCTGAGCTGTTCTGCATTCGCTACTTAACACTGTGATAGGCTTTATAAGCAGCCAAGCTCTGAACCATCTGAAAGGGGCATTCCACTGAGTACAACAACACTTCGTACGCCAAGACCCTCTCTTTCTCTTTTGTGTGCGAGTGTGGGAATTACGCTGTTATTTTCAGTCGTTCCCACCTGACATGGTGCGCCTAAGAGATATAATCTTGGTTCATTGTTGTGTTCTCTGGTTTATTTTTTTCTTTCCTAATAGGAAATCGTGTCTAATTTAGAGTCAGCAGAATAATTTACTGCACCTCATTCTGAATCTTGTGCATGCAGACTTTGCTTTTTTCATATTTGACCAAGCACGCCAACGGCAAACTCTCAGGCGTTTCTTCAGTGTGTTTGACAGGCTTGTTTCAAAGAGCTTTTCCCCTGTCTCATACCGTCACGTTGACTCAGTGTTGTGCATGAATTTGTAATAGGTCTGTCACTTAGCATGTTGTGTAACCGTCTGTCCATGTTAACGTCCCAAAGCACAAACAGTCTCTGTAATGAGACATGAGATCCTCAAAGTCACGGCCATGTTTTTGTCTCGCCTCCAGCAACCTCCTGCTTATTTTCTTCTTTTTCTGCAAGTATTAAGTCTAAAAGTAGAGAGTGTGTGTGTTTGTTTTGACTACTGCCTCAAGGATTCTTGATCGAAGCGCTTGTTAACTAGACACTATGGAATTCTGACAACTTATTCGGACTCAGAGATGATTGAGAGAAAGGAATTGCATAGAAACTTTTACCAGATCAAAATTCAGGAAAGTTGAGGTTAATTTATACTTCTGTGCCGAATCATAGCTACATCGTAGTGTAGCCTGACGTGTGCCTTTCCAAAAACGCGACAATGCGTCAATTCTACGCGGACCGCGAGCCTTGTGATTGGTCTGTTAGAACCCCTCCCCCAGGTAAAACAAAAATCTTCGATAGCTTCACATTTCCTCCTTTTGCCTTGATACTGTGGGTTGCACCTTAATTATGCCCATGGACACTGCCTACTAGTGGTCTGCGTGTGTAATTACATGTCAACACAGACAACAACGCAGAAGGATAAATGAAATCCGGCGTAGAGGCTACAGCATAGGTCCGGCCGCCTTATGTCATTTAACAGACTGCAGAAGTATTACGTCCCTCTTATTAATCGAGATTAGATGTTGTGAAACTTACTCCCGCCAAACATTGACTAGATTGAGTCGAAGTGGCAAGACTCAAGTGTTTTTGTGTCTGACCTCTAGGGTTTGCCTTCCCAGACTGGGCCTACAAGCCGGAGTCGAGTCCTGGTTCCAGACAGATCCAATTGTGGCACTTCATCCTGGAGCTGCTGCGGAAAGAGGAGTACCATGATGTCATCGCCTGGCAGGGGGATTACGGCGAGTTCGTCATCAAAGACCCGGATGAGGTGGCACGACTGTGGGGCGCCCGCAAGTGCAAGCCCCAGATGAATTATGACAAGCTCAGCCGAGCGCTCAGGTAAAGACTTAATCTGCCTATTAAATCTTTTGTAATTTCAGTTGTGTTTGTACTCTAAACTGTTAAAGGGTAACTAAACCCCTGGTCAGAGCCTGACTCCACCCACTGGCAATATTTGAAAAATGCTGAAAAAGTGGGCGGACCCCAGCGGAGATAGAGGGGACGAAATAGATGCTAAAACACTCTATCCTGATCTTTTTCAATACTCGCCATTCCAACTCCTGACTCGCTACAGTGGTTTTGACGAAACAAGCTGGTTTTTATACAGCCAAGGTGAGCTGAAACGTGCATACGTCACAAAGAACCGCTAACATCCAATAGGAAAATTCAACTGCTGTAGCCACCGTTCAACCTGAAGAGGGCAGCACGAAGACCTTTTTACGCCATATATTGTAGAAATAAAACACTTTATACACAAATGTCAAAAAAGTTACTCGAATCAATGACTGGTATTAATAAAGATCCGTTCTTACAGATCATTAACTAAAAAAAGTTGGTTTACTGTAGTTACTATAAATATGTAACTATAAAATGATAGGATATAATTTTGGCCAAAATCTTGGTCAACCTCAGTTAAAATTTCATCCAAGATGGGGTCAGGAAACCAGTAGATTATACATTTTTGATTATTATACATTTTTGATTATTTAGAGTTATAGGCCTGTTCTCACCAATAATGGTAACTATATTAGGGTCCTATGATCACGGAATTGGCAAATTTACGCAGAATCTAGTGTTAATGTGGAATTTTACATATTTGGTTTGAAATTCTGTTTTTGTGAGGGAGAAGAACCCCCGATGTCTGGTGAAAAGGGGGAATCAAATCAACAACCCCCCCCCCCCCACCCCTTCATTTCAGCTGCAATGACGAAATCCAAACGAAATTTCCACGGCTCTGCTTTCGTCGGCAAAAAGTTAAGAAACTCAACGCTATAAGTCGTCAGTGCCGTGATGAGCAGTTCGCATGTGACTTATGCAGTGTTTCCCACACAGTGACTAATTCGCGGCCACAAAATTAACTCCGGCCGCCACATATTGCATTCGTTAATTTCAATGAGGCCCCAGACTGGACAAAAGCGAAGCGAACTCCGTGAGCGACACTGGGCGAGAGAGACGCAGAGTGTGACTTTATTTAAACTTATATAAACTAATATAATTTATTTTACTGGACAGTTTAAAGCTCAAAATCATATTTTGTTGTTACTTGAAGAGTGCAGTGTTATGTTGCATCATGCAGTGCTTGTCCTGAAAAGGCTACTGAGTAAATGTCTGTTACATCAATACATTTAAGGTCATTCCTATTTTATTTGTATACATTTTAATCATTAACTTTAAAAGCACACTAATTTTACGACTAAAATAACAGTCATGGGTCAAAAAGAATCCCAAAAATTAAAACGGAAAATATGGAATTTGGAAAAAAATATCCACATCCACACCAATGGACAATATTTTGTATATTATAAACGCATTGCAGTTATTGTCGCCTGCTGCTTACTAAAGTTGGGTGGATTCGGATTGAAAGACAATCTTTTTGACATTCATCAGCTGGAAAAAAATCCTTTCAATGATTCCAAATATTTAGTTTCAATGTTTTGTTAACGCTTTAGCTATGAGAGTTAATAAAACTTTAGTCATCATTGCATCCTTATCACTTGTTGCAACATGATTACTTAGCAACATGCAGACACACTCTACTACGCCAATAGATATCAGATATATGTTGCATATTAAATTGTGGTAATTTCTTGTGCTTATTTAATAGACCTAATTTTGAGCTTATCTGAGGACTAACTTACAGTAAAATGTTAACACCAGATTCTATGATATGCTGCATATTTGTTGTTCTTATGTATCGACTGACTGTTATGCTAACAGAGCATGATAGACTAGGATCTTCAGATTATCAACATCAACTGTGAACGTTAGTCAAGTCTCTTGTTGTTCATTTTAGTGTTATTTGTGTGGTATGCCTAAGTGTCCATTAACGGATTTGCTTCACATGAAGAGCATTTCAGATCACTCGCTTATGAGGCCCATTTCAGTTAGGATGCTGCCCATGTAGGTAGGCTAGTAGATGGGAAGGCAGTAACATTTTGTAGCTGTAAACTATAGCTTCTAGCTCAGTCTAGAATGCTTTATTTCTGATGATTTTGTGTTCTTATGTCAACTGACTTTGTGTTCAACAACACTTCTGCGTTGTTTGTCTTTTTTCCGTCCTTTTCTGTCAATTGCAATCTGTCCACTTGCCTGTTTGTCTATCTCTTCGTGTTATTCAGCGCTTTGGACCAGTCGCCATGGCAACCTGCGGATGCCCACTCAAACCTGCTGAACCTGCCTTTACCATCCTAGAATAATCAAGCCCACTTAGCGCTCATCATCCTTCACTTACAGGACTAGTTTGTGTCCTCCACTTCCGACAACTCTTTCATTTCTCAGAGATATGATCATATGAATGGAAGAGGAAGAGAGGGGGCAATAAAGCCAACAGAAAGCTATGTACGGTTCACATGTGAGGCAGAAAGTTCTTCAGCTTCCCAGTAGAGAACTCTGTGAATACTGCTGAGAAACGGAAAGAGCTCGTCTCTGTTCAGCACATGTGGAGGACACAAAACACATCCTCTTAGTTAACTCAAACGCAAAGCAGACAGGCACACACATATTCTCTTTTGACCTGGTTTACTTATACTTATTCTTAAGTTATGCTTAGAGTTTTTCTCAATTGTATGTTTGGCCAGTAAGCAACAGCCTAGCAACCAACTGGAATACACTAGCAACTTCTTAGCAACCATTGTACTTTGGGATATACCAAGAGTACCATATTTATGTTTGGTGATGTGATATTACCATTGTACTTTATTTGAGCGTATATAATTGCATTTTGGACGAGTTTAAAATCAATTTTAATTTAGGATATGGTAATATCTGAACACTTTTGGCTAATTTATTTATGCTTTCAGCTACCAATAACAGTATTTTCAGTTTAGTTTAGCACATTTTAATACAAGTAAATCTATTCTGCAGATCTTAAAATTGTTTTTTAAAAAACATTCAGTGTGGAACTAGTTGTATGGGAAGGAAATGCCTGAAGGCATTCTCTCTCTGCTCACTCTTTTCATCCATACCTAAGAGGTTGCACGTGTTCTTTAAAACTCAAACACCATTCAGACAGACTTTAGGCTGCACAGGCATCCTATTGTTGAGCTGTTGAAAATGAACAGACTTCAGACCAACAGACAATTCAATGTGTACGCATTTGTTGTATTTACCTGTTAACCTGATGCTGCTTGTAGACTGATATAGCCAGAAAGGTAATTTTATGATGGATGTTGTCTGTTTTGCTTGGTGAAAGTTAACAGAAGGCCATTTGGATCAGGATTTTTACTCAACGGCATATGTACTCCATGTATGTGAATGTCTGCACAACACACATGTGCAAAAACACTCTTTTGAAGCAAGTTCAAATGCACTTCAAAGAGCAGGGTTGTGCATGTGTAAGTGTCGTGTTCATGTGTGAGTGCCCTTTTCTGTATCGAGTATATGCCTGTGAACTTTTCAGTGCCCCGATTCACAGATCATTGTATATCATAATCATGTTTTCTCACACATGCACTCTCGGTGACATCTTAATTAAACACATTGAACCCATAAATCATTTTAACATCTGAAGCTTCAGATGGCCACAAAGTCACGTATCTGCTCTGCACATATCTGATTCTGGTTGGCTGAATCCTTTCATGTGTATGAATTTAACATGTGTATGGTATATACAATAACCTTGAGTCACTCCTTAATGATACAGATAATTACATCAGGTTAACGGAAAAGGGTTTGGTTTTTCTCTCTTTGGAAATTCTGGTCTGAAATTTTACGTTCTGACAGCTGCAGTATGAGATTTTTTCACTTCCATGTTTCTTCATTCAGAATACATCTCGCACAGCGTATCAGATAGCCAAGGTGAAAACATTGTAAAACATCATGATCTATAATTTACATTAGAAACTTAATAGTACTGTTACATTTTATATTTATTTTACTGAAATATTGGCTACAGACAAGGTTTTTTTGTGGCTGTTACACAAGCATAAAAAGTGCATGTGATCTGATTCCGTTAAATGAATGTAATTTTTGATGAATCACCTGTTTTAACTGATTATTTCTGTTATTGTAAAGTCACTCCAATTAAAGAAATATAGTGTGAGCACTTTAAAATATATTAATATAATTTATTGGTATTCCGAGTTTTCAGTTGCAGCTAATAAATGTAATTTTCGATGCATCACTTGTTGAAAGTAAAGAGAACTAGAAGTTGATGTGTTATGTGTTGGAAAACTGATCCCCTTATTTTGGAAACCTTTGGAAACATGCAAATTCAATGTTGTAGAACGGACCTTTTCATCTCTAAACTGGTCATTTCCTGTACAAAGTTTGGCAAGTGTGAGAATGTCAAATACATAAAAATGTGCAGCCTTCGACAAATTGTGACTCCTAAAATGGCTTTAATAAGTGCTTAACCATGCCAACACTGTCTCTGCAGATACTATTACAACAAAAGGATCTTGCACAAGACCAAAGGGAAAAGATTCACCTACAAGTTCAACTTCAACAAGCTGGTGCTGGTCAACTATCCGTTCATTGACATGGGCTCTGCAGGTGAAGATCCTTGCTTCTAAATATCTTTCTGAAACTCATTTAGTTTCATATATAGAGTAAAACAAGGCTTCAGCTATTAATTTCTCAACCTTCCCTTCTAGGTTCTGGTGTTCCACAAAGTGCTCCACCTGTCCCATCTGGAGTTAGCACTCATTTCCGCTTCCCTCCATCCACGCCATCGGACGTCCTCTCTCCTAGCGAGGAACTGCGCAGTCCGGGTGTCTTCAGTGCTGTGCCTCGACGCATAGCTCGTGGCTCTGTCTCCGACTGCAGCGATGGCACCTCCACCAACTCGGAGCTTGAAGAAACTGGCATAGCTCCTGGCGATGACCGCCCGGCTGACCGTGCCTTTAGAAATCTGCTCCATCCACGCTTGTCCCACGACTCCTTATTCCGTGTCTACGGTGCACCTCCCAACCCAACTGGGCTCACCAGGAGCGGGCCCCATGTGCCCACTCACAGGGTCCATCCTGATTCCTTGTCCCCATTCCCAGTGTCCCCTCTCCCAGGCCCTGGAGGCTTGCTGGGTCCTGCTCTTTCACCAGCTCTCTCCATGACCCCTACATCTCACATGCCCTACACACCTTCTCCATCCCTTTCACCCATGCTGGGCTCCCACTTCTCGTTCAATCCAGAAGACATGAAGCGCTATCTTCAAGCTCACACTCAGAGTGTCTACAACTATCATCTGAGTCCTCGTGCTTTCTTGCACTACCCCAACATTATCATCCCCCAGCCCCAACGCCCAGACAAGGGACTGGGAGGGCCAGTGGGTGTAGGTCCACACCTGTCAAGTCACCCTCTGCACCACCAGGCTGAGGAGACTCACCTATCTCCTTTCAAGTTTAAGTTACAGCCACCACCACTGGGCCGCAAACAGAGAGAGGGGCCAACCTCAGCTGGAGCCGGACATGCTCTGAATTCTGGAAGTGCTGCTGCTTCTTTCTCATACAGTGGGGAGTCTGGTTCGTCCTCAAACTCTGCCTCATCTGGAATGATGACCAACAATTCAACCCCAGGTGGTCCACCAAAGATCAAGGTATGTTCACCTTAAAATTAATTCTGAAGAACTGTAGCTTCTTAAGCCGTGTTTCCACCGCAGGAACTTTCCCCAGGAACTAGAAACTTTTGGGTGGGTCTCGGTGTCAGGAATCAGGGTCTAAATGAAGTTCCGGGTAAAAATTTCCCCCCCTGAAAGTCCCTGGTGGCGAGGTAGTACTTTTTCAGAGTTCGGGAACTTTCGGGGTGGGACAACCATGCTGATTGGTTCTTACCACTTGTTCTTTCTGCCCGATGACACGCGTTCATCCCATTCATCTCACGGTCAATGTCCGCTGGTAACAAACGTCTACTTTTATATCTAGCATTACGAGCTTTCTGAATACGTGCTTGTCTCTCTTCTGCCGTTTTGTTAATTACCTCGTTAGTAAACCAATCGCACACAAAAGCAGCACAGCTTGAATCTCTTCCATACAAAACTCAAAACAAACGCGCAGACTGGGAGGAGCAGTCGCACACAGTTCAACGTCACTATAATCTTCCCGCCCCGGACCGGTACTTAAATCCGCGGTGTAAACACAGTAAGCAAGCGGTCTGGGGCAAAAAAAAAGTTCCTGGGACAAATAGTTCCTGGTAATTGCAATGGAAACGCGGCTTTAGAGAATTAAATGGCTTTCTGTAACTCCCCATTTGTTTCCTCCTTTAGGTTGAGCCCATCTCAGACATGGAGTCGGAGGAAGAAGTCGAGGTCACCGACATCAGCGAGGAGGAGCATGAAGATGATGAATGTGATGTCTTTTCCCTTCCCCACCCCAACGGTGGCCTTGCCCCTCCACCCAACCATGATCGTATGACAGATGATGACGATCTTGAGGAAGATGTCTTCAAGACCCCAGCTGCCCCTACCTCAGGAGTTGGGCAGAATCTTCTTGGTCTAAAAGCAGAACCCAGGGAGCTGAACCTGGGCCAGGGCGCTCCCATCAGCCCTGGGGGCACACTCTGCATCCCTCTGAAGCTGCGTTTTAAACGCCGCTGGAGTGAGGACCAGCGGATGGAGGCGGGAACTGAAGAGGCTGAGGACAAGAAGAGCAGGGCAGAGAGGGAGGAGCTTAACCAGGAGGTGGGGCCCAAACTAGGGGAGGAAAATGGAGACCGGAGGAGTCCGGAGACTTTAGTTGCACCCCTGGGGACAGGCCAGAGGAGGGTGAGCTCTGAGCTGCAGCGAGCAACGGCACAGTTGTCTTTAGAAAACAATGTTTGCTGAAGAGGACGTGGTCAAACACAAACTTAGCAAAACAGAGCTGTCCTCCTTACAGGCTGAAGGCAACTGTTGCTCTCAGAAGTTACGTGAAGACCATCCGTTCAGCAAGTTCTGATGCCCGAACCATCTTTCAAACTTCTGTACATGCAGGTTCACTCACTTCAAGATGTTGCAACACTAAAAAGTAATACTGACATCTTTTTTTTAATGGATTTTAAGTAACCAGGCCCTTTCCACAAGTTGAGCCAGAGTCCCTTGCTTACTGAACCCATTCCTTTCTGTTCGCTGTGTTAGACTAACACCATCCCTCTAGTCTGATTGAAGTCTTGGACTCTTTTTCCCCCCAAGAAGCTCCCCGTTAGGATCAACTCAATACCTTTTTAAACAAAATCAAGAGATTACAGAAGTGCCTAACCCAGATGTTGATGCACCCCTGTAAAACATCAGTAGAGATGGTGATAATGGATAATTAGATTGTGATAAGTCTTTTTTGGCTTGTCATTCATGCCCATGGAAGGAAAGGTCACGGGCAAGTGGACTTTTTCACTATTAAACAGACATTCTTGGATGAAGTGAATGCAGGAAAGATCCTGCAACTTAACCCCCCCACCTAAAATTTTCTGGATATGGATGCTCTTTCTTTCTTTCTTTCTTTCTTTTTTACATACCAAGATTCAAGCACCAGACTTTTTGCAGAACCAACTTGCCTTTGGCTTTCAAACCAGGACCTTCCTGTCAATGCCTTCAGAGCCATTAATGCTATTGTGCTACCAGCCTTCACTACCGGCTCTGGACACCAACTTTCCCGAGCTCAGGCGACTTAACGGGACCACTCAACAACCTCTTAACGTATCTTAACACCTGTATATAGATTGGGGGATTTATTCTATATATGTGTTAGTCCTTCTTCATGACCACCAGCAGGATGACAAATTATAGATCACATATTATTCCTTCTCCAACTTATTTATTTAATTTGTTTTATAATGCCGTTTTAACCCTGAGGGAATGTTATAGGAATGTTGGGGCAACGTATCAGAGTGTGCTTTGAACTTCATAATCATCCCTAAAACAATTTCTACAATGCGTCTGGAAAGAACACGAACCTTCTTGGTTTTTTTAGGTGTAAATCTCAGGCATACCTCCCCACATGGCTTTCCTCTATCCAGTAGGTTGTCTTTGAATATAAAACTTCAAATGAACAAACATCTGTGCCTTTTTACGGAAGACTGACCGCCCAATGCATTTAAATGGGTTGCTTTATTGACACGTACAAGCTCACATACAGGAGAGGCCTTAGAAACATGACCTCAAACACTGCTTTTATGCCTTATTTAGTTTTGTACCTTAAAAGAAACTATCCTAAATAAGATTTGCATTTAGAGTCCATATATTCTCACTTTATAGACGTATATATTTGATAAAAGAACAAACGCTGGTTTTGATACAAATTATATTTCAGAAGGTAAATCTATATGGAAAATCTATGTAAGGAAGATGTTTAGTTTCAGGGCCCTACAGTGCTTTACTGTGAAAGAAAAGTGTTGTTATAGACGAAGCTAAACACAACTGACCAATCGAACGGCACAGCGGTCCTCGGCCTTATAAGGAACACGTATAGTTTTAACTCGACCCGTCGCTTTCGCGTTCTCCCTCTCAGTCTCTCTGCAGTGTTTTAGTTGTAGGAGGCTGTTTTCTCCACGATGATCAAGATTGAACAGGTATCGCATCCTATTTGGCTTAGCGTTTGGCGACGGCCAGCTCCATTTGTAGCAATATGCAGGGACTTTGTAGTAAATGACATCATGACCATATCCTTGAGAAAGGGACCTCAATTCTGCAAACTGACAGCTAGAAAGTGGACATGCAGCCTCTTAGCCCTCGTCTAAGGAGGAAGTATAGGACCTGACACATTTAACACTCATTTTTTTGCTTCTTTTGTTTTTTTTTACTACTTTTTTTGAGTTTGTTTGGCGGCCTTACACAGGTTCAGTATCTGTATTTCAACTGACTGCTTCCCTATTTGTTAGAAAATACTTTTTCTTTTCGCTCTCTCTTCAATATAAACCATGCTGTTTTATTATACCTTTTTTTGTTTATATTACCATTTATCATTTTTAATGTTGATATTATTGCTGGTATTTCGTTTGTACCCCTTACCTGAATTTTAACCTCTCAAGATGAACATTTTAATAAATCGTACTCCTCTACCCTCTTTGATACCATGATAGTATATTGCTCTGGCTTTGTATTAATGCTGGTTTTTAGTTGCAATTAAGAAAACCAGTCGAAGAGGGAAGAGTGACATAATGCTATCACATTATTTTTATTTTAATGTCTCTCTTTTTTGGTTGTGTACATATATAAATATATATTTTCCATTTTGAGGGGATGATGTAAGAAAAAAGGACAAATATTTCTTTGTGCTCAAGGTCTTTTGCTTCTTTCTTAAAGCTTTCCATCTGTCTCTCAATGGTTATGTAATACTTTGTAAAGAGAGACGAAACTTGACGTTACGAGGAACCGTGTATACTTTAGTTTCTCATGTGGTTTCATTTGCTCTTGTAATTAAAACTGTAATCAGGGTTCATTAAAACAGGTAAAAACGGATCTGGCTTTCTCATCATTTACTCCATGTTTCCTTATTTTATCCTGATTGTGATGGTATCTCTGATTAGTAAACACTTTAAGTTTCAATTAATATTTCCAAAAAATGTCACTATGCTGCCCATTAAACAGCAAACATGTTTAATATAACAAACTAAAATGAACAAATGTAACTTTTTTATTTAAAAACGAATTCAATGAGTACCAGTAATAAGAAGGGTCAATTCACTAATCCTAAAAGGCCATTATAAAACTTAATTTGGCATATCACTACAGTAATAATACCCTAGTAATCCCATGGTGTTTTTTGGGGACCGGTTAGGACAAAAGCTAGGCCTGTACAAGCACGCATAAAGAGTATGTAGTTTTTTCATGAACTTTAGTTATTTTGCTTCTGTTCTGTTTTAAATACAAGGGCTGCTATTCTAGATCCTGTTTGAACTGAAGCAAGATGCAAAATAAACTAGGATTTGCATTCGTAATGAACTAGAAATCCACGCCACACGGAGACCGTTAACACTTAACGTTTCTGCATGAACCAAAGAGCATGGGTTTAACATGAAACAAGAATCATTCGTTTTAGAGAGAGAACCCTGGAATTAAACGTAAACCCATTTAAATACATCAGCCTGACGGAGGAAGAGAACTTCTGAGAACTTGCGAATGTATCAACTTGTATTTATTTGTGAAACAGCGCCCTCTGCTGCTAAAACATCAACATCGTTCACTCTTGTTCACACTCGAGGCTCTTAAAGGCGAAGTGTCTTTTTTGAGGTATGTATAAATTGTATTGTACTTTCATGTACGTAAGCCAATTTTTGCAATTCCGTTCGTTGTTGATAGTGGTGTAGAAACCGGCCATTTTAAAGCTAATGTACATAAATGAAAAGTAAAAATGAAGCTCCTTGTCTTTGTTACCTTTCAGAGCTGTTTGGTCATGATGATGTCGATGTGTTGATCGCTAATTTGCCATAGATTTACGTTATAGGGTTTTTAATCTAACAGTTTCCAAATTTAAACTTTATACTAGGCTATGTAAAGTTTGCAGTTCGATTTCTGATTAAATGTGTTGTCACAAAAGGCTCTTGACATTATAATTAATGCCAACAAACTAATAATATTTTTAGAGACATGCTAGAAATTAACATATTGAAAGCGTTACTGTTCAGGTATTATTAAACATCTTAATTTATAGGTCCTTTAGTGTTACAAAAGCCAAAGTTATATCATTTTTTGTTATGATTTTAGCGTAACAGGCCCATTTGATTATGTATCCTGCAATCACTAAATCACCCAAATATGTATTCAATGCAGGACCCATCAATATGCACAAATCTCTGGGGATTATTTATTCTGTCAAGTTTTTGAGTAACTTTTTTGCAGCTTTGAATTTCTTTCTTCACCCTAAAAAATAATCAAATATTTCACAAAAGCTCATAATTGGATGGGGGTGGAGGAGTTGGGGTCACGCTTTGCTTGATTGACAGGGAAGCCTGGACGCTTGCTGTGAGGGCTCGTTGACCTGTTAAGGGTAGGTCAAAGGGTAGGGTTTGCTGGAAAGTAAGGCACTATGAACCGGTTGCTGGTTGTAACAAGGAGGCCTAATTTGTCTTTGATTGTGTGTTTTGAAGAGGCAGTGTGAATCTGTGGTATTTGACTTTTGATTGATTGACACTTGACTGGCTTTTGACTTTCTCTTTAAATGTGTCTAAATGAAAGAAATAGAGAATACAAAGGAGATAATGCAGTTGTATACATTTGAGAAAAATAATCTCAAGCACAAAATCCATCCTCTTATAAATAACACACAACATGTGATGTATCTCTCTTTGGTGCTCAAGGAAGTTTACTATATTTCTCTGTTGTGCTTCTTGTCTTTAAAGGTTTGTTTATTAGTCAGACGTCAGACCAGAGAACATGTTTGTTTCCTCGTTGTTTGAGTCAAAAACTCAAACAGGCCCCTTCTAAAGCAGAGCCCTCTTCTTATACCCTTTGTACTTCATAATATCCCAATCAAAGTGTTTATCTAGTCAACCTGAAAGTCTCATTATGACTGAATATGCTACATTTTGGCCTCCCTTTCCCTTTCGTTTTCACTTTGTTTTATAGATCAGGATGAAACTGGCCTTTGAGCATTAACTCTAGTTCATCCTTAAATGTTAAGATTACACAAGACACACTGTTCACATATCTAATGAACATCAACCCCTGCCAGGACTTCTCTGGAGCTTTAACAGAACAACAGAGCAGGGTGTGGCATGTTTTGGAGATTACCCTGGATGAGTGTGTGCGTGTGTGTGTGTGTACGAGTTATGCAATTTTCCATTGCATGTCATAATTGCATGCAGAGTGCGTGACAGTCCAGCTGAGCTGTGATGCATGAACTGATCATCTCCATAGTATGCAGTTCCACACACAGCCATTTGCATGTGTTGAAACCACACATTTATTTAAACATGGCTCAGAGGAGGCCACCCACAATGATAAAATCAATCACATTAAACAAATTTGCCATGCAGAAATGTATATCTGCTACACTGTGGCATTGCATATTAAACCCTCATTTAAACTAATGTACTCACAACCCTTCCTGTTTAGTTGCAGTGATGGCAACAGGCATAATGAGCTCATCACATGGCTTGGTCATTGGTCTGAAGACCCCCACAGCTTGACCAATCACAGGTTGATTTGATGACGCTGGCTGTGGAAGGCGGGCTCAAGACACTGGCTGATGAGCTCTACGATTGGCTGGATTAGCTATAGAAAGTGTAAAATGAAACGGAAGTTGTTGTCTGTTTATTTAAAAAAAGTAGCCTATATGGACAGTCTCTATATATATATACATAGAGACTACTTTTTTATATAGCAACGCTAAAATAGCTGAAACATACTCGAACTAGCATTTTTTTCTTTACATAATGATGTCCCTGTTGGAAAATCCCACTCTAAAAAAAAAAAAAAAAAAAAGCTACCAGTTTAAGTGGGATTTTCCAACGAGGATGACATTATGAAAATAAAAGCATACATAACAAACAGGAAGCAAAACAACTCATTTTCAAGTCTAAGTTTGTACTTTCAATATAGAAGATTAAAAAATAAAATAACAAAATAACACCTGTGCTATGCATTATGATTAATCCTCACAATATATATATTGTGGCCAATGAAAATGCTGAGTGACTATAGTGACTTGAAAAACAATAGCCACAGTGGCTGGTAAACAAAAATAAATAAATAAAATTAAAATAAATTAAAATAAAAAATACTGACAATATTCTACTCTAGCACAGTACACGTAGCATGTTTAAAATAAATAATATAATAAATAATAACAATAATAGATAGACAGACAGACAGACAGACAGACAGATAGATAGATAGATAGATAGATAGATAGATAGATAGATAGATAGATAGATAGATAGATAGATAGATAGATAGATAGATAGATAGATAGATAGATAGATAGATAGATAGATAGATAGATAGATAGATAGATAGATAGATAGATAGGAATAGGATAGACTTAGAATAGTATGGGTTGGTTGTCAAGTGTCGACGAAAAAGTTGCGTTTTTCTTAGCCGTTTCTTGAAAAGGCTGCTCGGGTTGAGATAGTCAGGTCATTCCACAAGCGTCCAGGTCAATGTCCATGAAAGGGATTTTTTTTTACTTGAAATTAAATTATTTAGTATGATTAGCTATGATGTTTTGGTCAAATTGATTATTATTTTGAAGTGTTTTAAAATTGCAAATTGTTAATATTCTAGGTTCGCCCATGGATTCGCCCATCCACTAGCTTCAGTTGCCCCGCCCTTTAATTCTCATTGGTTGAAACAATTTCAGGATCGTCCAGCTGTTTCTTGTTTTCCCATAACGCGATTGGTCCCAACGACCTGTCGATCAACGGGACTTTGACAGATGACTCCGCCCTTATCAAGGCTACCCTAATACCGACAGGCTACTGTACCCTTTTGTGAACGCCGATTGGCTGATGGCGCTGGTTGTCAAGGCTTAGTGCTTCATTCACCATTTTGCGACTGTAGAGTACCCTGGAACCTCAACGGCTGGACTTTTTCTCATTTGCGGAAGAAAAACATTCTTTGCAAACCCTTTCTCGGGGATTCCATGGTTTTATAGGCTTGGTTCTCGCATCGACACCATTTCGACGGCACTGTAAATATTCACGGGGTGAGTTGAAACCTTTCATCTGCAGTACTGCAGTGATCTGCCTATATATTTAATGCTGTGCCTTTACGTCGCGGATCTATCTACAATATTTCGCTGTCAGTTTATTTTTTTTCTTAGTGGATTGTATAAAATGGCGGAGTAAGCATTTTAACATACACACACACACACACACATTGAAAGGGAGGGGTGGAGGTGCACAGTCAGCCTAAAAACTTTTTTTCCTGAAAATATCTGTTGTGACACTACATTACAGCTTCAGCAAACTGCTTTTGTCCATTCGTTTACCTTTCAGGGACTGTCACTTCTTATCCATTGTTCTTTACATAAATATAAGGCGATTGTTTTGTTGTTTAAACTTGACTATATTACATTAACATTTTCAGTTGCATTCAGTCCATTTATTTCGGATGTTTCATATTTATAGCCTATAGGCACACATATATGAGAAAGATTGTTTGTTCTTCTTCTCATATTTATTATTATGGCCACCGTCGCCCTCGATTCACAAGCCTGAGGGAGACGGGAAACTGCTCTGCGGCCTTGTGTTATGGAGAAGGCCTACACCACTCGACAGTGTCGTAGGTGGTTGTAAGCGTAGAGTAGGGCACTACAACCAATAAACGCGCTTGACACAGATATGGCGGTGTACTACTCAGCAAAACTTTCGCAAGTCGACGACAGCAGCACCACTGTTGATGGGAAACAGGGCTTTTACTTTGTTTCACGGCATTTGTGTTTACTTGGACTCATTGCTGTTGCATGGGAACATTTATTATTGTGCTGTTGGCTTGTCATTATAAGATTGAGTTGTTAAAATTATTTGAAGGGTCAGTGAGTGCAGTGAGCAAGTTTAGTGCATTGCAAATGAACTTCATTTTTTTTGCCGATTCTAAAAGTTCTACACAGAAATATTTATTTACATTTAATTGATTTTATGTATTTCAAATGTTTCATAAAATGACTTCAGGGTATACATTTGACCAGTGTAAAAAGGGATAATTCTCCTCAAAATGAAATATTTTTCATAAAATAGCCTAGTCAAGTTGTTCCAAACCTGTATGAGTTTCTTTCTTCTGTTGAACACAAAATAAGATATGTTAAAGAATGTAACTGGACAGTTCCATAGAATTTTTTTCCCTTACCATGGAAGTCAGTGGCTACCGTCAACGTTCTTAAAATACATTATTTTGAGGAAAGAAACTCGCAACAACTTGAGGGTGAGTAAAGTTACTATCCCTTTAAATCAAATACCATTGTGTTGCTAGTACCATGATATAGAGTTTGATTTACAAGATCATTAAAGTTATACATGAGATCCCCTACATGACGTGGATCGCAGACTGTGTCAATGATTTCCAGCCCTAAAACTCTCCAAAACCCATCCGAAACATTCACTGCAAAATGAATGTGATGGAATTCTCTTGTCATCACAACCAAGGGTTATAAAGACCATTTACCTCCTAAATAAAAAAATAAATAAATAATGATGATAAAATAAAATCATACAAATTAATGAATTTCCCTGCCAGGAGAACAATACAGCAGGAAAACAGATCAAAACATGGCAAATTCAGTTAAAAAATGTTAAGACATAAACCATCGCACACCATAAAAGCTGAAAATTTGTCATTTGTGTGAACGACAATAATAATAATACGCTTTAACTTCAAAATGAACTACACTACATATTTCTTGAAGTACACATTGTAGAATACAACATAGAATAGTCTTTGCAGTCTTATAAACTGATTCATTGTTGATTCAAACCTCTTACAGCAGCCGTTGGGGACGAGTTTACCAGAGTGCAGTCTGAACCGTGTAAAAGTCACAGATGTCCTAGTCAGGCCAGTGTGCACATGATGATGGACAAGAGTAGTGCCATATTCAATTTCAATTAAGTCATTCAACTGTGCTCTCAGGGGTACAGTTATATTTACAAAGAGCCTTTGAGTCATATACCACAAATGTATTCCACGTTTTGAGAGTTGGGTCACTCTCCCACGCATTACTGTAGCTACAACTTATATTTTTGCCACTTTGGCATAGAGGTCACTTGAATATACACCTACAACCTCAAAATTGGATCCCTTATCGCACTAAAACCTTGTCACTCGGGAATCATCACGCTATTGCTCTTGATTGGCTAAAAGTGCAGGCTTGTTGGCGATGTCAATACCAACACCAGGCCGACTCTACAGTGAGCGTGTGTGTTTAGTAACGTCATGATGACTGATCACAGTGATTAGATGGAGTACAGGCACATTTGGGTTTTGTTTAGCCTATAAAATGTAAATGTTTGAAAACTGCAAAACTGACCCCAAACTAGCCCAATTTTTTTGTGCGTTTTGGCTGTTCATTTACACAAAATCGCCATTTTGGGGGCCTTAAATTGCAAACTTTTGAAGACAGGTTTAAAAGTGCAAGTCCAAGTCCAACCCAAGACCTGTGGCCAGCTGCATAAACTTACCAACTATGTTAAGACTGTGTCTTAAGAACTAGTTTGACCAACTTGCAGTTAACCAAGAAGTGATCAGTATTACATTTTCAATTCCAAATAGAGAGAATGAGTGCAGGGATTTGCTTATTAATAGGGCTGCACGATATTAGAAAAAAACTGACATTGTGATATTAAGCAATATAGGCTATATTGCGATATGAAACCAATTTCACCAGAAGATTTGAATAGCTCTATTTTTTTAACAAATTTAACAATTCTAGGTTGATTGGGGTGGTTTTGTAGTGTAGTACATCTGCGTAGAAAAATAATGTACAAATTTCAAGGATAGATAGGGCAAAGATACAATAAGAAGTGCTTTTTTTCAGGTAGGCCTAAGATACAGTAAATGAATAATCAAATGTAAAATAGCATAGTGCATAGTCTTCTTCACTGTATAAATTAAATAGAATTAATCCGCGAATCACATGTCTTACAAACCGGGCGGCAGCTAGCCCGTATGGATCACAGATCAACTACGATCCATATACTTCACAACGGATCGCAAACATCGTGATATCGATGATAAAATGATATCCCTGCAGCCATACTTTTGAATATTAACAATAATATAAACGTCCTTGTTATTTGAGGTGCAACATAAAGCTGGTGAGCGGCTTTTCTACTTTGAATTGCTTTCCCAAGCATAAAATTGATGTACTGTTGCCAGATAACGATTACAGAAAACAATCTAAATGCAGTTGATGTCAAACTAAGTCTAAACTAAATCAAACTAACGAAAATTAAACCATAACTGTATTTTGATGTTTTTCCTCAGATAAAACAATTTGTGAAAATCCACAGAAAATATTCTCCCACATTTTGACAAATGATAGGTTACATTGTCTGGCAACATGGCTTGAGTCTTGAGTCTAGTTTTCTTGGGTCTGTCTCAGGTCGATTTTTATTTTTTTTTTAAAACTGAATGCTTGTTGGATTTGGGACGATTAGTCAGCTACAGATCTCAGGACCCTAGAAGACCTTGAATGAGTTGAGTAAAAATAAATAAGTAAGTAAGTAAATAAATAAATATCGAGTGGAGTGCTGTCAGTATAAAACCCAATCCAGTCAGTGGATTGGACAGACAAAAACTGAGTGGGCCTTTAAATAGAATCTTACATTATTTACACTTTGTGTTATCTTAAATGCATTGGAATAGTTTAGTGACATAAAACCTATACTGACATACATGCCCAGGCAATATAAGTCTTAACAGGTCTTAATAAAGTGTTTTATGATATAATTTTCTTACTGAAGGTAATGTACTGCATCAGATTTGCATATTGCCTGCAAACTTGTCTTACAGTGCAAATGGCACTGTGGTTACTGTGGGTTCTTCTCACAAGAATGGCACTGCGGACCTGTAATGATCTGTTACATATTTGTCAATTCGAGCATGCACTGGTTCATCAAAAGAGGTCATTCACGTCCTGACCTTTAACCATTAATATAAATTAGATACACATCCTTAATTTAATGAAAACCTGCAGTCAGTCATATTTTATAGTCATAAACCCTGCATGCAGTTTTTGAGATATTCAAAGCTTCAATTAATTCTCATTTGACTACACTGGATTATTTGTAATCTGTATTTAAACTGGGTTGTAGCTCCATCCAAGTGTCTAAATATATTTATGCAAACATTAATGTTGATAAAATATCTCAATTGGGTTTTAAACACAATGCACACTGTGTAAGTTTGGATGATGAAGGAAAGGTGTTTTGGTAGGAGGAAAGAATGTGTAAGTAGTAATGTGTACAGATGGTATTGTACATTGAGATGTTGTAGTGCTGTGACAGGAAGTGAGGACTGTAGGGGTGGATTGCCTTTGTAACGAATATAAAAAGGTCATTTGAAAGAGCGAGCGAGAGAGAGCCTTAGAGTCACAGAAATACCACTGAACAAGGAATTCCCCCGCCTCCTTCGATCCAGCCAAAAAACCAAAGTGTGTGTGACTTGTCTGGGCAAGCATTTTTCTTTGTATTCCGTCTTTGTAAAAGTTTTTAGTATTAAGCTTTGTTATATCTACATTGTAAGGCTATCTTAAGATATTAGATTAGGCACTAAACTTAAAACATTATCTCCTTGCACTAACTTGTTTTTTAATTATGCTGTATTCTATACTCCCTATTCTCTATATGGGGATTGTAATTCTGAATAATAAACTGATCCATCTCATGTGCTGTGTTTTACTACAGGGTTTAATTAAAGAAGGAAAGGATATCAAAAACAGGAAGAGGCTTGTGCAAGAACAGAAGAAAAAGACAGAAAAGGGGCGGGATGCAAGAAGGAAACAGAGTGGAAGATATCGATAGGCTGGGACTTGCAGAAAATTAGGAGGATTAGAGACTCTTTGAGCAAAAAAAAATGAAGCCCATTAAAAAGCAAGGAAGGCGGTCGCCCCCCTCCACTCGTGCCAAGGGAGTTAAGAGGATGATGGTGGAGAGTAGCCCACAGGAAGAAAAGAGAGAAACTGAGGAAATACCCCAAATTTCAACTACCTCTCCCAAGAGACATATCTCCTCAAATTCTGACTCATCACAGGACGGGCCTCTGAGAAGAAGTAGGTCTCCAGAAAAGGAGGGGATCCACAGTGATGGGGTCATCAACATTGCAGTGGATTTCGGGAAGACGGATGAAACCCCCGGGAACTCCAAGTCTGGTGGAACACAGAGTGACAGCAACAGTAGCACGACCAGTGCCAGCAATAGCCCCAACCCTTCCTCTAATCGGAAGACGGCCACTTTTAAGGCCCGCGTGCCCAAGAAGAAGTACACTTCGGAGCACTGTGCCGGACACCATGGCAATGCCAACACTCCCAGCACACCCCCACAGAGCAGCAGCAGCTCTCACAATAGTACTGGTGCTAACCAGGTCCCAGCTGCCTCTGCTGCACACACAGACCTACACAGTCAAAGCCAGCAGGCTGTGGACAGCATCACTGAGTATGGACACAACAACATAAAGGGGCCCACAGGAAGAAGTTCAGATGAGTGCGGAGAGAAGGATGGGAAGAGCCCACAGCGTTGCTCTTCAACCGATACAGCCAGTGAACACTCGGCCGAACTAGACGTAACAGCTTCGGGATGTGATTCTCACTCCAACTCTCAAAAGACACAAGCACATAGCACAACACCATTACAGGAGAGCCTGTCATCTGGGTTAGCCGGAGTCCTCGCTAAAGGTCTTAAGAATCAGAGAGTTCTGGCCCGACAGGGTCCCAGATTAGGAGAGGGCTGGCCTCACGATCGGGGTCGGGGTATGTCAGGAGTGTTTCGCACTGGTGTCGTACGGAGAGTTAGTGAGGCGCATGGGAGTGTGGAGGTGCAGCTAAATGGAGAAAAGACCATATGCAAGTACCCTTTTCGAGTGGCTACTGATTCTGTTGATCTCATCCTAGATGCGCCACCTCCTGGTGTTGCCCCGGTGGCTATAGGCACACAAGTTTGCGTCCCCTTTAAAGGTGATGATGAGGGCAGCGAGGGAGCCCAACAGTGGTACCGAGAAGGTATAATCACTCAAGTAGATCAACATCCAGCTGTTTCTTTCCCATACCGTGTCCAGCTACGGGAGGAACTATCTGAGGAGAGGAGAGCTGAAGAGGATGATGGAAGGGCCATCAGTGCTCAGGCCGTTTGGGTGTCACGACAAAATCTTCGCCTCCTGGTTCCTCCTTGGGACCTAGAGCCACCCCAGCCCGCAGAGCCAGGGATTGATGGGAGGAGGGTAAGAGAACGAGAATGGGAGGAAAGAGAGGACATGGAGGTGTTTCGACTGACGGCGCTTAAAGTTCAGAGTTTGTTGCACCCTGTACCTTTCACCTCATCCCATTCTTCGTCTTCTGCCGTTAACACTGCCATCACGTCTGTATTCAGTGTAGCCCCAAACAGAGACTATGATCATCATCACAGAGAAAAGGATCAGGAGAGAGACCTGCATATGCACTTAGAGAGAGAAAGGGAACAAGATCGAGAAAGGGAGAGGCACAAGCATCATCCTCCTCATCCATCCACCCCAGAGGAGGACATGGAGGTCTACCGAATCAGCAAATCTCTTGGTGTTTCTTCTCAGCATCGGCACATTCTTTCTAAACCAAACTACCTCAGCCCCGGTAGAGGGCTTAGCACCCCAATTGCACCCCATCTGCCCCTTGCTCCTCACCCAAATCACCCCCCAATGCTCCTGGGCCTAGATTCAGCACCAGGTGCTGCAGTCATCTCCTCCACACCCCAGCTGCCTCCGTTGCCTCCAAGCTCTTCTCGAGGCTCCCTGAACAAGACCCCAAGCTCCAACTCGCATGGTGCATCAGGGGGAGGCTCTGGATCCTCGTGCTCCTCGACACGTTCCCGCACACCCCTCACCGCCGCTCAACAGAAGTACAAGAAGGGCGACGTGGTATGCACCCCTACTGGCATCCGCAAGAAGTTCAATGGGAAGCAGTGGCGCAGACTGTGTTCACGTGAAGGCTGCTCAAAGGAGTCACAGCGGCGCGGCTACTGCTCACGGCATCTCTCCATGCGCACCAAGGAGATGGAAGCCGGAGGAGGGGTGGGCCGAGAAAGAAGTGGCGCCAGTAGCACGGGCACTCTCACACCTGACCTTCGATTAGGTGGACGCACCAGCAGCGAGTATGACTGGGACGACAACTCACGAGACAGCAGTGAAGCAAGCAGTCGTGGCGGGGACTCTCGTCCACGTCTGGTGATGACTTCTCTCATACCGCAAGAACTGCCACGTGAACTATCCCGCTTTGACTTCGATGAGTGCGAGGCTGCAAATATGTTGGTTTCACTTGGCAGCTCTCGCTCATGCACGCCCTCATTCTCACCTGTATCCAATCAGTCACCATTCTCCCCTGCACCTTCCCCCTCACCCACACTATTTGGCTTCCGCCCCGCTAATTTTAGCCCCATCACAGCACCTTCAACTCTGACCCCTCGCCGCCATCGTCACCTCAGTGGCACAAAGATGCCGGGCACCCCTGGCACAGAACGTGAGCGCCACATCTCTGGCATTGTGCCCACTTTTCAGACCAACCTCACGTTTACTGTGCCTATGAGCCCTAGTAAACGCAAGTTGGATGCCCCACACCCCCCCCTGCCCAGTGCATCAGACTATGCGAAATCTGATCCCCAACACAATGACCCTAGCATCAGCCTCCATGCAGCATTCAGGGTTCTTTCCCCACAAAGCCAGCCTACCACCCCATTCCCTCGACAGAGGAACATCACAAGTCGACCTTCATCATCTGCTGCCTCCACTCCACCCCCAATGCTGGTTTCTCCCACACCACCATCACCCCTGCCTCAAGATCCACGTCGTATCGTTCCCCTACGCGATTCGCCTGTCATTGTTCGCAACCCAGATGTGCCGTTGGCAAAATTCAGTGATAGTCCCCTGAGCCGTAGAGGAAGCTCACGTTCTAGGGAGCACAGCCAGCCTCCTCACCATGCTGTGGGTCTCCAGGCCCCTGTTCCCATTAACGGCGCTGCCACCAACGGAGCCGTTCTCCTCCGCAATCCTGCTCCCACCTTAGTCCTGGTGACCTCCTCTCAGTCATTGACGCCTGTGGCTCCTGGACATCCCACACATTCAAACTCTTCCACTTTAAATGTGTCCACCTCTAATGCAAACACTGGACCTGTCCTGGCAATATCTGGCCCAGGAAGTAAAGAGCAAGAGAGGAAATCAGGTGGCCATGCAGATGCAGGTGGTGCTCTTCCACAGCCTGTGGCTTGTCATCCTTCACCCACAGCCCTGTTGCCCCTCATCTTGCCAGCCGAGTCCCCTCACCCTGCTCCTCGCAAAGACATCATCATGGGACGACCTGGCACTGGTAAGTGTCATGAAAGATACATTAAAAACAATTAGAACACCAATTATTATTGATAATTACTATTTATTATTGATCACCATAGTCATCCACAGAGTGTTGGTCAAACGGGACTGTTCAACTTTAAGGTAAAATAAGGTGTAACATATATATATTTGGTTGATAAATTAAAGGGGTCATGAACTGCATTTTTTTTTCTCTGAGGTTCACTTATAATGTCATCAAGATTTTTACATCGAAAATAATAATAATTTAGAAGTAATAAGCTATTTTCTATCCTGTTTTTGACCCTCTCTTTCGATCACTCCATTTTGATGGGTGTGCCACACTCAAGACTCGGAAGTAAACGCCCACTGCTATGATTGGGCAACAGTTTTGCATTTTAAAATAAGTAAGTACTTGGAGTTACCCGTTATAACTGACAAAGGATGACTTTGTTTCGTGTAAAAGGAATTCTGAATGAATGTACCATCTTTTATCGCACTGTCGTTCCTATAGGCTATTCATAGTTCATCCTTTACGATAAAGTGAAAAACGTACACATTGTCACTTGCAGTGTCGTGTTCCAAATGATGCGTGTTGTTATGTCTTACTGATGGCATGTAAACACCTCAATCGCATAATTACCACTCTGACCAAAGTGCGCATGTGCTCGAACGTACACGGATCGGATGCAGTGTGTTGCTCACAGAACTTCTTGAATGAACTCTGACATTATTCTAAAGTTTTCTCTTCCAAATCACTAAACTTTCTCAACACGACTCGTTGTCCAGTCTCTGCTCCATGCTTCTAAGCGTGAACAAATGAACAGTGTCTTACTGATGCGATCTGACTGGAACTTCGCTAAAAAGTGCACCCACGCTTTCTTAATGTCAGGGTCACAAGGAAGGCAATGCAAAGACTGTGTTTTTCCACAACTCGGCACTGCAAAGCGTCTTGTAATTTTATTGCTGGAGTAATCCCGTTTGCATCTCTCTCGTATTTATTTATGACTACATGACGTGCTAATCAGTGGGCGTGGCTAAAGAAGCAACTATATAAAAGTAGGTATTAATCTTCTGCAGAGTCAATTTTTTTCTCACATTATGATGTAATAATGTGACAAAATCCGAAACAAGTTGTTTTCTGACCTTGGTTTCAATAAAAGCTGTTTTTGAAACTTGCAGGATACTTTTATAGCACTATGCCTTCTTATATGTTAAAAGATCAAGGACATTTTTATTTCTCAATTCATGACCCCTTTAATACTTGTATTCAGCAATGCATTAAATTGATCAAAAGTGACAAAAATATGTATAATGTTACAAACACATTTCTTTTTCAAATAAATGCTGTTCTGTTGAACTTTCTAAATCCTGAAAACAAATATCATGGTCAAAGTTCTTTCTCTGCCTAATTGTTTTCTCCTGAAAAAGATGCGTGTCTCTAGTTTTTCTGAGAAGATCTCAAAATGTCAACACACTTTGCTCAGATCTCCCAAGATAACAAAGTCAGTTTCAATGTTCTTTCCACACTGATCTTATCTATATTAATTTTCTGCTTGGTTTGTTTATATTTCATTAGTACGAAAGAGAAAAATTAAATAAAGGTTGGATTAATTTGTGCAGGCTAGAATGTGCTGTTTTGTAAGATGGAGGACACCAACAAACTCTTTCTTTTTCCTATTAGACTGGCAAACTGTAAAAATAAGGGGTGCTCAGATCAACTTTGGTATGCTGGTCAGCAGCAGGTGTGTTTGGGTGTGTGTAGTGAAGAATGGTCTGTACTTTCAGGGTCAGTGTTTCGTTAGACAGTTGCAGCATGTCTGAAATGCTGCAGAGGAACTTGCCCAGACATGCACGGCTAAAGGGTGATTGGACCTCCCTGATACCCACGAGTGCTTCATTTGAGATATACATTTCACTGAATGACAGATGCCTAGGACATGTTACACACATTCTTAGTGTCACCATTCATTGATACACAGACATATGTGTATGAATGGCTTTCATTCAAGTTCATTCTGACACAGAGAGGTGCTGTTTCAACAGTTCCCTCTTACGAGAACAGAAATGTAGGTTTTCCACAACAATCATGTGTGTGTGTGTGTGTATATATATAAAAGGTTTCTCTGTTTCTGCATTTAGTTTGGACCAACGTGGAGCCCCGCTCTGTTCCAGTGTTTGCGTGGCATTCATTGGTTCCTTTTCTGGAGACCAGCCAAACAAAAATGTCCACGCAGCCTGCAGATGGCCAAACACTTGTAAATCAGAGCAAAGGTAACATTTGATATAATTTGACATTGCAACATGTTCTTGTACGACTGCATAGAATATTTACAGAATTGCATTCAGAATATACATTGTTTTTAGTTTGAAACTGAATAAACTTGCAGAACCTCGTTGTGGAGTCGCCCTTGTTTCTGAAGGACTTGTTGACCATCCAGCAGCACCAGAGAGAGGTTCCCCATCTTGCCCCCCTCCGTCTGCTGAAGACCCACCCGTGGAGAGAGGAGGCGACAGTGAGACCGAGAGTGATGCTGACGACCTGTAAATATCCGTTTGAATCTACATTTATAATGCATTAATAGACGTGGGCGAAACAATTTTATTTTTTTCAAATAAAATCTTCCCCCATAAAGTATGTATGTTATGATATAATAATTATAACCAATTATTATTTTATTTTTTTAAATGTAATCTGCCTATATCGCCCACACCTATCAGCCGCAGCCAAAAGTATTGGCAGTGTTATATAAATTTTGTGTTTCTATGGGATACTGGGAAATGATGATAAGCACTTCATTAGTATTAAAGGAGTAGTTCACCTTTAAAAAATTTTTTTGCTGATAATTTACTCACCCCCATGTCATCCAAGATATCCACGTCATTCTTTCTTCTGTAGAAAAAATTAAGGTTTTTGATGAAAACATTCCAGGATTTTTCTACAGGACTTCAATGGGAACCAAACGGTTCAAGGTCCAAAAGACAGTTTCAGTGCAAACGAACTCGTTTATCAAAATTTAAAAAAAAAAAAAATTCAAATTTTTTTTTTTTCGTGTCATTTGGTTCATTCAACGAGTTGACTCGGGAAAAGATTCGTTCATTTTGATGAACGAGTTCGAACAGGAGAGTCATGAACACGCATCCCAGAACAGAGCAAGGCGACCATTTGAGCTTATAAAACTTAAACTTTTTTTTTTTTTTTTTTAAATGAGCGATTGTTTTGCTTGATAAGACCCTTATTCATCGTCTTGAATCGTTTAAAGCCCTTTGAACAGTTTGCAGTTCGCACTGAAACTGTCTTTTGGATCTTGAACCGTTTGGTTCCCAATGAAGTCCATTATATGGAGAAAAATCCTGGAATGTTTTCTTAAAAAACCAACTGAAGAAAGAATGACATTGATATCTTGGATGACACGGGGATGAGTAAATTATCAGCAAAGGTTTTTTTTACTGAAAAAACAAAACTTTCAATATATGCAAAGAATCAGTATTTACAGTGTTGACCCTTCTTCATAACCTATGCAATTCTCTCTGGCTGGATATCAGCTTCTGGCCCAAATCCTGACTGATGGCGTTACAAAATTTCAATGTAATGATCTTTTGTGACGTGGTGCTCCATCATGTTGGAAAATGCACAGATTGTCACCAAATTGGGAGAAGTTCCTCTTTCAGGGCGTTTTGATACCATTCTTTATTCGTGGCAGTGTTTTGAGCAGAAGTCTAAGAGAGTTTACTCCTTTAGATGAAAAGCAACCCCACAAATGAATGTTCTCAGGATTCTCACCTTTTCTTCCCCGAACACTTGATTTTTCCAGATTTCCCAAACAGTCGTAAACAAGCTTCATCCATGTTCTATCCTTGTACTTGCTGCTTTTCCTTTTCTTCACACCCACCTGCTGCCAATATTGAGTAAGCTCTGCACTGGTAGTGACATGATTCCAGAGATGAATCATCAGAAGTAGACGGTCCTGACACTGTGGGATGTCCTGAAGTCTTCTGCGGTTGAAGTTCTTGATCCAATAAATTATGCTTTATGTGCAATATTCTTTGCAGCGATTTCCTTACATGTGAGGCCATTTTGATGCAGTGTTGATCGCTGCACATCTTTCTTTGAGGCAACAATTGTATCAATATGATAGTGAATTCACCTGACTAGTACTTGATCACACTTCCCATGTGCTGATGATGTGATTAGTGTTTTCACTGAAAACGGTCATATTTGCGTTTTTGTACTAAAGTTCATTTTGCTTGGCCAATAAAGCTGTTGGCAATGATTTAAAATGTATTTGATCAATCTGCACAACAGTCTAGAAACAATGTGAATCAACACCACAACAAAGCACAAAATGTATGTCACTGCCAACACTTTTGGCTACGGCCATATATATATATATATACAATGTACATAGAATGGCTTTCATTCAAGTTTTTATACGGCATTTTGAGACAAAATTACATCTAATTCTCTTTGCACACTTAATTTTTTTTAATCTTATTCTTTATAATCTTATTTTAAAAATCTTTTTCAGGTTTTTTCCAGTAGCTCAAGACTCTGCTCCATCCATCAGCCCAGTGAAAAGGCGTACACAATCTCTCAGTGCACTCCCAAAAGATGTTGACAAGAAGGTAAGTTTTTGTCTTCTATTCCTGTTGGTGTCTTCATTCTGAGGTTTTGTCCTAGTTGGCAACAATAGTGACATAAAATACGGAAATTTTGTAAGTTGCTTTTAGTGAGGACAGAAAAATAACCCTGGACACTTGTCAAGGGGTTTAAGGATACAATTGTATTTTACTTGTAACCATTAATTTCCCTTTTTATCTTCTGTGCTTCTAATTTCTCCTCTCTTTCTGTCAAACCAACACTAAGAGGGAAAAGGACCATATCAGACGGCCAATGAACGCTTTTATGATCTTCAGTAAGAGGCACCGTGCACTGGTTCATCAGCGGCACCCCAACCAGGACAACCGCACTGTCAGTAAAATACTGGGCGAGTGGTGGTATGCGTTGGGACCCAAAGAGAAGCAGAAGTATCATGATCTTGCCTTCCAGGTACAGTCAGTCAGACTCGTGAAATATTGTACAAGAGGAAAATGTAATGCCAATCGTTTTTTTTTTTTTTTTTTTTTGAACAAATTGATAACATGAAGTTGAAAGATGTTTTTTGCATTTGAATTAGTGGTAGACCGATAAGAGTTTTACTGCAGTCAATATACATTACGTACTGTAGATGCAAATATTTGGAAAGCACTATGGCTGATGACCAGTTTAATGCACTACCGTTCAAAGTTTGACTTGATAAGATTTTTAAAATGTTTTTGAAACATTATGCTTTTGTTTTCTTTTGCTCATTAACAGTTGTATTGCTTAAAGGAGTAGTTCACTTTAAAAAAAACAAAAAACTTTTGCTGATAATTTACTCCCCACCATGTCATCCAAGATGTCCATGTCTCTCTTTCTTCAGTCGAAAAGAAATTAAGGTTTTTGATGAAAACATTCCAGAATTTTCTCCATATAATGGACTTCAATGGGAACCAAATGGTTCAATGTCCAAATGAGAGTTTCAGTGCAGCTTCAAAGGGCTTTAAACGACACCAGACGATGAATAAGGGTCTTATCTAGGACCCTTCGAGTCATGACTCGAAAAAAGATTTGTTCATTTTGATAAACGAGTTCGAACAGGAGAGTCACGAACGCTCATCACAGAACAGAGCAAGGCGAGCATTTGTGCTTATAAAACTTAAACCTTTTTACTTATTTTTGAAACGACCGATTGTTTCGCTTGATAAGTCCCTTAGGCTACGTTCACACTGCAGGGCTTAATGCTCAATTCCGATTTTTTGAAAAAATTCGATTTTTTTGCAAGGCCGTTCACATTTCCAATTAAATGCGACCTTTTGTGATCTCCTGTGTGAACGTGAAATTACCCAGAAGTGACCCGCATGCGCAGAAGAGTAATCAACGGTCCAAGACGTCACTTGTTGTTTGCAGAATAGTTCTTTTTTTTCATATGTTGCGAGCTTTTGTTTTATTATTATTATTCCCACAGCCCATATACAAACACAGACAATAATTATTTTATCGACGGGCAGTTTGCACATAAATGTAAGATTTTTCCGATCCTCACCGACCTCGTCATAAAACCCGTTTAATTGATAGTGCGTGTCCAAGGCGCTCCTTGCTTTGTCGCCGGCGGCCGCGGTGTTGCCAGATTGAGTGGTTATTCGCTACATTTTAAGGCATGTTCACATGTGTTTTAGCCAGGTTTTCGCTTAGAAGGCTCTATATCTGGCACCCTACTGTACAAAGTTATACTGACAGAGAGTGCACGTTCACATACACCAGAATGAACGTGTTCACAGTAATGCTCATCAGGCAGTAATACAGTATGTTTATTTCGGGCGAACGTGAATAATATGATACGCGAAAATCTGAACGCGTTCATGCACTATCGTTCATTAAACGCGTTCAGGCACAACACTGGGGAAGAGACACGTCTGCAGCAGCCCATAACAGTGAGGAAACGCGTTGGAGTTAGCGTGTATTGGCTGGCTACAGGTGCTTGCAATGACGTGCAGGTCGGATATATGTGACCTGGCCGTTCAGATTGAAGTCGCATTTCAAAAGATCGGATACATATCGGATTTAGACCACATACCCAAGTGGCCTGGGTCGCATTTGAAAAGATCGGATCTGTGACGTTCAGACTGTCATGAAAAAATCAGATACAGGTCGCATAGGGGCAAAAAAATCGGAATTAGGTCGTTTCAGCCTGCAGTGTGAACGTAGCCTTAGTCATAGTCTGGCGTCGTTTAAAGCCCTTTGAAGCTGCACTGAAACTCTCATTTGGACCCTGAACTGTTTGGTTCCCATTGAAGTCCATTATATGGAGAAAAATCCTGGAATGTTTTCATCAAAAACCTTAATTTCTTTTCGACTGAAGAAAGAAAGACATGGACATCTGTGATGACATGGGAGTGAGTAAATTATCAGCAAAAGTTTTTTTTAAAGTGAACTACTCCTTTAACATGTTAGTGGAAACTTTCAAAAGAAAAGTTCAAAAGAACAGCATTGTCAAATCTTAACTATCGCTTTCGATCAATTGAATGCATCCTAAATAAAATTATTTTGCTAAGTATGTTTGCTTCTTAAATTTAAAAAAAAAATCGTACTGGTTAACAAACGTTATTATAAAAAAGTAAAACAGTAATGTGTATATACAGTATAATCCTTTATAAGTTAATAATACTATTTAGTGAATTGATGATACATTACTCATTAATCAAATAAAAAAACTGTGCACATTACATTTATGTAAAAATATTCGAAATTAGACTGTGCATGATCTTTATTTCTTCAGCCCGTTACTGTTTTTCTCTTGTTCTCCTTTAGGTGAAGGAGGCTCATTTCCGTGCTCACCCTGATTGGAAATGGTGTAACAAGGACAGGAGGAAGTCCCTGTCTGAGGGCCGGGGAACTCCTGGGGCCAAAGAAGCTCGCGAGCGCAGCGTGTCTGAAAGCACAGGTCCGTGTGGGTGTTTGTTAATATGCGTGGGCGTTTGTTGGTCTTGTGAAACTATGAGTGCACAGTAGTGTGAAACACAGCTGATGTAGAGTTAACCTTCTTTGTCTCTCCAGAGGCCCATTCCACATCTCAAGGGACAGACCACAAAGGAGCAGGGCCTAGCTGGACTTCCCCTCGATCTGACGGTCACAGAGGATCAATGGGCGGGCAGCTTCATCGGCCCCGCGCCTTTTCCCAGAGCGCCGTGCACACTCTGGAGAGGAGGGAGGAGGAGACAGATCTGGAAAGTGCGGGTTTGTTTCAGCCCCGCACCCCTGCTCACTCTCAACAGCCGACTGAGGATGTGACCAGCGATGAAGAGCATATGGTGATCTGTGAAGAGGGGGATGATGATGTCATAGGTAAAGTTACATGCATTATATGCATCTTTGTTAAAGGAGTAGTTCACTTTTAAAAAAAGTTTTGCTGATAATTTACTCACCCCCATGTCTTTCTTCAGTCGAAAAGAAGTTAAGGTTTTTGATGAAAACATTCCAGGATTTTCTCCATATAATGGACTTCAATGGGGTCCAAACGGTTCAAGGTCCAAATGAGAGTTTCTGTGCAGCTTCAAAGGGCTTTAAACGACACCAGACGATGAATAAGTGTCTTATCTAGCGAAACGATCGGTCATTTCAAAAATAAATAACAAAGTTTATGTTTTTTTTTATGTTTATGTTCTGTGATGAGCATTCGTGACTCTCCTGTTCAAATCTTTTTTTCGAGTCATGACTCAAAGGGTCCTAGATAAGACCCTTATTCATCGTCTGGTGTCGTTTAAAGCCCTTTGAAGCTGGACCTTGAACCGTTTGGTTCCCAATGAAGTCCATTATATGGAGAAAATCCTGGAATGTTTTCATCAAAAACCTTAATTTCTTTTCGACTAAAGAAAGAAAGACATGGACATCTTGGATGACATGGTGGTGAGTAAATTATCAGCAAAAGTTTTTTTTAAAAGTGAACTACTCCTTTAATAATATAGCTAGCAACAACTCAGAACAGCATGCAATGCCCTAGCAGAACTCTGTAGCATCTTTATGGCATGTTTTGCATATGCAAGCACCACTAATAGTTTGTTCAGAAAAGGAAAAACGAATCTGTCCGGCGTTTTGACGTCAAATATTAATTTTATTAACCATTTTTTTGGGGATCTGTTGAAAACCCCCTGATGTGTAGATAATGCTGTTACATGTGGAATGTACCCACCATCAGAAAATGATGCTTTTAGCTATTTTGTTTTGATTTTACAAGCGTTTTGCGTTCCATTCTCGTTGTCTCATTATTAGTCAGTCCTGACTGTGTCTCCCACGAGCTCTGTGCTCTCTGATGCACCACCGCCATCAAAACATCATGCATTGAATTTGGAAAGTCAAAATCCCCTCACTGCTCAGCTCTCTCAGTCTCATGAGTGTGAGATATGCCAGCCCCGGTCTCACAGCTAACGTGTGATTCCTTCACAGAAGACTCGTTTGCAGACGGCTCCATTGACCTGAAGTGTAAAGAGAGAGTGACAGACAGCGATGAGGAAAACGACCATGCAGATGAGGCTGACAGCAAGGTAACACTAAAGACATCACATGGGGAGCTGGCATGACAGTCCCACGGTGTTTCATTTATAGCTCAACTAAAACTATTTTAAACATTTTTTTCTGTTTAATTAATATACATGCAGTTTTTTAAATTCATGTTAAATTAATAAACATTACTGACACTTTCCCATTATAGATTTGTGCAACTTGACGTTTGAAAAAATGTCACTGCTGTTTGCCTACTAACCTCATCCAGCTGTGATACGTTGTCTAGTGAACAAAGTTGATGTTTATATTTCATTGGTGAAAGGACTATGGAACACTTGTTAAGGAATATGCTTTAAATTAGATAAGCCTTATTACCATAGCAACAGAAATGATATTTGCTCTCATCTAATTTATAAAAGCAGATTATTTCAGCATCTTTGTTTGTCTGGCAAGTAAGTACTATTTCTTCAGGGTTTACTCGTGAGCTTTTCCATGCCAATGGATATATCCACAAGGCAGCAGATGTCGTTCCTTCTCTTAGATGGTTCACTGACCAAAAATTTGCCTTAAAGGGATACTCCACTTTTTTTTTTGGAAATAGGCTCCTTTTACCACTCCCTCAGAGTTAAACAGTTGAGTTTTACCCATAGAGTGTAAAAAATATGGACAAAGCGTCTGTCACCTCACCCATAGACTTTCTGAAGAACAGGTTTGAGGCTGTTTATGGGGGGTATGGGCAGCAGGCTTGTGCAAAATTCAGAATCTCAGAATTGGCCTCCATTCAATTCATGAATTGGAATTTGAATTGAATTGACTCCGCCCCCCAAGAAGTTGAATTTGAATTTGAATTTGAATGACTGGAAGTGGAATTAAATTCATGGAAATTCAAAGAAATTCCACAGTCACACAACAGAAAGAATGTGTTGAATCTCACACAGGGGAAAGTGGGGCACAACATAACGCTTTTTGACTTTCTCAGTTTGTGCAAATCTATTTATTTTTTTCCCACATTAATTTCCCACATGTCTAGAACAATTATGTGGTTTTGTTTTATTAAAATAGTGTATACTGTTTTCTTGATTTACCCTGAAAGAAATGTTAAATGTGACAACATGCCCCATAGGTGGGGAACATTGTAACATGAGGGGTACATTTTAACATCACCATATAACAGCTTAAAATGCTATCTGATCTAAAAAAAAAATGTACAAGTCAAACCAAAATATTTTCTTAATAAAATAAAATTATTAACTTTTTCATATCAAACAATGGCATTTTTAATAATTCAAAATAATCTAATTTTTGATTTTGACAACAAACACACAGGAAAACACAACAGCATAGTTCAAAACAAAATAATAATTAATCATTTCTGAACATTGGCTTTCAGTCTTGATTTACATGTTTCTCAAGTTTTCTCAATAGAATTAATAAAAGGATAGAATATAATAGCATATTTCTAATAGGGGCACAATGTAACGCAGTGTGAAAACATGCCCCCAACTGCACAACTGGGGCTTAAGAAGCATTAAACTAGTTAGCGAAGCATTAAAGGACTATATTAACTGTTAAAATACAGATTTGAGATTAAAACAAATATCAAATTTGTCTAATTTTAATTAAACACAAAAAATAGAGATGAGACGTATTGCAGTTTTTCGCACTTCCGTGTAGGCTTCATTTTTTTAAATTTGAATGTTGCCGCTTGGTTTTACCGTTTTCGAATGTATTCAGCCGATTTTCTGATATTTAGAAGAATATCAGTAACCAGACAGTTTCTGGTCTCATAGATTTCCATAGTATATTTTTTCCTACTATGGATGTCAATGAGACCAGAAACTGTCTGGTTACTAATATTCTTCTAAATATCAGAAAATCGGCTGAATGGATTCGAAAACGTTAAAACTGAACTATTTAACTCTGTGGGAGTTGTAAAATGAGCCTATTTCCAAAAAAAGTGGAGTAGTTGAAATCAATGAAAATGTTGTCATTGGTTTGGAATGGCAACGGAATGAGAAAATAGTGTTATTTTATTATCCATATTAGTTAGTTATTTTAGTAAATCAAATTAACCCAAAGGAAAATGAGATATGTCGCCTTTCATTACCTTTTCATGCAGCTTTTCCATACATAAATAATATGTAGTGATCACATTTTATCAAAAAAGCACATATAACTATTGCACAACATTCCACTTTGAGCCTTCCTAGAGATAAAACAGTAAAGCATGACCCTAAAAACGACACGGTTATGGGTTCAACTGATAAAATTATTATTGATCAGAATGCAAGTTGCTTTCCATAAAAGCGTCTGCCAAATGCATAAATGTAATGTCAATGTAAATTCCAAGTCCCCTGAAGCCATAAATTAGCTTTGTGTAGGAAGTTAAAGCATTTTTTTCACTTAAATCCTCATATTCTCTATTCCCCACATTTGAATTGTCACATCTCGTAAAGTTAATCAAATCAAAAACCCAGCACAAAAAAGGTAAAGTTACAACACAGTGTCATCAACATCAAATCCAATCAGAACGTGAATGAAAGATCAGTGTAGTCGGATATAACAAATGATCCTTTCCTTTCAGCGCCTCTTCCAACCAGTAGTCCGTTCCCCTTTGGCGCCCTCTCTGGCTGGCACAACTGGCAACAAAGATGAAGAAGGGCGTGAAGAGAACCTGGAGAAGAAGAAAAAGAGAGGGATGGGTGGTGCAGAGCTAAATAACGGGGGGCCCAAAGAAGGGAAAGGAGGAGGTGGAGGAGGGCATGTGCCGTTCCATATTAATTCAGCCTCCGTCAGTAGTGTAAACACCACTTTGCTGCATGATGCGGGGACGTACTATTCACACGGCACTGCAAGGATGGCCCCCACCATAGTGACCAATGTCGTTCGACCCATCACTAGCACCCCTATCCCCATCGCCAGCAAGCCAGTTGATGGGACCCTACCTCCAGACGGGAAGCCCAAGTTACTGATAGGTGCCGGTGGAGCAGGAGGAGGTGGGTACTTTTCCTCCTCTTCTCCCAAACCTAATGGGCAAGGAGGCTTAGTTACTGGCCTAGTCTTGGGAGGAGCCTTCCCAAACCAGCCCACCGTTCAGCTCATCACCCCACCTCATCCGACTCCATGCAACGGAGCCCCTAGTAACAGCGCAGTACCCCTTCCCCTACTTCATCACCAGTTCCTCCCCACTGCCTCTATTACGCCCTCTAGTGGCGGGAAACCTGTAACACAGGTGCAGTACATCCTTCCAACTCTGCCTGCAACTGCCAATCCCAACAGTCCCTCCTCCCAGCAGACCTCCAGCATCCTTGCCCTGCCTAGTGCCACTCCCACCCATGTGACCCTGGCCAATGGTGTACATTCGGGGGCGGGACAAGGGATAAGATATGCTTCAGTCCCAGCAGTGGGAGGAGTCAGCCCAGGAGGTGGAGGTGAGATTTGAGGTTGTGGTGAAATTTAAGTTAAATTCAGGGTTCCCACAGTTTTGAGTTTTTTCAGGCCTGGAAAATTCATGAAAATGAATACAATCTTAAAATGTATACAAATTATTCACTTAATTTTGCTTCGTTTAAAAAATGGTTGGTTTGATTGGAGTACACTACCGTTTAAATGTTTATGGTCGTAATGTTTTTGATAGAAGCCTTTTATGTGCTCACCAAGGCTGCATCAGAAAATAATGATATTGTGAAATAAATATTATTACAATTTTAAATAGTTGTTTTCTATTTGAATATCTTTTGAAATGCAAAGCTGAATTTTCCTCATAATATCCTCATAATATGCTTATTTGAGGAACATTTCTTATTGTTATCAATGTTGAAAACTGTTTTTTTTTTGTTGAAATGGAGAAACTTTTTTTCAGGATTCTTTGATGAATAGAAAGTGAATAGAATAGAATTATATTTGATAGCATTGCAAATATCGTTTACATTCACCTTTGATCAATTTAAAGTGAATAAAAGTATTAGCTTAAATAAAAAAAGCTAATTTTAAGCTAATAAAATTAGCTTTTTTTTATTTATTAGCTTTTTCTCATCATTAGCTTGATGAAATTAGCTTTTTTATTTTTATTTAAGACCCTACCCTAAAACAACCCTAATATTTGTATGTGTCTGCTTTAAAGGTTTAACAAAACAAAACCTCTGGTTTGAATGTGTAAACCAAGCCCAATATTTGATTTGTGAATGAATTGGTTCTTTTCAATAAATCAGTTCACAAATGACTCATTCATGAACAAGTCACTGAAATTCATTTCAAAACATGTGGGAACCCTGTTAATTATGTGATGTGTCCAAATCCAAGTCAGAGTGAGCTTTAGCATGTTTTTATTCATGATTTTGAGAGATTTAATGAGGTTTCTCAAGCTTAGAGGGATCAGGATTATGCACACAGTGTTTGGGAAATTAGGCACTTCATCAAATCTATTCTCGGTCTCTACTATATCAGTCCTTTTCATCTCTCTGCACAGTTCAAGCGCAGTCCCCAGTCTTGCAGAGCAAGATGCTTGTTCCCATGGCAACTGTCGGAACAGGATCTACACCTCCGCAGCCAATTTCCCTGGTTGGCCCACCCCTTCCTGTTCAAAATGGGGCTCAACCAGGAAGTAAGGTAGATTGACTTGAGTTACTTCCCTGCTACACGAACGAGAAGTATTTATTGTACTAACAATTGATGAGTCGGACTCAAGCGCTTCTTTGCTTTTCAGATCATTCAAATTGCACCAATGCCTGTGGTCCAAACAAATGTGCATCCTGGTGGTTCAGTGCATACCGGCAGCTCATTTCCTGTCGCTATGCCAACCGCGACTGTCATGGCCCCAGGGCCCACCCCTTCTCAGACGGTGCTCTTGACGCCACCACCTACAAGGTACTCAAGCGCCCACTGTCTCTTTAAAACTGCTGCCAGACATCTGAGTACTGAAACATAACATAACCTAAGCTTCGGGTGACCGTGCCAAGTAGGACATGTTCCTGGATCAACATCCTTGTTGGTCCTGGGACAACATCCTATAAAGTTTCAGAAAGGGTAGGGTTTGAGCTGGGGTTAGGGGCACCCGATACCAAAATTACTGACAAATATGTTAGTTGACAGTTTTATTTTCGTCAGTGATAATGAAGATGAGACTGAATAAAAAGACGTATACTGTGACAATATTTGAATAATTTTAATGAAAACACAATGTTAAAAACAAAAACATAAAATAACAATGTTTTTTTGAAGGCAATAATTGATTTGTATTTTTTCTTATTAAATTTATAATTAGAGGTGTGCCATGTATATATATATACACACACCACAGTATCTACAATAATGTTGTTTTTGTTGTTTTAACGATGTGCAATCTGACATTATCAAGTACAGTTTGTCCCTCACTTTGCAAAAGCCAAACATAAAAAACAGTGCAGACTACTGTGTGCATGCTCTTAATGCATGATTTACTCTATTAAAATGCAGTAAAAATTTATATAAGGGGTGTAATGGTTCACAAAATTCACGGTTCGGTTCGTTATGAGACACTTGTGTCACAGTTCAGTTCATTTCCGATACAGCAAAAAGAAAGAAATGGCAGAGAAATTTCCTTTTTTTTATTATTTTTAATTTTTTAAAATATAATTAATTAATTATATAATTAATTGTTTAATTATTTTATTAAAACTAACATCATAAAGTATGATTTTTTTTTTTTTTTTTTTTACTTTGAGCAATGATGGAGCTATACTTGACTTTTCTTAGTATAAAAAGTATAAAACAAAACAGCTCCTTGGACAAAATGAAGTGTAATATTGTAGTAGTTATAAACAAAGGTTTATTTTAGTTCAGATTAACATTTGAGGGCAACAATTGTATTCATAATGTCAAAATAATACATTATAGCCTACTTCCATGGTTACAGTTGGTTCGGTTCAAAAATGTGTACCGAAAACTGAACCGAAAGCCTTGTACCAAAAGGTTCAATATGAATACGTGTATCGTTACACCCCTAATATATATATATATATATATATATATATATAAATAATTATAATATATAAATATAATTAATTAATATATATAATGTTGTCCTTTGCAATTTGTTGTTTTCTAAAACTATGTGCCAGTTCAGTCAGTGTAAAACGAACTAACATTTTTCAATATGATGAGAAGAATCAATGACTGCATTTTTGTCAAAACACAAAAGCTTTATCTAAAACTAAACTTAGAAACGGTTTAAAAGTGAATACTTTTATTCCTTTTTTCAGTCGTTCATCCTCTGACTTTAGTTACTTAGTGTAAGACGTTTGCTCCTTTGACAGGATTGTTAAAAAAAGATCCTTTCTGCTGTGCTTTTGTTGTTCAGGATCACATATGTCCAGTCCACTCCTGGAGTAGTTGCGACTCCTTTGCCATTGGGTTCGACACCTGCAGTCTCTTCCACCCAGCAAACCCCGTCACCCGTGGGTCCATCTTTCTTGCAATCTCCAGTGGCGACTCTTGGCTTTACTGCAATTGCCCCAGCAGGTCAGGCCTTGGTTCAGCCTATTGTTGCAAGTAAGTATGTTACGTCCCCTGGCGTCATAAAGGGGTATGGGGCATAACATTAACTGTCGGAGTTTGACCTATGTGTAATATCTGACAGTTCTTTAAACCACCAACACATATTTAAGACTGTATGACAAACATTATCAAATTTCTATCACAGGTCAGCCACCCCTCCTGGCTCAGTGCCCACCCCCGAGCGGATTGTCACAACCTGCACAAGCCTCGACAGCCACCCGTCAACTTATGACCGCCATTTACCCCAGCTTAGCCGGAGGAGTTGTGTCAGTGACAGCCGTGCCACAAAGCACACCAAGTTCCACATCAGTTCCGGCATCATCCTCAACGCCTCAAGCGAAGACCTCCTCAGCCGCGGCTGCGCAACCACACACGCAGACAGATGCGCAGCTGCAGTCTCAGGTAAACATGCAAATGGAAAACGAGAGAGGAGCAGAATCTAGGAAAGAGATGGAGAGACAGAGAGACCTGGTGGTGCCAAAGGATGGACATCAGGCGCCACCTAGTGGTTTGGAGGAATCGGTGCAACCCATCTGTACATCACACAAACATAAAGGTAAAGGTAACATCATAAACTTCAGCTGTACAGTAGTAAAATACTCTTTCTTTTTTTCATTTTAACAGTAATTTCAGTAGTTTAAAAATACTTTGTTATGAATTGTCAGCAAAAACAACTATATTGTGAGACAATTTTATTCAAAAATTTGGGCTCTGTTTTCTAACAAATAATGCTTTAATACACTTTTATTAATACTTTCATTCAACAAGGGCACATTCAATTTATCAAAGATGCCTTGAAGAGTTTTATGATTTTAGACTGTCACCATAATAAGCTTTTAGTTATACCATCCATCGCTGCTTCAAAAGTATATTTTGGCCATATATTTTGTTCAAGCGTTTGTCTCATACAGAATAGCAGTCTCTCAAAGTCAAATTCAAAATGTTCAGCAGGTCAGCATTGCGAAGGGAAGGAGGACGGAAAGAAAGGGAGCAAAACGGAGCGCGAGTATGCGAGAGATGTGGGAGCGGGCCTTTCTCAAACAGAGAGAGTTGAAACAGTGGAAGGGGAGACCGAGACTCAAGCTGAGACCAACAACAAAGACGAGAGTCGAGAAGTAAGATGCTTTTCTCAGCTGTGATCAATTTAAACATACAAAACTTCATTGTGCAAGATTGAATCAACATGTTCTCCATTGATCAAATTGAATTTTTCTTTCAGTCAGGGCGCAGGGAATCCTCTGTTTTGGACCCCCCGCCACCGCCTTTGCAGACTGACACTCCTTCAGCTAAAAAGGCCAAGTTCCGCCCACCTCCACTGAAAAGCACTGCTGATGCTGGTGAAAAGTGAGTGGCTTTGCCCTAGATTACACATTGACTAGACTAGCAGTGTTATTTTATTATTTATATACTATAATAGTATTTATTAAAATGGCCTTTAATGTTTATTAGTTTAAGTTTTAGTCATTTTGACTTTGACTTTAAAGGGATCGTTAACCCAAAAATGAAAAATTCTGTCATTACTCACTCACCCTCATGTCCAAACCCATAAGACTTTCGTTCATCTTCGAAACTAAATATCAAATTAAGATATTTTTACTGTAATCTGAGAGATTTCTGTCCCTCCATGACAGCTACACAACTGAAACTGACGCATCAAAAAGTTCATAAAGAGATCATAAAACTAATCCATATGAATTGAGCTGTTTAGTCAAGATTTTCTGAAATCGCTTTACTTGATGAACAGATTCAATTTCTCATGAATATTCATCAACACATCAGGTATGGTAAACGGAAGCTCAAGCATGTTCGTTTAACGTACGAGAACCAACGTCAACCAACCAAAGTTTTATTCATGTGGGTTAGTTTTACAATCTCTTTATGAACTATTTAAAGTGCCAAAGTGTCAGTTGCATTATATCTGTCAATGGAGGGACAGAAATCATTTGTGTTCCTAAGATGAACAAATGGCTTACGGGTTTGGAATGACGCGAGTAATTAATGACAAAATTTTGGGTGAACTAACCCTTTAAACTGGTTTTATTTCAAGTAGTTGCCTAGAAAATAGTTTTTAATCTATTATGTTTGTTTCATTTTATTTTTTATGTTTCATATGTTTTAATTTATTTAACAATTACAATACTGGTCGAAGCCATTGGCATGAACATTATTAATTGTATCACCGGGTGGCCAAAAACATAATATGCTGTAAATACTTGGCTAGTGAATTGCAAACATGTGGTCCAGTATACATACTTAACGTACATCCTTGCGATACTGTACTATTAACTCCCCTTAGTACTCAAGGGTTCAATAGACCTTCAAATATATGTGCCATTGCCATGTTGACAGTTTACTAACACTTCAAAATTCATTCAAAAGAATATTTGACCTGGAAGGGAAAACTGACTGTTGCAGAATGTTTAAGCCTCTGCATTGTGACACATTTGTTTGCACTTATTTAAAAAAAAAAACGTATTCTTTTCATTTACACCAAAATGGTAGTCATTGGTAGTCATGTCCCTACAGTTCTGCTCACCTCATTGAAGAACTACTGTATATGTGATGTACTGTACATTATTTATATAAAAACTATATTTGCTCTTTCTCAGGACGCTGTTTGGTTCCACTTTTGAAGAGCGTCTTAAAGAGCTGCCGGAGTTCAAGCCAGAAGAGGTGCTGCCCTCTCCCAATCTACAGAGTCTAGCAACTTCCCCTAGAGCCATACTGGGCAGCTACCGCAAGAAGAGGAGGAACTCTACAGGTATTTATTTATTAAGCCATTATTTTAATTGTACTGCTTTTGCTTTTTATGTGATTTTTGATCTTCTCTTTCTTTCTCTTTTCTTCTCTTCCCTAGATCTAGACTCCGCCGACGACCCCAGTTCACCAAGGAGGAAGAGTCGTCGCCTGTCCAGCTGCAGCTCAGAGCCCAACACACCCAAGAGTGCTGCCAAGTGTGAAGGGGACATCTTCACCTTCGATAGGGCTGGTGGGCTCATTTTTATGTATAAACTCACTCTCATTATCCCATACATGATGATATTTATTTCTATATGTTTTCTTGTCTTCTGTGTTTATCAGTTGGAGAGACGGAGAATATTTTAGAGGAGTTGGACCGCGTGCCGCCCTCTTCTCTGCGTCGGATGCTGGACCAGCGGCGTGCACTCGTCATGCAACTCTTCCAGGAGCACGGCTTCTTCCCTTCAGGTAACATCAAGTTAACATATCCCAGTATAATAAACATAAAAGAAATAAATAAATGATGGCGCAGTGGATAAGACACATGCCTTTGGTGTGAGAGACCCGGGTTCGAATCCACTGTAAGACCCCTGAGCAAGACACTTAACCCCTAGTTGCTCCAGAGGCGTGCGACCTCTGACATATACAGCAATTGTAAGTCGCTTTGGATAAAAGCGTCAGCTAAAATGAATAAATGTAAATGAACATCAGAAGGTATGTTGAAAGATACAGTACAACTTACCAATATGCAAGTAGGATGTGATGACGCAGTGGATAAGACACATGCCTTTGGTCTGAGAGACGGGGTTCGAGTCCACTGTAAGACACCAATGTGTCCCTGAGCAAGACACTTAACCCCTAGTTGCTCCAGGGGCGTGCGACCTTTGACATGTATATAGCAATTGCAATTCGCTTTGGATAAAAGCGTCAGCTCAATGAATAAATGTAAATGTAAGTAGCATAAAAATCAGTTAATTTTAATTTTAATTTTTACCGCCCCCTACCGTATAAGATGATGTGCTGATATAGCTGGAAGCGCAAAACTTTCTGTTTACAAGCAGAGGAAGATGCGCGCTGTACATACGCTTTTCAATTAGCGTATTTTCCGCACTATAAGGTGCACTTAAAAGCCTTTAATCTTCTCAAAAAACGACAGTGTTCCTTATAATCCTGAGCGCCTTATATATGGATCATCATTTTATACGGTAGGTGGCGGTAAAACTCCTAAGCGGTGAGCAGCCGGTAACAAGAAGTAGACGAATGAGAACGTCCTCGTCTCAGTTCTCGCGCATGCGCCCATAAGGAACTAACGGAATAGTGGAATAAAGTCGTTATTTATGTTTTTTTTTCCGCACAAAAAGTAGTCTCGTCGCTTGATAAACTTATAATTGAGCCGCTGTAGGCACATGGAATATTTAAACCTTTTCTTTAATGACTTTATGGGCCGTCAAGAGCCAGTCCCTTAGGAAGCCTATGGAAGAGTGATCCAGCCCTCAGATTCAATCAAAAATATCTTTATTTGTGTTCCGAAGATGAACGAAGGTCTTACGGGGTTGGTACAGCATGGGGGTGAGTAATTAATGACTTAATTTTCATTTTTGGGTGAACTAACCCTTTTAATATTAAAGTAATGTACCATCTGGGGTTCTCTGTATAGTTGAGTGATATTTTTTCCTTTTTGCCATGTACGGTACCAGATGGGCTGCAATTAATCAGTATCGAATCGCGAACTTGTGAATCGTAATCGAATAGAGGAATTTGTGTCAATGCCCAGCGCTGGTTTTTACTATATTTTTCAATCAAATAAATGTAGCCTTGGTGAGCATAAGAGACTTCTTTCAAAAGCAGTACAGTATTGTACTTTGTAGAAACATAACCACCACTCAAACCACTCATTTATACATTTATAATTGTAACGTTGTGAACAAATTATTTACATTTCAGTTTATTTTACATTTCAGATTAGTTGTTTTGTCAAATGCAGCAGTCAGTGATATTCATATTTAATTGTTTTTTGTTTTTTGATGCTAACATAGAAAACTTAGCATGCATATTTCATTTTTCTGTTACAGCGCAAGCCACAGCTGCCTTCCAAGCTCGCTACTCGGACACGTTTCCCAACAAGCTGTGCCTGCAGCTGAAGATTCGCGAGGTAAGGCAGAAGATCATGCAGACCGCCGGCAGTTCTGAAATCGTGGGAGGCGTGGCTCTCGCCGGCTCTGACTTCGCCTCCACATCTGGACCATCCAATCCGGCGCCCAGGGAGAATTCCGAGCCAGACGAGAGGACCAGGGCCACGGAAGAGCCAAAGAAAGACGCGGGCGACCCGCAGGAATCGAGATGAAGAACGACTGAGAACGGAAGGATGAAAGATGAACGTAGGGAGGGATGGATTGTAGAAATTTCCGCTGACAGTACAGCACTTCGTTTCTAATCGAACTGATTTCGTTGCCATTGCGTTCACTTCGTTGATGTTCTGTTGTTATGCACAGTTACACACGCACATGTTCACACACGTTATGCAATCACATAACAATATCACTTTCACACATTAATGACTTGCACAAGGAACTATTACAAACAGCGCATGTGGTCGCGCTCATTTGCATATGCCACTGGTGTCGGGGCAGTCATTGGTCCACCTCTGCATTAGGGCGGGCGTCACTCTCTGTCAGAGTTTTAGAGCCCTTCGATGCTGCACCACAGGCAGCACCAAACCAGCCTGTCTGCACATGCTCAGTAAACACCCCCGCATGGGGCTAGCACAGATTTTTATCGAACGGACTGAATGTTTTAGAAGAGAAATTAGACTGTTTGAGGTACCGGTAACTTTCAATTCAAGACGGGGATGGGGTGGGGGGTGGTTAGCGGGGGACAAATGCGCTTGCACTTTCGTTTTTAGAGACCGGGTAAAGCAATAGCCGGGGAGGAGAAGGGTCTTCGTGCAAATGTTACACCCCGCGGCGGGGTACATGCATCGGCTGTTACTGTTCTTCAGCACGGGCTGTAAATTCACAACAGGTTTTAATTTTTTTTTTGTCCCAGAAGCAACAAACTCAAGACTTGTAATCACGTAGACCAGCGGAGCAGAAAACAGAGGCTACAGCGACCACCACAATCGCATAACAACAACAACAACAACAACACAGCACACTCGCAGCGAGAGAGGAAAACTTTGTCCTAACCTCGGACGAATCATACAAAAGAAGACGAAAATGAATAGAGACACTACCCCTCTTTGAGTCAACGTGTAGATATGCTTTGTCGTTTTGTTGTTGTGTCGTAACGGTGGAACTGACTGATATCTCCTTATTTTTTGTATTAGCTTGCGCCTCTCTTCTTCTTATTATTATTATTATTACTATAGTAATATTTTCAGCATGGACTAATCCAGCTATCTAAGTGTTGGAGCAATTACGTTGAAAACGACAAAAAAAAAGACTGTGTTTTAGCCTCTTAGCTGAAGCTCCTCTTCTCTGGCCGCCGACTTAGGCTTTTCCCTGTACACTGTATATATATATAGTATATATATATATATATATATATATAAAAAACGTGATGGCTGGGGAGGGGGGCAGAGGGTGGGCACGAGGCTCTCTCTGTGTTCTTTTCCTCGTTTCTTTCTTTCTTTTTTATATTTCAATCAGGTGTTTGCACAATATATGGTCTTAGACCATGATTTAAATCAGGAAAGTATTTGTTTTTAGATATTTAAAAACTAACCGACGACTTTGTTCCATTGCGTTCGATTCTCCCTTTCCGCGACCCCGTAGGGAAAGTCCTTATTTTTTCATCTCCTTAAGACTTTTAACTGAAGTGTTGATGGAAAGCGCCACTTTAAGCACTGGTCTGGAGTCAGAGCAAGCTTTGTAGCCTGCGAGGACTTTGATTCAGGATTACGCAAGGGAAAGCTGACCCGAGACCAGCGCTGGGGCGGCATTTCTCAGGATCTCCTCTTTCTTACTCTGCCTCTTCTTTCATTGGTGCAATAGGACGTGGGTGGGAATTTTTTTGAAGTAGACGAGTGACCTGTTAGTGCCATAGATTTTCACTGTACAAGCTGTAATAAAATGATATATATGTTGAAAAGAGAGTTGGAAAAAAAATTCAGAGTTTAAAAGCGAGTATCGAGAGAGAAATCCAAACTGAACAAACTAAAATCTGAAGAAAAAAAAGAGAAAAAAATGTAACCTAGCACTTTCTTGCGTCTGGTTTTGCTGAAAGAGAAGGAGTGATGAGTATAAAAATGCTACTCAGTCTTCACTTGAATGTGTGACGATATAAATGTATAAATATATCTATATATTTCTATATGTCCCATGATATACAGATGTCTGTGTGTGTGCGAGCGTATGTGCGTACATTACATGCACTTTGACAAATCGAATTTACTCCCGAGCAAATGCTTATTCATATTTTCCCAGCCAGAAAAGCAGTGGCACTACATCAAAAGACTGTTAGCATATGCTGGCTACTGACCAACACAATTCTTAACTTGACGTATCTGCCCTTTCTTTCCCTCCCCCTAGCAACAGACAAATGCTTGCACACACACACACACACATACCTGCACATGTATGCGTGTACACCTTATGATTGTGTATCCAATAAACTGTCGTTACTTTGGAGAAGGAGTTTTAGAATGAGAAAGGTGAGTGTAAACTCATCAACAGGCATGTTGACCATGTGCAATATTTCTAAACAAGAGATTACTGAAAAAATTAAAGACCTAACACAATGCTTGGTTTTTGTGCAGTTCTTTTGTGGTTGATTTTTTACTAGCAAAGCAGTGGTGTATGATATGATTATGGTTTTGAAATTTTAGATACTCATGTTGTCACTATGTTTTCTGGTCCTGTATGTAAACAGAAACTATATGTCTATAATTATATACAGATTCTTTTTATTGTTACTATTATTATTAACACACACACACACACACACACACAATATATATATATATTTATATTTAATATATATATATATATATATATATATACTGTATATATAGAGAGAGATAAAGCACATTAATACACTGAAGAATTTTTATAATCTGTTTTAATATTTAATATCTTTATCTGTCTTATTTATTAGAGACATTATTTGTTTCTGTTTAATACGAGTTTTAATGTATTTTCATAACGTTTCTTTTTGTTCCTTCTTTTTTATGTCTATAATACACAAATAAATGATTCTGCATGATAAAAGTGAGATGCAGGTAGTGACCCCTCTGCTCAGGTGAATGACACCTGCCGTTTTATTTATATATTTATCAATATAGTGAGGCTACGGTGCGCTCGAACTGCATTCCCCATGAGGCTGCGCGTATTCTCAGCGCGTGAGAGAGTGGGTGAACGCTGAGGGTCGCGGCAAAACGTTTGTCATCTTTTCGTTTTTAACTAAATGTTTCACCCAGCACCAGGCCAAGTCGTCGAGGGAACAGCTGATCATCGCCCCCAAGCCTCGGCAAACTTTCAGTCAGATATGAGCGGCAGCGGGCGGCCCAGGACGAGCTCGTTCGCTGAGCCTCAGGGGGCGTCCGGAGCCGCTGCAGCATCCGCCGGAACCACCGCGGTCGTGGGGAGCAACGCAGGAAAGTCCGGGGTCTCGCAGGCCTCGGCGGATAGTTCATCGGCTTGCTCAAATTTAAAACTAGCTAGTGAGTATATTCGCGAAGTTTTCTCAGTTATGAGTGTTTAATGAATATATCGCTTGTATAATTAAATAACACACCCATGCTTTCTTGATATTGACTGTTATGTGATCTCCACGAAACTAGCCCATGCTAGCCAAGGAAAATTGTCAAAATTCTGAGTTAAGTTATTATAAACGAGAGATATTGACTTGGTCTCAAAACCTTTTGAGGTGTGTAAACAGCCTTTTGGGACATTAACACAAAGTCCTGTTGCGTTACCATGGTACAGTGATGCTAATATCATGGCACTTTGATATAACATGGTACTGATGTCCATATTCATGTGCATTGATATTTACATGGTACGTTACTTGGTAAACCATGGTGTTACCAGAGGGAGAAAATAAATACCATGGCAATACTATGCCCAAAAAACATTGCAGTAGCCTAGTCAGTATTTTGTAGTGCATTGGTCTAAATAGGCTGCACACTAGGATTTAAAACACTGTCATCAACTTGAGAGAATAAATGGTTGACAACCAGTTCAAGTCTGTGTCATTAAAGTGATTTGTTTTTAGATAGGCAACTAACTAACTGTCCCGACACGCCCACTGTCATAATGTCCTGTGTGAAGGACACAGGCAGGACAGGCCCGTATTTAGTTAAATATGTGCCATCTTTCCTTCACAATGACAAATACTCTGTTTTACACTTTGCACAAGGACACATGCACAAGGTTTGTTTCTGTTACTGTCGGGTCCGTAAAGTCAAGAACACACGTGACAATAAATGATTAGGAAATTGAAATTAAAATATGAACCACTACACCCTTAATATTCCAAGTAGGTAGGAATATATTTAGATAATAGCTTTGCTATTTGAATTAATGTAGTTCTGCAAGAACATATTGGCTAATATTTGCTCATTTACATGTACAGGAAGCACCTCAGCTTTGGTTAATCAGATGTCTCAAATGTATTTTAGGAGATAGTGGGAAGGTGACCACAGTGGTTGCCACCCCAGGCCAGGGCCCGGATCGCCCGCAGGAGGTGTCCTATACTGATATCAAGGTGATCGGTAATGGCTCCTTTGGCGTGGTGTATCAGGCACGCCTCATTGACAGTCAGGAGTGGGTGGCCATCAAGAAGGTACTTCAGGATAAGCGGTTTAAGGTACGTTGACCCAATCTGGTTAAAGGATTTGTATTTAATATAATATGGTTACTTTGTACTAAATTACAGATGAAATTGTGACAAAGTATTATAATATTATCTGTGGTTTAAAATGTGATTACTAAAAAAAAGAAGTATATATTAAAGGGGTCATCGGATGCCCATTTCCCTCAAGTTAGTATCATTCTTTAGGGCCTTCATGTAAAGTTTGTAAGATATTTTGGATAAAACTCCTCACTGGTTGTGTAAAACATCACTCTTTTTACCTCCTCAAAACCAGCTCTGTTCACAGCGACCCGTTTCGGTGCATGTCTCTTTAAATGATAATGAGCAACTGCTCACCCCACCCCTCTCTTCCACTGGGGTATCGACACAAGACACGTAAAGTTCTGTATACAAATGGCTGAGGGCGGAAATAAGCTAATACGGGACAGTCCGTCAGTGGTTGTGGGCGGAGCATGAACGACATGACATCATATTGCTCAAATCCAAACGGCTTGATTATTGTTTCGAGTTTAGACTTTTTGAGGATTAAAAAAAGGAGTGAATGGATTTGTTTCATTGTATGGTGGTTGTGTCCACACACTGCAAAGACACATTTATATGCAAACACCATATACAAGTGAATTTTGCATCCGATGACCCCTTTGAACTATGAGTGTTCCTAGTTCTTTGTATGTTACATGACAACAGATGTTTTTCATTCAGAGGTTGGGAGTACAGTAATATTTGTTAAGCAGTCTTGGGTTAAGAGATCTTCTCAGATGCACAGCGATATTCTGATTCGAATATATCACCAGTATATGGTCATTTAGTTGACCAACGCCGCCCTCTTTTAACCTGAAAGTGCTAACTGTTTACATGACCCACTTGTGCTGTCCACTACCAAAGCAAACACAAGGCTCTTAAACCCAGACTGCTCTAGCGTGATTGTACTGTCGTGATTGCTTGCTTGTAAATATTGTGACGTCTCTTATCCCTGAGAGATGCTAACAGTCTTTCTTCTGTGTTTATGAAGAATCGAGAACTACAGATCATGAGAAAACTGGACCACTGCAATATAGTGAGGTTGCGCTATTTCTTCTATTGCAGTGGAGAGAAGGTAAAGACCTGTGATATTTATTGCAAAGCTCTGTTTTATGACCTCAAACCGAATATGTACACTACTTGTAAATGTTTGTGTAATTCTTGAGAATTCCAGCTGAAATGGTTAAAAAAGATAATGGTGACTCTTTTTATTCTGATGGCCTGTTCTGTTGCTCTAGTGTTGTCTAATGGTCTTGTTGTGATTTTAAAGGCTCTATATCTTCTCCATAAGTACACTACATGATAGAATGATGCATAAATATTCATTCACACTAAATGAATCTAGATGCAAGGATTTTCCCAAAATAGTTTTGGCCATGCATGTTTTTTTTTTTTTTGACAGGTTATATTATCTTTCATCATCTACAAATTGAATGTGTATTTATTCCACAGAAGGATGAGGTATACCTCAATCTGGTGTTGGAATACGTGCCCGAGACTGTCTACAGGGTGTCACGACACTTCAGCAAAGCGAAAGCCAATATTCCAATCTTTTATGTGAAGGTAAAGTTGACTGAACAAACATTCTCTAAAACTGAGTCAATTCTTGACTTCTTAAAGGCAAAACAAAATCAAAATTCACATTATTTATTCTTTTAATAAATGCTGATGCCAGCAGCCATATCATCCTGTAGTCCAAGACAGGTTGCCCACTGAAGCTTAGCCTGGTTAGTACCTGGATGGGAGACCTCATGGGAAACCCAGGTTGCTGCTGGAAGAGGTGTTAGTGAGGCCAGCTCATCCTGTGGTCTGTGTGGGTCCTAATTCCCCAATATATAGAGATGGGGGCACTATACTGTCAAAGAGCACCGTCTTTCGGATGAGATGTTAAACTGAGGTCCTAACTCTCTGTGATTATTAAAAATCCAAGGATGTCCTTAAGAAAAAAAGAGTAGGCCAAGTTTGGGCATTGGCCCCAGTCCATCATGGCCTTCTAATCCAGGTGGATGTTGCACATTGGTGGTGGTTGAGGAGATTAATAAATGTCCTTGGTCTTATTGTCCACAATTAATTAGTTTGTCAAACACATGTAGATTTCAGTTTGACTGATATTACTACAATTAGAAGAACTCAATTATTTGGCACAAAAATTATTTTGATCATGATTAATCAATTTAACTGTTTAGAGTTTTTATTGGATTTATTTTATAGTTTTGCTGTTGCCATTATGGGAAAATCACTGTGAGACACAGCTTCTCAAGGCTTATTGCTTTAATAATTACTTTTCACCACTTCTGACATAACCAAAGCCAAATGGACAGGAAATAAATATCAGCTGAGCTGACGATATCATAGCCTACTTTGTTTTATTCAAGATTTGACTGGATTGTGCAAAAAAGTCCCTCAGCCTACCATACATTTCTTGTGTAATAGTCTGTTTTATTTAGAAATGTGTCACAATGTTATAATGTATTCATTCATTGATTTATTATACTGTTAATAATAATACAACAACAAAAATAATAATAATATTATTAATAATACTTTAGTATTTTTATGTATATTATTTTGGCAAAATGGGTTAAAATGTGATGTTTGTTCAGTTTAGCATTTTAAACATTTTTTTTGTTGTTAAAATTTTGGAAAAGATAAAGAAATGCATTACATTTACTTAAATATAGTTTCATGTTGTCATTGAAGATGCTAGTAATAAAACTACACAGAATTACTCATTAATCAGTCTTCATTAAGGAAAGATGGCGACTGATAAAAATCTTTATTTTAAAGACAAAAAAGAAAGATATTTTTGCTTACTTGCTTTTATTTTCTCTTAGGTGTATATGTATCAGCTTTTCCGCAGTTTGGCATACATCCATTCCCAAGGTGTGTGTCACCGAGATATCAAACCACAAAACCTTCTGGTGGACCCAGAAACAGCTGTTCTCAAGCTCTGTGACTTTGGCAGGTCAGTGCTGCGTGTGTGTGAGAGAGAGTGAGTGAGAGAGAGAGCACGAGCGAGTAGGTAGATTTGATGGGTTCTCAAATGTAACCTTATGTCCGCCAGTGAAGATTATGTTTGGTTTTAATGGGTGTTACACTATTACATTCATTTGTATTTTGAGAGTGCACCTCTTTATAAGGATGGGCCTTAGTTGGTTTCTAGATTTGATGTATATAGTCAATGCATTATCTCGCGCTCCCTGCGGCCTTATGTAAGGGATTGTTTCTGATTGGGTTGTTAAATGCGTAAGCAAATGCCATTGTTCATGTTCTCTGTTTGATAAAAGCAATATGCATTGAGAAATTGATGCTGATGGTCAGATTGTCTTTCTGCTTGTCCTCCTTTGCCCCTCTTTTTTGATGGATTCTCATTAAGCTGTTTTTATGAAGAACACTTGAACTATCTGATGGCAGCCCAGGCAGGCAGACATGTTGTTGACCACTGTAATCCAGACCACATTTGTTTAATTAATTGCAATTTCAAGTATTTATTTTTGTGTTTGTTTAAGGCACTAGTTGGCATTCTAGTCATTGCAGTTTCTTTTGTTTCTTTTGAGGGAACATTGAAACAGTGGCTTTTGTGTCTGGAAAAAAAAGTGGACAATTTGACAAGTGAAAAACCTTAAAAATAGTTATTTGTCCGAGCATGCAGCCATGCACATCAGAGTGGAGTAATTGCTTAGTCCGTTTTCCCAGCAGGTCTGTCATATGCCTTTTGTTTAAAATTGCAAATTTGTGTGTGCTGGGATGGAGGGAGATTTTTGACTATTTTTGTCGGGTTGAGCTTGTTTCAGTGTTTGTTTTATTGAGGATGTATAAATCTGTAATTTTTCATTCTGACTGCCTAATTAAAGTTTGTCTCATAATTCAAATCTGTCTCAGTGCAAAGCAGCTGGTGAGGGGTGAGCCTAACGTCTCTTATATCTGCTCACGATACTATCGCGCCCCTGAGCTCATCTTTGGTGCGACAGACTACACCTCCAACATTGACGTCTGGTCGGCTGGATGTGTGCTGGCCGAACTGCTGCTGGGGCAGCCCATCTTCCCTGGAGACAGTGGTGTGGACCAGCTAGTGGAGATCATAAAGGTAAAACTAACCCTTTAATTTTGATCAGTACTTTAATGGCTCGTTTCCATCGTATAGCACAGTAAAAAGGCTGAAAAAGCTTACGATTTTTCTATCAACCAATGTTCTGCGTTTAGCTCCACCCTTTAAGCCTGGTTCAGATTACACGATTTTAGCCAGATTTTGGCACGACCCGTTTGACGTAGGGTGTCGTGGGGATTCGTAAACAACAACGGTTGTCTCAAGATTCGATCGTCTCAAGATTCGATCGTCTTGTATAGTGTGTCATACTTTGCGACAACCTACGTCGTGTCTGCGATGCTTCACGACAAAAAGACTAGCATGTTTAATTTTTTTAACGGTCGCCCACGACGGTTCCGTCACATGTATGAGGTTGACCAATAGGAGCACAGAAGCTTTTCCGTACACAACTTTCAAAAATGGCAAAACGAAAGAGAGACGATGGTGCTAACGTTAAAACTAAAAGTAAAAATATATAAGAAAACAATATTTTACCTCAAGTTCTCTTCGGAGGATTGACCGCCCACACTGTCCTCTTCGAGCAATCCAGGAACGTGTCCATTGTCGGGTTTTCTTTCTTTTTTTACTTTTTTCTGAACACAGGACAGCCAATACAACACTCACCGCTTCATCCATTGTTTGTTTACGTTCGTTTCCGGAAGTCACTCGCTACTAGTTTCGCCTTCTCGATGACATCATGGGCGCCGTTAAAGACTGGTCAGGAAGCAACGTGTAGTCTGACGTGTCTTGTCCATGACACGACAAGATTTTAGGAGACAAAATCGCGTAATCTGACAGCGACTATCGTAACAGACGAAAAAATTGTGTAATCTGAACCAGGTATTAGTCCAAGACTACTGTGCTAGGTACCCCAACGGAAGGGTCCCAAAAAAAGTGAGGTGGTACAGTTTGGAATTAGGGTACCATTCACAACTTCTGTCAAAGGATCTCATTAGATTCAGTTCTACTATACACCATCAAAGGATACGCCTGGCCTTGGGAGCTTTTAGGACCTCTCCAGTTCTTTATACAAATCCAGAGATCCTTCATTCCACAACAGACCAGAAGTGATTCAGCCTTCTTACCAGTCTTTCTACAGGAATATCTTTATTTAGAAGAAGCCAGGCCTGAGTATATTAGACCTTGATGAATGACGATAAAAAGTTTGATTAAAAAAAACTTGGAAGTAAATCTTTAGTATCTTTTTCTGCTGGGTTCCAGGTCATATTGGTTTATCTAGTAACGAGAAAGCAGACATCGCTGCAAAGGAGGCTCTCAACTTGAATATTTCAGTGTCAAATTCAACCCTCTGATCTCAGACCAGAAATAAACTCTTATATTAATAACATTTGGCAGGTGGAATGGGATGAATGCCATGGAAATAAGTTACATGAAATAAATCCAAGTAAAAGAAAGTTTTTTTCACTAATTTCAAATCTAGGTATGATCAAGTTTGTTTTTACATAGAAGACTTACACATGGCTATTTATTAAAAGGTTAAGAACCACCATCATACCTCCTAAAATGAATGTTAAACATATTTTACTGGACTGCACTGTGTTTAATGTAAATAGACAATGGTTTTATTGGTTTTATTTTATGTGAAGTAACGAATTACAAATTACTCTAAGTACTTTTTATCAGAAATGTAGCTTTTTTTGAGTAGTTTAAAAAATGGAAGTGATGTAACGGTACTTTTACTTCGCTATTTTCCCTCTGTCTGTGGTCATTACTCTTTATATCCTTGTTTTATTTATTTTTTTATTCATTAATGTGATCCTTCAAATCAAATTCTGCTTAGAAACTTTAACCCCCAACCGCTTTTAATCATGGCTGCTGTGGAAGTACGTTCTTCAAGCATCAATTCAATCGAAATATGTAGCGTTTTCCTCTAATATGCTAAGGTACATTTCAAATTTATGTGTAGGCTACTAAATGATCTTTATATAGGCTGGCCTATCTACAGGGCCTGACATTTGGTGTGAGGATGGGGGTACTCCGTACAGTGTTGTTAACTCCCTCAAGTGCCACGTTCAAAATGAATGATTGAATGAAACGTTTTTTTTTCAACCCAGCGTTCTTCACAGTGTCTGTCTGTCTGCTCAGGTACTTGGAACACCCACAAGAGAACAGATCCGTGAAATGAACCCGAACTACACTGAGTTCAAATTTCCACAGATCAAAGCACATCCATGGACCAAGGTAAAATCTCACACCCAAATCTGGCTCATATTTACAGCCAAAGCATGTGGTATCTGTTAGCAGTGTTATTAGACTGGCTTATAAATTCTAAAGTAACATCTTTGGACATTTGGCAATTTTACTGCTTGTTCTGGTCAAGAACTGTTCACTTAAACAGGAAAAGACCAAATGACTGACATGTGAGATAAAAGACTATTCTTGAATGCCTTAAAAAGATTTTATACTTGAAATTGGGTACGTAATTTTTTACTAGCGGATTTGAGAGAAACATTTTTCCAGAGAGTAGCTAATGTCAATGAGCAGTCTTTTAACTCTTGTGTTGTTTCCTCTCGTTTCTCATTTCTTTTTTTTAATATAATTCCTCTGCAGGTGTTTAAACCAAGAACTCCTCCTGAGGCAATAGCCCTGTGCTCTCGGCTGTTAGAGTACACACCAGTGACACGACTGTCCCCGCTTCAGGCTTGCGCTCACACCTTCTTTGATGAGCTGCGCCAACCTGGCACCCGTCTGCCCAGCGGTCGAGAGCTGCCTCCGCTTTTCAACTTCACCATGACAGGTGAGTCACATGAGACTTTCATGCGTATACTTTGGATCAAAGTTCTCACTGATTGCATTGATGTCATTCAAGTAATGCATCTCAAAACACATTTCCATAAGACTAGTATCAGTTTTAGCCTGAGGCTCAAACAAGGGTATTTAATCAGCATTTTCTGTAATTCCACCTGTGAGAATCACTTAAAGGGATAGTTCACTTTGAAATAAATTTTTGGTATGTTTTAGCTTACCTCAAGGGCATCCAAGATGTAGGTGTCTTTGTTTCCACAGTAGTTTCAATTTTGATATTTTTAGGTTAAACCGTTCTTGTCTGTCAGTCTTATAATGGAGGTATATGGTCACCACCTCAAAGAGCATGCACAGAGAAGTCCAACTTAAACATGATTTAATGACTCATAAATGTAAGTACACTTTGATGGCCTAAGACATGAAACGAGCGGTTTTTGTGAGAAAACAAACAGTTTTAATATCGTTTTTACCTCTTGTAACCACAGCCACGTCCAAGTGATCTGAAGGCTCTCGCGCGAAAAAAAAAATCAACGTTGTGTGTTGATGTATGGAAATCGTCTTCCATTGCAATTTCCTGTATATCTAAATATGTTTAGATCTTCACAGTGAAGGGTAACACTTCTGAAATCTCTGTAAACAATGAGTGACGTACGCTCACAAGAGATCACTTCCGGGGCTTTCCGGCGCTTGCGCGGAGAGAAGCGCCTTCGCCCTCAGAGTACTTGGACGTGGCTGTGATTACAAGAGGTAAAAACCATATAAGTACTGTTCGTTTTCTCACACAAACTGCTCGTTTCGTGTCTTAGGCCATCAATGTGTACTTACATTTACGAGTCATTAAATCGCATGTTCATGCTCTTTGTATGCTCTTTGAGGTGGTGACCATAGACCTGCATTATATGACTAATAGATGGTTTGACCTAAAAATATCAAAATTGAAGATACTGTTGTTGAAACAAAGACACCTACATCTTGGATGCCCTTGAGGTAAGCTAAAACATCAAAAAATAAACTATCCCTTTAATGCAGACATCAGAAATCACAACAGTGAATCCAGAGCATTTATTAAAATAAGCCACGTTAAAAATCTGTTTACTTTAAAGCATTTTGATCCATTCTGATGAAAGGCAGTATAAATAACACAATACACATATCATGTTCAAACTAATGCAGCATTGGTGAGCATAAGAGAATTATCTCAAAAACATCATACAATTCTACTGACCCCAAACTTTTGAATGGTAGTGTTTTAAAAAGCAAAGGAGGAGTTCTCTGTCATTATTTATTTACTTCCCACCTTGTTTGTGTGCATGATGACATGTATGTGTGCAGATCTGAAGAAGCTTATCAGTAAATGATGATTTAAATGAAGTCTTTCCCTCACACAACAATGTATCGTATGACCAGAAGACTTCAGACTTAATCATGTAGACTACTTTGATATTGTTACGGCCTTTTTGAAGCTTGAAAGCTTAATTTCCCATGGAAATTAATTGCATGGACAAGAGCGCCCAGTTTACAGTGCGTGTAAATTATGGCAGAATTTTCATTTATGGATGAACCATTCCTTTAATTCTAAGGGTTAGAAAGCGGGCAGCAAATGGTCATGCAAAGCTAAATTACAACTAAGTTTGATGCAAGAAACCTTGACTAACATAATTGGACTTCAGGGGAAAAAAATCAAACGCTACAGAATTGATTTAGAAGAGACTAGCTCCACTTTGCTCAGCTCCTACAAAATTATCCTATTGCTTTTCTTGGATTTGGTTTTCTTCGGTATTGCTTAGTGAAACAGTGCTTCCCCATTTTATGGAATAGTGTGTTAATCGTTTCTGTTCCTAAAAGAGCATTTGATATGTTTTCTTAGTAGTTTGTTCCTCTTAGAGATGTCAACAGAGTGTGTTTCTCTTTATTTCAGAGCTGATGATTCAGCCCCAGCTCAATTCCACTCTCATTCCACCTCATGCCCGTGCACAAAGCGTAGCATCCTCCAACGGTAATGCTGTTGTTCTTTTTAGTGATGGTCTGGGAGTGAACGGGGTTAAGCATTTAATTGGGACAACATTTTATGTTAATTAAGTCTTCCTGTTGTTTTTATTGTGCATGATATATCAGTGCGTTTTGTCTAATGAGGAAAATGCTTTCTTTCATTATCTTTCATGGACAATTTTTTTCTGAAATTAGTTTCCAGATGTATTAATGCCTTCACGGCGCATTTAACTCCTGTAACACCAGTGGTTCCCAAACTGGGGGTCACAGAGTTATAAAAAGGGGGCGCCAAGGCCACAATTTTTCTTTTTTTTTGGTACGAATATATTATCTATCTGAGGAATAATCATGCATGGTTGCATGATTATTATGCATTAATTAATTTCACAACATTATAAAATCACACGGACACTCAGTGTTATTTATTGCTGCCTTTTGAAACAGAAATAACACAAATTAAATTATAGTAAAAACAAACAAAAGTCCATCTCTCCCTTTGGAATTAAAGAAAGGTGACCTCTGCTCTGTAAATCCATGTCAATATTTCCCTTTTGAAAATAACAAATGGAAATAGATCACAGAATTATTTAGTGTTTTCAGTTTGTGCATTCTTTCTACATTTCATTTGGACCTGAGGTAGAGAACTTGGATACATGGTGAAAAAAATATCTAACAATAAATAATACTATAACAGGGATAATAAATCAAGTCATTTTCTCTTTGGAATTAAATATAAGCTATATATATTAGCCATGTATTTCCCTTTTAAAGAAAATAAATGAAGTCAAAGGCTGCTTTACCTCTGTGTGAAAGGCTCTTTTGATCAACTACCTTACATATGTAACGTTAAAAGTTTACTGACTGGAGGTCTTTGGAGGACTACATTAGAGACCTTTGTCAAAATGTATTAAGAAAATTAAAAAAAAAAAAAAATTCCCCATTTTGTGAAAGTTGCAACAGTTAAATTCTGTGCAACAGATACGCTCAGCGTAGCGGAGCCTTTACAATTAATTAACCGTGACGTTTTAAAGCGAATAGAAAACCCATTATAATCAGTGATGCTGTCTACACTGGATGTGGGGCGGCTCAACGCGACAACAAATTACCATCAGTAAACCAATCCCCCTTTCTATTTCTGATGTACTCCAAGAGCATCCTGGCACAAAATGACAACTTTTCCACCAAATCAGAATGTACACGCTTAACATCAGCCAATCAAGCATGATAATACGATGATCACTGTTTAATGATAGAACTGTAATTAGAACTAAAACTTGGTAACCATGTATGAATGCATGTTTGTCATTTTAATTCAATTTAGGACTGGTGGTGGGGCTTAAGATATTGTTGGTCATTCAGCGAGTGAATTAACTAAAAATACATAATAGTAATTATTTTTAATATAATAAAACGACTACTAATAACAATATACAACACGCTAAGGATTGATGAGCTGCTGGGTTCATGAATATTAATCACATATTGTCAACTCTCAAGTGCTCAATCAGTGTTCAGCGAGTGAAAATATATCTATGCTATATTTAGATTTTACTTGCCAGAGTGTGTTAAGAATTTATTAGTCAATGGCTAATCATATGCAAGTGATTTACCCGCATTGTAGAGGGTTGTGACAGTACGAGCAAGTTAAGATGCTTAGAGATTTCGCATCATGAACACAAAGAGAAGCCCATTGCAGTTGAGAACTTGTATTATTGTTTTAATTACTATGTTTCAGTTGTGATTTGATGATTCGGGGCAGTTGTGGCCCAATGATTAGAGAGTCGGACTTGTAAACCAAAGGTCGCGGGTTCGAGACTCGGTACTGGCAGGAAATGTAGGTGTGGGGAGTGAATGAACAGTGCTCTCTTCCACTCTTATAACTCACAACTGAGCAAGGCACCTAACCCCCAATCGCTCTCCGGTGCTGCAGAAAAAATGGCTGCCCACTGCTCTGGGAGTGTGTGTGCTAAATATAGAGTGCCGAAGTGATGACGTCACATGGGTTCCCTCTGTCGAAAACGCAAAGCAATGCTTTTTCCCCAAAGACTTTTGGAAAATCGCAAAAAATAAGATCTGTGTTTAACAAAGAGTTGTGACCCTTACACGTTTTGTCTATCAAGATAATTTTTACAAGTTAATCCAAAATGTATACATTTTGAAGCCTGTATAAAGATTTTAAAAAACACAATCAGACACAATAAAGTTTAAAAAACCACAAGCATAGGTTAAAAACGTGAAAATATTTAGAGGCTTTGTTCACCTCAGACTTTATTTCAGGCGATTTAGCAAAAACCCATTAATAAATCCCATAGGCTTTAGAGCGAGGGAGTGCTAAAATGTTAACTCACTTCCGCGTTTTGGCCTACAGAGTGATGTTGTAACTTCGGCATTGTATTCAATGCTGTGTGTTCACTTGGATGGGTGAATACACAAAACACAAAGGGACACAATACTCAGATACACGCCACTTTTTTTTTTTTTACATTTCAAATCAAACAGGGTTATGTCTGAGAGTGTCTTTATGTGGGTGAATGTTGGTGTGGGGCTTGAAATTATTTATCATTTTAATATTTATAATATTATTTTTAAAAATACTGTACAAAATTGGGCCTGGCAGAAAAAGTTTTGGAACCACTTTGTTACACTATCATTCAAAAGTTTTGGGGTTGGTAAGATATATATTATTTTTTTAAGGAGTCTCTTATGCTTGCCGAGGCAACAATATCGCAATCACAAGGTCATTCAGAAATAATTCTAATTGGTGCTCAAGAAATACTTTTTTTTTTTTTATTATCAATGGCGAAAACAGTTGTGCTGCTTAATTTTTGTGGAAACCTGGGATTCTTTGCTGAATAGAAAGTTACTGACCCCCCAAGCTTTTGAAAGGTACTTGGTTGTATTTTGTGAAGTATGAAGCCTTGTGTATGCCGATCATGCTGACAAATGTTATTTTTTCAAAGTCCTCTTTTTGTTTTGTCCTTTCTCTTCTCTGTCAGATGGCTCTGAAGGTTCTGTACAGCCTGGATCTACTCTGACCAACAGCACCTGAGGCTGTGACTCAAAAAAAAAACAAGCTTACACACCACAGCATCTGAGCCACCACAGTGCACATCTCTCCCTCTGACAAACACACACAGTCTTACACCCTCTTTACCTCATAGACGGCTTCGCCTCCCTATAGCTCTAATTCACACATTTACAGACTGATTCAGGTGTCACGCGTTTCAGAATTACCACGGCAGTCTGGATGTTTGCTGACTGTCTACCGAGAACCGTACTGTACGCACACACCGACACACTGCCATGCAACAAACAACAACAAACGGAATTATACTGCTAATATTTGCTTCAGATAATAGAGGTAGTCAATATCGAGCCCGGAACGGCTGCGTAGGCCCGTAGCAAAGCTCACACGCATCCAATAACGCGACACCACACGTGCTTTGGAGGTCAAATGCGATTGGTTCAGTGGCTAGGGGCAGGTCCTCTTTCTAATTTTTATCTTAATTTATTTAAATTAACATTTACAGTGGATGTTTTACCTTGATTTGTTGAGCCGTAGCGCTCGCTCATCCCTCTCAATCTCCCTATCTGAGGTATAATACATTTCGCAGGGAACAAGCAGTCAGTAAATTATGTATCTTCTTGTAAATTTCAAGCAAAAGAGGCGGGACTAAATGTTGTGGTTTTATACAGTTATTTTAATAACTTGCTTTTACCTTCCAGTAAATGTATTTATGGTTTTGGAGGAACTTTTGAGAAAGCATCTGTAGATTATTTGAAGCGAAGAAGAGAGAGTTTGGAAAACCGCTAAACGTTATTCTTGACCATAAAGAAGGGAAAGAATGATCGAAAGACAATAGCATATTCATATTGTTGTACTGAAGTGACTTTATATTCCTGGGCATTATCATTAACTTTTAATGATGCACTGGGTCTAGGCTTTTTAATTTATGCTCGTGAGATTACGGTCTTCATCCGTTCAAAGTCATTTTAGCCCTGGAGACTGAACCATGCATCATAATTCAGTGTTTCAGAACGTTTCCTTTCTGTTTTAGCATTTGAGTCAACATGATTTTTCTGATCAATTAAGCTACTCTTATATTTAAAGGCCTTTGTGGTAGAACAGTTCTATACAATGTTTGTGAAATCTCCATCGTCAAACGTTAAATGGTCTCAGTCAATCGTATCGATCCACAAAATGACCGATATCTTTTCTTTTCTTGAGAACACGTTAACTTCTCAATAAAACCCTGTTCTGAGGCCCATCTGTGATGTTCATGCTATTCTCCTGTTCTGTTTCCTTATTCTTGTTTTGTTGTTCAGAGGGTGTGCTTTGACCAGGTTTGCTCCACCCATCCTTATGTAAATATCCTTTGGTTTTTAAGCCCTGTGCAGGATGTAAATATCAACGCTGTACCACTTTTGTGTTTTTTCATTGATGTCTTTCTCTCTTGGGCTGTCTTCTCTTAGCGTTTGAAGATGTCAGGGTTCATTTTGTTTGTCATTTACAGTATTTATTGTTGTTGGGGCTGAAAGTTTCACTTTTCTGTGAAATAGTAACTCTTATCAGCGTACTGTATGTCAGTTCATAAGCTCAATACGTTTGGGAAGGAAATGGAGTAAAACTTGAGGTGCACGTCCAACAGGGTCATGCTTTGTTCTCGACTTTTTTTGCCGAGGTGCAATGAAGTCATGCTCGTACGGTCTGCTTTTCATGAAAAGGACGCTCTCTGAAGCGAATCAATTGTTTGAAATAATGTGGCGGTTTTGCAAATCTGGCTTCAGGCCTCAAAGACAATGGAATGTGTTTATTCTTTAATCTGACATCTGTGAATCAAGCCCACAGCAACATGTATGTGTGCTCTTAGACAAATGTGATTTTTCTTTTTTTATATATATATATATTCAAATGGGTATTTGGCTTTGAAGTTTATTTTCCTCCCCTTTAAGGCTTGTTAAATGAATTGAGACCAGCCAGCGAAGTCTCTTCCCCTTCATTGCTTCTGTAATCCTGCCCTCCCCCTTGTCTCTGCCTTAAGCCCACCGTACAAACGTTAGCCTGTTATTACCTTTTTTTGTTAATTGTTGGAACTTTCTGCCTCAACGTTTCGGCCCAGGGGAATCGTGTCCTGAGACAAAGAGAGACGAATGGAGAGAGCCTGTCAGAATAAATTGAACTCATTTAATAAAGTGACGAAACTGAGATTTTAGAGGCAGTGCTGGTCTGGTGTGTGTGCTGTGAGTGAATTGTAGCATGCTTTACCTGTTTAACTTTAAATGACCATCTATGTGAATTAATATATGGTAGGATCAAAAGTTTGAGTCCACACTGAACCTTTGTGATTCAAAATCTATTTGTTTTAAAGGTTTAAATATAAGTTTGGGTTCATGAATATTAAAAAAACATTAAGACATTAGTAATGGAAACCATTTGTATTAAAATAGAAAAATTTAAAACAGGAGTAGTTCACTTTTAAAACACTTTTGCTGAAAATTTACTCACCCCCATGTCATCCAAGATGTCCATGTCTTTCTTTCTTCAGTCGAAAAGAAATTTAAGGTTTTTGATGAAAACGTTCCAGGATTTTCTTCATATAATGGACTTCAATGGGAACCAAACGGTTCAAGGTCCAAATGAGAGTTTCAGTGCAGCTTCAAAGGGCTTTAAACGACACCAGATGATGACGAAGGGACTTATCAAGCGAAACGATCGGTCGTTTCAAAAATAAGTAAAAAAGTTTAAGTTTTATAAGCACAAATGCTCGCCTTGCTCTGTTCTGTGATGAGCGTTCGTGACTCTCCTGTTCAAACTCGTTCATCAAAATGAACAAATCTTTTTTCGAGTCATGAATCGAAGGGTCCTTTATTCATCGTCTGGTGTCGCTTAAAGCCCTTTGAAGCTACACTGAAACTTTAATTTTGGACCTTGAACTGTTTGGTTCCCAATGAAGTCTATTATATGGAGTAAAATCCTGGAATGTTTTCATCAAAAACCTTAATTTCTTTTCAACTGAAGAAAGACGTAGACATCTTGGATGACATGGGGGAGAGTAAATTATCAGCAAAAGTTTTTTTTAAAAGTGAACTACTCCTTTAATTTACAGTAGTGGTGTGTAATGTGTAATATGCTGTGAATATGATGTCTGTGTGTTTAGAACAATATATGTGTTTTTATAAAAGTTATTTGTTATTTAGCAGATGCTTTCTTGCCCAAAGCAACCTCTTATACAGGACAGGCAGTCTGGAAGTGACCTGGAGTGAAGGGATATGCTCCGTGGAATAAAAGAAAAAACAGTGAGTACAGTATTATCATATTATGACACAACCTTTTTGAATCCTTGTTCAGTTTGTACCAGCTTGTTGAATATTGTAACAGGCGGTGAGGCCATAAAGTGCTGCAAGGGTGACATCAAAAACCTGGAAGACTAATTCACCGCTGGTTCCTTCAAAATTTTCAAATGGGTTTTTTTAATAATGGTTTATTTTCTCTTCAGTTTATAAATAAAATAAGTTCTCTGGTAAACATAACTTGACCATACCACTATATTTTATTTTTGCATTCTCTGTTCGATTCTAAAACTAATTAAACTATTCTAAACTTCTAAACTACAATTTTTCCTTTTGATTCTAAAATGAACTCCAATGGCACTGATTGATATGATGACCCGTGCTGGAGTTTAAGAGGGATTGGTTCATGACAGTCAAGGGAACACTGTGGTGACTAGTACAGATTACTGGTCTGGATTGGTACAGATTACTAATCTGGTGGGCTCAGATAATCCACGGCACTACTGACTATCCTCAGAAGAATACTGACCGTCATGGGTAATTTTAGTCAAAATAAGATAGACAGATGAGTTTTATAACTGTATTATTTATCTCCTTAAATACCTTATATAACTGCTTTAATTCCCCCTGTTTTTATTTTGTCTATTTTTTTATGTAAAGCTTTGGAATAACTTTTTTTCCTTGCTTTTATTTTGTGATTATTTCCTCTTTGTAAAGCACTTTGAATTGCCATAGTGTATGAAATGTGCTATATAAATAAACTTTCTTAGCCATACTTGAACATTTTGCTCCACAATGTAAATTACACACCCATATCGAAAATGCATTTTTTTTAACCTAATAAGTAGATAAAACAGCTTGGGGTGAGTGTGCAGTTTACATTGTTCAACAAAACGTTCAAGTATCGTCAATTTATGTTTACCACAGGCTTATTTTACTGATAAATTGAAAAACCCCATGGGAAAATCTCGAGGGAACCATTGGTGAATTAGACTTCCAGGTTTTGACATCATACCTGCAGCACTCTTACATCCTAGATAGGTCCTTGTTCCTATATATATTTCTCAAGATTTCTACAAGATTAAAACTCAAAGCAAAAGATGCCTTAAAAGAACTACATACTATTGTTCGCTATATTTTGTTTTAATGTCATAAGAAGGCTTTTTGTAAGACGAAAGCAAATTATAATCTTCATACACCTCCTTTGCATGTTCGAACTATCAAGAAGCAAATCATAAATTAGTGTCTTCAGCACACCAAGCTAATGTGACTTCAGAAGAATTTAAATATAGTTCATGTGTATTTTTCTTAATCGTCTATTTGTAGCAGAATTTCTCATTGAACTATCTCTTTCACAATGCCACCAAATGCATTAATCTTTAGTCATCTAAATAGTCCAATATTGACGAAGCAAGGCCGTCATCTGCTTACAAAGAGTTTAGAAATAGTTGTTTTGCTTTGTGTTTTACCTTCAAGCCTCAATCATTTTCAAACTACATTTTGAAAACCCCCAGTGTTGTGAATGAGCAATAAAAACAAGTGTGCACCAGAGGGCATCATCGCACAAATATACAAAATGACGGGCAATAAACATGCTTCTAAATTCTGTTAATGGAAATGATTTTTGAGGAACCTTGTGAGTCTGAAACCCATCATGTGCCGCTGAACCCATCAAACCTTGGCCTCACGGCATGCATTAGCATGAGACACTGATTATGTTAATAATTTCACCCACCTTTGGCCTTTTCAGATTATCACTGTCTGATGGGTGAGAGCCTTAAGAGATTGTTGCCTGGAAACAACCTGCGCATTAATTGCCAATAATTCTATGTAATCGGTTCAGAAAGATTGACGCTCTGGTGCTCGTCTGGGTGGTGTCAGTTTAATTAAATGGGATCCCAGGAAAAGTTTCACCTTCCTGGGGAAAACAGCCCATTTTCGCATTAGTATCGGCTTTTCTGTCCGTGTTCATGGGTTGTTCGTTGCATAGCCTTCAGGTCATTACTGCTGGTACTGATGCACTTTCAGTCACCCCATGATGTATCTGATTCCTCACATAACTTGTGCATTGCTTGTGTGGGTGTATTGCTTGTGTGAGTATTCCTTATGTCTGCAAAAACATCTAGTGTGATATACACCTTCTAGCAAAATGTGCTGTGTAACGCGAGAATTAACCTTGTTGGTTCTTGCACGTCAAGCGAATATGCTTGAGTTTCTGGAACTGATGTGTTGATGATTTCCATTACACAAGAGTAGATGTTAAAACTTTATGCTGATTTGTAAATTAAGACGTAGCTTTACAGTAAACTATGCTCCTCCATCCATTTACGCTTCTTTCCATATGGTGAAGTGAATCTCCTTCTGTTCGGTGTTAACGGCTGTAGTGTACTTGGTGCATCAGCACACACAACAGCTGCAACCCCACAGTGAGGTCTCCCCAGTGGAGATTGGATCTCCCCATCTGGATTGAGCCTAGTAGGGGACATCTCTAGGGTCTTCAAGTGGGCACCTTCCATCCTCAGTGTTTCCTCGACTAGCCCATGACACCTCAAGAGGGCTCGACAGTGACTCTGGCGTTCCAGAGTCACCCCCCTCCATTACCCAATCAACTCAGCCAAGCTTACTGGCCTTTACATCCCTCCTACTGCTGAGGTTGCTCCTTCCTTGTAGTTCACATGTGAGCTAACCACAATCTCTCCGCAACCCAGCCATATGCGCCAACCCGTTTGTGCCCCACTGTCTTGGTTAAAGTAGGTTCAGTGGCAACGGTTCCGAATGGCCTACTACCTACCTCAAAACACAATATCTGCCCAAACACCACCCCTCACTCACGCAACAGGAACGCAATTACTATGCAAACTATACAAATAACCCTACAGACTCTTCGAGTTTTTCAAGAATTTCACGAAACCGTAGCGTGGCGGCTTGTACATAGCCAGCCAGAATCTTTCGGTCTCAACCACAGCCAGTTCCTGCTCCTCTCTGCTGCTTCAGATAAGTTCTTTACTGTGCGACGCAACTCTTGGCCACTGAATCCGATGTCTCTGAGGAACCGGGTTTTAGAGTGTGCTACACATCCTCGACAACCCACTTCCACTGGATAAACCTGGACTTTCCATCCTCGCTGTTCTGCTTCAGTGCCCAGATGAGCATACCGCAGTTTCTTCCTCTCAAATGCCTACAGCATCCTCCCATGGTACTGTTAACTCTATGAGTTGAACAATGCGTGCTGATCAGATCGCAAAACAATATCCGGGCAGAGGTTAGTGGTGGCAATCTCAGCTGGAAAAAATAAGCCGTTGATCAAGATCAGCCAGCATTTTCAAGTCCCTAGCAGCTTCCAGTTGTCCTGGGCGAGAATTGGTGTTAACACCTTTCCTTGGTGGTTGCTCGCCTGGGCGGAAGAATATTGTCTTCTGTGTGTAACGTTTTGCTAGAACAGGCGGAAACTTATTGGTCATGTTACGCTTGCCTTCCAATGCTAAAGGCAAACATTGCAGTACTTGGTCATGGCGCCAAGTAAACTGACCTTGGCTAAGAGCCACCTTACATCCTGTCAGAATGTGCCTTAATGTGGCAGGTGATGAACACAAAGGACAAGAGTGACCTCTCCTACCCAGAGGTTTAGGTTCTGCGGTGATGGGAGAACATTATATGTTGACCTGATAAGGAAACTGATCCTACTCTCTTCCATTGACCAAAGTCTTGCAGCTCAATGTTACGCCGGAAGTGATCGCTTGCGTGTGGCGTCACTCAATATTTACACTGAGATTTCAGAAGTTTTACCTTTTACTAAACATATTTAGATATACCAAAATAGTCTTCCATTGCGGTTTCCCGTATATCTAAATATGTTTAGTGAAAGGTAAAACTTCTGAAATCTCAGTGTAAATATTGAGTGACGTCACACGCAAGCGATCACTTCCGGCACATGCGCAGACCGAAGCGCCCGTGCCGTCAGATCATTTTGTCATGGCTATGATTACAAGAGGTAAAACGATATAAATACTGTTCGTTTTCTCACACAAACCGCTCGTTTCGTGTCTTAGGCCATTTAATGTGTACTTACATTTACGAGTCATTAAATCATGTTTAATTTTGACTTCTCTGTACATGCTTTTTGGTGGACCCCCTTAGCCTCCAGTGTATGACTGATAGACAACAACGGTTTGACTGAAAAATGTCAAAATTGAAAATACTGTGGAAACAAAGACGCCTACATCTTGGATGCCCTTGAGGTAAGCTAAAACATATAAAAAATTAATTTCAAAGTGAACTATCTCTTTAAGCCCTTGCCTTTCTCACAGCCTGCTCTACCTCATTCCACTTAGGTGCACAGACCTCCATTTGGTATGTTTATGTAGGAATAAAATCCTAAATTCAGTCTGTTCATCACATAAAGCGATCTTGTCTCTTCAGAGAATTTGGACCAAACCGATCAATTCATGTGGATTCGTTTTACGGTCTCTTTATGAACTTTTTGAAGCGTCAAAGTTGTAGTTGTCAGAGAAAGGACCGAAATCGATCAGATTTCATCAAAAGATCTTCATTTGGGTTCGGAAGATGAATGAATGAAAGTCTTAGGGGTCTGGAACGACATGAGGGGGGAGTAATTTTAGTTACTGTTGCTATGTTCGACAAGCCATGCCGCTGTCACGCCACACCATGTTCTCACGCAGTGAAAAATACATTGCGGAGTAAAGAGTCAAATCCACCAACGTTAATCTACTAACTTTCCTGACTGCTCTGTTGGACAAAAATGGTGTATTTGGCAGATGGCGGATTATGATTGGTCAATCTAACTCCCTGCTAACTCTATAAAACTGTACCTAATTTAGCTAAGGCTGTCTCCTGGTTCAAAACCAGGCCATTCTGTTTTTAACTGAGACTATTTATAAAGCTTAGAAACGTGTTTCATTTTTGGCACTGAATCCAAGTTCAATGCTAATGCATGACTTTTCCTCCCACTTAAAATATTCTGAGCCATTTGAAAGAAAAATAGCCAGGTGTCTAGGAAAAAATCTCATGTTTTAGCTTTGATGCAATTGAACATTTGCAAAATGGTAACAAATTCCTAATCCTTTGTTCATTACGATTGAAGAAATTCTGTAATGCTGAATTTGTGCAGTCAGCAACCCTGTTAAAGGTGCATTAGGAACCATTTGTTGAAATTGGAGTTGGAAAGTGTTTTGTGAGAGCGTTCATTCATAATAAAGGGGATCCTTTGTAATTGTTATTTAGAGAAGTAGGAAAATGGCTTTTGCGAGCCGTGTGGGAGTGAGTCATTAATTAACTTTCAGCAGCCTAATGAAAGACCTCTAAGGAAAGAAACACACTAATGAGATTAACAACGGTGTAAATAAATTAACTTCAGCACAGCCCTATCAGTCACCATTGCCGCTGACACCAATTGCTGTTGTTTAGCAAAATCACTTCCCGTCAGTCTGGCTCTTCTATGGTCTGTTATCATTGCCCTTCTTTTGCCCTTTTAATAGAGATTTTAAATAATGAGCAAAAGTACTTGTTTGTAAGGTTTATGATTGCACAGCCATATTCACTGAATAGATGGTAAAATGTACCATGTCTATCATATCACTATGCCTATTTGTACTTGCAAAGCTATCAATAAATTGACATATGTAAGAGTGAGACTTAAATTAAGCAAAATAAACAGGCTTTGTGTGGATTGTCGAAATGTAGGAAAGGCTATAAAGCAGAACACTGGACCGAAATGACATCTTTAAATGGCTCTTGTTTACAGCGACCACAATTTCAGCTTCATTACCACACCTTTTACACCCTAAAATTAGATTATAGAAATGGCAGGACAGAAAATGTGAAGTAAACAATACAGTTTCTAACATTTTGTATAAGTCGCATGTCAAACCTCAAGAAGAAAACAGTGCAAATATTCAGACGAACTCATCGGTTTTAGGCTGCTCACGATTCCCCAATGCGTTTGTTTTGGAATTTAGATACAATTAGAGGATGACATACAAAAGGTTAGGTTCGTCTTTTATATCTAGTGTCCCAAATTGTAGTACATTTAAAAAGGTCAAAGGTGCTTGGATGGCATACCATATTCAGGTGGATTATTCTGCACTTCCTTTTTGGGCTACAACTGGCTTGTTTCATCCAAACATCAAAAATCAGTGCAGTATACTCTTTATAGTTAGTAGTACACTGTAAAAAATATTGATGGTTTAACTTTAAAAAGTAAGTAACCTGGTTGCCTTAAAATTTTAAGTTCATTGAAATGGAAAAAGTGAGTTAATACAATGAAGGAGAATGATTTAATTATCAGAAACTCAAAATTATATGTTATCTGAACTAAATAAATGATTTAAGTTGATTTGACTAAAGAAAAAATGTGATCACTACACTGTAAAAAAATATTGTTGGTTTAACTTAAAAAAGTAAGTAACCTGGGTTGCCTTAAAATTTTAAGTTGATTGAACTGGAAAAAGTGAGTTTATACAATGAAGGCGATTAATTTAATCATCAGAAACTCACAATAATAAGTTATCTCAACTAAATAAATTATTATAAAGTTGATTTGACAAATATGTTGTGATAACAAATCTTGAAAATATTTTTTTACAGTGTAGTAGCATGCAAATTGGTCTTATCTAACATTAGCAGTCCAGAAGGCTGCTGCTTAAACTCCAATATAGTCATTGATTCATGAGTTCAGAGTTGAATGAGTTAACCATCATCAAGTCATTATTGGTGTAGTTCACGTGGACTCTTGGCTCTTCCTAATAAAAATGCCATGCGTGGTTGTATGTCATTTCAAATTCTGCACATTTTCATTCAGAGTAACGCTCTGATCGTGACCCCAGATCGCACCTCGACAATCTGTTCTTGATGAATGAATTTATTGTTGCTGATCTTGTGTCTCTCGCCCATCAGTATTTTATTCTCAATCCACTGAACTCCAGACAGAGAAATGGATATGCATTCGTTATTGTACGCATCAGAGAATATCTTTTAAACATTTCTGTGATAAAGAATAGCATGAATATATCTTGAACATAACGTTGTTTATAACAGTATATTATTTTAGAGCAAATCAGGCAAATTATAAAGACATTGCAGAGAAAAATGTCAGTTTGATGTTTTTTCAGTCAAGACAATTATAGACTGTAAATGACGCTATGACGCTAGAAATGATGCTATCTATGATGAATGTTCATCTTGTAAGTGTTTTAATTTGCTTCACTCTTATGAGTAAGTTCTTGTGGAAACAAAAAGACTGTCTGCAGGATTTCAGATGCACCAGAAAAGACCTGAATGATCATGAGCATTTGTTGTACCCGTTGAATCATCTAATACAGTGGTTCTTAACCTTTTAAAATGCAAAGTAGTCTAAAACAAAATTCAAAGGCTCCATGGGTTAATTAGCAGAAGTTATTACCTCTTACCTGCGCGTGACGTCATTTAACGCCACTCCTGCATTGTTGAACCAATGTGGTTCAAAACGACAAAGGTGCGACCATGTTACTACGGTTTTGGGAAACAATCGTGACTAGTTGGTTCGTTTCTTGAACAATGAATTGCACTATGGTAGATTGTTGTACGGAAATTGGGAAACACACCCCAGGTTGAGAACCACTGGTCTTATGCGTAACACTTAAAATAGTGTTAAAAAAGCTTAAAGTGTAGCTGGTGTACAAGCTTTCAGTGATAAGTCACAGTCTTGTGCTTTTCTGTCTGATGATTTTGTTTACCAAGCAACTATAAACCTTTGGGATTTATCAAGCATTTCGACAAAAAAAAAGTGCCATGGTAACTACATTTTCAGCCAAAAATCCATAGTAACTGCATTTATTTTCATTACTAGAACACCAGGGCTAGTTTTTTTACATTTAAGTTTTACTAAGGTATAATTATGGATGCTTATGTGAATTCAAAGCCCTCCCTAAAGTCTGTAGATATGGATAAAGTTCATCTTTCAAGACAAGGCCAGAAACATGTTAATTAACTTGCTCAAGATTCGGGTTACTCTTTATTTTGAGGTGGCGTAGTTACATTGTAATTACTAAAATAATTATGAAAATGTACTTAAGAGTTAGGGTTTGGTTTAGGGTTAGTTTATTGTAATTATGCATAATTTATCTAAGTACATCACCTTAAAATAAAGTTTTACCAAGATTCTCTTCAAACTATTGCTTTGTCACAAATTTAATTGACCTGATTATAATAAAACCTTAAAGTAGTTCACTTTTCAAAAAACTTTTGCTGATAATTTACTCACCTCCATGTCATCCAAGATGTCCGTGTCTTTCTTTCTTCAGTCGAAAAGAAATTAAGGTTTTTGATAAACATTCCAGAATTTTCCCCATATAATGGACTTCAATAGGAACCAAACGGTTCATGATCCAAATGAGATTTTCAGTGCAGCTTCAAAGGGCTTTAAACGACACCAGACAATGAATAAGGGTCTTATCTGGCGAAACGATCGGTCATTTCAAAAATAAATAAAAAAGTTTGTTAGCACAAATGGTCGCTTTGCTCTGTTCTGTGATGAGCGTTCTGTGTGACTCTCCTGTTCGAACTCGTTCATCAAAATGAACAAATCTTTTTTCGAGTCATGACTCGAAGGGTCCTAGATAAAACCCTTATTCATCGTCTGGTGTCGTTTAAAGCCCTTTGAAGCTGCACTAAAACTCTCATTTGGACCTTGAACCGTTTGGTTCCCAATGAAGTCCATTATATGGAGAAAATCCTGAATGTTTTCATCAAAAACCTTAATTTCTTTTCAACTGAACAAAGAAAAACGTCGACATCTTGGATGACATGGGGGCGAGTAAATTATCAGCAAACGTTTTTTTAAAAGTGAACTACTCCTTTAACGTAAAAAGACCTGTGAAATACGCGCTATAACACTGAGATTTGGTTGTTGAAGTGTTTTGTCATTACGTGAAAATTCATATCCTTAATCCTAACTATGAGCAATGAGGAGATTTAATTCAATTCCATTTTAGAGGTGTCTATCGCCAAGTTAATAATAACAACACTGTTTTTTTTTTATTTGGTGGATGCTATGGTTATAAAGTTTTTTAAAAAATGGTAAAAAGTCATAATATTATGGCAACGTGACGAAGATCAACTGAGATTAAGAAGATTAACTGCACTTTCTTTCTCATTCTCTAGAGATGACAGAGGCTGATGGCAGAAAGAGTAGGAGATGCGTTATCAAGGGTTATCAGGCGATTTGTAAGAACATGCTCCGGTTGTAAAAAAAAAAAAAAAAATCCATCGTTGTTTAAATCAACAAAGCAGTGTCTCAGATATATTTCACTGATATGGGGTTCGAATGCGGAGCTGTGGCTGTGCATTACAGTGGAAAAACTTCAACAAAAGCACTCCTATCTAAGATCTCATATCCTTCGGGATGTTTGTCTTTTGTACGTCGTTCATTAATTTCGTTCACATTGACTGCGGAAATTACACCTGTATCGGTGTCCACGAGGCCTTTCATTTTAAGCTGGCGTTTTCTGCGCGACGGTCGATGGTACGGAACGATATCATCGGCTTAACTTGATCTGATCATTCAATACGAAAGGATTCACAGAGTGAGACTGACAGAAGAACACGCATATTTCTTTGTTTTTATTTTCATTTTGGGTGTCATTGTCTTTGCTGTACATATGCTTGCGGGGGTGTCTAGCGACGTCCAACGCCAGAGTGTTGCGAAATGGCCATCTGTCTACAATGTCTGTCAATACACAGTACACAATCCAATACTAAAGGCAATGTAATTCACAGGAGGCCTTTCACACCTCTAGACTCCAAAGGGATCGACGCAGGTTTGGATCGTGTCACTAAGCCACCATTCATCCCCTCTGAACGTGTGCGCGGCATGATAGCGGGTATTTAGCACTCATAAAACCAATCCTGTTATGTGGATGTGTGTGTTGTTCTGATTCACTCATTATCTCTGTCCCACATTACTTTCATGTTCACTGTACTTGGTTTATTGTTTGTGCTTCTGTTTTTTTTCCAGGTCTGCTGGGATGGGTTGTAGGCTAATTCCTTCTTGTTCCTCACCCTTTTGGCAGCTGTTTGGATCCCTGGAGGAAGTTCACCTGTAAACTCCTGTTACACAGCATCAAATACGGCTCTACAACATCTGCTCAGCCACAATAGTGATTTTAAAGTAGGATTTCAAATAGCAACTGTGAGACATGAGATGCTGCATTTAAATGTTTTTTATAGTTATGAACTAAAGTATCTTAGCCATGATAAAACCACTGTAATGCACAGGCTCAAAAAGCTTCACAGCGATTTACTAAATAGCATTATTATTTACATTTACATCAAATATTTACATAATCTACAAGAAGTATTGTCAATTCATCGCAAAATAATTGTTCATTAGCTGGATGCAATATTAATGTCAAATAGGAACAAAAATCGTTGTCAGTGACAAACCAATAGACTGTCAATTAAATAAAAAATTTTATTAATCAAATTATATTTTCATTGACTTAAATTATATGGCATGTTAGTAATATTAATGGATATGATATGACAAAACAAAATATGAACTAAAGTTGGCACATTTTTAAAAGTTGCCAGCCACCGCCAGTATTTTTGATGATAATAAAAAAAAAATATATCATGGCCCCCTGAAAATATATATGAATATCTGAACATGCAATATATCGAAAGAAAGAACAAAGCATAAAACAAAAAAGCTCATTTTATTCTAGTTTCATGCATGGCATCAAGTTTAATAAAAAAGCAACATTGAAAAAAAACTTGTTTTTCTACACCCAGATCGGATTCAGAAGCCCACAAAGCTTGTACATTTCATTCGGTAACATTAGGTTGTTTTGATTTATATGCTGTATAATGTTGATGATTGCGTTATTACTTATGCTATCGCTTCAATTCAATTCAATTCAATCTTTATTTATATAGCGCCATTACAACACCCAGAAAGGTGCACAAAGCGCTTTCCATAAAATACATAAAAAGATAACAGTATATAAAAATTGCAAGATAAAGCTAATCAAAGCAATCAACAAAATAACTAACACAACCACTAAAAACAAAACAAATGATTACGTGTTAAAAGCCTTCCTGAAAAGAAATGTTTTCAATTGTGATTTAAAAACACTAAACACAGTTATGTTACGTAGGGTAGCAGGTAAGGCATTCCATAAAGTAGGACCCTGGATGGCAAAAGATCGGCCTCCAAACTTTTTGTATCTACACTTGGGGATAATCAAAGAGGTGCTCTGAGAGGAGCGGAGGGTTCTGGCAGGTTGGTATATAGTGAGCAGCTCAGAGAGGTATGCCGGGGCCAGACCATTAATGGCCTTAAAAACAAACATGAGGACCTTATACTCCACCCTATAACGTACCGGGAGCCAATGAAGTGAACAGAGGACGGGGGTGATATGAGTATGTTTATGGACATTTGTAAGGAGACGGGCTGCTGCGTTTTGAACCATCTGAAGACGGTTGAGAAGAGATTGGTTAAGCCCAGTGTAGAGGGCATTACAGTAATCTAGCCTTGAGCTGATAAATGCATGAATGGCTCTTTCTAGATCAGCACGGGACAGGAATGATTTCACCTTACTGAGGAGCCTCAGCTTAATTGTTTCTGCTTCTTTCGTCTGTGTTTTTGATCCTGAGATCTGTTCTCATTCAGAAGGTTTGTAATAGCATTCCCTACCGTACAACAGTGAAAACACAGAAAACTGGAAATTTCCTTCGTTGTCTCATAAATGATGGAAATGAATATTAATGGAAGTCAATGGGGCAAAAACAGCCACGAACAGTAAATGGGGGAGAAAAAGTTAAAATCTGATGCTGCACAAAAACTAACAATGCATCAAAACCAATGTTGTTGTCCAAGACTGTGATAAAAGGTAAAAAAAATCCTGTCCACAATCATATTTTATATTGAAAACAAGTCATTTTGTGTGTTTTTTTCCCCAAATCAGTGACATCATTTATGAATTTGGCAATTAAAGAGTTAAAATCCTGAATTTTTTTGAAACATTTAGTAGTTTTGATCAGGACTGAGGTCGGTTAATAGATTTATGCAAAAAAAAAAATGAATTTTTTTTTTATCTGATACATTTTTACAGCAGTTTTTAGCCACAAATATAACGAAAGGGTAGTGAATTTGCCCAGAGTGTACTGTTGAGTTTAAAAAAAAAAAATATCAAAGCATTTTCCCAAAATATGTGTCAAAATAAGACGTGTCACCAAAAATCATTCCATTTGCTGAAACAAGGAAAAAGTTGTGGCCAAATTAAGACTAAAAAATACCCGATAGTGGCTGAAAAAAGCCATAACAGCACATAAGGGTTAAACTGTTGTACAGTCACATTTAGGTGTTTACTGTAGGTTGGTTTGCTGTTCTTCAGGCAATGCTAACAAAATTTTTAAATAACTGGAAATCAAGCATGCTAGTTAATTTACCAAACTTGCTTTATATTTATGAGCATTGAGTCGTGAAGTGAGATGTAATTGTGAAATTACTGGTTCTTTATTTCACTCTTATGCCATGATCTGGGCAATAAGAGCATTTTTCATCACGATTCCCTGATTACACATCACTTTACACACTCGGGCTGTCATTTTGTCTTGTCATAATAACCGTCTGAGTTTTCCTCTATTTAAGGGCTAGCCTGCATGCTCATAATTTAGCATAAAGTGCAATTCACAGTGATAATTAGCATGTATTTATTTTTAAATTGTGTCCCCAATGAAAGGTGTGGACACAAAGCACACATTTGGCACTTTTTTTTAAGAAACTGAATTAATAAATGAAGATATACATATAGTTTGGCCATAAACAGACAAAATCGTGGCACTATTCAGATGTTGTGTTAAAATAAAGTGACTCCTTTATTCATAACCCAAGTGACTCATCAATGTTAATTTCTTAAGATTCTTGTCTAAGTCTTTGATTTGTTTGTTGCAGGTATAGCTCTGAATACTGTAGTATTAAGGTCCTTCTCGGGTGATCTGATCAGAGGTGGACAGCACGATATAGGCAGGTATGAACGATCACTGAAACCACATTTTGAGTTGAAAACTGTACACAGGAGATGTATGTTACTATCAGGTGTAAACCGAAATCTTTCTCGCCTGACCACTTGTGATCAGACCAGCCGAGGCGGATTTTAATCCCAGGTGTAAACAGGGCACACGGCTTATCTCCATCATCCTCTCATCCGTTACCAGTGTCAGGAGAGCAGGCTCTGTTTGTTTCTGTCCAAGCCTGTCGGAGCACGCATGCTGCAGTTCTTCACAAAGCCATTGCAGGATGTAGGATGTAAGAGAGAGCAGAGAAAATGCTGTGACACAATCACAGCCAATCAGAACATGATTGATGTTTAAGCCGTATTCACATCTTGCCAGGATTACAGGCATGAATAACAGCAGTTATTCTGCTGGTAGGTGCCAAAATTGCCCCATTATGCAGGCAAAAGGCATGTTTTATTAATGACCATTCAAAAGTAGGTCTGTTTGGAGAAAATGCATTGGAATACATGCCTCATGCTCAACAGTAATACTGTATGTGAAATATTATTTAAGAAAAAACTAATATGCTGATTTGATGCTCAAGAAACGTTTACTATTATGCCGAACACAGTTGTGCTGCTTAATATTTTTGTGGAAACTGTGATGCATTTTTTTCAAGAATATTTGATAAATAGAAAGGTCCAAAGAACAGGATTTATTTGAAATATAAATCTTTGCAACATGAATATTAAATCGAACTGTTTTACAGTCACATTCTGGTATTTACTGTAGGTTGGCTTGCTGTTCTTCAGGCAATGCTAACAAACTTGGCTTCTTTGAGTATTTTAAAAGAACTGGAAATCAAGCATGCTAGTTAATTTAATAATATAAATATAAAATGTGATTTTTAAAATTAAATAAAATTATATATAATATAATGTGGCCTTTTTAAATAAAATATACATTTTCGTTACAAAAAAAGAAACGTACTGACCCCAAACCTTTGAACGGTACTGTAAGTCAGTAACAAAGTTATAATAGCAGATATTTCATCAGGGTTTTATTTTAACTGTGAGAAATAGACTTGCATTTTTCACTTTCTGTGGCAAGGAGCCACATATAGTGTGATCAGACTAGTCACATGACATTTATGGCTTTGTAAAAAAAAAAAAAAAGGCCGAAATAATTTTTTCTGGAACAGAGTACGGCGGTAACCGAGCGATTGTTATGAATGTGATGAATGGGAATGCTTAATGGACGATATTTTCCAGGTATATTGAACTCCTCAGAAGAGAGGCTGTCAGAAGTCCAAACAGAAGCCATGTTTGAGGGTCCCACAAGAAGACCACTGAAAACGTCAAGACGTCCATCTTTGTGTCGCCTTACAGTATCTGTTCCAGCCTACAGCCATCTCTTCACTGGTCATGTTTTATGGTCAACATGCAGGCAGGTTTTCGTGCAACGCTTCGAGCTGTGCTACAAGTCATCTCCTGTCATTTGAGATAGGGACCATCCCTGCCATATGCAACAAGCACACTTCATCCAGACAAGCACAGATGCAAAGGATTGTGGAGGAAATACAGGAGTGGACAGAAGGAACAACACTGGCCCATAAGTAAGTGTGCACTCAACATTTAGTTGCCATGACAGCAGTCATTTAACTAATGATTGGAAGTGAAATAAGAGGTTATGATTATGATTAAGGTCACTTCATAACAATATGACAGCGGCGTTACTCACAGGCAGCAGAGAGATCATTTGTTGGCAGAATTGCTTACGGAGTGACCGCTTTGAGTGTCATTTCACATGTATGGAGGTCAGTCAGTAATGTCAATAATGGTCTTGTGTCAGTCACATTATAAATTATACTAATGATAATGCCATTGCTAATGATTAGTTTCTGTGACACAAGCATTATGCAGTCATTTGAGCTGATGCTTGCTGTATATGCAGTGGTGAACAATCTACAAATACTTGATTTTAAAAAATCATTGCGGTACTTTTAAGGGACAATGTGTACTTTATGTATTTTATTATTTTAAATCAATATTTTTATTCATAAATATGTCATCAATGGTGTAAAATTATCTGACTTATCGTAAACGAAGAATTTATGATCTATATATACTGTATATGGGACGGTAGATCCACGGAGGCTTCCATGTAGTTCCGCAATATTGAAAAACTATAATAGGAGAGAGGGACAAAAAGTGCTAGGCTAACGCGTTTCCACAATGCGTTTTAGTTCAGAGCCAGCGTGACTGAAATCAGCAGAGCAGTGAGAGGCGCTTCATGGCACCGGCAAGTTTAAAAGGCTGCATTGCAAATCCTCGTCACCAGAAAGGTCCAAAATACATCGGAAAAGGAAATTACAAAAAACATGAGTTAATGTCGATTTTTTTTTTTTTTTTTTCCAGGTGAGAAAGATTTCAAAAGAGCTTTCTTCTCGACAGGTAGGTCAATGTTAAAGTTTTTTCATTGTTTGGTTGAGTACTTTATTTTATAGACAGATGAATATTTATAGTTAAAAGCTGATGATGATATCTAACAATGCACGTACTTCAGAAAATATAATATATATATATATAATATATATATGTTTTTCACAGTCAGTAATTCATACTGTAACATTCGTTTGTTCATTGTGTCAAGTTGTTGTTTGTTTGAAATAACAAACGTGTTCACCCGAAGAGACACTCGAAGTGCTGTTAGAAGACATCCGTAGCTTTTTGGTACCATAGATGCGACGCACATTTGAAAAAGCGAGGAGCTGGAGAGCACAATTCATTTGAATGCAAAATACACTTTCACCTCTAGATGGAGAAATTCCTACACAGTGTCCCTTTAAGCATACAACAGTATTTACTTTTGAGTAGAGGTAGACCGATTAATCGTTCGCATTTTTTTTTTGTGGCATTTTTTTAACATAATCGATATCGGACAATATCCAGGTATATCAAGCCGATTATTAGGCAAGCACATCTGTGGGCAGCCTAGTGTTGTCGTGGAACACGTGTTTGACGCACGCTGCCGCTAGAGTCATTTTCCAGCCGAGTGAGCGTTCATTGAATGTGTTCAGGCACAACGCTGACCGTTAGTTAGTAGCTGGATTAAACATGGTTAAAATGCTGGCCAAACAGTGTAAAGTGTGACTGTATTTCACTGTAGAATAAAAGGTCCAACAGCGGGATGCCGTTGTCTGCCGTTGTGGTGCATTTAAAGTTTTTGTAAAATATCATTTTCCCATATGGTGGTTGTTTTTGTCGTTCAACAGCAATTAACTAGTGAAATACGTTATTGTTAGAAGTTAAATTAAATAAAATATAATAAATCTTATATATAAAAAATTAAATCATTTAAAGTTTTTTTTCTCCTTTTTTGTGATAATTAGGTTATGTCCATTTGTCTTTGTCCGTCAACAAACAAAACAAACCAAAAATACATGTTTCAGGACATTATTTTAGTAATTATCATTTGTTTTACATTTTATCTTTCAAATAGAGGTTAAAAACCAAGCAAATATCTGCCAAAATAAATCGTATTTCAAAATATCGGCATCGGCGTGAAAAAAACCATATCGGTCGACCTCTACTTTTGAGTGTACTCTGGCGTTCAAAAGTTCGGGGTCTGTGTCTTTAAAAGTGTCTATTATGCTCACCAAGGTTGTTATTTGATAAAAAAAATAAGTAAAACTAGTAATATTGTGAAATATTATTTTCATTTAAAATAACTGCTTTTATTTTAATGTTTATAGATGTAAGCTGTGATGCAAAGCTGAATTTTCAGCATTATTACTTGTCTTCAGTGTCATATGATCCTTCAAAAATTCATTTTAATATAATGATTTGCTACTCAAGAAACATTTCTTATCAATATTGAATAGTTGTGCTGCTTAATATTTTTGTGGAAACCATGATATTTTTTTTCAGGATTCAGGAAGTTCAAAAGAACAGAATTCAATTGAAATAGAAATCTCTTGTAACATTGTATTGTCGTACACTGACACTTTTGATGCATCCTTGCTAGAAGTATTCATTAAACAAAACAACCTTACTGACCCCAAACTTTTGAACAGTAAATTGTGAACAGTATATTTCAATAGTGTTTGAAATAAAATAATCATTTTCTAAAATAAAAATTATAGTGCTAAATAATATATTTTTAATTTATTTTTAGAGTTTTACAGCCATCAACTCCTTTCCTTTGTATTCCATGGACGCAAGAAACTCAAACAGTTTTGGAACAACACAAGGTTGAGTAAACGATGATAATATGACCTATCCCTTTATGAGTTTTGCTCAAGACCGGATATTCGTAATTGCTGATAGCTTGCAATCTTTTGGTTACCAACACGGTATACAAATGCAGTTTAGCACTCGATCAGCATGACTCAAACCTCCTTTGGCCTAGTTACACGGCACTAATAACCTGCAACAGATTTGAGGTCTAATCGAGTTTAAACTTGCTGCTCACCCCACAATGCATCTCCTTCAGCCACCCACACAAACTTCCGCTCATACACACTCAGTTGGCCGCTGCAGATAAACATTGGCAGGGCTAGCTGAACCAGGCTTGCCATGCAGACAAGACTGCAACAGGCCAGGCAAGCGCCCATAAATTAGGGTGTGCAAGCGGAAGTAATAGCGCAAGCAAAACGACTCATTAACTTTGATAGCAGGGGGTTTCTGATTGCACCGGTGCAATACTGCAATCCCGACGCTGGGTGTGCACGTGTCACTGACACCGTGTCCTCTAGCGGATGTGTTTTGAAGGGCAATAAGAGGAGAAAAAAAGGATGAGTGTTGTAATAGAGCCCCTGTCTATGAAATAATGGCAAGCCGCAGGATCGGTCAGGCTGCTCAATGAGAGATAATCCTAACTGGTTTATAGTCAATTTCTTTAGTCGCATTAAATGAGAGAGCCGTAATGAACTCGTGATTAGCTATTAAACAAGTCAGACGCTTTCCTTTCCTAGTCAAAGCTGCTGAATTAGACTGTAAAAGTCCTTTTGCAGCTTTTCCTAAGATGGCAGAATAACTGCTATGGCACAAACCAAATCTTTGTTCTGCTGATGCAAGAGTTTGCAAAAAGATTTAATTATTTACTTTAGCTTCAAGCATTACATATAGTGCAGCGAAAATGACTATTGACACGGTGTGCACGGTGCAAAGTTAAGTGATGTCCTCTCTGTTGGTATGTTTCTATTCGCTCGCTTTTTCTCTCGTTCACTGGGCCTTGAGGGATTTAAACAGCATCTAATGCAATTTTAACATATCTGCAAAAGATGCATGGGTTTGGTGAGCTGTACTCCATTGTTCATTCTAGTTCAGTCTGTGATAAATCTTTCCCTTGCTACAAGCATCTACCGCTTCACTCCCTCTTACGTCAAGGTCAGAAGGAGCATGTTAGTCTGAGGGTAAGATTGAAAGAGAGAGAATTAAAAAATAGTTTGGCCTGATGTCTTAGTCATGAGTCATATACCTTAAAGTGATGGCTCCCCCACAGATGAAAATGGCGTATGATTTTATTTCCACACGGGGACCACAAAAGTAAACGTTTTGAAGATGAATTTCATGCTTGTTTTCATGCAATTACACTGAACAGAAATTGTCAGAGAATAATTAATTTAATTTTAAAGGTACAGTGTGACTATTTTTTCTTCTTCTAATAATTTTAAGGTGCTTCTGTGATCTAAAAGCATGGAAAACAGTCTTTGTGGGACTGAGTGAATAAATGATAATTTTTGGGTGAAATATTCCTGAAAAAGCTTCACCTGGAGGCTGAGGAGATGATTCACTTCCTGTGAATGTAGTTTTGTTTATTTGTTTTTATTCATGTGGGATACGGCACACAAGCTGTGTTCTAAGTTTATATCTGATTTCCTTGTGTGTGTGCGTGCGCCGGTGAGCCGAACTCAATTATTTTATCACTGCTGTTGCTTCACATGTATGTTTATTTCTGAGCCCCTTCTTTCCACCTCCGTGCACATGTTCATAAAGATTCTCTCTGACGACTTATACCCGTCTTTGTGAATTCGTCACATTGACTTTTCTTTTCCACTGAGCTGCTTTTGTCCACATTTGCACCTTAGCTGCTTTTGGCAGAATTGTGTTAATAAACTCAGATCTCCTCTCCTGCTCATCCAAAACCGATGAACACACAGCAGCAGTGGCAGAGGAGGAGATGTAGCGGAGCGTAACGCATCCAGTCGTCCTGTGGCCCGCAGCAACACTCGTCACACTACCCACTGCCAAAGCACATGATGGCTCCTGGAAACCACTCCACTGCCTCTCCCGCTCGTCCTGTTAGCTGCGGCTGTACATCATCTCTGTCCTGCTTTCTTATTGTTATTAAGAAACTTCCGTGTAGGGTGCAGCATTGTTGGGTGTCAAGGATGTCTCAAGTTACTATTATTCCAGTGGATGAAGAGAGACCAATGGACCAATCTGACAGAGGTCATCAAAGTCCACAGACCATCCATCCTCGACAAGTGAAAGTGACGTGAAGGTCAACTATGGCAACCCACACTAGCATGCAGTGGAATTTGTCCTCTGCATTTAACCCATCCAAGTTGGTGCACACATTAGGAGCAGTGAGTAGTTAACACGCACACACCCTTACCCCTTTTCCACCCAAAAAGAACTGGTTCGGAACTGGTGCTGGTTGAAATTTGGTTCGGAGTTGGTTCAACTTGCGAACCCGTTCAGAACCTGTTTGTTTTTCCACTGACTAGAGCGACCAGGGAACTACGTCGTTACGTCACTGTGTGTGTCGCTAGAAACGCTTGCAAGTACATTACTTTGTGATTATTTCTAACTCGTGTACCAAGAAGGCTTTAAAAACAATTGAAATGTGTAAGTCTTTTAATCTTTTCGTTTGATATGTAATCTTTTCTGATAAGTTATGTACCCCTGTCTTGTGTCTTTTTTTTCTTTCCATTTATTTGTTCTATATCGTGACTGTTTTCTTTGCTCATATTTCAAAGAAAAAATAAAAACGCTTGCGCCAACTTCAAGTTTAACAGCAAAGGCTGTTAAACTAGCTTCATGCCTTCTTTTTTTTTAAAAATCAAAACTGAGGCTATGTTTACACGGAAACGATTCTGAAGAGAAAACGCAAAATTGGCGTTGTCATCACTTTTTATTCTGCGTTTAGACGGGCGTTTTGGGTGGGAAATCCGCGTGCATATGGTAACGCAAAAGAGTGTGAAATTCAATGTAGTATGCACTCTAGGTGGCAATGTGGAGCACTGCCACACAACAACACCAAGTCCGCGCGCCTGCGTACGACCTTTACTGTCAAGCAGACTTTTGAGTTTTTACCCTTTACACAGGAACGTGGGTGGTGGAGCGTTTTTAAGATTTCCACTCTGGAGGGTGGTTTCACTTTTTTGCGATTTTAAGCTCCAAAAACGGCGTTGCCGTGCAAACGAAAGGCACATCCGATAAAATATTTGTACGTTTTCACCCGCGAGCGTTCTCGTGTAAACAGGGCCTTAAATGTTGACTGAAAAACTCATTAGGTTGTAAACAGGACAGCGTTCTTTTTCCATGAGGGGGTTTGGCGTCACGGCATCGTTTCCAGGCAGAGCGTTAAAAAACGTAACGTACGTCTCCAAAACATCCTGTAGAATTCAACCAATCAGATGACGACTTTGAAAATCCTGAAATGTTTTCAGTTAAGTGTGCCATATGCATCGGACGTTGAGTCAGTGGTCGTGACGTCTGAAGCCAGGAACGCATAAATGACAGAAAAACAAATTCTGTCAATGGCAATGACAGAGTTAAGTCTTTATAGCTGTCATTTGAAACCTTTTGAAACATTTCTGCTTTCCGAGCATTCAATGAAGTTCAGCCGTAAAAAGCAAGGTCATAGCAGGATAAAAACTCATCTTCATTGCTTGCTGATAAGTAAGGTCGCTTTGTGACCTATATGTGGTCATCGCTGTGTGACTCAAAAAGGAGCTTGACCTTCATTGGTTCTCTCACTCCAGGCTTTAAACTCTATTCTGTGTGTTGCGTATGCCACGCACACAATGCATTGCTTCAAAATCTGCCCTTCAGCAGCACCTACTCACTACGACCCATCATCCTCCACAACCATTGGCATGAATGATTGTGCAAAGCCACATCCATACCACTGCCATTACTGTATAATACTTCCTCACTCAATAGTGTTGAGGACTTAACTAATGTAACCATTTTTTTAGTAGTGTGAAGATAGATAATCTAAGTAGTGTGGTAGTTCGACAAAACGCTATATGGCTGAAAATGACAAATGCTAGTGTGTTTTGTTATATAATTTACAAAGTACTAAATTAAATACTACTGTTCATTACTGTATTCAGTTAAATGAATATATTAAGGTATATTCTAGTTTTTATCATAATTTATTTTAACTGTTCATCAATTTTCTATTCAAATGATCTATTTCAGCATCTATACTTTGTTAATTCGCTGTAAAACCTTATTTTTTGTGTGTCCCAGAAAAATTATTAAATTCTAAATTATATCATCTGATAGTTTTGTATTTAAAATGTTATCGCTCTTAAAGGTTTTGAAAAAACTTTTGCTGATAATTTACTCACTAATTTACTAAGGTTTTTGATGAAAACATTCCAGGATTTTTCTCCATATAATGGACTTCAGTGGGAACCAGATGGTTCAAGTTCCAAAAGAAACTTTAAGTACAAACTGCAAACTTGTTCAAAGGGCTTTAAACGATTCCAGGCGATAAATAAGGGTCTTATCAAGCAAAACGATCGCTCCTTTTATAAATAAATAACAAAGATTACGTTTTATAAGCTCAAACGCTCGCCTTGCTCTGTTCTGTAACGCACTCCTGTTCGAACTAGTTCATCGAAATTAACTAATCTTTTTCCGAGTCATTTGGTTCATTCTGCAAAAGAAACGAACGAATTGATTTGGAAAAAGATTTGTTCATTTTGTTGAACGAGTTCGAACAGGAGAGTCACGAACGTGCACCACGGAACAGAGCAAGGCGAGCATTTGATCTTATAAAACCTACTTTGTTATTTAAAAAAAAAAATGACCGATCGTAACGAATGACCGTTCAAAAGCCCTTTGAACAAGTTTGCAGTTTGTACTGAAAGTTTCTTTTCGAACTTGAACCGATTGGTTCCCATTGAAGTCCATTATATGGAGAAAAATCCTGGAACGTTTTCATTAAAAACCTTAATTTCTTTTCGACTGAAGAAAGAAAGACATGGACACGTTGGATTCAAGATGAGTGGCGTGCTAAATTCCTTTTAAAAAAGTTCAACCTCGGTGCTCTTCGGTCCAAGGTAGGACATCAAGGAAACAGTAGAGAAAAAAAAAAAAAAACTCTGATGACCGAGGCACTCCTTCATTAAAATGTCTTTATTATACAAATGACATGTCCTGAGAACTATGTGAGAGACCTGACCTGGCAATGAATATAGGAGTATAAATGCATGTTATATTAATTGTGATTTGTATTTTAGTGCTGGAAACTATGTGGGGGGTGTGTCTTGGCAATTGTCTGTGGATCTCTAACACTAATTGCCAGCACCTGTGTGTGTACTCCTACTTGTGTGTCTTAGATATTATGAACAGTTTTCTACCTGCTTCACTATGAAGGCTTCATGCCACTACACGTGGGCTTTTTAAATTTGTCCGTTTAGGACATGTCATTTGTATAATAAAGACATTTTAATGAAGGAGTGCCTTGGTCATCAGAGATTTTTTTCTCTCTACTGTTTCCAAAGACATGGACACCTTGGATGACATGGGGGTGAGTAAATTATCAGCAAAAGTTTTTTGAAAAGTGAACTAATCCTTTAAGAGTGTAGCTATTTGCTTCCTTTTTTTTCAAAAACTTTGCAGTAGTTTAACTACTTTAAACTCAGAGTAGCTTGTGGTTTTACAACCATTCAGGGCAACAACACTGTCAGAGTAGAGTTTAAACTTCACATATGGCACTAAATCTGCATTTCCAAAGTTTCCTTTCCAATATTGTTTCTATGCAAATTTCTATTTGCAATTCACACTTACTGTATTTTGACAGTGCCGCTTTTTTCTTTCTTCACCGGTTTCAGTGATTAGTGTGGGAAGCATTTCCAGCAGAACCTTCACTTGCGGAAGTGCAAACCTTCTGGCCTTCTGTATGTAGCATGTGCTGTCACGGGCTGGCAGAGCATTCATGCCCACACAATGGAATGAAACCCCTCCAGTTGCACCTGTGCTAACTGGCCTTCCAGTCAATGTCCAACTTAGGCAAACACAAAACACCAGATGCTGCTGCTTGTGCGGTGTGTTGTCCACTGGGCTGGAAATGGAAGGTCTAGAGTAGTCTCAACTGGTGAGTAGAAGAAGAAGAAGCAGTTTTATTTATATAGCACCTTTCGAGAAACTCAAGGTCACTTTACATTGTATATACAATACATTTAAACACCCACATATACATTGCAGTCACATAGGATATATATATATATATATATATATAATCACATTATCCATTATATAATTGTATGTTGCAATTATTACTTAAACGGTTATTGCATTTCTTATTATTATCAATTTTGAAAACAATTGTGCTGCTCAATTGTTGTGTAAACCATGAATACCAACATAAATGTTTTTTTTACAGGATTTGCTGTCAGTTTGGATCAATTTAATGCATCTCCTTGGTGAATGAAAGTATTGAATATAGTTGGAGCGACTGAATGGCAGACGACGACGTGACAGCCAGTTACCAACTGATGCTCAGCTGATCCGTAACTCCTCCCACTACCAAGTAAGCAAGACATACAAGTTCATCATCACAGACGTGCTTACCCATCCTCCATCCCCAAACCCTCCTTATGCAGGCGCAAAATCGTTTAGTTGCTTGTCCATGGAGATTTTATCCAGCTTATTGTTGGTCAATCTTGTCCCAACTCATTGCAGTACTTGAATTGCTTCCATGTGGGGTTATGTAACTGTTGCTTATACATTTTTGGTTAATTGCCTTCGGGGTGTTCAGACCTCAGCAAGGACAGTCTGAACTCTTCTGAGCAAAGCCTGCCACCACACACACACACACACACACACACACACACACACCACCCTCTATAAATAAAACCCTTGATATTTAAAATCTCTTTTACAAAAGGGTCCTGGCCCAACACAGGCAGCACACTTATTTAAAAATAAAACAAGTACATTAATTTACACATACAAAAATATACACAAATATATGAAGAGTTCAGATGCAAAAGCCTCTAAATGCCATTTGAAATTTTCTTCTTTAATGATGATTTTTATCAAACTTGTATATTTAAGTTCAGTAATTTCACTTAAATAACAATTAATAGGTAATTATCATTGCCATTTAAGTGAAATCACTGAACTTAAATATGCAAGCTTGATAAAAATGATCATTCTAGAAGAAAATTTCAAATGGCACTTAGAGGCTTTTGCATCTGAATTCTTCATATCTCTTTTACAAAAAAAAACAACAAAAAAACCCTTTAATCCATTTAATAATATCATTCAGAATCTCTACAATAATCTTAAGCAAACGGAGTGGTCCTGACCAGTGATGTGCGGGTTGATCCAAAATGACCGGGTGCCTGCGGTCACCCGCGGTTCGGGTTGCGGTCGGTCGGGTCGTTTGAAATAAAGATGCCAATTGACCTTTCGCCGGCCCCTCCCACAAAATGGCCATTGTCCAATCACACATCATAGCAACCGTTACTGTGTGAGCTGTTCCGTCAAACAGTAAGCGGTGCGCCCACGGCGTTAGTAAATCGGACACATGATACCCCGAGAGATTGTCTGGAGAAGTTGTGTTTTTTCCCTTTCCAAAGCCCAAAACACAACGCGAGCGGTGCCTAAGATGTATTAAACAGTGTGGACGCCCCAATTCCAGTTAAATGTGTCGAACATGGTTAACTCGTCTCGCGTGCAGCGTGCGTGCGACTGAGATTAGTCAAAGACGCACGGAGAAAGCAGATCAAGAGGATCCACAAAGGACTGTACATTTTCTAAAGGGTTGTTGTTAACATACCATGATATTCTTTGGGAAAATGAGCAGCAGTCAGCTAAGTTAGCAGTGCAGCACCGTAGACTACAGTTTAGAGGACGTTCGCAACGGGGAAAGCATGAAGCTTACATGACAACATCAGTTCATATATCAATATCGTAACGAATAGAAATAACCTTAAATAACGTATGGTTCTCTGCCTCTTTCCGTCTCTTATGCATAACGTTAGTTACTTTTTAAACACGAAAATCGCATTCAGCATGAGCATGACACGCAATCGGTTGCTGTGGTAATGAACAACCTGCTTGTTAAAGCGAACGTGCTACTCCTGTATCGGAGGCAAAATGAATAAATATGCAGCGCAAGTTATATATTTCGAACTCCAAACAATTAGCCACTGAACCAGTTTATAAAATCTTCAAGGCTGTGCTGGTTGCATTTGAGGTAACTTAGCATGGTCATGGGGTTTTTCTGATTTTTCTTGAGACTGGTAAGCATTCCCAGATAGCAAACTGACATTGAATCAACGTGGAAACAACGTCTCTCATGACATTGGAACAACGTTGATTTTGCTCATCGAATTAACGTTGAACCAACGTCAGACGCGGCATTCTTCAAAGCTAAATGAAAATCGAAAATTGGTTTGCTTTCATAACGTTGAAACAACGCGTTGATTTCAAGTTGATTTTCCGTTAGTTTTGAAAGAATGACGCGTCTGACGTTGGTTCAACGTTAATTCGATGAGCAAAACAATGTCAGATCAACGTTGTTTCGATGTCATATTTCCACGTTGATTCAATGTCAGTTTGCTATCTGGGTTAGCATCAATAGTAGTCGTGTCTCATTCATTTCTTAATTTTATATTTGGAATAAATCCCTCCACCGCATACCGTAACCCCTTTTGCTTCGATCTTGCTTGATATCGCGGAGGTATTGCTCCAAAAAAGGTCACTGACATGCACGGGAATACCCTTTGCCGTCATGGCAATCTGTCGCGCTGCCCGTGTTTGACCATTTGTTTGACGGAGGTAGCAGCAGTAACTAAGGGGGGCGGGGCTCGGCGAAAGGCTAATTAAACCTATGTATATAGTACTAGACACAATTTTCTATAAAATACAAAGGCCTACACTTTATTGGCTGAATTACTGGCACAAAGATGACACACAAGCTCAGTCTCGGTTTTGGACTAAGCACTGACGCAAGACGCGAACTGTTTCGAATGATTCAGTCCGGTTCGACCGGTTCGCTAAAAAGAACCGGTTCAAAAGAACGATTCGTTCATGAACCGGCCATCAGTCTGCAGGGAGAGATGGAGGCGGCAAGTGAAAAGGTGAAGACTGGGGAGTGGAAGCTCCGCAAATAGCTACACAAATCGAAAGAGCAAAGTGTGGGAGACATTTGCCGAAATAATGAAAGATGATGACCAAAGTGCTGGCTTTGTTATGTGTACTTCTTGCAATGCTATTAACACATTTGTGTTAGACGTCTATGGCCCAATGACGCTACGATGAGCATTTAATACTTTTAAAAAATGCAGATCAGGAAGCGGGTCGGGTACAATGTTTTCGTACTTTTTTTGCGGTCCGAGTTGCGGGCGGGTTAGTTGAAAACGTCGGTCGGGTGCGGGTTGTTTATACATTGACCCGCGCAGGTCCTGACTGAATTTCTTAAAGTCCCCAAAATTTCAAACACTACTGTATTACTACAGCAGAATGACATTCCAAGATTCATATTATTTTGTGAAATCAACACTTTAAATTCATCTTTACTTATTGAATAAAATAATTCAATATAATCTTCAGAAAAATAACAGAACAAACATGTAAGTAGCATCCTGCTTTAACGGTCCTTAGCATATAAGTAGGACTATTGGGTAAACGTTACATCACATAATTCATATTCAAGTTCCAGGCTTAGAAGTTCTATAATATTCCCCTCCCTCTTTGCAAAGTGCTGATATGCCCCCATCTCTGAACCAATGCTTAGTGGAACCACTATAGATATGTGTGGTGGGATTAGTATTATGGGATGGCCAAGACAATGGATGTGAACAGTTGGCAGCTGCCCGGGAATGCCAGCCAAACTCTAATGGTGTCAAGTCTTCCAGCATTGTCCTCTTCCTAATGCCCAGCACACTGACCTCTCAGTGTCGTGATACTGGCTCAGGCCTGCCTCCACCACTTAGGCCTGGGTCTGCAATGCAGGGGAAGAAAAGGTGGGAGGGTGAAAGGGCTAGAAAAAAAGCAGCCCGTCAGTTTCCATGCACGCAATGACACTATCAGGATGTCCAAAGGGTCCTTCGACATTTATTGCTGCCTCCACTTTGCAGGCAAATAGTATTATCCTAACGTTAAGAACATTCAGCCAAATTACACTTGCAAAATGATACTCTTGAAACTGATCTGAGATCTGTCCTCAGGGAAAAGGAGTAGGCAGTCACCCTTTGCTACTATCAGCATTTATCAAGAGCAACATTATATTAGGTGCTAACTCCTCAACAGCGCATGTTCTCACGGAAAGCTGATTCTAGCAAATCGCTTACTCGATGGGAGGGTGCGTTTTAATGCCCATTTCATGATAATTCATCACTTCTTGAGCCTCGTGTGTCTGTTTGCAAATGTCTGAGGTGCCTGGGGCATTGTGATAACCTTTGCTAGGGTGGAGTAGGTTCAGAATTGATCTAACATAGGGAACATAAGCATCACGTTTGGTTCATTTTTTGTTTGTTTTGTTTTTATGGTTGAACTTCTGTTCTTCTACAATTCAGAATGGCTGCACAGCTGAAAGGTTTATTTGAGCTGTGCCTTAGCCTGGGGCTTATTTCACTTTTGGTGAGAAAGGGCCTTTACAATTTTCCAAAAATAGATTTTTTTGTTGTTGTCGTTGTGTTAAAAAAATAAACAAGCAAGCCCAGCCTATATACTGATCTATATAAACTAGGGCTGTGCAAAAATTAATTGCGATTAATCGCATCCAAAATAAAAGTCTGTGTTTACATAATATATTTGTGTGTGCTGTGTATAATTATTTTGTATATATAAATACCTATGCATGCATGTATATATTTAAGAATTATTTGCGCTTAAATTCTGTATATATTTATAAATACATAATCTATATTATATAAATATAAATATTTTATATATGAATAACACATTTTCTTAAATATATACATGCATGTGTGTGTATTTATATATACAAAATAATTATATACAGCACACACAAATATTTTATGTAAACACAGACTTTTATTTTGGATGCGATTAATCACAATTAATTTTTGCACAGCCCTAATATAAACACAATAAACCTAACACAAAAATATATTTCTTTATGTACGTAATTATGGAGGAAATATTAAATGGGAACATATATCTGTGTTTAGTTGCAGAAAATGATTTGAATAGCCTTTACAATAAATATTAATATAAGCCTGTTAATATATTGTATACAAGTTTCAAAGTTTACCATCTTGGAAATCAAGCAGTCAACATTATTTGTCTGAATATGTCATGATGTGTATTTTATTTCCTGATATGAGCAACATCTCTTTTACACTCTTAAAGACAGTGCAAATTCGATGGCGTTTTACTAGAATTACAGTTTCCATACGAGTTAAGTGTTTTGTAGGCTATTTGTTGTTGAATAAATTATTAATTTAACAATCATTTAAATCATTAACTGCTTCGAAATTCATGCTGTTAACAAAATCATTGTTGAAACATTTGCAGCTAGCCTACTGTATGAATAAAAAAGTAGTACAACACAACATAAATACATAAGCATAAATCTTTATTCCAATTACAGTTGTAATATACTATATGCTGAAGTGTATCGTCCATCCGCCGAGCTAATGTTGTTACTACTGTAATGAATATGACTGTAATTTTGTAATACGCAGGGGAAATTTCAGACTTTAAACAAATAACCATTTACATGTTTAGGACGTTTGTGTTGTAAGAATGTACAGGGAGACTTAGAATATAAAAACTGACTTGTTTTCTTAGTAAAATCATTTAATTTCCTAATAATTTAATAGAACGAGTGAGCCTACTAAGGAATACCAATATGGTGGCACGGTGGCTTCACTTTTTATGACGTCATGGGCAATTGAGTTCTCTATGTAGATCAGTGGGAGTAACGCAATATTGTAACGCGTTGCTTTCAAAAGTAACTTTCCCAACACTGGGGTTAACCAGGACTTCATTTAGTCCACTTTGACCAGTCACATTGATCTACCTTCATTCAACAACTGAGGCATAGAAACAAGTCCTAGCCTACACCACAACACCCCGGTGAACGTGAGTTCACCAAGTACCACATGTTCCTGGATCAACTTTCCAATCAACCAATCAGACTTGAGAGACAAGTTTACAGTTTTATGTCAAGTTTAGGCATGAAGAACTTAAACATCAGAGTTATTCACCTATCATTACCCTATGATTTTAGGGAAAAGTTATGGGTAGGGATTGAGTAAGGACTACATTTTGGGACAGGAATGTTGATCCGGGATCAACAAAATATGCTGGTCCAGGACCATGTCTTACTTGGCAAAATCATGGTGGCCACCCCATCCCATCATCTGTTTCGCTCAGATGTACGTCACAACACAGAGGAAAATGTGTACTTCCATTTCATCATGAAAATGAAAGCTGAATAACAGTATAATCGTCAGTAAAATTGTCTCTATGCATTTGAAAGCCATTTTGTGTAAGTAACAGACTGGAGTTTAAAGTTTACGTTTTTTGACAATTCAGAGCAACTGAATCACGAATACGGAAAAAAACGCATACGAAAATTTCGGACTCGTATGGGCAAGGGCCTTAAGTCACTGATTACTGAAAGCCTTAAAGTTTCACTAGATCTCTTTGGCACGTTCCTGAGAAAAGTAGAGAAGAATTCATGATCAAATAATTATTTTTAGTCATATCATTTCAATTAATCTTTTGCTCTAGTTCACAAGGTTAGTCTAAATGATTTGTTCATGAATTGAATGACTCTTGGGATAAAACTCATGGCTCATGAATCTTGAATGACTTGGTGTGCTTGCAGTGGTTGACCGCTCAATAATGAGGAACATTATTAGCAAGTAAAAATGTTTGGGGTTTTTCCCCCACACAGAGCTCACACACAAATCATTTGTCTTCCGAATACTTGGGACTATAGCTCACAACTTATTGTTATATTATATTTTTATGATGTTTAAATGGCACTTTTAATTTATACATTTATAATTAATTGTAACTCGAAACGCATTATACAAAAATCTTCCTTTTTTATTCCACAGATCCAAAAAAAAAAAGTCTGGTCGGTTTGGAAAGACATGAGGCTGAGTAAATGACAGGTTTTTTTTTTATTATTATTATTTTTGCATGTACTTCTTAAATAAAAAGGTTAATTTCTGACAGTGGTGTGGAGAAGTTGAAGGTTAACAGGAGAGACGGATCACTTAACCTCACACAGCCCCAGAGGGCAGAGGTGTCATGTGGTACATGGACTACAGTTTAAGTGTCAGGTTAGATGTAGTGACCTTCTATGTAGACAGCGCGTGGGAGTCTTGAATGACAGGAGTGCAATTATTTCCAAATAATTTATTTTTTTTTGCCTCAGAAATGGCTACTTCATTTTTGCAGTGTTGTTTGTGGTGAGAGAATGCAGCGATCAACTTTTCCGCTACTTCATCTAAAGGCAAAAACCATCAATGCACAAAATAAGCCATTGAAGGTTAACAATGGTGGGCTGTTCCATCAGTGACAGTGAAGTGTTGCGGCATTAAAAATGTGATCACCGTAGTCAAATATAAATAAGCAAGAAAGAGAAGTGAGAAACAAACCAATGGCAAAGCTAATCAAGTCTCTGCCTGGGGCACAAGGCTAACAGACAAACTCATAAAGAGTCCTAAAAGCTCTGGAAAATGCACTTCTGCTTAATGGCTTCCATCTTAAAATTTGCCCTTCTTGCTGCTAAGCCCTGCATCGAGCGTTTGATTGCTTCTATCTGATGTATTATTCACATTATGCTGAGAGAAGAAATACTATCTATGTTATGTTGATGTGCACCCTTATCATTTGTGTTGAAACCTCAATTTCACACCGTGTGAGACAGGCATACTGTTGAACGGATGGATTTTAAATTGACTGGAGATTTTGTGATTGTTTATTTGAAGACGAGGAAGATTTCAGTTAGTGTTTAGAATGGTGAAACATTGTGTGCTTTGTGCAACCCATGTTTTTACATTTGCCGCAATTCAACAGTGGAAATTGCCTGTAGTGACCTTTGAGTGCCGAATCTTTCTTGGTTTTTCATTTTTATTATTTGTTATGATACATAATTAATAAGAAGAATAATTACTAATTTAGAACTATTACTATAAATGATTCCACTCATTACCAAAATAGTACTGTGAAAGTACCATGGAATAGAGGGTAATACCATGATACATGTCCAAAAAACCATGGTAGCATGGTACAAATTGGTGGATTGGTGGATCTAATTATACAACATGACATCATGACTTTTGCGTAAACATACAGGCCACTTTCAAGTCAAGTGGCGTATTATCTATACGCATTTTGAGCTATCCACGTGTACTGTATCCGTGTGTATGTCTACGCCATTTAATGTCCGAGTGATTACGCGTGTATGTATGTAAAATGTAGATCTACATCTGGAGAGCGATATTTTTTTTCCTAGGATGGTAGGGGAACACTCATAAATGCTATTAACCCCAGTGACGGGTAGGTTTAGGGACAGCTTTGATGGCACGGCAAAAAATGGAACTACGAATTGGTGTGTCATACATTACACGCGCAATTTCGTGAGATCAGTCTGAATTATATATTTTTGAATCATTTTTATGTGCTTTCATTATAGGTGTAATTAAGAATGAAAAAAAAGAATGAGCTTGAATTTGCTGGGTAAATCGAGTCTCATGGATGGATAATGGGAACATGTGGTAGACCATATTGAAGGATGTAATGTCCACTAAGCTTGTTGCACATATTCCATATGTCGAAAGCGGTGCCGTATTAAATTATGAGCTGGAGACTCACCTTCCCCCACACTGTCCCACAAATCACTGCATGCTTTTGAAGTGAAAGACATTGCATAATTGCAGATGGTTGTCCAGATGGTGATTATGCTCACCTTGAAGATGACCACATGTTTTGGCGAAGCTCACATTGGGCTGCTCTTGTTTCGATTCACCCTTTCAAACGTCATTGAGAAAATTTTGCACACGAGCCCATGTAGATTTCAGCGTTACATTGAGTCTTGAACTTTTGTACTTGTCGGTTTGCACGCTTCATTAATCGCAGTGAGCCTCTGGTGTTGTGTGTTTGGAAGAGCTGCTGTGAGTTGGCGCTCTCTCTGATCATTTTTCCTCCCTCTGATTCGTATCATCACATTGATCACTGCATGTTCCACATTTACAGCAAATGATGGATCCCCGCTGCACACGCCCTCTGCGAAACATCATTCCCTTCTCTCATCCCTCCCTTTCTTCTGCTGTCCATTCTTCGTTTTCATCTAATCCCTTCAATTCGTCTCTTCTTCAATTTATCCCTATTTTTCTTTCAGCTCTTCTTTTACATGCCATCTCTGTCGCCTCATTCTTTCTTGTTCAATCCCATTTCTTTTCTTCATCTCATCCCTCTTTCGTCATCTCTAGCCTCTTTTTTCATGCCATCTCTTTTTTTTTGTTGCATTTGTCTGCTCAATCTTTTCTCTTTTGTATGCGTCACCTTATACATTCTTGTTCCCCCTTTGCTTTTATTTTTGTTATCTTTCATCTCATCCTTTTCATTCCATTTTCTTCTCTCTGTGATCTCATCATCTCATCATTCTCTCATTGCATCTCTTTTTCATGTCTTCAAATTCCCATCTTTCTCTTCTATAGTAGTAGTAGTAGTTCTTTATTGATCCCAGTTGGGGAATTAAAGTGCATTAGCTATACTATAATAAACATACTATATTACACATATAATAAATAAACAAACTGCCATCATCTTGTTTGAAGGATAGACCCCTTTTGGGCCGACGTCACAGTTGCGTCACGGCGCTAGCTGGAGGCAAAACAAAATGAAAACTGGAGGCGGCCAATACAAAACAGCACAGATTCGGCTACATAATAAGGAGCTTAAATAATTGTTACTATTATTAAATGTCATCTTGTTGTGTTGTTTGGTGCAAGAATTGATGAAAAATGAATATGCTGTATCTGGAACTTTTATTCACATCATTAAAATCGCACTGTAATGTCATTCTTTACATTGTCGTGGTCTCTGCGCTGGCTCGGCAGAACTGCGGATCATACACACAAGTCTTGTACAGGACCATATAGGCATCTAAAGATTTATATGCCCTCAGTTTCTATTTACGATCGGTTTCTCTATAAGGTAGGTGTAGAAGTCAGGCCAATCAACCGAGGTAACGTACGTTAATCCTGTCAGATCGTCCATGCATTGAGTGAGCGTATAGGCGGCTACGGGTCGGCCAATCTGGTTCCGTCCGTTAAAAATAACTTTTGGAAATAACAATCGCGGTCCTGGACACTGAGTGACCTTACACATTAAGATAATATCGGATTTTCTCCAGTCATTGTTAAAAAACAAGCTAACAATCCTTGCTAACTAGCGTTAGTGAAGCGGCCAGAGGGATCTTTCTGCCTCCACCCACAAAAAAACGTCAAGGGTCTATAAGAAGGACAATCAACCAGTCCCAATTTGTCATCTCTATTTATCCCATGTCCCTTTTCATTCTCATTTTTTACCTCATGACTCTTTTACTCTTCATCCTTTTCATCTCATCCTTCTTTCTCTGTCATTTTTTCATCTCCAATCTTTCTTTCGCCATGTTCTCTGTTGTCTCATTTTATCCCTCTCTATGTCTGTAACCTCCTCATAGGAAATAAAAACGAATCTCTTTAATACCTTCAATAGATTCAGCCCGCACCAGAGAGCAATGGAGAGCAAATGGAGAGTCATTTGCTGCTTCTCAGAGTTTTCCTCTTGAGAACAAGACCTCAGTAATCTCTTTATATCGTTTTCTTTTCTTTACCTTTCTCCTGTGTTACACACACACACACACACACACACACACACACACACACTCCTCCATATCCTAATATCTCTATCACCGTGGGCTTGCTAAGGTGACTCTACCTGCAGTTTCTCTGCCAGGGGAGTGTATGAGAGAGGGACTTAACTACACATTCATCCTGTGTTCACATCTGCACATGCGTGTGAACCTGTCGGTCCGTGCCCTTCTCTGCTCGCCCTCCTGCCGTCTGTGAGTCCGTATGAGTCAACACGGTGAATGTGCATGAATTTACATGTGTGAAGCCTCACAGGCACCCAGCAGCGTGTGGCATTATCTGTGATGGAGTGTGTGCGCGCATGTGCGCTCGCCATACGTCTTCATCAGTCATGCTTAATGCTTCATCTCCGCATTTGTCAGTATTTTGCATCAACATTCCCTCCCTCTTTCCATCGAACCTGCAGCCCACCCTTCTCCACCTTGTCTCTCTCTCTCTGCATGGCTCACTATCTCTCGCTCTGTCTCACTCACTCATTGATAGTGGAGCTCATGTGACCGGAATGCTGATTGGCTAATCACTATTCCATGGATGAGGTCGTGTTGTGGGATGGAATGGCAATCTGTCTCTCTTTCCATGAACAGAGGGACCACACAGTCAACTCTAGGAGAACAGAACGAGTCTCTCTCTCTCTGTCGTCTTCTCTTTCAGTCCAGCTGACATGTATAGAAGGCAGATAGAGAGCTTGATAACGTTTCATTTAACCTGAATTACTTTTCTTTTTTGGCATGGAGGAGAGTGTGGTAAGCTGTGCCACTTTTCAAGTTCTTCTCTAGTCATGAAGAAACGGGACATTAACTAAAACTAACTCCTATTATCTGTTTAGGAAGTTGTTGAAAGTGGTCCAGTGAGTCAACTTGCCCCACGTTAGGAGTATTGCTGAACCCTTGGGAAATATATGAATGATTTGCATTCAAAATAATTATGTGAACAAATCACATTCCAAACCTTCCAATTAAAGGCGTAATAATCGGAGTAGGGCTGTTGCGTTATCAGATCACTACATTATTATCACAGCCAACGTTTTATTTTTTAACTTGCTTAACTAACTTTGTTTTGTCTTTTTTAGCCAATAAATCACACTGAAAATACAAGAGTAGGGAGGTGGACTGAGACAGTGGTGTCTTGCACACCTTATTTTTATGGAAGCTAACTTTTTTGGATGCTGGTAAAGCGTTTGACTTTCGTCTGTCATCTCCTTGACATGATTTTGTGTGGCAATAGTACAGTAGCTACTAACTCTATTGTTGTCTTATTGTTATATTTAATGATGGGTGGCAGCCAGCATTAAGGTACAAAATCGCCACATGTTTGAGTGTCAATAGCTACTGGTGCTGGATTATTTAGGATATTATCATAACCGTTCAGTATATCTTTTCTTGGGGTTATCATCAATATTGTGACACTCCGAATCTGGATATTTATTGAAACAAATTTCTGCATTTCCATATCCCTGAAGCAAAAGTGATTTAACAAAATTATTTTTTTACATGCCACAAAGACAAACATCAAACATGTTTAAATATGTTGTGCAGTAAGAACGCATTAAGTGACCATGTAAACAGGCCCATTATTACTATTTTTTTACCGTCACTTGATCAATTTTCTGTATCTTTGCTGCAGTATAATTAATTACTTAAAAAAATCTTAACAATACAGATTTATTATATAAAAACAGGGATGAGGTGTGTATCAGAGATGCAAAATCAGACAAGTTAAACTGCAATTCTTAAAAGACTGATATAGATGGACATAAACTATCAGTAGATGTTTTCCGTCTTAAAGTTGTGTTTTTTTTTTTTTGCGTGTTTTGTAATTATTTTCACGTCTTAAACAAATCATCAGTAGATGTTACCAGATCATTTTGGACATGTAAGTACCACTAAGCTTGTGTTTTTATAAACACAAACCTAAATCAAGGCTCTTGTGTAAGTGTTTGCTAAATTAAATTTTATTTACTATTACTTCCTCGATGGTAACTTGCAGCCGATCTTGCTTTTATGTGCTAACAAACACAGCTGATGATGGGTGACCTAACTGTCCACATTTATGTACTTTATTGCTTTTGTTGTGATGTTAAAATGAATGAATGACAGCACCAATCAAGCAGTCTATCAGCGGCTCACATTCATATCTCTGTGTATACGGCAGTACTGGCATGCTGTTTAAAGGGGCTTTTCGGAGTTGGATTGGTCTCCTTGTTTCATCTTCGTATAACTATAAGGCCCCTATATGCACCTGTATGATATTTATGCAAAGTCTACTGTCACCACATGACCCTATAAATGACTTTATACTTCAATCTGATTCCTGCATTTCCCTGATCTGCACTGAGGTGTTCATGCAGCAGGCAGTTGTGCGTGTCTATGAATTTTAAATTCCTTACTAAGTTTTGAATTATGGTCTTGTTCTTGTAGTCATGTGAATGATTTTGCATTTATTTGGGGTCATAAATTCAATTAAACCGTATAAACTGTGTAATGTGCATCTAATAACAGACTGAGCTAGCAAAAATGTAAGGAAGGGTCAAGAAAACTTTTGTCGTTTTCTGGGGATGTTACCAGTTTCTCATTGACTTCTGTAGAGGAACTACATCATATGTAGGCTATACGCACATACAACCAGCACATTTAGCCCAGAACACAGCATTTTTTTTGGATGTTTGGTAAGTCCAGTCACGAGATGTACATAGTAAAAGCTGATTGTATTCCTATACCTTTAGGTTCCGCATCTTTAGGTTTGGTGATAAAAAAAAAAAGCAGACCTGGAAAAAAAAATTTTTTGGTCCAGTCCAAATGAACCAAGCAAACCATACTACAAGTGTCAAATGGTTTAAAAGCGTATACTGACTAGTTGACCTACTGATTTTATCTCGATAGCAAAATGCATCAGTGTTTTTCACTGAACCTTAATGGATTTAGTTTCCCATGCAGCTTATCACTGAACAAAATCGCCTGTGTGAAGCTTTTGATTACTGAGTTTGCTTGTCATGTAGATGCAAATTTCTTCAGTATAATTAAAACATATTTATAATTAATTAATATAAAGTACATCTCACAGTTATCTTGTCTGCCATGTTGTTAACTCCTGACTGTTAGGGTATTTCCTTCTATGTTCTATGCCTGTCATTCTCCCCGATTAATGGTAAATCTATTGCTGATTTCTATGAGAGATTATTCCATAGAAAATGCTTGCTGACTTCATTCAGGTACTACTGTAGTACAAATCAGCAGAAGGAATCTAACCTTTCTAATGTAATATTCAGGGGTCAATAATAGTTTGTGAAGGGAGTTAGCCTTTCATCTCAACGGCCCTTTTGGCATTTTGGTTTTTCTGTGCTCCATGTTCCTTTCTGCAGCTTTAATCTCAGTTGAAAACACAACCATGCATTACATACATCAATAAGTTCCTGCTGCGAGATCTCATTTCCTGCTGTCACCCGTGCGGACCTATGTCCCAGCATTCCCACGGCGAGAGCTGACTCTACTAGAACAGAATGGATGGCTCATGCTAATGATAATAAATCAGCTACGTCATCCAATCAGAACACTGTTTTGCATCTGTTTGTGGTGCGTTCGTTGTCTTTTCTGAATGTCACCGAGAGTATGTTTGATTGTGTGTGCCAGAGGAACTTGTGTGGGTGTGTATGTTACAGAAAGAGAAGGGAAATGAGACAGACAAGGGACTCACAATAACCAATTCCCTACAGGGCATCCCTCTGAGCTGAAGGAAGAGCGAGAGAGAAAAATCTGTGTGTAAATGCATGTGATTGAATGAGACCGTACATAAGAGACTCCTGCAGTGATGAGTTTAAAGCCTCTACCTTATGTTCAAACATGAGATAAGTTATGTGTTTCAATGTGTTTGAGCCCAAAATAATAATAATGGGGCAGTACAGCTAACGTTGAAATGTATTATCATTTTCTTAATCCTACTTTTTATTTTCTCTCCCTGTGTGTGCACACTAAATATAAAATTAATTAATGAACTGATTAAATAATAAAAAATAACATTTTGTAAATTTATATATTTTTTTAAATGTTTTTATTATATTACATTTATATAATGTATAATATAAAATTTTATATATATATAAATATATAAAACTTAAATAGCCGTTTAATAGCCTATTTACATGCAAACTGAATGGTAATTGACGTCTATATGAATGTTGCTTAAAACCGCTAAAACATGCATGTCGTGACTTACTCCTCAGCCGTAACATACATTGTCTCGTGGCTTATTGCTATAGTATTCATGTATGTGCATGTGTATACATCCATTCTTGAAGTCCTCCAGTCACTGAGTGTGACTGATGTGATTTTTTTAGGGTAAAGCCGCGGTTACACTAGACTTTGAGCTCCATTGACTTCTATTCATACCTCATGCAGTTTTGTACACTGTACTACACTCTAAAAAAATGCTGGGTTGTTTTAACCCAATTTTGGGTCAAATATGGACAAACCCAGCCATTGGGTTATGTTTTTAAATTACATTTTTAACCCAATGTTTGAGTTTGTCCATATTTGACCCAAAATTGGGTTAAAACAACCCAGCATTTTTTAGAGTGTAGTACAGTGTTATTAATATTTGTGGTTATTGTTTATTAAAAACAGAGTCCCTAAAGCATGACATCATGTCTAGTTCGTTGTGGTGTGTGAAGTAATATTGAAAAGGTCCTTGGCTTAAGGCTAAAAATACACAATGTAATTAAGGGATAGTGCTTTGTATCACAAAATAAACCTCAACAGAGTGATTGAGAATATGTACCTGATAATATAATATCTTGTATCATCCTGAAAGTTTATTTTGCAATGTCAAGCTAAAAAGTTCATAAAGAGATGAAACTAATCCATATGAATTGAGTGTTTTAGTCCAAAAGACCAAAGAGATATGATGGTTTTATATGATGAACAGATTGAATTAAGGTTTTTATTCACATATAAACATTAATCAACTACTCACACATCAATTGTGGTAAATTGAAGCTCAAGTTCGCTTGAAGTGCAGGAACCAATGAGGTTCATTATTGTGCTTCAGCCAGAACCAATTAATTTTGTTCTCTAAACTTTAATCATAAAATAAACAAACAACAAACACTATAGTGGCAGGGCCTCGGACAACTCCCGCACAAACATAAACAAAACCCAATGTAAAGTCCAGGCCTGATCCTCTCTCATCCTTTTTGTGCATTGCGATTCTCGGAAATGAAAAATGTCATGATTCCTAAATTATTAGTATCGATACTTTTATGAATGACCGCGTTCCAGATTTGTAAGAGACGTATTTCATGTTAGTGTCGCTTCCAGTGTCTTTCTATGGACGTCTGTGTTTTTTCTCCTCATGCACGCAGCAAAGAAGCTGCAGCTGTCATGAGATAAACACTACAGAAGTGATTCTGTGGCCGTCGGTCAGTTTTGGAGTGGCAATCCGGAGTGTCGGGAATTTTCCCGGTGGACCGGTAGTGTTTCGAGGCCGCGAGGGCCGGTCTGACAGTCATACATTACAAGTTCTTAGCAACACTATCCGCTTATCAGCACTCGCGTCACCGGCCTTGCTCCGTTCCCACAGCTCTCTGCCCCACCCTGCGTGCCACAATCTGTTCATCATATAAAGCAATCGAGTAAAACTTTGACTAAAAATTTCAATTCATATGGATTAGCTTTATGATCGCTTTGTGAACTTTTTGAAGTGTCAAAGTGTCAGTTTGCGTAGCTGTCAACGGAGATCAAAAAGATCTTCATTTGTGCTCCAAAGATGAATGAAAGTCTTACGGGCTTGGAATGATTTGAGGGTGAGTAGGCCTAATTAATGACAGTATTTTAATTTTGGGGTGAATCATCCTTTTAAATAAATAGGCCTACTATTCTTTTGAACTTTTTATTCCTCAAGTAATCTTGATCAGTTTTCACAAAAATATTAAGCAGCAAAACTCTTTACATTTGATAATTAATGTTTCTTAAGCACCAAATCAGCATATTGAAGGATCATCATTGTAGACTTTTGAACAGTAATGGTGTCATTTATTATGCGAGTAAAACGTGAGAAACATGAATCTTGTTAGGAAGGACTGTTTATTTTGATTGCCATATGTGCTGTAAATATTTAAATGGTGTTCAACAAATGTACTAGCTTCCTGAAATGTTAAAAAACAGTCTAAACTTTAGTATAGTAACTTAACGAGTTTCCTAATTTATCGTTTTTAGAAAGAATTGTGTAGTACTAAAAGTGGGAATTATCCTTGTCAAGTGATTGTTTTGATGGAGAATAAAGCTCAGGGGATCAGTGTGACTGTGATAAATGTACATTTTGATGTTTATTTTACAGTATTTGTGGGAGTGAGATTAAACATATATGAGTTAGAGAGATGGGGAGAGAGAGAAAGATGTGCTTCTGATTGGATTAGAGGCAGTGCCGAAGAGACAGAGAGAGAGAGAGAGAGAGAGAGAACGAACGAGAGGGCACGAATGCAGTTTACACATTAGCCCAGCTGCCAGAAATTACAGCAAGCTCAATTCTGCCGGACTGGAACAGGGGGCCGTGAAACGGGAGGATGGCAAGGACGCAGAAAATGAAGAGAACCCAGCATTGCATTCTCTTGGGAAATGATCTGAGGTGAATAAACAGAAACCGCAGAAGAGGCTGAGAAAGAGAGAGGCAGAACGGGGGAACCGAGGAGGAGGGGAGAGCCTAGCGTTCTCTGAGGTAGCGCCTGTGGAGCCTGCTCATGTCGCTGCATGTGTGTGTGTGTGAGTGCATGTGTGCTGACATGTTGATTTATAGCTGCATGTGTAATTCTCAAAGCCCTCCCATTAGCAAGTCATTTTGCATTTATGCATATGACCGGGACTGATGCGGGGAGCTACTCGGACACTTGAGCTCATTTGATATTTTTGTTTGATCTTCTTCGTTTTCGCTCTTTTTTTTTTTTGCACACATTCATCATTTCAGTCCTTTTGGCATTCTTTTGAGGTTTGTCTCTTTCTCTCTCTGCCAGTGCAGTAGACTTTCACCGCCTCAACTGAAGGAAAAGAGCCATGGGTGAGTGTGTCATCTGTTCTTCATCCCTTCTTTTTTTGCATGATGCACTCTAAGTTGACTGCAATAATTTTCCTCATCCCTCTTTTTTCCCCCAAGTCCCCCCTTTTTCTGTTGTCCATTAGCCATTTTATCCCCTTTCATCATCTCCTCCTACTCTTTCTTCCTCTCTTTCATTCTTTCCCTCATCTGTCACGGTCCCCATCTGCCCATCCCTCAACAGCCATTAACAACTGTCTGTGTCACAGGAGCACTCAACCTAAACCAATGCGCTCAGGTCAAACACATCCTTCACACATGCTTCGCACAAACACACACGCAGTACTCGGATATCGTCACGGCAGTATATGCGTCTGCCGGTGAACTCTGCTTGTATTTCATTGGTGAGGCAGGGAGCGTCCAGATTTATGATGATTGTGACAGTTTATCCACGATGCTGTGCTTCTTCTGGCTATGCTACCACTGCCTCTATGTGTGTGTGTGTGAAGGTTATTTAACTTAAAGTCCCCGTGAAATCAAAATTGAACCTATTTACTTTGTTAGCGCATATTACTAGTCTAGTGGTGAACAATTAATCCGTGCAAGTAAATATATATTAAAAAAATGTTTTACCTTGGTAATCTTTAATCAAAATCTGAAAAGTTACTTCCGGTCTGGAACGGTTTCTTTTTCTGATGACGTAGGTTTCACAGCTTGGGTGGGGAAACGCTTAACCACTCCCCTCAAACCGTTAGTTTGCTATGAGCGAGAGATGGAGAGGAGGAGCGCTAGAGTAAAACCCTGCCCTCTGTTCAATATTCCGTTTCACTTGGAAATACGTCACAGCACTGGAGAAAAATCGTTTGCAACTTCCGGTTCACGGGGACTTTAAGCACCTGAAAGGAAGGGGAAACATACAACCACAAATATAAACCACTAATTTTGCGTAAAGCAGCTATTATTTTATGGTGTACACACTTGTAACGAAGAAATATCATGAGATCTCTTCAATATCTCAAGAGACTAAATTGAGACCAAACAGAGACTACTCAGAGATTCTCAGAAGTTTAACAAGAGAATCAGTATGAAATCAAATATTTCTCATCAAATTCTAGTTATGCTATCCACATTAATTGAATAGCTGTATATATGTATACATTTTTATTTCCCCAAGTTATCTGAGACCTCCATTAAAACTCCTGAGTGCTGAAAGAGCATCCACTGAGCAACAGGATTCTCTCAGTTGCTAGTCTACAATAATATGAGGATCTCACCTAGGGTTGGGTATCGAGAATCGAGTATCGATTGGAACCGAGACTAACTTTTCGTTTTTCCCGGAATCGTTCAAAAGTTAAAATTTCGATTACTATATTCACAGTCCGCCGAGCGGAAGAAGAAACCGCTGAACAACACCAACGAAGAAGCGTCTACCGGAAGTGTTGGCATAACCGCGCGAGTCGAACATGAGTACCTTACGTCGCCGATCCAAAGTGTGGCTTCACTTTTCTAAAAAAATAACGAAATCTCGGCAAAATGCAGAATTTGTGACAAAAGGAGTATTTTTACAGAAGGAGTATTTCCTTCAGAAAGGCCGTTGGTTAGCAAGGTTAGCTAAACTTTTTTGACCCTGCCTCTTAAAAGAATCGGAATCGAGAATCGTTAGGAACCGGAATCGAAACAAGGAATCGGAATCGGAATCAGAATCGTTCAAATTCAAACGATACCCAACCCTAATCTCACCCCCTCTTGACAAAACAGATATAAGCTCAACCATTCCTAAACAATTGTGAAAGTACAAAAACGATAGCAAAAATATAAATCAGCGATGTTGGGAAAGACGATTTATCAGAACCTGGCTTATCGCCTGCGTGACGCGATTCATAAATTACCCTGAAATAGAGTTGTGTGAGAGTGAAATACCATTGTTGTCTTTACCTCTGTGTAACTGAGATGATGCAAAGCGTTGCATTTATCAGGGAATTCTTCAGAGCTGTGAATCCTTTTCTGAGCCGCTATCTCAGACAGAGAGGGGCAGGAATAGAGGATGACAAAGCAGACCGAATTATGTTTCACTGTACCACATGCGAGAAGTGCAAGAGAAAAACGAATCTCGTTTTCAACCTCTCACCTTCGCTTGGTTTCTTGGCACGATGCTCTGACTCGCTCGGAAGCATTAGATCACACAGAGAAAAGTACAGAATGTGATCCCTGTGCCCTTTGCTGAAGTCTTTGTTAATATGTGTGCTGAAGGTACAGAGTTTGATGTCTGCAAGGGCTCAGACCTATTGATTTAACATGACAGCTTTTAAAATGGTGTAATAGGCCTTTGAGTAGGCAAAAATGGATTGCTTTGGCTCAATGCATGATCAGATAATCCTAAAAAGTGCCTCGATTTACCTGTTACATGGCATGTTTTGCAAGGACAAATGCTCTGGCATGCATTTGAAAAGACCGTGTTTTCCCTAGAGAGTCAAATTTATTTCAAATCTTTCCTGTCACACAGAAACCAGAAAAACAGGATCCAACATCAAGATTAAAAATACATCTTTCTCAAAATAATTGTAAAAGCAATACTTTATATCAGCCAAACAAACCAACACATTCTCATCCCAAGACGTCATCTAACTGACGCTTTTGACCACACGTGAACATCCGACGTTTTAGGGTACCCTTTAACGTCACTTAGGTGACGATCCTAGGGCGCTTTACCTTAGCGTCAGTTAGATGACGCGGGTAGGGTAGGGTTAGGATTAGATAGCGTCATCTAACTGACGTTAAAGGGTACCCTAAAACGACGGATGTTGACGTATGGTCAAAAGCGTCAGTTAGATGACGTCTTGGGATGAACAACCCAACAATTGTGGCCTGTACACACCTAACCCAATACAAATTATATTCGTTTAAATGAGTCCAAACAAATCAAATTTGACTACAGAGCCAAACCATAATGCATTTTAATGGATTAATGTGTTTACAGCGTTAAGCACTCAATTCTCATGCCACGATGTAAAAAGCATCAGCTTGTGAGTGTTCATGTTTAAAAGCACAGTAGATTGACAGATTTAGAAACATGGCAGCCACTTGACCAGTTTCCCCTCTCTCTTTATTCCAGCTATGGCTAACAGGCTTACGTAACGTTCAAGCATACAAGGAGCCAGTGTTTCACTAATATTTATCACAGAACATTTTACATATGGTCCCTCGTAACACCACTTCACTCTGAAAATATAATCACAGCGATTGTTCTCTGCTCATTGGCTTCTCACTTTACCTGAAGGACAATTGGCTGTGATTACTTTTTATATAGTTAAAAACTGAGCTTGAAGCTTTTATCTACAGAAGGATAAGAGGTAAGATTATATCGAAATGTTAGTGACAGAAGAACACAAAACAAATTTTGTGAAAATTGAAAGAAAGGACTTGGGAAAGGTATAGGGAGGAAGAATGTCAATGCAAGGACACCACCATAGAGTAAGAGGTGTGCGGTTGCATGGAAAAAGACCATTGCGCCCCACTCTACATCCCTGGCATTACATCATTATGTCTTTTCCTATTTTAATTATATGTTCCTAATTGTCTGTTCCTTCGGCTCCAGGCTGTTTCCTGCAATGTAAAGGACAATTTCTCCACCCTTGACGCGTCTTAACGCTCCTGCCTGCTGACAGCAAGTACTTCTTCCAAACATCCCCAGACACTCTCAGAATGCACCTACTTTCCTGCCAGTGACAGGATCGCAGAGACTTAAGGATATCTGGTTTTAAAAAGTCGGCTGAGGAAGTAGGACCGAAAAGAAAGAACAAATCCTTGATTAGGATTTTTTTTTTTTAATCACTTGACGTTTACTACTACAAAACCATCCAGCGCTTTAAGTTGGAACGGAACCCTGAGGGGCCAAAGGAATAAGTGTCATCCAATCACACCAAGATCCTTTGATTTCATATCGCACAGAGAGGATCCTAAGCGTACCATTCAATGGGAGATAATTGAACTTCCTGCCTAGCAGGCAGCTGAAAATGGAGAAGTAGAGGTTCAAGTGGGAGATCAAGTTCAAGAACCTCACCACTCAGGATCAGATTGAAGGCCGGTTCTGACGGCGACCTTCCACCGATCACTGCGGTTTTCTTTTTTCCCCCCTGTTTGTCCAGTTCTGAGAAGGGAAAACAGATTTTTGGGATAGTTTTGTGCTAGACCTCAGTCAGATCTCAACTTTTAGACTGACATTCAACAGTTTAACTGTGAAAAAAAATAATAAGAAATTGGATTGAGAAGGCTGTTCACCAGCAATCTGGGGAAAACAAAGGACATTTTATTAAATGGCTTTTATTTCACTATTCAGATTCAGGTAAACTGAAAGACAGAAGGAGAACAAGACCAAAAAAAGCGAAAAGGGGAGGGAGGGGGCCAGATGCCACTGATCGCTGTTAACTCCAACCTTTTGATAAGTTAAGCTTCTTTTTCCATTTTCGTCGTCTTTTCATCTTGAAAATTAGATTTCTTTTGTTCTTTTTTTTTTTTTTCAGATGACCCTTACATCTGTAAGGGAGATCGTAACACATTGCTGTGACTGAGATAAGGTGGGCGGAAAAGGAGGGAGAAGCTTTTTTTTCCCTAGCCGAAAAAGAATGTTCTGCTGCCTTCTCGTTTTTGCAGTTTGGGGTATTTATCTTGTCACTCCATCTCCGTTTTCATCCCCCTCTCCATGCCTCTGGGAGTGCATAGGAGGGAATTGAGTTATTTCATCTCCGCTGGAATTTTTTTATTTGCTTTCCCGACTGATTTTTCTTCTGTACTTCTGTTTGCCCCAGACAAAATGCTGTTGTATCTAAAGTCAAAATCAGGAACCTGATAGTGTTTGGCACAAGATTCCACAAGGAGAGCCAGGCAACACGAACAAGAGACGGAAATCTTCTGAAGCCTAACCTCCGATCTTAAAAAGCGTGAGATCTGCTTCCCTCTCCACCACCACCACCACCCCCTTTCCCGTCCAGTTTCAGACGTGTCCTCGAATATTCCTTCCTTTTTTCCCCCGGAATCTGTCAGCATTCCCGACGGGACGCAGCCAGCTTGTATCCGTGCCAACCCTTTGATATTAGCTCCCGGTGTCGTCTGCTTCATTCTGTGAGTAGATCGCACTCTCTCCTCCTGTCTGTGCTAGTGTGTGCAATCATGTGTGCGTGTGTGTATTTGACTTTGGCTCCATATGGTGTTCAATCCTCTGTGTAGCTTATCTATCATCTGTTTATGTGTGTATGTCTGGGTGGGTGTTTGACTTGAATGTGTACGCTACGCTAACGAAAAAATGAGTCAAGGTTAATGGCACAGGCTTCTGTGCTGGGCACAGTGCACAGCTTGTTTTCCGTATTGGACAAATATATGTTCTGCTGCAGATACAGTGTGTTTGTAGAGGCACGTATATAGCAGGTCTCGCAAGCGTAACGTTCTTGTGCACATGTACCTTGCTGGCTATAGGGTGACAAGACCATGATTAGTTTCCGGAGGTTGTGCGCTAATGAATGCAAATTGGTGTAGATGCGCTCAATGGAAGATAAAAATCATTTTGTGGCGTGTCTCTTTATAAAACAAGCACAGTAGAGTGGCATATTTATTCTCTGCTAGTCAAAACTGCACTAATAGACGTGTCTTCGGCATGAAGTTTTTGTTCAATGGAGAGGTTTATGGAGTAAGCTGTGACGATAGCTATTCATTCGTAATAAATGTGATTGACAATGCTGTTGGGACGAGAGATGATTGTGTTTTTTTTGCTTTGCCCCCCAGATTGAACAGCTGTGGTCTCAGTCTCTTCTCTCAGCCTTTTTTCCATCACTTGCTCAATCAGTGTCTGGACCTCACTTGGGCCCGGCCAATAATTGAAAAGCTATATTGATATTCTGCTCGGGGGAGATGGAGGGGGAAAATACACTTTTATTTACAGTTAATTACATGGAATGGGGTACAAAAAAGTGTTTGTGAAACATAAGTTTGGAGCATCCTGTCCAGTTAATTGTTTCAAAGCTGTTAGCTGGGCTTGAGAAGGTTTTTTTGGTTTACTATGGGCTGACCATGACTTGTTGCCTGGTTGGTAATAAGCTTTGGGGCGATGAAAAATGATGCTGACAGGACAGCAGTCTGGACAAAAATGGGGTTTTTGTGTGGATGGATGAACATCTCAAATGACAGTTGAATTTAAAATATATTAAAAAGGAAACCAATAGTGGTGGTGTACTTTTCAAAGAATCCGTTTTAAGCCAGGGCTTGAGTGATTGATTTACCACACACATTGTTCTTAATCATTTAAAAGGGCAGTTTTGTTCCTAAAGGCAATGTAGTTTTGTAAATGTCTGTATTCTCATTTGCTTTCTGTGGAATGACACCTGTTGGCTGCCTCCTGTTGAAAGTGTGTGGTTGCTAAAGGTATTGCTAGTCTCAGTAAGATTGGGCCCTTTACCAAAACGCCATGTGTTCCTATCTGTAGTCCTGGCACTGTACAGGTCAGCTGCTGCCATACTGGTCAACATCTGTTGCACTCTTGATCATAGCAGGTCCAAGTTATATTGCTTGTGAATTGCAGGTTCATATTTTTCTTATTCATTCCAGAGAACTCTTGCAAAGAACTCTTTGTGCAAAAAGATACTGCAACACATACAGACTGCAATAAAAATCATAAAATAAAGATTTGGAATATCTGCTGTTCTGCCTACAATAACTTTCTAGCAATGCATCTTGGTACATTGACAGATAAGGTGAAAGACTTAGCAGGGCTCTACAGTGCAACCATTTTGCTCGCATATGCCCCTGAAAATCAATACGTGCGAACGGGAAAAATTATTAACGAGCACAATGTGCGAGGACCTAGGCTACAACCTACCATAATTGGAAACGAGATTAACTAATTATAAAAATAGTTTTGAATGACAAAAACTATGACGAAAATCTATTGACTTACGTCAACAAATAAAAACTTGACAAATGTTAGAGACTGACGATTTGGGAAGTAATCCAGTCAGAATTTGTGATGCGCACATTTGAACTGTAATGTGCTGATCTACCCAGCGGCACACGGGTTGACTTGCGCTCATAAAACGTTAAAAAGTGTAAACGTCTGTGAGAATTAGTAGAGCGTGACGACGCAAATAAAAAGAGCTGTATTCGGGTTTCTGTGCGCACACACCCTACCCGAACCGTGCACATGCACATAGACACACAGCGTGCGAGGAATGAACTGACCTCTCTTTTGTGTCTGAATGGACAAATACACAACGTTATGTCGAAATGTCCGATTTGGAGAGTATTCAAGAAAACTGTGTTGGTTATGTCTTAAACGGTTTTGAATGTATCGGATGTGCATCAGTGTAATTGGATCTGCGTGTCATTGGACATGATTTGATGTCTTAAAGTGACAGTGGGTAGTAAACCTAATGCGGTCTGTGTCATAAAGCAACAAAAGAAAAAGAGAATAACATTTACTGCTCATCAACAGCTTTAATAAGGATTGATTATATTTAATTCATAGAAATAAATATGTCTGCTGCTTTAGTAGTCTGTCTTTTTATAATTTAGTAGCATGGAGAACAAGTATATTATATCTATTCTGTTATCCATTAGTGGTGTAATCCGAACATAAAAGTGGTTTACTATTAAACCAGTCATTGTATAATATTACATGCTTGTGTGTAGTCCCTACCACCCATTTATTGCACTTCTTAAAAAGCTATTTCTTTAAAAGAAAACATCCCCATTTGCCTTGAACTTTGTAACTTTGTAGATGTTGTTTAGGCTCAAACGGCAACATTACACACTAAGTAAAGTTAGGAAAATGAAATCATAATCATCCACCCTTTAAACTGCAACAGTTTTAAACAACAAAAACTAACACTAAGACTAATAAAACTAATACTAAACTAATGTAAGTAAAACGTTCTCAAGCTTACTGCAGGCAGAGGCAAGTAAACAGTCTAATTATTAATAATAAGCAAAAGAACAAATAACGGAATTAAACAAAATAGTTTTTCTGATAGGTCTAAGGCTACTACAGAAATATCCTACAGACATTTAATAAAGTAATAAATGTAAAAATTTTCATTAAAAGTGCATTAAATATACAGTGATTAAAGTAAATACATGGCACAGATGATTGGTTGCTGTTGCATCTGCGTCCATCAGCTGATAGCAGTATGCAGCGCGCTTTCAGAAATGCTTTCAGAAACAAGCGGGCTAAATGTTTTTAAATAGCGTCATGTCAACAGTCCAGCAGCAGCGGTCTATTGTATGTCATTGCTGCTTTACTGTTAGCAGGGATATAAAACAGTTAAAGTGATATAAGCATTTGCGATTTAAACTTTGTTTACCGTATTTAGCGGTATAACTTTAATTATGACGCATCCTTTTATTTCCGAAAGCAATGTTTTAATTAGCTATCGTAATGTGTGAGGTTAATTCAGATGCTTGTGTGTTCGGGACACGCTAAAAGAACAATCAATACAGTTAAACTAAGCATGTTTTTAGACATATGGAGGAACTTACTAAGCGTAAGCGTAATGCAGTTGTGTCTATGCAGAAGGAATGGTCTATTGTTTGTTTTTCATGAGTATATGCTGTCTAAGCTATGGATGAAGTTAAAGTATTCACATTCAATGAGAATTATATATATGAAGAGTTCAGATGCAAAAGCCTCTAAGTGCCATTTGAAATTTTCTTCTAGAATGATAATTTTTATCAAGCTTGTATATTTAAGTTCAGTGATTTCACTTAAATGGCAATGATAATTACCTATTAATTGTTATTTAAGTGAAATTACTGAACTTAAATATACAAGTTTGATAAAAATCATCATTAAAGAAGAAAATTTCAAATGGCATTTAGAGGCTTTTGCATCTGAACTCTTCATATATATATATATATATATATATATATATAAATTATATTTCATGGGTAATGTTTCATTTAGCTATTCTTAACATGTTTATGGAGCATCAGAGCACACGGTCATTCATTATCGCTCCTAATGGCTTTTTATTTATCAAATAAGAGTATGGGTTATGCAATTACCAAATGACTTAATTGATGATATTTGCTGGGTTCCCATCTCAATCAGCTTGCAACGTTATATCTATTGTTCACGAGAACACATACCATGCATTTCTAGCATTAAGCCGATAGGCAAGGTAGCCAAGGCACACGTAGCCTTGAGTCACTGGTACTAAGATAGCCAAGGTGTACATAGATAGTAAAACATGCTATATGTACATAAAACAGTACATGTCTTGCTGATAGATCTGTTTTAGGGGGAGTTTTTTCCTATCCCTTCATGTCTCCTGTCTATGTCATTCATTACTTGTATTGTTGTCTATTTCTCCCATTACCTTGTGCAACTGTGTAGGGTGAAAAGTCGCATTACAAATGCGTATCAATAGTCTTTTCAGCTGTGCACAACAGCTTTATTGGCATTGGCTGTACAACTACAAATGATCTGTTTAGATTTGTGTTGAAGAGTACTCTGGTCTCCTGCTTTGATGGGGGGTTAAATCATGTATGTTACATTTGCAGTAGCATGTCTGTCTTGCTCTGTGAATGTATTGGCAGTGCTAGTCTCGGTATTCTAGTCTGCAGCAGTATAGCAGATCTATTCCACCAAGACCAAATACATTAACATGCTAATCTCTAATACCATACAATCTCCTGAGAGTTGTCATGACAGAAGTAATGTTATTCAGTCAAGAGCGGTGTGATGATTTTTTTTTCTTTTTTTCTTTTGGTTGTGTGATTAACGTTAATGACAGACAGACAGCAGCAGGTTTATTAAGCTACTGTCACTACGACCTGGTACACGGATCATATATACTGACACATATGATTTTCTTCCAACTGCTTAGATTCACTTAAGACATAACTTAGAGTAACTGTTAACTGTTTTTAGATCAGAGTCCAAGTCCAAGTAAAAATGCATCCAAATCTTTGACAAGTCAGCTAAAATTTGTACCCCAGCTCTACTTATTTTCTTTGGCAAATGCAAGGTGTTTTTTGTAGAAGATAAAACAAATAAATTGTATCTTTACTGGTATACAACCTCTCAATCCAGCCGCTTATAGCCATTGGCTTACAGTTCAAGATGAAATTTGAGGTTGGAGGTCTAATCCAGGACTTTAGAAGCTGCATTCTAGTGATTTTCATCCTTCTGTCAAAATGTTCACGTAGTCTTCCTAGACTAGCTACAGCACTTTACATTTTGCATGGTAGTGGTCTCATGGTGCTTTGAAATAATTATATGGATAGTTCCTTTTATCTGGCAATTTTCACTAAAAACCAAAAAATAACATCCAATAATATAGCTAATACTTCCCATATAGGGATTTACTCTATTATAGTCTGGGAAAAATGAGTGCAAGCATGGTATGACCACTTGGCCAAAAATGATGTCCGCACAATTTGGTATGTTTCAATGTGTCATGATACAATCCGTTGAACGCGTGCACTTCAGGCACAACTTGAATACTATATATATATATATATATATTATTATTATTATTATTATTATTATTTCCACCAGTCAATTATTCAAATTTGAAACCCTGACATACAAACAGCTACCAACAGTGACAACTGGACAAATAAATCTGTTATCTGTAGCTTGGTGGGACAATTTGGTCAGGTATTCTGATATTGTTGGAAAAGCATAGCTAGGTAAAAAGTGTTCAATTGAGCGAAAACATTTTTTTTTCTGCTGCCTGTCCTCTCCCGTCTCCATTTGCCTTTGCAGCCACCATTCCTTCTATTCTTCAAGTCTCTTTCTCCGTCTGCTTTTTTCTTCCAGTTCATAGAATTCAGGGGTCAGAAATACACATATTCTTGCTGTGGTCACAGACTGTGCCACAGAGAGATGAGAGGGAGAGAAAGAGGGAGGACCAGTGTTTGAGAGCTAATCCATCACTGTAGTCAGGGCCGGGTCCCCTTGCGTTTGTATGAATGAGAGGGAGAGCACAGACACCGTATGAAACAATGCTGTCCAAATACTAAAGCCCTGCTTTAATAAGCTTTGCCTGCACCTCCTGGATTTGTTACAATGGTGATTATAATAGAACATAGAAAAATTCAGTCAGTACTAGTTTTTCCCTCACTTCCTGTTCATTTTCCATCGGCATTGAAGAGTCAATTCACCCCAAAACGGAAACGCTTTATTTTACACAGCCTCATGTTATTCATGACACATATGTCTTTTTCTTTTGCAGAGACAAAGGAACTGCACTTTAACGTACAGGGAAAGCATAGTGAACAACAAGCTGTCAAGCTACAAAATAGTTCAGTGAACCATTTCTTTAACGCAATTCAGTATCCATTTTCAGACCATTACATTTAGAAAATAACATGCATGCTTCAAAGGGTGTTTATTCAGAAGTACATTTTGTAAATACAGTACTTGTGTGCACCACTGTTATAATTTTCTTGTTCAGTTACCTGTATTTAAAAATCTAGTGACAGTGGAAATAATTCAATCAATCAGTTGTCAAAACTTGCCAGTGGAAAAAAAAAAATCAGTGTCCAAAACACAGGGAAAAAGTGTTTGGCTGCAGACTGATCTCATGAAATGGCGTATGTATGACACGCCAATTCGTATTTCCATTATATCAACACGCATATTCGCTTTTCAGCGTATTTATGAACGCCGCTGACTTGATGTTACATTTACAGTATATATAAATCTATGACCTACCCCAACCCCGTCCCTAAACCTACCCGTCACTGGGGTTAATAACATTTATGAGTCTTCCCCTACCATCCTAGGAAAAAAAATATCGCTCAACAGATGTAGATGTACATTTTGCTTTGTTTCGCTCGGACATTTAATGGCGTAGACATTCACGCGGATAGCTCAAATGTGTATAGATAACTAGACTTTCGAGTCGACTTTTTACGCAAAAGTCACGATGTCATGTTGCTCTCTCAAACAGCTGCATTATCTCTTTTTTTATATAGGTATATTTTATATAGCGTTAAATTGCTGTATGAGTGTAATAAAAACATGCTTTACAGTAGTTGTTTTTCACTTGATTTTACTTGTATGTAGAAATTGAAATTAGATATGAAAAACACATATTGACTGTAGGAATACAAAAGTGTTCTGCTAGATATCAAAGTACATTATTAAAAATTAATGCTGCTCTACTGGAACTACATACTGTATAACAAAAATATATGCTTTACTCATAATCACCAGACTTTCACCACTGAGTAATTACCAAAGAGAACATGAGAGGAATTCTTATTTATTGCTAGTTAACACTACATTCAAATTATGCTATTTTTTCCTATTAATGGCAATGAATTTCTTGTCATGATATACTGCATTCTTCTTTTTACTTGCCTTGTTGGAGATGTTGCCTTGTTGATGTGGTTTTTAGAACATAAAGCAAGAGTTTAGATTGTGTTTAGATGATTTAGGAGACCCACAAATACTGAAGGGCTTTAAATAAATCTTGATGTGAGCTGACCTTACCTCTTTCTCTGTACATCCTCTTATTAGCACACATCTTTTATACCTTCCGCCTAGTTCCCCGGCAGGTTGAGTTACCAATTGTCCAAAGTCAACTGGTCTAACGTCAGTTACTTACAACTGATAGATTACAACTGTTATTGATTTTAAAAAAGGCACATCTATAGATTTTCTCCTGACCTTGTCCGGTCTTGATCTTCAAATCTATATTTAGGACCATACATTCTCTACCGCTATCTGAGCCTTCACTTTTCCTCAAATAGCTCAGAGCTAGCATGAATCTTGTTCTTGGCAGTTTTTGGTCCGGTGAATGTACATGTATTTTTCTACAGGACAGGCACTAAGGGGCCATCTCGTTCACTGTGAGGCAAGATGACTCCTGGCTTTAATTACACCCGCAGATCCCAAGGCTAAGGACAGCCAATCACAGGTTCATCAAAACCAGCCTTGGAGCGCAATTCATCTCCATGTGTGGAAAGCAGATGGAGGAAGGAAAATAGAGGTCTTTTGGGATGAGCAGCACAAAAATCAATATGTGCTGTCTAATGTATACACGAGCAAGGAGACCATCCCCACCTACCCAGAGGCTTAAGTTTTAGATCAAAGAACCTAAAGAGACAAATCTTTGCTTCAGCTGGTTGAGGGTAAGATGGGGCTAAGGAAAACAAAGAAGAGCGTACAGCATTAAAGCATGTGGTGTCAAAGAACGTTTAGCATATGGATTAACTTGTTAAACTGCCATTATTGGAGTATGCCACTATTCCAAGATAATTCGATATTTTTTTTATAATGCAAAGATCACAAATTGGTGAAGAATCTATGTTAGCGACGTGCAAAACTTTATATTTTCAACAATGAAATAGCTGTAGGTTGCCTGAACGACTAATGTGGCCATTTGGTACTATGGAAGCCTGTGTAATTACACCGAGTCCGAAATTTCGTCAGCCTAAAAATTCGTCACGCACAGAAACCTTGCACACTGAGTCCGATACGTATTTATTAAACATTCGCGGAAAAAAAACGCACAAAAATATAAAATGGATTCGTCAAGCAGTGAAGATGATTGTGTTGCCCTCTCTTTTATTGAAAAGAGAAGAAAGAGAAAATATTGGGTCCATCCAATTCTGAAATTGCACCATGAGGAAGGAGAGTTCCACCTCGTTATCAAGAAGTTGCAAATTTATCCCGAGCGATTCAAAATTTACTTCAGAATGTCAGTGGAACAGTTTGATGCTTTGCTAGCGATTCTGGAGCCACATATTAAAAAGAAGACCACCAATTTCGGTGAACCGATCGATCCTGAACAGAGACTAGGGTATATATCTAAGGTATACATGGACACACACACGCAAGCGCTGGGCAGACAGAACAGCTGTATAGGCTACAGGTTATATATTCTTCCCAAATAATACATTAGTTGTCGAATTGGCTGCTTAATCACACCTTAATCGATCCGAAATGTCGATCTGATCGAAAGGGGAGGTTTATTCCTTTTCTAATCCGATTGAGAAAACATATAAACATCTGATCGAATTGAAAACCAAAACTGAAAGGACTGCGTGTGTGCGGAACGAGCTCCCCCCGGCCCTGAATTGTCCAAAAACCTCTCAAAATGCTGGTTGTGAATGCGGAAAACGCAGAAAATCGAACCCGGTCCGAATTTTTGGACGAAATGACGGACGAAAGTTTCGGAGCCGGTGTGCAAGCGTGATTGACATAACATGAGGTCAATTTTTATTTTATTTTTTTATTTTTTTACGTGTGAAAATTTCGGATACGAATTTCGGACTGAGACTCAATGGCCTTAAGGCTGAACACATTTCTTAGGGGGCATTTTTACAAGGACTGTAACCAAATGGAAAAATATGCTGGGGTCTCTAGAGGCAGTTTGACTATTCTTAACTGCCACACCATCTTAAAGATGCAATGCTTATGGCAGGGTGCTTGAGAGAGTTTTACTGTGCACAGTAAAACCACACAGTCATCATGCTAATTGAAGCACCACTGCTGTCATAACTAAGAAATACTGTATCTAAGATTTAAATATCAGAGCAAAAAGAATATGCTTTGCCTGCTCAAATCATGCTTTCATAATTCTTTTTATCCACTACATTGGATATTAACAGCATCCTTCAGGCAAATGAGTTTCTGCGTTGATGTTTGGCATTTGGTTGCGCATACGTTCCTGTGAAATGAAGTTTAGCTTACAATCTAAACAATTGGCCTATAAACTACCTAATGGAAATAATTTGCTTTTAAAACCTGCAGGGAATCAAATCCTATTATTAGACTGTTAGGGTATTAGTCTGCTATACCCTAAGCATGTTCGGCGGACAATATCATCATCGCTACACCACAAAGTAAAGAACCTCATTATAAAACATCATAATGGGTCTTCTCACGTCTATCAGCAATTTTCTAGTGTAAATGAATGCCTTCGGTGGGAAACACACACAATATTGCTGGTCTTTGATCATCATAAAGTAAACCGTGTGTAGCACTTTTTCCATATTATGTCTGTGTAAAAAAAAAAAGGCTTACATTATTTTAATTAACCTTCTGCATACATTAAACCTTCTTCTCATTATAAACCTATTTCTATAGGTCGCATCCAATATACTGTACATGTGCACAATAAAATCCCATTTGCGCACAGATATATTGAAAGTGCCTGCTGTTAGCGCAGATATAAAGAGATTGAGTTCTCCCCAGTGACACCAGAGTAATTTGGGACGCAGATCTGAAGGATGAGGGATTCAGACCCGAGTCCTCCTGGATGGTAGTCCCTGGAGCCCCATCTCTTCCTCAGTCTCAGCCACCTGAGGTTTCCCATGTGCATTTGTACAATTTGAAAAATATAATAGGGGTTGCTAGTTAATCTTTTGTTTCATATTTTCTCATCTCTAGCTTTAGACTCATAAAGTAGAGCTTGCTCTGACAGCCCGTGGCATGCAGCTCTAATCTGGGGAGGTTATTCCAAGGATGCTCAGTACCAAGCAAATTTCCCAGTGGCCGCAGACCTCTTTAAGCCGGGGCCTGGCGGAGCCATGATGGCACCCAATCAAAACGCATCGATCCGCTGTCAGCTTGAGGTATGAGTTGGAAAATAAGTAGAAGCACAGGCCTGGGCACAGATTTAGCTTTGCTTCAGACTTGAGGAAGGCATGATTAAATACCAGAGAGACTGTTCTCAGGTCAGGAGAAAGGGTCAGCCTTAAGCATGGGACTTTAAGTGCCTCCTCTCTTAACTTTATAGACTATCTACCGTACAACAACAATGGTACTTTAGAAACATAGTATGGCTAGTATGATTACATACAGACAAAAAAAAAAAACTACTCTGTGAAATAAAAATGTCAGTACATTGACAGTTCTTTCATGTAATCGTGCTCTTTAAGAGCTTTGACTAAAAAAGGTCTGTCTGCTGTGTAGAAATGGTACACCATGACATCTCTTTGAATATGATATCGTTGTTCAACAATGTTTTTAGAGCTTAAATCAATGTCATAATTGTGCAACAGTCTTTTTCTGACAATGAATTCATACACTACTGTTCAAACGTTTGGTGTTGGTAAGATTTTTAAATTTCTTGTATGCTCACCAAGACTTTTCGATTTTATTAAACAACAGCAATATTATAAAAATTTACAAATTTTAAAACATTAAACGCTTTTCTAAATGTAACACTTTTGTAATGTACATTTAAAATGTAATTTATTCCTGAAGTGTCAAAGCTGAAATTTCAGCATCATTACTCCAGTCTTTAGTTTCACATGATCCTTCCGAATTCATTCTAATATCCTGATTTGCTGATCAAGAAACATTTCTAACTATTATGCTATCTACACAGCTGCTTAATACAGTATTTCTGTAGAAACATTCAATAGAACATTCAAAAGAACAGCATTAATGAACAAAACTTTTACATTAATGCTGCTCTCATATTATTGTAGCAGAATTTGTGGTGAATACAATGTAACCACATGACTTTATGCCATGATAATGTAATATGTAAAGGAAAGAAGCACAAATATCAGGGCCCAGAAAACACCCCAGACCCCAGAGGGTTAAAGGAATCAAAATGGTTACAATTCCAGTCCACAAATGTTAGAGCACTAGAGGGCTAGTATTTTTCTATGCTTTTAAGTGAATCAGTACAATTTGTAAAGGAACTAAATGTTCTTATTAATTTCCAGATCACATTATATTACCAGGTCACTGACATCAGGCTTTGGTAAACAAGCATACAACTTTAGTTGCCCAAGATAGCATGTGGTTAATATGCATAAACAATTTAATGCATTAACATTTGCAAACGTTTTTTTTTTTTACACAGAAATGTAAATTAAGACAAAGTAATGCAACAGTTTAGTATGCGTAAACAAACCCTTTACATTAATGTGCTACACAGTTAGCTTATTTGCCAAGGTAATTGATTTGGTTAATGATGATGTTTACCTCTAATGAGCCACTGACATTTCATACTTGCTCAGTGTTAGTTTTATATTCCCTTCAGTCTATTCACTTTTTACCTTTGGGCTTAGCTGAAAGTGTACCCAGTCTCTCAATATCAATCATATTTCTCAGCATAATGTCTAAAATTGCACTATAGATCACGCCTGACGAATAGATCTGGAAGAAAATCCAGTGTTGCTTTGCAGGGTGATAAAATGCTTAATTTCTTTCTTGGTTATATCATTAATGTGGGCTAAAAGTTATTTTGAAGCAAATTTACAAACTGTTACATGACCGCATATCTGGCCAGAGCATCTGTGATAGTTTGGCAGGCATAGTGTGGTTTGCTAAATATAATGCAATATTGGTTGTGCACATTTTTAGGTTGTGTTCTGTGTAATGACTTTTGGGTTGAATTTAAGTTTATACGAGTTCTTTCTATATAGTTCATAAGTATGAAACAATCCAATTAAATTATTTTGAAGAGGCTGTGTAAACGCACAAGAGTGAAATTGTAATGTTGAATGGATAATGTAAACATTGCCTAGATCATTTGGTACAAAGGTACGTCTCAACAGGCAGTTCAGTCTACACCACAAGATATTTTATAGCTTCCGTAGTTTTAATTTCTAGTGTTGTACAGTATTTTACTTATGTGCTGTTGGCTGCAACATTTTTGACAGTTTTAAAGCGCATTTACTAGTGTGGGTGGCAGAGACCGTGTAAAGAGACAGCCAGTTGGCTCAGTGGGTTTCAGACTTGTTTGTACGTAACAGGCACAGGGAGGACATCTTGAGAATTTTTTTGACTGGACTGTTCTTTGATGTGCTCAACGTTGGGGTCTTATACATAAACATGACCCATGTTTGCTTTTGGCGTAGAAGCAGCTCAAACCAGGGGGTTTAAGTGCTTGTGGAGGTTGTATACATCAGTGTTTTTTGGGCTAAAACTAGATTTGGCATTACCCTCTGGGGTCTAAGGTGTTTTTTGGGGTCCTTGAGATGTCTTGCCAGTTTTTCAGTTGCTTATAAACATATTAATGGCAAAGGAGTAATAACCCTAACCCTAAAGTGTAATTACACTCTATTTCGCACAAACATTGCTACCATAATATGTGAGCAACATGTATTTAGGTGTTTGTATTTTTGAGAGAATAATGTTTATGCATGAGCCTTTCATTCAGTTGTGTCACTGGGTAACACTAGAAAGAATGTAAGGACTTATTTTGTACATATTGTATGCATCATGTATCATGTATTTATCATGTACATTTTTCAAAGATAAGGAATCATTAGTTTGAGTATTGGAACAAACACTATAAAAACATCGGTAACGCTTCCTTTTACAGTCCAGTTACCCATGTAAATACTATGTACTTTTTTACAATTACTGGGTAATAACTAGTACTAACCCTGAATCTACCCCTAAACCTACCCCTGTTACCCCTAAACCTACCCCTGGCTAGTAGGCTATTGAGTGTGAGGATGTTGGAGGTGGAGATTTATAGTCCCTTAAAACTCATCTTTGAGTTTCGACTTCCGGTGGAGAGTACGCTGGCGCATGTTGGCTGCCGCTTCTCTGTCCATTTTTATTTTATTTTTTAAATTCAATTAGTGCTTTGGATTTTAGAAAAGCGCAATATAAATACAATTTATTATTATTATTATTATAGTCTTTTCTCACAGCACTTGATATAATTAAACTTATCAATTTGATGGCGGATCCAGAAAGGTTCAAACAACAATAACCAGTGACAACTGGAGATTCACCCAGTGTAAAATGCAAAAGACTTTGTTCGGACTTCAGATTGGCCAGACTGATCTCATGAAGTAGCGTGTGTATGACAGGCCAATTCGTATTTCCATTTTTGGCGTGCTTTCAAGACGCATAATCGCCTTTCAGCGTGTTTATGAACGCCGTTGACTTAACGTTATATAAATATATGACTTACCTCAACCCCGTCCCTAAACCTAACCGTCACTGGGGTTAATGGCATTTATGACTGTTCCCTTACCATCCTAGGCAAAAAAAAGATATGACTTACCTCAACCCCATCCCTAAACCTAACCGTCACTGGGGTTAATGGCATTTATGCCTGGAGATTTGACTGCGTGTTCGGACACGCGGAATGACGCGGACGTTAATGGTGTAGACATATACGCATACACGCGGACACACGCGGATAGCACAAAATGCGTAGAGATAACACGCCACCTGACTCGAAAGTGACGTATATGTTTACGCAAAAGTCATGATGTCATGTTGGATTGGCTACAAAAAAAAAGAGACTGCAAACGGACCCATGCGAAAACAAGGATAATATCGGAAGGACATTACAGGTAGTCACACAATGCTGATGATGTTAACATTAACAATTTGAGAACAAAGTATAATTTGCACGGTTTGACGTGATTTGATAAGCTATTTTTTAATTTAATCAGCGCGATATACTGCAATGTCAGAACCAGAACAAAAGTGGATGTTACTTGTTTACATTTTCCGATTACATTTTCCGGTGAACATTTTTATGGTGGTCATGTTTCCAAAAAGAATAATCTGTGATTCTGAATGCTAGTATCCACACCGGCACAGTGACTGACAGCCTCACAGTCTCCTCAAACATTGCGTTCATCCGCGCTGTTTCGTGTTTCGGACAACTCGCGTAAAGATGATAATTCCGCGAAGTGCAATTGCAGATTTTGAAGAGAGATGGCGACAAAGAGGAAAAACTGCGGACTGCAGCTTTAAGAATAAAGAACTTACTATTCCACCTCAGCTGGATCTGTTGCTCCTCAAAATGAAACTAAACCAGCACTTCAAGGTAAATTTTCCAGGATTATTATTACGCATCATGTTTAATTTTCTTTAAAACAGCATGTTAAATTACCTTGTTTTTAACTCATTTAACTGTTGTTTTCCCCGCCATTGACGGCATTTTACGTTTTTCCTTGTTTTATACGGTAGGGAACACTATTACACATCTTCTGTAACAGGACAGAATCTATGGATCAAAAACACTGCTTACATCTGCTATTGCTTGTTTCTGCTGATGCATATGTAAGCTATCGCAATCATCAAATATAAAATGGCAGATGCATCAAAACTGCCTATTGTTACTGAACTAAATATCGACCCAGAACGAGGTATAGGACTGTAAAACTTTGTGTTGATTGAATCTACCCCAACTGTTTTGATCATCTTTCTGAATCCAATCCCTTGGACAAAAATATGATTTTCTCAGCTTTTTGTTCAAAATGTTGCTTTTTTATGACACTTGCCTACTTTCCAGTATTGATTAAAAAAGAATGCAGGAATCTAGAATTAAATTTACTAGAATTAAAGGGTAACACTTTACAATAAGGTTTAACATTAGTTAACCTGAACTAATAATGAACTGCACGTATACAGCATTTATTAATCTTTGTTAATGTTTTAATTCTTTGTTAACTCTTTTGTGAAAGATAAAAAGATTCTGATGGTGGCTGGCAACTTAAAAAAGCTGGAGGTTGGAAAAGATGAGGAAAGAGTTAAGAAATCAAGCATAAGTATTTAAAATGCCTTTTAATCAATTAATCATTTTCTGCAAGCTAGGCTGATGAGAGCTAACTGCTAATCATCAGACTTTAGTCGATGGATATAAGATCTTTACAAGATCATCTCATCTGCCTCACATGAGCTCAACTCATCCATGTGATGGTCAGATCAATGAGCATGTGTAGTGGCCGTTCTGCATTGATTCTGTTCAGTGGAGGAGCTTTTAGTGGCCTTTACAAACTGATGAGTTGAGTGGTTCATTGCACAGCCAAGAGCAGAGTCAAGTCGTATCCCCACCATCACTAATATCTTCTATAATGAAACTCTGACCTCACCTCGAATGCTGGGGATCAAGTGTCTCGAGTTTAGTTTCTCTAAAGTGAAGATTCTGTTATTTTTTTATTTATTTTTTTATTCCTGAAAGCTTAGTGATTTACGATGTTCCATTTCTGTTATGGTTGATTGGATCAATGTGAGGGGCAAAGCTGAGATCTAGCTACGGGATACCCTTTATTTATTGCCATTAAAAGGGGGACTAGAAAAGTTGTACTAGGTGTTGTGATCCTATATTTTTCTTGATCCAGAGTTCTATCACATTTAGGGTGTGTAGTTTGGTTCGCTTGGTCTGGACCAAAACAAACAAAAAAAAACTTTAGTCCTGGTCTGGTTAGCGTTCACATTTTAACACTGAACCTAAAGACATGGGGATATGTTCACAACCTGATTGGTCTGCTTTTATTTTGTACATTTCGTGACTGGACTTACCGAACATCCAAAACAATGCTGTGTACTGGGCTAAATGCACTGGTTGTATGTGCGTAGCTTAAATGTGATGTGGCTCGTGAAGAGCTTATAAAATGCGTAAAGGAGTCAAAACAGCAACATCCGAGGAAAAATGGGTATGCTTGAGCATTCTGTCCTTTTTTAGGGTCGCATCTTGTGACATGTCCTGTTTTTGGTTTGCTTACATGTCTTTGGTCCGTGTTGTGTTCATATTTATTGAGTTCATTTGGTAGCGGACTGAGAGCCATCTTTTCAGCGGTCTCGGCTAGCTTGTTCGATGCACACCAGGGTTTGTATGGCGGCGTTCACACTTGTTCAAATGAACCGCACTAACACAATAATCGCACCAGGGTTTGTTTTAATCGAACCAAATATGCCAAGTGTAACACACCAAAAAAGAGTGGCAAAGCTCACTAAAAAGCAAGTTTTAGACATAACTCACTGGAAATCCAGTGACCTTGTCAACATAACTCAGAAAGGAGGGGGTTCAAGTTCTGTCGATGGGTCTCCAGCATCTGCAGTTGCCATGCTATCTTTTGAATGGCAGTAGCTAAGTTAGTGAAGGTTGACCATAGACTCACAGCACTTCAACACGCGTTTTTTTTTTTCGCTCGGCAAGCCAAACGAACGTGGCAGCATCGACGATTGTGAATTCATTGCGATCGATTTTAATTTTAATTTCGATCACCCTTACTGGATTAATTTATAATGTATCATTTTTGCGTGATATTTGTGTCAATAATCGTCAAGCTCAGGTGGCTCCGTGTAGTGGGAGGGGCACCCAAATCAAATTCTGCTTAGGGCTCCCAAAAGGCTCGGGCCGGGTCTGCTCTTGCTGTTTGACAAATCTGTTACGCATGTACTATACATGCATTCATTTGACTACAAAAGAGGTAGAGCTGAAATAATTTTTCATAATTAGGTTTTTTGCAAGGAGATCAGCTCATAAGTCTGCTTTTAATACCGTGGGGGCGTCAGATGTCAGTCATTGCTTTTAGACATTGCAGATCTCTTAAAGAGAAAATAAAAATGTCATTTGCAATGCATTTAACTACATATTGTGACAGAATTTTTAGCATGAAATAATTTAGGGCGATTTCATTTTATTATAAGAACTGATTGGGTCCCCACACGAATAAAAAATTTGCTTCAGATATGGAGGAAATTAAATTATTAAGAAAGATTGTCCTTATGGTAACATACAAGCTATATTTAACTTGCATATTATAATGTGTGTGTGTGTGTGTATATATATTGTCTATGATAAAGCACATCTATGAACAACACTCTACTGAACAGATCTATCACTATGCAACACCCTCAGCAACATAAACATGTTATAGGAATATTGTTATTCTTGTTGCATTTGTATAGCCTATCTATACGACAAAACTGAGCTAGTTGCGGGAACCAGCAGTGGAGAGAATTGTTTGAGATGATATAGCATCCATTGCAGCAAGAATTCATTAACTGCACAATACTGTCTGTCACACACTGTTTTTGAATTATTTCTTTACATGCTGTGTACAATATCCAATTTCCAATATAATCTGCTGTGGCCTGCAGACCAAAAAAAAAACAGCTGTTGTTTCGAAGCAAAGTTCAGATCTCACAATGTTCAAATGTTTCAAAATGCTGTCAAGATAAAAAACCCTGAGAGTGAAGACGCAGGATATGACCGGTTGGCTGTAGATAGTTTTTCTCTTTTTGTCACTTTATTTTGTGAGCTAGATTCCTCACGGCAGTTTTACCAGATTAATTGGTTGTGACATGACAAGCCACACTGAGACTCAATTTCAAGACAAGGAGAACATTATGAATCCTCTAAAGCCTGAGATCTGATCTATGTGCAAAGCAGTTTTTATGGGCTGCAGAATGTGAATTAACTGGATTTTTCACATTTTCTGAAACCACGAGTGGTGCTAACCAAGTGAATGGTAACTATGCATGGTTCTATGAGTGTTATTTGATTCTTATGATATTCTTGCTGGTTTCTAGGGTGTTTTAGGAGATTGTCAGGGTTGCTATGGTGTTTTTAGATGGATGTTACAATGTCCCAGCTGGTTACTGGGGTGTTTTTAGGTGGATGCTTGGTGGCTGTTTACTGGCACATGTTGAAAGAGTCCACCCTCAAGTCTCTATGATATTCTGGTGACCAGATGTGGCTCAGTACAGATTGTGTCGCCTGTTTTATAATTCACTAAGTGGAAATTAATTCTGATTTATCAGTGTAGCAATACTTGTTGTTTGTTTTTTGTTTTACAATCCCTAAAACTAAGTTCAAGAAATAGTATTAGTGATGCTCGCACTATTGTTAAAGTAATGTGTGTAATGTGTTTCTAAAGTTTAAAGACCGTATCTGGCCAAAAAGTTCAAGCGTGATGAATATGATTTTCTTCTCTCTCGTAAAGATCAAATAACATTTTTGTGGACATCGTCCCAGTCTTTACCAGCAGGAACAGCTTGGGGTTTTTACCACACAAATGATTGACAGACGCAATAGCTGTGAGCAGAACATTTTTCAGAGATTTGTTGGCAGACTGGCATAAAGTGTTTGTGTGTGTGTGCGTGTGTGTATACTGTATGTGTGCACACAGGTCTAAAACGAGTTCGTTTTTGACAGTGGTGACATGCAGCTTGTTGTTCTGGAGATATCTATTATAAGTGAGAGACAAGCTAAATTTGTTATCTGACTGATCAACACTAGAGAGAGAGGGAGAGAGAACAGAAGAGAGGGCTTAACTCTGAATCCTTTGGGGACAGAAATAAAAAATAAAAGAGAAGCCACATAAACGGATGTGAAAGAGAGAAATCAATGAGAGTAAACTATGATAAAGTAACCGAATGGAACAATTCTGGGAGAGCAGATGGGGCAAACTTGTAAATAAGAACAAAAAATATGTACTTGAACAAGTTTTTTGACGGACTTTTGTGCTACCCATGTCGTAATGTTTACTAAAAAGACCCCATTTGAACAATATAGTGTTGTTGCATTCCCACTGGCTTTTTCTTCTGACAGTGGATGCACATGGCACACATCAGGTCTAATTTACAGTAATGAGCAGGCGTATTTGGATTCCCGAGAATTGTTTGCTTGCATTGCTAATGCTTGTTTGTTGTGCTTGTATCATGTAGATGTTGCTCATAACAGCCAAATTGGAAAGGAAATCAAAGATACGCACAGAGAGAAGGCCAGGAACTTCAGCTTTAAAAAGGACATACCAGTAAAGTGCAAACATACCAGTTGTGCAAAACAACGTGGTTTCTTTTGATTAATGTGTGTAGTAACAGGCTGCTTCTCTTTTGCTGCAGTCAAAGGAAAACATTGGAAATATTTGACCCCCAGTGGCAAGGAGAAGAAAAATAAGAGAGCGTCTACGATCGATCGTCCTTACGAAAATGTCACGCTTTGAAACACTGTCTACTGATTGATGCATTTAAGAAAGAGAGTGCTCTACCCGACTGAGGGTCTTTTTACACATATAAACACATTGGCGGAGGCTTATTAAAAATCACACTGCTGTTTGCTGTCAGTCACGAATTCAATGATTAATTTGTTTCATATTTCTCTTTCATATTCATTTACTGACATTTTTGTATTCACTTTGAATCATATATATATATATATATATATATACATGTATATATTACTTAACCACTGTTTTATAGTAATTAACCACTGTTTTATTAACTCATTTTCACACTTTTTCAGTTATTTAGTGACTATTAAATATTCTTTAGTAATCTACTCTCATGCAATTTACAGAATCCCTCATTTGCATTATACTGTTCTTAATCACTCTTTTTGTTTTATTGCTATATTATGCTCATTCATTTCAATATTTTTTTTTACATATTCACTCTTGTTCATTCATTTAATCTTTTTATTTATTTGATTTACTTTGATTTTATTATTCCATTATTCATTTAGTTATACAGATATTAATCCACTTACTGTTTTCTGCCTTTCATGTCGATTCACTTGTTTAGTCATGACTGATATTCACTCACTCATTCTTTTTCACTCGGTCACCTATTTACTTGCATCTTCATGTTCTTTTGTCCCCTTCGCTACAATCTGTTCCCTCTTTTTTCCCCTCTCTCTCACTCTGTGACTGCTGCCGTGGCAACAGCAGACCAGAAGCTAGAGAGATGAGATTGGTGTCAGGGCTTGGCAGCTGTGTGTGTGTGTGTGTGTGTGTGAGTGGGAGAGAGAGAGAGAGAGAGAGAAGGGTGCAGCTGGGTTGTGGCAAATGTGTTTTTAGGGTGTGTGTGTGTGTGTCTCTATCCAGCGTAATTTGGTACATTTTGACCTCTCTGCTCTGTTTGTGTGATTGTGTGTTTTTAAGCGAACCTGTTGAATTAAGACCAAAGCTATAAATGGCCATCATCTACATCACTACAGTCTGAATTCAAAGACGATGCTATTGGAAAACACGCGCACACACTGCCTGCGTCTGAAATTGCATTGCCCCCTATAACCCTTAAATAGGGTACTATTTGAGGGACAGCCATTTGTAGTGTTGTCCAAAACCATAGTGGACGTTATCGAGTGCACTTATTCAAACCCACAATACACTGCAATAACTGTAAAACCAATGTACACTCAATGGCTGGAGAGGACGCCATAAAAGGCAGGTGTTCTCTATCTCAATGGCTAGAGAAGACCCACCCGCAGCAGAATCAACCATTTTCCCAAACCGCTGGTCCAATGTGGGTACAGTGTAATATCATACAGGTATTTAGTTTATTAATAAATTGTTTAAAATGTTTATACATGCTAGTTTCCATGACAAAGCTAAAGGAGCTCACTGAAGTTTCAAATAATTATTACTAAACGGCAAAACAAACAATGCAAAAGCGGCAGCCCTTCTGGCTCTGTGTTTACTCACTCGTTTTTATTCACCGTAGTAACTCAGGGAAAAGTGAATCAGGGTATAGGGGTTATTTCGAACACATAACTATAACGTCTTATTTTCATTGGCTAATTAGTGATGCTACAGATATCGTACAAAAAAAAAAAAGTCATTTATTTAGTCTCATGTCGTCCAAACTTCTGCACTATGTTCCAAGTCTCTCAAAGACATAATCTACCTTTGTCTGAGGAACAGACCAACATTTTAGTCTCTATTTCCAGAAAATTAGCTGTAACTCTCAAATCTTTTGTGTGGATTTAAATCTAGTCAATTAGCATGGGTTGAGCAAGGTTTAATGGCATCAATCAATGTCAGGATGAATTTGTAAACCTCCAACTGAGATTTGCTACAGGAGAGATTTTCAGATTTATTTAGTCAGTTTGTCACACAAAGCCTTCATGACTTCAGAAGAAATATGTACTTTTAAGGTGTGTTTTTTTTCTCTCTTGTTGCCACCATCTCTTGTTGTGTTAGACCGTTTTTGTATGAAGTCTCTTATGCTCACTTTTGATCAATTAAATGGGACCAAATGTGTGTACCCTGTCTGTCTTTTGTGATCTAGGCATTTTTGTCACATATAGGTTGTATTTGAAGTGAGTTCCAAACCTAGACGGCATATTTGAACATTCAAACGTGCCCAAGTTGCCCAAAAAGACTGTCAGGGAGGCAGCTCACTACGTTTTGAAATACAGCCATATATTCTTGGAGATCAAGGCTTTGTTGCGACACTCGGATTAGCCGAGGTGTTGCGGTGTGGATCTATGTGTTTGAGTAAGATCCATGTTTGGGTGTCCTTATTTATTGATCCATTTGCTTTTAAAATGCACTGTTCTCTGGCTGCTCTGCCTGAGTAAGTGTATTAAAGTGAGTTAGAGAAAGAGGTTGGTCATCAGCCAATGCAGGTTTGTCCTACAGAAGTGTCCTACTTTATGCATGATTTGACAAAAGGTGTCACATGGGAGTATATTTTTGCAGCCATGTATTTGTGCGCGTGTATGTGTGCGCACGTGTTCAACACAGAATATCAGTGAGCCGTCTGACGCCTCTACTGCTGTGTGTCTGTGATTCAGCACTTCTCACAAACCTCCATCCACACATATACGCATCTTGGCAAAGACTGTCTCTGGGGACGTCTCCCAAGGACCCCCTCCCTGTTTGTTCAGAGGTGCGTAATATGGATCCTGCCAGAACACTAGATGCAGCACAGAGGCCAGATCCTCACATGAAAGTAAGATAATGAGCAGGGGTGTGGGAAGTAGGAGTTTTCTTTCATATATCATTTAGCAATTTATTCGTAATAAACACTTTCAATGTAAATTGTAAGTGGCTATAAAATAGGATTCGTTTTACATGTGATATTTTATTTCAATGCATTCTCATCCTAGGGCGTCATATAGTGACGCTTTTGAAATTTCATCTAAATCCAACGTCCATGGCACCAATGATGTTTTCTTCAGTGATGACGATAACGAAACGATTTAGTTGACGCACCGTTTTTTTATGACGATAACGTGACGATGACTTGCTAAATATGACTCTAAGGTGACTAAAACATGACGAGACGTTTTCGAGTTTTCGTTGATGTGATGAGACGGAACGAAAACGAAAATGATTATAAGTCTGACGTTCATAATGCATGTCATTTCTGCCTGTTTTGCATGAAATCTGTCTATATTGAGCTAAAAAAAAAAGTATCAGCATTAATATTGGTAACATTTCCTATCGGGTTCGTCTAGCACCGGCCGCAACAACAACAACACAGGTTTTACCATAGTTTTTGTACCAAGTCAAGTCAATGGAGTTGGACAAAAACTAGGATAAAACCTGTTAGAAAGCATATTTTGCATTGATTTTTGTGTGAGCATATCAGTGAACATCCCTCACCACTTGGTGAGTTAGTCTTTGTAAACTCAAGTTTAATGCGTTTTATGAATGATTGTTCTAGGTGGGCGGTGCTTACACACAAACTTAAAATTCTCGGGACAAATTTCCATCTTAACCGTTCTATTTCATCAGAAACGATCTTAAAAACAGGGCTTTAAGTGTAAAATACCGAACAAATCAAGACCGAATACAGTGTTTACAGTATTCAGGGATTGTCTTATTCATTTTTATGTTCAACACACTCTTATGTTTGTTTCATACTTTATATTGAAGTATGCATTCCTAACAACCTATGTTCACCTCAGTATAAGATATTTATTTTATTATTTTGTTTTAGAATGTTTGCATCTTTGCAGTTTGCACAAGTTAAAAATAGACAGGGTTGTATAATGTAATGTTCATTGCACTTTAGCAATTTCTCAAATAAAGCCACAATTGCCAAAGTAAGAATCTTTTTATTCCTGGCTTTTTTGGAGTAAAACATTCCATTGTTACCACTTTATCACTTTGTGTAATGTTCTAGTAGCTCAAAGTTTGTTTTTTTTTGCTGTTTAAACTTTAAACCATTCCTTTATTACTGTGATAACTGGTGAATAGCATTTAATATTCAGGGAAAAACTATAACTTGAAATATGGGGATAAAAAGTTTCTGCCCAATGTGACAATGAAGTACAGCTTGGCAATGGCAGCACTGCATCTCCATCAATGAGAAACTATAGTTTATTATGTAAAGGTTTTAAGGTTAGCTGTTGTTTTATGAATTGCAACACTTGCTAAACCTGTCAAACCTAAGCCCATTTCGAGTGCTTTTTAACCTAAATTAATTTGTTAAAGACTACTTTTTTCCCTTTTACTAAAATTGACTAAAACTTGACTAAAACCTTTTTGTTTTCGTTGACTAAAACTATTAAGTTTATAAGTGACTAAAACTTAAAAGCATTTTAATCCAAAAGACTAAGACTAAAACTAAGAGGGCTGCCAAAAACACAACGCAAGGCACCCTGTAGCGTCAATATAACACGCACAGAGCTTTGTTCGGTTATGGTAGGTTTAGGTCTGGGGCAGGGTTAGGGTTAGACCACTAGAAGGCGCCTTCTGGCCCATATATATTGACGCTATTGCATATTGACGCTAAAGGGTGCCATGTGCGTTGGATGTAGATGAAATGTCAAAAGCGTCAGTATATGACGCCGGATGAGAACGAGCTGTTTATTTCTTGAAACGGGACAATCCAATCATAATCTTTCCTCTTGAATCTTAATGCACCCACGACTGAAGATTTTGTGTTCATTTTTATTTCCTGCTGCAGTGCAGGCTCTTTTATTGTATATGACAGTGTAAACAACGGCTCAATAACCCTTTTATTTAAAGAGCCCATTCTATTATGATTGCAAGTATTATTGATATCAAAAATGTGATGTGCATTCAAATGTCCTGGTGTGTATGCTGTTTAAACAAGTGTTTTTCTCACCGAAAAGCTTGTTGTACTTTGTGAAGTTTTGACATGTTTTATAGACTCAATACACACTTTTTTTTAGTGTTAAGTGTCCAAATACCTATTAGAATCACAATACGGGAGAAAATCATATAAAAGACTGACAGTGTAGGAAAGTATTTCATAAATGCATGCAGTAATATTGTGAAATAGATTTACAATTTAAACATTTAAAGAGTCATGAAGACCAACTTGAACGATTGGATATAATGCTACAAAGACAGTCAGTAAGGTTAGTAAGTCATTCTGTCATGTTTAAGTCATCTATGATGAGTTTTAAATATTTTATTATATCCACGTGTACTTTTATTGTGCCTTAACGTAATCCCTGAAATACTATCTAAATGATTTGTACTGAAACCAGAACAAGGGCTTTGTTGTGTTTTCAACAAATTTCGTTGCATGGGTTTGTAAAGTGACAAGAGGATTGGAAAACATTCTTTTAATTATGTCCTGATATTTTATTTAGAATTGATTAAAAGGACTAGAGTGGCCTTTTGTTCAACCAATGTCAGTGTTTAAACGGATTGAAGTGACCCGACAGTTTGTGCATCATATGTCTGATTGAAGGACAGCAAAACTAATTACATCATGGCTGTAAGTCTAATAATGGATGCTCAGTCACTGGCCTTTTGAGACACCAGTCCACGAGATATTTCACTGCAAGAGTTCTGAATGCAGGGATTGAAGTTTTCACCGCTATGACAGATTTCCATCAATTGGACTGCAGAGAGGCTATGTATGAGATCGCAACATGGCAACATGACTTTTGCGTAAACATACACGCCACTTTCAAGTCAAGTGGCGTGTTATCTATACGCATTTTGAGCTATCCGGGTGTATGTCCGAGTGATTCCGCGTATACAGTGGTATGAATAAGTTTTGGCACCCATGCTAAAGTTGCCTAAAAATCTCTAGGTGTGGTGGAAGGTGTGTGATGATGTGGGGATATTTTAATTTCAAAGGCCAAGGGAACTTTATCAGGATGCATATTATCCTGGATCCATGAAATAACTGGCCTTTAAAAATAAAAATCTGCCTGACTCTATGGGAATTTAACATAGGGGTGTCCTGACTTATGCACCCTGTATTTTAAGGAAAAACATTTATTTATTTATGATACATTATTCATTCACAAAGAAAATTGGCGTCCTTAAAGGTTGGAGTTTTCCTCATTTTTTCTAATTAAGGCATTAAGATCAATATCCAAAAGATGATTTTTTTATTCCTCTTTTTAGGCAACTTTAGCATGGGTGCCAAAACTTATTCATACCACTGTATGTACAGTACATCTGGGGAGCGATATTTTTTTTCCTAGGATGGTAGGGGAAGACTCATAAATGGTATTAACCCCAGTGACGGGTAAGTTTAGGGACGGGATTGGGGTAGGTCGTATATTTATATATACAGTAATGTAACGTTAAGTCAGCAGCGTTCATAAATACGCTGAAAAGCGATTATGCGTGTTGATAGCACGCCAAAAATGGAAATACGAATTGGCGTGTCATACATACGCCATTTCATGAGACCAGTCTGGAGATCAGGTCAGAAATGAATGGGCTTGGGACAAAAATGCCCCCCAATTTCAAGATACAAGATGTTTGATTATTTGTATGACAAGTACTTAAAAAAGGAATATGCCATAGCCTAACTTCAGTCACAAGGTGTTTTTTTTTATTCTTTCTTTAATCCATCCGCTTGTATAATCTTGTTGCAAAAGTCTGACCTATGATGTGTCATGATTAACCCCTCAAGATAGAAATCAGTGCATTGAGGATGTTGAAGGCCACTGTCAGTATTCACTCACTATGTTCTACAATCTAATATAATGGCTCTTTGGTATATTGTTTTTTATGCACCATTGTTGAAATCTCCACAACAGCTACAGTACCAGCATCAAATTCAATACACGGTTTCAGTCTTTCTACTTTGTAACCAGACACCACAAGCCATGATCAAACTACATAGCCTATCTCTACATTATCATTCAGCAGGATTCTATTTTCCAGGGACATATCACATAACCTACCTAAACTATAAAGTAATAGTTAGAGCTCACCATCCTCCCTCTATTTCTCTTTTATCTTCTCAGGGATATCTGGCGATTTTGGAAAGGAAAAAATGGTTGTGGCTCACGTACAAAATCGCAATGAGGCAATATGCTCTCACTCAAGAGTAATAAAGCCGCATAGTTCATATGTACTCATTCCGAGTAATGATCTTCTTCATTATAACTTTGTAATCAACAAAGGGCTTTATGAGAGATAATAAAAAGACAGAAGCATTCCTTGCATTAATATTATTCAATACAAGGCTAAAAAAAATGAAGGCATTTAAGGAACACTTATCAAAACAATCTCAAAATAAAAGGCATTTATTTAAAAAAAATACATTTTTGAAGCAAAAGTATTTTTATTTTAAATGATAAAACCAGTTATATTGTTTGAAAATATGGGGGTTTTCCCACTGGCCATGTTTGCTGCAGTCTGAATCCGATTGAGATTGTTCCGTCATCACAAACATGGGTCGATACATTGTGTTATTAATTTGGTGCCATTATGTGCAGCAGAGTGAATGACACTTGTGTCTACGGTATGCGTGTTGCATGAAGGTGGTTTTCTGCTGCTTGCAAAAGGACCTTTTTGAGGAGATGCTGATTGGGAGCCTTTTATTTGCCACTAAGATTGCACACACTATGCAGGATTACGCTGTACGCTCACACTCGCTTACATCCTCACTGCGGTTATCTCCTACAGTACAGTACATGTGTTTTGATGAACTAATAACGTCATCATCATCATCATCTAAAGCACATGTGCATGTTACTTTACTAACTGAACAAGTTCGGGCCGAGTCAGAGATCCTTTCACATTCGTGCAAAAATCGCGCCACAGTTCCATTGCAACCGAGCTCAGACCACCTTCTCGAGTTCAGTACCACGATGCACTCCTGGGTCCGCATGACGGTTTTAACATGAACAATTTTCCATTCAAGCTGTGCCCTGTTTCGAATTAAACTACCAGTGTTAAAGCCCCCTAAGACCAAAGGTGTTTAATATGTGCTGTTGGATATATACTTATCTAAGTTGATTGGAAAATGAAAGTGTTCGCGGGGCGCCTCCAAACTCCGCACACACACTTGGATATTGGTGAAAATCGAGTGTTTATTTATGATAATCTTAGCCCTATTATTATTATTGTCCAACCTGTACTATGAATGAGAGGTGACGAATTGCTTTGTTCCTTTTTTTGGATAATAGCGTCTTCTACATATGTAGTCTAATAAATATTATAATAGGCTAATGATGATAATTATTATTATTTGCGGACACGGACCTAAAACATACTCCGTCTTCTAAGTCAGGTGACTGTAAATGCGCAAAACCCGTTTCCATTGCAGTTTTGCGAAAAAAAATACCTTTTCGAATTGCCTGAAAAACCTCCTCATGCGAGAGTAAAAACTTTTTTGCGAAATTGACGTGTTTCCATTTAGCGTATTTTCATTTCGCAATTTCAATTTGCGCAAATTGAAGGGTAATGGAAACGCAGCTACTGTCACATCAAAGACTTACTTGTGAGGTAAATCTGATGTAGGGCTGCACGATTAATCGAAAAAAAATCACGATCTCGATTCAAACAAATCAATCATGCGGACGTTTCATCAGGGAATGTCTAAATTAAAGTTGTTGCACGTGAGCAGCGCATATTTTTTTGGGGGCTTGCATGTTAATCAAAGTATTCACCGGGAGCAGGGGCAGCGCGTGAGCAGCAGTGAAACGCGCGCTCAATTAAAGTGAAAGCACACTTTTGAGGGACAAAATTAATATGATTTCACTCAAAAAGTAGTTTCACACAATGTCTAGTAAGTTTTAACAAGAACTAAAGTACCTTAAAACTTATATAAAAATAATAGCCGAGTCCCATAGACGCCTGTATCTTTTACACGCCTGTGTGGCTGCAGGTTTGGGTAAATAAAAGCTTGTCTCAAATAGGGCGGGTCTGTTTTTTAATTTCGGTTTGTTAATCTTCTAAAACCGTCAGATCGTCTGCTTTTTGGAGGCCGCTTAAGCACATATTAGTCCCGCCAAAGCCTAGTTTGATCGGTGAGTGATGATGTAGAATAGAAACTGCTGCGCTTGAAAGGGCAGAGAGAGAGAGAGAGAGAGAAAGAGAGAGAGAGGTCTTCAAACAACACGAAAGTTTGGAAGACCGCAGTTTCACATAGAGCATTTTGGAGAGTTTTAGATATGAAGACTCAAATATTTAGAAGATTTAGGCTACCTATTTAAACTTGTTTGTAATTATTCAGTTTGGGTGAAAGTGTGATGTCTGATTCTAAAAAAAGCTATAGTAAACTAGCCAGAAAATATTAAATAGCCTACACTTACTTTTAGTTCATGACAGTAATACACAGACAGCTACATTTTTTTTTTTTACTTGAGTGCAATACATTTTGGATGGAAAAAAAGAGAATCGTGTAAGAGAATCGAGATCTCAATTCATGGAGAAAAATCGTGATTCACATTTTAGCAAGAATCATGCAGCCCTAATCTGATGTATGTCTATTGTAAAGAGTGGATCAGGATGGCCATACGTCTGTATCACTTGTTGACTAAGCAGTGTGCTGTATGAGTCATTTGCCTCCTTGGCTTTAGGCATTAGCTAATTAGTCAGATCAAATGTTGTGTTGCATGGGTGGAATGAATAATATGCCGAACCCTTTGCCCTTACAGGACTGAGTTTAGTAGCCCCATTTTAAGACATAAAACATCTTGGGGTCATTTGTGTCAGCCAGGAGGATCAAATTAGCATAAATTAGTTCAGTGAAAAATGTCTCTGGTAATAATATTAATAATATTATCTTTAAAGTCAACATGCAGCTGTATTCGCAACCCATTTTATTTACAACCCAGTAAAACATATAAATAAAGTCAGTTTTGATTTCATGTTGACCGTAATAATTCCGAGCAGACCTGAAAGTATCAATCAAAACCCCATCTGGTACTATAGAGGTCTGAAATGACCTCATCTTTCTGTGCAGACTGAGCATATATAGAAAAAAATAATAATGCTTTACTGAAATGTATCACCAGCATCACAGGTTAAAATGAATTTCAGGCTTTGTGCTGCCACTGCAGCATTTTGAAACTTTCAGTATTTTTTTCTGCTAGGCATTTTTAATGCAGGTTTTGCTTTGGCTGTTGACATATCATCTTCATAAAATTCATGCTACAAGTGTAGTGTTGAGATAATATAATACTAACAAAAAATATTTCTATCTGCTGTGTGTTAGTACATGTTAGAAGAGATGTTTTATGCCACATCTTTAGTGCTAGCATCTGACATTTAGAGTAAAAGCCTCAGGGACACATGCATCGATCAGTATATTAACCCTATTTAACCTCTTTGCTGAAGGCACGTGCAGGTGGGTGCTCAAAGCTGTCGACTGTCTCTTTCTTATTCCTCTAATGGTCAAATGTTACAGGCAATTAGGAACACTGGTGTATATCAGGTGCGGCACCACTCGTTGCTACTGGAGACAGGATGACTGCGAGTTAGCATGAAAAAGTCAGTTATTTGCTCGGTTTAAGAATCTAATGAGCTACTGTTTTGCTGGTAAGCAGCATTTTAAGGCTTAATACTGTGCGGAGGCTGTTCAGAAAAAAGGCAATAGTTTGTCCATTTCAAATCACTAGTTTCAAATGAATTTTAAATGAATGAAAACATGAAATGAATGAAAATATTTAGAATTATATTTTATCTCTCTCTCTCTCTCTCGCCACTTTATTAGGTACATCTGATCAACTACTCTTAAAAAGTACAATATGTAAGATTGTATTGTATGTATTGTATCAAAATATCCACACAAAAAAAACACTTGCGCAGTGTTATACATCTCTTTCAATTGTGTACTTACTGTACACTAAAATCCCGATAAAAAAAATATTTTTTAAATAAGTGAGTTTTCGTACATTTTGAAACTTTCAGGTTTATAAATGGGGGTCATCTTTTAAGGATGAACCAATAATGATTTGGTCATCACATTAAAAATAACATTTAAATATATATTTTATTTATATAGTATTTGAGTTTTGAAGTGCTGGAAAAAGATGTGTAAAGTACTTGAAAGCATTTCACTATTCCATCCAAACTGGTTACAGTTAGTGTTACTATATTAAATCCATGGTGAATGTTGCTGGTCTGTGGTTGTAAAGTACTAGTTCATTCACGGCACAAAGTTTCTCCTGGTTTCCATGACAGCGCTGTTTGATCTAATAGAGATCTATGGTTAATAACAGAGAAATGTGAATGCTTCTCACTAGATTTTGCAGCGATGTTATTACTTAAGTGGCGAATTCAAATGTTTTCTTTACTGAATCTCTTAGCGCTGTGTAGTGCGCAACAGGCTCGCGTTGCACCGATGTTGCTGTCTGAACTGATAAACGATCCGTGAAGCACATAACGAGTAGCGCAGTTTTGTTCCACTTTCATTATGCTTGTCATTTGCTTTTGCGCAACGTTGTGGTGGCTGCGCCAGCGCGAATTTTGTCGGCAGGAAAAATGGTCCAAGGAATCGTTCGGTTTGTATGCGTACCGAACCGGAAGCCTCGAACCGAAACTTACATGTACCGTTACACCCCTAGTACTTACATTATCCTAAATGTTTTCAAGAATTTGTAAATTTAGAGAGGTTCACAAATTTTAAATAGTGTCCCTTCTCGCCTGTCAATGATGTAATATCCGCTTTTCCCTGGTTTACGCTTGTACTGCCATAGTAACCATGGCGACAGACGTCAACAACTGCGTCTAGCGTCACGCTGTTGTTGTCTCATTCAAACATTATGGACCATGGTTAGCAGACATTGTAGAGACATTGTAAGAGGTTAGCAACCCCTAGCAGCATTTTATATACATACATATATATATATATATATATATATAGTAAATGTAATGCAAATTGTTAAAAAAAAAACATTTCAGATTTCAGCTGCGACATTATGATGGTAGGGTCAGAATTAGGTGTAAACAACATGAAAGCATGGATCTATCCTGCCTTGTATCAACGTTTTCAGATCACTTTGAGCCTCTTAGTACCAATTGAGCATCATTTTCATGCCACAGCCTATAATTATTGTTGCTGACCATGTCAATCCCTTTATGATCACAGTGTATCCATATTCTGATGGCTACTTCCAGCAGGAAAATGTGCCATGTCACAAAGCTCAGATAATCTCAAACTGGTTTCTTGAATGGGTTGACAATGGGTTCACTATACTCAAATGGCCTCCTCAGTCGCCAGATCAATAGAGCAGCTTTAGGATGTGGTGGTACGGAAGATTCGCATCCGACAAATCTGCAGCAACTGTGTGATGCTCATACCAAAATCTCTAAAGTAATGTTTCCAGCACCTTCCAGAAACTATGCAACAAAGAATTCAGTTCTGAGGGCAAAAGGGGGTCCAAACTGGTAGCAAGGTGAACCCAATAAAGTGGGCTTTACTGGTGTGTGGGTGTGTATGTGCTGTTAGACATGAGGCAACATGTTGAAATCTATGTTGAAAGACACAGATGTTCAGTGAATAATTTAAAGCATTGTTAATGATAATCACTACAATAAACAAGTCTTCCGCTAATATAGTTTACCATGCTATCTGCAGAAAGTTGCCAATCAACTGTATGATGGCTTCAAGTAGGGCTCATCCAATCAGATTTTAGAATGGAAACTGACCGTTTTATAATTTGCAATTAGCTACAAAGCCTTCATCACAGCAGAGAGTAATAAAGGCATAGTCAATTATACAGCTTTGCCTCTGGAGTACACGCAAAGCTATTTTCTGAAGAGCAAAAACATTTAGATAAGTATAGTATGATAGGGAGAAGGGTTTGACTCCAGGCGTATAGAAGCTCGTCAGCGCCACTGTCAAAGTGACAAGTGAAAATAGCTGTGCAGGACAGAGCTAGATACAGTGCAGACAATTTTCAAAAGAACTGCACTGATTGCCTGGCAGTTTAGTGCTTATTGGTGCAGTGCTCAGAAAATCAGAGTAGACGCACAAAATACTCCAATCTTCAATACATTATTTAGATAGAACACCTACCGGTGATATGCACTTGAAAACGTTCAGTTTTTGAAAAGGCAGACACTGAAGACTCAATCCAATAGCACAACAAGCATATCTAAATACTAACCAGAGGGTTTGTTTAGCATCGAGTAAGATTTTAAACTGTAGCCATTTCAAAGAGGTGAGTGACGTAAGCCACACAGACACAGCAGGCTCACTAAGGCAGAAGTTATCAGCAGACAACATCGGACCTCGACACCACCTGCTCCCAAGAAACCATATCGACAGTGTCTCGGCTGGCCTGTGTGACCTCCTCTTGTCACTGCTTCCCCCCCAGAGCACCATTTTCACACCTTTAACACCATTCTAAGAGACAGAGAGAGAGAGGAGACAACTGGGGAACAGCACAGGTGAGAGGACTGAGAGGCTAATTTTAATCCGTCTAGCAGGAGTTTTGGTCCAAAATCTACTTTTGAATGCTAGTGGGTGTGTGTGTATATGTACACTCACCTAATGGATTATTAGGAACACCACACTAATACTGTTTGAACCCCTTTCACCTTTAGAACTGCCTTAAATTTACATAGCATTGATTCAACAAGGTGCTGAAAGCAGTCTTTAGAAATGTTGGCCCATATTGATAGGATAGCATCTTGCAGTTGATGGAGATTTGTGGGATGCACATCAGGGCACGAAGCTCCTGTTCCACCACATCCCAAAGATGCTCTATTGGGTTGAGATCTGGTGACTGTGGGGGCCATTTTAGTACAGTGAACTCATTGTCATGTTCGAGAAACCAATTTAAAATGATTCGAGCTTTGTGACATGGTGCATTATCCTGCTGGAGGATGTGTACATAGTGGCAATAAAGGGATGGACATGGTCAGAAACAATGCTCAGGTGGCATTTAAACGATGCCCAATTGGCTCTAAGGGGCTTAAAGCGGGTCAAGAAAACATCCCCCACACCATTACACCACCGCCACCAGCCTGCACAGTGGTAACAAGGTATGATGGATCCATGTTCTCATTCTGTTTACAACAAATTCTGACTCTACCATCTGAATGTCTCAACAGAAATGGAGACACATCAGACCAGGCAACATTTTTCTGTCTTTAACTGTCCAATTTTGGTGAGCTCTAGTAAATTGTAGCCTCTTTTGAGTGGTACTGGGGTCTTCTGCTGTTGTAGCCCATCCGCCTCAAGGTCGTGCGTGTTGTGGCTTCACAAATGCTTTGCTGCATACCTCGGTTGTAACGAGTGGTTATTTCAGTCAAAGTTGCTCTTCTATCGGCTTGAATCAGTCGGCCCATTCTCCTCTGACCTCGAGCATCAACAAGGCATTTTCTCCCACAGGACTGCTGCATATTGGAGGTTTTTCCCTTTTCACACCATTCTTTGTAAACCCTAGAAATGGTTGTGCATGAAAATCCCAGTAACTGAGCAGATTGTGAAATACTCAGACCGCCCGTCTGGCACCAACAAGCATTCCACGCTTAAAATTGCTTAAATCACCTTTCTTTCCAATTCTGACATTCAGTTTGGAGTCCAAGAGATTGTCTTGATCAGGACACACCCATAAATGCATTGACGCAACTGTCATGTGATTGGTTGATTAGATAATTGCATTAATGAGAAATTGAACAGGTGTTCCTAATAATCCTTTAGGTGAGTGTATACACCAAGTCCTGAAAAATGAAGCCAAAACGTCTAGATTACCCCCCGGTGGTCGGTCCTAGTAAAGGTCAAACCCAGCCCCCCGATGTTATTCAACGGCAGGTGAGACAACTAAACAATTAAATTACACTTCAAATATCGTTTTTCCAAAGATGGTTTCCATCATTTACTGTAGTTTTTAATCACTCTGATGTAATTTCAATTGAGTTTGTTTTTAGTTAGTTATTTGATGCGGTGGTGGTGACGTCATGATTGACAGGTTCTCTGAGCGAAGAGATTGGATCGAAATTTCTATAATTCATTTATAAAAAGCGCAGGAGCGTATTCTTGTGATTGATTCAGCGAGAGTAAGGCCGGAGCCTTGATTTTGCGGCTTTACTTCCTGCTCACTACTGTGCAGGTCTGTTGTCAAAATCGCTTCTGCGCAGACTCAAGTTCCAAGATGTCAGCGCCATATCATGATACTTGCGGCTTCATTTCTGACCAATGAAAGAGAGCGAAGGGGCGTCGTCCATCTGTTTTTACAGTTTATGGTATACATTCACAAATTTCTTAATGAGTACATATATATGTATTTAAAAAGGTTTAACAACTGAGACATAAAGTGATGACTTAACACACATTTCTAAATAGAAGTGGAATAATCAGAGTCCCTGAACAGAGCGGGGGTCAATATCAAAAGTAATATCACCAGCTGCTATACGTTCTACAGTGCATCTTATCTTCATTGACTGCAGCAGTTTTGCCAGATCTTGCTGTGAGATGTTACTCCACTGTTCTTCCAAGGCACTTGCAATTTCTCGCACGTCTTGGTTACATATGGTTACCCGTGGTTTGGCACTGCAAGGCGATCAGCTGTCCTGCCTGTCTCCTTAGAGAGTCTCAGGCAACAGAAATCACAGTTTATTGCTCTGTCCATGCCTCCCTGCAGCAGGACTATGGCATGTTCCCACAGGTGATCATGGACCCTAGGCATCTTTTTCTGTTTTTCAGAGTCAGTTGAAAGCTCATGTGATAAGTTATTAGAACTGCGACTTTAATTGTCTACTGTCTGTAAGCGGTTACGCTGTGTTTGAAATCCAATATTGTCTACTATATAGTTTGTAAAAAAACGGTACGCCAATGTTCGAATTCATAGTATTCGAAAAACAGTAGGCAAAAAGTCCCAGAATGCCCTACTCCAGAAAGATTCTGAAGTGTGCATACAATAAACATTTTACTATCCCATGAGCCCATGAGAGAGAATTTGTGAATAGAGGTGGTAAGATGCTGGTAAGTCACATGATTGTTTTATTTTTATTTTTGGTTATTGAGTTTAAACAACACATTCTCACCCCAAGGCGTCACCTTTTGACCATGCTTCAATATTTGACGCTTTAGGCGCCCTTTAGTGACCGTTACATGACCCGATCCTATGGCGTCATCTAACTGACGCTAAAGGAAAAGCGTTAGTTAGATGACGCGGGTGAGTTTAGGTCTGAGGTAGGGGTAGGGTTACACGCGATCCTAGGGCGTCATCTAACTGACGCTAAAGGGCGCCTAAAGCGTCAGATATTGAAGCATGGTCAAAATGCTTCCCAAGGCATCAGTTAGGTGACGTCTTGGGGGTGAGAATGGGCTGGTTTAAATGTATTCTTTTGAAAATGTAGTGCTTTTAATTTCTCTTTAAGAAAAGAAATTAAGAATCAAATGTCTAAGGAATGAATTTCTGTTTTGGAACTTTTTTTTTTTTTAGACTTAGTTTAGAGGACAAAGAAGAATTTACAGGAAAAGGCGAGGAGAACACAGTGAGGTTCCTAATGATGACAGAAAATGAGAAGAACATCCTCTCAACAACCAGAGCAGGCCAGATCCAGCCCTGTATAAAGATATTAAATTCCAGAGATTTGAATGAGGCAAGATCATAGAAGCAGAAAATATGAGTTGACCAGTTTGTAAAGATTAAAAAATGGTACTGAAATACTACCGTGGTCTCTCTGTATACTTACAGTTTGAGTTCGGAAATGTTTAAAGCTAGTCTCACGGATCGTTGACTATGATAAGGTGCCACTTTAATAAGATTTTACTGCTTAAAACTCTGAACAGTTACCAATATTTAGAAGGGGAAAAATCCTGGTAATGCTTCCTTTTACAGTTCAGTACTTGCGTGTACTTACAGTGTACTTACCTAAAGTACTGGCTAATATAAGGTAAGTACATGGGGCAGGGGTACAGTAGGTTCAGGGTTAGTACCTAGTTATTAGCCAGTAATTGTAATTACTATACTAAGTACATAGTATGTACATGGGTAACAGAACTGTAAAAAGGAAGCATTTCCAAAATCCCGAAGGAACCTGAAAAAGAAAAAAGATCGCCATCTGTTCCAGAGGTTTTACAGCCGAGTCACCTGATCTCAGCAGGTGCCCTACTGCCCTTTGGAGTTTGTGCAAAAAGGTCCTGGGAGGATTATACAATGCAAATAAGAATATTAGAATTAATATTATGAATTGAAACCTCTCTAACTGAAGGAAATGTCAGGAAATGCCCTGAATGTAACAGCAACACATCAACTTTATTGGTCAATGGTCAATCGATAGAGTTTTTCAAGCGTGAGTGTGTCCTTCACCGGTATTACTCAACTAAAGTAGAGCGCCAGGATGAAGGTAGTAGAAGTATTCAAATTATGAATAAACCAAATCCATTGCTTTCCACCGCCAAACAAAAATGATAAAAGTGTTAGGTAGATTTCACAGAGCTTGCAATGAAACCACCTCTTGGAAATGTATTTATTTATTTCCCCTAGCTAGTAATCAGGCTTAATGTCGCCACCTCGGCTTTATGTTTCGTAATCTGGCTTTACGCTTGGAATCCGGCTTTGTTACCTGGGACCCGCTGATACACGTGTAATCCACAATCATGTCGCTTATCTACTGTAGGTGTCGTAATCTTGAATCCTACACCTGAAGTCTTGGCAGTGTGACTGCTAAGAGTTAGTGCTTCTGTATCGCGCTATCATTACCATCTGCTTCTATCGACTTCAGGAAAATGAGCCATCACACCAGATCAGCCATGTGGTGTGGCTGTAAGCCATACTTTAAAGAGTTGATATGGAGGGGGTGCTTATAACAAATCCTGCTGCAGCATAAAACCCATGGATTGATTTCCCACCAAAAAGTCTCCAGATCTGATAAATTATTATTTATTATTAAAAGGATATTTCACCCAAAAATGAAATTCTGTCTTCATTTACTCGCATTGTTGTTTTGGACCCCATTGACTTTCGTTGTTTGGACAAAAACCTTTTGTGTTACACATAGTAAAGAAAATATGACATGGGTGTGAGTAAACAAAGACAAAATTATATATTTTTTAATGCTGAACTATACTATTAATGTAATGTAGATATTATACAGCCTTGGGTTAAATATGATGTTATGTGCTTATTTTACATCCCTACACAATTTCTAGAACAAAGCATGTGGCTAGCAACACCAATGCCATTGGTTCAATTCCCGGGAAACTGATAAAATGCATAGTTTGAGTGCAGTGTAATTCGATTTGGATAAAAGTGTCTGCCAAATTCATGAATGTAATTACATTTTATCTGTTTTCTCTCCCGATTAATGTACTGTATCACTCTGTTAATAGTCACATATTTGCCTAACTTCAGGTTCAACAACATTAATTGCAAGCAGAGTCGATCGCAGTTATAAACATCGCCTGTTTCAATGACGGGAAGAGAAAGGGAAACAATCTTTATCTATTTAGTATTTTACGGATGACTTGTGCACCAAAGCTTGACTTTAAAGGACATTTGTGTTTCATAATTGCAGCAACAATGATTAAATGCACAGTTAGCATTTTGCAGCAATATTTGACTGTTTTGGCAAATTGAATTCTCACAGGAAGCAGAGGCAGGACATTATTGCTTGGTGGGAGGTTGAATGCTTTTCTTTCTAGTCTCCTCTGCTAAATTTGGTCTCATCAGCATCCTCATGACTTTGCTCAAATGAGGGAGGCTGCTCATTTAAAAACTTGAAACGGGGGCTCCCACTAAGAATTTTTAATCATCCATCCACCTTAGGGATTATTAATTGTTTGGGTGGAGAAGCTCGCTGGAGGAGCACTTTCTAGAAATAAAGAAGCAAAATAACAAGTTGGACATGCTTTAATGCTATCCATTAATGCTTTCAGCACTATCAGAGATGAGCTTCATTGTCTAATCATGTCATCATTTATGATAGTGGGGTTGAAACAACCCATTATTTTCCCGAGGGAAAGTTAATTAAAAGAAAAGGATGTCCTTGGCACCCCGGTGGTTGTCGTTCCCAGAACCACTAATTGCCTCTGAATGTAAATATTTAATGTTGAGCAGCTCATAAAATGGTATGACAACAACAATGTTGAACACAGCATCATGGCCTCAAGTGCTTCATGTTGTCTGTTCTTTGTCTCCACAAATCCTTGAATACTCTTGTTCTGAAATGTTCCTCTTGCCCTCCTGCTCACCCTATTCTTTCGCAATTTCTGTACATTTCTTTACATCACAACGCATTGGGTCAGCTAGCCAATCAGAACACTCTGAGCTTTTTGGAGGGAGGGACTTTGTAGAAATCAGCACGTTTCAGACAGACGGGGAATGGAAGAGCTGCAACAATGTAAAAAGAATGAATGAACAATGAAAAAAAGTTTATGTATGAAAGTACATTTTAACTTTTAAAATAGCATCATGAGACTTGATTTTGAGATTCACTTGAGGTGTGGGGACGTGAAACACATTACTACTAAATAACAGTGGAAATTATGTACTAAATTTTGGTTTACTTGGGCTTCATGAATTTTTGGAGAGGTGTAGAGGTGATTTATGTGTTTTGAGAGAACAGTTTCATTTTGGATCACATTGTTTGTGTCTCTTGGTTGGAAAGTGTCATTTTATATGCATTTACTAGAGTGGTTTCAATGGAAACATGGCAGAGATGGTCTAACTGTACATGCATAAATGTGAGAAATTGTAATGCTTAATGTAGTGGCTATCATTAAACTTGAATTGAATTTAAGCAGCACAATTTACAATACTATTGTTGTTCGATTTTATTCTGGATTTATGAAATATGTTAACTGAAGCACAATTTTGACAGGCACATAGATTTCAATCTAAATGTAGGTGCTGTACTTGAATGTAAGAATTTTAAGAATCAATCTTACCGATATTTTACGAATATGGCTGTGAACCGGAGTGAATATGGAGATATGGAGTGAACCAACTTGTTTTAAAGAGACTCATGTAATACAAATTTATTAGCGTTTGTACATTTAAATGAACTCATGCTTTATTTTCAGGTATTTTTTGTACAGTAGGTTATATATTTATCTAGGATAAATTGAGTAGAAAATGCCAGTGCTTGCTTGCACTTTATTATTTTATAGGTTTGCTGTTGAAGTTGTAGTTTTGAAATGCCATTAATTTTTTTTTAATTTGTCAGAGCTCTGCCGCAGTAGGTATAGGACACAGTTTGGATGCAGTTTAGAAGCCGATCTCCTTCACGTCTTGCTTCTAGTTAAAAGGCCAGAGCTCATCTGTGGAATTAAGATAATACAAGATAAAAACAGCCAGTCTCTGCAACAGAGGATAGTTAGTTAGCTGCATGCGCCCTGTGTTTATTTTTAGCTTCTCTTATAATAGGCAAAGCATCTGGAGGGGGTTTGTTTGCAAGAAAGCGCATGGCACGGGTAGCCTTGGGCTGACAATTTGTGAAGGTGACAAGGAAAAGGTCTGCAGAGAAACAGTGGTTGAGAGTGAAGTAGTACGGTGAAGTCACTATCGTTTTGAGTTGGGACAGATGATGCCTCCTTTCACAACCAGAGATGATGGTCACGAAGCCTGAGGGACTGACCAAAGACGCACAGTCTGTCTGCACAGACTGCAGACCTCTGCTGAAACATGAGCAGGGTCTAAATCTACCTGTTGAGGTCACTGACAAACTTATTCTTTGACTTACTTTGTCTATATTTGCTGCGAAAAATAAGCATGTCTGGTGTTTAGTGTTTAACAAGAACTGGAGTAGCCTATGTCAGAAAAGAAAACGAAGACTCAAAAATATTTATAGAAAATGTACCCATTTAAACTTGTAATTATTAATTTGGGGTGTAAGTATGGTGTATGTGAGCGAATGTTTCACTTCTTTTTAACTATTTACTGAAAACAATCTTCGATTGTTCGATTGATATTCGAGTCGATTAGAACAAAAGCAAATGTTTACACAATTTATTATGTCAGGTAAATCATGCTAATTATATAATCAGTTCAAAAATAATCAATATGAAAATTATTCACATTAAACTATATAGATTCTTGGGTGAATTTCAGGTGATCTCAGCATGAAAAAGAGAGAGTGGGGGAAGTGGGAAAGTCGATTCTCAGGTGAGACTTGCGTCTCGAATGGTGATGCTGCATTCACAAGAGTGAGGCCATCCTTAAAAATATTTTGGTTTGCAGTAACAGCAATTTTTTTTAAAAAAAGGGTCGGTAGGTAGGTCTATATATTTTTTTTTTCAAGATTCAGTGTAAAAAAAAAGTACAATTTTGGTCATGGTGATCGTGAATTTAAAAAAAAAAAAATGCATATTGTGACGTCACTGACTGGGTCTTCAAAGTGTGCATCCACCGCTAGGTGTTAATTTTAGGCCAGTCACAAAATGTATAAAATATCTATTTGTTGTGCATATATACATGAGATAGGCAAAAACAAGTACAAACACATGGTCAAACAAAGAATACAATTAAACAAAGATACAAATTAGCCTATATACACAGTGCTTTAATTTCAGGAAGGTCTAAAATTAGCTACTTTTCAGTGAAGTCTGTTGCTCTGTCTGAAAAGAAATTTAATTTATTAATCAAATGTAAAATGACACTGCATAGTTTATCATAGTTAGATTAATGCTTATTAAAGTTTAAGATATTCATTTAAGAGCTGTGAGTGATTTTTATCAGCCTTTTGTTGTTTGATTCGCATTAGGCTACTGGCTCAATCGTCACGTTTATTAGACTACTGCCCCTTTAAGACCGAATGCAGAACTCTACTGTAATAGATGCACCATCATTTTCTCCCAACTATTTACGTCCAATTAAGACATAAACTGTGTTTAAATGAATCTCAGAGCAGGTCATTTTATATTTTATGCATATTTGATAGTTTAGATGTGCACATGAAGCCCAAAATGAGGCTATAGCCTACTTTTCTTGTCTCGTTTTAGTGCATTTCGGAGCGCGCGTCGCGCGTCGTGAACAGCGTCTCTTGCGCAGACTTTTGTGCTTTTAATAGCTCTTTTAATGATTGAACGCGTCCGCAGTTTAGCAACAGTACAGAGTGCACCGATCGTGCTGATTCTGACGGTACGTTTGGGTTTTAGGAAGAAATGACAGCGCAACGCTGTGAAGGGAAGGAAGTTGCGCTAGACAGAATGCGTCTGTAATGGTTTCATCTCAAATATCATCTTTTTATAATCTTTGAAAGCGGAAATCTAAAATACAATTAGAATAATATCCCAGATCTAAAGTGTAGGTAACCACGTTCTGTCCTCATTGTCACTCATTAAGCAGGGCTGTCGTGCTGCGCGCGCTGTGGCTCCGAGTGAGAGATCGCTCTCTCTTCTGGACTGCGAATAGCAAAATGCATCACAGACAAATTGTTTAATATTATTATTATTATATATATATATTCAGCCCCGTTGCCCTTTTAATACCGGGTACCAAGCGGGAACACTGAATGAAACGAGCAAACGTACAAGCCATAGTGTGACACGCGTAACGTTAAACCAATGGTGTAAACATAATCGGACGACTATGACGCCACGGGTTTTTATTTAAAAGAAAGAACGTAGCCTACGTTTGTAGGCTATGTAGACACAAGCAACTTTCACAATACTAACTAAAATATAATTAATATTATTTTATTGAATTTGAATTAGTAGTTTGAAGAGTTAAAAAAAAAATCGGTCGGTCTGAACGCAGGTTACAACCGGCAAGTCGGTCGGACTAAAAGGAAAAAAAAAAAATAATTGGGTCGGCCCTAAATTGACAGGGTCGGTCGGGTTACGGCAAACAAGAATATTTTTAAGGGTGGCCTGAGTTCAAATGCTTTGTCCTCTCAGAGCCCTCTCTTTCAGTTTTTCCAGTCTTACAGTGTATTATATATATATATATATATATATATATATATATATATATATATATATATATATATATATATATATATAAACTAATAAACTAGCCAGAAAATATGATATATATATATACAACGTTGTGCCTATCGTTTATTGAACGCGTTCATATTTTGGGCGAACGTGAACTGAACATACTGTATTACTGCCTGATGAACGTTGCTGTGAAAGTGTTCATTCCTGTCTATGTGAACACGCGCTCTCTCAGTTTAACTTCATACAATAGGGTGCGTGCCAGATTTCTATCGAGCCTTCCAGGCGAAAACCCGGCTAAAACACACGTAAACAGGCCTTAATATGTAGCAAAAAAACACCCAATTTGGCAACACAAGACACCAGTGTCGCCCCGCTGTCGACAAAGCAGCGAGCGAGGACAAGGAGGCATCGTATGTTCATTTAAACGGATTTTATGACGAGGTCGGTGAGGATGGGAAAAATCTTACATTTCTATGCAAACTTTGCCCGTCGATAAAATAATTGTTGTTTGTGGTTGTATATGGGCTGTGGCAAAAAAAATAAAAATAAATCGCAACATATGGAAAAAAAGAACTATGAATGAACTAGTTCATTTTAAAATGTGTGAAATGAACTTTGAACTAGTTCATGTAGAAAGTGAACTTTACCAACACTGTGTGTATATATTATATATATATATATATATATATATATATATATATAGTATTTAGGCTTTCTTTTAGTTTATGTAATACACAGACAGGTTTTTGTAATGCATTTTTTTTTATGTTTGCTGTCTTGAAAACATATTGAAGTACAGAATGAATTACAAGATCAGAGCTGTTTTCTTTGATGTTTTTGTTGAACTTCAAGACTATCAAGTTTATTAATGACCAACTTCTAAAAACAAATTTATAGTTGTCTTTGTAAAGAAATGCTTGCTTAGGCCTACATGAAGCCTTGGAGCCGCTGCTGTGACGCTGTATAAACGCTTCCCGTGTGAATACTCGCACGAGTCTGCAGCTGCAGTGAGATTAATAAATGCTGTAGAATTATTGCTCATTTTTGTTCATGTTAACTAAAGTTGTTAACTAATTAAACTTTATTGTAAAGTGTTACTGAAATAGCTAATCCAGAATTTATATATTTCAGGCTGTTTCTCACACAGAGCACAAGTTGTACGGACTGCTTTATTAGTCCATCTTTTTTAAGCTTGAAAGCCTCAGACTTTTTTTACATCACCCCTTTCATTCTACACGCCATCCACCCTCCGTCCAGATGACGCTGTGAGTTTCTCTTTTTCTGTCACGCGTCCAAAAACATCCCAAGCTGCTCATAGTTACCCCTTCATCCTGATAGTGTTTAATGTTTATTCTGCTGCTGTGTAATGCACTGTTATACACGCACACCTCACCCATCACAAAAACAGAGCAAAATAAATCCCGTCTGTGGCTAAATGAGAGGATTATCCCTTCATTATAGTATCTGAGGTAGCAGAGATGCCATGCCACAGCTGCCTCTGAGGCAAACAAACCTTTTTACTTGCCTCAACCTCACAGGATGAGCCGCACTAATGTCCCAAACACAGAGACGCATTACAGTCAGTGACAGGCATATTAGGAACACTGTTTTACCTTTTTTCCCCCAATCTTCTTCTTATTCTAACAGCCTGTGGAGAAGGATCATAGCCAGTTGGCTCAGAGTGGCTATTCCATAGTAAATCCGAATGAAACCGCAGGACAGCGTTTGCGGTGTGATGTGAGAATTAGGATATTGGATTTGACAGCATGGGAGCAGTGTCTGGCTGGAATATTTTCTGTGGTTTAGTCAAAAACGATCTTCTTCAATACCTGACAATGTTTGTAGTTATATTTTGTTTGAGTCTCTTGGTACTTAAGACTCGCAAAAGCCCTAAAAGCATAGTCTTAAGTGCTATCTTTGCTTTCGATCAAAAACTCAGCAAGGTCAGAGCCTTTCATTCTTCATAATTTTCAAAAAAGCATTTAGAGGCGGCACTAAAACGACTTTCTTTAAGGTCAATTATAGTAGATGTATGCAATAGATTATGCTTTATCACTGGCCTGATGCTTAGCATTTGTCACACACCCGTTTAAGAACGGGATTGGTATGGTTTCTAGGCATGTGTGCACTGTACTAGATGGGTTGCTGAAGTAAAAATGTGATTCAAATGACATGGAGATTTAATGGTTATAAAAAAAATGATACATGCTTTAATAGTGAGCGTATTCAATGGCAGAATTGAAGCTCATGTCTTAATGCTATAGTGAGATCCACCAATCTAAGACGCTGCTACTCCCATGGACATGTGAACGGGCTGAGTTTTTACAGGTTCGTTAATATGGGATGTTGTAGTGTTGAAGGGTGAATGACAGTATAGCGGTGTTATACACACACACACCATTATGTAATTAAATGCCATTGTATAGTTGAAATTAGGGTTAAAGGAGAACTCCGGTCAATTTTAACATTTACCCCTTTTCCACCGAAAAAAGAACTGGTTCGGAGCTGGTGCTGGTTCAAAGTTGGTTCAACTTGCGAACCCGTTCAGAACCTGTTTGTTTTTCCACTGACTAGAGCGACCAGGGAACAACGTTGTTACGTCACTGTGCACGTCGCTAGAAACGCTTGCAAGTAAGTTACATTGCTTTGGGATTATCTCGAACTCGTGTACCAAGAAAACTTTAAAAACAATTGAAATATGCAAGTCTTTTAATCTTTTCGTTTGATATGTAATCTTTTCTGATAAGTTATGTACCCCTGTCTTGTGTCTTTTTTTCTTTCCATTTATTTGTTCTATATCGTGACTGTTTTCTTCTTTGCTTATGTTTAAAAAAATATAAAAAATAAAAACGCTTGTGTGTTTCTGCAGTTTCTCCTGGCTTTGCAATGGTCAGAAAATATGTTTAGAACACATCTAATCCCGGCCCAGCCCCCGACGTAAACATGACGTGCTAAAAATACGGTTCTAGTCCAGCAAAGAGTTGGTGCTGCTTTGGAACCAGTTTTCCCGGCTGCGAACCGGTTCTTTGGCTGTCGAAACACAAAGAACTGGTTCGCGTGCAGGCATCGGCTCCGAACCGGCTCTCAAAATGCTTTGGTGGAAAAGGGGCTATTGAGTAGCCAATTGTCGATCTCACACGCGCAATCATTCACAAACCTACCACTATGTGGTGTTCTGAGAATATCAGGTCAAATGGATAGTTCATCCGAATCAGATGTAGGACACACGGAGAAGGTTTGACATGATATTCACAAATGATCGCATGCGTGAGATCGACAATCGACTACTGTGGGCTTCGACCGAAAACAGGAAGCAAATAGAGGTATGTGAGCTGGCTGAATCATTTTTATTCATATCTTTCACATCTACTGCAGTCAAATTGACCGTGGTCACTCTTACACCACTCACGTGGCTGTGCACTTGTAATGACAAATCAAGGATGTTAAGAGAACATGCCCCATTGAAGTCAACAGGGTGCGAATGTTAAAGAGACGACAACACGGTGTAGGCAACACCGAATTTTGTCATTTTTGTCTGTACTGACAGCACTCCAAATGTACAAAAAAATTAGCTCAATGTTAAGATTGAATGGATGTTTAAACTATGTTTAAAGTCCTGCCACAACAGCTAGTGTGATAATTTAAAAAAAGAAAAGCAACTTCGGGAACCCAGGCCACTGAGAGAGACCTGTAAGGTTGTGAATGCTCATGCATCCGTCTTAGGATGTGTTAAACGCATTATATATTGTTATTAGAGAGAGAAAGCAGAAGTCCATTGATTAAACAAGCCTGCGGGCGGTTACATTGACTGTTAAATTCAATGCTGGCGTACAGGAAAGCTAAGAGTTAAATAACTGAAACAGCCAAGCTTGAATTTCTGCCCATTCAGCATGCTGTCACCTTATGTGGTGTTTACTTGTGTGTGTGTTAATACTTTCTTTTTCTACTCTCTCCCCTCACCATCTTTCTCGGTTTACTTTCATCTTTCCCTCCACGCTATTTCTGCTTTCTCTCGCATGCCATCTCATCCCAGCTGTCTTTCTTCTGTCCTCTCCTCCCTTCTTGGTTCGCTCACTTCATTTTGGTTCCATTCAGACTTCAATTTGAATGCATTCAAAGGGCCTTATTGGCAGGAAAGATAAACATTTACTTCACGGAGCTGGGGAAGGCCAATACAAATCAAGCTGTTGACAAACTCAAACACAGGCAGTCCAGGATTGACGGCGGCTTTAGGGATGAGGCTCTTGATCTTTAGCTTGACTTGTGTCTCTGTTTTGTGCGGCCCATGTACACACACACACACACACACACACACCGGAGTCTTTTCAGCTCTATTATGCTGCATTCGTCAAGCGTTCAATCTTTCTCGCTCTCTTCTTTGTCTCCCAAAGCCATTTCTGAGTCTGTTTCTTCTGGCTGCATTCAATTCTCTCTGCTTCTCTGTATTATGTTGTAGGTTTTCTTTTGGTGAATTGTTTTATAATGCCGCATGCGGCACGTCCAGAGGTTGCACTACAAATAATCATTATACGTCATTTTGACAGACTAGGTAGACAAATTTCTGTCATGGTCTGTTTTTGTACATTTTTGATTCCCCTGGTAATTCATTTATTGTTCCATTTGTGTACATGCCCCTTTTTCCACACATTCACCTCTTCTGGGACTGCTATATCTGCAAGTTGCATATGTGAATTAACCCATCACATGTTATGCTATTCATGTGATATAGCGGCAATAATTCAGGCTTATATCAGTCCTGTTCAGCCCTATAGTGACATGAACACATTTAATTTGAAAGGTCAATAAGCTCTCCTCATTCCCTGAAAAGTTTTGGAAAACCACCCATAAGCTGATGTTATTGTTTAGTCAACTATATAGTATGCCATAATTACTATGTGAATCAATGTTTCTAGTGCAGAAACACAATGGATCAGAGTCCTTAATATTTCGTCCTCAATAAGTCACTGCAATTGATATGTTTTTAGGTGCTGATAAACAGCAACATACACTTTTGCAATGGTCCTGAATATTTTTTCACATTATAGCCAAAGCATCTTTTGTCTGGCTCATATTATACCACTGGGACAAAACAAGCCATCTTATGCGTGTGGGTATCCTCTTTCTCAATGTGTGGATGGGAATATATGCCTGTGCTTGTGTGTGTGTGTGTGTGTGTGTGTGTATGTGTGTGTATGTGTGTGTAAGTGAAAAGCATTAGGGAAAAAACAGGCATATCATGTTTAAAAGTGGCATGTTTGTGCTACTTGCAAACCAAAATGTTCAATGCTGAACCCTTTAATAGCTTAAGTGGATGATGTAACACATGGACAGAGTGGTGTGGACAACAGCGAAGTTAAACTGAATCTAGGGCTATGTTTGGAATAGAATAATAGCATGCTGCTTACTGCACATTGTGCATTATATACTCTATACGAAATGCATTTTTAATTTATTTAAAGTCCCTGTAAAGGCAGTTCTACAAAAAAATTGTAAACACATTACAAATGTATTGCTACAACATATTACAAAGTCTGTGAACTGTGAAGTACTGAATTGTGGAGTTAGACCGTTAAACAGTTTTACACCATTGCCATTTTCCAGGTTTTTGGGGCTAAAACAGGGCACAAAACACATTCGCATCAGTTCGGTGCGAGTTACTGTCAGTACTATTAGTTACTACAACCTACAGTTTTCTAGCTAACTACCTCTTCGACACGGAAACGCGTGGGCTACTACCTGGATGCGATCATGTACAAAACAGATCGGTGTTTTTATTTAAATATCCTAAAAACGATCACATCAAGAAGAGGTGGATTAATTTTGTGGAGAGCCACCTTGATGAAGAGCTGAGGATCACCGCCAACATCCGCTTCTGTAGTGATCATTTTACACGGGATAGTTTTAAAAACTTTCATCGGACACAAATAGGATTCACTAATAATCCTCTGTTACTGGTGAACGGAGCCGAACCGACTATCTCCCGCCTCAGCCTTCATCCTCCCGTCCCGAAAGCAGTATCAGCTAATAACACCGTCGACAGCTTTCCCACGAGTGGGCGTGGTTTCAGCGCAGCCAGCAGACACGCCCCCAGCGTTTGATAGCAAGATTTTGATAGCTTATTTTATGTACTTGCCGGCTTTTTTATCATTCATATTTGGCTGAGTGGCTAATAACTCATTTTTCTGTGGTGTGACAAACTCAGAACGCATACTTAATTTTGACTTTACAGGGACTTAAAATAGTATGCTATTACTTGATGCCAAACTTTTCAAAAACAGTAGGCTACCTTGCATCATTGTTTTCACATGACCTCATTGTGTTGCATTTTTAAAGTGAATAATGTTAAAATGTTGCATGTTAAATTAAACTTCCAGCATCTAGTTATCTTGGTGGTTATTTTGTGTTTTTTTTAATCCACTTTTGTGTAAAAAATGTACACTGCACATTTAGGATAATATAGGTGATCCGAGTATTTAACGCATACAAAGAAATGGACATACTGTATTGTGCACAGTATACATACTACAAAAACAAAGTTCTTATGTGTACTTTTGTACCTGTCCTCTAGGTGGCGGTGCAGGCAGCCAGACGACCTTTCTCCATGAGGAGCAGTGGAAGATGCCGGCTCTGCCAGCGCTGCTGCTGTCGATTCACCTCCTCTTCCTCCTCCTGCTGTTGCTGCTGCTGACCATGGCCCCGTCCTCTCACAGCCAGGCGCCCGCTCTCGCAGCTGTCAGGATGGGTGAGACGCCACGGACCACTTCCTGTTAGACGACACACAAAAGTGCATCTTCACATTATCTCCCGGGTACTAGGGTGTTGGTGGTTGCTTATGATCCAAGTCAAAACACTGGCCTGTTTTATCATGCACCAAGGCAAAATATTACATTGCTGAGGAAGTCTCTTCAAAAAAAAGTCACATAATTGGAGTTATCACCCATGTCTGTAGCACAAATAGTGTGAGAAAAGGTTAGTACTTCATGTCAGGGGTAATAGTGCTGCTGGCCTACGCTACTAGTCCATCAAGAGTTCTAATTCTGCCTCTGTTTTTCCAGCTTTATCTACAGAGTCTTTGTGAAAAAATACAACTTTTTTTAATTGGGATGAGAAAATCGGCTGCACTGTTACTGTCTCCAGAAAACCCAAATGCTTTACTTGTAAAGGAGGCAGCAAGCATCAACACTCTCAGGAAAAAAGGTACAAAAGCCGTCACTAGGGCTGTACCTTTTCAAAAGGGAACACTTTTGTCCATTTTAGGTACTAATATGTATATTTTAGGTGCTAATATGGACATTTAGGTGCTAATATGTACATTTTAGGTGCTAATATGGACATTTAGGTGCTAATATGTACATTTTAGGTGCTAATATGGACATTTTAGGTGCTATTATGTACATTTTAGGTACTATTATGTACTTTTTGGGTGCTAATATGGACATTTAGGAGCTAATATGTACATTTTAGGTGCTAATATGTATATTTTAGGTGCTAATATGGACATTTAGGTGCTAATATGTACATTTTAGGTGCTAATATGGACATTTTAGGTGCTATTATGTACATTTTAGGTACTATTATGTACTTTTTGGGTGCTAATATGGACATTTAGGAGCTAATATGTACATTTTAGGTGCTAATATGGACATTTAAGGTGCTATTATGGACATTTTAGGTGCTATTATGGACATTTTAGGTGCTGTTATGTACATTTCAGGTGCTAGTACGTACGTTTTAGGTGCTATTATGTATACATTTTAGGTGCTATTATGTACATTTTAGGTACCAATATGCACCCTTTAGATACTTTTGAAAAGGTACAGCCCCAGTGACAGCTTTTGTACCTTTTTCTCTGAGAGTGAATGTGAAGCCCACATTTAAAGTGACTACAAAGCTTGTTCTTGATTTAATATTTAAATACATCTTCTGAAGTACTGACCTATTACTAGGCTTATAATCTTTTTTAACTAAACACCTGTTACATGGATGAGAGAGTGTGAAGCGATAATCTCAGATATGCAGTGTTGTTTAGTTTTTTTGGTCGATTTATAAAAACTAAAATTAAACCATTAGATTAAACCACTGACTTTAGAGCAGAGTTCAGGCAAAATTAAGCAATATTATCGGATTCAAACAGGAGCTTTTTTCAAAGTCGCTTATACTAGGCTGTTACTTCACAGCATGTGACTGATTGCTTCAAGCATCAGCATGTTCATCTTGATTATTGCCAACAACAAAGCATCAATTAATCTCTGGAAAGCCTCCAAATGAAATGCGCTCAATAGAACAATCTAATCTATTAACATCACAACATGCGACATTCGTTGCAAACTTGTTTCTGTTCAATCTAGATGAGTAACTCCATCTTCTTGCAATAACAAATGAAACTTCAATCCTCAACATCAAAAACTCAATTAAATTCAGAGGTTTTTTTTGTTGCTCTTCAGCTGCTATTTTGGATGATCAGTCAGCATGTGGACGCGGCGAGCGGTTGGCATTGGCTCTGGCCCGAGAGAACATCAACAGTGAGATGGAGGGTTCGTCACGAGCTCGCGTTGAGGTCGACATCTTTGAGCTGCAGAGAGACTCTCAATACGAGACTACAGACACAAGTGAGTCTAACTAAATGACATGAAACCTCATTCACAATTTTACTTCTGTAATGTGATGTATTTTGACTGAAACTTCAACATCTTGAATGAAAATTCAACAAGAACAAATTATAGGGTCGGGAATGTTTTTATTAGAATTTGATTGGGTTATGAAAAATGGGCGTTTTGAATGGAAAGTCACCAGAGATCTCTTTCAAATGGATTGACATTTATATTATATTATCAGATAGAGCTGCACAATTCTGGATAAATTGAGAATCGCACTTTTGGTTTTCCCACTTTTCAAAATGTACTTTTCCCACTTTTGTAACAGAAATATTGATACTGTGTAGATGAAAAGCTGTTTCATACCTATACATAACAACTGCTCTCTCTGGGTCAGCGATGAGATGTTTGAATATTCGCTGTGACCATTTGTAAAAGATTTAATAGACATGGCAGAATCATTTGTCATTTGGGAATAAGATTGCGACCTTTCGATGATTAATCGTGTGGTTCTATTATCAGTATTAAACTAACTATTGGCAAGGTTTAGAGCTGAATTACCAAGAACAGTAGTTTAATTTTCTTTTTTTAATCTTCATTAGAAATGTATTGGATTATAATAACAGAATGGAGTTTACAGGATGCTTTTTAATAGAAAGTTAAAGGTCAAGTTTGAGTGATTACTTTTTTTTTATGTTTTACTATATTATATTAAATTAAACCATTATTGTTACCCAAAATTGAATTAACTTACGGCAAGCAGTTTTTAATCAAGTAGTAATTTTTGTAAGTCATTTGACCGCTGGTTAACTATTTTCAGTGGAGACAGTTGATGAAAGACATGTCAACATTAGAATAATGTGCACAAGAATAAAAAGGAAAAGAAAAAAGAGGTTCACTTTAACCACTGGACTGAAATGGACTGATAACACACACTCACCACATGTGAATATAACAGGAGGATAAAAGATTTTCATTTGTCGCAAAATGAATTACATACCCTTGTCACACATGCACAGTGCCCTGAACATTTCAATGCAACAGTTCAAAAGCAAGCAAGAAAAAAATCTTTTCATCTAAATATACACCCTGTGCTCTCTCTCTCTCTCCCCTCCTCGTTCTTCTGTAGAATTAGAGCAGCAATCTTCTGTAGGCAGAGCATAAATCTGTGTTGTGCTTATTGATGTAATTAATCAAAAAGAGCTTTACATTGACTCCTAATTTGATATATCATCTAGGAACAGGACACAGAACTGGACGGCATCCAAGATGTTGGCTTTTCTCTGCTCACTGCAATGTCTGTCTCTCTCTCTCTCTCTCTCTCAATCCAGTCCCTCTCTCATTCAGTCACTGTCTTGCTCTATCACCCTGTTCTCTAGCTCTCTCATGGTAGATCTATTTATCTGTCTCTTTCTAATAATATATCTTTACCCCTCCAAGTGTGTCAGATCTTGCCAAAGGGAGTGGTGTCTGTCATTGGTCCTGCCTCTAGTCCTGCTTCTGGATCCACTGTCAGTCATATATGTGGGGAAAAAGAGGTGAGAATGAAAGGAAGTGCATTTGCCTATGTGTCTGTGAGAGCATTTCCTGAGATGATAAATTTACACTGCTCCTCAGCCACAGGCCATTATTTCCTGTGTGCCTTTGCTTTGCTGCTTGAAAAGCATCTCTCCCCCTGACCTAATTTCCCATATTTTTTCTCTCTTTTCTTCCTTCCTTACGGTTCGAGAGAATGATATATCAGCCAGGATGATTAATTGGCCGATATCTGGCCGTTTTGGTGCCCACTCAGCCAATTAACAATTTAATTCTACGTAAAATGAACGTGCTTTTCATTTCAGTCATTTTTTTTTTTGCACACCTAATTTACTATCATTAAATTGTATTATATTTATACACAGTGAGGTCTGCATTTTTACTCCCAGATTTTCAATATAAATTTAAACCTGGAAATTACTACATAAAAAATAAATTAAACAATGCTGGCTTTTTAGATAGCGCTTAAAAAAAGGAGACTATCATCCAATAGTTTATCTGTCGTTCTATCGCTCTGTCTGTAAGGCCAATAAACACCAAGGCTTTTTAAGCAGTCAAAGCTTAAGAAAGTTTAAAAAATAAAGTTAATTTTGCACGTCAACATTCTGACTGCTCAATTCAGTTCAATTCTGAATAGCGCACAACCATATTTTCATTGCTGCAAGTGAAATGCCATTGAAATAATTATTTGTAACATTATAATTGTTTACTTAAAAATAATTACATAATTACTTTCAAAAACATATTTCAATATGAAAATGTAAATCTTTGGTAGTATACAGTATATACACACATCTCTCCATGGCCTGTTATATTGAAAATGTATGTTTTACAATTTGCAGTATGACGTTATCCATTGCTAAATTATGGCTCATCATAGACTAGATAACCACAAAGCTAGCTAATGCCACTATCATTAGTCTGTTCTGTTGTGACAATAAAAGAAACAAGTTTTTTTTAAAAATGCATTATCATTTTATTTTAGTTAAAACTCTTAAATAACTACAAATAACTAATGTTAAAGAATTCTGTTAATGTTTTGTTGCGCATTTCTGAAAAAAATAAATCAATCAAAATATCGGCCGATATATCGGAATATCGGATTTTAAAACCAAAAAAAATATTTGTATTGGTATCAGCCTTCAAAATCCTTTATCGGTCGGGCTCTATTTCTTTAAAAAAAAAATTAAACCTGTCTCTTGCTCAACAAAGCTGTATTAATCTGATCTTAAAATAAAATCTATTTTATTATATTAATATTTCTATTTTTATATATTAAAGTAGAATTTTCAGCAGGAATTACTACCTTTAGAAATCGTTTTAATATGCTTATTCCGTGCGCAAGATTCATGTGTTATTATTAATCTTAATTTCTTTGATGAATAAAAAATTCTGCACATTTTATCTCTCTCTTATCTGACAAGCTCAGTTTGCTGCATTCATGGCATGTCGTAATTACCGTAATTAAAAACCTGTAACTTTCTACTCTGAGCTACTCATCCTCAGAATTATGTGTTTCAATAGCAACACTACCAACGGCAGAATAAATCTGCAACGGTCAGGTGGTTCAAAGGTCACATGATACTAGTCTGAGCGCTCCGAAAAGTTGTAATTATAAGTTCTACGAGGACGTGAACACTTTTTTTTTTACAAGTGGGAATCTCATAATTACGGTAATTCCAACAACAAGGCATGAATACACCTTTACCTCATGGAGCTCCTTTCTAACGAGCTACTGATTTGAATCAGGTGTGATAAATAAGGGAGACATAAAAAAGTGGCTGTGCAGTGCTGTGGGTACCCAGGAGCAAGATTGAAACCCGCTGCTTTAGATATTGGCATCAGCCAATGAAAAACCCACGTGCGTCAATCACACAATCTATTCTTCTAAATTGTCCTCTTTATTTTGTCTGTTCCTCCCAGATCCCTCACATCAAGATCGGTCCAGAGGAGACTCCACGCTTGCCATATTTGCGCTTTGCCTCAGTGACGCTGTATCCTAGCAACGAGGACTTAAGCTTGGCGATCGGTGCCATTCTGCACTCTTTCAGTTACCCAACGGCCAGTCTGATCTGTGCCAAAGCAGAGTGTGAGTCTGCAGGGAAAGTGTTGGCACTATCAACTTTGAACGGACCATTCTTTCATTCAGCTGTCATACTGTAGATCAAGCTGAATTGTTCATTGTTCACATGACATTTTCCCATTCATTTCACAGTGTCCGATTCACAATGCAATTCATTTTATTTTTAACATAAGTGCATTATCCTTAGGCTTGGTGCCTATTATATTAAGTTATTAACGACGATGCCACTGCTTCAGAAAATTACTTCTTTTTAAACGATTAAACCTTTGGATTTGGATGGATTCTTTTTTTCTGCATGATGATGATAATGACATTATATTCAGTAAAAATGTTGGTCGCTGTGGCCTAGCAGTTAGCACACATGCATTTGTTCATACACTAGTACAAGTTCAAATCTGGATTTAACATTTTAACATTAACAATAGAACTCGTTCTATATCCCACTTTCCCTAAAAAGGAGCATTAAGGCCAAAGTAACATTATAAAACTGTACGGTACAATGCGGCTAAAGGAGCACGAGGGGAAACGGAGCATTTCACTTTATTCTCTTTTAAACCAGATGGCAAAGAAATTCACCTCAGCACTTTTCTAAACAACCGCATTTTTGATGATGCACATGGAAATTTGGCTGATCCCTGACGAGATCGCCGACAGCAACACAAAGCTGATTCTGCGCTAATTTTATCTAACGTTTTCTGTTTTTTTAAATGTTGTAGATTTATGTAGCCAATGAGAATTGACAAAAATTCATATCTATATTTTGAGACAAAGGACTTGTTAATGATTTTCAGTTTTGTTCAAAGTAATTAAAGCAACAGTTTTTCAAAACCTTCATGAACCCGATACGTCATCAGTCGTAGACGATGGCTTTGACGTTATGGAAACGACGAGTCTTTACAGGATTTCTCCATGACAATGACTGACAATGAGTGTCACTCTGGGGAAACATGATAATTATAGCGTTCCTTCTTAATTTAAATGATTATATTATCATTATAATGTAAATAAAGTGCATGGTGGTGTCATCTGGGGCTAAATTTGCGAAGCTGGTGATTCGCGATGGATTCTGGGAACTTTCTCTTAGCCCTCTGTTCAGAGTATGCCTCTGAAAAATCTCAGTTTTGAGGGTTATGTAGCCCGTACCCCTCTATCGCAACAAGAATCGGGACACCCTACCCCTAGACGTGAACGCACGAAACTAGTTTAATACATGAATAAAAAAAAAATGTTGATCAAAGAAGAGTTTTAAGGGAAAAAGTTATTGACTACAAATTTGTCTTAGGGTGTGCCTTTAGCCCAGTTGTACCAAATTTTACCTTATTTAATACATTTAACTGTTAATATAGGCACAATTGGAGGCTCAATTAAAAAAGCACACCTGGCTTAGATGATCTTCACCGATACGATACATAAAAAAATACTGCACCAATGTTTTTCGTCCACATTGACTCTGATGTGAAGGATATATCGCATTGAGAATTGTGTAATCATGCAGACAAACAAGAAGCAATCTTAATTGTATTTGTTACTTTGTTGACTAAGCTTAATGAGTAGTAGTTGGTGCACTAGAGTGAGACGCATGTGAGCTGTTACGATGCTGACAGCAAGTTGATCTCTCGTAACTTGCTGATGCGAGCAGCTCTCACTTGATTGGTATGGTCTGGGTAATGGTGCTACAGTTTAATGCACCACTGTTTACTGCTGTTTGCATATCTGCGCTTATCCATATAATTACTGCAGCCTGTGCTCCTGTTCAAGTGTTTGTCTGTTTAAGATGCAGGCAGTTGTGTTTGAGTTCTCTGTGCACATTAGCATGCATGGATGTGCTCATCTACACATTGGTTTCTTACTTATGTGGATGTTTGAGAGAGCATGGATACCACCACAGAGAGGTGGGGTAATTTCTGTTTGTTTTTGTGAGAAAGCACTCTTTCATCACTTCACCCTGCTGTTATCGTTAGCTGTGCATCTTGTTGACTGCAGTCCAAAATCGATGAATTCACCATATAGATTTTGTGGTGGCTTAGAGTACAAATTTATGTACATACAGAATTAACTTTATTGGCTCTCAAAGTCACTTAATTCGATAGTCACTGACTTTAATATGGAGGAGTAGGGTGGAAAGTAAGGTGAAGTTTACTGCAACTGACAGTTTATGAAAGTTGTTAAAAGGTTTTAGATGGTTACATGACATTTATTTTAATGTGTCGACGTAACATTTACTGTATGAACGGCCATTCTGATATACTAAGAATTTTAAGATTTGTGAGAGCTTTACTTATTTTTCACAAATATATGTATTGTTTTATATTGTGAATATTGAGAATGTTTCAATAAAATGCCTATTTTTGGGGTTTTATGCTCTTTCCTCAGGCCTGCTGCGATTGGAGGAGCTTGTGCGTCACTTCCTCATATCCCGGGAAACACTCTCAGTCAGAATGCTCGATGAAAACTTGGACCCCACCCCCCTGCTCAAGGAAATCCGTGATGACAAAGTTGCGACTATTATCATTGATGCTAATGCATCAGTGTCTATACTAATATTAAAGAAGGTATGTGTGCTTATTTATGGGGTCCATAAATCAGAGGCCACTAATGCAAATGACTGCATTTTACTTTTTCCTATGAATTAATTTAAGAATATTTGACTTTTTCCGGTACTTTTTTAAACACAATTTGATGAGTTGCATTGAAAAATGTTCTTTCATATTTACAGTATAATATACAGTATATATATTTATTTACTATCTTATATCATCATTTTTATCTTTGTTTTACATTTTTTGAAATACTTTTAAATGGGATTTTTCAGACAGACAGACATAAAAACCTGACATGACTCAACTGTGCAAATGTAGAATGATTATCTCTTGCTGTTTCTCCCTTTCTCTAGGCCTCAGAATTAGGCATGACATCAGCCTTCTACAAGTATATTCTCACCACAATGGTAAACAACCCCCTTTTTTCACTTTGAACAATGACACACTACCCTTTCTCCCCTTAACCCACTTTCATTCACTAACAGCGATGGCAGGCCTGGCCATTGACCAGCTCATCACAGATTCAAAGCGCATCAATGCCGTTTATCATTATCATCGTGGATGACGTGGATTATGTCCTTGTTTTGAGGTTGCATATGCTTCTGTTGTGAGCTTAGGATTTTAATACCACTGTTACAAGTTAAAGGCCTGGTTTCACAGACAGGGCTTAGATTAAGCCAGGATTAGGCCTGAGTAGCTTTAGTATCTTGTATAAACGTGCCTTAGAAAAAAAAAAAACGTCCTCATGTGAATCTTGAGACCAATCAATGGCACTGACATATGTTAACATATGTCAGTGCAAGTTGCTTTCAGTTAAGACAGCTCAAACATGCATTTTAGTCTGGTACTAGGCCTAAGGAAAGTAAGGAACGCTAAAGCATTTGACCTTGAGAGGCAAATTGAATTGTGGAAGATAAAATTTGAGACTGTCCAAACATGGCCTTATTAAATGGCAATTTTTTAATATGTAAAGCGTTTAGAGATTACATTTCTTAACATGCATTTTTTATGGAATTTTTATTAATTTTCGTATTTGGGAGGAAGCCAGAGCTCACTCTGCAGTAGGGCAGCAATTTTGCTAAGAGCATGCCAACTGAAAAAGGTCTAAATATACATGAATAGGAGTGTGAAAGAAGATGAGTTGAATTATATTTTAGTGTGATTTTTTTTTTTTTTTTTAATTTAGTGTTGTCATTGGCATTATAAATATTTTTTGATGTACATAAAGTGTAATTCAATTAAATTCAGTCTTTTTCTTCTCTTTATAAAACAGCTCATTTGAACGTTCAAGTTTAAACTTAGCCTTTTATTAATTTGACTTTGGCAAGCTTTTCCCCAAGATCAGGCACAAATACATACAACCACAAGGCAATATTGCAGTTGTATGCTATTTGATGGCTGTTGATTCTGAATGATGGCTTTCAGTAAATAAAATTAAGTCTGTGTCTTGAATAAGGTCATCATCTTGTCAGATTCACATTGTCTGCAATCTAATTGAGAGCAAACAAAAGATGAAAGACACTTGCCATTATCAACCCCGACTTTCGTACCTTCATTTATAAACTGTACGAAGAGCATCCTCAAAAGGAATGTAATGCTGCTGAAGGAGTCAATGACAGAAGAACATTTTACGGCTTCACTTGAAATGCACCTGACTTGAGGAGATTTTAGAGTCTTGCAGAAGAAGCTTTTTATGAAAAACTGAATGGGTGTCTTCATAGGCGGAGTTAGATCCTCCTTCAGCTGCCATATAGAAAGCAAATGTTTTGTGACAAATAATCTAAAATCAATTGATGGATCCACCAAGAGCTTTCCCACTGCATCTACACAGCTATAGAAAACGTATTTGTTGACTGTGCCATTGACAAACATACTGTACCTCTTGGGATTATCCACTTGCCCGTAGGTGAGAAAGCACAAAGGCTGATTGATTTGGTAGACAAGGTGAAAGCTATGATATTTGAGCCAATGTTTTCCTTGAACGTTCCCAAAGGGCACCACTTATGTCGAGAGGAATTCTAGCTGGGTTGAATATTGCCTTTCAGTAAATTACTATTTATTTATGGATGAGGGTTTTACCAAACCCATAGGGAGCAGCATTTATTTGCAAAAAACTGGCCAAGAAAATTTTCTGAATAATATGTAAATATTGCATTTGAGTTAAGCACAAATTTACCAAATCAAGATAAATGTGTGATGTTGTGTTGCCTCCATTGTAATATAGTTTTATACTGTAAAATGATTTCATTCATGGTCCTTTCATTAAGATTTTCTCAGAGTTCATCAGTATTTAAATTATTGCAGTTAAATAAAGTGGTTTGATTTTACTTAATATGTATTAATCCTATCTTTAAGTTTGCAATCTCATAGGATTGAAATTCTGTATAGGCCACTATATAGTAGAGGTCCCACTACTACATCATTATAAGCCGAGATCAAAACGAAACCCTGGGAAAATGCAGTGAATGATGGCATTATAAATAAATCAAACATCCATTTACATTTTACTTTTATGAACTAACTACTTACCCAGATTTAATGTGCTGTAGTTTTAATATTCTGAATCCATAAATGGCTAATATTCAATGGTATCGTTCTTATGTTTTCACCAGGTTTGTCTAAACGTCAGTAACGTTATGCCTAAATATAAAATAAAATTATATTCTTACGAATAACTATTACAGCACCTTAACTATATTAATAATACTTTTAAATAATATACACACCCAGTTTTTTTTTTTTTTTTTTTGGGGGGGGGGGGGGGGGTCTTTTTGTAAAATTGTCCATTTAAAACATTTATACCGTTAAAGCAGTGCTATTGCCAACAACAAGGTGCTAGAGTGAATTCTGTCAGACTCACCTTTGCTCACGGTACAGCGGCCAAACTGGGCTGCCTTGCGGTACTTTTTAACTGTTAGATAGAAAAAAACACTTTATTCTAAATACTGTGTGGAAAAAATTAGTATTTTGCATGTTTAAATGTTAAATACTTGCTTTCGCGGCGCCGTTGAACATCGCGCCAGTTTTCAATAACGAGGAAAAGAACACGCGCATGCGCATTAAACGCCTTCGCGTGTACAACATACTGTCTATGGTAACTCTACTGTCAGTGCAACGGCAGCGATGTTTAGCGATGTTCAGTTAAATACCAAGAATTGGCGTTTTTCCTAGATGGCATTTAAAGTAATTAAAGTGTTTTTTAGCGCCAAAACCACAATAGTGTATATACCCACGGTACTTTTTAAGTAAATAGTTCTCTATCGATCTCTCTCTTTCAGGATTTCCCTTTGTTGAGGTTGGATGACGTGGTAGATGATCAGTCAAATATCGTTGGCTTCTCCATGTTGAACAGCAGTCATCCGTTTTACCTGGAGTTCATTAGAAGTCTAAACCTGTCATGGAGGGAAGGTTGTGACCTCAGTCCCTACCCTGGTCCAGCGGTGAGCTTACAATCTTACCATTGCTAATAGGCTACAAGAGAAACATTACAACTCACAAATTACTCAGTGTCAGGGACAATTCAATTCAACCTGTCCGGTAAGGGTGCAGACTCTTACTTTAAGTGTCAGATGTTATTATTTCGTTAACAAATTTTAAATCAAACAATTAAAACCACATCTGTCAGGTTGTGTTAGCATCTAAAAAATGCTTTTTAGATTCCAAGAGCTTATTTCAATAAGTTGATTGACATTTCACTGCATTATATTTTGCTGAGATTTGCTTAAATGGAAAAAGAAAAGTAAACCGTAGTAATACTAACTCAATGGAGTAATGAGATGTTTTTCTGCCAGAAGGTTTTTTCAAATGTGTCCATATAGGATGTGCGCCACACAACATAATTTAGGAGGAAGACAGTTGCTGTAGGCCCCCTAACAGACGTGAAGTCTCCTTGTCCCCCTAATGACCTCATTTGCTGTCTTTCTCAATTCTACATTCCTTTATTCTCTTTTTCCTTCTTCTTTCTCCACCATCTTTCTGTCTTGGCTTCGGCATATCTCTCTTCTCGTTTCATTCATGTTCTCTCTCCACCTACAGTTGTCATCTGCGCTGATGTTCGATGCAGTTCATGTGGTGGTCGGAGCAGTGCGAGAGCTGAACCGCAGTCAGGAGATCGGAGTGAAGCCTCTGAGTTGCACTTCCTCGCTCATCTGGCAGCACGGCACCAGTCTCATGAACTACCTGCGCATGGTACTTGTCACCCCGTTGGCAGCCATTTTCCGATGCATTTGATGACTTTAGTGATTAGTCTTTACGGCGGTTGCTACTGTCTTCTCTGATGAGCTGTGGAAGCCCGTTTTAATCTGGTTGATGTTGATGGGAATCTGCATGCAACTGCTTATTGGCTTTAATAGGCTAACATGAAATTTAAATTGAGCATACATTCTCAACATATGTTCTGGTCACGTTGTGCACAATTCATCAGTGCATGTTATTCCATGGAACAGCGTCTTTGTAATCTTTCCCCTTGGCGCCGTCGATATATACAAGACACAAACAGTTTGTGATGGATGCTTTTCAATTTACCCCGCAATACATTTAAACCTTGACTAATGCATTATTGTTCATTGAGTATCGTTGTGCATCATTTAACACCATCAAGAAACATTCACCACTGTTGTAGCACTGTGAAACTACGCAGAAAACAGCAATAACAGTAAATGAACCAAATTAAATGTTAAAATCTAAATATATACACAACCGCCCGGTCAAAAGTTTTAGATCGGTAAGATTTTAAATGCTTTTATATGAAGTCTCTTCTGCTCACCAAGGCTGCTTTATTTGATGGAAAAAAATGACAAACAGTGATATTTTGAAATATTATGACAATTTAAAATGACTGTTTTCTATTTTAATATATTTTAAAATGTAATTTGAAAGCTGAATTTTCAACAACATTACTGTTGCTGATTACACATCAGGTTTCAGTGTCATAAATTATAACACTGATTAAAAAAATCAATGTTGAAAACAGTCACGTACCATTTTTGAATAGAAAGTTCAAAAGAACAGCATTTATTTAAAACATTATAAATGTCTTTACTGTAACTTTTGATCAATTTAACTCATCCTTGATGAATAAAAGTATTTTCAAATTTCTTTCCCCCAAAAATAAAAAAATAAATTCTTACTGACCCCAAACTTTTGAATGGTAGTGATTAATGTTACAAAAGCTTTCCATTTCAGATCAATTCTGTTCTCCTAAAATAAATCCTGAAATAAAAATGTAAAAAAAAAAACTGTTTTCAACATGGATAATAATCATAAATGTTTCTTGAGCATCATATTATAATAATTTCAGGACACTCAAGACTGGAGTAATGATGCTGTAAATTCAGCTTTGATCACAGGAATAAATTACACTTCACTATATATTCACATAGAAAACCGCTGTTTTAAATTGTAATAATATTTCACAATATTACTGGGGTTTTTTTTTTTGTATTTTTTGATCAAATAATTGCAACCTTGGTGAGCAGAAGAGACTTCGATCTAAAACTTTTGACCGGTAGTGTATATATATAAAATAGTTATAAATAATTGAACGAAATAAAAAAAAAAATGCTAGATGAGACAAAATGCTAATAAACTTATTATAAAAAATCTTTTTAAATAATGGCATTATTTGACTCAATTCACAGACCCGTGGACTAACTCCAAAACGTAATTTAATTTATGCCCGAAATAAATGTCAATTTCCAAATAAATGTATTTTTTGTCCCCACAAGTAGCTTGAGTCCTATCTTCAATAATGTGCCGCCCTTGTCACAGTGACCGGGACAATATTCCTGGTTGTCCCCTCCATCGTCGGCCATCAGGTGACCAACGCAGTATGACTTTTACGTCCTCTGTTATGATTATACTCAGCCATAGTAATTTTACAACAGCCATTAGTTTCAGAGCAATTATAACTGTGCCCTTAACACCAGATGTCCATTGTTTATTACAACCTGTCTGTATTTTATCATTTTAATGCAGCTATTAGAAACTGTGAGATCCTAGATTATGTTTGTGTTGTCTAGGCACAAGTGCGTTCTTTCATTGATTGTGTCCCTCCATCTGTTTTGCAGTTTGCCCATCACTCCATCATTACACCACTCCATTTGGCACCATCTCCACACCTCCTCTCGTCCTCCGTTATCGGTTTGTCTCCATAACTCCGAGTGTTTACTTCACTTGCCAATAATGATGAAAACAGTCATTATTTTGCAATTGCAATTGGTGGAGCAGAAATGACACTTCACCTTAACTTTCTTAATCATCTCAAAGTTTTCCTCTCACTTGTCCTCTGGCTGTCTCTATGTCTTTCTCCGCCTGTGCCTTAATATTGTAGGTCAGAATGAATGCTATTCGTCATTCTTGTTTGTTACCCACCCTTGGTTTAAATTTTCCCTCTCTCTTTTTCATTTTAGGTAGAGTACGATGGCCTAACAGGCCGCGTGGAGTTTAACAGCAAAGGCCAGAGGACCAATTACACGCTGCGTATTCTTGAGAAATTCAGGGGGGGTCACAAAGAGGTAATGCACACACACACAAACAAACACACTCTCATGAACACTAGCTTGGGATTTTATCCGGAATCACGAGAGAGGTTGTGAGGTCTAATGAATGGGTGGTAGCTGGAGTAATCACCACTTCACTCCTCTCTTATTGATCATAGTATTGATCCCTCGCTTCATGCTCTTTTATCTCTCCTTCATCCCCTCGTCTTATTCACTGAACTTGTTTATTCCTGCCTGTTTCCCCCTTGCGAGATCAAACATGTTTTCAAAATGGTCACAAATGATTTTACGTTATTTAGTTCATTTAACACAGATTTGTTCATGCAAGTAGTTCTAACTGAGCATAATATTTGTAGTAAAGCATCTTCAATTCAATTCAATCTTTATTTATATAGCGCCATTACAACACCCAGAAAGGTGCACAAAGCGCTTTCCATAAAATACATAAAAAGACAACAGTATATAAAAATTGCAAGATAAAGCTAATCAAAGCAGTTAACAAAATAACTAACACAACCACTAAAAACAAAACAAATGATTACGTGTTGAAAGCCTTCCTGAAAAAATCTTCTAAAAACCTTTTTACTTTACATATGCAGATTGGTGTCTGGTACTCCAATAACACGTTGGCTATGAACTCCACATCTTTGGACATCAACGCATCTGTGACGTTAGCCAATAAGACACTCACAGTCACCACAATACTGGTAAGAACGGCTCCAGTTATGATGCTCAGGGCTTTGTGGGTTTGGCAGCACGTGAATAAAGGACTTTTGAGCATTTAAGACCACAGTATGTAAGAGATAATTGGGCTTTTACAGATTTGCCACTCACTGGTACAAGCATTGCAGATTCAAGTCTGCTTAAACAGCACTTCTTCAAAACCAATGCGTCTTAAATATTATTATGGACGCTACAAATATTTGTAAGATTCAAAGTAGAGAAAAAGCCTTGCTTGCTTACACGGAGCTTATACAGTATAATAATGTCGTTTTATTGAGTTTGTAATTGTAAGAAGAGTAATTTGACGATCACAAAACGTAAATTGATTCAGACTAGACTCATTTTTGCCATCAGAAATTGGCCTAACAGTTTAAGCAAAACTGCATTCCTCTGTTGAATGCAATTATGAATGTAATTTTAAAGTCAACATCTAATCAATATGGATTTAATTCATTTTCTAAATGCACTTTCCCACTCTTACTGTGGAAAAATCATCAGTGCACATTGTTGTAGCTCACACTATAGGACGATTTCACCCAAGATGATGTTAAAAAGCATTGTTTTTAGCAACAATTTCTACACTAGCTTCGATTCTGGTGTAGAATGCCTAATTTCATGTTTCAGTCAATTTTAGATTGATAACATAAAGAACATTGCTACATTTTTTTTTCATTGAATGTAACGATACCCTCATGTCACGATTCGATACATACCACGATTCTGAATATCACGATACGATATTATTGCGATACACTAAGAAATATGATAAAAGGTTAACAAAAAATGCACTGTTGATTAAAATTCTCACTTTGGTATTACATTGTGGGTTTAAATGAATAGGTTTGGACTTGGTGCTGGTAACCCAAGGACAATAGAGACACTAGAATAACAATATTCATGATTCTGAAGCTGAAAATACAGAATTATTTTAGACAAATATGCTTGATCTTGACTAGATACATTTAAAATAAATATAGGCCACTTTTTACTGGTAACATAAGATATTTGGCATTATCAGGACCCACAAATATTCCCCCATTGCATTATTATACATTATAATCAACATTATATATAGTATTTTAATGTAGTACTGACACTAACACTCTGAAAACTTTTTCTCACAGTCATTTTTATTTTGGGGGAACTATCCACGATACATATTGTTGCATTTTTGTATTGTGATATATTGTGGCACGATATTTTGTTACACCCCTAGTGTACACTGTCCCATTATGAAAGTATAGTGTATAAAAAGTATATACTAGTTGCAATATTTTAGATAGCACCTTCATTGTTTGCATCATTATTCATTCCAATTTTGTACAATTTTGCTTCCAGGCAACAAACATGTTTAAGCAAATTCTTATTACATAAACATGTATCTGACTCTAATTGTTGTAAAATAACTTACTGCTTGTATTTGTTCTGTAAAAAAAAAAAAAAAAAAAGTTAAAATTCAAAACAACCACAAGTCATCCCTTCATTATTAATAATCTTATTTGCATCATGTGCTTGCATAAATAAGAAAATAGGTTTGCTATCCACAGGCCACATTTTACTGATGTAATACATTCAAAATGCATAATACATTCAAACCTAGGAGCAGCAGCCAAAAAGTACTTTCACATGTCAAGGCTAAGGAATCACCGTTTCACTGGATTTTACTGCCATTTCATGGCTAAGCACCAATCAAAATGCCACTTCCACTATAAGGCTATTGACTTTCATTGAGTTTATGGTGCTTCACTGTATGGAAATTTAGAGTGGAATATTACAGCGTTAAATGTTACCTTCATCCTGTTTTATAGGAGAATCCATACGTGATGCGCAAGGCAAACTACCAGAATCTTCATGGTAATGATCAGTATGAGGGATTCTGTGTGGATATGTTACGGGAGCTGGCAGACATACTGAAGTTTTCGTTCCGGATCAAGCTGGTGGATGACGGCCTGTATGGAGCTCCGGAACCAAATGGGTCATGGACTGGCATGGTGGGGGAATTAATCAACAGGGTATGCATGCCTGCACACACGTTCATAATTAAGCTCTGTGAATACGTTGTGTGAATTCAGAGACGCTTTCTAGTCTCACTGAACCTCAATGAAACAATTGGGCGTTTTAACAGTACACTCTAAAAAATGCTGGGTTGTTTTAACCCAACTTTGGGTCAAATATGGACTAACCCAGCCGTTGGGTTAAATTTTTACATTACATTTTTAATCCAACATTTCGGGTTTGTCCATATTTGACCCAAAATTGGGTTAAAACAACCCAGCATTTTTTAGAGTGTAGTGTAATTGTTCGTTTATTCATCAGAACATTATTAAAACATCATGTTCAATATAAAATTTAATCATTTTTAATAATTTTGTTCACCTGATAATTGATTTTAGATCTTCTAGAGCATTGTCTTTGAAAATGTGCTTTTGTTAAAATTTGTAAGAGCTTTTATATGCTTGCATGTTTGTATGGAGCAGGATTTCAACACTGGACCATTGCCAGCTGATGTTTCCATTAGAGTAACGATTACAGATATTAGCACTATTCACACTAATGCAAAAAATAATGGCGGCGGTAATAAGAACGGTAATGTCATTCTATTAACCCCAGTGTGGGAAGGTCTCAGCAAAGTCCTTTTGAACACACACACACACACACACATACTAATCAGTGTCTAATTATTCCGTGACACTATACCATTACAGCTGCTGAAGCCAGTCACATGTTGGCGTATTGTGTATGTAAACTGTGTGCGCACACATCTTTCTCTCCATGGACCCACACTATAGCTCTTCCTTGACACCAGCGTTTGATGACACCCTTTGAATGTGGTTTAGAAAGCTATCTCTCAGTAATCAATTAGGGAGTAATTAAAGCAGATTGAGAGATATCTGGGGTACACTTGGGTTTTTTGAGAAGAATGAACTGCTATTGATCACCCCTAGTGTTAGGGAAATTACTTTGCCTGACAAACTACTCGTGATTTTAAATCGTTCAGGTTGACTATTATCTTTTAATACAATGTAGCTAATTACATTAAAGCTTTTTTTTGGTAATTAACAATGTTTTTTATAGGGGCATTACATAGATTTTTAAAAAATATATATATTTTTGATATGTTCCTTGAGGTTCACTTATAATGTTTATTAAGTTTTTGTTGCAAACACACACACAAACATCTATTTATATATGAAGAGTTCAGATGCAAAAGCCTCTAAGTGCCATTTGAAATTTTCTTCTAGAATTATGATTTTTATCAAGCTTGTATATTTAAGTTCAGTGATTTCACTTAAATGGCAATCATGATTACCTATTAATTGTTATTTAAGTGAAATTACTGAACTTAAATATACAAGTTTGATAAAAATCATCATTCAAGAAGAAAATTTCAAATGGCATTTAGAGGCTTTTGCATCTGAACTCTTCATATATATATAATTTGTCAAAAAATATATCAGTCATATATCTTTGTCAAAAAAAGATCAGTTTTTAAAGGGATACTTTTTTTGGAAATAGGCTCATTTTACAACTCCCTCACAGTTAAACAGTTGAGTTTTATCGTTTTCAAATCTATTCAGGCGATTTTCTGATATTTAGAAGAATATCAGTAACCAGACAGTTTCTGGTCTCATTGACTACCATAATATATATTTTTTCCTACTATGGAAGTCAATGAGACCAAAAAATGTCTAGTTACTGATAGTCTTCTAAATATCAGAAAATCGTCTGAATGGATTCGAAAACGGTAAAACTCAAAACTAAAAATATAGCTGCGAGCAGCGATGGCGGGCCCAAGCCGGTGGCACCGCAACCCCGGTTCCTTTAGTTACCTAAAGGCACCCGGGTAGCGGTGCCGAAGGCTTTGGCCCTTTTATGATTAAATGTTAAAACGGCTTGCCATACTCTGTCATTTCGACTAGTCACAATTATGTTACAGATGTCTTAAATGATAATACAAACTATCCAAAATGTAATTACGAATAGACAGAAAGACGTTGTTGATATCTACAATGTTAATTCCGGACAGGCAAACTTAGCTTTTAAATGTTAAAAGGGCTTGCCATACAGGGACGTAGGCTCAGAGAGAGGCTCACCATATTCAAACCAAAATATCTGACTTCCTCTTGGTCCGAGCTAATGACTATGTATTAGAAAGTTGTCCGGCTTGAGGAGTACAATGTATATACCGATTTTTGTAACTGTAGATAAAACTAACAACCCCACTTTTGTCAAAAGGTGGCGCTATTTAGTCCTTGCACATTGCCCGTTTCTGAAACTTTGCACGTCTACTGGCTAATAAATGTGATGTATCTGTTGAGTTTCAAGCAATTTCAATTTCAATTTGACTGTTGAAAAGAAGTGCGCCGATTAGATACTCAGGATCGGTATCGGCTCTGACACTGCCATCTTTGACGAGGCTGATTCAAATTCTATATTGTGCATATACTATTCTGTTAGGCACAAAGGCACAAAAACTTTCTAAAGTACCATAAAGATTTTGTGTACTGTATTATTAGTGTTCTGAAGCTATTATGTGATATAGAAATTAATATTTAAGTCATTAAATTCAAGAACACAAACTTTTCCCTCTCTGCGCCTGTCAGTCATTCTCCATTCAGCATTCAAACAGCACGTCACATTCGGTTACAGTCAATGATGAAACGATCTTCAATGATTCAATGTTAATCCTATTATACTGGATCTTTAAGATAAAGGTCTAAAGGTCTATATTTTCGAATGAAGAAACTTTTTCTTGCTGGACTTTATTGCTGTAACTTAATCGTGTTACTTTCTACCGGGTGTCGGACGCTGTCGGTTAGATCACAACACTAGAGTCAGAGCACTATAATTGTTCTTCACGCACACAGTAACTGAAATTTAAAACCTTTAAAAGAAAAGGCTCAATAAACTATTGCATAGATAGATAATGTATAATACACTGTTCATAAATATGTATTTCCTTTGTGCTTTGAACTTTTCAATACGGACTCAATGCGCTGTAACTTCATGTGGCTTCAAGCACATCATTCTCCGCTCGGGATGCACATAAGTGCTTTGTGCTGCACCGTATTGGAGCCGTAATATCATAATGCAGTGACGTAATGACAGATTATTAATTGCCTTTCAATTATATGTTGCTTTATAGCAGCCATGGCTATATTTTTTTTTAATGATTTTTGTTATCTTGTTTTTCATGAATGTATTTTTCAAAAATAAGAGCAATGTGTATTATCTATTATTAATATGGTTTATAATAGCATTTTTGTCATAGATTATGACAAAGTAATCATATGATCCACCAGCGAGGAACCAGCAGAACAGAGTGAACATTCTTTCTGTTTAGTTCAATCCTACTTAATAGGAATTTATTTAAAATGCTCGCTCTACTCCACACCATTAATGTCTTGTGCGGACATCCGTATTTTGACTTTCGGTTTTAAGTAAGCGATTTAAAAGCTCCCAAGTCCCAGCGGAGTCACACGTTGATTAACCGGTGGGAATATACACAATAGGCCTACCTGATATTGAACACAAGAGGGCAGTATAGCACTACGTATGACTCAGATTATTATTTTTTTATGAATTTTACAACAATTCTGGCTGTTTTTGAACGTAAACACAATTCTTAAATGAAAAAAAAGGAAAAATTGGGGAAGTTATAATATTTGTATAATTTAATTTAGAAACAAATGATGTATAATTACAATTTTAGAAGATATGAGGCTTTTAGTGTTTACTTTTTTGACATTACTTTAATCTTTTGCCATAGTTGCACATGTCTATTGGCTAATAAATGTGATGTATCTGTTGAGTTTCAAGCAATTTCAAGCATGCTAAGAGTCCCAAAAGCATCAAAAAATAATGTTAAAGTTTGTTTCGTTGCCACGGCATTTTGAAAGTGACACACTTCCTGCTGCCAGTTGGTGGCGCTATAACTTTGACTCACAATAGTCACATCCATGTGATCGGTCTCTTACAGCGAAAACACTGCTGAAGTTTCATCAAGATCAGTTAATGTATGCTGAAGTTATAACACACATCCTGTTCCATGTTTCTCGCCATAATTTCGTTTCCTCGCCACGGCCAAACCGTTCGAGATATCAAAAATCCCGTGGCACTTTTTCATCCTTAATGTCTTGACTTCACGCTGATCGAGTTTCGTCGAATTTGGTTCAGTGCTCTAGGAGCAATAATTTAAATTACATTGCATGTGTTTTAAACACAACCCTAAATAGCCAACTTCCTGTTGGGCTGGGGTAAAAAGTAAGAGTGTGAAGTATATATGAAACGATGAGATCTATATGTGTACCAAGTTTCATATTATTACATGCAAGTGTGTTTGATTTATGGACCAAATTTTCAGACCAAGTTTATTGACCAAGTTAATCTGATTAATAAACTAATTATATAAAACTATTGTCAATTCACTACAATTAAACTAGTTATATGCCTTTACTTATAAAAAATAAAAATAAAAACTTATTTAAAAAATACCAGGCTTGAGAAATGTATTTTCTTTATGCAGGTCATACACACAGCAGTGAAATGGTTAAGCCCCCTCCCCCTGCACACACACACACACACACACACACACACACACACACACACACACACACAGACAGCCAGCCAGCCAGCCAGCCAGCCAGCCAAAGGCTCAGAGTGGCCATATTCAAACAAAAATATCTGACTTTCTGTGGGTCCTAGCTAATAAGTGTCAATTAGAAAGTTGTCCGGCTCGAGGAGTACAATATACATACCAATTTTTGTAACTGTAGTTAAAACTAACCACCCCACTTTTGTCAAAAGGTGGCGCTACTGAGCCCTCACCACGCCCGTTTCTGCAACTTTGCACATGTCTACTGGCTAATAAATGTGATGTGTCTGTCGAGTTTCATGCAATTTGAAGCATGCTAAGGGTCTCAAAAGCATCCTAAAAGCATCCTAAAAGAAGGGTAAAGTTTGATGCGTCGCCACGGCAACAGTTTCAAAGATATCAAAATTCCATTCACAGGTCTACATCTGCCGTATGTTTACATTATACATATGAAGTTTGAAGCAAATCGGGTAAAAATAAAAGGGTGATATCTAAGCATTTTGAAAGTGACACACTTCCTGCTGACAGTTGGTGGCGCTATAACTTTGACTCACAATAGTCACATCCATGTGATCGTCCTCTTACAGCGAACACACTGCTGAAGTTTCATCAAGATCAGTTAATGTATGCTGAAGTTATAACACACTTCCTGTTTCACGTTTCTCGCCATGATTTCGTTTCCTCGCCACGGACAAACCGTTCGAGATATAAAAAATCCCCTCGCAAACTTTCATCCTCAATGTCTTGACTTCACGCTGACCGAGTTTCGTCGAATGTGGATCAAAGCTCTAGGAGGAGTATTTGACATTCCATTGCGAGCGTTTTACAAACAAACCTCAATAGCCAAATTCCTGTTGGGCTGGGGTAAAAAGTAAGAGCGCGAGGTATAGATGAAACGATGAGATCAACATGTGTACCGAGTTTCATATTATTACATACAAGCGTGTTTGAGTTATGGACCAAGTGTTCGGACCCCGTTCCAGGGGGCGCTGACGAGCTGCCCTGCCACGCCCGGGTACCATCTTCAGCCCGGCTCTGATGGCCGCGGGTTCTGACCCGTGTGCAAAGTTTCAAGAGTTTTCGAGCACGTTAAGGGCCCCAAAAGTGCCCAAAAGGTAGCAAAATAATAATAATACTAAAGAATAATAATCCCAAGGAAAACAATAGGGCCTTCGCCCTTTCAGGGCTTGGGCCCTAATGAGCCTATTTCCAAAAAAAAGTGGAGTATCCCTTTAAGGGATCGGCTCCTTTAAGGCTTGTCAGTAATAGGCCACCGTTATGATTGGCTAACGTCATTGCATACTGTAGGAAAAAGTGTCAACGCCCACTTGCTATTGCACATTTTGAAAACATCAACTATATGAAACCATAATTTACAGACAATGCATTATGAAATAATTTACTCACAGTTTTGGATGCAATACAATTTGCTGCTTCATCTTTGCAAACTCTCCATTACAAGGGGGCCTTATTTACAAAATAAAATCCACTTGTATCCAACGCTAGGATTCTTGAGTCTGTACAGATACGTTCTTTCACTCTTCCATTTGTCCTGTTGTCGACAGACTCAAGTGCGTGGAGTACGTCAGAAACTGAATTTGCATCTGAATACTATATCCAGTGTAGACAGCGTTAGTGATTATAATGGTGTAACGAGGTATGTTGATAAAGAGGAGGCGGGAACCTGCGAACATTTAACACTTTTATAAATAAACACAAAATGTAACATAAATAGTCCAGGCCTAGTCCTCTCTCATCCTTCACTGTCGTCGCTCATTAATCACTTCACTTGCCCTGCTTGCCACAAATGGGCTCCATTAACTTTTGACGCAACGCTCACATCAATTGTAGGCAAATGTCAGCCTTTAAAGGACAAGTTTGGTATTTTACACTTAAAGCCCTGTTTTAAGGTTGTTTCTAATGAAATCGAATGGTTAAGATTCAAATTTGGACACATTCAAGTTCAGTAATTTCACTTAAATGACAATTAATAGGTAATCTTCATTGCCATTTAAGTGAAATAACTGAACTTAAATATACAAGTTTGATAAAAATCATCATTAAAGATGAAAATTTCAAATGGCATTTAGAGGCTTTTGCATCTGAACTCTTCATATACAAGCTTGATAAAAATGATCATTCTAGAAGAAAATTTCAAATGGCACTTAGAGGCTTTTGCATCTGAACTCTTCATATATATATATATATATATATATATATATATATAAATACAAAAAACAGTAATATTGTGAAATATTATTACAATTTAAAACAGCAGTTTTCTATGTGAATATATAGTGAAGTGTAATTTATTCCTGTGATCAAAGCTGAATTTACAGCATCATTACTCCAGTCTTCAGTGTCACATGATCCTACACTTTTTGAGCATAAAATCAGCATATTAGAATGATTTCTGAAGGATCATGTGACACTGAAAACTGATGTGTGTAATCAGCAACAGTAATGATGTTGAAAATTCAGCTTTCAAATTACACTTTAAAAATATTAAAATAGAAAACAGTCATTTTAAATTGTCATAATATTTCACAATATTACTGTTTGTCATTTTTTTTCCATCAAATTTTTCCCGACTTCATTTAAAAACATAAAAAATCTTAGAAAAATATAAAAAACATAAAAAAATATTTAAACATAAATTTTTAGAAAAATTTTAAAAACATAAAAAAAAAACATAAAAAATCTTAGAAAAACATTAAAAAAATCATCTTTTGACCGGTAGTGTATGTGTGTGTGTATATATATATATATATTTATATATATCATCAAATAATATATCAATTGTATATATAATATGCTGAGCTGTCGCACTACTGAAAAATGTAGTTAAGTTTAGTAGTCACTACTGTTACAATAGTTTCTCCCTTGCACTGTCACCGCCTCCTCCCTCGAGGAGGAAGGAAAATAGAAAGGCCAAAATAATGCCACAGCCACACCGAGGTTTTTAATTCATTATCGCTCATTTCCTTCCTCAGGAACTTTCACTCTTGTACTTTTATATTCTCTTTCTCATTTTTCATTCCGTATCCCTCGTTCCCTTCATCTCACAAGGGCACAATATTCCCTGTGTCCTCGCTGGAAGCCTTCTCTTTACCAACTCTCTGTTCTTAACCATTCCTCATCACCCCTTCCCCTGCAAGTATCTGTTTTTTCTCTCAAGGACCGTCACTCTATTTCTCCCCCTCTCTTTTTTCTGTTTTCCACCCTTTAGCCCTGTTTTTCTATCTCTCTCCATCCCTGTAATAAATAAATCTCTTTCCTTTTACCCAAGGACTCTCATATCAAATTCTTCCATCAACCCAGTGCACTTACATCCCTTTATTATCCGTCCATTCATCCATCCGGCTGTCCAGCCTTGACTTTCCCTTTTTCAATTCTGTGCTGATTCTCCTTGTGCTAAATATCCTTTTTTATTTCCTCTGCCACTCCTTGTCTTTATCAGTGAACCTCAGATAATGTCAAACTCTTTTCTTCTCGAGTGCTTCTTGAAACCAAGGTCAATGTTTAGCAGGGAACCACACGTGGAGCACAAACAACATGCAACGAAATGGCATGCCTGGTGCGAGTCAAACACTGTACAACTGACACAGCGGTATGCTAATGAGCACTTAGAAACATCACTGAATTATCACCACAACCGAGGGGGATGGTAGTTAGTGTCTGTCTGTAAAGCTCCTACAAGTTACAGTATGTTATAGAAACCTTGTAGCTATACCAGAAGACGATTCAAGGTCTTTTTTTGTGCATTAGGTCTTCAAAAATTTCAGCAGTGACTGAACTTGTCTGTTTGAGATCATCTACACTGTATTTGCTGTTCATTGTCTCAATAAACTCCCTGTTTTTGGAAATCATGAGTGACTCATACCTCTTGATTGTAATTTTGTTGCATCGATCTAATTCTCTCTCTTTCTCTATTTATTGCAGAAAGCAGATCTGGCAGTGGCTGGATTTACAATCACATCAGAGAGGGAAAAGGTCATAGATTTCTCCAAACCTTTCATGAACCTTGGAATCAGTATCCTGTACCGCGTCCACATAGTAAGATGCGTTTATAATGCACTGAATTGAGATTGTATATATCAGAAATTGTGTTACTATCATTGACTGTAATATTCTTGCGTGAATCTCACAAAACCTTTCAAAAATATGTATAATGATAATAATGCATTATTATTATTAATTATTGTTGTTATTAGGGGTGTAACAATATATCGTGCCACAATACATCGCAATACAAAAATGCATTGATGCGTATCGTGGATTACTGAGTAAAAATTACTGTGTGAGGAAAAAAAAAAAGATGTTTTCAGAGTTTTCATGCAAGTACTACATTAAACTAATGTTGATTATAATGTATACTAATGCAATGGGGCAATATTTGTGGGTCCTGATAATGCCAAATGTCTGACGTTAACAGTAAAAAGCGGCTGACATTATTTGAAATATATCTAGTCGGTGAAAGCGTCCAAGCATCTACAATAACTCAATTGTTATTCTGGTATCTCTATTGTCCTATATTGGGTTACAAGCACCAAGTCGAAGCCTATTCATTTAAACCTAGAATGTAATATCAAAGTTAGCATTTTAAATCAACAGTACTTTTTTCAGTATATCGCAATAATATCGTATCGTGATATGTATCGAATCGTGACATGAGGGTATCGTTACACCCCTAGTTGTTCTATTATTCAGGCAGCGCTTAGATTTTGTATAGGTGGATTATGTCACATTTAACAATCTTGCATTCGTATAGCTAAAACATCAAAGCATGGTGCAAAAGTGTAAGGCGGTCAGTTGCTTTCGAAGACATGAATTGATCAAATACACATCTTTAATGCATTGTGCGTTGCTTCGGATGAAAGCACCTGCCTGATGCATAATGCATAAGTAAAAAATTGCGTATAATGATTTGTCTGCATCAATAACAAACTTTTAGCGAATCTCTGCATATGAAAAGGTGAACTAAACCAAACAAAACCAAACAGCAATTGTATCAGAAAAAGCTTTCGGCTGTTTTGAGATTCTGTAGGAGTGGTGAAAGCATTGTTTGTATTGTTTATGTGCTTTCTACAGGGCAGGAAGCCAGGTTATTTCTCCTTCTTGGATCCGTTTTCGCCAGCTGTCTGGCTCTTTATGCTTTTAGCCTATCTGGCTGTTAGCTGTGTACTCTTCCTGGCTGCCAGGTGCCACACTGCCACTCAAAACACACAGATCTATTGCGATTCGCGAATATCATTAAATTCACAGTCCAGCATTCTTCTTGAGGTAACGGTAGTCTTTCCCGGTTTGTTTGTTTGTCTGTTTCTCTCCCGCCACCAGGCTGAGTCCATATGAGTGGTACAACCCCTTCCCGTGTTGGCGGGACCGCAAGGACCTCCTGGAGAATCAGTACACGCTAGGGAACAGCCTGTGGTTTCCGATCGGTGGTTTCATGCAGCAGGGCTCAGAGATCATGCCCCGGGCCCTGTCCACACGCTGTGTCAGTGGTGTTTGGTAAGTGGAGATGATTCACACTTCCTTTGAGGTGTAAGAGACCATGCAGTAAGTGTGAATGTGCATCTGTGAGCATTACATCTGTGACCTGAACGCTCACATTACTTGCGGTACAGTGTTGTTATTTTTCACTAAAATTATCACTATATTATTAAAGGATTAGTTCACTTTTGAAAAAACTTTTGCTGATAATTTACTCACCCCCATGTCATCCAAGATGTCCATGTCTTTCTTTCCTCAGTCGAAAAGAAATTTAGGTTTTTGATGAAAACATTCCAGGATTTTTCTCCATATAATGGACTTCAATGGGAACAGAATGGTTCAAGGTCCAAAAGACAGTTAATAACTGTTTCAGATGCAGCTTCAAATGTCTTTAAACGATATCAGTCTTATCATGCGAAACGATCGGTTATTTCAAAACTTATTGCAAAAATGTAACTTTTCTAAGGACAAATGCTAGCCTTGCTCTATTCTGTGAGGCGCGTTTGCAACGTCACGTATTACGTAATTACTAATTACGTTCAAAAGGTCACGGGCGACGTAGCCGAAAGTACAGAGTCAGTGTTTACAAGTTGAACGCATAGGTTGAACGTGCAAACTAACTCAAACGCCGTTTACAAAAAAAGGAATTAAAAGGAAAAACAACGATGTCGGACGATTTTGATTCTGTACTTCCGGCTACGTCGCCCGTGACCTTTTGAACGTAATTACGTATTACGTGACGTTACAAATGCGCCTCAGAGAATATAGCAAGGCTAGCATTTGTCCTTAGAAAAGTTACATTTTTGGAATAAGTTTTAAAATAACCGATCGTTTCGCATGATAAGACCCTTATTCATCGTCTGGTGTCGTTTAAAGACATTTGAAGCTGCATCTGAAACTGTTATTAACACTATCTTTTGGACCTTGAACCATCCGGTTCCCATTGAAGTCCATTATATGGAGAAAAATCCTGGAATGTTTTCATCAAAAACCTAAATTTCTTTTCGACTGAGGAAAGAAAGACATGGACATCTTGGATGACATGGGGGTGAGTAAATTGTCAGCAAAAGTTTTTTCAAAAGTGAACTAATCCTTTAACTGTATTTGGTAAATGAAATGAACTATAAATATTAAATGAAAAACCTAAACTTAAAATAACTAAAATGAGAAATGTTGCCTTGTGAAGTACCTGAAATAAATATGTTTAAGATCTAAAAGTATTAAAGGGGTCATGAACTGGCTTTTTAAAATGTATTATATTGTTGTCTGAGGTCAACTTATGACGTTCGCTTGGTTTTTGCATTCAAAAACATCAAAATGAAGAAGTAATAGGCTATTTTCTACCCTAGTTTTGAGCCTAGCTGAAAAACGCTCGGTTTTTATGGGCGTCTCGCACTGAAGACTTGGAAGTAAACGCCCACTGCTGTGAGTGGATAACAGTTTTGCATATTATAATGAGTTTCAACTCACTCGTCGATGCACTTGGGGGAAATTGTTTTGAAAACGTCCAATGTTGTAAAATGGCAACCGGAATGATTCGCCCATACATGTTCGACCCAGAGTCCGTGTGTTGCACAATTCCTGTGAGAGCCAATATAGACGGCACAGCAACGTTCTTTACTCTTAATCGGTCTGCAAATCCAGTCTTGTTTACAAAACAATCCTCAGTGAAATGAAGCGAACAGACGGACGATGTTTTACCCTCATCAGCTGGAACGTCATTAAAAATAAAGTTTATCCATGCAGTCCTATTGGAATCCAGAGGAAGCTTATGCAGCGACTATCTTCTTCAACAACCAGGCGCTTCACAATATTCTGTATTGCTCGGTAGATCGATCCGGTTTGTCATCACGAGATAGGCATCTATGTTATTTAGCTATGCGTGTAATGCGCGGGACTAAACCGGCCGTGTTGAAGTAGGCGTTGATCTTCTGCGGGGGGGGGTTATCCTCTTTGTCATCATAGTTCCCCACTTTGAAAAACGAGTCGTTTGCTGAGGCTGGTGTCAATAAAAGCTTTTATTGGACTAACAAGGACGTTTTCAGTTCTGAAACTTACAGGATATTCTTATAATATGATAACCTCTTAGATGTCAAAAGCTCAAGGAAAATTTGATTTCTCAGTTCATCACCCCTTTAAAACTATGTATATTTTTCTGTACCCAATGAGGATTTTAAAGATTTTGTTAATGCAATCCTAGATAGATTATAATAGCTTTAAACTTTGGATTGTTTCTCTTTAATTACTTTTTCTAGTGTTTTAATAGGATTGTTAAATGGTTAATCTTCCAGAATTTCTCTATTTTATGCTTTTGTCCCAACCCAGACTTTATAACTCCCCCTTTATAATAAATACATAAAAAGAGAATTATACTGCATAATTATAATGAACCTAAAACATATTTCCAGTCCATTACTTTGTGTGTTTTTTTTTTAATAACGAAGAGTCAGTGTCACCAATATTACCATTGCACCAATTGTTTTTGAGAAGTGAGAAGAGGGACAGATAAAAAAGGTCTTTTTATTTAAATATCTATTCATATTTAAATGTAAAATAATTATTTAATTTATATAAATTTTCATATTTTCATTGACTGCTGCCTAACTTGGTGGTGTGAGCAACACTACCATTATATTACCAAAATCTACTTGAAAGAGTTTTTTAAGATTTCATGTAAATCACTCGGTAATGGTTGTTCTTGTTTTTTGTGTGTGTGTTTTTTTTTTTCTTTTTTTTTCTGGCCAAGTAAACAAGAACAAATTGACCTACTTGGTGTAAACATTTTCTGTTGGGTAGATTTTCACACATGGGGATGCGTTATTTCAATTTAACATGCACTGAAAATCTGTACTCTGTGTGAAGAGACCATTAAGAGTGTGTCTTTTCTTTTATTGAAAGCGTAAAGTGTATGGGGATGTTTGTTTTGTGTGCAGACATGTATTGTGCGCTTCGCTCTTTTGTAGTGTAGTGTATTTCCAGATTAGTCTCCCACCTCTGTTCATTTTGCTATATCAAGTCAAGCTGTCTTGTGTTCCATCTCTTCAATTTCAGTCTTGCGCTTTGCTGTTGAGGTCATTTTAAGCTGAACAACCACTTTCAGAAAAACTAACAACGGCGTTGAAATGATTTGATCTGTGCATGCAGTGGAAGCCAAATGTTTAATCATCTGTGGTGCGAATAAACACAATAGATGCAACTTTAATCCCACACAGGGGTGACCCAGAATCCAGTGAGCTCCCGTCTATCTCCACTGTGTCCCTCAGCACAACGCTAAACTCTGCAATGCTCTTGGGGACGCGTGTCTGCAATTGGTGCACTTTAATTTTTGATAAAGAGCTTTTACTAAATAACAAGTTACTAATCTGCCTGTTTGTGCATTTTCAGAGGCCAGTCTCTTTAGAAAAGTTTTAGATGCTTCACCGGTCTCACGAAAGCTCTTTTTTTGAATCTGAGTTTGCAAACACAATTCATTGATCTTTTTTTTTTAGCTTTCTGTTTTGCATTTGATCAAACCAGGTTCATCTGGTTGACATAGCAGCTGTGGGTGTCTTTCAATATTTCATTGAGTGATGTTTTTATGTAAACATATCTGCAAACACCGGTGTCTAATGTAAACATCTGTCTCTAATATACGTGCATTTATATTTCTGTTGACAAAAGACGCTGTGTTTCTGTGTGTACGGGACAGGTGGGCATTCACGCTGATCATCATTTCCTCCTACACGGCAAACCTTGCAGCTTTTCTGACGGTCCAGAGAATGGAGGTGCCAATCGAATCTGCTGATGACTTGGCAGATCAGACGAACATCCAGTACGGGACTATTCAAGGAGGAAGTACTATGACCTTCTTCATGGTACGCAGGTCTTTGTTTGTGCAAACATGTGTTTGTGTGAAATTTGAGTGTGTGATTTGTTTCACTGGGCTTCCATGTGTGCACATGTGATGCCACAATGCATCACTTCCTGTTTATGGTGGTAACTGGACTAGTGACACATACAGGCCCACACGTAATCTGTGCTAACAGAACTTCAGTAACGCAGAAAGCTTCAGATTTCCACAAATTGAAATGCCCTTCATTCACAAAATTCCACCTTTTGCATCTACAGTGAAATTATGAATTAATATATAATTTTTAATAATACTGACAATATTTATACAGTACTATTCAAAAGTTTTGGGTCAGCAAAGTGTTTTAATGTTTTTGAAAGAAGTCTTATTTATTTCTGGGATCGCAAAGCTGAATGTTCAGCATTATTACTCCAATCTTCATAGTCACATGATCCTTCAGAAATCATTCTAATATGCTGATTTAATGATCCAGTATTGCTAACATGGCTTAATGCTCATAAAAGTAGTCGACTAGTGTGCGTGTTAGTGTTTACCTTGTGTAAATCGTTTAAAATACTGGATGAAAAAAACAAAACAAGTGGAGATAAAATCAATCAAATGGATCCAATGATTTAAATAGCAGTAGAGCTAATCGACTAGTTTGTGCATGTGGTTTAAATGACGTTATAATGCATCATGTCCTGTTTATGGCAGCAAACAGTTGGCTTAGTGACTCAGTGCCACATTTATATTCACACTGGAGGCCAAGTTCACTTCCCCTATTACATTAATAATGTATTATCCATCTTTCTTTCCCTTACATTTTCACTTTCCTTCAATATGTTGCCTTAATCGAGTTCACTTTCAATGTCTGCCAATAAAATGTCTCTTTATTCATTCACCTGTCCTCATGTCACCGCAAATATAATTTCTCTTTGATTTTTCTCCGCCTTTCAATAGTAAGTCTGTTTCACCTCTCTTTTCTCTCTCTGTCTTTCCCAATGACTTTCATCTGTGATGACAAACCCGCTCTCAGAACTCGCGCTATCAGACGTACCAGCGCATGTGGAATTACATGTACTCCAAGCAGCCTAGTGTGTTCGTGAAGAGCACGGAGGAGGGCATAGCACGGGTTTTAAACTCCAAATACGCCTTTCTTCTGGAGAGCACTATGAACGAGTACTACCGACGCCTCAACTGCAACCTCACACAGATAGGAGGCCTGTTGGACACCAAGGGCTATGGCATCGGCATGCCTCTGGGTGAGTAGAGCGGAAGTGAAAGGCTTCAGGTGGGATTTAAAGGTTTATGAGAAATCAAAGTCTGATTTTAACCTTGTTATACAGGTAGACTAGAAATACTTTACTGTCTAGGTCGGAGGTCTGTTATACAATATCTGAAGACAGCCAGGCGTTAACTTTAAGTGGTTCAAGCAGCAAACTTGGGAAAATGTGTTTTTTTTTTCACACTGTGACTTTATTTCTTATTTTGAACTTCATCTCACAAACAACTGCTTGCTTTAATTTTTACTCCGAGGTGGCAACAGGCTTCCACGTATGATGCGATTCAGTTATTTCAGGGGAAAGCGGCCATTGCATACTGAGTACGAAATTTTCGTGTTCGTCAGCCTAAAAATTCGCCACGCACAGAAACCTTGCACACTGAGTCCGATGCGTATTTATTAAACCTTTGCGGGAAAAAACGCAAAAATACAAAATGGATTCGTCAAGCAGTGATGATTTTGTTGTCCTCTCTCTAATTGAAAAGAGAAGAAAGAGAAAACATTGCGTCCATCCAATCCTGAAATTGCGCAGAGAGGAAGCACCTCGTTATCAAGGAGTTGCGAATTTATACTGAGCGATTTTTAAAATTTACCTCAGAATGTCAGTGGGACAGTTTCAGCTTTGCTTGCGATTCTGGAGCCACATATTAAAAACAAGACCACCAATTTCCGTGAACCAATCGATTATGAACTGAGACTGTCAGTATGTTTAAGGTATTATGGGTCCCAAATAATACATTAGTTATCGAATTGGCTGCTCAATCACACATTAAACGATCCGAAATTTCAAACTGATTGAAAGGGGAGGTTATTCCTTTCATAATCCGTTCGAGAGAAGAGAACTTGATCGAATTGAAAACTGAAACTGAAAGCACTGCGCATATGTGCAATGATGTGCGGAAAGAGCTCCCCCCTGCCCTGAATTGTCAAAAAAAAACTCTCCAAATGCTGGCTGTGGATGCGAAAAACGCAGAAAATCGATCCCGATCCGAATTTTTTTATGACGGACGAAAGTTTCGGAGGAGGTGTGCAAGCGTGATTTACTTAACGTGAGGTCGAATTTTTTTTTTAACGTGCGAAAATTTCGGATGCGAATTTCGGACTCTGTGTGCAATGGCCTTAACACTTTAATTTTTTACATGCGTACAAATTTCAGTGCGGCTCTGTTCACAGTAAAGGCCATTGCACACTGAGTACGGAATTTTCGTATGCGTTTTTTCGTGTTCGTCAGCCTAAAAATTCGTCACACACAGAAACCTTGCACACTGAGTCCGATGCGATGGAAAAAGCGCAAAAATACAAAATGGATTCGTCAAGCAGTGATGATTTTGTTGTCCTCTCTCTAATTGAAAAGAGAAGAAAGAGAAAACATTGCGTCCATCCAATCCTGAAATTGCGCAGAGAGGAAGCACCTCGTTATCAAGGAGTTGCGAATTTCTACCGAGCGATTCAAAATTTACCTCAGAATGTCAGTGGAACAGTTTGATGCTTTGCTTGCGATTTTGGAGCCACATATTAAAAAGAATTTTTTTACCAATTTATTTATTTCTTTGGCAATAAATATGCCTAGTAAATATACAAATAATATACATTAGCATTTATTTGTTTATTTATTATGTAAAATTTCTGTTTTAGTTCTGTAAGATGTGACTTTTAGCACCCAAACTGACATGTTGCTCGAGTGAACGGCGTAAAGTGGCAAAAGTATCAAAACATTTATTTTTTTTGTTCTATCCATTATCCCTCTGGAAAAAAAAACCAAACAAATCCAAAAGTAAAATAAAAACCATTTTAGTTCTGAAAGAACATCAGACAGACAAGATGTCACAATGATAGCATCTCTTCACGCTCTGATATTGCACATTTCTATCTAATGTTTCTCCTGGATAGATGGCTTGGCACTTTCCGTAAAGCTTGATAAATAGCATTTCTGACTTTGTCTTTGACATTTGGCATTTCCAGCAATTATTCATTGACAGACAGAGATATGAGGGAGGGAAACGAAACAATTTATGGAATATGTGTTTTGCTTTGAGGGCTTTAATACTCACTATTGGGTTTTACAATGATAAAGGCAGGAAAAGAGAAAACATGGGGTCTTAAAGGATTGGGCTGGGTGAGATAATGGCCACCACTGAGCCACTGTATTCACTGAAATAATGTAGAAGGGTTTTCTGGACTTGAGTGCAAAGGGGCTTGTCAAGTCAAAATTTAAGAAGCTTACATCCAGCTGTGAAAGTGAAATAGGCCGTAAAAGTGTTATTGGCGTCATGTGGTGATTTCGCACAGTAGGCCTACTACTCCAATTCCCAAAGACTTCGAAGCAAGCTAATAGTTCTGGTATACTTTTCAACATTCTTTTGAAGTTGGTGGTCAGCAGATGGCTGAAATGCAAAATGTCTTTAGTTCAGCTCCAGTGTTGTTCGACAATTCATCAAAAGGCTGCAAATATTTAGCAACTGTATTGCTTTTTGTCCTGGAATTTTGATCCGTACGTTTTAGAACGGAGACTGGAGCTTAAAATGTGAATGCTGTGGACTCTAATAAAATCTATCATTGGTAGATTATGAAAATAAAAACTTTGAATAGTATAGTATAGATTTTCCACTATTTATACATTTCTAAAGTTTTGCCTAATAACAGCCTCACCTCATGTGTGGCATCTTTTCTAGCTATTTCATTATAGTGTGTTTAGTGTCGGTTATATTTATGAGGAGGAAAAAGAGCAAAAATAAAAAAATCTAAAAGGTTCTCTTTTATGAAGTCTTGGCTTGGTTTGAACAGTCACCAAATGCTCTTGGCAACAATACATGACAAGTTTCATGTCAATATCTCAAAGAATTGCAAAGATATGACCTTACTTCCTGTTTAGTGTCTTTGATGTGTTGCTTTGAGCAGTGTAGTGTATCAGAAACCTTTTAATAGCTATTTACTGACATGGTCTGTGAGATTTCTGATGAAATTTGGGGAGGATTTTGTGAAACCTCAAGGAGGATTAACAATTTTGTAAATCTAATGGGACAGGAATTGAAAACACTGGAAGCAATAAAATACATGGGAATGACATGTCCTGTTATTTTTTTGTATTCTTTATATTTTAGCAATTTTACTTTAAATTCAGTTAGTAATTTTGTTATGAGCTTTTGTCTTTTATATATATTTCATTTAGCTTTAATTTATTTTTATTTATTCAGTATATTTATATTCTAATATTTATATTTTATTTTCCGTTTCAGCTTTATTTCATTTCAATAATACGTTTTTTGAATAGTTTAAGTTAACAACAACACTGTCCAAATCATTCTATCTCAAAATCAGTGGCGCACAGTGTGTTCTGAATTGTGGAGGCAAAGTCCTCTCCATTTTTATTATATATCGAGTATATATTATCGAGTCGAGTATATATACATACACTAGGGCTGTCAAACGATTAATCGTGATTAATCGCATCCAAAATAAAAGTTTGTGTTTACATAATATATGTGGGTGCACTGTGTATAATTATTTTATATATATTATATAAATGCACACACATGCTTGTATATATTTAAGAAATATTTCATGTATAATACTATATTATACTGTATATAGATTTATATATAATTCATATTATATATAAATATTTTATATATGAATAATATTTTTTTCTTAAATATACAGTACATGCATGTGTGTGTATTTTTTATATCTACATATATATTATGTAAACACAGACTTTTATTTTGGATATATATATATATATATATATATATATATATATATATATATAAATCCATGTGCCAGTTACACTTAATGTTATCACATATTTCTGGTTAAATAAACATTACATAAATAAAGAGAATAATAGAATAGAAAATAGGAAAAAAAAACAATTCTATTGAATGTTTTACATTAACTTTGTAATTATTGTTCCATGCATTAAAGTCGAGTATATATTATGTATAAAGCTCATCAATTTAGTTATAAGCATTTTTAAATCTAATTCAAAATAATTACTGAAGGCTTAACAATTTAAATAATACATTTTATTTGTATACTGATGTTCAGCTGCTCTCTTATCACATGGCCCCATCATATCCTGTTAAAACTCAATGGACTCAGGAGGCAGGCAAGAGAGACGTGCTGTAACTTTACCTGTGGGTGTCGCCATTGGACAGGGACATTGGACTTTAGAAAAACAAGTGATTTATACAAATTTTTAATGTCACATTTTGTAATATTTGGTGGTTTTATTTTTGTAATTTTTATTATTTTTTTGTCTAATTTTTGGGACAGAGGAATCGCCCCAACTGAAAGCGGCCCAATCTGTGTGCTGTAGACTCCCATTATGCATGAAGTAGAATTAAAGCCTTTCGTGTTTGGTCCCAGTAAAAGATATGTTGGCTCCAAAAATTGAAGAAATTATGAGTATAGTCTTGTTTTAGCAGATAAGATTACGAAAATAAGAGAGAGGACATATGAAGGAGGGATGCTTATGAATACTCACAAACAAGTGGGTAACTTGGATGCGGTGAGGAAATTACCAGTGCTGCTTGCCGTTTTTGATCTTCTGTCCTCCAGGAAGATCAGTCCAACAACCTTATGACCACTAGGCTAAACTGTCCTCCAAAGTATCACTCATAATCGCATGAACCCGTAACTAGATTTCAAATGAGAACCTGCAGGAGCAGCATCCGTCTTCAAAGTCTATCTCCAGGTCATAGAATGTCTTCAAACATTCATTCCCTCCTCCCAGTTCCAACACATCTCTTCAGGTCGCCTTCCAAAATTCTGGTGCCAAGTGATAAAATCCTCTCATCCACTCATTCATGAAGAGGTTGGTCACCATGGACACCCTCCATCTGCTTCCATAGCTACCTGGAGTGCAGATGATGTCATCACAGCGTCCTTAGACTGGGTTTAGGTCGGTACACACCAACATCAGAGAACTAGTGGAACTAGTAGGCTCACGTCGACTTTGTCTGGACAAAAAAGTTGCATTTGAACACCACAAAAACTACAGCCTATGGCTAAGCATGTATGTTCTGCGCATGCATGAGTCTTCCATGATAACTGTCCACAACAGCAGATGACAATAACCTATATTTGTCATTCAAAAAAGGGAATGTGAACTAGCAATTTGAATAAACAAAGCATTTTGAAAATGAATCATGCTGATGAGTTTATCTTCACAGTTATATTGATTAAGCTACATACGGCCATGTTGTTATTCGCGTTTTGGAATGCTCCAAAAAAGACAAAGAAGCCGACGCACATGCCACCCTTTAGCGTAATATGAGACGTAATATTAGCATTCAATATGAGACGCAGCTATACATGGGCCAGAAGGCGCCTCCTAGTGGTCTAACCCTAAAACTACCCCAGACCTAAACCTACCCATTACCGAAGTGTGTTATAGTGACGCTAAAGGGTGCCATGTGCGTCGGAATTAGACGCAATGTCAAAAGCATTACCTATATGTCGCCCTAGGATGAGAATGCGTTATTATAAGTGCCTAATTTGTATATAACTGTACACAATGCAAAAATTTGCTCACAGACTGGCCTACATTGGTCGACAGCCACCCATCGGCTTGGTGAGTCCCGGCCCTTAGACTGTAAAACATGGAAGGACCATTGTTTTGAGCAACTAGTAGTTAATTACTTTTTTTTCTTCTGTAACATCAATAGGCATTTATTGATCTAGCATACAATTATTTTCGAATATATATATTAAAGGTGCAGTAAGCGATTTCTTAGAAACACTATTGATATTTGAAATCACCCAAACAAACACACCCCTACCAAAAAGAATCACATCCCTCTATCTTTATAGCCCCGCCCCCAAATTTAAGAACATGCTAGGCAACACGGACCCCTTCCCCTATCATGAGAGGACACGCCCCTTACTGCTGATTGGCTACAAGTGTGTTTTGGTGCTCGGTCCGATCCACTTTCAACAGCGTTTCTCAGAAAACCTGCACCTTTAATTCATATTAGTTCATATTAAATAAAGTTGAAAAATATAAATAATAGGGCTGTGCAAAAGATTAATTGCGATTAATCGCATCCAAAATAAGAGTTTATGTTTACTTAATATTTTTGTGTGTGCTGTGTATAATAATTTTGTATATATATAAATACACACACATCCATGTATATATTTTAAGAAAATGTATTATTCATATATAACATTTATATATATAATAAATATTTACATGGATGCATGTATTTATGAAAACAGTTATATGACTGATAGACAAGAACGGTTTGACCTAAAAATATCAAAATTGAAACTACTGCAGAAACAAAGACACCTACATATTGGATGCCCTTGAGGTAAGCTAAAACATACCAAAAATTAATTTCAAAGTGAACTATCCCTTTAATGTATTTATATGTTTGTGGTAAATATTCAGGTTCAAAAGTGATGTTCAATCAGGTCGTTTTGATAATGAAACCACAAATATTTAAACTTCTCTGAATATTTCAGTGTCAGAAGATGAAAAACAATTTTTCATAACCTGAGATAACAAGAATGTCATTAAAATCCAAGCAATGCAATATGTGGTTGGTGAGCTTTCAAACCTCTGCTGTTTGAAATACCAGAATTATTCTCTTGATAATAAATATAGGAAGGCCATTTTGAAACTATTTTATAAGATATAAAACAATAATGTTAGATACTTGGAAAAACCTGCCTCTACCTACAATCTTGTAAAACTCCAAAAACGTACTTATACATACAATTAATTTAAGGTTTAGGGAAGGGTTGGTACATTCATTTTAAAATGCGATAAGCAATAAGCGCCACTCATATTCTGTTTAATTTCCTGCTGCAATACGTGTAACAAACCACGTAATAAAACATTGCTAGATTCACTTTTATCTGTTTCTGATAAAACAATGCACTTTTAGCCCCACTCACTTGACGTTTCACTTAGTTTGAAAAATATTGTGAAACGTGCAAGGAGCAACGTAATTTGTATCATTAACTATTAATTTGTAGAAATATATTTTTCTAATATATTTAGAAAAATATGGTTTGCATATTGTGGTGCAAAAACATGCTCCTGCATGATACTTGGCTTTCACAGCCTTTGAATGAATAATAAAATGGCATCCGGTGGCAGCTGAGCTGATCTATTCCAGTGCAGATCTGCAGTGTCTCATTTACATTAACATCTATTAATTTGATGAACACATCCTTTCACGTCACATTGTTATTAGCGGGACATGATTAGCTGTGATACAGTAATGTCTAATGAAGGATGACGTTATTCTAACAAGTCAAATAATTTGGAATTAACCTATCATAACATTAATTTTCATTCTGACACACTAGCTAATGTAACTCATTTGCACAACATCAGTTGACTTAAGATATTCAGAGTGATGTCTTAGCAGTTAGCTTATGTGTTTTGGCACGTTGAACCTTAGTGCTAATGAGGCCAACACCAGTTTGGGTCATTTCCTATCACTGTCCCTGTCAGTAGAACTGTATAAAAGGCCAACAATTGTTTACTGTGTAGCATTGCTGGTCTTAAAGGGATACTCCACTTTTTTTGGAAATAGGCTCATTTTACAACTCCCCCAGAGTTAAATAGTTGAGTTTTACCGTTTTCGAATCCATTCAGTCGATTTTTCTCATATTTACAAGAATATCAGTAACCAGACAGTTTCTGGTCTCATTGACTTCCATAGTATATTTTCTTTCCAACTATGGAAGTCAATGAGACCAGAAACTCTCTGGTTACTGATATTTTTCTAAATATCAGAAAATCGTCTGAAAGGATTCAAAAACGGTAAAACTCAACTGTTTAACTCTGGGGGAGTGGTAAAATGAGCCTATTTCCAAAAAAAGTGGAGTATTCCTTTAACATGCTTGTTGCATTGCTAGCCTTAGCCTGTGTTCACTTCTCAGCCCGTTCTCATCCCAAGGCGTCATATACTGACGCTTTTGCCAGTACGTAGACACCCAACACACATGGCACCCTTTAGCGTCAATATGAGACGAGATATATATGACCCAGAAGGCGCCTCCTAGTGGTCTAACCCTAACCCTACCCCAGACCTAAACCTACCATAACCGAACCGTGTTATATTGAAGCTAAAGGGTGCCATGTGCGTTGGATGTATACGCATTGGCAAAAGCATCAGTATATGATCCCTTGGGATGAGAATGCGTTAGAAAGTTTCCCAGCATTGCCAAGGTTTTACAGTAGATGGTTGTCAGCTGGTATCTCTGAGAGTAACTAGCTAAACTAGCTAATTTCACTCTCTCTCTTGCAGGTTCACCATTCAGAGATGAGATCACGTTAGGTGTGCTGCAGCTCCAAGAAAACAACAGATTAGAAATCCTAAAGCGTCGTTGGTGGGATGGGGGAAAGTGTCTTAAAGAAGAAGACCATCGAGCCAAAGGTGAGCACTGTTATTATACTCATTAGCACTTCACCGTAATGTACTGTTCTGTTGCTTTACGTCTTGATGCCGACTTTAATAGGGTCTGGTACAACCTTGGATGTTTATAATCTCAAGTACGTATGAATTTATTGAGCTATTCTCACAAAATGTTTTATCCTTTTAACCTACGAAAAGAGATTTAATTATATCATATATTATGTCTAAGAATACCAATAGATGTGTTTTTGGATCAGGGCTGGATAGATAGACAAATTTCTATATATATATATATATATATAAAGTTCATTTTTTTTTTCTAAGTTGGTGAGTGTGGTCTCAAATAAGTGTAAAAAGGGAGTTTTATAAATATTGATATAAATTATGGAAATGTATTGTTCAAATGAGGGTGAAAAAGGTACTTTGCCTTCCCAAGTATATATATTGCTCTTCAACAAACACCTGTTTGTGTTCAATGAAAATTATATATACTTTTGCTCAAATCACCCAAACATGTCGTTCTCTATATTGTTGTAATATTGGATATAGGATGTACTTCATCCATCGGTTTCAAATGACAGATGCTTCACAGTTCTGCCAAGTCTGTGACTGTTTATTTATGTGGTCTGGTGATATTTGCATTGTGTGTGTTGTAGACTCACACTGGCCCTGGGGGAATGGAGGGAATATGGTAGCTATTAGTTGCGAAAGGCATGTACACGTGTGTGCCTATGAGTGTAATTCCTCTAGAGTGGTTTGCATTCGCAAAGCTTGTATTTTTACCAGATAGTGACATTTACAGTCTCTCAAGGTTATTTACAGATCTACAAGAAAATGTCAAATAATATGAGTTCAAAATAATATGAATCTGGTACTTTCTGGTCTGTTCCTGTTTATTCTAAACTGTTTTTGCTTCAAGATTAAACTTGTAATGGTCACCCTACACAGAACAAACATTGATTATTCAAAAATTAAACAATGACTTTTATTTCTAATATTATATAATTAAGAAGATATTTCTCCTCTTCTTATACTCCCAATGGCTCCTGGCTCATTTTAGGCTCATATATTTTTTTTCTCTAGGTGTCATAATGCAGTATATTCTTCCTAATATCATAAAAAAACATAAATCTCAAAACATCAGAATACAGATGTTACTTCCGTTGCTCAAATGAAACTTGAGTAATGCAAAAGGACCACTGCATTGTTTTGTTTTTTTACCAATTCATTAAAACAAATTCGTTCAGTCTTGATAACTCCGCTGATAACTCTTAGGAATGCCGCCCACACCCACCTACATCTCAGAAATGTAGATTAATAGGATCCTAATCAGATAAACAGTGTGTTTGTAAAGGACAATTCTGTGTGTTGCTCACATTGCCATGTTTTTCCTCCAGGTCTAGGTATGGAGAATATCGGCGGGATATTCGTGGTGCTGATTTGTGGGCTCATAATAGCTGTTTTTGTAGCCATTATGGAGTTTGTGTGGTCCACGCGCCGGTCAGCCGAGACAGATGAGGTACGCCCCCACTCCCGTACTGGGTACTGCCCTGCCCGAAACCACAGACATGCACGAGTAGGTCACAACGCCAACCAGTCACGCCGTCTGTGTTCGCAATGTTACTGTTTTATAGCTTTCTATTTAGCGTTGCTCAAAGGGTGAGCGTAGTGCTAGCAGAACAAGGTCATTGGTTCGATTCCCAGAATATGCATCTTTAAAAAGTATATACCTTGGATAAAAGCATATGCCAGATTCATGTATATAAATATAGGGACAGGTTGCTTGAGTATGAATGAATGCTACTGTAGACCATTTTAGCATGTTCATTTAATTCAAATTTTTAGAAGAAAATGCTTGCCCAGCATAATAGTGAATCACAGCCTTTGAGTTTCACAATATTTGAAAACATATTATATTCATTTCATTTTAGACTAATGGGAAAGTAAAGACATGGTTGTTCTTGCTCTGAAAACTTTACTTTGCATACATCATTCAATGCAGGATATTTCTGTCGCAGGTCAAGTGGCAAAGCATGTCACTAGTAACGCCAAGGTCATAGGTTATGTTTCCCTATTAGCACATTTACTGACATCATATCTAAAATGCATTTTCGTCGCTTTCAATAAAATCATCTTCCAAATGCATATATTTAAATTTGTGGGATTTTTTTTTTTTTTTACATTTTATTTATTAGTCCACCTGTTGGAGAACCCCCTAACTCGGTGGTTCTTAACCAGGGGCCTACTATGATGCCTCAGGAAATTTCCAAACGCGCCTCAAATGACTTAAAATGATTAAAAAAAAAAAAAAAAAAAAAACGGCATTAGAAAAAAATGGGGCTTTCGAATAATGTTGTGGACAATGGGAGGATTGGTTTGAGGTTGAGAACGACTGCCCTAATTCCTGGTTAGCCCGATTTTGGCACGATCCATTTGACGTAGGGTGTCGTGGGGATTTGTAAACGACAAAGATTCGATCGTATCATCTCGTTTAGTGTGTCATAGTGGGCGACAACCTACAACGCGTCTGCGATGCTTCATGACATCATGACAAAAAGACTAGCATGTTTAATTTTTTTAACGGCCGTCCACAACGGTTCCGTCACATGTACTGTATGAGGTTGACCAATAGGAGCACAGAAGCTTTTCCGTACACAACTTTCAAAAATGGCGAAACGAAAGAGAGAAGATGGTGCTAACGTTAAAACTAAAAGTAAAAATATATAAGAAAACAATATTTTACCTCAAGTTCTCTTCGGAGGATTGACCGCCCACACTGTCCTCTTCGAGCAATTCAGGAACGTGTCCATTATCGGGTTTTCTCTCATTTTGTACTTTTTTCTGAACACAGGACAGCCAATACAACACTCACCGCGTCATCCATTGTTTGTTTACGTTCGTTTCCTAGTTTCGCCTTCTCGATGACATCACGCTCGCCATTAAAAACGGCATGCGATGACTGGTCAGGAAGCAACGTGTAGTCTGACGTCTCTTGTCAACGACACGACAAGATTTTAGGAGTCAAAATCGCGTAATCTGACACAGCGACTATCGTAACAGACGAAAAAATTGTGAACCAGGCATGACTCTCACTACGAGATGTAGTAATAGTGATTCCCACTTTAGGTAAATGAGAAAATTGTTCTTTTTTCATTTTACTCCTGTCCCGTCATTTTACATTTCCTTCCTGACTCTCTTTTCACTCTTCCTCCTCACTAAGGTGTCAGTATGTCAGGAAATGATGACCGAATTCAGGAACGTCATCTCCTGTAAAAAGAACTCTCGTTCGCGGCGGCGGCGGCCCCTCTCGTCCCAGGGTGTTCTTCGGCACCCAGCACGTCTCCCTTTAGGAGTTCCCCGGCCCGTACGCCTTGTGCGGGAGATGCGTCTTAGCAACGGCAAGCTCTACAGTGGGACGGGGCCGTTAACCGGTGCTGCAGCGGGACCAGGACCCGGTGGGGGTGCCGCGGAAATGGGCCCGGGGCCTCAGCGACTGCTGGAGGACCCTCTCAGCGCCAGTGTCCCGAGCAGCACACCGGCTCTGCTCCCCACAGCGGCGCCCCGCGGCTGCACACACGTACGGGTGTGCCAGGAGTGCCGGCGGATCCAGAGCCTTCGCTCCACGTCCTCTTGTTCGCGCATCTCGCCACTGGCCTCCGCCACGTCATCTCTCCCGCGTTTGCCGCCGCCACCGCCCACCTCCAATACAAACACCGACAGTGAGAGTAGCCCACGCAGGGCCAAACCCACACCCCCTCCGAGACCAATCCCGCCCACTAAAACCCCCTCCACTGATCTCCTCTGCAAGCAGGACTGAGGCCGCCCTTTCATCTGGACAGTAAATTAATGTAAATGAGTGCTGGAGGACAGATGGAATGACTCTGTCCACATCTCCAGTCAAAGTGACCTCTGGGATACTGCAAATAAAGGCAATTTTTTGGATGCAAAATTACATTAATGGACACTGAGAGTGAGAGATGATTCAGCCAACCGCTTCCTGTCCAAGTGTTTGGTTTAACGCCACGTCATTCAGTGGAGGTTTGGCACGCTGTTGAGACTACATAATGCATATCCCGTGGAAGTATGCTATGCAACATGTCATAAAGGGAAACACGGAAGGAAACTATAAGGACGACTATCAGTTTCGCGTTGAAGTACGAATCTTCTCCATGATTTGTGTACTCCTGTGAGAGGACGATGGAGTCTGTTCCTAAAATGTGTGCACGTTGAACTGAACGGACTTTGGTGCAATTCTTTTCTTTCTTTCCTTAACCAAGGGGGAAGGGTTACAATTAATTTTTAATCCTGGATGTCACTTGGTTGTTTTCCTTTCCAGCTTTTTCTTTGGTTTCGTTCTTTTAAAATACCTGTTTTTCCCCTCTTGTTAATTACCCTGAGGACAAAGTATATAGATTTTTTAGGGGAAGTTTTATGGTTCTTCAACCTCTAAGATTACTCACCTGGTTTCAATCTCTTATCTTCTGTTTTATTTAATTAAAACACCAGCTGTTAAAGGTTAAAATCAACATGAAACGGAATTTAAAAAAGTTTACTAGGATATTCAAGAATGAAAATGTAGAGTGGGACTTGATTTATTCATCAGGAATTGATCGGATCGCGCAAAGTGAGCGTTCCAGACCTGAATGTCAGTGGAATGTCAAGGTCGAGTTCATCCTTGAGACCATCGCAGCAAATCCCGGTCTTTTCAAATCTATTATAATTTAATATGTTTGCCATAACTTTTATTGTATTAACATAACCCAGGATTCATTTACTGTGTTGGCAAGATTTTAGAAAGGCTGCATTATTGTACCTAATAAAGTAGTCTACAATAATGCCAATTTGACTATTAGTTAACATTAACTAATAGCATGCACAGATGCTGTCAGCCAATCAGGAAAGTCTTTTTAGAAGTGGGAAAGTTACATTTTTATGAAACGTTATAGTATTCAAGCACTCCCCCCCCCCCCCCCCCCTTTGGAGTAACGTGCACTGGTGAATCGTTCACAATAAGACCAAGAATTAGTTTTGATTTTATGTAGATTTTAACAAGCTGTCCATCAATATTTGCAACTCGTAAGTACACAGAGAAATACTTCTCATCCCCGGAAAACAAGACGAGACAAAACCCCCTTTGTGAACCTGAAGGGGTATTTATCTGATTATGTGAGAGGACAATTAATGATGTTTTTCATTATATAACTAAATGAGCCTCTGTCATGAATGGTTTGTTGAAGTGCACTAGAAGTTGCTGTCTGGGTGCTTGTGAGATGCCAATATCCATTTATATCCAAAGTGTAAACATAGCAGCCCTGTTTAGAATCTGCAGCGTTCTAGCGTTCGTGTGTGCGCGCGCGCGTGCGTCAAAGAGAGATGGAAATGTAATCGTCATTTTTTAATTCAAAGCTGATTCTTTTTTTATTTCTCATTCATTTTCAAAGATTTCTATACCAGTGCTTGACGAATCACACCCACAATTAAGAAAATGAGGCAAATGATTCAGATTATATTGTTATTAATATTCCAATAAAACTGTGGGGTTATGTAGGAGGGCTGTGTTACCCTCTTTCGTTAAATATATAGACACATGTTTTGAATAAAACAGAGTGATTGAAACTGTGACTTTTTCCCTTGATGGATGTTTCTTGTAATTTGGTCATTTAGAAAAAAATCTTTAACACTATATTATTTATCATGCGTGGAATACTTTAAAGTCCCCTAGTGGTTAAAATCAAGCTTTTAATGTTTTTTTATATGGCTATGTGGTGTTTTTAATATGCTTTAAGACAAATTATGTTCAAATTCATAAGTCAACACCATTGCAGAGTATTTTCAGAGTATTTTCTCTTCAAAACTGCAATGAACGAAAGACCGTCTCAAAAACGCGGTTTGAAATTGCTGGCGTTTCTGATGTCGCAAACTACCTTGTAACCAATCACGTCAACGTGTGGTCGTCAATGAGTGGATCGCTGAGCTGGTGTGAGTGAGTGGAGGCGGGACTAATTTGCATATTCTTAGAAGCGCCAATGAGGCAAGGGTGTAGAGTTACATTCATGCCCTACCTCTAGATCAAAATAAGAATTGGTATTGCCCTTAGTCTCAAGTGAACTTGCAAAACTACGGGGAAGGGGTAAGACAGAGAATTGGGATTTAGCCTAAATCCTCACACTGACTCCTAACTGGGTATGACACAATAAGTTAATTAGTTCTGCTATTAATGCTTTGAACTTAATAAATCAGAGCGATAAACAAAAGTACATTGTATCGGCCATTTGGTTTCTATGCGTTTAATAAAGAAGGCTGCTGTATTATTGTTATAATTCAATTAATGATTTAACTATGTTCATAAAAACAACCACTCTCTCCTCTCAGATGATCCCTTTCCACCAACCACCATACTTTCACACCACACAACCAATCCCTGTCCAGTCCTGGTGTATGGCCCCGCCCATAGTGAAATCTCATTGGTCCAAAATCCCACTCCAAATATCCATATAACGTAACTTCTTCTTCACAACATTGAATCCTTTGTAAGATAGATCTAAACATTTAATATTTAATTACAAAGTATTATAGTAGATGTAGATGTTTTAATAGTGCTTGGTTTTTAAAAAAAAAAAACTCTCTTAAAGGGATACTCCACCGATGAATATGTATATAAAATGGGTCATTTATGTAGAAAAAATGTGAAATTATTTTTGAAATTGGAGCTTTCTAGACTGAGAAAAGCCATGTGGATGAAAGACAACAACTCCCAGAATGCACTTGCTTCGCTGCCCTAGGAAGCCACACCTACCGGTAACAGAGCGCAGTAGTTAAACAACAAGTCTAAGCTACTAGTGAGTCTCCATGACGAGTCTGCCCGAAAATGTGTTTCGAGATCGCCCAAAATGTCCGGGATTCGGCTTTTGCGCTCTACAGTCGCCATTCATCATGTTTACTGTGGTGAGCGGGACGAGTGACGGCCGCGGGAGAACAACGCAAGGCCGGTGACGTAATTACAATGTGCGACACCTGTGAGACGCACCGGTCTCGTATCTCTCACGGAGGAGCGGGAATTTTCTTAGCAATGTTAAAACGCGCATCAACCGATCACTCGTTTAGCGTTCATGTAAACACTACTTTCAGATTCACCAATCAGAATGTATTCAGTTAGATTGAATCATAAGGTATGCACGTAAACAATGAATGGCGACTCCAGAAAGCAAAAGCTGAATCCCGGACATCGACGGCCGGACAAAAAAGGATGGTAACATCTTCTACTCAGCTTTCTCCACAGAACAAGAGCCTGCTAGCTTAGCTTCCAAAAAAAAGATGGCTGACACCATTGTGTTCATTCTGTGAGTGAGATGCTCCCTCTATGGGCGGGTTGAGGACATGCGGGACAGACCCTACTACTGACTGTAGTCTTTAGCCTCTGGCCAAAAAATCCTCCAATGAGGCAAAATGGCGATTTTTGCGTCATCGGACGATTTTTTTCCATACAAAAAATACATAAATCTCTCATCTCAGGGGTATATGAGGGTGGAAAGCATGGTAATTCGAAAATACCGCAGGTTTTCTAGTGATACAAAGCTTAATAAATCCTGAAGTATCCCTTTAAAAGACGTGAAAAGACGAGCCTCGTGCCCCTGGTAGTTGCTAATGAGGTTTTTAATTTTTTTTAACATGCCGTGAAAGCAGCTTAAACATCAGACATTTTCTGATTGCCCATGTTTGTGTCATGCAGGGCTCCATTTTCACTTTCATTGTGATTCACAAATTACTTGCATCACGCCTGGTTAGGGCACACTTGTTGCATCACTGTGATCGAAGGTATCCATTATGGTAACAATTAAATGTTTATGCATTCTTAGAAGAACAGGCACATGAAAGTCAAGGTGAGTCACACTACACTACACTTCACACGTTATTTAACCAAATATATACACATGCCAGATGTCACCAACCTGTTCAACCTGTTCAGATGTCCACAGGAAAGATGATATTAAAGCATTTCCACATATTTTAAAGGATACTTGACATTTGGCTGCCCTTATGAATTACATAAGGGCAGCCAAGGGGATATGATAAGATGACTAAACGGAGCAGATGTCCTGATTTGGGCTTTTATATGCAACTGAGAGAGAAAGGTTGAAATAATTGTTCAAAACTGCCTTCCAGTGGTAGACAGAAGCATTGCCCCGCTGATAATGCTTTCATTGAGATGTTCTCAGGCTAATGCAGCGCTCCTACGTGATGTTCTGGATGTCTCAGTTCAGATGAGGACTGCTAAATGAGAGGACATGGGAAGGAGCACAGGCTGTGAGTTCAAGTGAAATGAGCAATGCTGACTTAAAGAAAAATACAAAAAACAAAATGAGTCTATTTTTAAAAATGTCTTCTAGTCCTCATGGAAGAGACAGAAAAGTATTTAGAGAGATGCTGAGCATGCTTTTAAAAATGCGTCATGCCCCTAATGAGATCCCTAACATTTCCATCAAGGGGATTTTAAATGAAAATTTGGTCACACTTAGGGTCAAGTTCTCACTATTAACTACGACTTTTGCCTCAATAAACTCCTAATTACTGCTTATCAATAGTAAATTGTTAAGCTTAGGGATGTAGAATATGGTTATACAGAATAATGCATTATAGGGATAGTTCACTTTGAAATTAATTTTTGATATGTTTTAGCTTACCTCAAGGGCATCCAAGATGTAGGTGTCTTTGCTTCCGCAGTATTTTCATTTTTGATATTTTTAGGTCAAACCGTTGGTGTCTGTCAGTCATATAATGGAGGTCTATGGGGTCCACCTCAAAGAGCATGCACAGAGAAGTCCAAATTAAACATGATTCAATGACTCATAAATGTAAGTTTTCATTGATGGCCTAAGACTAGAACGAGCGGTTTGTGTGAGAAAACGAACAGTTTTTATATAGATTTTACCACAGCCACGTTCAAGTAATCTGAGGGCGCGGGCGCTTTGTGGCTCGGAATAATGATCCTGAATAAAAAGCGAAATCAAAACTGATTCTTGAGACCTGGACGAAACATTTCTCATAAATTGTCCCAAAATGATGCCTATGCATACTATCCCTCTTCAAATGATAGTAAAATGAATTAAAATAAATAATATAGACAATTTTCAGCTGGACAAGAATTTTACCACAGACAAAATGATCCACTACTGACAGCTTCCAACTGTAACACATCTCAAAATATGTATTATTAACTTGATTTGTTTTACCCTGAAGGGTAAAAAATGTCTAATTTGGTGCCATGTACTAGGTAGGAAAACATGTGACGGCAAGTCAATTCTCTCAGATCCCATATGCAACACCCTTGGGCAGCTATTAGCTGGGGGTATACATAAATCAGAAAGTGGTAGAAAAATGTGTTATCTTAAAGTAATTGTTTTCAGTGAAGCGTACACTTGAGCAGACCAACTGCCAGCAGTGTTGTTCCACTGTCATCCAGCTCTCCAGGGGAATGTTGTAAGAAGCATGAACACCTGTAAACCTTTATAGATGATCATGTATTTCACAGGAATCTGTCTCTGTAAGGTGTTCTTGCAGAAGTACTACCGTGTCCTTTGACTGCATGAGGAAGAACCACAGCATATGGCAGGTGGGCAGACACTAAATTCACAGAGAAACCCTCAAATGTTCCTACTCAAAGACTAAAAAAATGTTTAAAATGCTAGTTTACCCATTAATGAAAATTCTGTCGTCATTTGCACCCTCAAGTTGTTCCAAACCTGTAAGAGTTTCTTTCTTATCTGTTGAACACAAAAGAAGATAATTTGAAGAATGTTTGTAACCAAATAGTTGATGGACCCCATTTACTTCCATTTTTTCCCCAGGTTGAAGTAATAGGGCCCATTAAGGTTACTGACATTCGGTCACACTTTAGATTTGGGTCCTATTCTCACTATTATCTACTACTGTATTGTCTCAATAATCTTCCAATTACTGTTTATTAATTGTATGTGGTATAGTTGTTAAAATTGGATTAGGGATAGAATAGGCAGAATAAGGCATTAATATGTATTTTATAAGTAGGCTACTAATAAACTATCCTTGTAATATGCATGCTATAAGCAACTAGTCAGTAGCCTAGTGAGAATTGGACCCTAAAGTAAAGTTTTGCCTGACATTTCTAAAAATTTCGTTTGTGTTCAGCAGAAGAAAGAAATTCTTACAGGTTTGGAACAACGTGTGGGTGAGTATAGGACTAAATGACAAAGTTTTTAATCGTGGGTGAAGTCCCAAAGCTTGGAGAGCATGTTCAAAGAGACCACTTTCTCTCACGATGCTAAGTAAGAGAGAATATAAATACACTGATCAAAGAGATCTACAGAAACCACTATATTTGTTAAACTGCCTACCTATTGCAAATTGCTAACTCTATTCCATATGGCCGATGTTTTTTTGTTTTTTTGTTTGTTTGTTTGTTTGTTAGTAACGCACATGCGCAAGCATGAAATGTCTTATTTTGACGCTAGGCGTCAGTAGAAGCTAGAAGTAGGCTACATCCTCAGCCTCTCTCTCTCTCTCTCTCTCTCTCTCTCAATTCAATTCAATTCAATTCAAATTGCTTTATTGGCATGACTGTACATATTACAATATTGCCAAAGCTTGTAACACATAGTATAGAAGCTTTGTAACACAAGCTTTGTAACACAAAAAAAAGCTTTGTAACTTTGTAACACATACAAGCTTTGTAACACAAAGCTTGTAACACATCTCTCTCTCTCTTCTCTCTCTCTCTCTCTCTCTCTCTCTCTCTCTCTCTCTCTCTCTCTCTCAAACTTCAATTTTAATATAACAGCCAAAAACGTGCCTTTGTATTGGAGAAGTAACATGCTCCGAAACTTACTGTACCTCAACATTACCATCATTTAATAGTAAATAAAACAATTTATATAAACAATATGTTTACGTAAATAGTCTAATTGTTATGAAGTATTTTATGCCCAGAGGCAACATGCTGCGTGTTGTTAAGAAATAAAAATGTCCTTGAAATGAGGGAGGGTATAAGTTTCAGTCGTATAGGTATGACATCAGAAGAGAGTATAACTTACAGGTTGAACGGGGCGTGTTTTCAGATAAAATGGTTGGGTGTGTCCGCGTGAATTTTCTCAAGTTTTTTCTTACAGAGAAGTCACATCGTCTCACATTCCTCTCTGTCTCTCCAGGGACTCGCATCTTTCCATATGGATTTCTATAACTTTAGGGTTCCTTTGCTCATCTTGGCAGCTCTCGGTAAGTTAAAAAATTAAAGACAAACGTTTTATTTATTTATTTGTATTTCAAAATGTAAAATTGCGAATGTAATTCTCTCATGTTAAGTCTTACTTTAAAGAAGTATCCTACGCCGGGACATAATGTGTAGGTTAACCCTTTATTTCACCTGTGTCCTGACTTAAATATCGTTCCTCTTGTAGGAGGATGCTGTTCCCAAAACAGTCCGCTTCTGAACGACAAAACTAATGGCGTTGTAGGTGAGTCTGTCTGTGTGTGTGTGTGTGTGTGTGTGTGTACTGCGATATCATATACCTTACCCCTGTTAATGCCTACATATGTTTTCGATAAAATGTAACATATCTAGGTAGTGTAAGTGTCTGAAGAGCTTAAATGTTATCACAGTTTGGTAAATTATAAGTTTTCCATTTTTATTGTTTCTAAAACGTTATTAATTTAAAAAAAAATGTCTGCCAAATCAAAGTCAGTGGCATAACTAAGCCATTTTGTTGTCACTTGACAAACATGTTGTGTATTTACAGGTATTCTTGGTGCAATGATAGATGCTTGCACCATCATCCTTTAATTAAATCAAATGTCTTTAACTCTGAATATTTGTTATTTTGGTATGAAACCATGAATGAAATGTTTAGATACATGTCTAAAAATGTAATTTAAACTAGAATTTCTCTTCATCACTTTGAACCAGGTAAAAACGTAACCTTCCGAACAACAATCACCTCAAGATTGGATTTTATGACCATATCATGGAGTTTCAGCAAGGATCAAAAGATTTCATCAATTATCACACACGCACCAATGAGTAACAACACAAGAATCGATCAGAATTACGCCAGCAGAATCAGCTATAATGCGACAACATGCGAGATTCAGCTCAGATCGCTGACGAAGGACGATGAAGGGGAATATACGCTCCAAATAATCACTTCTGATTTAACCCAACTGACAGGACAGGTTTATCTTACGGTTCTTGGTAAGTATTGAATATCAACTGCAATCTTCAGGTATTTAAAGAAACATTTAATAACTGGTAGTGAAGACAAGTGGTTGAATATCTTACTAGAAGGTTGAATAGTTGTAGGTAAGTCCTGCACAAGTATGTTAAAAGCATTACTGAATACTTAAAATTAACTTTAGCAATTTTTAAAGACCATTGCCAACAACGTTGCACTGAATAACACAAAAAAACTGTTAATCCCACAAACAATCAGTGATTAATAGGGTGGATAATATGGAGTTTGCATTGGGTTTTATAGAAATACACAACCTTTGTGAATAGTGAGTCATTTTGAGTCAACTTTTGATTGTAATATGACTAACTTTTAAAGACATTCATCTAGTGACTGGAAATCAAGATTTAGATGTTAAAATGTATGTTGTCAAATCTCAGGGTTGGTTATCTAAAAGTTGTTGGTTGGCTCTCCCAAGAAGCAAGTCAGGACCTGTTACAGTACTATTATGCCTTGAGCAAGACACTTAACCCCAGGTTTCTTGAAGGTTTCATTACTTTGGAAACTCTAAGCAAGAGCAAAAGATGTTTCTAAATGGTTGTCTTCTCTTCTCTCCAGAGCCTGTAACTGACGTCAAGATTTCGTCCAATCTCCCTGAAGCTGTAGAGTACAACAGCACCGTGGTTCTGAACTGCTCTGCCAAAGGCTCCTTTACTTACAAATGGTTCAATAATTCGGTCCCTTTGGTGGTGGATGGCACGCACATGAAGCTGAACCCAACCGGCAATGAGCTAACTATTACCGAAGTTCGCCGTACTGATCTAAAAGGACCCATCATCTGCATAGCAAAGAATGCATTGGAGTCAGGGGAGAGCGCTCCCTTCAATCTCACTGTGAGCTGTACGTACCTGATCACACCCACACATGCATAGTCTGACACATAAATACACTTTACCTTAAAGGAACAGTTCACCCAAAAATGTCATGATTTACTCACCCTCACAATATTCCAAACCCATATGATGTATTTTAAAACCCACTTTATGCGGTAAAGACCCGGCCATGACTGCTATTGTGTAAGTTCAGAAGTTTATTGTTCAGAAACTTTAAAAATTCTTAAAACATTTATTTTAATAGTGTCAATTTTTTTTTTTTTTGGGGGGGGGGGGGGGGGCTGAACTGTTCTATTTAGACAGTATGATGGAATTGTGTTTTTAACACAAACATTCACACATTTTTGCACATACAATTACTCTCACTAAAGCAGCAAAACCAACAGCCGTACTGCATCTACTGAAGATAAGTTTAGATAAGTTTACTGCAGTCTTTGTATCTGCAGATGGTGTGCACTAGAAAGCACACAGATCTGAAGAGACTTTCTAGTTTAGACAGGTTCTGGTGCAGGTGTTGGGAAAAATGCAGGATGAGATTAGATAATATATAGTTGTGAATGAATGAGCCAGTGACCAGGAGGACGATGGTAAATGTCTTTAAAATAGTGTTTTTTAAAAACCTTTTTTAAAACCTTTGCGAGTGCATGGTTTGGCACTGCAGCCCACTCTCTATCATCACTTTTTTCAATTATTTTGGAAATGGAATGGGAGGTTTTAAGACTTTAATCTTAAGTGTATCAAAAATCCTAAAAGCATAGCTGCCTTTATAGCTCTTTACTCGACCTTCTTTTCATCATCTCCTTTTGTCCTTGTGTGTCTAGATGGCCCTGAGAAAATGAAGCAGACTCCAACTGATCCATTCCTTAAGAAAGGCTCTAACTTAACCCTCACATGCTCTGCCGATTCTGACCCTCCCGCTCAGCTCAAGTGGATGTTTAATGGGAAAGATCTGCTTCAGCAGGCCGACATCACCATCAGCAATTTAGACGAAAGTCACAGTGGCAACTATAGCTGTGTTGCCAACAACGTGAAGACCAACCGCAACGTTGTCTCACCTGTTGCCATGGTGACTGTTCTGGGTAAGTCAAAAGCCTAAAGACACCTAATATACGACACGTACCGATGCTTTGAAGTTCCATCAAGTGTATGTTGTATTTCTAGCGCTGCTAATATTACAGCAGTTTTAATATATTCAAAAACATATGTATCCGTATCCGTTGAAAAGCGAAGACATCCGTTGAAATCTGTTGATTAGCAGTGGAGCAGCACAGAGATAGACATGCTTTGCCATGGTGACTTCATTGCCAAGAAGAGCGATAAGGATTAAAAAAAATGTTTTGCTCTCGAAGAAAAGGAGCAAATACCTTTGCCTTGAAGGACAATGGAAAGAAAACTGAAAAGAGTCTTGATTTCTGTGTTAAAAGTTGAAGGATTAGTTTCTTCAGAACTGACATCATTTACTCGCCCTCATGTTTATTCCAAACTCGTATAACTACATTTCTTCCATGGAACACAAATAGGTGAATTGCTGCTGGTTGCACTTTTCCAATGAAATCACAATGAGTGGGAACTGAGACTTTCAAACTTCAGAAAGGGCATACAAGTGTCATAAGACTCATTCGGTGTATTCCAAGTCTTCTGAAATGAATGATAGCTTTAAGGGAGAATCAGATATAAATGTATGCTGTTATCTCTCCTAAGTGCGTTCAATAGACAATTTCAATGAATCAATTGATCTGATTCACAAAACCAATTTGTTTTAATCACTAAATCAGTGAATGATATTTACATATCAGTCTTCTATTATATGGCTTCAGAAGACTTAGAATATAATATTAGTAAAGCTTGAAATCTTTTGTCCCCATTAATTGCAACTGCATGGAAAAGAACAGCCGTTTTTTTACTTTTACATATTCATTTAGCTGACGCTTTTATCCAAAGCGACTTACGATTGCTATATATGTCAGAGGTCGCACGCCTCTGGAGCAACTAGGGATTAAAGGAGTAGTTCACTTTTAAAAAGACTTTTGCTGATAATTTACTCACCCCCATGTCATCCAAGATATCCATGTCATTCTTTCTTCAGTCGAAAAGAAATTAAGGTTTTTGATTAAAACATTCCAGGATTTTTCTCCATATAATGGACTTCAGTGGGAACCAAACGGTTCAAGGTCCTAAAGACAGTTTCAGTGCAAATCAGGGCTTTAAACGATTCCAGACGATGAATAAGGGTCTTATCAAGCAAAACGATCGCTAATTTAATAAATAAATAACAAAGTTTAAGATTTATAAGCTCAAATGGTCGCCTTGCTCTGTTCTGTGATGCGCGTTCGTGACTCTCCTATTTGAACTTGTTTATCAAAATGTTTGTCATTTGGTTCATTCAACAAACTAAATGAACGAGTTGACTCTGGAAAAGATTCGTTCATTTGATGAGAGTCACGAACGGGCATCACAGAACAGAGCAAGGCGACCATTTGAGCTTATAAAACTTAAACGTTGTTTTTTTTTTTTTAAATGTGCGATCGTTTCGCTTGATAAGACCCTTATTCATCGCCTGGAATCATTTAAAGCCCTTTGCAGTTTGTACTGAAGCTGTCTTTTGGACCTTGAACCATTTGGTTCCCAATGAAGTCCATTATATGGAGAAAAATCCTGGAATGTTTTCATCAAAAACCTTAATTTCTTTTCGACTGAAGAAGAATGACATGGATATCTTGGATGACATGGGGGTGAGTAAATTATCAGCAAAAGCTTTTTTAAAAGTGAACTACTCCTTTAAGTGTCTTGCTCAGGGACACATTGGTGTCTCACAGTGGATTCGAACCCGGGTCTCTCACACCAAAGGCACGTGTCTTATCCAATGCGTCATCACCACCCACAAACCACCGCGTTTTTCGTTTGTTTTTTACACTAAAGGCATCCCATTAATTTTACATTGCCACTGCTGTATGTCTGTCTGCTGCCTTTATTCAAAATGGCTTCCTAACTCACAAGTGCTTTTAAAAGATGAACCTGTTCCTCTGCTTTACTAGGAGTCTCGGTTCATGTTAGTGGGTAGAAGTTTCAGGCATGTTCTGCTTTCTTTGACTGAGGGCAGGCTGATTGTACACGGCTTACATGTCTTCCCCTGAGGTGTTTCCATGTGTGTGAAACTAGCACACTAAAGAAAGCAGAATACAAACTGTCTGACGTCACATAGGTTTTGGGGTAGGCACCACTTGGCTAAGGTTTCAGTCGCAGAATACCGACTTCTGCTTGGAGGCTGGTCTTAAAGGTGTAACTGTAATGCATTTTTTGTCATTCATTTTGAATAAGATTTAAATTCTGAACGGTTCATGTAAAAAAGCTCAAACAGCTTTAATGAGATGAATGCGAGATGCGTTCCTCAAAGTTTACTCGAGATGAATTGAGAGAGTGCATTTGCAGATGTTACATGCGTCTTTCTTAGCCGAAACTAAAAACACTGGCGTGAGGAGGAAAACAAACTGTGTTGTCAGGTATTTGGTGAATGCAATGAGTCTGATTCAGACTGGTGCATTCCACAGTAATGATGTCTGCACAAACAAGAGAAGAAAAAGGAATGGTCAAAGTGCTGTGGTGAATGAAGTTGGTGTGAGAGATTATCTTATATGGTTAGATTGACATATTATCTGGTCCACTTTGCAGCTTTTTTCTAGCCAAGAATCGCCCTTTTAGACGGTAAACTACTGTCCGACCAATCACAAATCAGATTGATCTGTACCATTTACACTACCTATTAAAAGTTTGGGGTCAGTTTTCTTTTTCTTTTTTTAAAAACTTTCTATTCATCAAAGAATTCTGAAAAAAGTATCAGTTTACACAAAATTATATTATTATTGTGTTTTCAGCATTGATTATAGGTAGAAACATTTCTTGAGCACCAAATCAGCATATTTAAATTATTTCTGAAGGATCACTAATGATGCTGAAAATTCAGCTTTGCATCACAGGAATTAATTACATTTATAAAAAAAAGTCAAAAGTCAAAGTCAAATTAAGGCAGTCTTGGTGAGACTTATTTCAACACATAAAGAAATCTTACTAAATGTTTTCAACGTTGTTCTCACCTTATAATTGATATTATGTCTGTCATTGGGGTCCATATTCTGATGATTTGTCTTCTCTTTTGCTGTGTTCTTGTAGAGGGCTTATCCGGGACAAAAATCTCCAGCTCCGCATCACTTCTCATCGCTGGCAACAGCACAGTCAACCTCACCTGCTCGGCAGCCGCTGGGAAAGCTGAAACCGTGGAATGGCTGAAGGACGGCAAACCTCTGACTCCTGGTGACCGTGTCGCCCTTTCAGGCGACAAGAAATCTCTGACGATTGTTCGAGTTGTTAAAGAGGACATGGGCGAGTACAAGTGCCTACTGAAGAACAAAGTGAACCAAGATGAAGCCAGCTATAAGATGGTGATCAACTGTAAGTGTCCAAGAGAGGATAGTTTCATTGAAATACTGTCTATGTGGTCAGTAAATATATTCTTACATAAATTAAGTGAACTTGGGGACCAGTAAAAAACACTGGGCGTTCAGCACCTCGTTACGCTCATGGCGTTTAAAACATGGCATCTTCTGTGGCATTGCTGTGAAAAGCCCCTTTTTAAACCCAAGAATGCGTAAAAAGGGGTCAAAATTACCAAATTATTAAAATTTTATATGCATATATTTATGTAATTAATGTAATTAATATTTAGTTTTATATTCCCAGTTTCACAGACAAAACTCCCTGACTAAAAGGCATCTTAAAATATGTCAGAGCCATTATTTTGTCTCAAGATGCACTAGTAATGTTTATAAAAGTTACTTAAATGTCCGAATTGAACTTTTAATTTAAGCCTGGTCTATGAATCTTTTATATTCTTTTTCCATTACTTCATCTCCTTGATAAAACAATCCACCTGTTATATACATTGTTGAAAATCAAACATGACACGCGTGTCATTTCTACTCTGGACACGGTGATTTGTGTATCACTTCTCTGTTGTTGTCATGTCTAAACATTAGCCTATCTTGTTTGCAAATGGTGGTGTTCTGCTTGAATTGTTACCGACAGTTTGTTTGCTTTACTCTAATGTAAATGTAACCCGCCTAACTGAGCCAATTTGTCCGATATCTCTCAGACGGTCCAGAGAACGTGATGATGAAAGGAAAGAATGCGGTGAAGTTCGAAGAGGCTACAGTGATTTCCTGCTCTGCGGAGTCTGTTCCTCCCAGTATTTATGCATGGAAACTCAACGATACAGTGATGAACTTTACTCGGCCAAACTATGCGATTGAGAAGGCCAAAGCTACGGACAGTGGCACGTACACCTGCGAGGCACTCAACCCAATCACGGGAATAAGGGAAAAAACTACGCACAAACTCGCAGTGACAGGTAAACGAGCCTCAGCATTTTGTTATTCAAGTATTTATTCCCGTTTTCACCTCACATATAGGCCATTATGCCAATTAATGCTAATTTTGGGTTGTAATTTACAATGCAAGATGATTATTTTAAAATAATAAGTTAATATTCATATTTCAAATTAGGTTGTATTATATTGTAATAATTTAATTATATTGTTATATATAACATGATCTATATTGTATAATATTATACAAGTAATATTTATTCAATCTTTTGCAATTTTGACGTTACTGGCATTCTGCCATTTAGAATTAGACTCGTATACCAGTCAGGCTGATTATTCGGCTGACCTTTATCTATTTTATAACTTATAATGTGCCAGATTAACAGAATTATTAAAACGGTTATATTATTATTTCAGTGCCAAATCTATGAAATGTTGAACTGTTTTATTTGTAGCAAATATCAAGTACAATTTCAAATTCATATTTAAAAAATTCAAATAATTCCAATAACTTTGTATTCAATCAATTTGCTGCTAAATTGTTGTCTCTCTCTCTTTCTCTCTCTCTCTCTCTCTCTCTCTCTCTCTCTCTCTCTCTCTCTCTCTATATCTATATATATATATATATATATTTATGTTACGCTAAACACCTCATCATGTTTTGCAGAGGTCGGTACAGTAGACGAGGGCCTATCTGGAGGAGCCATTGCTGGAATTGTAATTGCTGTGCTTCTGGCTGTGATCATCATCGGTTGCATTATAAAATGCAACAGAAAATCCGGCACAGAGTGAGTCTAAAATTCATTCCTCTCCCCTCTTGTCACATTCAGGAAATTGAGTATCTGAAACATGCATGGATAATGTGTTTGTTAGCTGCAAAGGTTTAAAGCAATTGTTTTTGTCCTTTGAATATGGGTGTGATCTGGCCAGTAATGTTTTGGGCTCAGTTAAAAGAGTTAGTTCACCCAAAAATGAAAATTTGCTCACCCTCAAGTTGTTCCAAACCTGTATGAGTTTCTTTCTTCTGCTGAACACAAAAGAAGTACTTTTGAAGAAGATGGGTAATCAAACAGTTGCTAGGCAAAAAAAAGGGGTCCATCAAATGTTTGTTTACCTACATTCTTCAAAAGTTTTTCTTTTGTGTTCAGCTGAAGAAAGAAACTCATACAGGTTTGGAACAACTTGAGGGTGAAGAAATGATGACAGAATTTAAATTTTTGGGTGAACTATCCTTTAACATAATAATCCAAAAATAACCCACAAAAGTCACATGTAAAGAGTAGCAAGTTTACAATGCATGTAAACTGGCCTAGAGTTTGGAGTTAGCATGTTGCTAAGCTAACGATGTCATGTCCCAGACAGCAAACTGACATTGAATCAACGTGGAAACGACGTCTCTCATGACATTGAAACAACGTTGATTTGCTCATCGAATTAACGTTGAACCAACGTCAGACGCGGCATTCTTCAAAGCTAAATGAAATCGAAAATTGGTTTGCTTTCATAACGTTGAAACAACGCGTTGATTTCAAGTTGATTTTCCGTTAGTTTTGAAAGAATGACGCATCTGACGTTGGTTCAACGTTAATTCGATGAGCAAAACAATGTCAGATCAACGTTGTTTCAATGTCATATTTCCACGTTGATTCAATGTCAGTTTGCTATCTGGGGTCATACTCTAGCATGAAACCATAGCAAATAAATTAAATAATCGAATTTCATTTGTATGTAATCCTTTAACATAATAGTCCAAAAATCTACTACAAAAGTCACATGTGAAGAGTAGCAAGTTTACATGTAGCAAGGTTAGCATGTTGCTAAGCTAACGATGTCACAGTCTAGCATGAAACCATAGCAAATAAATTAAATAATCGAATTTTATTAGGGTATAATATATAAATATAGCTTTTAAAAATAATTTTGAATGGGAATCAACATTTCTCAACTATTTTTTCAGTATCCTCATAAACCTAATCATTAGGTAATGACAGTTCTTGATTGCACAATGCAAATAACTTCACCAACTTAGCATTTTGACCTCACAGGAAATGGGGGTGGTTTTAGTAACATGAGGCGTGACATGATGACTATGTCAATCAGTAGACCTTCAGTCAACCCAAGTGTGTTGTAAGACTTGACTGTCAGAGAGGATATGATGCGCTCTGTCAATTCCCGATTCCTGTCCATTCACTGTGATTTGCCAAAGGGGCACTTTAACATAAAAGGAATTCATTTTTCGTTCTTTTGTAACCTCAGTTCAGTCTTTTATAGAGTGATGTTAGTGTGGTGGTGAGACATCACTTAAAATGTGGCAATATTGTTCAGTCTTATCCATGGAATGAAAATTAAAGCTTAGTTTAGCACTTGTATTTGATAATGTAATCACAAACGTCAGTTAAACCTTTTAATTTTTTTTTAATAACAATTCTCTTATGCTCACCAATACCACATTTATTTGATCAAAATACTGTTAAAACAGTGATATTGTGAAATATTGTTACAATTTAAAATATTTTAAAATATGTGCAACATTTTTTTAAAAGGAAGTCTTTTGTAATATATAAATTGTTTTTACATTTTTTTACAAAAAATCTTACTGAACCGAAACCTTTGAATGGTAGTGCATGTTGTTAAAGTAGTATGAAAAATAAAATTTAAATGCAATTATTTATTTTTTTTACTCATTCCACTCATTCCAAAAAATATTCCATATCTGAAAGTTCTAATAATTTTGAACAATCTTCATATTCAGAATGTTTGGAATAATGTTGGGCTAAATAATGTAATAATCATCATTTTTGGGTTAACTGTTCCATTATGGACCATTTTCTATCTCTTCTCTTCTCTTCTTCCATTTTACCGCCAAATTCTCAAAGGAGTGAGTGTTTGCCAAGCCTGTAATCTTTCACTGAATGCAGACAACAACATGAAATTCTACTTCATGAAAAGAGATTGATAAACTAGAGGGCAGAGTTTTTTTTTTTTTTTTTAATTTATTTTGGAAAACATTTGACATTGATTTAATCAGATAGATGATACTACACAGAAAGTGTCTTGTTTAGACAAAAATCTGATAGCTAAACGAAGTAAAAAAAAAAGCTTCAAGGCTGATAATTTCATTGAAGGCCTAAATGTTCCTAGCTAAATGGATTTTGATAACACATATATCATATGAAAAGGACAAGAAATACTGGAAATGCAAAACAAAGCTTTGAGGGATATGATATGCAAATGCAAACGCAACTGATAGGTTTAACAGAGATGTTTATTTGATAAGAAGCTACCACACACTCACAGAAATACAAACACACACACACTGCATGCAAACATACCAGGTATAGGTGTTATTTAACCCCCATACATTGGAATTATTTCTGCCAATTCTACGTTACCTTCAAATGTTTGAAATTCAAAGTTTGTGTAAAGAGTCTTACTTGCAAAACGGATCAGATCTAAAACTGAAAGTAGTAACTTAAATGTTCCACCTGTGACTAATGCATCCTGGGAGGGAGTGAAGCCTGACTCTGCTCCATTTGTTTTCAGATGTCGGTCATAGATAACGTTCCACCTTAGTTCATTTCCTCTTAGACCACCTGGAAATGTTGTCTTTATTAGATATTTTCATTAATAGGTAATTTTGTGTGATAATAGAGACAGTTCACACATTTGTAAAGAACATCTCTTTCTTTTCCTCACCATTAGTTTTCCTTTCACCCTGTCAATCTCTATTAATGTTTATTTTCTGTTCAGGTAAATGAAATTGATGATGAAATGACATAATTACCTACATTTATCCAGTGTATAATTATTGTTTAATCCGAATCTCTCTTGAAGCTCGATGAAAGAATCAGAAAGAGAATTAAAAGGAGATAATTTTGGAATATAGTTGGAATGTTAGTCATGTCCACACATGTCTGCCTCTGTCTCACTTCTTCCCCTCGTGAATATTTCTGCTGCAGTTTCAGCCTTGCACAACCGTCTGACTGTTGCTTGCTAATTTTGCTCAGTCGTGCATGTCAATGAAGTCTCTCAAACGCCATGAGCGTTTGACCTATTTGTCATAGCGTGAATTGTTGAGATTTTTTTTTTGGTCTCTGGAACAGAAATATATGGTTCATCGTATAATTACATCACCAGAGAAGATAATGTTAAAGGGATAGTTCACTTTGAAATAAATTTTTGGTGTGTTTTAGCTTACCTCAAGGGCATCCAAGATGTTGGTGTCTTTGTTTTCCGCAGTAGTTTCAATTTTGTTATTTTTAGGTTATTTTTTGTTATATAATGCAGGTCTATGGTCACCACCTCAAAGAGCATGCACAGAGAAGTCCAAATTAAACATGATTTAATGACTCGTAAATGTAAGTACACATTGATGGCCTAAGACACGAAACGAGCGGTTTGTGTGAGAAAACGAACAATATTTATATCATTTTTACCTCTTGTAACCACAGCCACGTCCAAGTGATCTGAGGGCGCGGGCGCTTTGTGGCTGTTAAAAACGATATAAAAACCGCTCGTTTCGTGTCTTAGACCATCAATGTGTACTTACATTTACGAGTCATTAAATCATGTTTAAGTTGGACTTCTCTGTCCATGCTCTTTGAGGTGGTGACCATAGACCTCCATTATATGACTGACAGACAAGAACGGTTTGACCTAAAAATATCAAAATTGAAACTACTGTAGAAACAAAGACACCTACATCTTGGATTCCCTTCAGGTAAGCTAAAACATATCAAAAAATTATTTCAAAGTGAACTATCCGTTAAATTTGTTTGTAACGAACATATCTTTAATTCTTGTGCAACCACCTATGTAAGCGAATAACATTGGTACCAGACTGTGATATACAGTATCTTTATGCTTCTTGGCATAAAGTAGTGAGTAAAGTCAAGTCATTGAGAGTCATTGTTTCCATGTTTACCGATTCTGACTACACCCCATTCTTACCTCATCATGTGATGTAATTATATCCTTCTATTAATGATTCATTCCCCCCCCCCCCCCCCCTTTTGTTTTAGTATTCCATCTCCATATTAAAGCAAGACCTGGCAGTAAGGTGACCCGGTAAGTCTTCCTCCAGTGGTGCATAGCATCTTTTGTTTTCCGTGCAGCAGGCTAACGTTATTTACTTGGCTATTATTCTTTGCATTGACTTCAGGCTATTGACACTAGCGTTTCTCTAACCTGCATGATACGTCCGAGCTGACTTTCAAAAAGCCTCCTTATCACATTTCAGTGTCTGTTTTGGCAGCATGCGTTGATTGTCTTGCTTCACTCTGCACACTTGCGCTAAGATATGCTTGACTTTTTCTTGAAAAGAAAGGAGGGACATGCTTCAATCTGAAGAACTAACAAAGGAGTGGCTGTTGCAAGAAAACTAGTTTTCCTGTCTGTTTGCTGGGTGTGGGAAGCTTTCTGCAATGGGAGCCTGTTTGACTCCCTGCGTCATGTTATTTTAATGGCAAATGCTGAATATTAAGCGTTTGAATGCCATCGGTGTGCTGAACGTATTCTCAGTTTGTTTGCCCTCTCATTACGTTGATAACCAGAAATCATGTACATCTCTTCCCCAGACTTGACTTCAAGACCAACCCTTCAGCCATTTGTCTTTTTTAATCTGCAAAAGCTCTCAAGGCAACTGGAAAAACTGCCCTCACAACTGACTTACACCTGCAGGTTTGGCCTTTTCAGGAGCTCAACGTGTTTTAAAATGTCCATTGTTTTTTTTTTATATCCTTTTACCCTGTGCAAACGTACCCCAGTCTTAAAGACACGATAGAGGACGGCGGTTAAACAGCGAGACTGTTTACCTTTATCTGCATCGCTTCCTTCCCTTGGCTGAAGTGGACAGCTTCCTTTGTTCCTCAAGAAACATGATACAGCCTCCATCACCCTCTCATTCCTTCATCTGACCCTTAACCGACAGGTCGGTCGTCCTGGCTTGACGTCTCAGAGGTCATTTTGAAAGAGCTGTAACGAAATCCACCCTGAAATGCACTGAGGGGCGACGAGACGGTCACGTGTTTGAGATCTCAAAACACCCACAAGGCACTGAAACTTTGAGATTTTAAGACCTGTCCAACATGATCGGAAGTCCCAAGGGCCGAAGGCACCGTTGAGTCGTGGCTGGAAGGTCATTCGTGGCAAAGCGTGCCTTGGAGATCAGATCATGTCTTTAAGCTTCTTAACGCCTTTTTTAAACCCTCGTCTTTTTTCTCTCTTTGTGAGCCATACTCGTTTTATTTGTAAAAGTAAGGCAAGCTCCCACATGCTTGAACTGAGGAGCGGGAAGAAAAAAAACTGCATTTCTGCGGACAACGACATACCACAGTTTTGCAGCGAAATTGCTACTCTGTCCTCGGGCGTCCCCACAAAGATTCGTCCTGCATAATCAGGATTCCTCTGGATTCATGGTCTAAAAAAATCACCTTTCGTTGACACAGGAACATCTGAAGTTTAAAACTGCAAAGTATTTGTGTTAATACGTTTAAGTTGCTTATTGAGTTCCAGTATGTGTGAAATCTTTTTCTTCTTATCAACAGATATCTGATCCTAATCCTTTTAAAGTTTCGTTTGTAACGGTGTTGCTCTTCGACCAAAGCAGTGATCTGATCTGGATGATCGTTTTGATTTTGATCAGATCTCTCTAGATAGAGATTCCCATTCATTTGTAGAAATTTCTAAGGTGATCCCCTTGCTTTATTTTAAGAGATACGGTTACTGAAACGTGCAAAAAAGCCTCTGCTCATAGATATATTCAAATATATTTTGAAATGTATTTCAAAATATACAAAAAAATGGCTAAATTAAATAAAATGCTGATAAATATAGTTAATTTTAGCTTTTATTTTGAGCCATTTTTGTATATCGTCAGTCTCAATATATTTATATTGTCCTATACATTATATATTTGGACCCTTGAAATACATTTTATGATATATTTTATCTCAAGTTTGATAAATATATTTCATTAATCCATATTTGAAATAAATATTGGCCAGAATGTTTAGCGCCCACTTCAGCAAAGACTATTAGGTGTACAATTTACAGTATGTACTTTTCCAACCCTATATGTATGTAAGTGCCAGCCAAAGCAATCTTAACGTATATGTATGTGCAAGTCGACAGCAAAAATACACTAACACACATTTATTACATATATTTGTACTCCATTTTAGCATTAAAACACAACTATCATAACATTCTGAGCTTTATAACTCCTTGCAAACCTGTAGACGGTTTTATCTCCGTATGTTTTAGCGGTTTGGGCTGTTTGCATGGAGAGACCGGTAATCATACGAGTCTGACCACAGATACACTGAATTAACGTTTTTGTACTGTCACAGTGTGGAGACAGGATTAGATGGAAACGTCTTATCCATGTGTTCTTTGTTACAGATATGTTTTCATATAGACTAGATAGAATTTAAAATTAAATTGGATAATGGCAAATATTGTTGTTGTGCAGGACCGTTTTTGTTCAGTGCTTTAAAGTTATTTGAAGTTACCAATATTTTTTTTTTTTTTTGAGGTGACGCACTGGATATTTGTGAGTAAAACACAATGCACATGCAGTGGTGCATTCCAATCAATATATTCTCAGGTTTTGTTTACAGGGTGTTTATATTCTCTCAAAATGACCATCAGTCATGTTTTGTATTTTCTCAATGTTGCTTTGAATATAATTTATTTTCAAATGTTTTGCTTTTATGTACTGTAACTGTTATATATATGTTTAAAAAAAGATTGTTTTAACTGCCCCACTTTTTCTTGCCATTCACTGAATAATAAGAAAAATAATTATTGTAAAACTTATTGTAATTAAATTTGACGTTTTCTACACCCATTTTCGTTAGCTTTCTTTGAGGCCTCCAGAAATAAATGATTCCTTGAACGTGTTAAATTTGTGCACATTTTATATGCACGGTTTCCTGTGCTCTTTGATATGTATAAAACTAATTATTGAAAATTATTAAAGGAGTAGTTCACTTTTCAAAAAACTTATGCTGATAATTTACTCACCCCCATGTCATCCAAGATGTCCATGTCTTTCTTTCTTCAGTCGAAAAGAAATTAAGATTTTTGATGAAAACATTCCAGGATTTTTCTCCATGTAATGGACTTCAATGGGAACCAAACGGTTCAAGGTCTAAAAGACAGTTTCAGTGCAAACTGCAAACTGGTCAAAGGGCTTTAAACAATTCCAGAAGATGAATAAGGGTCTTATCAAGCAAAACGATCAGTCATTAAAAAAAAAAAAGTTTAAGTTTTATAAGCTCAAATGGTGGCCTTGCTCTGTTCTGTGATGCGCGTTCGTGACTCTCCTGTTCGAACTCGTTCATCAAAATTAACGAATCTTTTCCCCAGTCAACTCGTTCATTTCGTTCGTTGAATGAACCAAATGACACGAAAAAAGTTTCCTTTTGCAGTTCGCACTGAAACTGTTTTTGGACCTTGAACCGTTTGGTTCCCATTGAAGTCCATTATATGGACAAAAATCCTGGAATGTTTTCATCAAAAACCTTAATTTCTTTTCAACTGAAGAAAGAATGACATGGACATCTTGGATGACATGGGGGTGTGTAAATTAACAGCAATAGTTTTTTTTAAAGTGAACTACTCCTTTAATAAAATGACTGGAAATCATGAATTGTCAGTTCCAGATTTGGCAAGGTACATTCTTGAGAGCATATGATTGGACAAAAATCTGTGTAGTAAAGGGCGAGTCATCTACACTGTAAAAAAATTAGATGATCAGTAAGTTATGACTAATCAAAATAAGTTGAGCAATTTCAACTTTTTTATGAATGACTTAAACATCCAAGTTGATTGTGTATAGGCTATTTTGTGTATGTGTATATGGACAAAAAAGACTGATTTTGATCCATGGGGTTAATAACAGTGTCAATGTTTTGAGCTGTTCTTTTTTATTCTATTGATGACAGTGGATGTTGATATCACTATTCTTGGGCAGGTGTGAAGGAACTGCATTCAAATGTGACCAGTTGAGCTGGTTCATTGGCCTTGAGTCAACAGAAAGATCCTTAAAGCTAAGAGCTGGTGGGTGAACTTAATACCTTCACTGTGGAAGGCTCGACTTGAATGTGTGCACCCATTCAATAAAAGTAATTGTCAAAAAAGGAAACAAATGTGTTTAGTCACTGTCAGGCCATTCTGAATTTCGAATGCCACGCCTGGCGTATAGTGGAGGCTTCTCCAGCGCTCCCTGACTGATTGATTGAATGTGTGGTGCATGACTGGTTTCTCACTGGTCATGAAGTGCAATTTATCATCTCCTGAGATGTATAATCCAGTTTGACAGTGTATGTTTGTACAGTATATTGCATGGATAGACTTTTTTCATTCTGACTAGTGAAAAGAATTACCATGGAAACAATAGTTTATGCCAAAACAAAAACTGTTGCCTTTGCCATAAAATATCATCCCCAAAGGGTAAAAAAAAGAAAATTACTAGCACTCTCTAAGTGAAAATTGTCATACACCAGCATTGTATTTTATTTGCAGTAATCAAATACTATGATACTTTTTTTTTTTTTTTTTTTTGCCAAGGGTGTTGTCTGCACTTGAAGACTGTCTGCATGTCCATGAATGAGTTTAGAGGCATTCACTGATCCAATATAATTAAATCACAAATCACATTCATGGTAGTCAGGAACCAGGAATGACGAGATGGTCTCACTTAAGTCCTGTATGCTGTAGTTTGCCCACGGGGGTCTGTCCCAGGCCTGATCGTACAGGCAAAACCTGATTTCACCAAGTGTTTCAACATGCTCCTGGATCAACATCTTTGTTGCCAGTCAACCAATCAGAATTGAGGGACGAGTTTACAGTTTATGTCAAGTGTTGGCTCACAACCAGGGTTAGGTGCTTCTATCAGTGTTATTCACCGTTAATTTTCAGACAGGAATGTTGTTCCAGGAACGCGACTAACTAAACAAAAGCTGGACATGCCTACTTTTGGTTCATGCGGGTGTTTTTTGGTCACCATATTTTAACATCCCCACTATTGATTCAGTAAACAGCCCGAGGCTTCAGAATGAAGTATTTCAGGTTTTTATCTTCTTGCCCCCTCTCTTGTCCTCAGCTTTTTACAATAGCTCCCCTCCCCTGACACGCTCTCATTGTGTCCCTGTGGTATCAGTCTCTCTGCTGTCCGAGTCAAGCTTTTACGGGAGGAGGTTTTCCCTGATTTAGTTACAAACCTGTTTGTCTGCTGTGCTCTGTGTGAATACTAACCAGTAATTTACCTGTAGTGGTTCCTTCGCATGCATGTGTGAGAAACAGAGAGGAGGAGGAGGTGGATGACGCTGTTGTTGTGTGTTTTTTGAATTCCGCTGTCGAAACATTTCCCCAACTTGCTTGTGCAAGCCCCAAAGGCTGTCATTACCTTTGGTGAATGCCAAAGGTACATTTTCTTAGTAACCACATTATTTGTTGAATTCTGAATTAGCCATTTATTCTTTTATTAAGCACTGGATAAGAATTAGTAAAACTAATAGCACTCAAAGTCTTAATAATGTTGGCTAGATGACAGATGTTTAGAGATTATTAAAGGCGTAGTTCACTTTAAAAAAAATGTTTGCTGATGATTTACTCACCCCCATGTCATCCAAGATGTCCACGTCTTTCTTTCTTCAGTCAAAAAGAAATTAAGGTTTTTGATGAAAACATTCCAGGATTTTCTCCATATAATAGATTTCAATGGGAACCAAACGGGTCAAGGTCCAAATGAGAGTTTCAGTGCAGCTTAAAAGGGCTTTAAACGACACCAGATGATGAATAAAAATTTGTTTAGATCGAAAAAAGATTTGTTCATTTTGATGAACGAGTTTGAACAGGAGAGTCACGAACGCTCATCACAGAACAGAGCAAGGCGAGCATTTGTGCTTATAAAACTTAAACTTTTTTACTTATTTTTTAAACGACCAATCGTTTCGCTTGATAAGACCCTTATTCATCGCCTGGTGTCGTTTAAAGCCCTTTGAAGCTGCACTGAAACTCCCATTTGGACCTTGAACCGTTTGGTTCCCATTGAAGTCCATTATATGGAGAAAATCCTGGAATGTTTTCATCAAAAACCTTAAATTCTTTTCGACTGAAGAAAGAATGACATGGACATCTTGGATGACATGGGGGTGAGTAAATCATCAGCAAACATTTTTTTTAAAGTGAACTACTCCTTTAATTGAAAATGTTAAAAAGAGCTGACCTTAAAATGTAGAAATCTATTGTCATTACTAAACCTTTATGTCTTTCCTGTATGACTTTTGTGGAACACAAAACAGATGTTTTGAACATCAATATTGGTATTAAGTTAAACCCCACTGACTTTCAAAAGTATGATAATCCAGAGAAATGTGTAATTGCCAGAATAACTCGTATAAATTAATTTCAGGTTTGCTCACTTAACTGAGGGGACAGCATATTTCCTTTTAAAAGCTTAGGCGGGTTTGTACGAGTGCACGCGCTCCTTATATGTCTTTGTTCAGTTTATGCTATACGGCTGTACAATTTGTTTGAACATGCATTAACATCCTGTCTCTTTCGGGAGTGTTACTGAACAAGAGAACGGCGGAGTGATCTAGATCGAGACATGCATGTTCACTTTTACAACAGTCTTTCAGTAAGCAGGTCGGACAGGACTGAAAAATCCTCAGCACGCCTGTGTTGAAATTGTTTGTGTGCTTGTGTGATTTTAAAAATCAGTTAGCCCCGCCCCTAGACACACACTATTGGTGGTTGTGTTGGGTTGGTTGAGATGTTCAAATACACAGCAGTGTTTACATATGAATTTTTTACTTATAGCTGGCTGGGATAAGGGAATGTGTAATGCTTGAATCTGATTGGTTTATAAAAATTCTAAGGTGTGCAATTATTTGCATGGAAATGCATGCTAAGTTAGATCCAGGCAGGGCTTGACTTACATGAGTTCAGTTATTTCAAAGATCTTTACAGCCTACAACTGCAAAAGAACCAAAACCCACAATGTTGTCAGCGCTGCTCTTTATCAGTTTTATCAGTAAAATAGTTTAGCAACTTAAAAGCTAAAACATTTCTCACTAGCAAAGTAATAATGGCACTGTTCTTGGAGCAGATAAACTTACAGTTTCGCTATTAGTTTCGCTGAGAGACAGACTCAGGTAATTCATACACACTTGATATCGGTCTCTCTCTCTTATAACTGCATTAGTCTCTGCTATCAATGGCTCAAGCCTCCGTTACTAGCTCTAAAATTATATTTTGGAATTTGCAATGGAGGTTTAGGATTAGATGCGTATAAGAAATTAGATATAGCCTACACACACAAGAGAGTTTTAAGGACAAAAACCTTGAAATACATCTTGAAAAACACCAACATAGATGTTATGGGAAGAAGGAGGCGGGAACCGGCGAACGTTCAACACACAATTTGAAATTAAAATAAACAAATACAAAACGAAAGTAAAAGACAGCAGCCCCGCACGACGACGATATAATAAAACAAACAAAACAAAAGTCCAGGCCTGCCCTCTCGCAAACTTCACTGTCGTCGATCCTCCGCGAGAGACACGAGACCGTTGGATCACGCATGTGTCACTCATTATCAATCACGCCACCGGCCTCGCACCGTTTTCTCACGGCCCGCGGAGGTTGACTCCGGCTCCATTGAATTATTGAAAAATAATGAACATCCGAGGTGTAACGGCCACTCCGCGATTAAAAGGTCTATTTTAGTTCAGTTTGTAGTTCTCTGGAAGAGAACTAGTATTTTACATCCAGGAATTCCCTCAGGAATGTCTAATGGTTTTGCATTGGGGATTTATGACTAAAATAAGGTCTGTGGTTGAAATTACTTCACTTTCTCATTTTAATCTACATCAAAAATTACACTGAATCCTCAAATGCGATTTTTATTTAAATAGCTGTGACGTGTGCTTTAAAATCATTGCGAACGGTCATTCTAGTTTCGCCTGCATATGCATGTCATGACTGAACATCGGTCAATTTTCTGCTGAGACAGGAAGCTGACTCATTTTTTTATGTTAGTCACATTTATGTTGCAATGCTCCTAAAGATCTCTGGAATGTGTTGAATAGCAGTTTTACTGGAAATAATGTATCCATGCTTTCCATAAAATATATTGTAAGAAGCTTTATTAATATTCTAATTACTAGCAAAATCGAGTCAAAGACAACTGGAACCACAAAAACACTTTTCTATAGCAGTCATTACTGTACTCATATGAGTACAAACAGTATGGATGTCTTATTTTGGGTAGCTCTTATAACAAAAAAAGCAAGTCTTCTGGAAGCACTAATATTTTATTTTTAAAAATCAAGGAAAATGTATTTTTTTCATAGCTTTCACATTTTGCATCAGAATAAACATGATGTATTCTCTGAATATGGTGGGTTTTATTTGGAGAATGCATTGAATGGCATATACACAATGCACATCCCTCAGAAACATCCAAGAGTTTAAGCTTGATGGATTAAGCCAAATAATCATCTCTCACAAAATATCCAAGCCTAGTGATTATGCGACTCTTGATGTTGTAGTGCTCTGAAGCACTGTTCAAACAGTTATACTGTGTTGGAACTCAAGTGAGAAGACTCTCCATGATATTGAAAGCTCTAAAAACAACATTGATTTTTAAAGAGCGACTATCACCCGCTTACTTAAGCGCAGTTGATTTGCCAAACCAACATTCATCCCAAGTTTACCTATCAAAAACCAGTTGGCATTGTTGAAATCACCTCCCTTTATCCCATTATGTGGTAGAAACCCAACAACCACACCGCAGACAGCTATTCGAATGAATCTCACAAGGTCATTTTTAATCCAAAGAATCAAAACTTTGTGTAATACATATACTGAAAAAAAAGTATATGTACACAGGCCACTTTATTGGATACACCTGGCTAGTACCAGGTTGGACCCTCTTTTGCCTTCAGAACTGCCTTAATTCTTCATGCCATAGGTTCAAGAAGGTGCTGAAAACATTAATCTGTTATTGAAGATTGAATCTGTTATCTGTAAATCTGTTATTGAAGATTGAAGATTTGTCGATGCATGATCTGGTGACTGTGGAGGTCATTTGAGTGTAGGGAGTCATTAAATCATGTTAAGTCAAAATTAAACATGATTTAATGACTCGTAAATGTAAGTACACATTGATGGCCTAAGACACGAAACGAGTTTGTGTGAGAAAACGAACAGTATTTATATCGTTTTTACCTCTTGTAATCATAGCCATGACAAAATGATCTGACGGCACGGGCGCTTCGGTTTGCGCATGCGCCGGAAGTGATCGCTTTTCACTCTTTGTTTATACAGAGATTTCGTAAGTTTTACTTTGACTAAACATATTTAGATATACGGGAAACCGCAATGGAAGACTATTTCGGTATATCTAAATATGTTTAGTAAAAGGTAAATCTTCCGTAATCTCCGTGTAAATATTGAGTGACGTCACACGCAAGCGATCACTTCCATCGTAACATTGAGCTGATTCAGTTCGGTTCAGTTGGACATTGCACAACTGATTCAGATCACTTGGACATCACTGTGATTACACGAGGTAAAAACTATATAAATACTGTTCGTTTTCTCACACAAACCGCTCGTTTCGTGTCTTAGGCCGTCAATGTGTACTTACATTTACGAGTCATTAAATCATGTTTAATTTTGACTTCTCTGCATGCTTTTTGGTGGACCCCCTTAGCCTCCAGTGTATGACTGATGGACAACAACGGTTTGACTGAAAAATGTCAAAATTGAAAATACTGTGGAAACAAAGACACCTACATCTTGAATGCCCTTGAGGTAAGCTGAAACATACCAAAAATTAATTTCAAAGTGAACTATCCCTTTAAGCAGTTGAACAGGTGTACCTAATAAAGTGGCCAGTGAGTGTATATAAACCACTCAAGGTCATATTTAATACATGTATTATGAAGTAGTAATAATAATCTCTGTGTCTGTATAGGTTGATACTGATCAGCGAGTATTTAACATAAAAAGGCGCTTATTTGGCATGAAAAAATGTAACAATGCAAAATATCTAAAGAATTTGGCATCCTTTATGCAAATAAGTTCTTGTTTTTTAGGTTGGCGTTTGAGGTGTATATACAGTACGCATTAGTTTGAGTATTGGTGGATGTGACCATGTTCTGCTTTTAAGACTAATTTAATAAATCTCACTGAAGCTTTAATAGTAGATGAAGCGTAAAAGCTTAAAAGCATCTTTTCCATAAGATGATTGGTGTGTTATACAGGCGGCGGCAGGACGGGACATGCAGTGTGTAATTACCGAGGAATGCAACAGTAGAGTCTTTTACACTTGCAAAAATCAAAATGAGATACCTTACAGCAGAGAGGTGGGGCTTCTTTGTGGATATGTATACTGTTAACTCAAACAATTACATGTCGATGTAATGACCACATCATAAGTGACATGTATGCACAGCATACTGGAGTTTCCGGTAATCTGAACGATGAGTTTGAGGGGAAAACTTATGAATGTGAATCTAAATGAAAAAATAGACCACACAAACGCTGTTCTATTACTTAAGATATATGTGTGTTTGTGCCTGTTTCTTTGGACAGGAAAGCACACGGCTCTTTTCTCAGAACTGAAAGCATACTCCCAATTATCGATCACTCCTTTACTCTTTAACCCATTAGCTCAGTAAACAAGACAATGTGATTCACAGACTCCCTGTGGGCCTGTTGTGTTTTTTTTCCCTTCCTTGCTCATAGTACTTTAAGTGCTCTCTTTCAGTGGAAGCTTTGGCTTTTACATTAAAGTTAAAGCACCACATGCATCAACAATGCAGTAAGGTACTGAAGATGTATGAACTGAATGTATGCTTTTCTTCGGAATGATTGTGATTCGAGGAATTATGAAAGTCTCGATCATGTGGTCGGTAGTAGATGATTTCGAATTGTGTCATAATTCCAGTAGATAGCGTCACTGCATAACGCATAACAATTGCATAACATTTAGACTGCATAACACACTGCAATTTGGAGGATTCTAAATAAGTAAATACTGTTTATGAAACAGAGCAATCTTGATCATTTAATGGATCATGACTCCACAGTCATCTGTAAAAAAAATATTGTTGGTGTAACTTAAAAAAGTATGTAACCTGGTTGCCTTAAAATTTTAAGGTGATTGAACTGGAAAAAAGTGAGTTAATACAATGAAGGAGAATGATTTAATCATCAGAAACTCAAAATTATATGTTATCTGAACTAAATAAATTATTATAAAGTTGATTTGACAAAAGAAAAAATGTTGTGATTACTACACTGTAAAAAAATATTGTTGGTTTAATTTAAAAAAGTATGTAACCTGGGTTGCCTTGAAATTTTAAGTTGATTGAACTGGAAAAAGTGAGTTAATACAATGAAGGAGATTAATTTAATCATCAGAAACTCAAAATTATATGTTATCTGAACTAAATAAATTATTTAAGTTGATTTGACAAAAGAAAAAAATGTGATTACTACACTGTAAAAAAACATTGTTGGTTTAACTTAAAAAAGTAAGTAACCTGGGTTGCCTTCACGTTTTAAGTTGATTGAACTGGAAAAAGTGAGTTAATACAATGAAGGAGATTAATTTAATCATCAGAAACTCAAAATTATATGTTATCTGAACTAAATAAATTATTATAAAGTTGATTTGACAAAAGAAAAAATGTTGTGATTACTACACTGTAAAAAAAATATTGTTGGTTTAACTTAAAAAAGTATGTAACCTGGGTTGCCTTCAAATTTTAAGTTGATTGAACTGGAAAAAGTGAGTTAATACAATGAAGGAGAATGATTTAATCACCAGAAACTCAAAATTATATGTTATCTGAACTAAATAAATTATTTAAGTTGATTTGACAAAAGAAAAAATGTTGTGATTACTACACTGTAAAAAAAATATTGTTGGTTTAACTTAAAAAAGTAAGTAACCTGGTTGCCTTCACGTTTTAAGTTGATTGAACTGGGAAAAGTGAGTTAATACAATGAAGGAGATTAATTTAATCATCAGAAACTCAAAATAATAAGTTATCTCAACTAAATAAATTATTATAAAGTTGATTTGACAAAAGAAAATATGTTGTGATAACAAATCTTGAAAATATTTTTTTTACAGTGTGAAAGGTAAATGCCATCAACGGTTCTCAAGATCATTGCGCAATGTTACCTATAGCTCCAGCCGTGACTCACACCCTAATGACAGCACACTTGTGTTTTGCAGTATTGTAACTGGTATGTGTTGTTTGTACTGTAAACCTCCAAACTACATTGCAGGAAACGGACACCAGCTGAAACTGAACATTACCGCAATCGTATGACCCATTTCTATGAATAATACTGAAAGATGTTGGGGAGTAGGTCATGCACTGATGTTTTTGCATTTGTCAGCCACAAATATGGCTAGAATTAATCAATGCTGAGCCAATGCAGAGGAGATATACAGTACACTCACCGGCCGCTTTATACACCCTGCCTTCAAAACTGCCTAAATTCTTTCCATGCTGTCATGTTGTTTACGCCACAATTCTACCGTCTGAATGTCGCTGCAGAAATCGAGACTCGCTCGAATCGTTTTTCTAATCTCTCTCTCTCTTCACTCTTGAGCCTGTGTGAATTGTAGCCTCAGTTTCCTGTTCTAGCTGACAGGAGTGGCACCTGGTGTGTCTTCAGTGGGGTAATGCTTCAAGGTTCGATGTGTGATTCAGAGAAGCTCTTCTGCTGACCTCTGTTAGTTGAGTTACTAGTTTTCGCCCACAGAACTTCTGCTGTTTTTCTGAGTAAACCATTGAGATGGTTGTGCATGAATACTGGAACTACCCAGAGAGGAAACACTGACCAAATTAGGAGACTGATTTCAACTAAAAACGAGACATTTTTGAGACAACACCATTTTTAAGGGCCTGAAACAGCAAACTTATGGGTTTCAAACATAAAGCGTAAAAGAAATGGACAGAGCCATCTCACTGGAACTCCATTGAGACGATTGAAGCCCGTTTTTGGCGATTTTTTTTTTTTTTTTTTTTTAGCACTTCCGTCCCTGATGCGCAGACTCAAAACAGAGCTTGACGACGTAGATGTGTCTTCTAGTGCTGTGGCATGGGAAATCTGAATCATTCCCTTCTGAAACTTCCAGAGGCGAAGAGTGTGAGTAGGATCTGTCCATGAGCGAGGAGCAGGAGACACTTTTACTAGGTATTCTGATGAATTATTTTGTCATTTCGCCTCCACGTTTTCCCGATTGCACGCGAGCTTCTCCTCCTGTCCATACAGTAATCTCTCTACTGTGCGACTGTGGGTATGACGCAATCGTTAGCTTACTTTCACTAAAACTGCTTCCACGGGGCCATACCATAAGCTACAAGGTAATGGAGCCTTTTATACATTGCCGTGTTTCTTTAGAAATAAATAAAGGACAAATGGGGTCTTCAAACGCCTCAGATGTAAAGTTATTCGCTGTCAAAGTGACGCCAAAATGAATGGGAGTCAATGGGAACGCTAACGCAAGTGAAGTTCTGCTACAAGATGGCAGCTCCCGCGAGGCTTCGACTTCCGGTCGATGGATTACCCCCTTGGTTTCGGAAATGAGACCATCTTTAAATTTGTTAAAGCTACACTGTGTGATTTTTACCCCCATCTAGTGGTGAAAAGGTATATGACCATCCAGGGAATATTAGTTTCTGTTCCTCTCAATTCCGATTTCGTTTGAACTCCTACGGTGGCCAATGTAGTCCAAGATTAACATGGCTTCCAGTTCGACCTCGTCCATGAGTGTTAACTCAAACGTAAACGCGAAAGGCGAAGTTTGAATTAACGGGTATGTGCCTCTTTGGCTAAAGAGGAGCTGTTCAATATGTCCCGCCCTGTCTTCCTGTACCAGTGGAAATTATGTCAACACATTAAATAACGCTGCACTTTTCAAGGCCTGAGCCTTTAAACTCGTGGCTTGTGTATATCAACCTTTAAACTGGTGGCTTGTGTATATCAACCTGATGAGCAAAAGAACTTCCTTCACTGGCAACCCTGACAACCCACAATGCCGTTTCTCACACGCCTCAGTATAACATCGCTGCCATTCACACAGCTCTGCAGACACGCTGTGGTTTCTTGGTGGGAAAGCAAAACACTTTGGTTTGGCACATCAATTTTTTTTTAGGTCACATCAATAAGTGCATCTATGCCAGTAACAATGTTTTCCATAGTGATGTAAATCAAAGTGTGATTATAAGTGTGGAAAATGAGCGCCAGGAAAATCTCATAATGGTAAGTATGGTCTGACATTTAATAAGTCGAGATACAAAAGACTACACTGCCCACACGCCTTTCGATTTGTTTGGCCATGGTTGAGAGGTTAAATCAATGTTTTATGAGGGACTAATGTTAGCCTCCATTAGAATGAGACAGCTTGATTTATTTTCAGAGCGAGTGTGGTCATAGATTGTGCTAGTGTCCATTATAGTTTGAAGCTTTCCATTAAGGATAAAGGTTATGCACTTAGCTCTCACTTATTTCACTGTTGAGGTTTGTTGTTGTCAGATGGATAAAATATGTGGTGTTTACTATGTAACTATGCATGATATTTATTAATGGAGTACAAAAGCTAAGCTAATCTCATATGCTAAGTGTTTTTTTTTTTCATTCAGAAGCTTTACACTAATGGTAGTGTACTGTTATGTATTTGTTTGTCTGTTACAATGGAATGAATGGCACCCTAAAAACCCATAGAGGCTACAGCACCCCCTGCAGGCTGCAATGGTCCTGCACTGCATGCTTCATAAGGTAAAACAATACACTTTTATTATTGCTCATACTTAAAAAAAAAAAAAAAAAAAACACTGGTAATGAATTAGATGTCTGAAATCAGTTTCAGTTGCTTAATAGTGGGCTTTTGGTGCCTGTATCTTCAAATGAGAACAGTTTGGTGCCTCCTCGTCTTCCTATAATGTAAACAGACAGAAACATCGTCATAATGACGGTAATGGTTGTGTTTTTTTAAACCTCGATCTGTCCTCCAGATGGAACGACTCTGATATGAAGACTATCAGTAATATGAGTGTTTATAAATTCCGGACATATCACCCCCTCTCATTCTTGAGGCCTAAATAAACTCAGTCTTTAATATATTTTTGCAAAACAACCAGGGTCAGTGTAGTGTCCTGGATTTACCAGTTGTCGTTTTATTATTTCAAGTGTTGTGATCTGAGCTGTGTATGAAGGATAAGATATGATATTTTCAACAACTTGCTGGGCCTTAATCCAAAACCGCTCTTTTAGATTGAAATGCATTCAAAAAGTTTGTAAGTGTATAAAATGTCTTTAGAAAAATAATTAAATAATGTAATGTACTACCTGGTAAATCTTTACATAATTATTATTATTATTATTTTTTACTTCTACTGGGAAAAAAACAACAACAAATTAACTTAATAACATTGCAGTCATCATTTCCATGGGTAAAATAATATTTAAAGGCTTAGCTTTGCAGACGTTTCTGGCTGTCCTGGATCATGTATATGCTTCCATCTAGTGGTTGAAGGTGTATAAAGGTTAGCTTGAATCATAAAACACTTCAAACTTGTATGTTGACCCACAAATAAAATTCTGTCATATCAACCTCATGTCGTTCCAAATTGTATGATCCTTACATACGCACACACACACACACACACACACACACACACACACACACACACACACACACACACACACACACACACACACACACACACACATATTAGGCTATGTTATAATAATATTAGGTTAAGCCTCTGATTATCTTTATCAACTAGTTCAGGCATGCAGGGACGTGCACAGGAATTTTGAGGGGCAGTTGCTCTGACCTGAAAAAAGGGCACCCCCCCCTCCTCCCCCTCACGGGCTATATGAAGGAATATATTCAGTTGAATTTGTCCCCTTCCAAATTGCCTTATCTGGCCGTGTTTATGTCCAAACGCAATGCCTCATCTTATGGTCTTATAATTATTTATAAAGATTGCAAAATGTCAGAGATGAGACAAATGAGCAAAAGAGTTCATCATATTGTTGTTTATTGTTTTTTAAATTATTATTTATTTATTTATTTGAAAAGAAATAATCTGGATTGAATGGAAAAAACTCGAAAAAATAAAAAACGCTTAGATTTCAGGAAAAAATACAATTCTTTTTTTTTTTTTTTTTGCCAATCCTGACCTCCCCCTGGGGCCCTAAGCAAAATTCTGCTAAGGGGCCCTCTACCTGATCTGTGATGCCGTGAGCCATGTAAACCATTTGCCATTGCCACTTAATACCGCCCAATACAATCCCCCCTCCTTTAAACAAAACAGTCAAAGAATAAGTACAACAATATAGAACAGAATGAGGTTCAAACAAACAATATTTACTGAATAAAGCATTTTTATAGAATGTTAAGATAACAAGTGAATATTAACGTAAACATAAACAAGAAGAAAATAATAAAGTACAACCCTGAACTTTGGCTTTTGGGATTAACTTTGGTTCTCTCTACAGCCTGGCGTTTTCGGAATCAGTAGCCTATGATTTTTATTTATTTTATTTTTTTTTTATGCATGTTGAAGCAAATCTTGATTTATGGTTATTTACTGAGGGATTTGCATTCATATTGACCAGAATGTCCAGCTAATCATCATTTTAAATTCAATATAGCCTATAAATCAATAGTCAATCAATGTCAAATTGCCAATGCCAATACATTGGTTTATCTTGCATAATTAGTGCAGTTGTTTAGAGTTTTTAACTACACTGAGACTAGATAATCAGTGTCTTTATAATGTGTACTTTGATTGGGAGTGCCATCATTCACGTATTGTACAGTATTTCTCTGGTCTCCACATTTCTGCTTGAAAAATGCGAGTTTCATTTCGTGCACGCGCATGTGAACGCAACACACGCGACGCGGTTATGTTTTCCGAGCTGCAGTAAACAAACACTGTTGTTGCACTTTGTCGTTTATCAAAAACAAAACGTTATAAATAATGGTATTTTACTCTCACTTTTGTCAGGCAAAAAGTGATGCAAGAGATGCACTGCCTGCCCAGACAAACCATCAAACTTTGCTGACACTAGAGAGGAGAGAACACAAGTTTACCTGACTGCTGTTCCCGCAATTCACTCTCATGTTTTTCTTCTTCCTCTTTTCGTGACGAGAAGGATAGTTTCGCTTCATTTTGTCATGGACTTCGTACACATTAATTAGCGCGCGACACGAGATGGAGGCGCGGCCTGAGTAATTTGCGGTGCCTTACCATACGCACCGGTCGCGTGCAGTCTATGGTCTCGTGGAAACAGTTTGACTTTCACTTTTTTTTTTTAAGTGAATGAGGCTTTGCGATTTTTATATTATTTTTTTGTCTAGGCCTACATTCATTGTACGATTTTTTTTTTTTCCTCAGAAGGGCAACCTGAGTCGAGAAGGGCATATGGGCAGTTGCCCGGGCAACCTGAGCAACCCCTCTGTGCACGACGTCCCTGCAGGCATGCCACCAAACTACAAATTTACAGAACACAAGTGTCAGGGGGAACGGCTGAAACTCTGGTTGAACAACTTTTCTGCGTTTCGGCATTTAGGTAAGGATCGATTCTACTTGTTTAAAACAGGATTGTTAAGCATGTATCAGAATATTTGGAAACTCGTGAGCTTAGAATTATAAGGTTCTATCTTCACTTTTGGTCGAAATTGAGTTTTTGACATAATCTGATCTATTAGGTGTTTATTAATGCCTGTGTGGTGTTATTTTTGTAAAAAAAAAAAAAGATTAATAGATAAAGCTATAATAGAAGATTATACTAGGCCTACATAACAGTTTTGCCAGCTGGGATGTAAAAACTTTGATGCTCAATATCTCAGAACTACCCTAAATGGAGATAGAACCTTATAATTCTAAGCTCACGAACTGTTATTTGAACTGTTATCTGACATCTGAATATCTACATTCAAGATTTAGTCAGTTGAAACAGTTTTGAAGTTCATTGCACTAATGTTGTGTCTCTGGAAAACAGTGATCTGTGAGTGAAAGCCGACTGTGTTGTCGGGGTAAAAAAAAAAAAAAAAAAAAAAGCTGCACTTACACACCGAGAGAACTAGGCAATTGTCAGTTATAATGTCCGTTCTGCGCCTGCTTGTAATGAGCTAATATTAGTATCTGCAGCCGGCAGCGTCGGTTTTCCTTTTTGAATGACGAATATAGACTAATATATCTGCAGATACACACACTGTAAACAAAGCAGCGCGTGCTTGATTTTGAATATCATTCCTTCTAAACCTTTCTTCGCTCATGAAATATTCGCCAAGGAACACTCAGGTAACATGACGTAACATAAGAACATCCTTAGGCCTATATCTTAACCGTTTTGATTTTTTGCTTGCTTTTTTGCTTTTATTCTCGTGCACTGACTCTATCAGCTGAACAGCCAATCAGAGTTATCGGGCAATTCAACATGTCGAATCGGCGAAACAAAGCCGACGAGGATTCATTTCAGCCGACGGCACGGAACCGTGCGGAACACACGAGGACGCCCGTTTCACATACTCCGTTTGCAGTGCGTATGCGTTGAGTGTTGCGGTGCGTATCCGGTGGAGTGCTAAAGTGACGCGCTAAAGTGCTTTCACATATGCTGCGTTTGCATTGCGTGAGCTGTACCACAAACACTAGCTTTTTATTTCAAAATCAGAAGTTATGCAGCAATAGTGTGACCAGTGACCAACAGTCCTGTTATCCTAGTCCTGTTTTCATGTCCTTCCTGGCCGTTTTTTATAAAGTGATGTCCTGGTTTTCAAAAAAAATAAAAAATAAATAAATAAAACGCTGGAAAAGATCAGCTTTACAGCTAAATATAGGAGATGAGCAAACAAGGAGGATGAGGAAGAAAAAGAGGATAAAGAGGAAGGAAACTAGTTCGTTTTTGTACGTTTGTGAGAGGTATTTTTGTTCAATTTGAAGGTATTTCTTTTAGTTAATTAATATTGATATATTTATTTTTCTAATACAGAAGATAGATTATTTTTTAATCATTATTTCATTCATTATTTTTTAATCCAACCTGTCATAATAAAACATGTTGAGTATCCTCTGAGAAGCCTATCTGAATTTGTGTCTTAATACAACAATTTTCTATCCACAGAGGAGGCATAGCCTATTTTAATTGTATTGAAATTAATAAGGCATCTTTGAGTAAACTTCGAGTATCATTTGTTTTCTGGGCCATGTGTCCTGGTTTTTGGTAATCAAAATATGTTCACCATATGCAGTAACTTTTTTTAAAATAAAAGTTTTGCCATGGCTTTGCGATTCTCTTTTACAAACTTGAATGGACGCATGCTCGTTTAAACACGATTTAAACAACGAATGCATACAATTCCATGCATTACTTGTATATTAATATGTCTTAAAGTAAAAATATGAAACAATTAAATAGCTTTATGGAGAGATTACTACATTTTATTGAATTAAATGCATTTATGGTGAAACTACTACATTTCGAGGTCAATCTGAGTTCATTTTGACCACGAACCGTGCGCTGTCACTGTATTTCTGCGTTTGCAGCACAGCAGAAATAGACTCGGTACGGAAACGATCTCTGCACTGCTGTATACGCACCGCAACGGATCGACGGACTGCATCCGCGTGCAGTGTGAAAGCTCTAACCTGTTAACATGGGTACGGAAAAAAATACGGACCGCATACGCACTGCAAACGGAGTATGTGTGAAACGGGCGTGAAACGGGCGTCAGTCGGCCGACACTCAAAAACGGCTTGGTGTGTTCATGGTTTTATATCAATAATGAGGTTATTATTCAATAATTCCATTCCATATGATTTTTTTATGCTCATACTGATAGTTGGGTAAGGAAAAGAAAGGGAAAAGTAGAGAAAACTCTGAAAAAATAAAAACACTTGACGCTGCATCTTGAGGAAGAACAGCCGGAGTTATTTTTCTCTGTTTATGTCATGCAGCGGACCAACATATTCCGAATATAAACAACACATAGGCCTATTGTACCGTAGTGATTCAGAGTAAGACAAAAACACGTTTAGGAAAATGGATACATGAGGTACTCGCTTATTATGTTCATTTTAAACAAAAAGTCTCAGCTTTAAGCATCAAGCAATGTGTGAGTGGCTATTCAAACATTAGAACAAATAAAATAATGTAACGTTTACAGTTAGGCTGCTCGTTTACAGAAAACAGCACACAATAATTGTGTCAGCTAATTTTTTGGGGAAATTGCACATGACATTCTCTGGCAAAACAAACATCTGGATCTGTCATGAGATACAGAGAACAACAATTTCAAAGAATCGCACGTCACAACACACGGACTCAATATTGTTCTTAAATACCCCTGCAGTTGAGCAACCACTGCAGTCAACAGAGAGACTCTAGAGGTGCTAAACGAGAGCAATGTATGCAAACAGAGAGGGAATGCACAACAATCTGATCGACGAGCCTGACAATGACTACAGCAGTCCAGAGGTGCGATATTCAGGTGAGAATCATAATCAATCAGTCTTGATGTTTGAGGCATGTGTTTCTCCAAGAAAGTTTGTAAAACGTTTGGCAGTGGCATTTGAAACTGTTGAAACCTTGATTAAAACATTTCAACTCTAGATTTTACAATTATGTGGCAAAGTTTTATAGTTAGGCCAGGGTAAGGAGATTCAAATCACAAAAGCTTAATGAGCAATATTAATAGAGATGCATGTCTACGGGGATGCATGTCTAATAGAGATGTTAGTCTATGCAATAGATTGTGTCCTTTGAGATTTTTAAAGACTATTTCTCAGATTTAATTACACACTGTCAGACCTCAGATTTTATTCAGATTTTATTTTATATGTGTGTTAATTACAATCTAGACCTCAGATTTTATTCTCCATGATTAATTCAATAACTTACCCAGGTTGCCAATTTCACGTGGAGCCCACGGCTAAACTTTGTGAAAAACATTTGAATGTTTTTTGATGATAAAGTGATAGCCATTTGTTCAATGTTGTATTGATGTTACCACTGCATTTAATTGATGATAATATTCTTCTTTGACATTTAGTACATTTAATTGGTATCAAGGAATACTTAGTTCATGTCTTAAAGACAGGTATATTTCAGTAGTGTTGGATAAGTTTTCCTCATACTCAACTCTTATTATTGGAGTACCTCAGGGCTCTATCCTGGGCCTGCTTCTTTTTTACGTGTATGCTTCTTGCATGGGAATATTATTAGGAGGCACTATGTTTCTTTTAATTTTTAATCTGATGGTACTCAGCTTTATTTGCTGTTGAAAGCTGCCAACTCCATTCAACATTTGCTGGACTGTCTCGAGGATATTGGTTGTCAAATAACTTTCTCCAACTCAATGAAGACAACGCTGAAATAATTATCTTTGGTCTCCTGATATTGAGAGGTTATCTTATTAATGAGTTTGGTAATCAACCTTGACACCAAGTTGGTGTCATCCTGGACTCCGAATTATGCATAATAGATTTTAAGAAGGTTATTTATGCTTTTATTACATCACGTTTAGACTATTGTAATGAGTATTTGGGTCTCCCTCATTCATCCCTTGCTCACCTCCAGATGGTTCAAAACCACTATTACATTGACCAATATGTGTTTCTCAACAGATGATTCTAAATGATTACTTTTGACACTTTCCTGAACATGAACATTTGTTACCTTTTTGGGCAATTATTCATTCTCGGTTGCTCCGTAATTGTCCAGTTGTTTTAAATGTTTATCAGTTTATGCTATAAAAAATTCCTGCTTGACCAACACACAACGTTATTTGATGAAGTACTCATCAATACTCTCAGGGTTTGAGATAACCTGGCAGTGGAAAATACTGTAAATCATTCACTGAAATGGGTTACATGTAATCCAAAAAAAAGTTTTCAAAATCTTTTATTTCTTGCAAAATAAATGTCATGTAAAAATGCTCAATTTGTTTAACAAAATTTGCACAAAAGTGCATTGTTAGACTTGGTCGTTTTTACACAATTGTTATATTGTAAATCGTTGTTTTATTTGTTTGTTCACAGTTTTACCGAATGCTGCTGGTAAAAGAGGAAAGCAATTTTGCCAAGAACCCTTCAAAGTTGCAACAGCGTGCCTGACTGCCTTCTGCCTCATCTTACTCATGGTCCTGGTGGTCACAAGTATGGTACTTCTTCTTTCTCACATACATGACTTGCGCAATTCGGTGTGATTGTGTTTATTAACAAGTAGGGCTGAGCATTGGGAAAGTAATGGGAAACATTCCACACCAACAATGACTTTAATGACATTGCATTCTAAATACATAGACATTAAAGGAGTAGTTCACTTTTAAAAAAAACTTTTGCTGATAATTTACTCACCCCCATGTCATCCAAGATGTCCATGTCTTTCTTTCTTTAATCGAAAAGAAATTAAGATTTTTCTCCATATAATGGACTTCAATGGGAACCAAACGGTTCAAGGTCCAAAAGACAGTTTCAGTGCAAACTGTTTAAAAAAGGGTCTTTAAACGATTCCAGACGATGAATAAGAGTCTTATCAGGAGAAACGATCACTCATTTAAAAAAAAAAAAATAACAAAGTTTAAGTTTATAAGCTCAAATGGTCGCCTTGCTCTGTTCTGTGATGCAGAACAGAGCAAATCTCCAACTCTCGTGACTCTCCTGTTTGAACTCGTTCATCAAAATGAACAATTTTTTTCCCGAGTCAACTTCGTTGAATGAACCAAATGACATGAAAAAGATTTGTTCATTTTGATAATTGAGTTCAAACAGGAGAGTCACACAGAAAGGAACAAGGTGACCATTTGAACTTAGAAAACTTTAACTTTGTTTTTTGTTTTTTAATGACCGATCGTTTCGCTTGATAAGACCCTTAATTATCGTCTGGAATCGTTAAAAGCCCTTTGAACAGTTTGCAGTTTGCACTGAAACTGTCTTTTGGACCTTGAACCGTTTGGTTCCCATTGAAGTCCATTATATGGAGAAAATCCTGGAATGTTTTCATCAAAAAACCTTAATTTCTTTTCGACTGCAGAAAGAATGACATGGACATCTTGGATGACATGGGGGTGAGTAAATTATCAGCATAAGTTTTTTGAAAAGTGAACTACTCCTTTAAGAGGTGTGTGCCACAGTGTATTTGCAGATTGAGTTCTATTTTCGATTCCATTCGACTCATTTTGTTCGATATTTCTAACTATTAAACAGTTCAATTGCTATTTATCTTCCAGATAACACATAATAATAAAACAAAAACATGCATTTCTTGTGTAAAACAGTCAAGTTATAATAAAAGTACAACTCATAAACACATCAGTTTCATTGTAAACTTCATCTTTCTATCTTTATTTCTCAAAATATTTTTATCGACAACCCACATATGCTTTTATTTATTCTGTCTTAGGTAAGGGCCATTCCTCTGATCAGGATTCCCCCTCCAGCGTTTCTGAAACACACATGCAGACGGGCTGCGCTAATGTAACGGCTCTGACTGAAGAACTGCAGACTGTGAAGAAGGAGAAGAGGGAACTTGAGAGAGAGTGGTCGCAGTTGAAGGACAAAATCACTGAGCTTGGTTCGTGAGGTGCAAGTGCATTTGTGTTTTTAACAAGCAATCTCTTGCATTTCATAACATCTAAAAATGTTGGGTCTTTTTAGAGGCAACCACTGCACCATGCACCTCTCCAGCACCAACGAAGAGTCCCTGCCCTGAAGACTGGAAGCTCTTTAACGGGAGCTGTTACTTCATCTCGGTGACTAGCAGGAGTTGGTCAGACAGTCAGAAGTACTGCAAGCGGAATGGAGGACACCTGGCCATCATCCACACGCCTGAGGAACAGGTGAGGACAGACGAGAGCTGTGCAGATGTACTCGCAGAACATCTAAGGACCTCAAGTAACACTGACAGTCCACATCTAAATGTGTGTGTGTAAAAAAAGAGAACAGAAACTGCTAAATATGCAATAGAGGAAGGGATCTTAGCTGAAACATGTGAGGCATTCAAATTGATTACTAAGGTTTTTTCCCCCATTGATTTGAATGATATTTGACTTATTGTCCAGATAAAGACATTCATATGTCCATATGTTTTGTTGCATACTACTTTTATCAGATACATAATTTTTGGTCACTTGTTAATGTGGATGTTCCATGGTCAAACCATATTACATTAACCAATATGCGTTTGTCAACAGATTATTCTAAAGGATTACTTTTTACACTTTTCTGAATATGAACATTTGTTACCTTCTTATCATAGCTGAAACATGTGAGGCTTTAAAATTGATTAGTACGTTTTCCCCCCATTGATTTTAATGATATTTGACTTATTGTCCGGATAAAGACGTTCATATGGAACCTGCTGCCCCGTGGACACTGGAACGCTTACTGGTTTGGCATAAGTGATGAAGAAGTAGAAGAAGACTGGTACTGGGTGGACGGAACCAAACTGGTTGGAGGGTAAGAATGTCAAATTTCTCACACTAGAAGTCCAAGCTTCAGTACTAGATGACACATCTCACATTGAGTTCAAACTACTGAATCATCTCATTCTTCCTGAAAATTATTAGAGGTCTTGCATTCCCTCATTTTTTATTCAAAAATCCTCAATATTTAATGATAATCTGACTTTTATTAATGTTAGTGACTCCTTGGGAATCAGGAATTGATATTTTACCTTTTAAATATAGACTGTAATTATTAAAGGGAAAATTACAGGACTTTTATTTTGTGCTCATATTATTTTATTTTATTTATGCAAAAATAAAAATTCTTATTACAGCCTGATTAATTATAGAAATGTATTATTAAATGAATAAGGATATAAAATGGTCATATAGACATACAATTACAACTGTTTTGAGTGCTACAGAATATAGATATTAACGTTACATGTGGACTTACTGTACAGAGAAAATAAAAAAAAAATGCTAAATGCAATGTTCCTTTGAAAAAGTTGAGAAAAACCTTATTAAACATATTTTAGCACCACTTTAATTTACTGTTGTCATTTATTATTATTATTATTATGCTGTTTCCATAAGGAAACCAGGATGTCTGACTGGAACTAACCCATTGCTTTTCCTCCATAGTTTCTGGGAAGATGGCGAGCCCAACAACCATATCAATGAAGACTGTGGCTACATGATAAAGACAGATGTTTTAACCCGTGTGGCTACAAAGAGCTGGTATGATGCGCCGTGCTACATGTCCTTGCCCTGGATCTGTGAGAAGACGACTGAGTCCACTTGATCATTGCTCCCACCAATCCAAACAGACCATTAGCAATACAATCTGTAATGCAATTACCATTGTGTTTAGCAGGCCTGGTCTCAGGGTTTTAAATGTTTGAAAAAAGAAAAGAAAGACTGCAGTAAGGAGTCAAAAAAAAAAAGCAACTAACTGTCTATTTTATCCTAACATTATATGTGCGTTTAGTTTGATCTAACTTTAGTTATGCTTTTTACCAAGGGATGATTTTTGTAAAGTAGTTACGTGCTTGAATTTAATATAAAGATCAATTGATTTATCAGTTTTCAATGTAAAACTTATTGTCTTTTCTTGAACAACTAAACGTCTTTGAATGACTTATGCTGTGTTTGCAGTTCTGGGGTAACTATTATAACTATATAACCTTTAAGGAAATACCTGTTTTGTTTTTTGTTAAAACTTTGGTTCGGCAGTTCCACTTACACTCAGTAGGGTGCAGCATTGAGTCAAAGTTTTGAACATCAGTTTGAGTTTAGCGTGCACCAACCCTGGTTTTAAGCACTCTGAATTTGCTCTACTTTTAGCGGTGTTCATTGCTATAGTAATTTGCTCATCGCTTCACAATCGAGTGCTTCATGCGTTAAAATAATTGAATGCACCGCGAGCCATATTATCCCTTACATACATTATCAACAATATAAACTTCACAACTTTTACTTGCACTGATATAGCAACTGTTTTTTTTTTAGTTGTCCTCTTTCAACTCTTTTCTTGATGTGTAAATGCATGTGTAATATTTTCAGAACATGTGATTGGCTGTCCACTACTGATGTCACACTTTCTTGTGCATGCTCCATACTTTATTCCTAAACTCAGGATCAAAGCCTGAGTTGTCAGAAAGTTGATAATCCTGATCGGATTGGTTTGGTTTTGTCAACTCAAAACTAGTCTTCTAACCCTGAGTTTGTTCAACTTCCATCAACTTGATTTAGTTTTCTTTTTCTCTTCATATTTGATTTGTGGATTTTGCAACGTAAATGATGACGAACTGATCTCATCCTAATGTTAAAAATAATCATAATAACCTTTAAAAGCCATGCCGATGCCTGTGTTGAAAGTCAAAGTCTTTGGCAGGCACAAATAATCTTTCGATCGTCTTTCTCTCTTTTTTTTTTTTGCATATAAAACAAGTGCTCAGTTGCCCTGTCTAGTTTGCGTTTACGTAAGATGTGCATGCATGGATGCATTTTGGGTCATGTACTTTCACGTCCCATCCGACTGTTTTTTATGACGGAGACATAACTGATTGCCAAGGTTTCTATAGCACAGTGAGGCCTACTATATTTGACCTATGTCAGCATAATCTTAATCATAGTCCATAAACAGGTTGGGTCAGACTGATAGAGAGCAGTACGTGAGCTACATGCATTGTGTTTTCAGATCATCATTTAAGCAATGTTCTCAGCAAAACACATTTGTTAAAGGGATAGTTCGCCAAAAAATTAAATTCTGTCATCATTTGCTCACCCTCAAGTTTTTCCAAACTTGTATGAATTTTAGTTCTTCTGCTGAACACAAATAAAATAATTTGAAGAATGTTGGGAACCGAACAGTTGATGGACCCCATTGACTTCCATAGTTTGTTTTTTTAATATTATTGAAGTCAATGGGGTCCATCAACTGTTTGGTTACCAACATTCTTCAAATTATTTTATTTGTGTTCAGCAACCGAACAGTTGATGGTCCCCATTGACTTCCATAGTTTGTTTTTTTAATATTATGGAAGTCAATGGGGTCCATCAACTGTTTGGTTACCAACGTTCTTCAAATTATTTTATTTGTGTTCAGCAGAAGAAAGAAACCATTGCAGGTTTGAAACAACTCGAGGCTGAGTAAAATGTCTATTAGTTTAGGTCACTTTTACAATTTTTTAACTTTCATATAAAATTAATCTATTTTGCTCATAAGCCCTTTTTTTTTTTCATAAGCCCACCAGGACAAGCAGCATTGCTTTGAATTTCTGGAGGACCAAACCTCCTTCTTAGCACAAGATAAATAAAATAAATAAATAAATGTAAGCTATAGTAAATAAAACTAAAGCATATATAAAAAATTAAAAAACACACAAAAAAAATCATATACAAATATATGAAAACTGAAACTAAATAAAATAAATAAATACAGAAAATAAATAAGAAATGAAAATGTAATACAAATCAGGATTAAATTTAATTTAAATAAATTATATTTCTTTTATCAGGGCATTTATTTTCCCTTTTGCTTTATCTAGGTCATTTATTTTACACTGATGCTGCATTAGCTTGTTTTCTTATACTGTGTGTGTGTGTCTGCACATTTTCATCACAATCACATAAGCGTTAGTATGCGTTTCCACTGAAATGCTTACAAATTGCTTGCAATAACAACAGCATATCCATCTTGATGAAAAATAATCTGATTTATTTCATTTATATATAAAAAACTCAAACAACAAGGGTCCTTTTAACAAAGTGGTCATTCATAATACAATGAAACAAAACAGCACAGTCTTATTAATATATACTAATACATGCTTTTCTTAAATACTAAGTATCACACATCAAGTATGATTTCAAAATCTCTCTTTAAAGAGGGGAAAAAAAACCTCTTTGGCCACAGCCTCTTTTTTTTTTTTTTTTTTTTTTCTAAATTGACAATTCATCCATTTTCTCCGACCTCTGAAATGTCTCATATCTCACCAGCTGCATTTCCTTTACTTTTCAGTATTTCACTCCTTTGCAATACATAGACTTCTGCAACCTTCAATCCAGTTCACATGCATCTAATCACCTCTCGCCCCTCCAGGGCTTCACACTCTTCGTGCCTGAGAGCTTTTGCTGAAAAACACCCACTTCAGCAGCACCACAGTAATAACTTACTCTTATACCAAGGAATCACCTGTTTGGCATCTTAAATTCCGGCCACATGCAGTTTAAGTGTTCCCATGACAACAATACTCGAAGAATATTGGGAAATGCCGTCGTTGGTCCCTAGTTCGATAGGGAATGCGAGCATTCACAACTTTGGCCTTTCTTGAAGACCTTTGTTATTTCTTCAAGGCAACCAACTCACTTTCCAGACTTGTACGCAGCCATGTTCAGTGGCTCCTTGCTCGGGACGCACCAGTCATCAGCTTCCTGGTTGAATTTGTAATGCCGCAAGGCAGTCTTATTAAACACCGGAAGCTTCTCTACTGAATCTGTGGAGAGGGCCTGTGGGCAGAAGACCGTCATTGTGGATTAATGATTTGAAGAGTGTAATGTAATGTCCAAAGTTAACAGGATGTTTTGCATAGGTACAAGCTCAACAAATAAGGTCAGTGTAAGCAACTCTCATCTCACTGATTGTTTAAAATTTTACCTAAAATGCAGATTCTTTCATTGTTTACTTATTGTACCAAACCATAGAACACAAAAGGTTCATTTTTATGGTAAACAACTTTTGTGTAAAAAAAGTCATACAAATTCCAAAATAGTATTTTCGTAAAGCAATTCCATAGAAGAACCATTGTTGGTTCCCCAAAGACCCTTTCAGTGATGGTTTTGTTTTCTTAAAACCCATTTTAAGAACTTTTAAAGAGTGCATGGGTTTGGAACAGCGTCAGGATGAGTGAATGAACATCATTTCTATATTTATGCAAACTAACCCTTTATTTTATGATCTTACCTTCAGCTGAATGACAGCATCTGTGCCATAGCCCTCCATTGGATAAAGCTGGAGATCACCTTGGAAGTAGCGTGCGTACAGGCGGGAGATGGGAAGGCCATAACCAAAGCCAGCCTGAGGGAATAACAGAGCAGGTTTGAAACATACAGTATGTACATGACTGTCATTACGAAGAGTGTCCTATGCTCTCACCATTGGGGTCCGTTGATGGTCACCAAGAGTAGGTCTGGGCGCCGTCGAATACATGTAGCTAAAAAGTCTATCAATCTTCTTAAAAGGAACGCCACCACCCCTGTCACTGATCTGGAACATGAAAAAGTGAATGTTTAGAGAACAATAATGTGGTTTTTGAGCGGCATTACATCAGATGACAAATATGTTTGGGTTGCGTCAAGATGTCAGCTAAGTAGCATGGATATCGCATTTTGTTCCTCTCTTTAGTCACCAAGCAGGGCAAAGGTTGACGGTATCGTTAATACCAGTCAAATCTGGTTCATTTGGAAGTTGATCAAGGGTGGTTAGAATATGAATCTTTAAGAGAGTTTATATAACGTTATTATCAGTTATCGCTGGATCTAGGGCAGGTTGAGATGAATGATTCAAACAAGGCAGTGGCGGTGTGACCTCACACAAGGTAATAGGTCGAGATAAAAATTATTCTCTCTGCCAAATTTCTCTTAAAGGCGTAGTTCACTTTTAAAAACACTTTTGCTGATAATTTACTCACCCCCATGTCATCTAAGATGCTCGAATGCGAAAAGAAAGTAAGGTTTTTGATGAAAACATTTCAGGATTTTCTCCATATAATGGATTTCAATGGGAACCAAACGGTTCAAGGTCCAAATGAGAGTTTCAGTGCAGCTTCAAAGGGCTTTAAACGGCATCAGACGATGAATAAGGGTCCCTTCAGTGTCATGACTCGATGATTCAATGATGAACGAGTTCGAACAGGAGAATCACGAACGCTCATAACAGAACAGCAAGGCGAGCATTTGGGCTTATAAAACTTTTAAATGGCAGATCGTTTGATGTCGATGATGTTGTTTAAAGCCTTTTGAAGCTGCACTGAAACTTTCATTTGGACCTTGAACCGTTTGGTTCCCATTGAAGTCCATTTTATGGAGAAAATCCTGGAATGTTTTCATCAAAAACCTTCATTTCTTTCGACTGAAGAAAGAAAGACATGGACATCTTGGATGACATGGGGGTGAGTAAATGATCAGCAAAAGTTTTTGTTTAAAAGTGAACTACCCCTTTAAGACTTAAGAACTTTCATTTACGCACCTTGATTGACAGGTCCTGCCTGCCTAGAGCAACCTTGACTTTGATTGGTGGCAATGTGCTGCTTGTTGTATTCTCAACAGTAGCCCTCATTGCATTCTAGAGAGGGGGAGACATCAAAAATGACACATTTACAATCTATAATTATTTCTTCACTCCATGTGAATCTGAAATAAAGCACCATGTCTACCTTGAAGAGCTCAAAAACCATGTGGTAAAGATGGGAAGGAACGTAGGATATCTCGATTGGTTGCGACTTGTTTTTTGCTGCAACAGAGAACAAATATTATAAGATCCGATGTAGTTTGCGAACGCTAGCTTACTAGATGGAATGTGAGAATGATCTGTTCCTCACCGTTTATCTCTGCAAGCTCCAGCTCAGGAGATCCGAGGTAATTCTGCTCACAGAGCATTTTCGCACACTCGTATGCATCTGAAGCAGAGCACAGGACATTAATGTTGCATTTGCACTTGTCGCTAGGGTAATATTTGTATTACAGTGCAATCACCTCTGATTACATCTGTGACGTCACAGCAGGAGTCAATGCACCCGATGCTGCTGGGATGTCCTGGCTTTGTGGTGCCATCAAAGATCAGAGCTGGAGATAGAGCAGGAAACAGAGGGTTAGAGGTGCACTACCATTCTCTCATATCTAGTGAACAATTAACTAGGCTAAAACAGGAGCAGGCCGGATTATTCAAGATCTAATGACCTGCGCATTTAAAGTGCTGACTGTTGTTGCCGATAAGTGCTGGTAGAAAGTCCAGGTATTAGGACAAGATTTACTTACTGTGTTGGTTGATGAGCATGCGAATGGAGATGCGGTTCATGTAAAAGCGGTCCAGGAAGTATTGAATGTTCTGACATGTCACAGGGTCTGCCCCAAATGCATCCCTGTATTCAATGACACCCTGGGCCATGGTGGGTACCACATCATTGTGCCTGTTCCTAATGGTCACCAGAGCTTCCGCAAAACTTTAGGGACAGAGAACAAAAAACAACACCATGAATCCTGCCGTTTCGTTTTAATACTACTGCTTTAATATTCATGTTGGGTGTGTATGATTGAAGAACCTACTCTTCAAGAACTCTGGGGTCATTGGGACTCTTGTCTTGGAATTCTAGGATGTCAATCAGACTTTGAATAAACCTGAGAAGGGAAGAGAGAGAAGACAAACGGGATGAAAGGTTAACTTGTACACTATCAAGATGGTGCCACCAATCAAGTAGGGCACCCCCACCCACATCCAAGTGGGACCAAACCTGATTTGTTGAATGTGTGAATTTCCAGGTTTTAGGTTTGTTTCAGAATGTAAGTCCCAGATTAAAAGGGTTTTTAGGCGTGAGGGTAGGTTTTGAGTGGGTTCACTGTAAAAACGAATACGCTTTATCTAATCAAAAAAAAATTGTGGCAACAGATTACAAGCAATATTATTAATTAAATTTAACAAATTAGAATTGATAATTAATCAAATGAATTCCTTAAAAGTTAACCTTTTAAAATGAGTAAAACTTACAACAACAACGAACAAACAAAAAAGTTACATTTAAGTCACCATTATGGTGATCAGTGTTTGTTTTAGGATTGTTTTAAAATTACGGCAATAAAGACTGAATAAAATTGTTGGCAATAAAATATAAATAGTTCTTAATTAATCTTTGACGTCTGTCTGTTATTCAGATATTTTTGTTACATTTTTGGGTGTAAATGGTTAACTTTTAAGGAATTAATTTTTGAGCAATTAATTATTATTCAATTCTAATTTTTTAAATTTAATTAATAATATTGCTTGTAATCTGTTGCCACAATTTTTTTGATTAGATAAAGCGTATGATTTTTTACAGTGTTGCAGTCATATAAGAAGTACATATGTAAGGGTTTAGTCTTAGTTTCAAAGTTAATAAGGAAGCATTTCCCGTGTTGAGCTCTTCAATGTTATTATATTGAGGTAAAGGTAAATTCCTTATATATGTGAGAGTTTGTTTTCATAAACAGACGTCTCCAATAAGACCCTCAACCTACACAATGTTTTCATGCTTGCTTGGTGGCAAGTTTTGCCATTTTAAGCACTCCCCAGGGTTAGTTTTGTTATCTAAAACCAGTGCTATTATTGTTAGCTAAAATCATTAAAAAAAAAAAATTTGGTATTGAAATAAAGCTCATTGAATGAACTTTAAATATTAGATTAGCAAGCGAAATAAAATAAATGAATGCTAATTAAAAAAACTTAAATATTATTATTTATAAAATATTAATGAACACTACAGGCTAGTAGTAACACTGGCACTCACTCAGAGTAACTTATTATATAAAATAATATTTTCATTTTAGATATTCTTTTGAATATATTTGATATTAATATTAACTATATAAATGACTTTCCCGATTTGTTTATAAAATGTCTTCACTTATTTTCCTCCTCCTTGCGGTGTTAGCGGTAACACATGTACAGTAGAACATACTGTTCTCGAAAACAAGTCTGCGTAGCCTATCACAGCTATACGTCGCACCTTCTCAAATTTCACTTTCGGAAGTTAACCGCCATACGTTGCACAATCTCAGACAGCCTTCTAGTAAACAAGTGAGTGTTCTCTGTAATGGCATTTGAGCCCAAAACAGCATTATATGAGCAGGCGTAAGAAAGAGAAGTATCAAATCGAATTAAAAATATAAGTAGGCTATTCAGTTGCATTGTGGGATCATATGGAAACATGATGAAGCTCAGAGTGGTGTAACGCACTGAGGCTCTTCGAAAACTCCAGGCTGGGGAACTAGGGGAAAGTTCATCGTTCAGTTACGCGGCGTGGGACAAGTTACATAATGCACGCGTGGAAAATGCACCATTTTAATATGTTCAGCAATACATTAAGACGATTCATCTTTTTCTTTTATGTCTGTTTACTCAAACTGTATAAGACAAGGGACACTTTTTTTGTTTGATACTCCAAAAACATGAACTTACCAGCTGTGAACTAGCTGAACGGACTGTGTCTTTATAAGTTGGTCAGGTAAAAGGTTGATCTCCTTCAAACTGTTACTTAGTCTCACAGGAAGCTCTTGTCTGAGAAAAGTGAACGATGTTTTCTCGCACGCATTTGTGGATCCTGCAAAGAGAACGACAGAACATCGATAAACTATAATATCAGCAAGAACAAACGCTCGTTTCGTGCACACATTAGCTATATTTTGTCGTCCCTATAGCAATAGCACCAAAAGCTAAAATAACAATGGTAACAAAACATTTTCACATTTTTATTTAATAAGTGATGTGTAAAGCTATAATTAAGTTACAAAAATTATCACTAGAGCAGCGTCACCATGGTTACCCCATCAGTTAAACGCGTTCGCGGGCGTTAAACATATTCTACAATAGAATTGTTGGTTGCGTAAAATTATATAAAAGATATCAATCCAAATTATTTAAAAAATAAAAAGAAGAATGTATTGTTGCAAAGCAGGTGCACAAATGGCCAATATTCATCGTATTTTGCATAAAAATGTTTAAAACTCACCGAAATCCAGAAACTGCTTCATTGACAACGGCGATGGAGAAAATTTCGCGTAGTAATCAATATGTTTTGGTACATTTAGCAAAGCAGCATTCCTCGTTATAAATCTTACGAACTTCATTTTAATATCTGAACTAAAAACAAAACAAAAAGCGTGTGAATCGTATCTGGAAAAGTTATCAGTATCCTCGCGTGAATTTCTTTATTCAGTCTGGGTCTGTCTTGAGCCCTGTGGTGTTTACAACTCTTTAAAGTTAGTTCTTGCACAGTGACACGCCTACATTATTACGTCGGTGCCGTTAGTGACCAATCGGAGAGAGGAAAAGGGGTACACGTCCACTCTCAAGATCGCGATCAACAACGTGTTTATCCTTGCACCTTAGCTTGCATCTGCGTAATGTTTGTGCTGCTACATGTAGAATCACACGACACGACAGCATCATAACAAGATGACACAGTCAGCTGGACATTATGAGGTCAGGCTTCACCCATCACCCAGTTGGACCCGAGTACAGGAATTTACCATAGATGGAGAGCAGCGTCAACGCAGCCTGAAGAAAAACAAACACTGAAAAATAAGGCTGCCAATAAAATCATTTTTTTTTAAGGAAAAAATCCACTAGACCCATTTAGAAATATATAATATATTATACAGTGATATAAAAATAAACAGTGATGCATCATAGAAATGTGCAACATGCTATAACCTGAGTAAGAGTAACAGGTCAGAGTAAGTCGGTACGAATGTGATATCCCATGATGAGGTGACTTCATACGCATGCACGTAAATGAAAAGGAATCAAATTAATGACAAAAATAAATGAGAGTATTGACCTTGTTTTAGGACGTCATACTCACTCTCACACACACACACACACACACACACACACAATTTATGGTTTGCTATCTATCTTTAAAACAAATGTTACTTGTTCTGATAATTTTGTTATATTATTTGAACACATTCATTTAAGTGTGACTTAAAGGGTTCACCCCAAAAATGAAAATTGTACCATAATTTACTTGCACTCAAGCCATCCTAGGTGTTTATGACTTTCTTCTTTCAGCAAACTCAATTGGAGTATATATTGGAGAATATATATAGTTTGTGAACATATATATATATATATATATATATATATATATATATATATATATATATATTCTGGCTGTTCAAGCTTTATAATGAGAGTGACATGTGATTCTAGTTTTGAAAGTTATGTATTTTTTACAAAAACGCATCACTACAGAAGGCCTTTATTAACTCCTAGAGCTGTCTGGATTACTTTTATGATGAATGGATGCTTCAAAATCAATGCCGGGTACCATTCAATCCCATTATAAAGCTTGGAAGAGCCAGAATATATATATATATATATATATATATATAAATATATATATATATATATATATATATATATATATATTTTTATAAACTCCAGTTATTTTATAACTCCAGTTGTGTTTGCTGAATGAAGACTACATTATTAGTATAGTATATATATTCTAATGCTGGGTTTGAAACCAAATTTGGGTAAAATATTTTATATGTAAAAAAATTTTTTTAATCAACTGTACATTTTTTAATTGCATTTTAACCCAACATTTGGCTTTTTCCATATTTTACCCAAATTTGGGTTGAAACAACCCAGCATTTTTAGACATGATTATTTATAAAAACATAAAATATGCAGCTTTTATTCACTTGTTATAAAGAATAAAAAAAAAACTGCAGATTATTTAATCAATCGTTACAAACATTTAAAGAAATTAGGTCGAAGGAAACACTTCAATTCAGAGATATCAATCACTGTAGTATACTGAACTGGATTGGCTATCTGTGAAACAGTGCAGTAAACAAGACTACTGGGAACCATATGGTCTGTGCTGGGAACTGAAGACAGATTGCATAAAAGCAGCGTCTAAACGTCTCACGACTGCTCTCTGGAGGAGGAAGTCAGACAGCTGTCAGCTGCCCTGGTAGCTTGTTGCTTTAGTCCAGGATATTATCTACAACAAGTGTGCACAAAGTGAGAACCCTTGCGCATGCGTAGTAAAAGTATAACCTGTAGAAAAACGACGTTTTAAACCTTATTTTAGGGCAAAGTCATCATTACTGCTGTATCTATACATGCAGTGTTTATATCCCGGTGACCAGTGAAAGTGCAGTTCTGACTCTCTGCCCATTCAACAAGACCAGGCTCCGCTGTCATCACCGGCGGCCATCTTGTCACAGACAAGCTGATGTAAGATGAGTGGTCAGCACGAACACAAATACTCTTATCTCGTTGAAATCTTGACGGATTTACAAACGGTTTGGTTTCTTACAAACGTTATTAACGTGGCTATAATTATCTGATAATTATCGGATGATTATTTATTTATACACCTTTTATTCATAAGTATGCAGTGTCATAACTACATCTCTGACGTTTATAACAAAACAAACCGTTTGAAAATCGGTAGAAAATTGAGCAAGTTATGGTCATTTAAATAGTACATGTACCATTAACACAATGTTACGAGTGAGCGAGCTATCTGTGACAAGATGGCCGCCAGGTGCAGACGTCGACCTCCTGCCTGGAGGCGTTGCCAAGATGGCGGTCGAATGGCATGACAGGACTGAGTGCGTCCCTCCCGTAGGTGCGTCCATCTCAGCGCCGGCCAGCGCGCGAAACAAAGTATGTTTGAATTTAGCAGTTAGTTAATCACGTGATGCACTGGCCGTTCTAATCACACCGGTGACCGGTTTGTTCGTATGTTCCAGGGACCAGCCAAGAAGACTGATCACACCGGTGAGATCGTACACGTGTAAGGGTTAAGGTGAGTCCATTTTCGACTGAAAGTTCAATTTATTTGTCTTTGAATCAACGTGGAAACGACGTCTCTCATGACATCGAAACAACGTTGATCATGGCATTGTTTTGCTCATAATGTTGAACCAACATCAGACAGCATTCTTCAAAGCTAAATGAAAATCGATGCAATTGGTTTGCTTTCCTAACGTTGAAACAACGTTGATTTCAAGTTGATTCTCCGTTAGTTTTGAAGATTGACGCATCCGACGTTGGTTCAACGTTAATTCGATGAGCAAAACAATGTCAGATCAATGTTGTTTCAATGTCATGTTTCCACGTTGATTCAATGTCAGTTTGCTATCTGAAAAGTGTAATCTTGAGGTAACTTAAAAGTGTCTGCTTTCTTATTCCCTTCTGCCAACACCCGGCCTGAACAAAAGAGCCTGGAGAAATTATTAAAAAGGATAAAACAATAATGCTAATAACATTTCAATTATGAACTGAAGAGCAGTAGAGCAGAGCCCTTTCATTTTCATATTATTTAAGTTATTGCATCCTTATGTGGATAAACCTTGTTTGTTTAATGTTTCGAGAACAACTGATTTGTTTCGTATTTTTGAAATTCAATAAAAACGTAGGAATATAAATAAATAGTTCGGCAGTGATTGCTCTTAAAAGCTTTTGTAACTTTCGCCCATCAAGATACACCATGACAAACCCGACATTTTTCTTTCCTTTTTTTTTTTTTTGATAAACCGATTTGAGCCATATGGACTTGTAATATAAAATTTAACTGTAAATAACAGGGTTCATGTTAATGCATTAAAATTAACCAAACAGTGAAGAAACATACAGCTTTAAAATATGAGTAATGGGCCTTTGGCAATTGTCAGCAAATAATTTACTTTAAACTTAAATTAACATCTAATTGCTAACAAGAGATATATATTTCCTGTAAAATGTTTGTCATAGGCCTATACATATGTGACCCTTGACCACAAAACCTGTCACGTATAGGTACATTTTTTGAAATTGACATCTGATAGCTGAATAAATTATCTAAAAGCTTTCCACCTTTTTGAAAATCTGGAATCTGAAGGTGCAAAAAAAAAAAAAAATTGAAACATTGAGAAAATCACATTTATGTTTGCGATTGTGCATTCACATACAAAAATAAATGTTTTGTATACTGTTCTTACAGTAGGAAATTTACAAAATGTCTTCATGGAACATGATCTATCTGTTGGCATTAAAGAAAAATCGATAACATTTTCACCCATACAATGTATTGCTGGCTATTTCCCCAAATATGCTGCTTGTGATTGATTTTGTGATCCAGGCTCACATATTAAAATTAATTTGGTACATTCAATTGATTATAAGTGACAGTAACGACTGTAAAATGGTTACATAATTCTTAAAATATATATATTTTTCTTTCAAAATGAAGACAAATCTATCATGATTTACACCAAGGGTAAGACCCTTAGAGATTTAAATTTGCATTCATAATGTTGCTATTATGACATGGGCCAATTTTGTAATATTTAAAAAACATAAATATTAATTGGAAGTCATTTATACATTAAAAGTTTGCCTCAGTTGTAGGGTAAGATGGCCTCTTTGAATAATTTTACATTTTGTTCAACAATTAAACAATTAATATTTCTATTTATTTCCTAAAATAACACATTGGAAGATGCATCATCAATCTGCTTGCTAAACTTATTTTACACTTTAAAAATAAATGTACATTGTTTTTAAGGGGGCATCTTCCCCCACGTTACCATATAATAAGTTGGACAACTGTTCAACAGCAAAAATATTTAGAAATGTTTCTTGCAGCAAATCAGCATTTTTGAATGATTTCTCGAGGATCCTGTGATTCTGAAATGGAGTAATGGAGCTTTGCAAGGAATTTCAATTTGAAATGCATAAAAAAGTTAGATATTTATTTTTAAATGTAGTAATATTTTACAATATTTCATATTTTGTAAATATCTGTACTTTTTTCAAATAAATGCAGCTCTGGTAAGCATACAGTAAGAGACTTCTCCCTTTGAAGCTAAAGTCATCAAACACACTTCAGACATGTCTCCAGTTGACCTGCAGAGGGCAGTATAATACATGTATGTAGATATTACAAGGGAGCAGTAGGACAGGTAGCAGAATTTTTTTGTTTTTCAAATGTGTGTAGTGGAGAGGCGGGACCATTGAAACACTTTTCAGATAAACGTCGTTTTCTAAGATAAGGTTACAGATAGATATTTTTTTGGTTTTGTTTTTGTAATCAACAACTCACATGTGTTCTCTAAAGTATTATGTGTTATTCAGTACAAACATAGAATGATTTAAGTAACAATTGACTTTGAACGGGAATAGGCGATAAGCCGTGCGCATTTTGTGTGCTCTTTCTAATATGCTATTTTGACGATTCCATTTACAATTCATATTCTTGCATTTCTTCCTTAAATCATATTGAGTGTTTGCTAATTGAATACCCTGTGAAGAAAACAAGGCCAACCGCGGTTTTCCTATGACCAGATGTATCCAATATTATAAAGCTGCAGACTCGGAGTTTGCATCTACAGTCCCCCACGCAGAATCCCGCATTCTCAGACCCCTCGTTTTTCCGAACACAGCGCCTCCTGCTGTTCGAAAGATCGTATAACACCCGCCCACAAAGTACAGCGCATGATTATCCAAATGCAATTAAAAACAATAGGATGCAATATTACGGTCTCCAAATAAATTATCCAATAAATATTTGCGTTCCCTGCATAATGCATGTGCCAAAAAAACTCATTGTTACTGATGGAAGGGATACAATTACAGATTAAACTATCTTCTGAAAAATAGCATGTGATATTATATTGCTACAATGTATTTTTATATATTATATTTTTTAATCAAATTCCAATTTTTCTTTCAGGTTATGTGGGGAATGGGGATCAATGTGTTATCGGGTATGTTACAGGAATCACTAACCCGTCGATCTTGGAAGAGATCTAAGTCGATCGTGAAGAGTTTTCAAAATCAGAGAAAAAAAGCCTATAGTAAATGGTGTCTATGGGATGCAGAGGCGCGCGCTGTTACGATCACGTCATTTTTGCGCTCATGCGGACGCGTCGAGTATAAACAAGGCTTTACGCTTTACCCAGCTTAGCCACAGTAACAGCTCATATTAGCTAGCTGAACTTTTACTACCCTGTTAGAAAAAAATATATAGTTGCATAGTTTCATGTAGTTCTTCTCCCTCGCTGTATTATGGGTTTGCTATGTGGGGAGAAATGTTGGCTGGTTGCATTTGTGAGACAATCAGCTGATTACTATTATTATATTAAATTCTATATTAAAACCCTTGATCCTCACCTGACTATGGCTTTGTAAACTTTATCTATGATGTGGTTTATAATGGACTGTGGCACAGAAACAATGACAATGTTACACACTCTTGTCTTACTCTCTGCTGTCTCAGCCGACGAGATGTTTGTCCCGTTTTAGCAACCGTAGCTTCTTCGAAAGGGAGGGGTGAGCAGTGGGCTGAGCCCTTAGTGCAAACCTGGTGCAAACTCGCAACCGAACAATCCCACACTGCACCTTTAATGAAGAATGTTTTATCCACTACCTTTCCTTGAACTATGAGGTGCTCCTTGATATAGAGGGCTTAGATTGCAATTATGCCCATTTAATATTATCGATTAACTTACCCGATATAACCGATTAGTGCAGGCTACTGTTGTGGTCATGGTTGTCATGTCATTGTCGACTCATCCATGTATGCTCTGATTGGTGGTAGTCGCATCCCAGTGTCACAGTGTCTGGTGTGTGTTTCCCTGGGTGTCCACTAGAGGTCTCTTCCCCATGTCGTCATCCACTCATCATGAACTGTAATTCCCATAATCCTTTGTCTGCACTCATCTGAACATTGCACACAGCAGTTTCCCATCATCCTGTTAGTTCTCTGTGTATAAATACCCGGTCTGTTTCTGTGTTCATTGTGGATTCCTTGTTTTCTGTTGTGTTGCACTTCCCTGTTCCACTTTGTTTTGTTTCTTTATTGGACAGTTTGTATGGATTTTGACCCTTGCCTGGCTGACCACAGATACGGATTACCATAAACTGCACTTGGATCTTCCTTTTGTGTGCGTTCCGTGACACCCAGAGGCCAAGCGCTCTCCTCCTACTACCCATCTTGAATGATTACTTCCATTAAAGCCAGTGGATAAATGGTGCATCCTGCCATTATTCCAAACTCTAAGCATTGCCATGAAGTGCTGAATTCTGGAGTTGAAAAGCTAAATTGCAAATCACTAAATTTGTTATTGACATTGGTACTCTGAAAAAATCTAATGCTCCCCAAAGAAGCTCATGTGACACTGAACCATATGCATTAGCCAAATCTAGGAATGTCACATGGAGCTCCTTACTCTCGTTTTTAGCTGATTGAATTTGTTGCCAGATAACATTGATGTGTTCTAAGCATCCTGAGAACTTTGACTAAATTTGAATAACAAATTTATTAAAATCCAGTGGAGAAGTGCATCCTGCCATGCCATTATTCCAACATCTAGGCTAAGCATTGCCAGTAGGGATGCACATTATCGATTATTAATTCATTAATCATTAATTGACCGTATCTATCGATTAACGATTAACTGATAAGTGGCTATTTTTCTGAGAATGTACATGTCTCACTGTATCAATAGTGTCTTCAACATAAAAAGCAAAATATTACTTATATACTGAATAAAAATGCATGTTACATTGCCCAAATGATGTTTTATTGTAACAGTTGGGATATGGTACAGAATGGCATTTATGTAGTTTAACAAAATAAATTATCCACAGAAAATTTAAATACATAAAAAAAAAATATTTGTGCACTGGCTCACCTGTTGCAAACATTAAGCAATCTAAAATAAATGTTAATAAAAATCCATGGGTAGGCTTAGCCTTAATATATTACAGTACATAATAATCTATCTGGTAAACTACTTGTATGAAAAACTTGAAACATTAGCAGCAGCTCTTATAATCCCCCTTGTTCTAGTAGGATTCCAACGCCGCCTCAGATGCGTGCTTGTCAGAATGTGTTGTGGACGCGCACTGAAAACAGCAACCAAACCCAATGAATTCACAACGATTTAATAAAATAGTGTTCTGATGTTATCTTATATGACAGTCACAAATTAATCATCGTTATTACTAGAGCATTGATGCTGCTTGAGCACTTTCGTTATTTAAATCAAAGAAACACAACCGATATGAGTAGTCAGATGTATACGAAATGAACATAATATTACAAATAATATCTTCAAAATGACGTGAATGCACAAGTGAACTTGAACCAAGTTACGTGCCATTCAGAATGACTTAATGTTGTGCACGCGCTCTTCCTGGAACGCGACAGGGCAACTAAACCCAAATTATTCACCAAGTTTTATTACAATATTGTTCTCTTTATAATGTTATGTAATATGACACTCCCAATAGTCGTCGGCTACATTGCCGTTTGAGCTGCGCGCGCTAAAGATCACGCTTCAATTCTTAACCAAATACATCCAATATGTGATAAATCAGATATAGACGTGTACACATAATAAACTATTACAACTTACATTTGCATAAAACAAAAGGCCGCGAATACACACGCAAACGTAGTCTCAAACATAATAGAGTGCCGAAGTGATGGCGTCACTTTGTAGGACAACCCGGAAGCTAGCGGCGCGTGGGTTCCCTTGGTCGAAAAGCAAATGCATTTCCCCCCATAGACTTTTGGAAAATCGCAAAAATAAGATCTGTGTTTAACAAAGAGTTGCGACCCTTACACGTTTTGTCTAGCAAGATAATCTTTACAAGGTAATCCAAAATGTATACATTTTGAAGCATATATAAAGATTTTAAAAAACACAATCAGACACAATAAAGTTTAAAAAAACCACAAGCAGGTTATAAATGTGTGTTCTATGTCATAGATCAAAACGTGAAAATATTTAGAGGCTTTGTTCACCACAGACCTTATTTCAGGCGATTTAGCAAAAACCCGTTCAAAAATCCCACAGGATTTAGAGCGAGGGAACCGTAATGCTAAAATGCTAACTCACTTCCGCGTTTTGGCCTACAGAGTGACGTCGTAACTTCGGCACTCTATTAAAGGGTTAGTTCACCCAAAAATGAAAATTAAGTCATTAATTACTCACCCCCATGCTGTACCAACCCCGTAAGACCTTCGTTCGTCTTCGGAACACAAATGAAGATATTTTTGATTAATTTTGAGAGCTGCATAACTACCACATTGGCTGCCTAAGGGACTGCCTCTTGACGGCCCAGAAAGTCAATGAAGAAAATGTTTAAATATCCCAAGTGACTACCGTGGCTCAACTATATGTTTATCAAGCGACGAGAATACTTTTTGTGTGAAAAAACAAACAAAAATAACGAGTTTATTCGACTATTTCTTTTCTTCCTTGTAGGCCAGAAACGAGAGTTCCTTAGATTTCCACGACGCATACGCGAGAACTGATCTGAAGTAGTTGAAAAAGATAGCAATTCCCGCGCATGCGTCGTGGAAATCTAAGGAACTCTCGTCGCTTGATAAACATATAGTTGAGCCACGGTAGTCACTTGGGATATTTAAACATTTTCTTCATTGACTTTCTGGGCCGTCAAGAGGCAGTCCCTTAGGAGCCAATGTGGTAGTTATACAGCTCTCAAATTGAATCAAAAATATCTTCATTTGTGTTCCGAAGACGAACGAAGGTCTTACGGGGTTGGTACAGCATGGGGGTGAGTAATTAATGACTTAATTTTCATTTTTGGGTGAACTAACCCTTTAACTCCTGCACGCTTGGTTACATTTCGCGGTTGAGCAGCAGGCACGCGCATAGACCTGATTAATCGATGATCGATCCGTTTGATCGATTAATGTATTATTGAAAATTAATCGATTAATCGTTGACATCCCTAATTGCCTGGTAGTGCTGAATTCTAGAGTTGAGAAACTAAATTGATGATTGAATTTTTTGCCAGATAACATTACATTGATGTTTTCTTTAAGCATCCTGAGAACCCTGGAATGTCCACTTTTTGAACTGAAGTGTCAATGAAGCCATTCTTGGTAGGTGGACAATCTTTGGGAAATAATGCTGAAGGAAATAGCAACGGAAATGTGAACGGAACTCCATTAGGCCCTGGAGATGATGAAGCCCTTCCCTTTCTCACAGCCTCCTCTACCTCTTTCCACTTTGCACAGACCTCCATTTGGTATTCTGGTGGATTGATAGGTGGGATGTCTGATGGAATTGAAATAGGCTCATACCTTTTTGCATCTGTATGCGTTTCCTCCAAATATGTCTCTAGCTCAACCCTAGATGCTTTTAAAGGGATCCAACACCCAAAAATGAAAGTTATGTCATCATTTAATCACCCTTAAGTTGTTACGAACCTGTATAAGTGTCTTTCTTCTGCTGAACACAAAGGAAGATACTTTGAAGAACGATTGGAACTTTGGCACCATTGACTTCCATAGTATTTCTTTTTTCTACTATGGAAGACAATGTAATGGTGCCAAACAACTGTTTGGTTCCATCCATTCTTCAAAATATCTTCCTTTGTGTTCAGCAGAAGACTGAATTTCTTACATTTTTGCAACAATTTGAACCCTTTAAAGTGCCATTCTTCTCATTGGTAAATAACTTCTTTACGAATTTGAATGGGTCTTTATAGAAATTAGCACTCGCACGTTCCTTCTTTTTGTACCGTTTCCGTAGGCGCTCAGCTCTGCGTAATGTTGCAAGTTTATCTTTTATGGCCCTTTGTAAGAGATTGAGTCCCCTCTTCTGACTTTGCTCTCCTCTTCTCCATTATTTCCTCAACTGTCTCCTTTCTCTAACTAACCCTTCAATTTTCTGCTGCCGTCTAGACATTCCAGGAGTAGTTTGGCTGAACTCGAACTCAAAACTCGAAAGATGATCTAATCATTTCTCTTTCCGGCCCTGCTGCATCACACGGCACGGCCCAGCAGACAGCACAGATTAGAGTCGGACACTGACGAGTCGACAACTAACGTCTCTAACTAACAAAATAGTAATAACTCTCAAGGTCATTTGTCCTGGTTCAGCTCACATTCATTGAGCTGTCCTAGCAGAATAACCACTGGTCTAGTTCATCACATTAACAATCAACATGGACAATCCCGGTTGTCAAAACGCGTGGAACAAGACTTTTTGTCCTCATTATAAACAATAAATCTACTTCATATTTTAAAATCTACTTCAGTTTTGACTGAAAAATGTGCTTGCATTATACTAGAAAATTATATAACAATATTTGAAGACATATATATATATATATATATAATTTATTATTATATTTTTTTAATGCCCTCAGTCTCCAAATTCTTTTTGTGGCCTCTGTGTGTGATCTTTTGTAATGATGTGAAATTGCGTGACATTTGGTAAGTCATCTGATCCTATGATTAGTGCTTCGTAGTGTTTAATTAAAGGTTGTCATCCCGATGATGCATGTTTCTGTTTTTGTTCAGCACCTCGTTGTGTTGAATGGGCTGGTACATACCAGTACCCTGACAATCCCAGTACAATTGGCAGGTTCACTTGTACAAACCAGTTGAACTTGAACCACTTGGATTCTAAACTGTGTTTTGTCTGTAGGTTTTTTTTTTTTTTTTTTTTCAGATGTTAGCCAATATAATTCTCTTGCCCTCAAGTCTTCACATTATTCTTTATCCAGAGTGGATAAATGAGCCCATTGAGAAACGGCCTTAGTAAACGTTTTAGGAAGTGACTGGAGCAGCCAATGTGAATCAGTAGGCTGTTTCAGTTTATTAAACTACAATCTTATATATTCATTTTTGAAACGTTATACTGTATAAAAAACAGCTTTACCTTGTGCCATCTCGTCTGTCAGGTATTTTATAGATGCAAACTCACCTTTCTGTGAAAATTCACCTTTTTGTAACCATACAATCAGAATATGTATTACATTCTGCGGAAAAAAACAAACATTTTTTTATTTTGTTCTTTGAAGCATTTTAATCCCCGCAAACAGGTATAAAATAACACATTTTTTTATACATTTATAATGGTTTATGAATCTAATGCTGGTCAGTCAGCATCCTCTTAAAGTGTCCCTCTAACCCCAGTACCAGCTGTTGATATCTTTGACCACTGTGTAGTGCTTATTCTTTTTAATATGGTCACAAACCCGGCAGGCGTGGGCAAGACCGAATGATGTTTGCTTTGAAATAAAATGCTTTCTCCAGGTGAAGTACTGCCTGTACAAGTCCTCGTTTTGGTCCATGAGTTTCAGATGATCAGCCAGTTCTTTTGGGGATGGAAAGTCATCCACATGGATGAAGGCTTCACTTGGTATTAACTGCTCATAGTTCTCTCTCGGTGGACCAATAACGACAGGAACGGTACCAATCTCAAGAGGGTTAAACACCTTCTCAGTTATGTAGTCTCTGTGAATGGAATTCTCAAACGACAAGTAGAATTTGCAAGTGTGCATCAAATTTATATAATCATCATTACTCATTGGTTTGTTGAAGTGTCCTCCATAGGCATCTACATTAATGTATTTCACTAACTCATTAAAGTATTGTGAACGCCTAAAGTTTGGATTATAGTGACTTACTACCCAGCAAACTAATTTATCCTTCTTCGGGATAGTGTAATTTTTCTCTTCCTCTGTGGCCTCTGAGAGCCAACCGTAAGGTACAGGAATATCTGAATCGCGGCGGTAACTTGAAGTCAGATTAAACAGATCCTTTAGCGGGGGATGTAGAGCTGAATTAGTTGGAGACTCCATATTCCACCATATCCACTTCTGGTAGGCAGGTCGTGGAAGTTTCGGCATGTTGGATAAATCCCCACTGATATCTCTATGATGAATCATAACCCCGTGTGCTTGGTTATACAGACTTCTGTCATCTGTTAAACGACAGCCATGGATATTGTAAGCCGAACTGCAGGGTCCTAAGCCAAAGCTAACACCAAAAGGCCACATCCAGATCAATATAATGGTTTCTGGTTCTTCTTTCTCAGCAGTAGTCAAGGATTTTGATGCAGATGTTGTCATCGGGGGTTTATCCACAGGGATATTCACAGTGCATGTGAAGTTCTGCATCTTAAGAACACCGAGGCATGTGTTTGTGCTGATGTTATTTATCCGGCCAGGACAACTGAACAAGTTTATGGGTGAATATTTGAATTTCGCTGGTGTGAGGTAAGACATATAGACTATAAAACATACCAACACAAACAAGGCAAATAATATGCTCCGTTTGGTTTTGGAAGGAGCTTCTGGCATCATTTTGTATGTTGACATTCACTAATGCAGGGAAGAAGATAGAGCATGCATTAATAATTGGCTTAAAATATCTTAAAATAAGCTTTAAAATACGTAAATGGTCATCTAGTTTTTTTATAGGAATTTATTATTTATTATATTTTACTCTTATATGCCTGTGGAATATTATTTATCATTTTAATATCTGGTTTGTTTCTTTATGATAAAAAGTCTCTTTTAATATAATTTAAAGGGCACATACAAAATCCACTTTTTTAGCAATTAAATGCATTTTGTTGTATATTTGGAGTGTTTATAAGTACAGAAAAGATGAAATTATTCTCTTCAGGTGCTTCGATTTTATCTTTATATTCTGTTTTGGTCATATTTTTCAACCTGTTCAGATTTTTCTGTTCTCCAATACGTTTTTTTGAACAATTACGTCACAGTATTTGCAGCGGAACTGACAAATAAGGACATCGACTACCGGTCCAACACTTCGAGCAATCCACCATTATTATTTCTCGCTCCGATTTTGTAGTCCGAGCTCAATGATGCAGAAGTTACGAGAGGGCACGTCAAAATGTTCGGTTGTTGGATGTAGTGACCTGAAGCACTTCAAAGATCCCCACTTCAACAACCTCCGCCAGTATACAGAAGGGTTTGCCGATCGACTTCGTCTGAAAGAGGGGTAAATTCCTTCTATCATTTAGCTGCTGTGTTTTCTGATGCTTTTCTACACGCAAGTTATTATATTATTAATAATACAGATTTTTAGTGGTAAGATTGGACCGTAGTCATTTATCTTGTCAGTGTGCTTGTTTTAACAAGAGAAATAGTCGACTTTCACTAATAACACAACATAGTTAACTTACATACCACTGCATCCATTTGGAGACGTTGTTCTGCAGGTTCGTCGTCGTCTTTTTCAAATCGCTCGCTCTTGCTCGAATATGTAAGGCTTGATGGACAAGTCTTCCGTTGTTGACATTTTGTTAACGTGTGACTAAAAATGTTCTTTGAAGCTATACTACAATAATGGCCGAACGCAGGGAGTTGAACCGACCGTGAACTCAGCGACCTGGAAAGCGGGCGGGAAAAGACGCAACTCCTTTTTACTTAAAGGGGCCGCTTTGAAACGGGTCGCTCACAGACGCACATCAGAAAAGGGGTAGAAAAGGGGCCTGTGGAGCTATAATAATGAGGAATTCAGACCCAAGCATTGCAGTTATGCTTTATATAGACCACAACTGTATGATTTATAAGTAAAAATGAATGATTTAAAAGCATGATATGTAGCCTTTAAGGTTCATGACATGAATTTTTTTTTTCCTTGATCTTTTGGCATGCAAGTTTCATAGCTTAAAAACATCCTCCTCATTATAAACAAAGCATTTATGTAAAGGGATACTCCACCGGTTTTTGTTTTTTTTTCTCTTTTTCATTTTAAACTATGTTATTCCCTTAATTAAGACGAGTTGATACCTCTGTCGTCTCAGTGCGTGCACTCAATCGCTCTGGTGTAGACACTTTGATCGCACTTAACTAGCCCAGATCATTCAATATAGGCCAAGCAGTGAAGCGACCAAACACCTCCACGTTTCCTCATTTAAATACAATTACACGAGTAACTCGACCTAGGACGGTGACACAAAATAAAGCGTTGCGCTTTTCTAAGCGTGTAAAGTGGATAACTATATTGTATGGCGAAATACCACTGCAAGTGCTTGGGAGCACTTCGACTCGGCAAATGAGAGAAGACATGGCTCTTCTCATTCAACACTGCTGGAAAAATTTTCCAATTAAGAGTTAAAAAGGAAAAACAAATGGATGCAAAAGTACACAGACCACAATTTTTTAGTCACCACTTTAGTTGAGGGGCCACACACATGATGAAGTCATTGATAAATAATGCTTAGTTAATCATGACTTCTGTATTTGAATGTCAACAAAATTTGTGTGCTATGAGCTGTGATTGGATTTTGGGGTCTGTTCAATACAGTAGAAAATGGTCACTTTAGACATTCTACTAACTATAAGTAACTTTTCATGTCAACTAAGTGTCATTAGAGTATTAGTAGGCTTTAGTAGACTGTCAGTAGACTGTGTTAGGGTTCAGGTTAGGAGAATAAGTTGACTTGTAGTTGCTAAGTTACTTGCAGTCAGTTGAATGTCTGTTGGGGGACCAACAAAATAAAGTGTAAGCAGATATTAAGCTGACAGTCTACTAATACTCTAATGATAGTTAGTTGACATATAGCGGCAAAGTTACTTATAGTTAGTTGAATGTCTAAAGTGGACTATCAAAATAAAGTGTTACCAATGGTTTTAACCTTTGCGGTAAAACCTGTTTCTTTCTTCTGTTGAACACAAAAGATATTGAAGAATGTTACCAACCAAACAGTAGCCATTGATTGCCGTAGTGTTTTAAGGCTATCATTAACTGTTTGTTTACCAGGATTCTTCTACCTTTTTTTGTGTTTGATTTAAAGGGATATCCGGCCAAAAATGAAAGTTCTGTTATCACTTACTCACCCTCAAGTTGCTGCAAACCTGTATGAATTTCTTTCTTCTACTGAACACAAAGGAAGATTTTTTTTAAATAGAACGATTGGAACCAAACTGTTGTTTGGCACCATTGACTTCCATAGTAGAAAAAAAATACTATGGAAGTAAATGGTGCCAAAGTTTCAATCGTTCTTCAAAATATCTTCCTTTGTGTTCAGCAGAAGAAATAGAGATATGCATAGATAATAGGCCCATTAGTGTTCAGCCAACTAAAAATACTTTGTTCTGTAACTTATGATTTGAACGTAATCTTTTGAGTTGCGTGGACTTCAGTGCCTGTTTGTGGACTACATGTTACTTCTTGTCTTGATGACTCATGGGGCGGCCGCGGTGGACACTGGTGGCTGGTGTTGTCAGATTGGGTGTTTTTTTTCCCCACTACATATCAAGGCCTATTCACATGTTTTAACCGTTTTTTTTTCACCTGGAAGGCTCTATAAAATCTGGCATCCTATTGAACGAAGTTAAACTGAAAGAGGGTGCGTTCACAGACACCTGAATGAACGTGTTCAATCTAGCGTTCATCAGGCAGTAATTAACCTAGCCTACTACTGTAGGTTTTTCATGCTACTTGTCCTTATTTATTAGATACCAGTGCTTATTTATTAGTTACTAGTACTTATTAGATACTAGTACTTATTCATTAGATACTGGTACTTATTTAAATAGTGACTAGTAACTATTCTTTTGTTACTAAATAAATTTTTTTTGCCATTGACTTCTATAGGGATCTGTCATTCAGATATCAACGATTCAGTTCTGACTAGTATTTATTAGGGGCCAAGCACCGAAGGTGCGGAGGCACCTATTGTATCTGTTCCCGTTCTTATTATTCTTTTTCTTCCGCTCTTGGAGTCTATGGCAGCTCATAGGACCGATTGCGGGAAACATGTTTTGGTTTGACATTCTGATAGAGGACAGTCCCAACATCAAATACACCAATTTTGGTGTTTCTAAGTCATTCCCTCTAGCGCCACTACCTGTCCAAAGTTCACTTTTATTTTGCTCATAACTTTTGAACCGTTAAGGCAAACCCCAAAATTCTCAAGATTCCACAGCTCATGATGATTCGATGGCACCCTATGACATTTTCCGTTATGAAAATATGGCCGCCATTTTGAATTGTCCAAAAAACCTACTTTTGCGAACTCGTCCTAGACGGTTTTTCAGATTTTCACCAAAATCACACCAGACCATTTCCAGTCAGTGCTGACAAAAAGTTGTACAATTCAAATTAATTCGTCAAATAATTTTTTTGATAAACGCTCGAACAAATTTTACGTTGCACTTGCAAAAACAGTTGTAAGGCTGTATCTTCGCAATGGTTTATCGTATTCAGACCAAACTTGGTACATGTTATCACGAGCATGACCTGAGGCTACAAGCAGCGTTTTGGCGCAGTGCCCACCTACTGGTCTGGACATGTGAAAAATGGCTATTTTTGCTCATAACTTCTGAACGGTTTTTCCAAAAATCTTAAAAGTGGTCTCATTAGATTCAGGGCGTCATGCCGAGTCGACTGATGTCCAATTTTCCCAGATCGGCCATTTGGGCTGTCGGCCATTTTCAATTATATGCTAAAATGCTGTATTTTTTGAACACATCAACAAATTGTTACGAAACTCGGTTTGGGTCATCAGTACGATGCCCTGAAGGAGCCTGAGAAGTTTCGAAACAGCACCACCTAGTGGTGAATGTTTTTCAAACGCTTATATCTTTGGGTGTGGTGTGGTTAACTTATTTTCATAGGAGTCATCTTTTTGAGTTCCTGAATCGTTGCCGAGTCCAACGATACCAAACATGCTGGGTTTCGTCTAACGGTTTGTGTAGCGTTGCAATTTTGCGTGAAAAAAACATTTTGCTATATCTACGAAACCGCTTGTCCGATCGAGACGAAGCCACCTTCAAAAGTTTGGAAACATAGGTCGACAACTATTTGCTAATGCTCAAATTCGAAAATATTGATAGTAAGGGGTAGTAAAATTCAAACAAAGTCATGTGTCAGTCATTTTTTATGTGTTTTCATAGAAATGTCTATAACTCTGAGGACAAAATAGTGGGACTGAGCCTCTTGGTTGCGCTACAATAGAACAAAACATGAAATTCCCATTGACTTCAATACAGTTTTGTGAAATAAAATGCTATACTAAACAAATGCATTGGTGTAATATTACAAATCTCAGAATGATACTAGTACTTATTCATTATATACAAGTACTTATTCATTAGATACTAGTAGGCTGCTTATTCAATAGATACTAGTACCTATTTATTAGATAAGCCTACTAGTATTTATTACAAATGTTACTGGTAAGAATTTTTATTTTACTAGAAAATTTTTGAATTGAACTCTACAGTGGCTGTTCTGACTATTCATAACATACGACAAGTAAAAATGCAGTTGTGACTAGTAAGATAAGTTTAGTTACTAGTGACAATTACAAAAGATACTAGTGTCTAATAAATAAGTAATAGTATCTTACTGTAAAAAAAAATCTTTTCATGATTAGTAATCACAACATTTTTTCTTTTGTCAAATCAACTTAAATAATTTATTTAGTTCAGATAACATAATTTTGAGTTTCTGATGATTAAATCATTCTCCTTCATTGTTTTAACTCACTTTGTCCATTTCAATGAACTTAAAATTTTAAAGGGGTCATGAACTGGCTTTTAAAATGTTATTATATTGTTGTCTGACGTTCACTTGGTTTTTGCATTCAAAAACATCAAAATGAATAAGTAATAGGCTATTTTGTACCCAAGTTGTGAGCCTTCCTGAAAAACGGTCGGTTTTTATGGGCGTATCGCACTGAAGACTAGGAAATAAACGCCCACTGCTTTGAGTGGATAACAGTTTTGCATATTATAATGAGTTTAACTCACCCGTCGGTGCAGGTGGGGGAAAACATCCAATGTTGTCAAATGGCAACCGGATTTGCCCATACATGTTCAACCAAGAGTCCGTGTGTTGCACAATTCCTTTTCAGATCCAATATAGATGGAACTGCACTGTTCTTCACTCTTAATCGGTCTGCAAATCCAGTCTTGTTTACAAAACAATCCTCAGTGAAATGAAGCGAACAGACGACGATGTTTTACCCTCATCAGCTGGAACGTCATTAAAAATAAAGTTTATCCATGCAGTCCTATTGGAATCCAGAGGAAGCTTATGCAGCGACTATCTTCTTCAACAACCAGGCGCTTCACAATATTCTGTATTGCTCGGTAGATCGATCCGGTTTGTCATCACGAGGTAGGCATGTATGTTAGGCTAGCTATGTGTGTAATGCGCGAATTGGTGGGCGGGGCTAAACCTGCCGTGTTGAAGTAGGTGTTGATCTTCTTCTGCGGGGGTGGTGTTTTAACCCCTTCGACATCATAGTTCCCCACTTTTCAAAACGAGACGTTTTCAGAGGCTGGTGTAAATAAAAGCTTTTATTGGACTAACAAGGATGTTTTCAGTTCTGAAACTTACAGGATATTCTTATAATATGATGACCTCTTAGATATCAAAAGCTCAAGGGAAATTTGATTTCACAGTTCATCACCCCTTTAAGGCAAGCAGGTTACTTACTTTTTACTTACTTACTTTAAGTTAAACCAACAATATTTTTTACAGTGTATCTAATGAATAAGTACTAGTATATTTTAAAAATATACTAGTCAAAATTGGAACACTTATTAGTCATAAATTAATAGATGATTTTAAAAAAGAATAGCTATTATCTATTAATTTGCAGAGATCTTCAACCTCATAAGGAACTAGTAAGGAAATATTAAGAGATGTCTTCTTTCAAGCAGATTATTACATAAACATGACTACTCTGAACCATCCAATCAGATTTCATATGGTAATGCAGGCTTAACTAAGGCTATAGAAGAAGTTAATTGGTTAAGGGGAGAAAATGTTTAATACGGCCATACATACAATGTGGGGATTGAAGACAGCACCCTGGATTGGTTCAAGTCCTATCTAGATGCCAGAACTTTTTCTGTTAGTTTGGATGGGCTTTCTTCTTCTGTTTCTGTTTTGAATTATGGAGTCCCTCAGGGCTCCATTCTGTCTCCAGCTTTGTTCTCGTTGTATCTGCTTCCTTTGGGGACTATCTTCTCTAAACATGGGGTGTCATTTCATTTTTATGCTGATGACACCCAGATTTATCTGCCTCTAAAGAAAAACGATAAAAAGGGATTAAGCTTATTATCGGCGTGTGTGTCTGATGTGAAATCCTGGTTTTCCTCAAATTTTTTGCACCTAAACGAGAGCAAAACTGAAGCTATCGTTTTTAGTACCCCAGGAGTCTCTATTGGTCCAAATGCTGACCTGGGAGTTTTGGTCCCCTATGTTAAACCCTCAGTGACAAACTTGGGTCTTATTTTTGATTCTGCTCTTAAATTTGACAAACAGATAAGTGCCGTAGTTAAATCTAGTTTCTTTCAACTAAGACTATTATCTAAGGCAAAGAGCTTTTTGACATTTGCAGAGTTTGAGAGAGTGATTCATTTGTTCATTTCATCTAGACTTGACTATTGTAATTCTCTTTATATTGGAATGAGCCAGTCCAATATTAGTCGTCTTCAGATGGTCAAAAATGCAGCAGCCAGACTTTTGACTGGCACAAGGAAGTTTGATCATGTCACCCCAATACTTCGTTCGTTGCACTGGCTACCAGTTTGTCATAGAATAGAATTTAAAATTTTGCTTTTTGTTTTTAAAGCCATGAACAATTTAGCTCCAAGCTATCTGTCTGATCTTTTGAAACTAAATGACTGTACTAGATCATTGAGGTCATCTCAACAAAGATTGTTGATGGTTCCAAGATCAAGGCTGAAGACGAGAGGTGACCGTGCTTTTTCGGTTGTTGGTCCAAAACTATGGAATAGTCTTCCTGTATCTTTAAGATTAATATCCTCTGAGTCTGTTTTTAAATCTAAGTTAAAAACCTACCTGTTTTCACTGGCCTACAAGTGTCCTTGATTTAATGTTGAATGGTCAAATTGGTGGTTTCGATGTAAACACCCCCCCCCCCTTTACTCATTAGTTTTGCGGTCAGTCTTGTTGTTTTTTTTACGATATTTTATTTCTTCTGTACAGCACAATGTTCAACTACTGTTGTTTTTATTGTGCTTTATAAATAAAAGTTGATTGATTGATTGATTGATACTGAAAACATGACCAATAATAAAATCTAAACAACAGTTAAAAAACGTTTCATGATTACCAGCCAAACAACCACAAACCAGAGATTGTGACTTTTGCTCGCTCTCTCTCTCTCTCTCTCTCTCTCTCTCTCTCTCTCTCTCTCTCTCTCTCTCTCTCTCTCTCTCTCTCTCTCTCTCTCTCTCTCTCTCTCTCTCTCTTTCTAACATGCATTTTTGTAAATTTGTTCAACAACCTCCGACATGCTGCACCTTAATTCTTTCTCCTCCTCTCCTTCCATTTCCTGTCATCTCCCCATAATATGTTGTTGGTGCACTAATATTCAACACATAATTTGCATACTGAAAATATGTACTAAATAGTACTATTATCTATTAAGGTCTAAAATGTTACTAGTAATTAAAAAAAAAAAGCTCTAGTTCTATTTTTTCAAGTTGGGTATAATTAAATACTAGACACTATTGGAATAAGTACTAGTATCTAATAAATAAGGACTAGTATCTAATGAATAAGGACTAGTATCTAATAAATAAGGACTAGTATCTAATGAATAAGTACTAGTATCTAAAGAAAAGGCACTAGTACCTAAATAATAATCATTAGTAGCTAATGAATAAGCACTAGTAACTAACAAATAAGTACTAGTACTTAATGAAATATATACTAATATCTAAAAAATAAGTAGTAGCATGAAAATAGAGACTAGTAGGTTAAAATGATTAAATGTTATAACAGCTTGCCATAGTACGTTCAGTTCAAGTTCGCTTGAAGTATCATTCAATGAACGCGTTCAGGTACAACACTTTACAGTGTATATATAATATATATACACACACTTTTAGGTTAGATGTGATTAATCCTGATTTGACAGCATATACGTTATCTCTGAACCTCAAGAAACCTATTAAAATAATACATTTTTAAAAATCCATGTCATGTGCCCTTTAAGGTTTTAACAGGAAACAAACAGACATGATAGTTAAGGATAAGTTATATAAACCCCATTAAAATGACAGCAATTGTATTTCTCAGCAATTTACATGTACATCATAGTTGTTGTTTTTTTCTTTTATTATTATTATTATTTTTTGTTGGATAAGGTTTAAATTTTAATGTACACAGAAAAAAAAAAATAAAAATCTTCCTTGTTTCCATCTATTAACTTGTTATAGTCTTTATGATATTTAAGGAAGATCCAAAAAGATCATTTTTTTTAACATAGCTATCTCATCAGCAGAAACAAAATACTTTGACTTACCTGTCTTTAGTCGAGACAATTAAAATGATGTGTGATTGTTAGGCAGGTCCTTTGGGAGAGTCCACACTAGTCTAGTGAGTTTTCAAAACTGTGACGCTTTGCATTATACAAATATTGAAAGGCAAAGCTGTTGTAGGATTGAGACACACTTAGATTTTTTCATCACTTCACAAAAACTGCTGAAAAGAAGTGATTTTTCACATGGTATTTTCTTTGCTTGTGTTCTAAAATATCATAAATCAATAATATCCATAAGTGGTTTATATTTTCCACAATTCACTCAAACGTAAGGTGCATTTTTGTCTCAAATGTACCCATTTCGAGTATATACCATAGGTTACGATTCTGCCGGTGGTTGCCTATAGCCCTCCCACCCCTAGTTATTATACACATGAAACAAATGCCCGTTTATCTCTTATGTTAAATGTGATGGTTTCATTCTTGCAGCTACTATATTACAATACATACAGTATATTGACCTGCATTCAATTTAAATTTAACATTCTAATGGTGGAACTTTTGTTTAACAAATCAGAGATTGTGGGTTCTGACATTGTTGCAGCATCTCTCTTCTCAGTCTGTCAGTAACGGTCTGTTTAGTTCCCTTCTCTATGAAGCCCCTCCTTCTGAAAAGAGCACTGTGATCTGATTGGTCGGCTGTTTTGTCAACCACTTTCAGTGTGTTTCTTACCTCTTACTATAACTGCAAGTTTCAAAACACTGCTAACTGATGATCAGGGGTTCTAACTTCTAATCCGACCTCGTATAGTCCCCTCGAATCCGTAATTTCTTTACAATTTAAAGGTACGGTGTTATATCGTCTGTCAATCATGATGAAAGTGCGAACATGAGTCCAGTTTAGAGTGAAGGATATCCGCCGAGATTTGTGCTCGCGCATTACTTGTTTACGCTCTCTCGACGCTCATAAAAATTGGTTAAAATTGTACAGTTCAGACACCCATTATGTGACATTGTTTACAAGCTGTTTTATTGACGTCTTTCCAGGGTTGAAACTAGACGTGCCGGTATTCGGTAATGCGATAAATCGCGGTAATGAATATGCACGATATTGTTATCGCGGGCTCTTCAAAATACCATGAAAAATAATAGATTCAAATTTAGACTTTTAGAGCACGCATTAGCTTATTTTCCATCAACCGCTCAAACACTGCGTATGTGCTGCGCAAAACACGCGCGCACTCTGATGTAAACAATCCCCACATGTATAAGCACTGTTGGCATGCGGCAGTGCGCACTAGTCTAATGTAAACAATCCTCACATGGAGAAGAAGCATGGCGGAACGCTCCCGACGATTTATCCCCGCAGGGCTACCAACTCTCACACATTCAGCTTGAGACTTTCAGACAGGGCGCAGAATACGCCCTGTCTATAATATTTTAATAATAATTTTATAAATAAAGTTAGTAATTTAAGGAAAGGTTTTAGAACACAAGATTTTAATTACTGTGATCTTATCAAAAATGAAATCATGGCTGATAAAATGTGCAATTTTAACTTTAATTGTGTGCAAACTGCAGAAGTGATGGCCCTGTTAAAGTCTCTTCCAACACATGGTAGTCCAGGCACAGACAATTTGGACAGTCTAGTATTGAATAAAACAGCTGAATATATAGCTGCTCCTTTGTGTCATATATTTAATCAGTGTATGGCGAGTGGGATTTATCCATCTCTGTGGAAGGAATCGAAAATTATTCCATGGATAAAAGACAATCGATTATCTTATAATGGACATAACTGTAGGCCTATAAGTATTCTGCCTGCAATCAGTAAAGTTATGGAAAGAATTATTCATACACAAATTTGTAATTATTTTCAGAATAATAATTTGATGACTATGTTTCAGCATGCATATAGAAAGGCACATTCCACCTGTACAGCGCTTAGAAGTATGGATAATTCTGAATTAGTTGGTGTGGTTATGTTGGATTTCAGCGCTGCTTTTGATGTAATAGACCATCATATTTTAATTGAGAAATTGAAGAGCTACGGCTTCTCTCCTTCTGCGGTTGCACTAATGAAAAGTTATCTTTCACATAGAACTCAGCGGGTTTTTTATAATGGTTCTTTATCTAATTACAAAGGTTTAGTCTGTGGTTTACTACAAGGAAGTTGCTTGGGTCCTCTTTTGTTTTCAGTCTTTATTAATGATTTGCCCTTAACTGTCAAAAAAGCATCAATGACAATGTTTGCAGATGACTCAACTGTTTACTATGCTTCAGACTCATGTGACAAACTTAATCATGTTCTGTCTATAGAATTGGATGCAGTGTATAAGTGGGTTAGTAGAAACAAATTAGCCTTAAATTTATCCAAAACTAAAATTATGATCATTGGATCAAAACAAAAATTGAGGCTTGGATCGGAATTAAAGTTACATATAGCCGGGCAAAGAATAGAACAGGTAGAAAAAGCTAAACTGTTGGGTGTGGTGATTGATAGTAGTCTTTCTTGGACGGAACACATAAATACTATTGTTAACCGAATGGGATGTGGCATTGCAGTAACAAAAAAATTTTGTAATCATGTGAATCAGAAAACTCTAAAAACAGTAACAGAGTCACTAGTAATATTATGTCACTTGTCTTACTGCATTGAGGTGTGGTCCTCTGCATCCAAAAAGGATTTGACAAATTCAGGTTGTGCAAAATAAAGCGGCAAGACTTGTTCTGGGCTGCTCAGTTAAAACAAGTAGAGACCAGATGTATTCTACTCTTTCTTTCATGGCTCACTTTAGACCAAAGAATAACAGTTACTTTAAGCACTATGATATATAAAACAACAACAATAAAAATGCCTATTTATCTATTTAATCAATTAGTGTATTGTAACTCAGTGCACAATCATAACACCAGAAAGGCAAATAACGGTCACATAATGACCCCCTATCCAAAAACGAATTTTATGAAGAAAACCGTCCTGTATAGAGCTTGTGTCATCTAGAATAACATTCCCATTGAAGTTCGTCAGATTTGTAATAAGCTGTCATTTAAAAGAAGTCTAAGGTGCTATGTGTTGATGTAGGTTTTTATATATTTTCTTTTTTCTTGATTATGATAATTGTAAATGTATTTTTCGCCTTGTCATGAATTGAAATTAGAAGATTGTATGTATGTACATGTGTATGTCTTTATGCATGTATGTATATATATATGAAATGTGTATATGATAACTGTGATGATTGAAATGTTGTTGTTGTAATGTAAATTTTTAGAATGGACCCCAGGAAGACTAGCTGACTGTACAGACTTTCAGCTAATGGGATCCTTAAAAATAAACAAATAAATAAACGCGCAGGGATGTTTTGTTGCTGCGTCGACCTGAATCGACCAACACACGCCGGGGTTAAAATTCAAAATAGTTAAACTTTTTATTTGTAAAATAGCAAATCGTGTTGTATCTGAAGGGCAACGTTGAAACAAGCGGCTAGCGTCGCGCATTCCGCGTCCTGTCTGAAAGGCGCTTAACGCATTTGACACTTTTCACATGCTCTCCCACAGATAAAAATCACAAAGCAAAGAGCACACTGACACCAACAGACTACTAATATTAGGGCCTACCTAATATCCAAATGAGTCAATATTGAATTAAGACTGAAGTCAAATCCAAGAATTTAATTGAATAATACAAACAGTAAACTACCAGTCATTGTACCATGTAAACATTGCAACATGTTGTCTCTAAACTTGAAACAATTCGGTGGAGTTACCATATGTTTTGAAAATCACAATTACACATTGTGATGTAAGTTGTTTTTTTTTTTGTTTTTTTTTAGAGACCGACAATGCATCTGTTTTTCTTGAGCATTAAAATATCGTGATAATACCGCATACCGTGATAAAAGCTCAATCAATTAACAGCAGCATGAAAATTTGAGACCGGCACATGCCTTGAAACCTTATAGTGAAGTGTTAACATTTTGTTCTTTTGGGACAATGAGAATAAAACAATTGCTACTACAATTTACTTAAAAATATTTAATTGGGCCAACGACACGGTTTGATAAACTACGTTTTTCCATTGGCTCAACACATTATTTCTGATTGACCCTATGTTAACAGACTGGCCACAATTAATAAAATTCAATTCACAAAAATTCAGTTACACCAATTGAAAAACTTAGATGTGACTTAGTAGTCACTAGAAAATTTTGAGCTGGAGAGGTTTGAATTTTTTTACAGTGTCTGACTAATTGTTCTGGGTAATTTCAGCAGAAAGGCAGCTCAAGTATTCTCAGTCAGGGGTCTAATTAGGTTCTCATTTTGTTTGCTGTGCAATGAAGCGCCCAGTTTCAGTTAGTTCCTTGTTCTGCATTGTTTGTTGTGAGTGTTTATGTTGGCTGTGTTTCAATCTCCTGTCTTTCCTTTTGAGTTTCAAATTAAAGAAGGTTTTAACCATTCCTTGTCTTCGTAGGCTATTGACTACAGCCAACCATGACGGAATGCAGAACCCAAAGACAAAAATGGCTGAAGATCACCTCCTCTCCCTCTGTCAAGAACTTGCCTCCCTGGCTCCCTGATCCTGTATTGCCGGTACCACCCTTGAAGCTTTCTCTTCTGCACTTTTCCAGCCTCCATGGCACCATTTGGCATGGTAAATGATAACTGAATGATAATAATGTCCATATCAACTGTCCTACCCACAACCATAAACACGCTTGCCAAAGCCACATAGTTTACCGTGATCATGTTGATATGAGAATATACTGAAAGGAAAGTGTAACTAAGTTCATTAAATACATTCGGAATATGCACACATCCATTCTTAATCTTATGCCTAATATGCTGAAAACGGCACTGGGTGAGTTTGTTTGCATGCCTGTACAGTATTGTACAGTTAGCTAGATACATTTTTTATATTTTAAATTCATGCTTGGCTTCTGTAAACTAATACCTGCCGCCTTGGATTTTAATTGGCCAATCTCAGTCATTGTCATTGACGAGTGCTGTTTGACCACTGATTGGCTCAGGTGAGATGAGTCAGTTTTCTTGACATGGTACAGTCTTCCCAAAACCAAAGTACAGTTATTATTTATTTTACAAATTTTATTATACACCATGAATACTGGGGTACAAAAAAAACGGCTTGGGCATTGGGCTTGGTTACCCAGGGCGGTCGCTAGAGGGGGAAAAGGTTGTGATGATTTCAATGGGGGGGAACCTAATCCAACAGCAACAACCCCAGCTCCAGCCCTGCGTTTACTTCATTGGTGGGTGTACGGTCATGAGAAAAGAAGGATGTGAGACTTGCAGGAAATGTTAAAATCCACAATAGTTTATAAAAGGAAGTTTGTTTCAAATGGTTAAGATACAAGTCACAGATACATTTGAGAAAGGTTTATCGTTTGTGTAAAATCATGGCTTTTCTCCTGAGTACCCTAGGTAAGTTTTTTTTAGGAAACATGAGTCGATTTTGGATACGAAACCTGTGTTGGCTCTTTAAATTATTCTAGGGAGTAGGATTCTTTCAAAACACTTCTGCTTTGCCAGTCATAATATATTTTTAATGTTTTTGAAACATTGACAAATCTGATGTAATAATGTTGCACATTATACAGTGACTAAATTGAGCAGCATTAATTCTGTACATTAGTTTATAGCTAAACTATATCAGGATGAACATTACAGTTAAACAGCCTAATGTAATAAAAAAATCAGTAAGACAGCAGATTGTTACATTTCTACAGTAAAACCATATTGAGATTTATTCCAAATATTTTTCTTTTCCAATTTACTGTGTGAACTTAGTGATCTGAATATTGAGATCAGGCCTGCTGGCTACACAAAAAAAAAAATCATTTTAAAATAATTATTTTGGAGTTTACAGGAGTGACAACCACATTACATAACCGAACTCACACCTGTACATTTTCTGGACTCACAACCGCATTTTTGCAGAAGATCTGCTGTGTGAACGCAACTGTACTGGAAAACTAGTTTTCTGTAACGGCATAAATGGAAGAGGACAGCATATTCAAGACTCCCTAATGTTGTTGTCAATCACACTGTTTGTGTTGCTATCAAAAACGCTGACAGGGAGAGCGTAGCCGGTGAGCAGTCATCCTGAAAACTTGGGTAAATTGAAAAACTTACTGATACAGAGAATTGTTTAGCTAGAAAAAACAAGGAAGAAAAGTATCTAAAGGTATGTCTTTTGAATTGATCTGCTCAGGTGGAGTTTTCAGGTGCTCCAGATCTGTCAGTGGCCAGCAATAGGGTGTCAGGTGAAGAGGGCGGCAATGTTACCGTCCAATGTCTTTACAGTGACAAACTTATAGATGAGGAAAAAAAATGGTGCAGAAGTGGAGATTTGCGCTCTTGTCAAACGGCTCGTAGCGGTGCAGCGCTAAACCAAGGCAAACACAGGCAAACCAAGCAAATGCTTAGGCCCCAAGACAACGACTGTTTAAGAATAAAATGCAACGACAAACTGTGAGCGCCCCTTTTATAGTCAATGCCGTAAAGTGCAATGACACTGTTGTCAGAATCCCCCTCAGTAGTCGCTGACAGCAGCCAGCCAACCACGCCATCTCTGCTGCCGGTAAAGTACAAACCTCCTCGACAGTCATCATGAAGCGGAATTATGCTTGAGCAAGCCAGAAAAGAAAGAAGAGAAAGGAAGAGGAGGATAAGAAAAAGACAAGATAGTGGTAAAGTGATAAATTACACTGCATAAAAATAACTCTACTTGTCTTGTACATATGGTGTACATATTTTGCAGCAGGTAACGTTGGGCTATAGCAAAAATATGTTTATGTTAGCTTAGCTACCTGCCTGACGGCAAATGCTGCTTGTAACGAACAGTTAGTGCAATTCTTTTTCTGTTTATCGTATTTAATGACATGACATTGCTGTAGCTTTGTAATAGGTTTTGATGAAAGTGGCATGCTATACTAACTATGATCATTACCAATGGGGGTTAGGAAAACCACACCAAATTCTGTGCATCAAACATTAGCTTGGGATGTTTTTAAGCATTGGTAGTGAAAGCAGCATCCCTTCCCTTCTAATATCAAAATATGGAAATGCGAACATATCTTTAATTTTTCTGCAACACTTTATAATGTAACCATCATGAATAGATGGTTAATTGCTGGTTATCTTCTTTTGTGCTCAGCAGAAGAAACAAACTGGTTGAAACAACTTGAGTGTGAGTAAATGATGACAGAATTTTCATTTTTAAATTATCCCTTTAACAGAAATTAACTGAGTTTGTCCTGTTGGACATGACACACAGCAATACTGTCCTGTGTCACTTGTGCCCATTGCTCTGAGACATGTTTTCAGCGTCCTAAGCGCACTGACACTTCTTTCAGTCCAGCAGATGGGACTGGGATGACAAGGTTTCAATTTTATCAAACAATGTTATTTTTCATGTTTTATGGGGAATTTCCATAGACATAATGATTTTTATACTGTACAAACTGTGTATCCCCCTCCCACACTAACCCTATCACAGATAACTTTCTGCATTTTCAACAAACATCACGTAGTCTGATTTATAAGCCGTTTAAAAAACAAAATTCCTGACCAGGATTTCGGATATTACCATCTTTATGGGGATATTTTGATCCTATAAATTAATGTAGAGTTACATATACACAACACACACACACTCTCTCTCTCTCTCTCTCTCTCACACACACACTCTCTCTCTCTCTCTCTCTCTCACACACACACATGCTCAGTCACATACACACTCTCTCTCTCACTCACACGCTTATTCACATACACGCTCTCTCTCTCAAACACACATCCCGCGATTGTCTTACAGTAGGCTATATTGTAAAAACGGCTGTCCCCAAAATCAATATTTGACGCGATTTGCCCCGTATTCTTGAGCAGAAAACTGTTGATTTTTCCCTCATGGCTTACCGCATCTGGGTTTCCTAATTCCTTCGGATGAGTTTTGCCGCTTCGCATGCCAAATGTAACAGCCTCTCACAAGTTAGAAAGAAAACACAAAGCCAATCAGTTTCACGATGTTCAGGAGGCGGGACTCAGATCTATTAAACGTTTGTGTGATTGACCTTATGCACAGCTGCACTACTTCCTGAACTTAAGCCAGCTCCTTGTTTCCTGTCTGCCATCATTGGCCAAACTTGTTTAATTCAGGTGTGTCTGATTATTGTTGCCGTGACTACTGAGGTCAGGCACACCTGAACTAATCAATTTGGCCAATAATGGCCGACAGGAAACAAGGAGCTGGCTTAAGTTCAGGAAGTAGTGCAGCTGTGCATAAAGTCCATTGGCCAATTTTTTGAACGACGACAAGCCGAAATATAAACAAGCCGAAATGAAATGGGAGTTACGAGGCTATTTTTAAAATGTAAGGAGTAGAAAGTACAGATAATTGCGTGAACATGTAAGGAGTAGAAGTAAAAAGTCAGCTGAAACATAATGACTCAAGTAAAGTATAGATACCCAAAATTTCTACTCAAGTAATGTAACGAAGTATTTGTACTTTGTTACATTAGATACGAAGTATTTGTACTGCACTCTGCACACACTTCGGCGAGTGCAGAATGAATGGGAGTCTATGGGGCTAAACGGCTAAATGTGTCTCTTTCACCTGCTTGTCGTCAAATCAACATAGATTTTATTGTTGATTCCGGAAGTTCAATATAGATTATAGGCCAAAAGTCGAATGAACGAGTACTTGTGTCCTTTCGATGTCTTACAGGTTAGGTCGGTGTTGGCCGGAATGCGCTAGCATTCTGCTATTGCGTGACGTCATCACATGTTTGAATGGATTTTTTGAACAGATAAGTGAACTTAAAAATGCAATTTTCAGCTGAGTGTATTATCTTAGCCCTCCCTTTTGAATGCAACTTTCAAATTACTTGACAAAAAATTACATCCTGAGAAAAGTGGATTTCTGGGGGTGAAACCCCATTGACTCCCATTCATTCTGCACTCGACCGCGAGCGCCCCCGCATGGACAGAGACGTGTTACTGCAGCCAGTCCAGAAACTGGAAGTAACCAGCCAGTGCCAATTCTCTTCAATTAGACATTCTCTGCCTATGCTTCTCCATCCATTTACGCTTCTTTCCATAACAGACTTTTACCGTATATGATTTTACAGCAATAAACCGTATTTCATTATCTGATATAATGTTAATTTGCTAACCTTATTAATATCTGTTTTGCACCATTGTAATATACACCGACAGTCAACAATCACAGCAGATATGAAAGTCACATGACTTTCATCAGAGCTCTTCACAAGCAAAGAAAGTTAAATAGAAAGAAGCTGCACAGTGTCACACAAACATTAAAGACCATCATAACATGTTGAAATGTAAAAAATGCAATCAAAATTAATTTAACAACATTAGATGTAACATAAAACTCTAATGTACATGTACATTTTTCTGGTTAGAAAAAAAAACTAAGAAAATTATATAGAAATAGTTATTTAAAATACATCAAAATAAAATACATCAAATGTGAAGTGTCACACAGGGAATTGTGGGAATGTCAATTTATGTTTTTTCACTGTAAATTTTACAATGACTTGTTCTTTTTCTCTTCCAAAAACTGTAAATCTAATGGTATTTTACTGTAAAATTACATTGAATGTACCATTATATACGTCACAGTTATTTTCTGTATATAGTAAGGAAACTTTCTGTTAACCAATTAACACTTTTTCACTGTAGCATTTCAACCTCTAGTCTTTTACCGTCAAAATCATGATAATTTTTTACAGTGTTGTGTACATCATAATATAAGATGTATACACAGAGGAAAAAAGCACAATGACAAGGTTAAATATCTTTGAATAATTCATCATAATACATAAAAAATGCATTTTTTGTTTGCTATTTATAAGCCCGAGGGATTAAAGAAGAGTTCAATTTAAACAAGAAAACAATGGAGATTTAAGTGATTTTTGCTTGTGGGTGAACATTTTTTGATATGAACATTCAAATGATAAAATAATATCTTTAAGGATACAACTGTGGGTCAGTCTCATTAGTGGGTTAAAAATATAAGAACTTGAATCAACCCATAATTTATTGGTTACACTACAATCACAAAATAAATAGCCAGCTGTTTCTTCAACCACAAAATGAGCAAGTCTCGTCAATATAAAGATATTTTACAGGTAGATGAATTAAAGTTGTTGCACTTGTGAGAACGTCGTACTGTATGTCACATGATAGCATCAACATGCCGGATGATGTACGGATCGCATTCATACTTAACCAGATCAGGCTTACCTCTTTTACCTCTTTTTTTCATATTTTAAAATCTACTTCAGTTTTGACTGAAAAGTGTGCTTGCATTATACTAGAAAATTATATAACAATATTCCATGTACCCTGACAATCCCAGTACAATTGGCAGGTTCACTTGTACAAACCAGTTGAACTTGAACCACTTGGCTTTTGTGTTTTGTCTGTCAAACAGGTTTTTTCAGATGTTTGCCAATATAATTATCTTTCTCTAATAAATGATAAATGAGCTCATTGAGAAAAGTCCTTAGTACCTTGTCACTGTGCCATCTCATCTGTAAGATATTTCATAGGTGCAAACTCACCTTTGTAATCATAGTACACAAGCAGAATATGTATTACATTCTACAGAAAAAACAAACATTTTTGATTTTGTTCTTTGAACCATTTTAATGCCCGCCCCAAGTAGGTATAAAATAACATAATTTTCCATACATTTTATAATGGTTTATGAATCTAATGCTGGTCAGTCAGCATCCTCTTTAAGAGAGGATTTGGATTTAACCCCTTAACTGTCACCCCCCCTTTTTGAGAATGGGGGTTAAATGCTCTATTCACACTTAAATGGTTGTAATTCAAGAATGCTTTGGAATATATACCCAAGTTTGGTCTTGTTTTAAAGAAAACACTCACAGATTATTGCTGAAGTGAAAACACTTCAAAAAATGAAAGTATGAAAAAGTTATGGAAGTTTTAATTCACAGTAAATCAAATATACTGTACTATATATTTTTTTATTTTATATAAAATATATATTTTACAAAATATTTTTACTCTAAAATTACTATAAAATCAAAGCCATAAATCTAACCAAGTTATGTTCCAAATTTGAAGTTGATATCACAAAAATTGAAGTTCCCATGAGATTTTTTTTAGGCGTAGTACCAAAAATAGCCACCGGGTGCCATTGAATTCCATTGAATTTAGTTGTGTACATTCTGCCTTAACAAATTAATACATTTCTGTCCAAATATCAATTTTGTCACAAAATTTGGAACCTTGAGACTCAGACCTTTCTGACAATATGGGTTTTGTCAAGATTAGAAAAGGTTTTGATAATAAATTATGAGATATAATGATACCCAAAAGGGGAGGAGCCTGATAAAATAAGTACCGTTTCTATGGTAACGCAACTTTCAATTATAAAACAGTTTTCACAGGATGAATTCTGAGTTTGTAAGCTTTCAAATGATACCTCATTTATGATAACTACTAAAATATGTGATATAATAAAAAAGGTGATAAAAAATATTATTATATTTTAGAGGATAATATATACATATATATTATAATTTTTAGAGGATAATGTTATACTATACTTTTTATTTTTTATTGAAAAATACTAGATTATATGTTTTATTATTAACTTTTAGCATAAAAACGGAAGTTTCAATGATTAAAAGTGGGTGTATCAACTTTTTGTGACAAAGGTCAGACCTCCTGATATGATGCAGATTTTTTTAGGTGCACTCTTGTCATAAATTCATTAATTACTCTTCCTACATAATTTGTAACACAAAACAGGGGCAGAATATTTATTTAGAAGTCTTAGACCTTTCCAACAATATATAATTTGTCATAATTCGATTAGGATTTAATAGAAATATAGTGAAGTAAAGTTAGGCGTCCCGGTACCGGGACGGTGACAGTTAAGGGGTTAAAAATGGATTTAAAATGACATTTTAAATGTCCCTCTAACCCCAGTACCAGCTGTTGATATCTTTGACCACTGTGTAGTGCTTATTCTTTTTAATATGGTCACAAACCCGACAGGCATGGGCAAGACCGAATGATGTTCGCTTTGAAATAAAATGCTTTCTCCAGGTGAAGTACTGCCTGTACAAGTCCTCGTTTTGATCCATGAGTTTCAGATGATCAGCCAGTTCTTTTGGGGATGGAAAGTCATCCACATGGATGAAGGCTTCACTTGGTATGAACTGCTCATAGTTCTCTCTCGGTGGACCAATAACGACAGGAACGGTACCAATCCTAAGAGGGTTGAACACCTTCTCAGTTATGTAGTCTCTGTGAATGGAATTCTCAAACGACAAGTAGAATTTGCAAGTGTGCATCAAATTTATATAATCATCATTACTCATTGGTTTGTTGAAGTGTCCTCCATAGGCATCTACATTAATGTATTTCACTAACTCATTAAAGTATTGTGAACGCCTAAAGTTTGGATTATAGTGACTTACTACCCAGCAAACTAATTTATCCTTCTTCGGGATAGTGTAATTTTTCTCTTCCTCTGTGGCCTCTGAGAGCCAACCGTAAGGTACAGGAATATCTGAATCGCGGCGGTAACTTGAAGTCAGATTAAACAGATCCTTTAGCGGGGGATGTAGAGCTGAATTAGTTGGAGACTCCATATTCCACCATATCCACTTCTGGTAGGCAGGTCGTGGAAGTTTCGGCATGTTGGATAAATCCCCACTGATATCTCTATGATGAATCATAACCCCGTGTGCTTGGTTATACAGACTTCTGTCATCTGTTAAACGACAGCCATGGATATTGTAAGCCGAACTGCAGGGTCCTAAGCCAAAGCTAACACCAAAAGGCCACATCCAGATCAATATAATGGTTTCTGGTTCTTCTTTCTCAGCAGTAGTCAAGGATTTTGATGCAGATGTTGTCATCAGGGATTTATCCACAGGGATATTCACAGTGCATGTGAAGTTCTGCATCTTAAGAACAACGAGGCATGTGTTTGTGCTGATGTTATTTATCCGGCCAGGACAACTGAACAAGTTTATGGGTGAATATTTGAATTTCGCTGGTGTGAGGTAAGACATATAGACTGTAAAACATACCAACACAAACAAGGCAAATAATATGCTCCGTTTGGTTTTGGAAGGAGTTGCTGACATCATTTTGTATGTTGACATTCACTAATGCAGGGAAGAAGATAGAGCATGCATTAATAATTGGCTTAAAATATCGATAAAACCTGTTTCTTTCTTCTGTTGAACACAAAAGATATTGACGAATGTTACTAACCAGACTGTATTGATTGCCGTAGTGTTTTAAGGCTATCGTCAACTGTTTGGTTACCAGGATTCTTCAAAATACCTTTTGTTTGATTTAAAGGGATATCCACCCAAAAATGAAAGTTCTGTTATCACTTACTCGCCCTCAAGTTATTGCAAACCTGTATGAATGTCTTTCTTCTACTGAACACAAAGGCAGATAATTTAAAGAACGTTTGGAACCAAATCGTTCCAGTTGTTTGGCACCTTTGACTTCCTTAGTATTGTTTTTTGTGTTTGTTTTTTTTGACAATGGTGGCAAAGTTTCAATCGTTCTTCAAAATATCCTCCTTTGTGTTCAGCAGAAGAAAGAAACACAAACAGGTTTGCGAATGTCAAAAATCCATGTCAAGTGACCTTTAAGGTTTTAACAGGAAACAAACAGAAATAATGGTTGAAGATAAGTTATATAAACCCCATTAAAATGACAGCAATTGTTTTTTTCAGCAATTTACTTGTACATTCTATAGTATCATAGTTTTTTTTTTCTTCTTTTATTTACTCAATTACTTTTTGTTGCAGGTCTAATCTGACGTAGCCTATAAATCGAATTAACCTAAAAAATATGCTGGTCTTATACGTTTCAATTTTACTAATTAAGTAATTATTGATTCTACATGGTAAAATTTAATATACACTGCAAAAAATAAAATAAACATGTTGTAAAACATTCTTTGACAACTTCCTTGTTTCCATCCTTTAACTGTCATAATATTTTTTAATACTACATAAATGACATATGTAAAGTATCTGAACTACTCAAATTTGTATTATTTGCTGATGACACAAACATCTTTATTTCGGGTCAGAATTTACAGCAACTCCTGGACTTAATCACTTCAGAATTCATAAAAATAAAACAGTGGTTTGACACTAATAAGTTATCTTTAAATTTTAGCAAAACTAAATTCATGATATTTGGTAATTGTAAGTCAAACAATCAAGTTCAGCTACAGATCGAGGATGTAAATATAGAACGAGTACATGAAATGAAATTCCTTGGAGTGATTATAGACGACAGGATTTGCTGGAAATCTCACATTAAACATATCCAAACAAAATTGTCTAGAAGTATCTCAGTATTGGCTAAAGCTAAGCACATTCTAAATTACAGATCACTCCACATTTTGTACTGTTCACTCGTGTTACCGTATTTAAATTACTGTGTAGAGGTTTGGGGTAACACATATCAAAATTCATTGCAATCCTTATTTATGCTTCAAAAAAAGAGCAATTAGAAGTATTCATAACACAGGATATTTGGAACACACCAACACATTATTTTTACAGTCTAAAGCACTAAAATTAATTAATCTAATTGAATTTCAAACAGCAATATTTATGTTTAAGGTTAGGAAAAATGTATTGCCTGGTAGTATACAGAAAAGGTTCTTGGAAAGAGAGGGGTGTTACGACTTAAGGGGAAGGTTAAATTTCAAGACTACCAGTTATCGAACAACTAGGAAAAGTTTCTGTTTGTCTGTCTGTGGTGTTAAGTTGTGGAATAATCTAAATAATGAATTTAAGCAATGTCCAAACATAATTCATTTTAAAAAGATGTTCAAAGAAATTATATTCCAGAGTTACAGAGAAACATAGTGTTAACTTGAGCTTATATTGAATTAACCCGTAGTATAAATATTGTCATGTATCGGGAAACATCCTTATGTGTATAGAACTTCTGAATCAATACTTTCATGGATTATAGATTGATTACTTATTTAGATTTGTTTTTTTTGTTTTTTAGGTATTTGTTTAAATATGGTATAGGGGGGTAGGAGTACATAAGTTTTACTTCTTCCTACTCCTTTTTGCACATGTAAATAGAGGGTTGTTTTTTGTTTTTTTGTTTGTTTGTGTTTTTCTTCAAGTATTGGAAAGTTTGGATTTTTTTTTTACCTTGTTGTTCATTTTTGTTTTTTTTCTTTTAATTAATATTCCTTGTTTCATTGATTAATAACTGTATTTTTATTTATTATTTACATGTTCAAAATAAAGATCTCAAATCAAATCAAATATTTAAGGAAGATCTCAAAAGATTTTTTGTTTTTAATTTAAAAGAAAATTACAGTAGTTTTTTTAACACATATACTGTATCCACATACAAAAATACTCTGACTTACCTGTCTTAGGAAAGTGAAGGCAATCAAAATGATACGTGATTGTTAGGCATATCCTTCGGTAGAGTTCAAACTGGTCCAGTGAGTTTCCAAAACTGTGACACTGCATTATTCACATATCGAAAGGCGAAGGTTTTGTAGGATTGAGACACCCTTAGATTTTTTCATCACTACACAAAAACTATACCCTGGAAATCTAGACACACCCTAGTGGCATCAAAAATAATTTTGCCGCCAGTGTGGTCTAGCAACTCTCTGTTGGCTTTTAAAGTGGAAAAATCAAACTCTGGTCAGGCCAATCACATCGTGTATAGAGTTGGTGGGCGGGCTTAACACTGACGGCAGAGTTTTGACGGTTCTGCGCCGTGATTTTCCATTGGTGATTTCCCTGCTACTTGAAAACAAACAAGATTCTCCTGGCGAACAGCAGTCTTTCGAATTTACTTTGGCCGCGGCTCTGGACGACTTGGGGTTAAGAGAATGTCACTTAAGTTATTCTTAAAAAAGGAAGATGTGTTCGGAGTTTTGACGAACGGATACAGCAAAAGTTCAATATATCGGCTAGCTCTGCTGGTGGAAAAACACATTGGATTCACTCAGCCACAGCAGTTCGTTGCTCTGGTTGTGGCGCTATCCTATGGCGTGCAGAGGGATATTGATAGACAACCGTTTATCCCGCCCCTCAGATTGTGAGTTCCCAGACCTAACATCTTGATGTAGGTCTGGCTTGCCAGAATACAAAAACTATGCTGAAAAGAGGTGATTTTTCACATGGTATTTCTTTTGCTTCTGTACTAAAATATCATAAATCAATAATATCTATAAGTGTATTTTTTTTTTTACAATTCACTCATAAACATAAGGTGCATTTTTGTCTCAACTGTACCCTCGAGTACAGTTGATACAGTATTGTACCATAGGTGCCGATTCTGCCGGTGATTTTGGGTTCTGACATTGTTGCAGCACCTCTCTTCTCAGTCTGTCAGTAACGGTCTGTTTAGTTCCCTTCTCTATGAAGCCCCTCCTTCTGAAAAGAGCACTGTGATCTGATTGGTCGGCTGTTTTGTCAACCACTTTCAGTGTGTTTCGTAAATGTCCTGCCACTTACTATAACTGCAAGTTTCATCACACTACTAACTGATCTAATCCTCCCTTGTATAGTCCCCCCGAATCCGTAATTTTTTTACAATTAAAAGGTACGGCGTTATATCGTCAGTCAATCATGATGAAACACCCATTTAGAGTGAAGAATGTCCGCCAGCGAGTTGAGAGATTTGTGCTCGCGCATTACTTGTTTATGCTCTCGACGTTCATAAAAATTGGTTAAAATTGTAGCTACAGTTCAGACACCCATTATGTGACATTATTTACAAGCCGTTTTATTGACGTCTTTCCACGGTTGAAACCTTATAGTGAAGTGTTAACATTTTGTTCTTTTGGGACAGTGAGAATAAAACAATTGCTACTACAATTTACTTAAAAATATTTAATTGGAACAATGACATGGTTTGACAAACTAACATTTTTCCATTGGCTCAACACATTATTTCTGATTGACCCTATGTTAACAGACTGGCCACAATTAATAAAAGTCAATTCACAAAACATCAGTTTGGCCAATTAAAAAACTTAGATGTGACCAGTGACTAAAAATTTTGAGCCAGAGAGGTTTGAATTTTTTTACAGTGTCTGACAAATTGTTGTGGGTAATTTCTGACATTGCCGTTACCTCCCTGGCTCTCTGAACCTGTATTTCCGGTACCACCCTTGAAGCTTTCTCTTCTGCCCTTTTCCAGACTCCATGGCGCCATTTGGCATGGTAAATGATAACTGAATGCTAAAAATTTCCATATCAACTGTCCAACCCACAACATATAAACACGCTTGTTAAAGCCACATGGTTTACCATGATCATCTGACGATGATATGAGAATTTACTGGAAGGCTACGGGAAAGTGTAACTAAGTTCATTAAATACATTTGGAATATGCACACATCCATTCTTAATCTTATGCCTAATATGCTGAAAACGGTGCTGGGTGAGTTTGTTTGCATCCCTGTACAGTATTGTACAGTTAGCTAGATACATTTTTCATATCACTTTTTGACCATTAAACTGAAGCACCGGTCTGAAATTCATGCTTGGCTTCTGTAAACGAATAGCCGCCTTTGATTTTAATTGGCCATCTCAGTCCTTTTGACATTGATGAGTGCTGTTTGACCACTGCATTTTATTATACACCACAAATACTATGGTACAAAAATACCGGCTTGGGCATTGGGCTTGGTTACCCAGGGCGGTCGCTAGAGGGGAAAAAGGTTGTGATGATTTCAGTGGGGGGGAACCTAATCCAACAGCAACAACCCCAGCTCTGGCCCTACGCTTAACTCATTGGTGGGTGTACGGTCATGAGAAAAGAAGGATGTGAGACTTGCAGGAAATGTTGAAATCCACAATAGTTTTTAAAAGGAAGTTTGTTTCAAATGGTTAAGATACAAGTCACAGATACATGTGAGGAAGGTTTATCATTTTTGTAAAATCCCTGATTAAATCATGGCTTTTCTGCTGAGTACCCTAGTGCTGCTTTTAGGAGTCCAAGGTAAGTCCTTTTAGGAAACATAAGTCAATTTTGTATACGAAACCTGTGCTGGTTCTTTGAATTATTCTAGGGAGTAGGATTCTTTCAAAACACTTCTGCTTTGTCAGTCATAAAAATATATATTTTTAATGTTTTTGAAACATTCATAAATCTGATGTAATAACGTTGGACATTATATAATGACTAAAATGAACAGCATTAATTATGTACTTCATCAGTTCATACATTAGTTTGTATCTAAACTATATCAGGAAGAACATTACAGTTAAACAGTCTAATGTAATAAAACAATTGGTAAGACAGCAGATTGTTACATTTCTACAGTAAAACCATATTGGGATTTATTCCAAATTGAACAAAAAATTGCCAAGTTAAATTTCAACATCAATTCTCTGACGTGCAAGTGATTTTTTTCGTAATCATGCTCGCCTGACTTTGCAACCCAAAAATTTCCGATGTTCCCTCTCACCAGACCGGCTCTTTTTCTTCAGTGTATTCACTCAGAAATAAGGAAGCTTCCAAGAGCTTCACTGACAGGCCTACTGGCTACACAATCATTTTAAAATAAATTTTTTGTCGCTTAAATACCTTTAACCCCCTCAGACCTGAATTATGTTTCAAGTTTCTGAAAAGTATAAAAGTACATTTTCCCAGCTCATGAGGTTTCTATAAATGAAAACTAATGAAAAAAAAATTATATAATTGCTTTCATTGCGATTTTTTTTTTTTTGTCCTTTCCATTGGACATCAGGTCAAAACAGATGTGCCAACATGAAATAAATGAATAAACATAAAATTTGTTGGTCTATACTTTAAGCTTTTTCTCAAGGTCAAAAAAATTCCAGCAGTATACCATTTCAACTATAATTGCTGAAATTGGACAGAATCCCACCGGCAATCTATTGAGTGTTGTGATTCAGACAGTTTATTTGATGGACATTTTATAATTAAAGTTCCCTGTCATGATGAAAACCATTTATCTGCACTCTGCTTGGTCCCCTGAGTCCGTGGCACCAAGCGCCATCCCATAATTCCACCGTCCACAAACCCACTAGTTTTATAATGGCATAAATGCTACATGGGATCTTAATATCTCAGCTCTGGAAGGGTCTAGAGCCTCCATTTTTGTACTCGGGTCTAAGTCCCATGGCCCTCGATCAGAATCCAGAGTTTCAAGAAGATTGGAGAAACTCATTTTTTTCGCAGTTGCTCTGATCTTCTTGAAACTCTGGATTCTGATAGAGGGCCATGAGACTTAGACCTGAGTGCAAAAATGGAGGCTCTAGACCCTTCCAGAGCTGAGATATGGACATCCCACGTTTTTGCACTCAGGTCTAAGTCTCATGGCCCTCTATCAGAATTTGGGAAGATTGGAGAAACTTAATTTTTCGCCCAAAAAAAAAAACGTAAGGGGTACCACTGTCGTTTTTTTTTCGGGCCGAATTTTTGAGTTTCGATATCTCAGCTCTGGAAGGGGCTAGAGCCTCCATTTTTGCACTCAGGTCTAAGTCTCATGGCCCTCTATCAGAATCCAGAGTTTTGGGAAGATTGGAGAAACTTAATTTTTCGCCCAAAAAAAAAAAACGTAAGGGGTACCACTGTCGTTTTTTTTTTCGGGCCGAATTTTTGAGTTTCGATATCTCAGCTCTGGAAGGGGCTAGAGCCTCCATTTTTGCACTCAGGTCTAAGTCTCATGGCCCTCTATCAGAATCCAGAGTTTTGGGAAGATTGGAGAAACTTAATTTTTCGCCCCAAAAAAAAAATGTAAGGGGTACCACTGTCGTTTTTTTTTCGGGCCGAATTTTTGAGTTTCGATATCTCAGCTCTGGGAGGGGCTAGAGCCTCCATTTTTGCACTCAGGTCTAAGTCTCATGGCCCTCTATCAGAATCCAGAGTTTTGGGAAGATTGGAGAAACTTAATTTTTCGCCCAAAAAAAAAAAACGTAAGGGGTACCACTGTCGTTTTTTTTTCGGGCCGAATTTTTGAGTTTCGATATCTCAGCTCTGGAAGGGGCTAGAGCCTCCATTTTTGCACTCAGGTCTAAGTCTCATGGCCCTCTATCAGAATCCAGAGTTTTGGGAAGATTGGAGAAACTTAATTTTTCGCCCAAAAAAAAAAACATAAGGGGTACCACTGTCGTTTTTTTTTTCGGGCCGAATTTTTGAGTTTCGATATCTCAGCTCTGGAAGGGGCTAGAGCCTCCATTTTTGCACTCAGGTCTAAGTCTCATGGCCCTCTATCAGAATCAAGAGTTTTGGGAAGATTGGAGAAACGTAATTTTTCACCCAAAAAAAACAAAAAACGTAAGGGGTACCACTGTCGTTTTTTTTTTCGGACCGAATTTTTGAGTTTCGATATCTCAGCTCTGGAAGGGGCTAGAGCCTCCATTTTTGCACTCAGGTCTAAGTCTCATGGCCCTCTATCGGAATCCAGAGTTTTGGGGAGATTGGAGAAACTTAATTTTTCGCCCAAAAAAAAAAACGTAAGGGGTACCACTGTCGTTTTTTTTTCGGCCCGAATTTTTGAGTTTCGATATATCAGCTCTGGAAGGGGCTAGAGCCTCCATTTTTGCACTCAGGTCTAAGTCTCATGGCCCTCTATCAGAATCCAGAGTTTTGGGAAGATTGGAGAAACTTAATTTTTCGCCCAAAAAAAAAAACGTAAGGGGTACCACTGTCGTTTTTTTTTTCGGGCCGAATTTTTGAGTTTCGATATCTCAGCTCTGGAAGGAGCTAGAGCCTCCATTTTTGCACTCAGGTCTAAGTCTCATGGCCCTCTATCAGAATTTGGGAAGATTGGAGAAACTTAATTTTTCGCCCAAAAAAAAAAAACGTAAGGGGTACCACTGTCGTTTTTTTTCGGGCCGAATTTTTGAGTTTCGATATCTCAGCTCTGGAAGGGGCTAGAGCCTCCATTTTTGCACTCAGGTCTAAGTCTCATGGCCCTCTATCAGAATCCAGAGTTTTGGGAAGATTGGAGAAACTTAATTTTTCGCCCAAAAAAAAAAACGTAAGGGGTACCACTGTCGTTTTTTTTTCGGGCCGAATTTTTGAGTTTCGATATCTCAGCTCTGGAAGGGGCTAGAGCCTCCATTTTTGCACTCAGGTCTAAGTCTCATGGCCCTCTATCAGAATTTGGGAAGATTGGAGAAACTTAATTTTTCGCCCCAAAAAAAAAAACGTAAGGGGTACCACTGTCGTTTTTTTTTCGGGCCGAATTTTTGAGTTTCGATATCTCAGCTCTGGAAGGGGCTAGAGCCTCCATTTTTGCACTCAGGTCTAAGTCTCATGGCCCTCTATCAGAATTTGGGAAGATTGGAGAAACTTAATTTTTCGCCCAAAAAAACCCCGTAAGGGGTACCACTGTCGTTTTTTTTCGGGCCGAATTTTTGAGTTTCGATATCTCAGCTCTGGAAGGGGCTAGAGCCTCCATTTTTGCACTCAGGTCTAAGTCTCATGGCCCTCTATCAGAATTTGGGAAGATTGGAGAAACTTAATTTTTCGCCCAAAAAAAAAAGGTAAGGGGTACCACTGTCGTTTTTTTTTCGGGCCGAATTTTTGAGTTTCGATATCTCAGCTCTGGAAGGGGCTAGAGCCTCCATTTTTGCACTCAGGTCTAAGTCTCATGGCCCTCTATCAGAATCCAGAGTTTTGGGAAGATTGGAGAAACTTAATTTTTCGCCCAAAAAAAAAAAAACGTAAGGGGTACCACTGTCGTTTTTTTTTCGGGCCGAATTTTTGAGTTTCGATATCTCAGCTCTGGAAGGGGCTAGAGCCTCCATTTTTGCACTCAGGTCTAAGTCTCATGGCCCTCTATCAGAATCCAGAGTTTTGGGAAGATTGGAGAAACGTAATTTTTCGCCCAAAAAAAAAAAACGTAAGGGGTACCACTGTCGTTTTTTTTTTCGGGCAGAATTTTTGAGTTTCGATATCTCAGCTCTGGAAGGGGCTAGAGCCTCCATTTTTGCACTCAGGTCTAAGTCTCATGGCCCTCTATCAGAATCCAGAGTTTTGGGAAGATTGGAGAAACTTAATTTTTCGCCCAAAAAAAAAAAGGTAAGGGGTACCACTGTCGTTTTTTTTTCGGCCCGAATTTTTGAGTTTCGATATCTCAGCTCTGGAAGGGGCTAGAGCCTCCATTGTTGCACTCAGGTTTAAGTCTCATGGCCCTCTATCGGAATCCAGAGTTTTGGGGAGATTGGAGAAACTTAATTTTTCGCCCAAAAAAAAAAAACATAAGGGGTACCACTGTCGTTTTTTTTTCGGCCCGAATTTTTGAGTTTCGATATCTCAGCTCTGGAAGGGGCTAGAGCCTCCATTTTTGCACTCAGGTCTAAGTCTCATTGCCCTCTATCGGAATCCAGAGTTTTGGGAAGATTGGAGAAACTTAATTTTTCGCCCAAAAAAAAAAAACGTAAGGGGTACCACTGTCGTTTTTTTTTCGGGCCAAATTTTTGAGTTTCGATATCTCAGCTCTGGAAGGGGCTAGAGCCTCCATTTTTGCACTCAGGTCTAAGTCTCATGGCCCTCTATCAGAATCCAGAGTTTTGGGAAGATTGGAGAAACTTAATTTTTCGCCCAAAAAAAAAAACGTAAGGGGTACCACTGTCGTTTTTTTTTCGGGCCGAATTTTTGAGTTTCGATATCTCAGCTCTGGAAGGGGCTAGAGCCTCCATTTTTGCACTCAGGTCTAAGTCTCATGGCCCTCTATCAGAATCCAGAGTTTTGGGAAGATTGGAGAAACTTAATTTTTCGCCCAAAAAAAAAAACGTAAGGGGTACCACTGTCGTTTTTTTTTCGGCCCGAATTTTTGAGTTAGGATATCTCAGCTCTGGAAGGGGCTAGAGCCTCCATTTTTGCACTCAGGTCTAAGTCTCATGGCCCTCTATCAGAATCCAGAGTTTTGGGAAGATTGGAGAAACTTAATTTTTCGCCCAAAAAAAAAAACGTAAGGGGTACCACTGTCGTTTTTTTTTCGGGCCGAATTTTTGAGTTTCGATATCTCAGCTCTGGAAGGGGCTAGAGCCTCCATTTTTGCACTCAGGTCTAAGTCTCATGGCCCTCTATCAGAATCCAGAGTTTTGGGAAGATTGGAGAAACTTAATTTTTCGCCCAAAAAAAAAAAACGTAAGGGTTACCACTGTCGTTTTTTTTTTCGGGCCGAATTTTTGAGTTTCGATATCTCAGCTCTGGAAGGGGCTAGAGCCTCCATTTTTGCACTCAGGTCTAAGTCTCATGGCCCTCTATCAGAATCCAGAGTTTTGGGAAGATTGGAGAAACTTAATTTTTCGCCCCAAAAAAAAAAATGTAAGGGGTACCACTGTCGTTTTTTTTTCGGGCCGAATTTTTGAGTTTCGATATCTCAGCTCTGGGAGGGGCTAGAGCCTCCATTTTTGCACTCAGGTCTAAGTCTCATGGCCCTCTATCAGAATCCAGAGTTTTGGGAAGATTGGAGAAACTTAATTTTTCGCCCAAAAAAAAAAAACGTAAGGGGTACCACTGTCGTTTTTTTTTCGGGCCGAATTTTTGAGTTTCGATATCTCAGCTCTGGAAGGGGCTAGAGCCTCCATTTTTGCACTCAGGTCTAAGTCTCATGGCCCTCTATCAGAATCAAGAGTTTTGGGAAGATTGGAGAAACGTAATTTTTCACCCAAAAAAAAAAAAAAACGTAAGGGGTACCACTGTCGTTTTTTTTTCGGGCCGAATTTTTGAGTTTTGATATCTCAGCTCTAGAAGGGGCTAGAGCCTCCATTTTTGCACTCAGGTCTAAGTCTCATGGCCCTCTATCAGAATCCAGAGTTTTGGGAAGATTGGAGAAACTTAATTTTTCGCCCAAAAAAAAAAAGGTAAGGGGTACCACTGTCGTTTTTTTTTCGGCCCGAATTTTTGAGTTTCGATATCTCAGCTCTGGAAGGGGCTAGAGCCTCCATTTTTGCACTCAGGTCTAAGTCTCATGGCCCTCTATCAGAATCCAGAGTTTTGGGAAGATTGGAGAAACGTAATTTTTCGCCCAAAAAAAAAAAACATAAGGGGTACCACTGTCGTTTTTTTTTCGGCCCGAATTTTTGAGTTTCGATATCTCAGCTCTGGAAGGGGCTAGAGCCTCCATTTTTGCACTCAGGTCTAAGTCTCATTGCCCTCTATCAGAATCCAGAGTTTTGGGAAGATTGGAGAAACTTAATTTTTCGCCCAAAAAAAAAAAACGTAAGGGGTACCACTGTCGTTTTTTTTTCGGGCCAAATTTTTGAGTTTCGATATCTCAGCTCTGGAAGGGGCTAGAGCCTCCATTTTTGCACTCAGGTCTAAGTCTCATGGCCCTCTATCAGAATCCAGAGTTTTGGGAAGATTGGAGAAACTTAATTTTTCGCCCAAAAAAAAAAACGTAAGGGGTACCACTGTCGTTTTTTTTTCGGGCCGAATTTTTGAGTTTCGATATCTCAGCTCTGGAAGGGGCTAGAGCCTCCATTTTTGCACTCAGGTCTAAGTCTCATGGCCCTCTATCAGAATCCAGAGTTTTGGGAAGATTGGAGAAACTTAATTTTTCGCCCAAAAAAAAAAACGTAAGGGGTACCACTGTCGTTTTTTTTTCGGCCCGAATTTTTGAGTTAGGATATCTCAGCTCTGGAAGGGGCTAGAGCCTCCATTTTTGCACTCAGGTCTAAGTCTCATGGCCCTCTATCAGAATCCAGAGTTTTGGGAAGATTGGAGAAACTTAATTTTTCGCCCAAAAAAAAAAACGTAAGGGGTACCACTGTCGTTTTTTTTTCGGGCCGAATTTTTGAGTTTCGATATCTCAGCTCTGGAAGGGGCTAGAGCCTCCATTTTTGCACTCAGGTCTAAGTCTCATGGCCCTCTATCATAATTTGGGAAGATTGAAGAAACTTAATTTTTCGCCCAAAAAAAAAACGTAAGGGGTACCACTGTCGTTTTTTTTTTCGGGCCGAATTTTTGAGTTTCGATATCTCAGCTCTGGAAGGGGCTAGAGCCTCCATTTTTGCACTCAGGTCTAAGTCTCATGGCCCTCTATCAGAATTTGGGAAGATTGGAGAAACTTAATTTTTCGCCCAAAAAAAAAACCGTAAGGGGTACCACTGTCGTTTTTTTTTCGGGCCGAATTTTTGAGTTTCGATATCTCAGCTCTGGAAGGGGCTAGAGCCTCCATTTTTGCACTCAGGTCTAAGTCTCATGGCCCTCTATCAGAATTTGGGAAGATTGGAGAAACTTAATTTTTCGCCCAAAAAAACCCCGTAAGGGGTACCACTGTCGTTTTTTTTTTTCGGGCCGAATTTTTGAGTTTCGATATCTCAGCTCTGGAAGGGGCTAGAGCCTCCATTTTTGCACTCAGGTCTAAGTCTCATGGCCCTCTATCAGAATCCAGAGTTTTGGGAAGATTGGAGAAACTTAATTTTTCGCCCAAAAAAAAAAACGTAAGGGGTACCACTGTCGTTTTTTTTTCGGGCCGAATTTTTGAGTTTCGATATCTCAGCTCTGGAAGGGGCTAGAGCCTCCATTTTTGCACTCAGGTCTAAGTCTCATGGCCCTCTATCAGAATCAAGAGTTTTGGGAAGATTGGAGAAACGTAATTTTTCACCCAAAAAAAAAAAAAACGTAAGGGGTACCACTGTCGTTTTTTTTTCGGGCCGAATTTTTGAGTTTCGATATCTCAGCTCTAGAAGGGGCTAGAGCCTCCATTTTTGCACTCAGGTCTAAGTCTCATGGCCCTCTATCAGAATCCAGAGTTTTGGGAAGATTGGAGAAACTTAATTTTTCGCCCAAAAAAAAAAAGGTAAGGGGTACCACTGTCGTTTTTTTTTCGGCCCGAATTTTTGAGTTTCGATATCTCAGCTCTGGAAGGGGCTAGAGCCTCCATTTTTGCACTCAGGTCTAAGTCTCATGGCCCTCTATCAGAATCCAGAGTTTTGGGAAGATTGGAGAAACTTAATTTTTCGCCCAAAAAAAAAAACGTAAGGGGTACCACTGTCGTTTTTTTTTCGGGCCGAATTTTTGAGTTTCGATATCTCAGCTCTGGAAGGGGCTAGAGCCTCCATTTTTGCACTCAGGTCTAAGTCTCATGGCCCTCTATCAGAATCCAGAGTTTTGGGAAGATTGGAGAAACTTAATTTTTCGCCCAAAAAAAAAAACGTAAGGGGTACCACTGTCGTTTTTTTTTCGGCCCGAATTTTTGAGTTAGGATATCTCAGCTCTGGAAGGGGCTAGAGCCTCCATTTTTGCACTCAGGTCTAAGTCTCATGGCCCTCTATCAGAATCCAGAGTTTTGGGAAGATTGGAGAAACTTAATTTTTCGCCCAAAAAAAAAAACGTAAGGGGTACCACTGTCGTTTTTTTTTCGGGCCGAATTTTTGAGTTTCGATATCTCAGCTCTGGAAGGGGCTAGAGCCTCCATTTTTGCACTCAGGTCTAAGTCTCATGGCCCTCTATCAGAATCCAGAGTTTTGGGAAGATTGGAGAAACTTAATTTTTCGCCCAAAAAAAAAAACGTAAGGGGTACCACTGTCGTTTTTTTTTTCGGGCCGAATTTTTGAGTTTCGATATCTCAGCTCTGGAAGGGGCTAGAGCCTCCATTTTTGCACTCAGGTCTAAGTCTCATGGCCCTCTATCAGAATCCAGAGTTTTGGGAAGATTGGAGAAACTTAATTTTTCGCCCCAAAAAAAAAAATGTAAGGGGTACCACTGTCGTTTTTTTTTCGGGCCGAATTTTTGAGTTTCGATATCTCAGCTCTGGGAGGGGCTAGAGCCTCCATTTTTGCACTCAGGTCTAAGTCTCATGGCCCTCTATCAGAATCCAGAGTTTTGGGAAGATTGGAGAAACTTAATTTTTCGCCCAAAAAAAAAAACCGTAAGGGGTACCACTGTCGTTTTTTTTTCGGGCCGAATTTTTGAGTTTCGATATCTCAGCTCTGGAAGGGGCTAGAGCCTCCATTTTTGCACTCAGGTCTAAGTCTCATGGCCCTCTATCAGAATCAAGAGTTTTGGGAAGATTGGAGAAACGTAATTTTTCACCCAAAAAAAAAAAAAAACGTAAGGGGTACCACTGTCGTTTTTTTTTCGGGCCGAATTTTTGAGTTTTGATATCTCAGCTCTAGAAGGGGCTAGAGCCTCCATTTTTGCACTCAGGTCTAAGTCTCATGGCCCTCTATCAGAATCCAGAGTTTTGGGAAGATTGGAGAAACTTAATTTTTCGCCCAAAAAAAAAAAGGTAAGGGGTACCACTGTCGTTTTTTTTTCGGCCCGAATTTTTGAGTTTCGATATCTCAGCTCTGGAAGGGGCTAGAGCCTCCATTTTTGCACTCAGGTCTAAGTCTCATGGCCCTCTATCAGAATCCAGAGTTTTGGGAAGATTGGAGAAACGTAATTTTTCGCCCAAAAAAAAAAAACGTAAGGGGTACCACTGTCGTTTTTTTTTTCGGGCAGAATTTTTGAGTTTCGATATCTCAGCTCTGGAAGGGGCTAGAGCCTCCATTTTTGCACTCAGGTCTAAGTCTCATGGCCCTCTATCAGAATCCAGAGTTTTGGGAAGATTGGAGAAACTTAATTTTTCGCCCAAAAAAAAAAAGGTAAGGGGTACCACTGTCGTTTTTTTTTCGGCCCGAATTTTTGAGTTTCGATATCTCAGCTCTGGAAGGGGCTAGAGCCTCCATTGTTGCACTCAGGTTTAAGTCTCATGGCCCTCTATCGGAATCCAGAGTTTTGGGGAGATTGGAGAAACTTAATTTTTCGCCCAAAAAAAAAAAACATAAGGGGTACCACTGTCGTTTTTTTTTCGGCCCGAATTTTTGAGTTTCGATATCTCAGCTCTGGAAGGGGCTAGAGCCTCCATTTTTGCACTCAGGTCTAAGTCTCATTGCCCTCTATCAGAATCCAGAGTTTTGGGAAGATTGGAGAAACTTAATTTTTCGCCCAAAAAAAAAAAACGTAAGGGGTACCACTGTCGTTTTTTTTTCGGGCCAAATTTTTGAGTTTCGATATCTCAGCTCTGGAAGGGGCTAGAGCCTCCATTTTTGCACTCAGGTCTAAGTCTCATGGCCCTCTATCAGAATCCAGAGTTTTGGGAAGATTGGAGAAACTTAATTTTTCGCCCAAAAAAAAAAACGTAAGGGGTACCACTGTCGTTTTTTTTTCGGGCCGAATTTTTGAGTTTCGATATCTCAGCTCTGGAAGGGGCTAGAGCCTCCATTTTTGCACTCAGGTCTAAGTCTCATGGCCCTCTATCAGAATCCAGAGTTTTGGGAAGATTGGAGAAACTTAATTTTTCGCCCAAAAAAAAAAACGTAAGGGGTACCACTGTCGTTTTTTTTTCGGCCCGAATTTTTGAGTTAGGATATCTCAGCTCTGGAAGGGGCTAGAGCCTCCATTTTTGCACTCAGGTCTAAGTCTCATGGCCCTCTATCAGAATCCAGAGTTTTGGGAAGATTGGAGAAACTTAATTTTTCGCCCAAAAAAAAAAACGTAAGGGGTACCACTGTCGTTTTTTTTTCGGGCCGAATTTTTGAGTTTCGATATCTCAGCTCTGGAAGGGGCTAGAGCCTCCATTTTTGCACTCAGGTCTAAGTCTCATGGCCCTCTATCAGAATCCAGAGTTTTGGGAAGATTGGAGAAACTTAATTTTTCGCCCAAAAAAAAAAAACGTAAGGGGTACCACTGTCGTTTTTTTTTTCGGGCCGAATTTTTGAGTTTCGATATCTCAGCTCTGGAAGGGGCTAGAGCCTCCATTTTTGCACTCAGGTCTAAGTCTCATGGCCCTCTATCAGAATCCAGAGTTTTGGGAAGATTGGAGAAACTTAATTTTTCGCCCAAAAAAAAAAACGTAAGGGGTACCACTGTCGTTTTTTTTTCGGGCCGAATTTTTGAGTTTCGATATCTCAGCTCTGGAAGGGGCTAGAGCCTCCATTTTTGCACTCAGGTCTAAGTCTCATGGCCCTCTATCAGAATCCAGAGTTTTGGGAAGATTGGAGAAACTTAATTTTTCGCCCAAAAAAAAAAACGTAAGGGGTACCACTGTCGTTTTTTTTTCGGCCCGAATTTTTGAGTTAGGATATCTCAGCTCTGGAAGGGGCTAGAGCCTCCATTTTTGCACTCAGGTCTAAGTCTCATGGCCCTCTATCAGAATCCAGAGTTTTGGGAAGATTGGAGAAACTTAATTTTTCGCCCAAAAAAAAAAACGTAAGGGGTACCACTGTCGTTTTTTTTTCGGGCCGAATTTTTGAGTTTCGATATCTCAGCTCTGGAAGGGGCTAGAGCCTCCATTTTTGCACTCAGGTCTAAGTCTCATGGCCCTCTATCAGAATCCAGAGTTTTGGGAAGATTGGAGAAACTTAATTTTTCGCCCAAAAAAAAAAAACGTAAGGGGTACCACTGTCGTTTTTTTTTTCGGGCCGAATTTTTGAGTTTCGATATCTCAGCTCTGGAAGGGGCTAGAGCCTCCATTTTTGCACTCAGGTCTAAGTCTCATGGCCCTCTATCAGAATCCAGAGTTTTGGGAAGATTGGAGAAACTTAATTTTTCGCCCCAAAAAAAAAATGTAAGGGGTACCACTGTCGTTTTTTTTTCGGGCCGAATTTTTGAGTTTCGATATCTCAGCTCTGGGAGGGGCTAGAGCCTCCATTTTTGCACTCAGGTCTAAGTCTCATGGCCCTCTATCAGAATCCAGAGTTTTGGGAAGATTGGAGAAACTTAATTTTTCGCCCAAAAAAAAAAACGTAAGGGGTACCACTGTCGTTTTTTTTTCGGGCCGAATTTTTGAGTTTCGATATCTCAGCTCTGGAAGGGGCTAGAGCCTCCATTTTTGCACTCAGGTCTAAGTCTCATGGCCCTCTATCAGAATCCAGAGTTTTGGGAAGATTGGAGAAACTTAATTTTTCGCCCAAAAAAAAAAAACATAAGGGGTACCACTGTCGTTTTTTTTTCGGGCCGAATTTTTGAGTTTCGATATCTCAGCTCTGGAAGGGGCTAGAGCCTCCATTTTTGCACTCAGGTCTAAGTCTCATGGCCCTCTATCAGAATCAAGAGTTTTGGGAAGATTGGAGAAACGTAATTTTTCACCCAAAAAAAAAAAAAAACGTAAGGGGTACCACTGTCGTTTTTTTTTCGGGCCGAATTTTTGAGTTTCGATATCTCAGCTCTAGAAGGGGCTAGAGCCTCCATTTTTGCACTCAGGTCTAAGTCTCATGGCCCTCTATCAGAATCCAGAGTTTTGGGAAGATTGGAGAAACTTAATTTTTCGCCCAAAAAAAAAAAAGGTAAGGGGTACCACTGTCGTTTTTTTTTCGGCCCGAATTTTTGAGTTTCGATATCTCAGCTCTGGAAGGGGCTAGAGCCTCCATTTTTGCACTCAGGTCTAAGTCTCATGGCCCTCTATCAGAATCCAGAGTTTTGGGAAGATTGGAGAAACTTAATTTTTCGCCCCAAAAAAAAAATGTAAGGGGTACCACTGTCGTTTTTTTTTCGGGCCGAATTTTTGAGTTTCGATATCTCAGCTCTGGGAGGGGCTAGAGCCTCCATTTTTGCACTCAGGTCTAAGTCTCATGGCCCTCTATCAGAATCCAGAGTTTTGGGAAGATTGGAGAAACTTAATTTTTCGCCCAAAAAAAAAAAACGTAAGGGGTACCACTGTCGTTTTTTTTTCGGGCCGAATTTTTGAGTTTCGATATCTCAGCTCTGGAAGGGGCTAGAGCCTCCATTTTTGCACTCAGGTCTAAGTCTCATGGCCCTCTATCAGAATCCAGAGTTTTGGGAAGATTGGAGAAACTTAATTTTTCGCCCAAAAAAAAAAAACATAAGGGGTACCACTGTCGTTTTTTTTTCGGGCCGAATTTTTGAGTTTCGATATCTCAGCTCTGGAAGGGGCTAGAGCCTCCATTTTTGCACTCAGGTCTAAGTCTCATGGCCCTCTATCAGAATCAAGAGTTTTGGGAAGATTGGAGAAACGTAATTTTTCACCCAAAAAAAAAAAAAAACGTAAGGGGTACCACTGTCGTTTTTTTTTCGGGCCGAATTTTTGAGTTTCGATATCTCAGCTCTAGAAGGGGCTAGAGCCTCCATTTTTGCACTCAGGTCTAAGTCTCATGGCCCTCTATCAGAATCCAGAGTTTTGGGAAGATTGGAGAAACTTAATTTTTCGCCCAAAAAAAAAAAGGTAAGGGGTACCACTGTCGTTTTTTTTTCGGCCCGAATTTTTGAGTTTCGATATCTCAGCTCTGGAAGGGGCTAGAGCCTCCATTTTTGCACTCAGGTCTAAGTCTCATGGCCCTCTATCAGAATCCAGAGTTTTGGGAAGATTGGAGAAACTTAATTTTTCGCCCAAAAAAAAAAACGTAAGGGGTACCACTGTCGTTTTTTTTTCGGGCCGAATTTTTGAGTTTCGATATCTCAGCTCTGGAAGGGGCTAGAGCCTCCATTTTTGCACTCAGGTCTAAGTCTCATGGCCCTCTATCAGAATCCAGAGTTTTGGGAAGATTGGAGAAACGTAATTTTTCGCCCAAAAAAAAAAAACGTAAGGGGTACCACTGTCGTTTTTTTTTTTCGGGCAGAATTTTTGAGTTTCGATATCTCAGCTCTGGAAGGGGCTAGAGCCTCCATTTTTGCACTCAGGTCTAAGTCTCATGGCCCTCTATCAGAATCCAGAGTTTTGGGAAGATTGGAGAAACTTAATTTTTCGCCCAAAAAAAAAAAACGTAAGGGGTACCACTGTCGTTTTTTTTTTCGGGCAGAATTTTTGAGTTTCGATATCTCAGCTCTGGAAGGGGCTAGAGCCTCCATTTTTGCACTCAGGTCTAAGTCTCATGGCCCTCTATCAGAATCCAGAGTTTTGGGAAGATTGGAGAAACTTAATTTTTCGCCCAAAAAAAAAAAGGTAAGGGGTACCACTGTCGTTTTTTTTTTCGGCCCGAATTTTTGAGTTTCGATATCTCAGCTCTGGAAGGGGCTAGAGCCTCCATTTTTGCACTCAGGTCTAAGTCTCATGGCCCTCTATCGGAATCCAGAGTTTTGGGGAGATTGGAGAAACTTAATTTTTCGCCCAAAAAAAAAAACGTAAGGGGTACCACTGTCGTTTTTTTTTCGGGCCGAATTTTTGAGTTTCGATATATCAGCTCTGGAAGGGGCTAGAGCCTCCATTTTTGCACTCAGGTCTAAGTCTCATGGCCCTCTATCAGAATCCAGAGTTTTGGGAAGATTGGAGAAACTTAATTTTTCGCCCAAAAAAAAAAACGTAAGGGGTACCACTGTCGTTTTTTTTTCGGGCAGAATTTTTGAGTTTCGATATCTCTGGAAGGGGCTAGAGCCTCCATTTTTGCACTCAGGTCTAAGTCTCATGGCCCTCTATCAGAATCCAGAGTTTTGGGAAGATTGGAGAAACTTAATTTTTCGCCCAAAAAAAAAAACGTAAGGGGTACCACTGTCGTTTTTTTTTCGGCCCGAATTTTTGAGTTTCGATATCTCAGCTCTGGAAGGGGCTAGAGCCTCCATTTTTGCACTCAGGTCTAAGTCTCATGGCCCTCTATCAGAATCCAGAGTTTTGGGAAGATTGGAGAAACTTAATTTTTCGCCCAAAAAAAAAAACGTAAGGGGTACCACTGTCGTTTTTTTTTCGGGCCGAATTTTTGAGTTTCGATATCTCAGCTCTGGAAGGGGCTAGAGCCTCCATTTTTGCACTCAGGTCTAAGTCTCATGGCCCTCTATCAGAATCCAGAGTTTTGGGAAGATTGGAGAAACTTAATTTTTCGCCCAAAAAAAAAAAACATAAGGGGTACCACTGTCGTTTTTTTTTCGGGCCGAATTTTTGAGTTTCGATATCTCAGCTCTGGAAGGGGCTAGAGCCTCCATTTTTGCACTCAGGTCTAAGTCTCATGGCCCTCTATCAGAATCAAGAGTTTTGGGAAGATTGGAGAAACGTAATTTTTCACCCAAAAAAAAAAAAAACGTAAGGGGTACCACTGTCGTTTTTTTTTCGGGCCGAATTTTTGAGTTTCGATATCTCAGCTCTAGAAGGGGCTAGAGCCTCCATTTTTGCACTCAGGTCTAAGTCTCATGGCCCTCTATCAGAATCCAGAGTTTTGGGAAGATTGGAGAAACTTAATTTTTCGCCCAAAAAAAAAAAAGGTAAGGGGTACCACTGTCGTTTTTTTTTCGGCCCGAATTTTTGAGTTTCGATATCTCAGCTCTGGAAGGGGCTAGAGCCTCCATTTTTGCACTCAGGTCTAAGTCTCATGGCCCTCTATCAGAATCCAGAGTTTTGGGAAGATTGGAGAAACTTAATTTTTCGCCCCAAAAAAAAAATGTAAGGGGTACCACTGTCGTTTTTTTTTCGGGCCGAATTTTTGAGTTTCGATATCTCAGCTCTGGGAGGGGCTAGAGCCTCCATTTTTGCACTCAGGTCTAAGTCTCATGGCCCTCTATCAGAATCCAGAGTTTTGGGAAGATTGGAGAAACTTAATTTTTCGCCCAAAAAAAAAAAACGTAAGGGGTACCACTGTCGTTTTTTTTTCGGGCCGAATTTTTGAGTTTCGATATCTCAGCTCTGGAAGGGGCTAGAGCCTCCATTTTTGCACTCAGGTCTAAGTCTCATGGCCCTCTATCAGAATCCAGAGTTTTGGGAAGATTGGAGAAACTTAATTTTTCGCCCAAAAAAAAAAAACATAAGGGGTACCACTGTCGTTTTTTTTTCGGGCCGAATTTTTGAGTTTCGATATCTCAGCTCTGGAAGGGGCTAGAGCCTCCATTTTTGCACTCAGGTCTAAGTCTCATGGCCCTCTATCAGAATCAAGAGTTTTGGGAAGATTGGAGAAACGTAATTTTTCACCCAAAAAAAAAAAAAACGTAAGGGGTACCACTGTCGTTTTTTTTTCGGGCCGAATTTTTGAGTTTCGATATCTCAGCTCTAGAAGGGGCTAGAGCCTCCATTTTTGCACTCAGGTCTAAGTCTCATGGCCCTCTATCAGAATCCAGAGTTTTGGGAAGATTGGAGAAACTTAATTTTTCGCCCAAAAAAAAAAAGGTAAGGGGTACCACTGTCGTTTTTTTTTCGGCCCGAATTTTTGAGTTTCGATATCTCAGCTCTGGAAGGGGCTAGAGCCTCCATTTTTGCACTCAGGTCTAAGTCTCATGGCCCTCTATCAGAATCCAGAGTTTTGGGAAGATTGGAGAAACTTAATTTTTCGCCCAAAAAAAAAAACGTAAGGGGTACCACTGTCGTTTTTTTTTCGGGCCGAATTTTTGAGTTTCGATATCTCAGCTCTGGAAGGGGCTAGAGCCTCCATTTTTGCACTCAGGTCTAAGTCTCATGGCCCTCTATCAGAATCCAGAGTTTTGGGAAGATTGGAGAAACGTAATTTTTCGCCCAAAAAAAAAAAACGTAAGGGGTACCACTGTCGTTTTTTTTTTTCGGGCAGAATTTTTGAGTTTCGATATCTCAGCTCTGGAAGGGGCTAGAGCCTCCATTTTTGCACTCAGGTCTAAGTCTCATGGCCCTCTATCAGAATCCAGAGTTTTGGGAAGATTGGAGAAACTTAATTTTTCGCCCAAAAAAAAAAAACGTAAGGGGTACCACTGTCGTTTTTTTTTTCGGGCAGAATTTTTGAGTTTCGATATCTCAGCTCTGGAAGGGGCTAGAGCCTCCATTTTTGCACTCAGGTCTAAGTCTCATGGCCCTCTATCAGAATCCAGAGTTTTGGGAAGATTGGAGAAACTTAATTTTTCGCCCAAAAAAAAAAAGGTAAGGGGTACCACTGTCGTTTTTTTTTTCGGCCCGAATTTTTGAGTTTCGATATCTCAGCTCTGGAAGGGGCTAGAGCCTCCATTTTTGCACTCAGGTCTAAGTCTCATGGCCCTCTATCGGAATCCAGAGTTTTGGGGAGATTGGAGAAACTTAATTTTTCGCCCAAAAAAAAAAACGTAAGGGGTACCACTGTCGTTTTTTTTTCGGGCCGAATTTTTGAGTTTCGATATATCAGCTCTGGAAGGGGCTAGAGCCTCCATTTTTGCACTCAGGTCTAAGTCTCATGGCCCTCTATCAGAATCCAGAGTTTTGGGAAGATTGGAGAAACTTAATTTTTCGCCCAAAAAAAAAAACGTAAGGGGTACCACTGTCGTTTTTTTTTCGGGCAGAATTTTTGAGTTTCGATATCTCTGGAAGGGGCTAGAGCCTCCATTTTTGCACTCAGGTCTAAGTCTCATGGCCCTCTATCAGAATCCAGAGTTTTGGGAAGATTGGAGAAACTTAATTTTTCGCCCAAAAAAAAAAACGTAAGGGGTACCACTGTCGTTTTTTTTTCGGCCCGAATTTTTGAGTTTCGATATCTCAGCTCTGGAAGGGGCTAGAGCCTCCATTTTTGCACTCAGGTCTAAGTCTCATGGCCCTCTATCAGAATCCAGAGTTTTGGGAAGATTGGAGAAACTTAATTTTTCGCCCAAAAAAAAAAACGTAAGGGGTACCACTGTCGTTTTTTTTTCGGGCCGAATTTTTGAGTTTCGATATCTCAGCTCTGGAAGGGGCTAGAGCCTCCATTTTTGCACTCAGGTCTAAGTCTCATGGCCCTCTATCGGAATCCAGAGTTTTGGGGAGATTGGAGAAACTTAATTTTTCGGCAAAAAAAAAAACATAAGGGGTACCACTGTCGTTTTTTTTTCGGCCCGAATTTTTGAGTTTCGATATCTCAGCTCTGGAAGGGGCTAGAGCCTCCATTTTTGCACTCAGGTCTAAGTCTCATGGCCCTCTATCAGAATTTGGGAAGATTGGAGAAACTTAATTTTTCGCCCAAAAAAAAAATGTAAGGGGTACCACTGTCGTTTTTTTTTCGGGCCGAATTTTTGAGTTTCGATATCTCAGCTCTGGAAGGGGCTAGAGCCTCCATTTTTGCACTCAGGTCTAAGTCTCATGGCCCTCTATCAGAATTTGGGAAGATTGGAGAAACTTAATTTTTCGCCCCAAAAAAAAACGTAAGGGGTACCACTGTCGTTTTTTTTTCGGGCCGAATTTTTGAGTTTCGATATCTCAGCTCTGGAAGGGGCTAGAGCCTCCATTTTTGCACTCAGGTCTAAGTCTCATGGCCCTCTATCAGAATTGGGGAAGATTGGAGAAACTTAATTTTTCGCCCCAAAAAAAAACGTAAGGGGTACCACTATCGTTTTTTTTTTCGGGCCGAATTTTTGAGTTTCGATATCTCAGCTCTGGAAGGGGCTAGAGCCTCCATTTTTGCACTCAGGTCTAAGTCTCATGGCCCTCTATCAGAATTTGGGAAGATTGGAGACACTTAATTTTTCGCCCAAAAAAAAAACGTAAGGGGTACCACTGTCGTTTTTTTTTTCGGGCCGAATTTTTGAGTTTCGATATCTCAGCTCTGGAAGGGGCTAGAGCCTCCATTTTTGCACTCAGGTCTAAGTCTCATGGCCCTCTATCAGAATTTGGGAAGATTGGAGAAACTTAATTTTTCGCCCAAAAAAAAAACGTAAGGGGTACCACTGTCGTTTTTTTTTTCGGGCCGAATTTTTGAGTTTCGATATCTCAGCTCTGGAATGGGCTAGAGCCTCCATTTTTGCACTCAGGTCTAAGTCTCATGGCCCTCTATCAGAATTTGGGAAGATTGGAGAAACTTAATTTTTCGCCAAAAAAAAAAACGTAAGGGGTACCACTGTCGTTTTTTTTTCGGGCCGAATTTTTGAGTTTCGATATCTCAGCTCTGGAAGGGGCTAGAGCCTCCATTTTTGCACTCAGGTCTAAGTCTCATGGCCCTCTATCAGAATTTGGGAAGATTGGAGAAACTTAATTTTTCGCCCAAAAAAAAACGTAAGGGGTACCACTGTCATTTTTTTTTCGGGCCGAATTTTTGAGTTTCGATATCTCAGCTCTGGAAGGGGCTAGAGCCTCCATTTTTGCACTCAGGTCTAAGTCTCATGGCCCTCTATCAGAATTTGGGCAGATTGGAGAAACTTAATTTTTCGCCCAAAAAAAAACGTAAGGGGTACCACTGTCGTTTTTTTTTCGGGCCGAATTTTTGAGTTTCGATATCTCAGCTCTGGAAGGGGCTAGAGCCTCCATTTTTGCACTCAGGTCTAAGTCTCATGGCCCTCTATCAGAATTTGGGAAGATTGGAGAAACTTAATTTTTCGCCCAAAAAAAAAACCGTAAGGGGTACCACTGTCGTTTTTTTTTTCGGGCCGAATTTTTGAGTTTTGATATCTCAGCTCTGGAAGGGGCTAGAGCCTCCATTTTTGCACTCAGGTCTAAGTCTCATGGCCCTCTATCAGAATTTGGGAAGATTGGAGAAACTTAATTTTTCGCCCAAAAAAAAAACGTAAGGGGTACCACTGTCGTTTTTTTTTCATTTTTGGGCAAAAAATTAAGTTTCTCCAATCTTCTCAAAACTCTGCATTATGATAGAGGGCCATGAGACTTAGACCTGAGTGCAAAAATGGAGGCTCTAGCCCCTTCCAGAGCTGAGATATCGAAATTCAAAAATTCGGCCCGAAAAAAAAACGACAGTGGTACCCCTTACGTTTTTTTTTTTTTTGGGCGAAAAATTAAGTTTCTCCAATCTTCCCAAAACTCTGGATTCTGATAGAGGGCCATGAGACTTAGACCTGAGTGCAAAAATGGAGGCTCTAGCCCCTTCCAGAGCTGAGATATCGAAACTCAAAAATTCGGCCCGAAAAAAAAACGACAGTGGTACCCCTTACGTTTTTTTTTTGGGCGAAAAATTAAGTTTCTCCAATCTTCCCAAATTCTGATAGAGGGCCATGAGACTTAGACCTGAGTGCAAAAATGGAGGCTCTAGCCCCTTCCAGAGCTGAGATATCGAAACTCAAAAATTCGGCCCGAAAAAAAAAACGACAGTGGTACCCCTTATGTTTTTTTTTTGGGCGAAAAATTAAGTTTCTCCAATCTTCCCAAATTCTGATAGAGGGCCATGAGATTTAGACCTGAGTGCAAAAATGGAGGCTCTAGCCCCTTCCAGAGCTGAGATATCGAAACTCAAAAATTCGGCCCGAAAAAAAAACGACAGTGGTACCCCTTTTGTTTTTTTTCATTTTTGGGCAAAAAATTAAGTTTCTCCAATCTTCTCAAAACTCTGCATTATGATAGAGGGCCAATGAGACTTAGACCTGAGTGCAAAAATGGAGGCTCTAGCCCCTTCCAGAGCTGAGATATCGAAATTCAAAAATTCGGCCCGAAAAAAAAACGACAGTGGTACCCCTTACGTTTTTTTTTTTTTTGGGCGAAAAATTAAGTTTCTCCAATCTTCCCAAAACTCTGGATTCTGATAGAGGGCCATGAGACTTAGACCTGAGTGCAAAAATGGAGGCTCTAGCCCCTTCCAGAGCTGAGATATCGAAACTCAAAAATTCGGCCCGAAAAAAAAAACGACAGTGGTACCCCTTACGTTTTTTTTTTGGGCAAAAAATTAAGTTTCTCCAATCTTCCCAAATTCTGATAGAGGGCCATGAGACTTAGACCTGAGTGCAAAAATGGAGGCTCTAGCCCCTTCCAGAGCTGAGATATCGAAACTCAAAAATTCGGCCCGAAAAAAAAACGACAGTGGTACCCCTTACGTTTTTTTTTTTTGGGCGAAAAATTAAGTTTCTCCAATCTTCCCAAAACTCTGGATTCTGATAGAGGGCCATGAGACTTAGACCTGAGTGCAAAAATGGAGGCTCTAGCCCCTTCCAGAGCTGAGATATCGAAACTCAAAAATTCGGCCCGAAAAAAAAACGACAGTGGTACCCCTTACGTTTTTTTTTTGGGCGAAAAATTAAGTTTCTCCAATCTTCCCAAATTCTGATAGAGGGCCATGAGACTTAGACCTGAGTGCAAAAATGGAGGCTCTAGCCCCTTCCAGAGCTGAGATATCGAAACTCAAAAATTCGGCCCGAAAAAAAAAACGACAGTGGTACCCCTTACGTTTTTTTTTTGGGCGAAAAATTAAGTTTCTCCAATCTTCCCAAATTCTGATAGAGGGCCATGAGACTTAGACCTGAGTGCAAAAATGGAGGCTCTAGCCCCTTCCAGAGCTGAGATATCGAAACTCAAAAATTCGGCCCGAAAAAAAAACGACAGTGGTACCCCTTACGTTTTTTTTTTGGGCGAAAAATTAAGTTTCTCCAATCTTCCCAAATTCTGATAGAGGGCCATGAGACTTAGACCTGAGTGCAAAAATGGAGGCTCTAGCCCCTTCCAGAGCTGAGATATCGAAACTCAAAAATTCGGCCCGAAAAAAAAAACGACAGTGGTACCCCTTACGTTTTTTTTTTTGGGCGAAAAATTAAGTTTCTCCAATCTTCCCAAATTCTGATAGAGGGCCATGAGACTTAGACCTGAGTGCAAAAATGGAGGCTCTAGCCCCTTCCAGAGCTGAGATATCGAAACTCAAAAATTCGGCCCGAAAAAAAAAACGACAGTGGTACCCCTTACGGTTTTTTTTTGGGCGAAAAATTAAGTTTCTCCAATCTTCCCAAATTCTGATAGAGGGCCATGAGACTTAGACCTGAGTGCAAAAATGGAGGCTCTAGCCCCTTCCAGAGCTGAGATATCGAAACTCAAAAATTCGGCCCGAAAAAAAAAACGACAGTGGTACCCCTTACGTTTTTTTTTTTGGGCGAAAAATTAAGTTTCTCCAATCTTCCCAAAACTCTGGATTCTGATAGAGGGCCATGAGACTTAGACCTGAGTGCAAAAATGGAGGCTCTAGCCCCTTCCAGAGCTGAGATATCGAAACTCAAAAATTCGGCCCGAAAAAAAAACGACAGTGGTACCCCTTACGTTTTTTTTTTTGGGCGAAAAATTAAGTTTCTCCAATCTTCCCAAATTCTGATAGAGGGCCATGAGACTTAGACCTGAGTGCAAAAATGGAGGCTCTAGCCCATTCCAGAGCTGAGATATCGAAACTCAAAAATTCGGCCCGAAAAAAAAAACGACAGTGGTACCCCTTACGTTTTTTTTTTGGGCAAAAAATTAAGTTTCTCCAATCTTCCCAAATTCTGATAGAGGGCCATGAGACTTAGACCTGAGTGCAAAAATGGAGGCTCTAGCCCCTTCCAGAGCTGAGATATCGAAACTCAAAAATTCGGCCCGAAAAAAAAACGACAGTGGTACCCCTTACGTTTTTTTTTTTGGGCGAAAAATTAAGTTTCTCCAATCTTCCCAAATTCTGATAGAGGGCCATGAGACTTAGACCTGAGTGCAAAAATGGAGGCTCTAGCCCATTCCAGAGCTGAGATATCGAAACTCAAAAATTCGGCCCGAAAAAAAAAACGACAGTGGTACCCCTTACGTTTTTTTTTTGGGCGAAAAATTAAGTTTCTCCAATCTTCCCAAATTCTGATAGAGGGCCATGAGACTTAGACCTGAGTGCAAAAATGGAGGCTCTAGCCCCTTCCAGAGCTGAGATATCGAAACTCAAAAATTCGGCCCGAAAAAAAAAACGACAGTGGTACCCCTTACGTTTTTTTTTTTGGGCGAAAAATTAAGTTTCTCCAATCTTCCCAAATTCTGATAGAGGGCCATGAGACTTAGACCTGAGTGCAAAAATGGAGGCTCTAGCCCATTCCAGAGCTGAGATATCGAAACTCAAAAATTCGGCCCGAAAAAAAAAACGACAGTGGTACCCCTTACGTTTTTTTTTGGGCGAAAAATTAAGTTTCTCCAATCTTCCCAAATTCTGATAGAGGGCCATGAGACTTAGACCTGAGTGCAAAAATGGAGGCTCTAGCCCCTTCCAGAGCTGAGATATCGAAACTCAAAAATTCGGCCCGAAAAAAAAAACGACAGTGGTACCCCTTACGGTTTTTTTTTTGGGCGAAAAATTAAGTTTCTCCAATCTTCCCAAATTCTGATAGAGGGCCATGAGACTTAGACCTGAGTGCAAAAATGGAGGCTCTAGCCCATTCCAGAGCTGAGATATCGAAACTCAAAAATTCGGCCCGAAAAAAAAAACGACAGTGGTACCCCTTACGTTTTTTTTTTGGGCGAAAAATTAAGTTTCTCCAATCTTCCCAAATTCTGATAGAGGGCCATGAGACTTAGACCTGAGTGCAAAAATGGAGGCTCTAGCCCCTTCCAGAGCTGAGATATCGAAACTCAAAAATTCGGCCCGAAAAAAAAAACGACAGTGGTACCCCTTACGTTTTTTTTTTTGGGCGAAAAATTTAGTTTCTCCAATCTTCCCAAATTCTGATAGAGGGCCATGAGACTTAGACCTGAGTGCAAAAATAAAGGCTCTAGCCCCTTCCAGAGCTGAGATATCGAAACTCAAAAATTCGGCCCGAAAAAAAAAACGACAGTGGTACCCCTTACGTTTTTTTTTTGGGCGAAAAATTAAGTTTCTCCAATCTTCCCAAATTCTGATAGAGGGCCATGAGACTTAGACCTGAGTGCAAAAACGGAGGCTCTAGCCCCTTCCAGAGCTGAGATATCGAAACTCAAAAATTCGGCCCGAAAAAAAAACGACAGTGGTACCCCTTACATTTTTTTTTGGGGCGAAAAATTAAGTTTCTCCAATCTTCCCAAATTCTGATAGAGGGCCATGAGACTTAGACCTGAGTGCAAAAATGGAGGCTCTAGCCCCTTCCAGAGCTGAGATATCGAAACTCAAAAATTCGGCCCGAAAAAAAAACGACAGTGGTACCCCTTACGTTTTTTTTTTGGGCGAAAAATTAAGTTTCTCCAATCTTCCCAAATTCTGATAGAGGGCCATGAGACTTAGACCTGAGTGCAAAAATGGAGGCTCTAGCCCCTTCCAGAGCTGAGATATCGAAACTCAAAAATTCGGCCCGAAAAAAAAAACGACAGTGGTACCCCTTACGTTTTTTTTTTGGGCGAAAAATTAAGTTTCTCCAATCTTCCCAAATTCTGATAGAGGGCCATGAGACTTAGACCTGAGTGCAAAAATGGAGGCTCTAGCCCCTTCCAGAGCTGAGATATCGAAACTCAAAAATTCGGCCCGAAAAAAAAACGACAGTGGTACCCCTTACGTTTTTTTTTTTGGGCGAAAAATTAAGTTTCTCCAATCTTCCCAAAACTCTGGATTCTGATAGAGGGCCATGAGACTTAGACCTGAGTGCAAAAATGGAGGCTCTAGCCCCTTCCAGAGCTGAGATATCGAAACTCAAAAATTCGGCCTGAAAAAAAAACGACAGTGGTACCCCTTACGTTTTTTTTTTGGGCGAAAAATTAAGTTTCTCCAATCTTCCCAAATTCTGATAGAGGGCCATGAGACTTAGACCTGAGTGCAAAAATGGAGGCTCTAGCCCCTTCCAGAGCTGAGATATCGAAACTCAAAAATTCGGCCCGAAAAAAAAACGACAGTGGTACCCCTTACGTTTTTTTTTTTTTGGGCGAAAAATTAAGTTTCTCCAATCTTCCCAAAACTCTGGATTCTGATAGAGGGCCATGAGACTTAGACCTGAGTGCAAAAATGGAGGCTCTAGCCCCTTCCAGAGCTGAGATATCGAAACTCAAAAATTCGGCCCGAAAAAAAAACGACAGTGGTACCCCTTACGTTTTTTTTTTTTGGGCGAAAAATTAAGTTTCTCCAATCTTCCCAAATTCTGATAGAGGGCCATGAGACTTAGACCTGAGTGCAAAAATGGAGGCTCTAGCCCCTTCCAGAGCTGAGATATCGAAACTCAAAAATTCGGCCCGAAAAAAAAACGACAGTGGTACCCCTTACGTTTTTTTTTTTGGGCGAAAAATTAAGTTTCTCCAATCTTCCCAAATTCTGATAGAGGGCCATGAGACTTAGACCTGAGTGCAAAAATGGAGGCTCTAGCCCCTTCCAGAGCTGAGATATCGAAACTCAAAAATTCGGCCCGAAAAAAAAACGACAGTGGTACTCCTTACGTTTTTTTTTTGGGCGAAAAATTAAGTTTCTCCAATCTTCCCAAATTCTGATAGAGGGCCATGAGACTTAGACCTGAGTGCAAAAATGGAGGCTCTAGCCCCTTCCAGAGCTGAGATATCGAAACTCAAAAATTCGGCCCGAAAAAAAAACGACAGTGGTACCCCTTACGTTTTTTTTTTTTGGGCGAAAAATTAAGTTTCTCCAATCTTCCCAAAACTCTGGATTCTGATAGAGGGCCATGAGACTTAGACCTGAGTGCAAAAATGGAGGCTCTAGCCCCTTCCAGAGCTGAGATATCGAAACTCAAAAATTCGGCCCGAAAAAAAAACGACAGTGGTACCCCTTACGTTTTTTTTTTGGGCAAAAAATTAAGTTTCTCCAATCTTCTCAAAACTCTGCATTATGATAGAGGGCCATGAGACTTAGACCTGAGTGCAAAAATGGAGGCTCTAGCCCCTTCCAGAGCTGAGATATCGAAATTCAAAAATTCGGCCCGAAAAAAAAACGACAGTGGTACCCCTTACGTTTTTTTTTTTTGGGCGAAAAATTAAGTTTCTCCAATCTTCCCAAAACTCTGGATTCTGATAGAGGGCCATGAGACTTAGACCTGAGTGCAAAAATGGAGGCTCTAGCCCCTTCCAGAGCTGAGATATCGAAACTCAAAAATTCGGCCCGAAAAAAAAAAACGACAGTGGTACCCCTTACGTTTTTTTTTTGGGCAAAAAATTAAGTTTCTCCAATCTTCCCAAATTCTGATAGAGGGCCATGAGACTTAGACCTGAGTGCAAAAATGGAGGCTCTAGCCCCTTCCAGAGCTGAGATATCGAAACTCAAAAATTCGGCCCGAAAAAAAAACGACAGTGGTACCCCTTACGTTTTTTTTTTTTTGGGCGAAAAATTAAGTTTCTCCAATCTTCCCAAAACTCTGGATTCTGATAGAGGGCCATGAGACTTAGACCTGAGTGCACAAATGGAGGCTCTAGCCCCTTCCAGAGCTGAGATATCGAAACTCAAAAATTCGGCCCGAAAAAAAAACGACAGTGGTACCCCTTACGTTTTTTTTTTGGGCGAAAAATTAAGTTTCTCCAATCTTCCCAAATTCTGATAGAGGGCCATGAGACTTAGACCTGAGTGCAAAAATGGAGGCTCTAGCCCCTTCCAGAGCTGAGATATCGAAACTCAAAAATTCGGCCCGAAAAAAAAAAACGACAGTGGTACCCCTTACGTTTTTTTTTTGGGCGAAAAATTAAGTTTCTCCAATCTTCCCAAATTCTGATAGAGGGCCATGAGACTTAGACCTGAGTGCAAAAATGGAGGCTCTAGCCCCTTCCAGAGCTGAGATATCGAAACTCAAAAATTCGGCCCGAAAAAAAAACGACAGTGGTACCCCTTACGTTTTTTTTTTGGGCAAAAAATTAAGTTTCTCCAATCTTCTCAAAACTCTGCATTATGATAGAGGGCCATGAGACTTAGACCTGAGTGCAAAAATGGAGGCTCTAGCCCCTTCCAGAGCTGAGATATCGAAATTCAAAAATTCGGCCCGAAAAAAAAACGACAGTGGTACCCCTTACGTTTTTTTTTTTTGGGCGAAAAATTAAGTTTCTCCAATCTTCCCAAAACTCTGGATTCTGATAGAGGGCCATGAGACTTAGACCTGAGTGCAAAAATGGAGGCTCTAGCCCCTTCCAGAGCTGAGATATCGAAACTCAAAAATTCGGCCCGAAAAAAAAAACGACAGTGGTACCCCTTACGTTTTTTTTTTGGGCAAAAAATTAAGTTTCTCCAATCTTCCCAAATTCTGATAGAGGGCCATGAGACTTAGACCTGAGTGCAAAAATGGAGGCTCTAGCCCCTTCCAGAGCTGAGATATCGAAACTCAAAAATTCGGCCCGAAAAAAAAACGACAGTGGTACCCCTTACGTTTTTTTTTTTTTGGGCGAAAAATTAAGTTTCTCCAATCTTCCCAAAACTCTGGATTCTGATAGAGGGCCATGAGACTTAGACCTGAGTGCAAAAATGGAGGCTCTAGCCCCTTCCAGAGCTGAGATATCGAAACTCAAAAATTCGGCCCGAAAAAAAAACGACAGTGGTACCCCTTACGTTTTTTTTTTGGGCGAAAAATTAAGTTTCTCCAATCTTCCCAAATTCTGATAGAGGGCCATGAGACTTAGACCTGAGTGCAAAAATGGAGGCTCTAGCCCCTTCCAGAGCTGAGATATCGAAACTCAAAAATTCGGCCCGAAAAAAAAAACGACAGTGGTACCCCTTACGTTTTTTTTTTGGGCGAAAAATTAAGTTTCTCCAATCTTCCCAAATTCTGATAGAGGGCCATGAGACTTAGACCTGAGTGCAAAAATGGAGGCTCTAGCCCCTTCCAGAGCTGAGATATCGAAACTCAAAAATTCGGCCCGAAAAAAAAACGACAGTGGTACCCCTTACGTTTTTTTTTTGGGCGAAAAATTAAGTTTCTCCAATCTTCCCAAATTCTGATAGAGGGCCATGAGACTTAGACCTGAGTGCAAAAATGGAGGCTCTAGCCCCTTCCAGAGCTGAGATATCGAAACTCAAAAATTCGGCCCGAAAAAAAAAACGACAGTGGTACCCCTTACGTTTTTTTTTTTGGGCGAAAAATTAAGTTTCTCCAATCTTCCCAAATTCTGATAGAGGGCCATGAGACTTAGACCTGAGTGCAAAAATGGAGGCTCTAGCCCCTTCCAGAGCTGAGATATCGAAACTCAAAAATTCGGCCCGAAAAAAAAAACGACAGTGGTACCCCTTACGGTTTTTTTTTGGGCGAAAAATTAAGTTTCTCCAATCTTCCCAAATTCTGATAGAGGGCCATGAGACTTAGACCTGAGTGCAAAAATGGAGGCTCTAGCCCCTTCCAGAGCTGAGATATCAAAACTCAAAAATTCGGCCCGAAAAAAAAAACGACAGTGGTACCCCTTACGGTTTTTTTTTTGGGCGAAAAATTAAGTTTCTCCAATCTTCCCAAATTCTGATAGAGGGCCATGAGACTTAGACCTGAGTGCAAAAATGGAGGCTCTAGCCCCTTCCAGAGCTGAGATATCGAAACTCAAAAATTCGGCCCGAAAAAAAAACGACAGTGGTACCCCTTACGTTTTTTTTTGGGCGAAAAATTAAGTTTCTCCAATCTGCCCAAATTCTGATAGAGGGCCATGAGACTTAGACCTGAGTGCAAAAATGGAGGCTCTAGCCCCTTCCAGAGCTGAGATATCGAAACTCAAAAATTCGGCCCGAAAAAAAAATGACAGTGGTACCCCTTACGTTTTTTTTTGGGCGAAAAATTAAGTTTCTCCAATCTTCCCAAATTCTGATAGAGGGCCATGAGACTTAGACCTGAGTGCAAAAATGGAGGCTCTAGCCCCTTCCAGAGCTGAGATATCGAAACTCAAAAATTCGGCCCGAAAAAAAAACGACAGTGGTACCCCTTACGTTTTTTTTTTTGGCGAAAAATTAAGTTTCTCCAATCTTCCCAAATTCTGATAGAGGGCCATGAGACTTAGACCTGAGTGCAAAAATGGAGGCTCTAGCCCATTCCAGAGCTGAGATATCGAAACTCAAAAATTCGGCCCGAAAAAAAAAACGACAGTGGTACCCCTTACGTTTTTTTTTTGGGCGAAAAATTAAGTTTCTCCAATCTTCCCAAATTCTGATAGAGGGCCATGAGACTTAGACCTGAGTGCAAAAATGGAGGCTCTAGCCCCTTCCAGAGCTGAGATATCGAAACTCAAAAATTCGGCCCGAAAAAAAAAACGACAGTGGTACCCCTTACGTTTTTTTTTTGGGCGAAAAATTAAGTGTCTCCAATCTTCCCAAATTCTGATAGAGGGCCATGAGACTTAGACCTGAGTGCAAAAATGGAGGCTCTAGCCCCTTCCAGAGCTGAGATATCGAAACTCAAAAATTCGGCCCGAAAAAAAAAACGATAGTGGTACCCCTTACGTTTTTTTTTGGGGCGAAAAATTAAGTTTCTCCAATCTTCCCCAATTCTGATAGAGGGCCATGAGACTTAGACCTGAGTGCAAAAATGGAGGCTCTAGCCCCTTCCAGAGCTGAGATATCGAAACTCAAAAATTCGGCCCGAAAAAAAAACGACAGTGGTACCCCTTACGTTTTTTTTTGGGGCGAAAAATTAAGTTTCTCCAATCTTCCCAAATTCTGATAGAGGGCCATGAGACTTAGACCTGAGTGCAAAAATGGAGGCTCTAGCCCCTTCCAGAGCTGAGATATCGAAACTCAAAAATTCGGCCCGAAAAAAAAACGACAGTGGTACCCCTTACATTTTTTTTTTGGGCGAAAAATTAAGTTTCTCCAATCTTCCCAAATTCTGATAGAGGGCCATGAGACTTAGACCTGAGTGCAAAAATGGAGGCTCTAGCCCCTTCCAGAGCTGAGATATCGAAACTCAAAAATTCGGCCCGAAAAAAAAACGACAGTGGTACCCCTTACGTTTTTTTTTTTGGGCGAAAAATTAAGTTTCTCCAATCTTCCCAAAACTCTGGATTCTGATAGAGGGCCATGAGACTTAGACCTGAGTGCAAAAATGGAGGCTCTAGCCCCTTCCAGAGCTGAGATATCGAAACTCAAAAATTCGGCCCGAAAAAAAAACGACAGTGGTACCCCTTACGTTTTTTTTTTTGGGCGAAAAATTAAGTTTCTCCAATCTTCCCAAATTCTGATAGAGGGCCATGAGACTTTGACCTGAGTGCAAAAATGGAGGCTCTAGCCCCTTCCAGAGCTGAGATATCGAAACTCAAAAATTCGGCCCGAAAAAAAAACGACAGTGGTACCCCTTACGTTTTTTTTTTTGGGCGAAAAATTAAGTTTCTCCAATCTTCCCAAAACTCTGGATTCTGATAGAGGGCCATGAGACTTAGACCTGAGTGCAAAAATGGAGGCTCTAGCCCCTTCCAGAGCTGAGATATCGAAACTCAAAAATTCGGCCCGAAAAAAAAACGACAGTGGTACCCCTTACGTTTTTTTTTTTGGGCGAAAAATTAAGTTTCTCCAATCTTCCCAAATTCTGATAGAGGGCCATGAGACTTAGACCTGAGTGCAAAAATGGAGGCTCTAGCCCCTTCCAGAGCTGAGATATCGAAATTCAAAAATTCGGCCCGAAAAAAAAACGACAGTGGTACCCCTTACGTTTTTTTTTTTTGGGCGAAAAATTAAGTTTCTCCAATCTTCCCAAAACTCTGGATTCTGATAGAGGGCCATGAGACTTAGACCTGAGTGCAAAAATGGAGGCTCTAGCCCCTTCCAGAGCTGAGATATCGAAACTCAAAAATTCGGCCCGAAAAAAAAAACGACAGTGGTACCCCTTACGTTTTTTTTTTGGGCAAAAAATTAAGTTTCTCCAATCTTCCCAAATTCTGATAGAGGGCCATGAGACTTAGACCTGAGTGCAAAAATGGAGGCTCTAGCCCCTTCCAGAGCTGAGATATCGAAACTCAAAAATTCGGCCCGAAAAAAAAACGACAGTGGTACCCCTTACGTTTTTTTTTTTTGGGCGAAAAATTAAGTTTCTCCAATCTTCCCAAAACTCTGGATTCTGATAGAGGGCCATGAGACTTAGACCTGAGTGCAAAAATGGAGGCTCTAGCCCCTTCCAGAGCTGAGATATCGAAACTCAAAAATTCGGCCCGAAAAAAAAACGACAGTGGTACCCCTTACGTTTTTTTTTTGGGCGAAAAATTAAGTTTCTCCAATCTTCCCAAATTCTGATAGAGGGCCATGAGACTTAGACCTGAGTGCAAAAATGGAGGCTCTAGCCCCTTCCAGAGCTGAGATATCGAAACTCAAAAATTCGGCCCGAAAAAAAAAACGACAGTGGTACCCCTTACGTTTTTTTTTTGGGCGAAAAATTAAGTTTCTCCAATCTTCCCAAATTCTGATAGAGGGCCATGAGACTTAGACCTGAGTGCAAAAATGGAGGCTCTAGCCCCTTCCAGAGCTGAGATATCGAAACTCAAAAATTCGGCCCGAAAAAAAAAACGACAGTGGTACCCCTTACGTTTTTTTTTTGGGCGAAAAATTAAGTTTCTCCAATCTTCCCAAATTCTGATAGAGGGCCATGAGACTTAGACCTGAGTGCAAAAATGGAGGCTCTAGCCCCTTCCAGAGCTGAGATATCGAAACTCAAAAATTCGGCCCGAAAAAAAAACGACAGTGGTACCCCTTACGTTTTTTTTTTTTGGGCGAAAAATTAAGTTTCTCCAATCTTCCCAAAACTCTGGATTCTGATAGAGGGCCATGAGACTTAGACCTGAGTGCAAAAATGGAGGCTCTAGCCCCTTCCAGAGCTGAGATATCGAAACTCAAAAATTCGGCCTGAAAAAAAAACGACAGTGGTACCCCTTACGTTTTTTTTTTGGGCGAAAAATTAAGTTTCTCCAATCTTCCCAAATTCTGATAGAGGGCCATGAGACTTAGACCTGAGTGCAAAAATGGAGGCTCTAGCCCCTTCCAGAGCTGAGATATCGAAACTCAAAAATTCGGCCCGAAAAAAAAACGACAGTGGTACCCCTTACGTTTTTTTTTTTTTGGGCGAAAAATTAAGTTTCTCCAATCTTCCCAAAACTCTGGATTCTGATAGAGGGCCATGAGACTTAGACCTGAGTGCAAAAATGGAGGCTCTAGCCCCTTCCAGAGCTGAGATATCGAAACTCAAAAATTCGGCCCGAAAAAAAAACGACAGTGGTACCCCTTACGTTTTTTTTTTTTGGGCGAAAAATTAAGTTTCTCCAATCTTCCCAAATTCTGATAGAGGGCCATGAGACTTAGACCTGAGTGCAAAAATGGAGGCTCTAGCCCCTTCCAGAGCTGAGATATCGAAACTCAAAAATTCGGCCCGAAAAAAAAACGACAGTGGTACCCCTTACGTTTTTTTTTTTGGGCGAAAAATTAAGTTTCTCCAATCTTCCCAAATTCTGATAGAGGGCCATGAGACTTAGACCTGAGTGCAAAAATGGAGGCTCTAGCCCCTTCCAGAGCTGAGATATCGAAACTCAAAAATTCGGCCCGAAAAAAAAACGACAGTGGTACTCCTTACGTTTTTTTTTTGGGCGAAAAATTAAGTTTCTCCAATCTTCCCAAATTCTGATAGAGGGCCATGAGACTTAGACCTGAGTGCAAAAATGGAGGCTCTAGCCCCTTCCAGAGCTGAGATATCGAAACTCAAAAATTCGGCCCGAAAAAAAAACGACAGTGGTACCCCTTACGTTTTTTTTTTTTGGGCGAAAAATTAAGTTTCTCCAATCTTCCCAAAACTCTGGATTCTGATAGAGGGCCATGAGACTTAGACCTGAGTGCAAAAATGGAGGCTCTAGCCCCTTCCAGAGCTGAGATATCGAAACTCAAAAATTCGGCCCGAAAAAAAAACGACAGTGGTACCCCTTACGTTTTTTTTTTGGGCAAAAAATTAAGTTTCTCCAATCTTCTCAAAACTCTGCATTATGATAGAGGGCCATGAGACTTAGACCTGAGTGCAAAAATGGAGGCTCTAGCCCCTTCCAGAGCTGAGATATCGAAACTCAAAAATTCGGCCCGAAAAAAAAACGACAGTGGTACCCCTTACGTTTTTTTTTTTTGGGCGAAAAATTAAGTTTCTCCAATCTTCCCAAAACTCTGGATTCTGATAGAGGGCCATGAGACTTAGACCTGAGTGCAAAAATGGAGGCTCTAGCCCCTTCCAGAGCTGAGATATCGAAACTCAAAAATTCGGCCCGAAAAAAAAAACGACAGTGGTACCCCTTACGTTTTTTTTTTGGGCAAAAAATTAAGTTTCTCCAATCTTCCCAAATTCTGATAGAGGGCCATGAGACTTAGACCTGAGTGCAAAAATGGAGGCTCTAGCCCCTTCCAGAGCTGAGATATCGAAACTCAAAAATTCGGCCCGAAAAAAAAACGACAGTGGTACCCCTTACGTTTTTTTTTTGGGCGAAAAATTAAGTTTCTCCAATCTTCCCAAAACTCTGGATTCTGATAGAGGGCCATGAGACTTAGACCTGAGTGCAAAAATGGAGGCTCTAGCCCCTTCCAGAGCTGAGATATCGAAACTCAAAAATTCGGCCCGAAAAAAAAACGACAGTGGTACCCCTTACGTTTTTTTTTGGGCGAAAAATTAAGTTTCTCCAATCTTCCCAAATTCTGATAGAGGGCCATGAGACTTAGACCTGAGTGCAAAAATGGAGGCTCTAGCCCCTTCCAGAGCTGAGATATCGAAACTCAAAAATTCGGCCCGAAAAAAAAAACGACAGTGGTACCCCTTACGTTTTTTTTTTGGGCGAAAAATTAAGTTTCTCCAATCTTCCCAAATTCTGATAGAGGGCCATGAGACTTAGACCTGAGTGCAAAAATGGAGGCTCTAGCCCCTTCCAGAGCTGAGATATCGAAACTCAAAAATTCGGCCCGAAAAAAAAACGACAGTGGTACCCCTTACGTTTTTTTTTTGGGCAAAAAATTAAGTTTCTCCAATCTTCTCAAAACTCTGCATTATGATAGAGGGCCATGAGACTTAGACCTGAGTGCAAAAATGGAGGCTCTAGCCCCTTCCAGAGCTGAGATATCGAAATTCAAAAATTCGGCCCGAAAAAAAAACGACAGTGGTACCCCTTACGTTTTTTTTTTTTTGGGCGAAAAATTAAGTTTCTCCAATCTTCCCAAAACTCTGGATTCTGATAGAGGGCCATGAGACTTAGACCTGAGTGCAAAAATGGAGGCTCTAGCCCCTTCCAGAGCTGAGATATCGAAACTCAAAAATTCGGCCCGAAAAAAAAAACGACAGTGGTACCCCTTACGTTTTTTTTTTGGGCAAAAAATTAAGTTTCTCCAATCTTCCCAAATTCTGATAGAGGGCCATGAGACTTAGACCTGAGTGCAAAAATGGAGGCTCTAGCCCCTTCCAGAGCTGAGATATCGAAACTCAAAAATTCGGCCCGAAAAAAAAACGACAGTGGTACCCCTTACGTTTTTTTTTTTTTGGGCGAAAAATTAAGTTTCTCCAATCTTCCCAAAACTCTGGATTCTGATAGAGGGCCATGAGACTTAGACCTGAGTGCAAAAATGGAGGCTCTAGCCCCTTCCAGAGCTGAGATATCGAAACTCAAAAATTCGGCCCGAAAAAAAAAACGACAGTGGTACCCCTTACGTTTTTTTTTTGGGCGAAAAATTAAGTTTCTCCAATCTTCCCAAATTCTGATAGAGGGCCATGAGACTTAGACCTGAGTGCAAAAATGGAGGCTCTAGCCCATTCCAGAGCTGAGATATCGAAACTCAAAAATTCGGCCCGAAAAAAAAAACGACAGTGGTACCCCTTACGTTTTTTTTTTGGGCGAAAAATTAAGTTTCTCCAATCTTCCCAAATTCTGATAGAGGGCCATGAGACTTAGACCTGAGTGCAAAAATGGAGGCTCTAGCCCCTTCCAGAGCTGAGATATCGAAACTCAAAAATTCGGCCCGAAAAAAAAAACGACAGTGGTACCCCTTACGTTTTTTTTTTGGGCGAAAAATTAAGTGTCTCCAATCTTCCCAAATTCTGATAGAGGGCCATGAGACTTAGACCTGAGTGCAAAAATGGAGGCTCTAGCCCCTTCCAGAGCTGAGATATCGAAACTCAAAAATTCGGCCCGAAAAAAAAAACGATAGTGGTACCCCTTACGTTTTTTTTTTGGGGCGAAAAATTAAGTTTCTCCAATCTTCCCCAATTCTGATAGAGGGCCATGAGACTTAGACCTGAGTGCAAAAATGGAGGCTCTAGCCCCTTCCAGAGCTGAGATATCGAAACTCAAAAATTCGGCCCGAAAAAAAAACGACAGTGGTACCCCTTACGTTTTTTTTTGGGGCGAAAAATTAAGTTTCTCCAATCTTCCCAAATTCTGATAGAGGGCCATGAGACTTAGACCTGAGTGCAAAAATGGAGGCTCTAGCCCCTTCCAGAGCTGAGATATCGAAACTCAAAAATTCGGCCCGAAAAAAAAACGACAGTGGTACCCCTTACATTTTTTTTTTGGGCGAAAAATTAAGTTTCTCCAATCTTCCCAAATTCTGATAGAGGGCCATGAGACTTAGACCTGAGTGCAAAAATGGAGGCTCTAACCCCTTCCAGAGCTGAGATATCGAAACTCAAAAATTCGGCCCGAAAAAAAAACGACAGTGGTACCCCTTACGTTTTTTTTTTTGGGCGAAAAATTAAGTTTCTCCAATCTTCCCAAAACTCTGGATTCTGATAGAGGGCCATGAGACTTAGACCTGAGTGCAAAAATGGAGGCTCTAGCCCCTTCCAGAGCTGAGATATCGAAACTCAAAAATTCGGCCCGAAAAAAAAACGACAGTGGTACCCCTTACGTTTTTTTTTTTGGGCGAAAAATTAAGTTTCTCCAATCTTCCCAAATTCTGATAGAGGGCCATGAGACTTTGACCTGAGTGCAAAAATGGAGGCTCTAGCCCCTTCCAGAGCTGAGATATCGAAACTCAAAAATTCGGCCCGAAAAAAAAACGACAGTGGTACCCCTTACGTTTTTTTTTTTGGGCGAAAAATTAAGTTTCTCCAATCTTCCCAAAACTCTGGATTCTGATAGAGGGCCATGAGACTTAGACCTGAGTGCAAAAATGGAGGCTCTAGCCCCTTCCAGAGCTGAGATATCGAAACTCAAAAATTCGGCCCGAAAAAAAAACGACAGTGGTACCCCTTACGTTTTTTTTTTTGGGCGAAAAATTAAGTTTCTCCAATCTTCCCAAATTCTGATAGAGGGCCATGAGACTTTGACCTGAGTGCAAAAATGGAGGCTCTAGCCCCTTCCTGAGCTGAGATATCGAAACTCAAAAATTCGGCCCGAAAAAAAAACGACAGTGGTACCCCTTACTTTTTTTTTTTTGGGCGAAAAATTAAGTTTCTCCAATCTTCCCAAATTCTGATAGAGGGCCATGAGACCAATGGCGCCACCAGGGGGTGGCCAGGGGTGGCCATGGCCACCCCTGGCCGACTCCTGGCCACCCCATTGGCCACCCCAATGGCCAGTATTAATTTTTGTAGCATCAGTTATGCATTTTATAAATAAGTCAAAAATATTCTTAAGTAAAAGAAGACGGGGAATTATGTGTCATGACGTGCTTTTTAAGTGCCAAATGGTACACTGTTACAGCAGCTTTTTGATGTGTTTTTGCCACGTTTGGACAGGCAGGGATGCAAACAGCGCGCTTTTCGGCGCCTCCCGCTTTTTTCACGTCAGTTTGGGTGACAAAGTCATCTGAAGTCATTCCATAGCTTAATGTGAGGGACATTAGTATATTTACATCATTAAAGTATACGGAAACTCGTTTTCCCTCCTCTGCGGCTGTCAATCATTCTCCATTCATATTCAAACAGCACGCGCGCCTCTTGGATGCACGGTAAAACTCTCTCCAATATGATATATTCACATTATAAATGCATGATCTGTAGATAAAAGGCTGTGTATTCGCATAAAATTACTTTATTTTCTTGGAGTTTGTTGCTGTTTTTAAACGACTCACTACGTAACCGTGTGCTTGTTACTGTTAGATCACACATATCACACGGATTATGAATCGGCATCAAACACAAAATAACTGTGAAACAAAGGAACAAATCGCACTAGGATTTGTGCGCTCAACATTTCTTCGATTTGTGACATGAGCTTTTAAATGCGCACTTATGCAGCGCAGTGCTGCTGCACACTGTGACTCCATGTTGCTTTGAGCACATCATTCTGCACCCGCTCTGTTTTTCATGTTATCATGGGTTTGCGCACTGAAATATTATTAAAAGCCAATATATTTTGTTATACCTAGCCTGCTCAATACATTTTAAATAAGCATAATTTAATTGTATATTATTTATTTGTAGTTTAGGCTATATATGCACTTCTGAATTCTTGACATTAATATATAAATATAAAATTGTGAATGCCTGATTGAATTTTAAAAGAGAACTAATAGTAATTTGTTTTTATTAACATATTTAGATTTTATAAAATTACTGTGCAGATTTTTTCAAGAATTACTTTTTGCTGCTGATATATACACTCATTATACACTCATTAAGTTTATTAAAAATTCATAATACATTTATGTAATATTTAAAGGTGTTAACTGTATCTTACACTGCAAAATAATAACTTAAAAATGATTAAATTCATCACAATTATGTAAGTATCTGGAAATTTGCTGTGGGGCAAGGGCCCTTATATATATCATATAATATATATCATTATATACAATATAATACATATTAGTTGGGCCCTACTAATATCATTAGTAACATTAAATATTACACAGTAAACCAAAGTATATCAGTAGGAGTTTCCTTAAGTCTTTCTGATAGTTTTCTACAGGCTGGTTTACTACAACAGTAGAATACAATTCTGAAATTATGGTTTATACTGTAGTTTTGGTGTGCCACCCCAAGATTTTAACTGGCCCCATCTGGCCACCCCTATGAAAAATTTCTGGAGGCGCCACTGCATGAGACTTAGACCTGAGTGCAAAAATGGAGGCTCTAGCCCCTTCCAGAGCTGAGATATCGAAACTCAAAAATTCGGCCCAAAAAAAAAAAACGACAGTGGTACCCCTTACGTTTTTTTTTTTGGGCGAAAAATTAAGTTTCTCCAATCTTCCCAAATTCTGATAGAGGGCCATGAGACTTAGACCTGAGTGCAAAAATGGAGGCTCTAACCCCTTCCAGAGCTGAGATATCAAAACTCAAAAATTCGTCCCGAAAAAAAAACGACAGTGGTACCCCTTACGTTTTTTTTTTGGGCGAAAAATTAAGTTTCTCCAATCTTCCCAAATTCTGATAGAGGGCCATGAGACTTTGACCTGAGTGCAAAAATGGAGGCTCTAACCCCTTCCAGAGCTGAGATATCAAAACTCAAAAATTCGGCCCGAAAAAAAAAAAACGATAGTGGTACCCCTTACGGTTTTTTTTGGGGGGGCGAGAAATTAAGTTTCTCCAATCTTCCCAAAACTCTGGATTCTGATAGAGGGCCATGAGACTTAGACCTTAGTGCAAAAATGGAGGCTCTAGCCCCTTCCAGAGCTGAGATATCGAAACTCAAAAATTCGGCCCGAAAAAAAAACCGACAGTGGTACCCCTTACGGTTTTTTTTTTTGGGGCGAAAATTTAAGTTTCTCCAATCTTCCCAAAACTCTGGATTCTGATAGAGGGCCATGAGACTTTGACCTGAGTGCAAAAATGGAGGCTCTAGCCCCTTCCAGAGCTGAGATATCAAAACTCAAAAATTTGGCCCAAAAAAAAAAACGACAGTGGTACCCCTTACGTTTTTTTTTTTGGGCGAAAAATTAAGTTTCTCCAATCTTCCCAAATTCTGATAGAGGGCCATGAGACTTAGACCTGAGTGCAAAAATGGAGGCTCTAGCCCCTTCCAGAGCTGGTATGGACATATGGACATCCCACGTAACATTTATGCCATTATAAAAATAGGGGGTTCGTGGACAGTGAAATTATGGGATGCCGCTTGGTGCTGCGGACTCACGGGCCCCAGCTGAGTGCAGTAAAATAGTTATCATGAAAAAAAAAAAAACTTAATTAAAATGTCCAAAAAAATACACTACCCAAATCCCCATTCAATAGATTGCAGGCGGGATTCTGTCCATTTGCAGCTTATTGCATGAAGGCCAGGGTTAGTACATTTGAAAAATAGTGGGTTATTAGACAAATAGTGGGTTTTTGGACACATGGTTTTTAAGCTTAGCTTTCAAAATATTAGGATAAACAATTTATCTGCACTCAGCTGGGGCTCCTGAGTCCGTGGCACCAAGCGCCATCCCATAATTCCACTGTCCACGGACCCACTATGTATCCAATAACCCACTATTTTTCAAATGTACTAACCCCAGCGTTCATGCAATAAGCTGCAATTGGACAGAATCCCGCCTGCAATCTATTGAATGGGGATTTGGGTAGTGTATTTTTTTTGGACATTTTAATTAAGTTTTTTTTTCATGATAAAAACAATTTTACTGCACTCAGCTGGGGCCCATGAGTCTGTAGCACCAAGCGCAAATATGGATATTTTTCTATTTTTTCTATTTCGAGCCTTGTTAGTGGTATAAACTAGTGATTTCTTTTTACTTAGTAAATGCCCCAGTACTAGCAATATACGCTAAAAAGTTTTTTAGAGATAAAACTCTACATCCGATTATCATGAAAACAAATCTCAGAGAACAGTTGACTAGGTACTGATATTTGATTAGACCAAAGGTTCATTTTGCTCCAGAGTTCTCCTTTAATATAATTTAAAAAACATTAAACTGTCATAAAAAAATTAAGTCACTGGGTCACATCAGCAGCTTTGTTGACATTTAGCCTTCTTATTAAAATCTGGCACACTGTAAACTGCAGTTATCAAGGATAGAAGCATCACACACAAGTTCTCAATTCCGCTGAACCGTTTAATTATTACCTCATCATTTGAATCAATAGCGGTTGAAACCCACATACATGCCGAGCAGACAGTACAACTGTCTATCTGCTTAAATAATGGATTTGGTGATCCTGTTAGTATGCTTTCTAAAATATAAAATCAAGTCAATTTGGGTATAAAATTAAAGCCATTCTATGTGAGGTAGAGGGTTGTTAAGGATGTTGGTAAACTCTAATGCTGCCTTGCTGGATTTGGTGATCTGCAGCCGTTAGACAACCTGACAAATTATTTTTAAAATGCAGAGAGAAGTTTTTACTGTGTGAACACCAGACCTAAAAGCTAATCTACTACGACCAGCACAGCGCCTTTTAACTTCTTTGTGTTCCAAATAAAGGTATATCCTTTTATGACTCACAGGTACCAACTCTCTATGGACAGTAAAGAAGATAACAGCTCAAAGTGGGGGATCTGTCACCATTCCCTGTCACTACCATCTCCTGCACAAAGACCTTCCTAAGTTCTGGTGCAAAGGAAAAAACTGGATAACCTGCTTGACAATGCATCCTACCAACCAAGAGAAGCGAACCGGCATTAGCTTTTACAACAGCCCAGATGAACTGGTAACAACCATGACGATGACAAATCTACACATAAGTGATTCAAACCGCTATTGGTGTGCCGTGAGGAAGCCAGGTTCCAATGTTAGAACATCTTTAGAACTAACCGTCACTGAGGGTAAATGTTTTTGAGATGATTCAGCACCGCTATGAGACTATTGATGGTTCCAAGAGTAATTCGTTTTGCCCTTTTGATTGTTTTCAGGTACTCCAGATCTGTCAGTGGCCAGCAATAGGGTGTCAGGTGAAGAGGACGGCAATGTTACCGTCCAGTGTCTTTACAGTGACAAACTTATAGATGAGGAAAAAAAATGGTGCAGAAGTGGAGATTTACGCTCTTGTCAAACGGCTCAAGATTTAGAGCCATCCCACGGTGCAGCGCTACAGATAAATGATACAAATGATGGGGTTTATACAGTGACACTGACTGGACTGAAGTGGACAGATGCGGGCTGGTTTTGGTGTATGGCTGGGGAAGTGCAGGCTCCTGTTCATATCAAAGTAAATTCAAGGCAACTCATTACAGATGCCAACACAAGTAAGTTTTAAACAACAGTTGTTCTCATATATAGCAACAGGGGTTTCTTTTTCTGCAACATAAACACATTTAATTTGAGTTCATATATAATATTTTAGCTATTATGAAGGCAACAATGGATAATTGGCCTTGGATATTAAAATTAAGCAATAAGGTACATGAGGCTGTGCTGTATCGAGAATAACCAACGCATTCTCATCCCAAGACGTCATATACGGCACTTTTGCCAAAGCGTAGACAACCAACGCACATGGCACCCTTTAGCGTCAAATGAGACGCTTCGGTTATGGTAGGTTTAGGTGTGGGTTAGGGTTAGACCACTAGGAGGCGCCTTCTGCCCCTGTCTCATTTGACACTAAAGGGTGCCATGTGCGTTGGATGTCTATGCTTTGGCAAAAGCGTCATATATGACGCTTTGGGATGAGAACGGGCTCGAATAACGGCTGAAGGGCGTTGTTAGGCACAACGCGAACCCATTACTTTCAAGTAAATTTGCTGCGTTGACCAACAGAAACCTGCTTGTTTGTTGTGTTTGTGAGCTGAGCTTCATTCAACACTACACTATTGACATTGGATAGTGGACCTTTTTTTTTTGCAACAAAATCCAATCAAAATGTCAAGTGTGTCATTTGAAGAATGCTGGTAACCATGTTGACGGTAGTAGCCATTGACTTCCATGGTTGGAAAAAAATACAAGGCTACTGTCAACTTTCTTGTTACCAGCATTCTTCAAAATATCTTCTTTTGAGTTCAACAGAAGAAAGAAATTCATACAGGTTTGAAACAACTTGAGGGTGAGTAAATTATTGGGTGAACTATCCCTGGCCTTTAAGACTTTTGTTGGGAATCACCAAAAGTGTAGTAGACAGGAAAGTAGAGGTAAGAAACTGGGTCCTGTGAACCAACATCTTATATCCTGAATGGTATAAAGTATTTTAACATTCAATAAAGGACACACTTCTCCTTCAAAGACAATAATAGACTTTCATGATGAGTTTCTTGATAAAGCAAAACAACACATTACTGCTGTTTAAAAGACTGTGTGTCAAATCTGACCTGCTCCTTTTTATTTACAGCACCATTCTTCACTTCAGCTATGGATGTACACAACCATAATTCAATCACACCTCCTATACCCACAAAATCAAAATTACCAGAAAGCACTTTGATTCAGACTGCAAGTCCTGGCCAGGCATCTACAACATCACCAAAGCAAGTTTATTCTACGATACAGTCCTCATCTTATCAAACCACAACGGAGAACTCAAAAGAGAACCCTTCTCACAGCAGTGGTACAGTTACGACTCCACTAACCACATCAACATCTCCATATGTTGATGGTAACTCTATAGTTACTGTTGACCTAATGAAAACCACTTATGAAAGCAGGTATGTATTCATCAAATTCTAGCTGATAACATATCTCATCTTCGGTAAGTTTAACAATTCCTTTTTTTGTTTCAGACACCTTAATTGGGTGATTGCGCTAGTGTGTGGAGCAGTGCTTATATTATTTGTGTTTTTTGGAGTTTCTTGGAAACTGTGGTCATGGAATAGTAAGACATCTATTATGATTATTATTAAATGAGGCCGTTTAATAACTAATGCACTTAGTTGTTCGATAAGCATTCACTTGTCAATATTTAATAGAAATATATAATTTTTTCCTGAACATTACAGAAAAGGCCGCCACAAGAGAGGAAGCAACAGAAAAAACAACAGACCTGCATGTAAATAAATATTTAACAATATCAAATATATTAGTAAAAAAAATTTGAAAAATATTTGCTTAAAAAAAAAAAAGTAAATTTATGAAATAAAAAAATGAATTGTTCATTTATACACCTGTAACAAAGAAGCAACACAGCATAAACTTTGGGGACTGTGGAGAGTTGATTTGCTGATATCTTGTTATGTTTTATTCGATATAGGAAAACGACAGAGATGATCTACTGGCCAATGAATGGACTAATACTTCAGTTGTGCAGTTCAGCACAGACTCAAACTCTATCCTAATAACATAATCTGTTGTACAGTTGAGACTACTGAAACACAAAGATGGATTTAAAACATGTTTATGAACTATGTATTTTCTGACATGTATTTTTCATGTTTAAAGTTCATTATTGTATGTGCAACATTTCAGCCATAGATTAATTATAAATGTTAGCTATATTATGTTCACCACATGTCTAGCGATGTATGTTTGTGCTAAAATGGTTTGTCGTGAATAAACATTTATGTTTTTTGAGTTGAGTTGGCTCACATGATTTAGGAAATTTTGTTAAGGAAACATAGAGAGCATCGATGCTCTCTATGTTTTTTAGGGGGCGAACCTTTAAAGGCACAATAAAGTGCAAAGAAAAAAGCAAAGAAAGCCACCAAAAAAGCAAAGAAAACGACGAAGAAAAAAAATAGTAGTACGTATTTTCCGCACTATAAGGCGCACTTAAAAGCTTTTCATTTTCTCAAACAACGCCAGAGCGCCTTATAATCCAGAGCGCTTACAAACCCGATTCCAAAAAAGTTGGGACACTGTACAAATTGTGAGTAAAAAAAGAATGGAATAATTTAGAAATCTCATAAACTTATATTTTATTCACAATAGAATATAAATGACATATCAAATGTTGAAAGTGAGACATTTTGAATTGCCATGCCAAATATTGGCTCCTTTTGGATTTCATGAGAGCTACAAATTCCAAAAACGTTGGGACAGGTAGCAATAAGAGGCCAGAAAAGTTAAATGCACATATAAGGAACAGCTGGAGGACCAATTTGCAACTTATTAGGTCAATTGGCAACATGATTGGGTATAAAAAAAGAGCCTCTCAGAGTGGCAGTGTCTCTCAGAAGTCAAGATGGGCAGAGGATCACCAATTCCCCCAATGCTGAGGCAAAAAATAGTGGAGCAATACCAGAAAGGAGTTTCTCAGAGAAAAATTGCAAAGAGTTTGAAGTTATCATCATCTACAGTGCAAAATATCATCCAAAGATTCAGAGAATCTGGAACAATCTCTGTGCATAAGGGTCAAGGCCGGAAAACCATACTGAATGCCCGTGATCTTCGGGCCCTTAGACGGCACTGCATCACACACAGGAATGCTACTGTAATGGAAATCACAACATGGGCTCAAGAATACTTCCAGAAAACATTGTCAGTGAACACAATCCACCGTGCCATTCACCGTTGCCGGCTAAAACTCTATAGGTCAAAAAAGAAGCCACATCTAAACGGGAACCAGAAGCGCAGGCGTTTTCTCTGGGCCAAGGCTCATTTAAAGTGGACTCTAGCAAAGTGGAAAACTGTTCTGTGGTCAGACGAATCAAAATTTGAAGTTCTTTTTGGAAAACTGGGACGCCATGTCATCCGGACTAAAGAGGACAAGGACAACCCAAGTTGTTATCAGCGCTCAGTTCAGAAGCCTGCATCTCTGATGGTATGGGGTTGCATGAGTGCGTGTGGCATGGGCAGCTTACACATCTGGAAAGGCACCATCAATGCTGAAAGGTATATCCAAGTTCTAGAACAACATATGCTCCCATCCAGACATCGTCTCTTTCAGGGAAGACCTTGTATTTTCCAACAAGACAATGCCAAACCACATACTGCATCAATTACAACATCATGGCTGCGTAGAAGAAGGATCCGGGTACTGAAATGGCCAGCCTGCAGTCCAGATCTTTCACCCATAGAAAACATTTGGCGCATCATAAAGAGGAAGATGCAACAAAGAAGACCTAAGACAGTTGAGCAGTAAAAGAAGAGGGGATGCCACACATTGGTAAAAATGGCCTTGTCCCAACTTTTTTGAGATGTGTTGATGCCATGAAATTTAAAATCAACTTATGTTTCCCTTAAAATTATGCATTTTCTCAGTTTAAACATTTGATATGTCATCTATGTTGTATTCTAAATATAATATTGAAATTTGAAACTTCCACATCATTGCATTCTGTTTTTATTCACAATTTGTAGTGTCCCAACTTTTATGGAATTCGGTTTGTACATATGGATCAATTGGTTAACAACGCTCCGCATTATTAAATTCACCCGCGAACTCGCGCTCGTGTCCATCTCATGCGTCCCAATTCAGAGGCTGCATTTGAATAACAAATGTATTACAGCGGCGCAACGAAGGCTGTCCCAATTTAAAGGCTCCTTCGAACACGGCTTACAAATGTGTCCTTCGTTTCCCGCGGGCTGAAAGGATAGAATGGATGGATCCTTCGCAGCCTAGCCTATCCCAAGATTCATTGCGCACCAATGACGAAACGACAAGATTTTTTCAGAAGAAACTTACTTGAATGTCTAACAATCCATCGGAAAAAAACTACAACTTTAAAGTGGTTTAACTGTTGACACATTTACTAAGATGCAATTATATACATAAATTTACATAAATGAACCAAGGTGAACATATTTACACCTGCCGTGAGCAGTGTTTTGATCGCAAAAACCCAAAACTTTAGACAGAATCTTAACCAGGAACTTTACGTAAATAGGGTATATTTAAATTTCATGTTACATTTAACATGGAATACGGCTAACAAAATAGTTACCTAGCTAATAGTTTCATTCATTATATGGTGATTTGTTTGGCTGAATTCATAAAGCATAACATTTTTTATTGGCGTCATTAGAGCAGGGTCTCTCGTTCATTGTCCTGATTCTGAAGAGCCACTGTCCTGTAGAGTTTAGTTCCAAATCGAATGAAATGCACATGAATCACCTAATCAAAGTATTTTGGTTTAGTTGAATATTACAGCCAGGTGTGTTGGAGGTGTGTTGGAGCCAGGTGTAACTCTCCAGGTCAGGACCAGGAACAAGGAACAAACCGAAGATGGTGTTTTTTCCCATTTATGTTAAATCCCAGGAAATGATTTCATTGTTACTCTGACAAAATCCAGTTGAATCTGTTCTGTCCTGATGTTTGATTCTGTGTATGACAACTTCAACCTTTCATAAGAGTGTAAAATTATTATGACAAGGGGAGTGGTCTATTAATTACTCAAAAGTACTACACAAAAACAGCATGATAACAAAAAACGGCACATTCACCAAAGAATAGCGTGTTGGAATTATAAGGGCACTTTATACATTTTTCACCTGCAAACAACAAATCTGTTGACTCTTTGTTTAAAACTCAAACAAAGCAAAAACAAACAAAATATGAATAACAAAGATACTCAACAGTCCTGTCTCAGTCCTTTTCTGCTTTGGGGTAGGTAGTCAATCCAAAGTCTGGATGGAAAAATAATGTCCCCAAAAAGAGAAAAAGAATAAATCCACTGGTTCGAGGTCCCGCAAGAAAAAGGTCATCCTCCAGTTGGAATAAGTCCCCAAAAAGAGAACAAATAAATAAATCCACTGGTCCGAGGTCCCTCAAAAGTATAGTCCACCACGTACCAGAACATGCAAACATGAGACAACTCCAACGGCTAATAGACCATGTCTCTATTCCCAGAGTTCTAGGTTAGCCAAAAAACCATGCCACCTCACCAAACAACCTACTTTCAAAATGGCCGCCCTTCCTCTTTTCCTTACCCTAGGCTGAACATACTGTAATAAGAGTCCTAAGATCCCAACAAAAGTTCCCCCCAACCAAAAACAAGCATAAACAAATGCTCAAAATCAAACATGCAGGAAGATTAACAAAAAAAATAAAACAGTTGATGTACCCCACTGACTTCCATAGTTTTTTTTTTTTTTCCCACCATGGAATTCAATGGGGCCCATCAACTGTCTGGTTACCAACATTCTTCGAAATATCTTCCTTTGTGTTTAACAGAAAAAAGAAATTTATACAGTTTTGAAACAACTTGAGTGACGACAGAATTTAAAATTTTAAGTGAACTAATCGTTTAAAGGACCTAAATTTTCCAATAGTTTTAAACTGAACAAACCTGTACATGGCTTCTACATTTCATGCAAATAAGATGAACATTAGAGGCCACAATATGCAAAAGATATGACTAGTCCCAGAGAATCTAGCACAGTACGTTTATATACACACACACATATATATACACACACAAATATATACATACATACATACACACACACACACACACACACATATATATATATATATATATATATATATAGTAAGTGAAAGTATTAATGGGTCAAGTGTTGAAATGATCAATTCATATTCCATTTTTGGAATTTTAGAACACAATCTAATCAAAGATTCGACCTGTAAATATAACACGAGTTGTCCATTGCTGGACTTTTGCACAACTTTTTAAAAAATATTCTATGGTTGAATAAAAGAAGAATTGTTTTATACCAGTTGAAGACACACACAATTAAATATGAAAGTCTGCTCCTGACAAATGACACAGACACATTCTTTGACTACATTTATCCTCAGCTTTATTTCAACAGGTGTGGGCAGGCTTTAGTTAAGCATGGAATGATGAAAATGATAATCCTCTCTCAATGTGAGTAAGTTATGCTCCTCTAAAGACATGTACACTGACCTCTGTTGGCAGACAGAAGGCGTTTAAATACAACTATTAGTCTCAGAAAACGTCCTCAACCATATTCAGCGATGAGGATATACCATCAAGTAACGATTAGTCCACGACTTCATTGCCTGAAATTATTTACTATATTACAAGCTTTTTACAACTTAAAAATAGATTAATAACTATCACTACCATATCTCCCTTTGCACTTGTAAATACACCATTTCTTAATTCTCGTATTTGTTTTGAAAATCCCGTACCGACATGTTAATCAGCAAATGTAAGGCAGAAGGAACAAAGAGGGGCAAAAAAGTTCATTAAAAAAAAGTCCATCTAATCTACACTCAACATATGAAATATTAGCTCTCCTGCAGAACTGAAATGTAGACTATTCTCTGAAAAATAAACATGAACATCTAACAATGACACTGAATATACTCCAAATCTCCTCTTAATGTGTCTCGACTTTGCATGTTTGCCTAGGCTGACCGCAAACATCAATTGTACAATTAGATGAACATGATAATGAAATAACTAGTTACCACATTTCCCCAAACAATACCATTCAGTATAAGACCACTGTCCCAGTACCCTTAGTTATGGTCCTGTCATCCAAACAGCAGATGCACTGTTAAAAAAACTGAAAAAAATGAAGCAATACAGAGCAATTACATGCGAATACACTCAACGTTTATATTGGAGGTCTGTCCGGAAAAGCAGCATGCATTGAACTTAATCAAGTTCCGTAGCGGTTAAAACGCGGTTTTCGCTCGAAGGCAGTCTTTGATGCAAACCTAGTCCATAGGCAGCTTGTGGACAACCAGGTCACAAACGTAAAGTCGCATAACTGTGCCGTACTGTAACAGGAAAATTACAGGGAAGCCAGGTGAAAAATGTGAGGAGTATTGCTGGACGACAACTTCAAATCTGAAATAAAAACAATGAAAACTGCTGGTTCCCAAAGGAGGATCCGTGCTGATTTATTAATGGCAGAGCATCTGTTGGCACTTTTGGACCTGTTTCAACTTACCGGAGGGTAATGAAGTCCAACAAACCCCCTGAGAGAACTTAAAGGTAATGGCTGTTCCCTGTAGAGGGGCACGACCAACATCTAAAGCAATAGCAGTTTTTACAGTTCAGTTCACGCTCGGCTACGTGACTCGCGTTATTCACAGTGCATAACATGGGGTAGCGACCGAGAGAGGGAAAATAAACAACAAGACATTGAACATGACTTGGTAGTTAAGACATTTTCCAGGGACACGCTTTCCGCTTCCCATCTCAAGCGCTACGCATTACCCACACAGGCTCGGACGCCATTACACTTCTGCTAGCTCTCAGTGCACATTAAACCAAATGCGGTGAAATGTCAAGGGGGAAAATAAAGTGGGCCATTATTGATGGTGGAACGCAAACCTTTCCCTCCTCCGCACAGGACAAAAGTGACGCGATGGAGCTGAGAGGAATGTTATCCGATGGGGGAATGGATGTTAATAAGGTGCAAGCTTTGTGTCTTTAGATGTGCATGTGAGATTGTCTGTTTATGAGCGCATGGGTCCGCGTGAAGAACCCTCGTCGCCGATGCAGCCCGAGCGACTGGTCACAGTGTTTACCTCCCAACAGGTGGCAAAGGAGGGGCTCCTCTCATTACTGCCAAACAAACACACACGCACACGCACGTATGAGTCCAAGCTCAGAGCACACAATCACTGTATTCATCCCTGTAGACATCAGGCAAATGAATTCGGCAAACTGAAGATGAAAAGCATGCAGCAGGTGCATCTACATTAACTCACAAACACGAGAGCACATAAGATCAAAGGAGGCTTTATGCTCATTGTGAGATTCATTACATTTATTTGTTGAAGTCTGTGAGGTTCTGAAACAAACTGATCTAGCAGTTCCTTTTTCTGAGACTTACCTCTGTTAGCTTTGCTTGGGTATATCTTAGTGAAGTGTCTATACTCTTCTGGAGGAGGGAAGTCGTCCAGGGGATGAAAAGAATACTTGGACTCAAAATCATCTGTTGAAAGAGACGATAGAAAATGAAAGAGTATTCAGAGATCAACAGAGAGAGACCAGACTCATTTGAAATAATGTACAATCACATTCAAAAGTTTGTGGTCAGTAAAATTTACGTTGAAAAGTTTTATTCAGCTATTATTATGTAATAATATATTTATAACAAGCTGTTATTTCGATGTATCATGGCTTCTACAAAAATACTAAACAGAACAGCTGTTTTCAACATTGATATTATTCATAACAAGAAATGTTTCTCAAGCACAAATATGTGTGTGACACTGAAGACTGGAGTAATGATCCTGAACATTCAGCTTTACCAACACAGGAATACATTTCAATTTACAATAGAATTGTAATATTATCTTTGCTTGAATAAATGCAGCCTTGATGAGAAGATTCTTCTTTCCAATACGTTTTACAAATCTTACCAACCACAAATGTTTGAATGGTAGTACTACTTTTTTTAACAGCATAAATTGTATTTAACTTTTCCAATATAAAAACCTTCAAACATTTAACAAAAAATAAATTCAGTTGGCTCATTTAAGTTCAACAGCCTCCATTTTTATGTCACTTTCATATGCCGTGACACACCAAAGCTGTCGGGCTAGTGTTTGCAGTGAGGGCTCACGTCGGCTGCACATGTTGAATCAGCGTTGGGGCCGTCATTGAGAGAGATTGGGCATGACAAACCACTGGATTACATTATGGATGATATAAGAAAAAGTGACCACATGCCGGATAACTAGGAAAGCATTGTAATGAAAAATCAGGTCTGAAATCAAAAATTCATGATGCGCTTGGCCCATAGCTGTCAACATTGAACATTGAAAATAAGTGAGATTTCCCGGAATCCATCCCCAAAATGAGGGATTTTTATTTTCTTTTACACGATTCTTACCTTCAAACTTTAAAAATAAAGCACTAACCATTAAAAGTCCAAAGAGTTTATAACTAGCCTACATATGTGTGAGAGAGAAAGAGACTGTGTCATTTTAAAAAAAGATCATAGAGAATGTTTAAATACTCTAATATCAGCTTATGAGGGAAACCAAGGGGAAGTTAGTGGTGATCTGGAGGCTGAGTGCACCGGGAGAGGTCTGTGCACCTTTACCGATCAGATCACGTGCCGACACGGTGTAAAGCCTTAATACTCGACGCGTCTGCACGAGCGCGGCAAAAATTACGCGTTGGGTAAGCAAGACCGGCAAGACATCATTTCTCATGGCGCCGCGTCAGAGGATGAACGACTTCAAGCCGAATCTGTCCTAGCTTGTACGTCTCACACAGTCAGAGCGTAAAAAATTGGGATATTTTACGGGAAAATACTAAAACGAGAAGAAAGCGGGAAAAGAGCTAAAATACGTGAGAAACCCGGAAAAAAACAAGAGGGTTGACAGCTATGACTTGGGCGAAAACGAAAATAAATAATAAATTAATAATCCATTAACTTGTTAAATAATCAACACTCAAATAGCAAAAACGGAGTTGTAAAAACATTTAAGGCAGTTTTCATATAAACATGCGTTAAATAATGAAGCCAAATAAAAATATAATTGAATATATACAGTGCTCTTTTCTAAAGTTTTTTTTTCTTGCCAACTAATGAGTTTATGGACATTGAATAGCTTTCTTGAGGTAAATGTGACATTGTGTAGCCATTGTAAGCCGTTTCATTGAAGTCTTTCACCGGGTAAAGCACTGATGGAGCGATTACATGAAGTAGGATTAAGTTGTAATGTCTTTCAACATACCTTCTGGTGTTTGTTCACCCATGTTTATTCCGTGCAGTAACTAGTAAAGTGAGGATGAGATGATCGGTTCATGTGCTCTTGATCCGTGCTGCCACTAAACCTGAGGCGGCTACAGTGATCTCTCACTCCATATAAAAGAGCTCAAGAATGACATTAAATTTTTAAAATGAAAGCGACAGAATTTTGCGATTACTGGATGGCAGGCATGCCATATAATATTTAGTGAAGTTTTGTTCACGCAGCGCATCAACAGAAAACAACAGACTAAAAGATTTTAGATAAAAAAAAACATATCATTACCAAATAAAATCGAGAAATGAATATTGTCCATCCAGAGCTCTTGTCCACACAGTTTAACTGTTGTAGCTTATCCATGTTGTGCGCACGAAATAAACGCTGAACACCGTCAAAATGTGCTATAGATGAAGCACCAATTAAACTAAAAAAAAGCATTTTGGCCCGAAGCCAAAAATAGCTGTTTTGCCTGAAAAATTTTGGTGCATCCATATTGATAATCCCACTAGATTGTCTCGAAGCCATCACACCTAATTATTGATGCAGGTATAATTAGCATCGACATACACCGAATATGAGATTATTCAGTAACAGCTGTTCTGCAACTGCAGATACGCGTGAACTTGCTAATGAGTAACTTTTTTTAAACTATGAAAATAAATCTGAATAATTTTACCTTCTTAACATGTTTAACACAAGGTGTGGATGAGTTTTGTATCACCTGTGGCACAATATCAGGTCTCAAAAATAAAAAAAAGGCCTAATGTGAGAGAGTTTCAGACCACAGGATAGACCAGTGCAGCAGCGCTAGAACATCATCCTCTTTAGATGAACGGGGCATGTTGAAATGACCATGTGAGGGCGGGTGTGGGTTGAGAGTGAGCTTGAAGGACTCACCTACAAAGGAACGGGAAATGGAAGTGTGTCCGTTGCGGATTGGCGGGGGAGGGGGCGGGGGTCCGGCTGGTGTGCGGGAGGGGGGAGGAGGGGGCTTGCCTCGGCTCGGGACGTCCGAGGTGCTACCGTGAGTCCGATACGGAGGCGGCGGTGGCGGCGGAGCATCCCGGCCATTCCGTGACGGCTGCGCAGGAACTGGAGGGGCTGATAAAGGGAGTAGAAAACGTAGATAATTATAATCACAATTAGAGGACTTTCTCACAGCAACTGTTTTCTCAGACTCTAGACCTCACCTGCTCCTCGTCCCGGGGGCTCTCGTGCTGGAGGAGGGGGTCTGGCGGCCTGTGGGCTGGGTGACGGTGGCGGAGGAGGCGCGTGCCCACGTGTCGGTGTGTGTCCACCCGCTGACGGCTTCTTGCTGAGCGAGTTGTGTCTCTGGGGAAGTTCAGGGGCAGCTTCATTCACAGGACTGGAGGGTCCATTGGAAACCACAGACTGCTGACGGTACGGGGGTGGCGGCGGGGCCAGGGAGGAAGAGGAGGAAGAAGAAGATGAGCGGTTGCTCACGGGTGACGGAGGAGGTTTCACTGGTGGAAGTGGTGCGTTTTCACGCACCGGTGCTGGAGAGGGTCCTCGTTGACCCGGAGTCGGCGGAAGTGGCTTTTCTCGATTGTACGAGGTGGCCTTCTGCTGTGGGGCAGGAGGAGCGTTTCCACGCCGAGACATTGGGGGTGGCGGAGGTGGGGCAGAAGAGCTGTGCTTCATGCCTGTAGAGGGGCTGCTGCCTCCACCAGGGGAATGAGAAAGATCGGGCAGGGACGGTCTCTGGGAACGGCCAGATTCTGTAGGAGAGGCCTGTTGAGAGGAACTGTCGGGGTCATCGTGACTGCCGGGTGGCCGTGGGGCAGCAGAACGAGTGCTAGGAGGGTGTAACACAGACCTGACAGCAGAACCATCTGCAACACAGCACAACCGACTCAAGTAGGGCACTTCACAACGTCTTAAAATCTGAATTGTAGGTAGGGCTGGAACGACGCATTGACGTAATGGATTACGCACTGGTTATGTTCATCCCTAATCCCCTGTCATGTTTCATACTAAACAAAACTCTACAGCAGATGCTAATGGCTAGTATGGCAGCGCCGCTTCACAGGGTTGCATTCATACACGAGTGTGACAACCCCATTCTATACAGCAGTGTTTCCCAACCCTGTTCCTGGCGGCACACCAACACTGCGTGTTTTCTTTGTCTCCCTAATCAAACACACCCGATTCAACCCATCAGCTCATTAACCCACCTGATTATGAGCTGATGGGTTGAGTCAGGTGTGTTTGATAAGGGAGACAAAGAATACACCCAGTGTTGGGTGTCCTATACAGGACTGAATGAACAGACAAGGGGCCTATACCACGAAGCCGGTTTAGGTGGCTAGTCAGCTATGTTTCAGTTTAGTTTGTGCCAACCCTGGGTTTTAGGTTCCATGAAAGTGGTTTGGCTTTTAGCATTGTTCATCTGCCATAGTAACTTACACACCATGGCTAACCTGGTCTGGGGCAGGTTAAGGCAGGCATACACTGCGATTTTCGTCCGATTTCGAGCCGAATTCTGACTCGTGCGACTCTTTTTCGTGTCGGACCGATTTTCAGCTTTGTCGTGCGTCGTTTGTCGTGCAGTGTACAGGGAGAAACGAGAGGCGATTAACCTCTCACGATCGACAATCGGATGGTCGGATGAATTTCTGGCATGTCAGAAATTTTGGTCGCTCCTCGTCAGTGATGTTTTCGTCAGTGATGACGATAACAAAATTATTTCGTTAACGCACCGTTTTTTTATGACGATAACGCGACGATGACTAGCTAAAAATAGCTCTGAGGTGACTAAAACATGACGAGACGTTTTCGAGTTTTCGTTGAAGAGACAAGACGGAACGAAAATGATTATAAGTCTGACGTTCATAATACATGTAATTTATGCCTGTTTTGCGTGAAATCCGTCTGTATGGAGCTAAAAATAAGTATCAGCAATGCTGCCGTTTCCTATCGCGTGCGCCCAGCACCGGCCGCCGCGCACGCACCAGATTCCACACAACAACAACAACAACAACACAGGGTTTAATGGTAGTTTTTGTACCAAGTCAAGTCAATAGAGTCGGACAAAAACTAGGATAAAACCTGTTGGAAAGCATATTTTCCAGCGATGTTTCTGTGAGCATATCAGTGAACATCCCTGACCACTCGGTGAGTTCGACGTCTTTGTAAACGAATGTTTAATGCGTTTTATGAATGATTGTGTGGGTGCTAACACACAAACCTAAAATTCTCGGGACAACAGCATTTGCTCCACATTTCAATCTTAACCGTTCTATTTAATCAGAAACGATCTTAAAACAGGGCTTTAAGTGTAAAATACCGAACTAACCAAGACCAAATACAGTGTTTATTCAGGGATTGTCTTATGTTCAACACACTCCAAGTGTCATGTTTGTTTCATACTTTATATTCAAGTATGCATTCTTTGTTCAATGCACCTCAGTATTAGATATTTATTTTATTATTTTGTTTCAGAATGTTTGCGTACATAAAAATACATAATGTTTGTGTTTACAAATAATATGCATCTTATTGTTGCATACTACGTTGTTCATTGCACTTTAGCAATTTCTCAAATAAAGCCACAATTGCCAAAGTAAGAATGTTTTTATTCTTGGCTTTTTTTGGAGTAAAACAGTGATTCCACTGTTACCACTTTATCTGTGTACAATTTTCTAGTAGCTCAATGTTTTTGCTGTTTAAACTTTAAACCATTCCTTTATTCCTTTATTACTGTGATAACTTTTTAAACTAAATTAATTTGTGAAAGACTACTTTTTATTACTAAAATTGATTAAACTTGACTAAAACCTTTTGGTGTTTTCGTCGACTAAAACTCGACTAAAACCTTTTGTGTTTTCGTCGACTAAAACTTGACTAAAACTATTAAGTTTATAAATGACTAAAATGTGACTAAAACTTAAAAGCATTTTCGTCCAAAAGACTAAGACTAAGACTAAAAGGGCTGCCAAAAACAACACTGCTCCTCGTGACTATATCACAGTTGTAGCAAAGCTACGAACCGATTGCCCTAAACTCAGGGTTTTTTCCCTCACTGCACCTGCGCGAAAACAGAAGTTTAACCATTTCATCTGCAGCAAAAATAAAATTAAAATAAAAACGAAAAGAGGGAGATCTTTAAGTTCTGAAGTTCAAACTAGCTACAAATTACTGTTGCTTACCTCCAGTTCGTGTTGCAAAATGGATAATATTACCCACCGTCTTCCAAGCCACCTGATATGTAACACCTCTTTTATTATTTTGTCAAACAATGTTTTTGAAATAAACCTGTTTTTAATTTTCATTGACGATTAATTATGGCAATGTTCGGACATATTATAGACTGTTAATAGTTATTTTATACGCCTATAATTCATTGTAATCGACCTAAATGTTTTAGACAATTTTTAATGAGGAGTAAGATTATGTAATATTTTATTATCCTCACAGCACGTTGGTTATTATGTGCTGTGAAAATATTGCGTGGCTAATTAATTATAATAGCGGATCAATTTAATAATAAAATTAGGCTATAGGCCTCCCCTAATAATGATAATACAATAATAATAATTAAATGCATAAATTGAAAATACTAAATCATCTTGATACTGATAGCAGATGCTTGTTTTGACAATACCTCTGGATACATACACGTAAATAGGCGCAATCCAGGGGGTTATCGCAGATATTACACGTATAGTGTGAGCAGTGAAGTCGCAGCTCGACGATCGGACCGTACAGTGTGGGCACATAAATCCTGAACTTTGGCTTTGCATCGCATGCTATTTACTCGTTGAGTGTGAGTAGGTACCTTGCTGAAATCGCAGACATCGCATAGTGTATGCCCGCCTTTATGTTCCAGGTAAGATGTTGCAAACCGAACTTGGACCAATCAGCTGTGACACATGTATGACGTGATAAAGTCACTCCACAGCAAATGATTTCTGTAATTATTACACCCTAAAACGATCTCACATGTACAGTTTCAGTTCATCAATTATTATATTATGCAGATTTTAAATGAATACGTATATAAAGGTAATATAAATACGCTTTAGAATCAATAAATGAAGCTATAAAATGACTACATGTGAGCTTAAATCAATTTTTGACAATCCTTAAATCAAGTTCAATTCTCTCTATACCTATATCAACTGTATAAACTAACTTCACAACTTTTACTTGCACTGATAAACAGTAGCAAGACTTTCTTTTAGTTGTCCTCTTTCACAAACAGCTACTTTCTTCTTGCTGTGTAAATTTGTTTAAATTCTTAGTACTTTTATTTAATAAGTGAATTGCGCTAGTTCTCTCGTGAGAAATTAATTTCAATGAGTTTTGAATGAGTATCACTCTTTCTCAGCATGTGATTGGCTGTTCACTACTGGTAGTCACACCTAAACTGAAACTAAAGCCTGAGTTGACAGAGAAAGTTGATGATCAGCATCATGGTACCAACAAAGCCTGGTTGGATTGGTTTGGTTTTGTCAACTCGAAACTAATCCTGCAACCCTGAGTTTGTTCAACTACCATCATGGTACAGGGCCCAGGTGTCTGCCAAGTCATATAATGTGAGAGCCACAGTAGGACCATAAAGCTTTAAACTTGACCATGGCATGATCTTATGCTGATCATGCACTCAAAAAGATCTGTTTGATTATTTCATCTAGGTGCTCAAAATTGATTGGGTGAAAGTATGTTTTAAATAGCTAATTATAAGTGTGAGTTAATCGACGTTTAAACTATTGCGCTGCTGTATTGTAACGCACACACGTAAATAAAGTACCTTGCGCATTACGTGCAGATCACGCGCATATATATACATTCAGTAATGCAGAAATGTATCATCAACCCATGATATGTTCTGTGAGTTATCAATAAAATAGCTTAGAAACTGAAACAGAAAAGTCTTGCATATATTTCGTTGAAACTAAAACCCACATCGTCATGCTATGTAGGAGCAATAGTCTTAAAGGCAACTCTGTGTCATAAACCATAAGCATTTAAAGTCTTTGTTGGTTGTTTAAAATATCTGATGGATGAATGGACTCGTTTATTTAATAGCACGCCATCAAATGTGATAAAACTTCCCAATGTTATTGACATAGCCATTTCTAATACTGTCCCTGACTGTGGTTGTGAGCCCCGAAAATGTGCAGACTCGTATACCATACCGGCCAGAATTTTGTTTTGTGTGAAACTTGACAGGGGATTAGAGATGAACATAAACAGTGCATAATACACCGTTCCATCCCTAATGGTAAGCAAAGATCCTTCGAATTCTCCTTGCGTGCATATGGCTCACAGCAAAGGGTGTGCAAACCATTTCAATTTCTGGGTGAGCTATTCCTTTAAATAGATTTAAAACAAACAACACACCTCCTACAGGTCGCAATTTTGGGACGCCACCCTGAAACAGACCTCCCACTGGCTGGACCGGTGCAGAAGACCCACCACCGCTGGACACGCTTCCGCTGCCTCCTTTTGGCTCTGAAAAAACACAAAACAATTCAATGACGTACAGTACCACATTGAAAGCTTACACTACAGTCCATCTTACCAAACCCAAACACAGTAGTTTACCCACAAATGGGAACATCTTGAGTATTTAACCCTTTTAAATTTGGATGAACTATACATTTAGGTACATAAATACATTGACTGTTGAAGTTTAATGTGTGCATAAACAAAATCTTGACTATCAATATGTTGAGCTCTCAAGGGTCAAGCTGTTTTTCCACTTACTCTCGATCATCGGTGCACTCCTGTCGTTGACAACGCCAACCTTCTTCAACTTGGACCCTTTGCAGATTTCAGAAAGCAATGCCCCTCGTCCCTTTGCTTCATCTCGGTTCAGCTTAGGAGGGGTTGTGTTCGCCTGTGGAAAAAGTGTATTTCTTTTTCGTCCAGGTATTCCAAGGGGTTCACAGAGGCTGGTGAAATTTGCGATGTGCTCGCTGTGATTATTTTTGGCATATTGATTTTGCAGTCCTCAGTAAAGTTACCAGGCATCTAGAGAGAGTACTTACCTGGCTAAGGGTGGGGGGAGGAGGGGGTCCACCTGGGGGTGGAGGGGGAGGAATGGGCATCTTGAAAATGTGTCCGGTGTTTGCAGCTGAGTGTGTGTGACACTTAAAACTTCATGAAGACTGTTACCTAAAGAAACAAAACAAGTAATGTGTGTTTGTAAAAACACACAGACACACAAACACTATTTAAAATCCACATATGCCTGCTGAATAACAGTATAAACGATATTGAAAATAAAACTGACGCCAAACCTTTGAACAATAGAATATCTGTAACACAATGCAATGCAACATAAAACTCCAAACCTGTCGTGTTTTCTCTACACTTTTGCATAATGAATATTCTAGGTACTTTTTTTTTTGTTTTTTGTTTTTTAATATTTACGTTGATATGTGATTCGTAAGCATGTTCCCATTCATAAGTGATGGAAAGCGGTGCATACTAAGGGCAGAAAATGTCTAAGCTGAGATGTCCATATCTGACAGCTGATGACTTCACCTTATCAGTATATCTGATGATGCTAGTCTGTTGTTTTAGAACAAAATAACATAAAACCCGTATAAACTACACTTATATTATTAATGCAAAAAATACATTTATATAGGATCTCCGTAATTCTCATGCGCACGATGCCAAGAATAAAGTTATCAGTTTATTGTAAAATAAATGAGTGAAGCCATTGTAACAGTGATGAAGCTTGATTGTCTATGTAAACAACACGGCCTGCAGTCTACGCTAGTACTTGTATACTATCTTCAATATATTTAATAAACTATCGGTCAAGTGACGGTCGTCAAATGATGTATAAATGCTTGTCTCGTTCTTTATTTACATTTCTATTTGATTGTAACTTAGCTCGATTTTAGCCATAGCTTAGCTCGGCCTCGCGCTTGGCAGGTGCGTCCGTCACTTCAAGACGTTTCCAACGGTGCGTGAAAAAAATTTTCCGTTAACGTTAGTTGGAAACTGATTTAATGTGTTTATGTGATGAAGTAATGCAATGTTTGTGCCTACTTTTTTTTCAGCAATGTCCGATGATTTCGCAAACCGGGATCCCATCATACATGATCTCGCGCGTCAATCGCCTTGATTTGCTCCCCCGTTTGTACCGGAAATTACGTCACAGACTGTATGTCTTCATTTGATGCTGTTCATTGATTTTAAAAGCGGCTATTTTTATTAAAAGAACGAACTTAAGGCAGAACATTTGACGCACTTGTTATGTTTTTCTGTTATTGTTTCTATTGAACCCTGTTTTTTGCCAAATTGTTTTATCATTCCTCGCAAAAATTGATTTTAAATTTATCTTAAAGCATGATTACTTATTTGTTGTGAGCCATTCCACCGAAAGGGTGACATTTCTGTTCCTAGGACATTATATGTAAAACATTGCATGAAAATTAACTCTAAAATACATTTTATTATTAGGCAAAATGCACATTAAGCTAACTACAAATTTAATTTAAATTAATTCAATTAAAAACATTAATAAAAACGACACAAAACACAAAAAATAGCATGTTCTGCATGTCCCAACTATCTATCTCTAAACTTTACCTTGAAATATTGTGATTAAAATCCTTCAGAAATCTTTTTTGCATTGTTGTGTGACATATCCAAACTGCTTTAAAATAAAAAATAGTAAAAAAAATTTTTTTGTATATTTGATGTAATTGTAACTATGAATAAGAAGGTCAATCTCAACATACAGTCCTGTTACCTAAACATTTTATTAGATTTTATTATTTTTTATTTTTTAAATATTAACTTTTGGCAAGGCACTAGAAATGGCTCAGTGTCCTCTCGCTATTAGCATCAGTGCTATGTGGGCATATATTTGATAACGTTTTGCTTAAAAACTCAATCCTCTAAAAAAAAGCAAAAGAAAAAAAAAAGCTTGAGGCTTCGGTCGACTTTAAAATGTAAAAAGTCCTCTTGTTTTCAGAATATGGTAATTTTGTTGGGTAAAGATCTCATTCACAAATGGAAGAAATGTAAAACCTTTATTTATGATTTTGTAAGAATTTTTTAAATACTTAAAAAAATATTGGAAATAAGGACAACTTATTAGGTTAAGTTTGTGTGTGTGTTATGTCTGTTATTATGATGTTTTCCTTCGTTTATTAAAATAATCTCAATAGAACCAATAAAGGAAGATTCTCGTATAGCTGCTTATTGGAATTTAATTCAGGAAATATGATAATGAATGATAAACAAAAAATAACTAAAATCCCGGGAATGTCAGTGCCCTAAACTGACACGTGGTGGTGCTATAAGAAATGATAAATACTATTACTGTCTGTCATATGTGCATTGACTGCACAGTTATAATTTGGATGGCAAATATCAAAACATATCAAAAGACTACTGACCGAACAAGAAAATAAGGCCTAATGTACTAATATGTTTCACAGCTGGTGTACTGAAATAGGCCTAAGGTTGGAGCTTTTTTGGGGTAATTAGCTGGGGTATTTTTTTTTTTTTTTTACTGACTTTGAGATATTTATGACTTTAATGAATGGAAATCTGATAAAGAGAGGGCATAATGTCCCTCACTCTCATCCTCAACAACAATCATGATCGGCCTCTGGCCAAATGCGCTTAACACGTGATCACACAGAGTCGTCATTCAAATTATTACGACACAAGAACATTTAATCGTCATAGTACTACTAAAATTCACAAATATAGTTGCTTTACCTTAAATAAAAGTCAATAAGCGGAGACAGTTAATATAATTCAGTTTATTTATTTGAAAACAAAAAATACTGTCAAACTAAAAATGTTCAGTAAAAACGCATATCCACTGTAACTTCCTGTTGACATTTCCGTGCATGTTTTTTTCTTGCAGATGGGAATGTTGAAATGTTTTACTCTATGATGACAGCATCATCAGGAGTGCAGTTGCCACTGAATATGCTCAATAATTCTGTTAGATGTTGTTAAAAAAAAAGTGAGCATAACAGGGGCAACTGAATCAGAATAGTCTTTATCACTACTTTTGGCACAGACATGTTCCTTAAAGCAACAGATGGCAGGCAGAGTTGTAGTTATGAAGCAAAATTCCCCACTACAGTTAGAGTAATGAACGATGCTCGACAATTACTGCAATTTCATCAATCAGCAATCACACTTCACACAGATTGTAATGCCTTTCAAATAAATGCAAATGTGCAAGATCCCTTGCATATGGCAATCATAATCAGTCTTATGATTACATAGGCATGTCATTCAAAACAAGATGTGCATTATGTACAATGATGTAAAACAATATAGTATTTGTATAAAAAATATTTAAAGTCTAAGGGATGTTATATAAAGAGAGCGAATATTCTAGAGTAAACAAAGTCAGGATAATGCAGTCAACGAGGTCATCAAGACCAACCGACCAATCAGAATAAGGTGTTTCAGAGAGCTGTGTAATAATCATTTTGAATTGAAAGACTGGAACGAATAACTATATGGGGCCTTAAAATTGTAAAGTGGGATTAACTATGAAAACTATGAACTATAATGTACGTTGCTAATCATTCTTTTGTAAAACAGTATAATGAACAGCACTGTACAATAACTTCAGAGCATAAACAAAAGAACAAAGCTATTGATTGTTGAACAAGAAAAACAACTAAATCTCAATGATGACACCATGCCCCATTCAAAAATAAAATGCCATTAATAGCAATGAAAGAAAAACAAAACATCACTTTAGAGTCACTATGTATTTGAATTCTTAAAAAAAAAACTGGGCATACATTGTAACATTATAGCTTATTGAATTACTTCTAAATGTATGAATCCTATCACTATTTTTTAAATTAACAATGTTTTTTTTTGTCTCATATTAAAAAAGAAAACCCAACTAATTTACAGAAAATAAAGGAAGAAAAAACGTGTAGCCATATATATTTGGACACTCGTATGTGCTTATTGAGAATTTAATTTGAAAACCACTGACATTCATATGGTTAATTTTCTTTAGTTCTACTTATTGGTGTCCAAATATGTTAGCCATATACAGGGTAACTGTGAATAATGATTCATCCATAAATGCCTCCTGAAATTCATATGATCTTTACATGAAATCATACACCGCAAGCATTTCCTTACAACTGAATATCAGTTTGTCTCTTAAACAATGCAAAAGTTTGTATGAAGACTGCAAGAAAATGACGAAAACCTGCCTTTGACCTGTTACAACATATCAGTGCTTCTCATGTCAACAGATGATGAAAATACAAACAGGTTTCTGTTTTTCACTGTATGTTTTGTTGCTTTTGTTTTTTTCCTACTCAGTAGCAACGCCTCGGCATCACAAATACACAGAACGCAAAGGAAAACGGCCCCTCGTGTGGCTGAGCCGCTAGCTAGCTATGCTACATTTCTAGGACGGAGTTGAGTGGAGATCTTTGGACAAACAATATAAAGTACAAAATGTACGTGTTATGATCACATGCTTATCGCGTCACCACACTTTTAGGCTTCGTCACTCTGTTAGTAGCACAAGATAACAAGATGAGTTAGGCAGTGCTTAGAGTTCACATCACAAACAGACCGGTGGTGAACTAAAGCAAGTCGTGTGTTTTTGTTCTTCTTTCGTCGAGCACTGCACTGTTCAGGCCCTCCCCGGTCCACGTCTTTTGCAGGGAACAAAGCATTTTGTAGTCTCCACCTTCGCCCACTTCATTTGACCTGAAGACTGACAGGAACATCTTTGTTGTGATTTATGTTATTCAGGAATCACAAGGTAAACGATGGCTCAAAATCTTAAGACAGAGATAATGTCGAGTAAATCCAGACGTGTGTGAGCTAACCTGCTGGCAGTGTTGTTAAAGAGGATTTGGGTACACCTGTCGAGGGTCATAGGTCATTTCTGGCATGTATTGCTCATGTAGCTCGGCGTCCAGTGGGAGGCCATCCATGGGTAAATCAGAGTAGCCATATGGAGGGTACACTGCATCCAGATCTGAGAGAGAGAGAGATAGAGAGAGAGAGAGAGATATATTCAAGTTATAGTCATCATGTGCAAACACAATATTTCAGTTGTTTTTCTCTGTCATTAATATATATATTTTAATTATTTACATTAAAATAATACAAAAATATAAAATAAAATAAATTTAATCTCTATCTATTTTTATAATTAAATAATTATATATATATATATATAACTTATAAACTATATACTATACACTGTAAAAAAATATTGATGGTTTAACTTAAAAAAGTAAGTAACCTGGTTGCTTTAAAATTTGTTAATTTTAATACAATGAAGGAGTTAATACAATGAAGGAGATTAATTTAACCATCAGAAACTCAAAATGATATGTTATCTGAACTAAATAAATTATTTAAGTTGATTTGACAAAAGAAAAAATGTTGTGATTACTACACTGTAAAAAAATATTGTTGGTTTAACTTAAAAAAGTAGCCTAAGTAACCTGGGTTGCCTTAAAATTTTAAGTTGATTGAACTGGAAAAAGTGAGTTAATACAATAAAGTAGATTGTGATAACAAATCTTGAAAATATTTTACAGTGTAGAATTTATTTATTTAAAATAATTATATATATATGTGTGCATGTCATGTGCAAACAGAAACACACAACATATTTCAATAGTTTTAATAAATGTATTAATAATACTAATGACAATATTCAATTATCTCATAATATATTTAATTAGTAGAAAAAGCTACAATTACTAATTAATGTAACATGTTAATTGATAAAATCATTTAAAAAAAACAATAGTTAAAAAAGATCAGATTTAATCATGCAATGTATATTTAAGTATTCAAATTATAATATAATTAATATTTTTTGTAAAATAATAATTCCAATAAAATATTCAAATATTATTAAAAAAATAAAAACCATTTAAAAATAACTTACTTTTACTATTAACAAAAAATACTTTAACTTACTTAATTTAACTTACTTACTTTTAACAAAAAATATACATTTTATGAAAAGGTAGTGTTACACTAATGTTGACATGCTTTTGGTATAATATGTATATGTACTATAATTTATAGACTTTTTTGTCATTCAGTGAAATAGCACCTTCATTATTCATCCTGAAATGATTATTATTTCAACAGAATCATTCTTACATTTTAATTCTGAATTAGTTGATAGTCATGACATTTCTTCAGTACTTATAAATATAATAATGTAGAAGAATTATGTTTTGTCATGGTGTTTTTAGTTAGTTTACAAAATATGGGACGTGCTTCAGACTTTATGGCTGAAAAGCATCAGCGTGTAAAATATCCACATAAGCGGATCAAACAGGTTGGCTTGTTTTTAATAGGTTTTTGTATATTTACAGGTTCTCCAGTCTTATACTAGATTAATCTGAGCGAAAAGCACGTCGCATACGCCGGACCGCCGCTGACTTAATGTTCCCCAACAGAGGAACACAGCATTCTGTCACTTTGCGGAACGGACTGACAGCGACGCAAATTCAGTGACTGTCTCTCTTTATCTTTTCGTCTTTGACCCCTCTCTCACACGCAAACGCACGCCATTACTCATTTGTCATGTGACATTTTATTTCCATGCTTTTCGCTCTAATGCTGCGAGATGTGCTGGATAAATAGGCAATTTGCGGCGGTGTTGCGTACTAAAGCAGACGGATAGTGAGTGAATGCGAACGTGCTCTCAACTTACCATCTGGTATGTATCCAGGGTCGAGTGGCATGGCAGCATGCGCCTGAAAGAACAAGAACGCAAACATATTCATTAAAAGCTTCTTTCATAAAGAAGAGAAATATGGTAAATACCACTGAAATATTAAAACATTATACTTGAGCAGCAAATCAACCTATTAGAAAGATTTCTGAAGGATCATGTGACACTGAAAGACATTGAAAATTTAGTTATTTTAAATGGTAAAAATGTTTCATAATATTGCTCTTTTATACTGTATTTTTGTAAAAATTTAATGACTATCCTGTGTTTGCTTAAGTGGCTTTCCTAAAAGCTTTTTTTTATGTTTTATGTATTGTTTTTATTAGAGTAAAGGGATAATTCATGCTATAAATATCTCCTTTTGTGTTCCTTGGGAGAAAGAAAGTCACACGTTTAAAAATGCATGAGTAAATAATGACAGAATTGACATTTTAATGCACTTTTCCTGTAGTATGCAGTGGCCCAAAAAGTATTTAAATGTCATTGCATTAAATACAAAATATCAAACCAAGTGGCATCAACATAACCAACACCAACATAATAGCCTTATAATAATACAAATAATTGATGCTGAAACATTGAATTACTGGAAACGAATGTACACTCATTCCTGGGCTGCATTAACCATTCAGGTTTGCATTCATTTTCAATAATTCAAAGGTTACGCCATATTAATATGATTATTTCATTATGATTGCTAAAAATTGACATGGTATACATAATCGAAATGATCCCATAAATAATAATGTCCAGTAATCTGAGAGTGTGTCACATATATTCACCATTTCCCAGGCTGCAGGGTCATGCTTGAAGAGGGAGTGTGTGAGCTCCACCGACACACGCTTCCTGTAGTCTGAACTCTTGTCCTCAGAGATGCGGAAGAGAACGGCCGCAGCATAGGTGGCTGAGGAAGAGACAATGATGAGAGATGTGATCATCATTTAGTATTATTACCATACTTTCTAGCAGTGCAGCATAATCCAAATACTGTCGAGAGACTGGTAAAAAAATTAAATAACGCATTAAAAGCAGGGTAAGTGATTTGTTCCATCATTTTTGTTATGCTGGTTGAAAGTCTCTTCACATCCTGATAGCAATCACTAAGTGGTCTAAATGTATTTATATGTATATATCTTTTCTGTGGAAGGCGTAGGCCCATAAAATCTTCGTCCAAACATTTGCATTAGTCCAATCACTGAATCTAATGATACGATGTCCAACCTGCCTGTCAATGTACTGTATGTATATCCATACTCACGGAGCAGGGAGCGGGAAAATGGAAATAGAGTTATGCTATAGAGTTTATGCTATAGACCATTTCACAAGATGTAAACAACACTGGTCCAGAAGCACTTCCTGTTTCAGTTTTTCAACACTACATAAAAGCTGGGATAAAATACAACCAACAGAACATTTAAAACTGAATCAAACAGTTAAACAAACATCTTTAAGATGTTTTCTTTACATGTGAAATAAAGAAAACAGTTACAAACTGAAACAGGAAGTGTTTCTGGACCATTGTGAAATGGTCTATAGAGGGAATGCATTGACGTCACTTTCCCGCCAGAACAATCCCCCTCAGCCTGACTGAGTGGCAAACGTTTGCAATTTCCCTTATATTTAATATATGTCCCACTGGGACATGAGGAAGTTTTGCACAATATCAAATGTGGTAATGTTGTGTTTGTACAGACTATGATCTTTCCAATGACATATGGCTCATTTCATGAGGCGTGCTATTAAAGCTTCTCTCGATGGGCGTCACTCACCAATCCCCTCATTGGGAGAGTGCAGGAGCTCCATAAGAGGTGCAGATGCTCCTTCTGCATCAATCATCTCAGCAGACTGCTTATCCAGAGCGAGTTCACACAAAACGCCGGCGGACACGCGCTTTATGTTCTCCACGTATGAGTACAGAAGCTAACAGGAAAGAGGAAGTCAAAGGATGAGAGGGGTTTCACTGTTGTCTTATCACATTTTCTACACACTAGATTTGCAATGATGTTCGCTTCAATGGTCATGACGTTTTATATAACCATATGTCCATTTGTGACATTTTAGTTTTGTTACTTAGCAAAATATTTTGTTTATTTTGTTCCCCCTGTGGTGAAAATCAGGTTTTTAATGTTGTTTATATAGTACGCATGTTTATGTGGTGTTTTTAATATGATTTAAGACGAACCATGTGCAAAGTCATAAGTCACCATTGTTGTGTATTTTCTCCTTAAAAATGCAGTGAATCAAAAACCGTCTCAGAAACGCGGTTTGAAATCGCTGGGGTTTCTGATGTCACAAAATACCTTGTAACCAAACACATTTGGCAAAAAAACTTTTGCTGATAATTTACTCACCCCCAAGTCATCCAAGATGTCCATGTCTTTCTTTCTTCAGTCGAAAAGAAATTAAGGTTTTTGATGAAAACATTCCAGCATTTTTCTCCATATAATGGACTTCATTGGGAACCAAGTTTCAGTGCAAACTGCAAATTGTTCAAAGGGCTTTAAATGATTCAGAGAGGCTTCAGACGATGAATAAGGGTCTTATCAAGCGAAATGATCGCTCATTTAATAAATAACAAAGTTTAAGTTTTATAAGCACAAATTCTCGCCTTCTGTGACGCACGTTTGTGACTCTCCTGTTCGAACTTGTTCATCAAAATGAACGAAACTTTTTCCGAGTCATTTGGTTCATTCATTTAAAGGAGTAGTTCACTTTTAAAAAAACTTTTGCTGATAATTTACTCACCCCCATGTCATCCAAGATGTCCATGTCTTTCTTTCTTCAGTTGAAAAGAAATTAAGGTTTTTGATGAAAACATTCCAGGATTTTCTCCATATAATGGACTTCATTGGGAACCAAGTGAGATTGGGGTCCAAATGACCCCATTGGGGTCCAAATGAGAGTTTAAGAGCAGCTTTAAAGGGCTTTAAATGACACCAGACGATTATCTTATCTAGGACCCTTCGAGTCATGACTCGAAAAAAGATTTGTTCATTTTGATGAACGAGTTTGAACAGGAGAGTCACGAACGCTCATCACAGAACAGAGCAAGGCGACCATTTGAACTTTTTTATTTATTTTTTAAATGACCGATCGTTTCGCTAGATAAGATTCTTATTCACCGTCTGGTGTCGTTTAAAGCCCTTTGAAGCAGCACTGAAACTCTCATTTGGACCTTGAACCGTTTGGTTCCCATTGAAGCCCATTATATGGAGAAAATCCTGGAATGTTTTCATCAAAAACCTTAATTTCTTTTTGACTGAAGAAAGAATGACATGGATATCTTGGATGACAAGGGGGTGAGTAAATTATCAGCAAACGTTTTTTTTAAAAGTGAACTACTCCTTTAAGTGATAAAATTATTGACTACAGGGGGACTTTAAAAACCTACTGTTTATCACTATTACAGAATATAAATTAAGCTTAATTAATTGTATTTAAGTGAATATATTCAACTTTATTACTGACCCAAATAAAATTATTCATCTTTTTGGCTGATTCTAATTAAATCATAAATAATATGATCTAATAGTTATGCATTAAGGGTATTTCGTTTATTTAAAGACGTCTTTAAGAGAACTGGAGAACTTGACTCTAGTTTAAACGACAGCTTCCATAAACCGGTAGTGTAATATAAACATGGACAAATGCACTAAAACAAACAGCAGCCAGACACCCTGCAGCCATCATCGCGCCACAACACCCACACATCACAACACACACAGATGAACCAGATTCACTGCCAGGAATGCCATAAGTTGGTTCAGTACTTGCACAAACAGAGGAATGGTCTGCATGCTGGCGATTTCCCCTCGGTTGATCGGATCTCTGGCCAGTATATGCAAAGCGCCTGTGCAGCCTTCCACAATCTCCTCCATTCGCACGCCATCCTGTGCAAAATAGAGTGAAAGTGAGAAGAAAACATTAACTCTAACACCAAAGGGACCTGGTCTATGCCAAACACTGTGGCCTTGATGCTAATTGGATTGTATTTCAACCTCCCTTTGGAGGCTTCAGCCTATATGCGAGGGTGAATAAAGAGGCCAGGACTAGGACATGTGGAAAATCCATGCACAGGTACTGTAGAAAAAACCTCAAAAGCACCTGATAGGTCTGCTGGGCCCCTGAGCCGTGTCTTTGAGTTTCCTGATGAGCTTTCAAAAGCAGGTTGACCAGTCGAGGGATTGTCCCAGATTCCCTCAGAGGCGCCTGATTGGTTGGACACAGGGCCAAGTTGCGAATCAAGCCCACTGTGGCCTATAGTGTGAAAAATGTACAGCATATTAACTACTGTTCATAACATTCTTGGCAACTTCTTTATTAAATTATTTTCTCGTTGTTTTCTTCAGCTCATAAATGGATTAATGCAATGGTTTCCAAAAAAATCTTAAAGGGGTAGTTCACTTTGAAATTAATTTTTGGTATGTTTGTTTATGTTTAAGTGCATCCAAGATGTAGGTGTCCACAGTAGTTTCAATTTTGATATTTTTAGGTCAAACTGTTCTTGTCTATCAGTTATATAATGGAGGTCTATGGTCACCACCCCAAAGAGCATGCACAGAGAAGTCCAGATTAAACATGATTTAATGACTCGTAAATGTAAGTACACATTGATGGCCTAAGACATGAAACGAGCGGTTTGTGTGAGAAAATGAACAGTATTCATATTACATTATTATTATTATTCGTATTCACTTACATCTTGGATGCCCTTGAGGTAAGCTAAAACATACCAAAAATTAATTTCAAAGTGAACTATCCCTTTACCCCTCAGACGGTCATAACATTTTCTGTTTTGAATTTCTAAAAATCACAGCTTCATCGGAATGTTACAAAACTTGGTGACTTTTATGGCATTATGTATGTGAACACACAAAAAAATTGAGGTCATTCTGAGGGAATAAGTGGTCGTAAAAAAAAAAAAGTCACACTTGTGGTCTTTGGTCAAAAATGACCCCCAGAGGAAATGAATGGGAAATTGACAAAAACAAAAAACTCACAAATTTGTATTTATTTTATTTATTTATTGTTTACATTTTTTTCAATAAGAAATCTTTCTTGAGATTGTTTCAACTATATATTCAAATCCAAAAAAAAAAAAAAAAGTTCATAAAAAGCTAGGGAATTCACATGCCTCTCCATGGAGAGCTGTTCATGCCATCTAGTGGTCACACCATGATTCTACGCTTTTTTCTCTATACTGTAAACAGATGGTGCTAATTTTCTTCAAAATATATTTTTTTTCTGAAGGCCTAGACTCTATATTAAACTAAAATACTGCATTAATAATTTTTTTTAAATTACATATACATATATATATATATATATATATATATATATTTCCATGGCAAAAATAGACCATAAATATTGCATAAATATTAATAAATTCAATCAAATTGTCTCAAAATACTAAATTAAAAAGAATAAATATTATAGAACAAAAATAAATTGCATAAGTTTTACTGGGATGGAGGCAATTTCATTTTTAGGTGTCCGGTCACTTCTGATATACAGTGTTTTTAGATGTTTTTGCGCATCATTGAGAGCAGGGATTGTTTTGACAACGTTTTTTTATTTTAGAATTACTAAATAAATTATTGGGATCGCATAGCTCACATAATTTTTGTAAGATTTTGTACGAATTTGATGAGTTTATATTCAGGCACATGATTTTGATTGCAGTCTTTGGTTTCCTGGTAAAGCTGAACAATCTGAGAAACAAGGGCAAAAAAGCAAGCGAACATCTCTCCAAATCCCAAAATGTTCTCTCCTATGACTCTTATATCTCTCTGTGAAAAACAACATTAAAAAGATGTTTCTTTCTCATGAGTTTAGTTAAACTCCCTAAAACACAACGAACCGTGACCCACTTCTATACCTCTACACCGTTACAAAAAGTCATAACCTAAATCTAGACACAACTGTAGTGAATTCCTCAATGTTCAGCTCCACTGTAAGTCCATTCCTCAAAGCTGTCATCATCTCAAATAAATGACTCACTCTTGTAAATCCCAAAGTGCTGACTGGCGAGTGAATCAATATGAGCAACTGTGCGATGTTACTCGCAACAATGTTTTTTTAATTAAAATATTGAGCTGAATACAAAGTTTAGGTTGAGATGCTTGATGTACGTGCATGTAAAACTGTTTATGGATGCATGGATGCACACGCGAGTCTTCGTAGGTGAAATCACCTGTATGTAGTTCAGTGGAAATGTCGTGCGTTTACATGAGGAGTCATTTTGCTTCTGCCTAATCATCTGTGCACAAACAGCATTGCGTAAACGCTTAATTTCCTACGGCCTCCTTCACAACGCATCATTAGTCCGCAACGTTCCTCTGCTGATTAGAGAACGCCTGCTGATAGAGCGGATCTCTGCGGGGCGGGACGGCAAGACACGTCAAGAGCCAGAAACCGCTCCAAATGGAAGAGGAAGAAACACGATGTGATGCATTCCAGACATCGGGGATTCATGTGTGTTGCATTAGTGATCTGTCTTCCCCACCCTGCCTGGGTGCAACCGAAGCCATCAGCCAAAGTGTACAGAAGGTTTGCACATTTTGTTTTGTGAAATTGTCTGGCATTGTAAAATGAATATTTCTCAATGAGTCACATAAATGATAAATTTGGTCCATACTACAAAACAGTTATGATATAGCTATATTACTGGGAAGAATATTATTCATTCAGTTTCATATTCTTCTTCATAAAAGTAACTTTTTATTAGGGAGCACCGATGATGGGACAACCCTATTGTTTCTGCTGTGTTTATTTTTCTTCTTCTTCGCTTAAAAGAATCGCTTTTTAGAGGGCCTAAACATGCTCGAAAGCTCATGAAACATGAAAATTTACGCGTGACATGGTGGGTTGGGCAAATTCTTTAAATTATTGCCCCGGCTCTAGGTCCCTCTTTAGTCCCTCTTTCTAACATGTTCTGTTTTTATTGTATATTGTATTTCTTATGTTTATTTTTAACTGTTTTACTGTAGCACTTTGAGATTTGGTGTCAAATGTAAAGTGCTTTACAAATAAAATGTATTATTATTAGGTTTCACATACAGGTATGAAATTTGGGACATACATGTAATGACCCAATACCTACAAAAAAGTCTCTTGGAGCATAGCCCTAAACACAACAGGAAGTCAGCTATTTTGAACTTCCTCCAAGATTCTGTGCATTTTTCGTAATTTCCTGATGTTGTGCTTTAATAAACTGTGAACAGTTTTGATCTGATCCTCTTCAAATTTGGTGAGTGTAATCTTAAGGCCTTTGCAACGTTAAATTGTGAAGATCTTGAGTTTTCGTCGAAGGGTGTGCCCTTGGCGGGCTGACAAATGTACACCCAATTTCAGCCTTTTGCTGATTTGTGCCATATAGGTCAATATTGCTTGCAGTTCCGATGTTGCTAGGCCACCACAGACAGCCTGCAGTAACTCAGGCATACAATGTCCGATCTGCCCCAAACTTCATATGTTTGATAAGAGTCCTGTCCTGAACACATGACCATGCTCATATTTGATTATAGCAATAGCACCACCTGCTGGCAGCAGGAAGTGTGGCAAATACAAATCCTTTGACATAGTCCTCCGATATTTATTATCATTACATACTGCCTATCATGCTCTGTTTTCCTAAAACCACCGGGTGGTGGCAGTACGGGTGCGAGGGCCCTTTTCATTGATGCTTGCAGCTTTAATAGAATAGTGGTATCATGTTGTTGCAAGATTACTGTTGATTACAGTGATTATAACGCAGTGACTGTAGTACAGAATACTTATTGCTTTATAATGCTCAAAAATGGAGTGCAAATACAAACTTGCTTCCAAAACAAAACGTTATTAGTATAAGTAAGTTTTAAAATTAAAATAAATTAATTAATAGATAAACAAAGCTGTCAAAATCGATTGATTGGGATTAATTGCATCTAACATAAAAGTTTGTTTATATAATATATGTGCATATATATATTATATTATATTTATATATACTATATATGTTTCTCTGTGTGTGTATGTGTATATACTGTATATAAACAGTATTTTTCAGATTAGTCAGATCACTATAATGCAGTCTCTCGTGGTTCACTGAATTACTTAAAGGTGCATTCATTTAAAATGTTTAACAGGTTTGAAAAAATAAAATGAATAGTACTTATGATATGAAAAGTGTTTAAAATGATAGCATCAAATGGTACCATCAGTAGTCTAATAAATAAAAGTGGTTTGATTTTTACACAGGCCAGTTGAGATTACATTAGCAGCCCGATACTTCTCACTTCATCTTGTTAATCTTATTGGACACTTTCGTTTGCAGATTACATTAATGCCTATCTACGTTTAAAAAAAGCAAATGGCAGTGAAAATGTGAAAACTTGGCGGTGTGATATTGGTAAGCTCATCATATACAGAAACAAATCACTGAGTGGAGAGCAACACAAAACATCTGAGTAAAATAAATCGATGTAAACAGTAACACTTTATAGATTTCCTATTAAGCCAGGTTGATTTTTTTTTTTTTTTTTTAGGAATTTCTGCATGTAGACTGTGAGAGAAAAGAAAAGCCTGGCATTGTCGTTCTTCTGGATCGATACACACGTGCTAAACCGATCACAGCACACACACACACACAGGTTTCTGCTCCAACGGTCTGATACGATTAAGCGAGAGATCATGCGTGCCGGGAGCCCGTGCTCACAGAGAGACAATCAAGAGTCCGGCCCACCACAAATCAGAGAGCCGAGGACAGACTATTACACTCGCTGCGACCTTCTGATTCGACAAAGCTTCAAGGGCTTTGACTAGCATGGAGACTTTGACAAGATATATAATCGTGAGGTTAATTTTAGAAGTGCAACACTGACTGAATTTTTAATTTTCATGAAAGTAAAGGAAGTTTTTTTTCCACATATTGAAATATTGAAGGGGAAAAGTTTAGTCAGTAAGGTTTTGGGTTGTTTTTGAAAAAAGTCTCTTATTCTCAGCAAGGCTGCATTTATTTGATCAAAAATTGAATTGAAAAAAGAAATAGTGAAATTAATCCAATTATTACATTTTAAAAATTGAATTTATTCGTGTGAGTTTTCAGCATCATTATTCCAGTCTTCAGTGTCACATGATCCTTCAGAAATCATTCATTTGCTGCTCAAAAAACATTTCTCATTATTCAGGATTCTTTGATGAAAAGAACAGCTTATGTTCGAAACAGAAATCTTTTATAACATTATAAATGTGTTTACTTTTTTTAACTGAATGCATCCTTGCTGAAAAAATATATAAATATATTGATAACAAAAAATCTTACCAACCCAACTTTTGAATAGTATTGAATCACAATACAAAGACACTCGCCCCGAATTGATTGGATTAGCTATAATATTTTCATAAAGTTCAATTCAGACCCTTTTTTTTTTACCATAAATAAGAGAAAAAAATCTATGACTACTGGTGACTTAATCTATGACTAATTTGTCTCCATTTACTCACCATTCTATATAATTAGACTTTACAATAAGGTTTATTAGTTAACAACATTCGTTGTCAACTACATTAGTTAACATTAACTAATAATTAACTTTTCAGATACCGCGTAAAAACTTCCGCTCCCCCTGTCCCAAATGCCGCACTTCATGTGGATTTTCGATCTCGTGGACTTCAATTGCGCGACCTCGCCGAGTCTACGAGTCCGTAGGCCGTCCCGTTTAGCATTTTGATGCTGTGAAGTGTGCTCAGCAGCGCCCCCCTTCTGCGAATCCCGCATAGATGCAGGCTCCGCGCACTTTAACTACCCAGGAATCCTTGCGAAATGCCAATCCGAAAACGGATGGGATTTCGCTCACGGACTGTAAACATGGCTGAGAAGAGAATATTTAAGTATCACTATGGTTTTTATGACATTTAACCAGTTGTTACTTACAGTTTATGCAAACATTATCGGCCAGTGGTTGATATCTCAAACATAATAATAGCACGTTAAATAATACGATCGCATTATTCGTTCATTTGCATAAATAGAACCGAATGTCATGGCTTTACTGAGTACGTAGTATGAATATTGAAATACATTTTTCTTAAACTCATTTTCATTTTGTTTTAAAATTGAACATTATGTATTATTATGTACAACTGTATTTATCATTTACATAACCATGCTGTGTAGTTCACATGGACATAAGATTTGGCAAAATAAAATTAATCTTGTTTTCGATACTGATATTTGTGAACTTTTTCTAATTAAGGGACTGATGAGATGACCTTTAAGTTTATTCAGCTCTGTATGGAGAGGGATAAGGCTTTCACAGGCATGAGGAACGCGTCTAAGCGCAAAAATATGATTTCTCCGCATGAAAAGACATCTTGCAAAAATAAAGGGGTTGTTTTAAGGGCATGTTTATAGACAGCCACTCTGAAGCGGTCAAAGGTGATTCTGAAAGAGTCAAAAAGTCGAGACAGGACCCATCGTCAACATTTCTGTGCCCACCACTCTAATTCATACAAAACAAACTAGAAAATAGACTAAAAGAGCTAAATACTGGAATTGTCCTTTAAAATCATACTGTATTATAATTAGTAAATGCACTGTGTGAACTAACATGAACAATGAACAGCTGTATTAACAAAGATGGGCAAAAACAGTAACAAATGTATTGTTCATGTTAGATAATTCATTAACTAATGTTTAAAAAATGAACCTTATTGTAAAGTGTTATCATTACACGTCTTACATGAAACACAAATGTGTTTTACACTGGCATCCTGCTGCTTCCAGTCCATGTATGGCAGAGATCCCTTGCATATGATGCTCGAGGGCTCTTTTATTGTTCCGGCTAGTGTCCTCAAAATTATGCTGAAGCCCCGGAGGAGCGTAGGAGTGCCGCTCAATGACTGAGATCCGGCACCAAATCAGCTTAACAAGAGAGGCAAGTCTCAGCATTCTTTCACATCAAAGCCACGCAAGCCCTGCCCCCAGATGATTCAAATCTGACCTTTCAATTCAAACGCCAAGAAGGACTTTCAAATTGGCAGAAACTCAGACACACACACACACACACACATACAGACCTTCACCACAGGCCAATAGTGCGGCTGACCCAAGAGCTTGGTGATGGCGGGGATGCCGTAATGCAGACGCACTGCATTCTGGGCCAGCTCTGCGTCGGGGTGACGGCTCGTGAGGTGACGCAGGGCACAGACCGCCGGCTCGGCCACGTCCTCCTTCTCTCCGGCTCGAAGCACGGCGTGAATCAGGGACTCCACCCCGCCGCTCTGCGTGACCAGGGCCTTGTTGCGCGCGTTGTTGCAGGTGAGGTTTGACAAGATGCCAGTAGCGCAGGTCAGCATGTTCACGTCATCCGAGCCCAGCTGACTCACTAAGATATGCAGGAGACCATCCAGACCTTCCTGTATCGACAGGAAACATTTCAAATGCATCACCATTCAAAGGTTTGGGGTCTGTAATGCCTGGTTCAGATTACACAATTTTTTTTTACTGTTAAACGTCCCGTATTATGCCCCCCTAAAATAAGTCTCTGATGTCCCCAGAATTTGTATGTGAAGTTTCAGCTCAAAATACCCAACAGATCATTTTTTACAGCATGTTTAAATTGTCATTTTTTGGGGGCTCGGAAAAGCGCGCTGTTTTAGTGTGTGCCCTTTAAATGCAAATGAGCTGCAGCTGCCGGCACAGGGGGCGGAGCTTCATGAGCTCGCGCTCAGTCTCTCAGGACAATTTCATCGCACGGAATGATGATAAAATCAGAAACTCTCAGTAACGATGTTCATTTCGAGTCGGACAATAATGCCTACCGAGTTTAGTAGTTTAATTACGCTTATTATAACGCACTTGTCATCTGCTTGTATGTAAACATTATTTATTAATAGCCTACAAGTCTGCTGTTTTGGACCAGGTCCGAATGATGATCAAACATATCCTGATGAGTTTAATAAAGTTTATTGTACATCACACAAAAGATGAAGCGTCAGTTTTACTTCAGAAAATCACCGTAAGATCTGAGTAAACACAGTAAGTTATAAGAAGTGCGCAAGTTGAGGGAGCGTTCCTTTGGGCGGACGTTAGTCAAAAAACTGTTCGACTGACGTCATTAAAGAAGGAAGTAGAGGGATGTAGTCCAAACGGGCCGTTCGATGTAGGCTACTTTTGTTAAATAAAATATCTCGCTTGGCTTTGAACTTTGAGCTTTATAATTTTACAGATATTATTTATACTCTAACAACAACATCACACACTAACTAAAGTTTGAAACATGGGATCACGAAGAACGGGCCTTTAAGATAATCACTGTGTCAGATTACGCGATTTTGACTCCTAAAATCTTCAAAAATGTCAGACTACACGTTGCTTCCTGACCAGTCATCGCATGCCGTCTTTAACGGCGCGCGTGATGTCATCGAGAAGGCGAAACTAGTAGCGAGTGACTTCCAGAAACGAACGTAAACAAACAATGGATGACGCGGTGAGTGTTGTATTGGCGGTCCTGCGTTCAGAAAAAAGTAAAAAAAGAGAGAAAACCCGACAATGGATTGTTCCTGGATTGCTCGAAGAGGACAGTGTGGGCTGTCAATCCTTCAAAGAGAACTTGAGGTAAAATATTGTTTTCTTATATATTTTTTACTTTTAGTTTTAACGTTAGCACCATCGTCTCTCTTTCGTTTCGCCATTTTTGAAAGTTGTGAACGGAAAAGCTTCTGTGCTCCTATTAGTCAACCTCATACATGTGACGGAACCGTCGTGGGCGACCGTTAAAAAAATTAAACATGCCAGTCTTTTTGTCGTGAAGCATCGCAGACACGACGTAGGTTGTCGCCCACCATGACACACTATACGAGATGATACGATCGAATCTTGGGTCCCGACGCCCATTGACGTTTACGAATCCCCACGACACCCTACGTCAAACGGGTCGCGCCAAAATCTGGCTAAAATCGTGTAATCTGAACCAGATTACTTCTTTCTATTTTAATATATTTTATACGATTTTCTTTCTCCCACAACTTTTATTCTCTCAGGGAAAACAAAAGGAGACATGTATAGCAGAATGTTTCAATTAAAGTGAAAGGTGACCACAAGATTTTCTGTAAATAACATTTCAATTTCATTGCAATATAGTGCGTGAGTCATATGAAACACTTTTGTGGTGCTTTTATGCTTCCTTTTTTTGGCTTATTTGGAGCTTGATATGCCTAATGAACCAGAGAAGTACTTTAATCTACCGTACTCAAGGATGGTCAGTAAGATTTGTGTTTTACTGTTTTTGAAAAAAAGTCTCTTATGCTCATCATGGTTGTTTTTAATTAATTTATTTTATGTGATGCAAAGCTTCTGTATCATTACTCCAGTCTTCAGTGTAACATGATCCTCCAGAAATCATTCAAATATGCTGATTTGCTGCTCAATAAATATTTCCTATTATTATCCTCATCAATTTTGAAAACGGTTGTGCTGTTTAATATTTTTGTGGAAACAGTGATACTTTTTCAGGATTCTGTGATGAATAGAAATAACAGCATTATTTACATTCATTTGTTATATAATACATTTATTTACTCTCACGTTTGATCAACTTAATGCATCTTTTTTTGCATTTATTTTCAAAAAAACTTACCGACCAAACTTTTGATCAGTTCTGTAAGTTAAGGTCCATTGACACCAAAGTAATATTTTGTGCCTTGTCATAAAAGCACTTCTAATAAGTCTTGTGTTAAACCTATTACTGTATTTAAGCAGCAAATCTGTTTAAATCATCATTCTTACAGTTGTTTTAGGGTTTATGCCATCATGTCAGCAAAGTTGTAATATTTGATAACTACACACAAAAAAAATCATGTTTTTCACAAAACAAATCATGTAAACACATAATGGTTAAATCTTGGGGTGTAATATTTAAACAGTAAGTATTTTAATGTCCATTCTTCTGTAAGTACATCATTATAACCCAGATTTGGGACAGAAGATCAGGGACAGAAAAAAATAATAAAAAAAATTCAAGAATCAGACAAACCGCTAATTATCACAAATGAAATAATGACCACGATAAGGAACAAATGAAAGAGGAAAGGCAGTGGAGGAAGGAGATAAGAAGGATTAGACGGACAGAATGACGTGAGCTCAAATTCATCCATTTAAATTCTAGACACTTTCCGTAAGAGCAGAAGGGGACGCGTCTGTTCATAGTTGTTTTTGTTCTGTGAATTTAATAATAAGGACGAAAATGATAACCTGTTCATCATTAACTGTGTATTTTCTGGGCCACTGAATTCTGAGTAGCAGTAATGAGGGACAAATTGTGTGGAGGTGAGGAATAATTATAAAAGCCACAAGTCCCCTGAACTTTAAAAGCATTCGAAAGTACCGAGGGGGGAAACGTCAGACTACATGAAAGCCTTTTCATGGCTTTCAAGCTTTGTCTGGCCTGAAATCCTTAGGAGCATTTGCACATTTAATAATTGAATGCAAAACTGTGTAATGAAACGCTATTGTAACTTCATTAGTAGGCAAACATACTAATTATCTGGTTTTAAAAGACATTTCACAGTCAGATTCTTGATTGACTGATTTAGGATAAATGGGGTCATTTTGCTTCACTTTATGAGGAAATACAGTAACATAAAAAATAACTGTAATTACAAATTCAATTCCATATTTCAGCTGTATTTCCTTTTGAGGAACAGACGTAATTCTTAAAAGCAATAACAGAGCAGATACAATTGTTAAAATAATTGAAATAGCTTCCCTCAACCAATTAAGCTCCATTACCTGCTTGGTTGCAGCATCAGACAGATTCCTCAGGGTCCACAGGCAGTTCTGTGTTAGACGCTGACTCGAACCTGTGAGATGTTGGCCGAGGGCCTGCATACCTCCTGCCAAACGGAGAGAAAAAGGGTTTAGAGTCCATATTTATCGGACTTAGCCACAAAAAAAAAAAAGAACAAAACTATTCAGCTACACAACCTGCTCTAAAAAGAAGGCTGTATTCTCCATGGATTAGCCATTGTCTGCCAAGGGGAGAGAAATGTCTTTTGGAGTCGGTGCAGATAAACTAAAAGGCACATGGCTTAGGAAGATAAAAAGAGGGAAGGAGATTAGGAGACATCCTTGAAAACTGCCTCTCATCCAGTGTTGTAACTACCTGATCCTCTGCGCGGTTTTTTCAAGACGAGCGCCAAAGCTTCATATGGGAAAGGATAAAGTCACGCCATGACTGTGAAGACTTTTATGAGATCAGCCCTGGCAGGCGCGATAGTGTCCTATAACCTTTCCCGTTGTATATTTAAGTATTAATAAAGTAACATCCATGACTGCTGTGAGGATGTACTGACAGGCGGAGTAGGTCAAAGGTGGGGTTTAACATAAAGATGAACATTTAATTGAGTTCAATGGCCGAATCAACTATAAATCACGTATCGCTGGGACTGTAGTGTAGTGGTTTGCACGTATGCTCCTGATATGGTGAGGCTCATGTGGATGATGCAGGTTCAAGTTGGGAGTCCCGATCCCATTTCCCTACTTTCCCCAACAATTCTGGCAATTGTCTGTCATGATCATAAAAAAAAAACATGACGAAGATCTGAGAATTTTACAAATAGTGTTTTTTCTAAACTTATAAAAAAGAATAAAAAAGAAAGTCAAGCTGTGCACAGAAGCTCAGATCTATTGATTTCCATTGAAATCTCATTTGTCTTTTTGGAGCTTTTGCACACAAAACATACACTATACCATTCAAAGGTTGGATGTCAGTATGATTTTTATTTTTATTTTTAAAGAAATTAATACTTTTATTCATCAAGATTGCATTCAATCGATCAAAATTGAGGTAAAGACATTTGTATCTATATAATAGTCCAAAATATTTCTATTTCAAATAAATGCTGTTCATTTGAACTTTCTATTCATCTGAGAATACTGAAAAAAATTAAATATTAAGCTGTTTCCAACATTGATATTTTTGAAGGAACGTGTGACACTTAAGACTGGAGAAATGATGTTGGAAATACAGCTTTACTATTTTAAAATACTATAAAATAGAACATTTTAATTGTAACAATATGATTGTTTTAATGTATTTTTGATTAAATAAATGCAGCTTTGGTGAGAAAAGGAGACTTCTTTCAAATACATGAATATAAAAACCCAAACTTTTAAACTGTAGTGTATAATTCGATGTTCAAATGTTTCACAGGATTGGCACACGACAAACAAATAATCGCCCCCGGCAATCTCATAAATATATCTTTTAATAACCATGAATGAATGGAAAAGTCATGGAAATTCATTAATCAAGAAGTGGTGGGGGGGAAAAAGATGCAAAAAAAACCCAAACAAAAAAAAAAAATTAGATGGAGATTGCGATATTATAGGGAAATTATACAAAACGCCCAAGAGAACAGTCCTCGGGAATGAAAGAAAAGAGATAATAATATTCCTTTAGGGTCTAGGAATAGAAGGAAAACATTACAAAAGTGAGACAAAGACAAAACATACACTCACCAGAGTCAACAATAGCCGGCTTGTTGCTCGGACAGACAGAAAGCACCTTCAGGACTCTGCTGGTGGTCCATAGGAGCTTTTCATAGTTGTGGTTTCTCATAATGAACACCAAACTTTCTGGCCCACCATTTGCCAAGATGATCAACTGTGAAGAGAGAATTATGAGACATTCACTCTACAAACTTGATTCCTAAGGCAATGCATTCTCAGTGTAGCCACAGGGGGCGCTGTAATGCACACACACACACACACACCTTGCTCTCCTGATTGCCGTAAGAGAGCAGCTGCAGGCAGTCTGTGGTGATGGCCAGGAACTTTGGGTTGGACTTTTTCAGAAGGGGGACCATTCTTTGTAGTCCATCGGCCAAACGCACGGCCATCTTGGCTCCCTCCTGGTGCAGTAACAGGTTGTGTAACGTGGTAATGGCATAGAATAGCACCGACTCCATAGGGGAACTGAAGAACGAATAGAATATTTACAACAAATGGGTCAAATAGATTGTAATGTCCAGAAACACTAAATATGACGCGAGGGACACTCTTCCTAAAATATAAAAGCAGCTGCAGATTTTAATGTATACGGACATACATTTTGTCTTAAAGCAAATGTGAAATTAAAAGGTTTCAAAATATGTACATTTTCAACATAAAATTATTATTCACTATTTTGTCTGACGGAAAAATATTTACTTTTATTTAATTATTTATATTATTTATAATTTTTAAGTATTTTCTAATTATTTATATTTTTTCAAGCCAATGTTGCAAGAAAGGAGATTAACATGATTATTATTAAAATAATATTTTCAAAATAAATTTTAAAAATATTATTTTTATTAAAATAAATAATATTTCTAAATTAAGTATTTTAATATAGACATCATATTATAACATAATACAATTGAACTATTTTTTGTTTATTTCTATTTTGTACTATTTTTCACTAAACTTACTTTTTATGTCATATTATTAAAATTAGTGCTGTCAAATTGATTAATCACGATTAATCGCATCTACGATAAGAGCAATGCTAAGCAAGTTTTTGTAGGTTGAACACACAAGCTCATTGGCTACTACTGATACAGCAGGAACCAATCAGCTGTGCTCTATAGATAATGATGTGATTACAAGCAGGTTAAAGAACCTATTAGAGTTTCATGTCTGAAATGTGTAATGTAAATGTGTGTGTGTATATATATATATATATATATATATATATGCGCCATGTCAGGATGTGCAGTATGCGATAAGCAAATGGCTTACTTATAGTTGTCTCTGCATATTAAACTGAAAGAAAAGAGTGCTTTCACATCAGAAAAATGACACACCTCACCTTTACAAATCTGGGCTTCTATTACAGTGGTTACACACTGAAATTTTTAAGATCTCACCATGGCATCCTTGATAATGACATTTCAATACAGGCTGGCTGCACCAAGGAGACTCTCCATGTAACTTAATAAACTGATACTGTGTCAAAGTTACAGCAGCCCTGGTTGTGTGGTCATAAAGATTCTGCTCTGCTCTATTATCTCAGCATCTGCTATAAATGGGCTTTCTGACAGAGCAAATTTGCCATCACAGTCCAAATATATCTCTAAAATACAGCTCTTCTATGGCCCCTATTACAGGGTGGTGTAGTGGACGTTTTCTCACACAAAGATAGACACATTGTCCTGCTTTAGCATTGCTTAGTCACAGTGTTCATCAGAATGCATCACAGGTTAGCTCTAGGCATCATTCACTAAATATAAAGGAGATAAAGTGAGCACAAATTAATGTGCGCCACAATGAGAAAGAAGCTTAACGCACACACCACGACTGGGAAAGAAAAGACCAGACCCAAAATGGAAGGATTATGGCTTCCCTCCTGAAAAGACCAGTTTAAACTAGCATGAATTTAGTAGATACCACCGATTTGGTGATGATCGAGCCCGGTCCGCCTGAGGTTCTCTTAGGAGCTGTGAGTGTCCATCAAACGTTTACCACTATTCAACCAAAACATGTGTCTGGCCAAGAACAGTCAAGGGACTAATTAAAACACAAACGCATCAGACCGTCTAAGCATCTGTCATTCACCATTTTTCTTATGTTAGAAATACATAAGTGAACACAGGGTCTCTGCATTTTTCCAAGACTAAAAAATGTGATATTTATTAAGCCTTTGGTGATATTTAATATTCTGAGAAGGCTTCGTTTCATTATTTGCGGCCATCTTTTTGCTTAATACCATAACTTTGCCCAAGCATCCACTGTTACAATGTGGATAATTAATGAAATTATTTAAATAGTCAAAGTGCCTTGGCCATCTTTGAAAAGCCTTTCAAGCAGCTATTTCAGGCATGCAAGTGCAGCTCCTGTCTATTTAAATGGGGAAACATCAAATTCCCCAAAGCTGTTCACCAAGAGTCCGATTTAATTTCATATTTAAAGTCACCAAAGAAATCTGACAACTACTATCTCATACATTCGGTTTCTAAAGGCTCAAATCATGACAAAAAAACGCAGGTCTCAGTACTATTACTGTTTCTATAAACGGTTTGTAGCTACGCCCCTTTTCACCACTGTCCTCCTCATTGTGTCCTGTCTTCCGGTTGGTATTTCCACAGGATGAAGGTAAGATCTTACGGATTCATGAATGAACCGGTCTCGGTCTACTGACATATGTTATGACATCCGCTTATAAAATTACAATGCTTATGATAGCTTTTCTTAATTCTACAATAAGTCCACTTCACTGATGCCATAGAAATATATGCCACAGAATAATTCTCCTCCAGCATTCTCCCTGTAAGACTCTCCGATTACCTACCCGTTTTCTCACCTTTTAAGTTATGCTGAACGACAATTCCCATATCCTGGTTCATATGGAAACACGCCACATTACAGTAGGAAAATGCTTTTTGTGCATACACTCACCTGAGCATGCGCACGAGTGCGGGGATGCCACCCGATTTGAAGATAGCTAGCAGTCCCTCGCGCTGGTGAGACAGGCTGTGGAGGACACTGGCAGCGCAGCGGGCCGTCTCCAGATCTCCAGTGTTCTGCATGGCCCTCACCACAGCCGACACCATCTGAGGAGACTGCATGAGCACACGACGGGACGCCTCCTTACGCGTCAGCTGGTTCACGATGAGGGCTGCCTTGTTTACCACCACCTGCCATCGTGAAAGAAAATGTCTAAACTCTAAAAGTTTCAGAAGGTTTTTTGAGAACCATTTTGGGTTCCACAAAGAACCTTTCAGGGAACAGTTCGTGAGCTTAGAATTATAAGGTTCTATCTCCACTTTTGGTGAAAATTGAGTTTTTGACATAATCTGATCCATTAGGTGTTTATTAATGCCTGTGTGGTGTTATTTTTGTAAAAAAAAAAAAAAAAAAAAAAAAAAAAATATTAATAGATAAAGCTATAATAGAAGATTATACTACATAACAGTTTTGCCAGGTGGGATGTAAAAACTTTGATGCTCAATATCTCAGAACTACCCTAAACGGATATAGAACCTTATAATTCTAAGCTCACGAGTTCTTAAAAGAACCACTGTTTTAGTGTGAAGAAGATTTTTAATCTAAAAGAACCTTTTTCCACAATAACGGTCCTTTTGTGGAATGAAAATGTTCTTTATGTAACGATAGATGCCAATAAAGAACCTTTATTATTCACCCTTATTATGCATTAAAAAAGCCAGGATTGGACCCAGTGGAACGTAAGCTTTGTAAAACCGTCATAACTTAATATTTTTCAACTAAAACCATATTGTAACTAAAGGCCAATTTATACTTCTGCGTCGAGGATACGCCGTAGTGTACGGCGGAGGGTTTAAATGTTCCACTGTGTTTAGATTCCTCGCGGCTAGGTTACTACAAGCAATGGCGACTGAAAGAGAGCGGATCATGTTTGGAGTTGGAGCTTATTGAGGTGGAAAAACAGTTCATTTTAGTGAAATTACTAAAACTAAAAGGCAGAAACGAGAGAAGACGTTGGAGGAGATGGTACGTGTGGAAATGCGTAGGAGAAAATGCGATGCTACCAAGCCGACCAATCACAGATCTTGCGGCCTTTGCCATTGCTGAACACGACCTGCTTGTATTTCTCAATTTCAAACATTTGTTAATTGTTATAAAAATACCCCGAGCCACATGAAAAACACATACAGAACATACAGTATATCGTCATGTTTCATCCGTACACTCTTAGAAGAAAAGGTTCTATATTATAGAACCTTAAAAGGTTCTATCAGCGCTACGTATTTGGAACCCCTAAAAGGTTCTATACACTCTTAAAAAAGGGTTCCTCTGGGTTCTATATACATAGAACCCTGGGGTTCCATACTTTTACCAAAAAAAAAAATATATATTCTATTCTATATAGAACCATTTTGGAGTTCCATATATGAAGCGGGGGATGGAACCATTTCTGGTTCTAAATAGAACCATTTCTTCAAAGAGTGTAGAAACGTTTGTCTCAATTCTTTATGTGCGAAAGGGCACGAGTTATGAACAAGACTGACAGATCTAGAGCGAATGGGCTCTCTGACTCATAACACTCGTGCGCCGTGGAGGAAAACGGACAGTGCTCTTCAGATCGCATAATTCAGTGGAAAATGAATAAAAATGGTTTTCTGTATACAGAAATATTCAAGTAAACATGAGAATAAATCTATTCTCAGACAATAGTGATAACAAGAACTCAACGTCCATTCTCTTCTCTCTTCGAGAAAACGTTTCTTCTGTGTTTACACAGGTTTTCAAAACAGCGCCACCACTCTCACACTTTTGTGCAACAGCAGAAGCTCGGGTAAGCTCAAATCTAATTGGACGGCTCGTTCCATCGTGGGGCGGTGAAAAAAATAATAAAAATCGACGCAGTTTTGAAAAATAAATCTCGCTTTGCGCCTGTTGTGAAAAGCTCCATAGGGATCTATTGTTATAATTCAAGAGCGACATCACGACGAACACTCTTACAAATTATTGCGTTCAGTGTAAAAGGCCCTTTACCATTTTTTAAAATGCCATCACTACATTTCCCACCTTTTTTTTAATTGAAATTTTTGTATTTTGATAGCATTTCATTTTGGTATTAAAAATGATAGATTTTTATAGGAATTTGAATACCACTTCTGGGTCAAAATTGACCCGAATGCTTTAGCTGGGTTAAGAGTGTAGCAAGTCTAGTAGAAGTCATCTAGCATAGTGTAGTGTAATATAGTATGGTCGCATACCTGTCAGTCCAATCATATTGTTCCCATGATCCTAAATAAGCCGAGTGTTTTCAGTCATTCTTTGCAAAGTCTTGTAATTGTGTTACACTGCAACTTTGAGTGATATCCTGGTTTCCTGTGTTTTTGATTCTCTAGCCATTGTTCTGGATTACCCTGTTTGCTTGTGTTTCATGTTTGACCCTTTGCTTATGATTCTGGATGGCCCAATAAAACTGCATTTAGATCTTCAACCCAAGTCTCGGAGCAGTTTGTAACACATATGTATTTTGCTTAAAGAACAATATTTTACAATTGGTGAGAATTACATTTCTTCAATGTAAAGAAATAAAAACATGTATTAATACACAAAAACATACAAACATATGCTAAATTATACACATGGCATGAATAGAAAAATGAACAAATATGTTTTCTACTGTAATTGTTTTTAGAATTTCATTGGTTGCATGCTCTTGAAAACCGATAATATACTAAAGTACTGTATATCATAGCACTTTTTTCTCTCTCTTTTGTTTTGTTTCACTTCATTCCTCCTTTCTCAGGCCCATCCTGTGAGATTTCCCATCTTGCATCTTTTCATTACCCTTTTCTTTCTGCATCTCATTTCACCATGTGCGCAGCCGGGTTTAGTCTCTGAGAATGACAGCTACTAAGTCAAAACTTCTGTAATTTCACTCTAGACAATTTTGAAGATATAAGCTGATGTGGGATATCAACAGAACAAAAGCTACTGTATAGTCTTTTGCAGAACTGTACTGTTTTATCTCCGTTTTATTAAAAGTCTTTTGTTTTTCATAATTAACTGACGGCATTTTCAAACAGGTTTTACTAGATTCCCAGCCTCAAACACGCATGTTTAATTAAAAGGGTTTCGTGTGATGGTTGTGTCTGAACGTTGTACCTGGTCGTCATCGGCCAGCAGTTTGGTGAGCTCTGGTACGGCACGTGTGGCCAGCTCGGCATCGTCCTGATAGTTGATGAGATGTACGATGGCCGTTTTCAGCAGCTGCGAGGGCTCGGCCAGTCTCTGGACATTGGTCGGCTGGTCTGGATTGTTCTGTGTGGTGAGCACCGTCTCTCCCTCCACTAGCGTCTCGGGGAACATGGCCGCACGCACTCTCTGGGCTCGAGTTAGACTGTATTGAGCCTCAACGTCTGAGTGCAGAAAGAGAGAAATAAGAGTCATATTGAGTTATTTGCTGTTAAAGGTGCAATATGTAGGATTTTTTGCAGTAAAATATCCCAAAACCATAAGGCCAATGTTATATATTTTATTTAGTTGATTACTTACAATATCCCCAATGTTTCCAATTATTTGTAAATCGTGAGAAAATTGCAATTTTAACCAAGGAAACGGGACGTGATAGCAGGGGTGAGGAGTCGCCAGTCAATGGCGGCATATCCGCGTTACCATCGGTTTCCGCTCGTACTGCCATAGTAACCATGGCAACAGACGTGGACAACTGGGTTATGCTTAGAAGAATGTATTCACTCATCCATAAAAGATCCATCAGCTTGACGACGATATCCATAATTCATCGATTTAAGCCTTCGTTATTGTAAGAGGTTAGCGACCCCTGGAGGCCAAAAATTACATACTGCACGTTTAAGAGGTGATCTTATGATTAGAATAATAATAGCATACTTTATATTTAATAATAGAACACAAATTAAGTGTCCTAAAATTACAAAAAAATAGCACAGAACAGGAAAAGTCCACAAAAGACAAGGAAAACACAAAATTAAATTACTATAATTAATTACATTGAGCACAATATATTAGATATGCAGACTTCGTGCATTAAAGGGGTCATGAACTGCATTGTTTTCTGCAGTGCATTTATAATGTTAGTATGATTTTTACTTCAAAAATGGCATAATTTAGAAATAAAAGGCATTTTCCTAGCCTAATTTTAGCCCCATGAGTCCAGAACTCAGTCACTGATAAACAGACACACGCTGTTTGATTGACAGCTACAGCTTTTGTAAACGGAGCATTCTTTGATCGCTTTTTATATATAATTCAATCAGTTTAACAGATTATTTACACCCTACTAAGAGAAGCAATGTGAAGTTGACAGTTTAGTCACTGGTTTGATTTACAGACAGGAGGAAGAACATCTGACTGTAGCTCCATGAATCATGACATCAGAAATCACTGGTCACAGATCAGGCATTAGAATTAAAACGGTTGTTTACATGTGTAATTCCAGTCAATATCGTAAAAAGCCTGCGCCGAGTTTGCGAACTGATTTACCAAAGAATCCAGTGAAATGAACATATTCCCACACATTTAAAAAAAAAAAAAAAACACATTCCCAGCATTAGGATCCTTTGAAAGGTAATGTTATTTTGAGTCCAGTGAGTGACCCTGAGCTCTTCTCTCTTCCTCATCTCACTCACGCCTGGGCCTGCTAACCATAAAAGCTGATTTTGGACTAACAAGGACGTTTTCAGTTCTGAAACGTTCAGGATATTCTTAATATGATGACCTCTTATATATCAAAACCTCAAGGAAAATTTGATTTCTCAGTTCATCACCCCTTTAATATAGAATCATTGTGCAGTTACAGGTGTCTGCATATCAGCTATTTTATCCGCAAATTACACCTACTGTAGATTGCGGCTCTTCCAATCAGAGTCAGTTTTATAAAAACCATCATTTTAAAATCCATCCCAAGGTGCAATATTTCATATCGTGGTGCAGTGGAGACGTGGTTCAGGGCAAATAACAGAATAGATTGACACCAGAGAACCAGAGGAGGGAATAATGGGAGTGCGTCTGTGGCAGTCTGAATAAAGTGCAGCCCGTGCTGGAAGCCTTGTGAGCGTCAGGAAGGGCTCTGTTGTGATAGCAATAATGTTCTAACCATAAAAAGTGAACCTACTGAACTGTGTTTGGAAGAGTTTCTAAATGTCACTGGCTCTGGGCGGACAATAAATGTGCAGCTTTCCTCCAAAACTGCGCATATGCTGCCATGCTGAGGAATCTATTTTAAAATCCCCAGTTATTTCGAACTGACGACGACAAAGAATAATGAGAAACGTTTCATATGAATATTGAATTGATAAAGCAACAGGGTTCTCTAAACCGTGGCACAGCAATGAATGCATGTACTTTTTAAAAAAAAAAAAGTTAAGAAAAAAAAACAACGCTTTCCAAATGTCGTACAAGGCCAGTGAAACCACACAGCGCTTGTTGGAGGGTTCAACGCTTGAACGCCACCGACTCTAATGTGAAGTTTTTTTGGGGGCCCTCAGGTTGTATAATTCATCAAAATGTTTGGAGAGGCATCGGAAAATCTTTAAAACGAACACATTACCTGTGGCGCTCTCCACAGCACTGGCACTGATGCTATACTTCTTACAGCACTCAGACTCCTCCTCATCACGAATGGTGGTCGCTCCGGACTGAATCCCCGAGTCAGAGGCGTAAAACGTCTGCTGCCACTCTTCCACTTTCACAGCCCCTTCTGCCTCACTCACTGCAGAACAGGAGCAACACAATCACTACTTATATACTGTACATTTAGAAATTGTAATTGATTGAATTAGATGTATATATATATATATATTCAATATTAATATAAATCTCCAAATAAGAAGCATAACATATAAAAATAATATTTAAATTGTAATTATATTATATATTCTATGATTCTATGATAAATTGTAGGATGTTAGCATAGATATGTATATATTATATCATAAATACAACCATTGTATATATATTTACATATATATATATATATATATATAATTTAATATTTATTTTAACTAATTGATACTTTTTAATGCTTTTAAAAGTCAATAAGAAAATCAGTGACAATTACCATGCAAAATCAGATTTTCTTGTACAAGAAACTTGATCACCAGAAAAGCAGCTTAAGTGTTGCTGTCATTAAAGAATCATAATATGACACTGGGATTTATGTAAAATTATACTGCTAATATAATTGATCCATTTTAACAGGTGGTCTTAGACTTTTGGAGCATATTGTACTGTATCTACCTGGCACTTTAAAGGGTTAGTTCAGCCAAAAACGAAAATTCTGTCAGTATTTACTCACCCTCATGTTGTTCCAAACCTCTATGTGTTTATTTGTTCTGCTATACACAAAGGAAGATATTTGGAAGAATGTTTTAATCAAACAGATCTCAGTCCCCATTGACATACTATGTATTTTTTCCTACTATGGTAGTCAATGGGGAATGAGATCTGTTTGATAGAAACATTCTTCCAAATATCTTCCTTTAAGTATAGCAGAACAAATAAACACATAGAGGTTTGGAACAACATGAGGGTGAGTAAATACTGGCAGAATTTTCATTTTTGCGTGAACTACCCCTTTAACTCCGCATGTCCTGTATAACTGAAAAAAGTCAGTTTAAGAAAACATAAAAAAAAAAAAAAAAATGTAGCAATTCTTAAATGATTAAACTTACTTTGCAGTGACATCACCACTGTCCAGCCTTAATTCAACCTGTGATGAAACATGAAGCAAAGTTTTAGACTGCGTAGAGAACAAGAGAGATGCAGTATGAATGCAGTGATCTGCAATGTGAAATGACAGCATGCACCAGTTTAGAGGGAAAAGCACCACTGGGACTTAAAAATAGTGAGCAGGCAATGCTATTTATAAAACTACTGCATAGAACGATCGCACAAATCATAGTAGCTTCCCCAAAGTGGAATTTTAATGCTTCATTTGTAGTTTGCTCGATGGGAGAGAGAACTGAAAGTTCATATTCACAAGGACTGAAAATCTCAAGAGTCTTTTTCAGTGCAGGTTTTGTCATTAATGTCTCGACGACGCTTCATTCATGACTATAAATACCCCAGACTATGAGGAGGGAAATGGCTGGAGATGAAGAAGCATGATGGATAAAGACAACACCTTCATCTGAACCTACGTCAGTGGCAAAAACGTCTGGGAACTTTGTGCTTTCATGTGATACAAAATAATTTATTATATATAAAAACATACATGAATTGTATTTTGTTTATTAATAATAAAATAAAAATATTAAAATACACTGAATTATCATAAAAAAACATATTTTCTTTATGTATTATATTTATAATTAAAGCGTATAGTTTTAATTTAATAACATTGAAAATACCTGTGATAATAGTGATTAAAAATATATAACAATTATTAACTGTATTACATTTTCTTAATTAAAAATAAAATATTAAATTAATTTATTAAAATATGCTATTTTTTATTTATAATTATTAACTGTATTACACTTTCTTAATAAAAAAATTATAATTACATAAATAACACTGAAAACAGCTGTGATAAGTGATTAAAAATGCATAACAATTATTAATAAATGTATTTATTTTATTCCTTAAAATAAAAATATTAAATTAATTTATTAAAATTAAAATATACTATTTTTTATTTATAATATTTATAATTAAAGTGTGTATAGTTTTTACATAAATTACACTGAAAACAGCTGTGATAAGTGATTAAAATGCATAAAAATTAGTAACACATTTATTTATTTTATCCCTTAAATACAAATATTAAATTAATTTAAATGTGTATAGTTTTTACATTGACACAAAAAAAAGCATAACTGAGATTTAAAAAAATGATTATCAATGAACAAAATTAACTGCCATGCATAGAAGTCTAAAGCCCCACATAAAATAGAAACTCAAACTCTTTGCAGCCGTTACAATTCATTCATTTTTTTCTTGACCTTTAGTGTGAAAGAAAGAAAACTTAGATTATCAATATCTCCTAATGCACAAAAATAAATAAAAGCAGATGCTCTCTTGTATTAGTGATGCAGAAACCAAGTTGGACCTGAATTTTAATTCACGAATATAAAAACACTTGCAAGAGCATTTCATCAAAAAGTGGAACTAGAAAAGACACCATTTCTTTTATAAAGCAGTGACTAATCCATTTTATCTCTTTGAATTACTTCCTTATGGTACCACATCTTACAAGATCTTATTTTCCCTTTTTTTTGGTTCCTTCCATTTCAATTTAAATGGAATCCAGCTTAAAAAGGAATCTCTGTTTAGTATTCCCGGCTCTTCCTCGCTCTTGCCATTCTCCTGTCTTCAGCTTCTCTTTATAAAACATTCAAGTATGAGTACAGTTTGCCTCTGTCCCTCAGTTTCATATGGAGATTTGTTGTTATTTTGTTGTTATGACACCACACGCCTTGCATTTTCCACACTCATTAATCACATTAATGTAAACTAGACATTAACACAACAAACACACACACACACAACACTCCAGCGGTCAGTAAACCACCTCAGAACTGATTAAAAGAGGAACATGTCTTAAAAAAAAAATGACAGCCGCTTTGGAAATGTACCCAATAGGCATTAAAGATCCATTAATTATGCAAGCACTGATTAATTAAAACATGTTTTCTGGGTTAAACAAGGTTTAAGAGGAAGTGCGAAGTATTGCGTCTTCCTTATTCCACTAGCCTGGGAAAACTTCCGGCAAATTTAGATTTGCTCTGAAAGTTAGTCTGTGTCCCAATTCGCCTACTTATACTATGCCCTAAAAGTACTCTTTTTGTGAGGAAGCAAAAGAGTAGGCAAGCTTTGGCAATTCGGCAATCTTTAACGGACAGATCAGTCGCGTGCATCCTATCGCCGTAAACTGCCCTGTCAATCATCTTGTCAGTTAAAATCCTCCATTCAATCGAAGTTAATTTCTTACGGTATCGGAGAGAAATGTTGTCACACGTTTATATGCCACGACCCTAAGCAGGACAGAATGCTCAGGCCTACTGTTCTTTGCATACTAAACAGTAGAGAAGTATCAGATTTCGTACGCAGTGTGTGTGAACGCTAATTTTTTTGAAAGAACCGAACTACAATTGTGAACACAATTTACCAACAAAAAATACAGTGTAGTTTTATGGTGTTTTTTTTTGGGGGGGGGGGGGGGATTTTTATAGTTCAACAGCTTGCATTATAAGGGGAAAAAACAGCTTGTTTTCTGTTCCATAAAAGGTTATTGACACGATGGTGAGTAAATGATGACACAATTGACAGATAGATCTCCTATAATGCTGTTGACAAATGCAAACAGAATCCATCCTGTGAGGTTGAGTATTTATAGCTTCTGGCACATGTGATCAGGATGGCAGCGCCGAAGAGGAAAATTATTCGAGTGCTTTCATCTCAAATTATATGTTCCAAGGTCCTAACTATGGTTAGAAATTCAGGGATATGAGCAAAAATATTCTCCCACTCACACAAAATACCATACTAATCAGAACAGTGACATTTCATTTCTACAGGCTTCCGGGCCAGGCCAAACTTAATTTAGAATTGAGAGATGCATGTTTTGTGAATATGCATATAGAGTGACTTTATGGGCATGTCTTTGTCAAGAACAAATTTGTAGCATACCTAATGAAAATCATCCAGAAATGCTGCTGTACAGTAATCTATTAGTGACAGCAGAGTAATTTCAGAGTAATTTGCATAAGCGCAGATTTCATTAAAAATGATGTCGACCAGACAAATTCCTGACAGCAAATCTTGAAGGAAACTAACCAATTTAAAGGTGAAGTGTGTAACCTCTCTGCCGCTAGCATCATCCAACAAATTTTAAATATAATGCTAAAATAATTACAAACAGGTTTCTCAAACATGCCTGCCATTGGTTAAACAAACAGAGTCCCGCCCTAAATTTGCGCCATTGGTTGAGTCCTTGTTGCTGTGATTGGCTGGCGGGATGCTCAATTCAAACAAAACAATAAAGAAAATGACACAATACTCAGGAAAGTGAGTAATGTGTTTACATATTTTTTCGGATTTCTACACTTTCTGACATGAAATGCTAAGGATATTCTTTAATATACGGTAACTCTAATTATGTTTGGCTGATGGATGTAAGTCATACACATATGATGGCTTGAGGGTGAGTAAATTTAAATTTTTTGGGTGAACTATTCCTTAAAGAGGTCCTTGCGATTTCCCCACCAAAATAGAAACTCAGAAATTAAGAAAGAATTGAATTAGTATTGTAATCACTATAAAAAATATTGTTGGTTTAACTTAAAAAAGTAAGTAGAGTTGATTGAACTGGAAAAAGTGAGTTCATACAATGAAGGAGATTGATTTAATCATCAGAAACTCAAAATAATAAGTTATCTGAACTAAATAAATTATTTAAGTTGATTTGACAAAAGAAAAAATGTGATAAATCTTGAAAATATTTTTTTTAAAGTGTAGTAATATAGTAAAATGCAATAATATTACATTTATTTACTGATTTGATTGATTTTTTATAATTATATAATAGTTTTAATAATAATCATCACTACATATGATGATGATAGATTGTTAAATTGAATTTTTTTTCCTTTTCCTTAGCTGATCACATGTATGATTACTAAATATGAACGGATTGTATTTTCATACAAATCTAAATCTAGGATGTAGGCTTGCTCAATTTAAAGGGAATGTGAAGAACAGTCTCTATCCTTTGACCATTGTCCTCAAGAAAGGCGAGGCCTGTCCGAGTCAATGTAATAGATCTCTTTCTTTCCAACTTCTCCTCTCACTTCCTGCAGAAGACAACATCTCTGATGATGATTAATGGTATGAGAGGATCTCAGTCTGTTTTGTTCATCGGACACTGCCTGCTAACGTCGTCTCCATTGTTCTGTTGTTACAATAGCTACCTGTGATCCTAGCATGCGCACACACATAGCAGATGTACCTAAGGGTCTTTGCTGTATTTAGGCCACTTGACACTGAACAATGCAGCACCAGCAGACCTGTCAGCCGTTGTTTGACTTCCAGCGACATGCTGCCGTACTTTGTGTTTACTATGCAAGTGTCAAGGCAGATTTGTATTTGGAAGTTCCACCAGTGAGTGTACTGAATGTGTGTAAGGATTTAAAAGGATACTCACTTTTTTTGGAAATAGGCTCATTTTGACACTCCCCCAGAGTTAAACATTTGGGTTTTACCGTTTTCGAATGTATTCAGCAGATTTTTTGATATTTAGAAGAATATCAGTACCTAGAGAGTTTCTGGTCTCATTGACTTCCATAGTATATATTTTTTTCCTACTATGGAAGTCAATGAGACCAGAAACTGTCTGGTTACTGATATTCTTCTAAATATCAGAAAATCGGCTGAATGGATTTGAAAACGGTAAAACTCAACTGTTTAGTGGTAAAATGAGCTTACTTCCAAAACAAAGTATCCCTTTAAGCATAGAGTATTTGTGGCATAAAAATCCTTACATACAGTATAGCAGCAAAGCAGTTAAACTAATGAATCACTTGCTTATGACTATTGGACTTAGTATATTATACAAAATTATCTAAATTAGAAAAATATAGATATTGAGCGAATAAAGTGCCGAAGTTACGACGAGAGCGAGTTAGTTAGTTTCGCTTGATAAGACCCTTAATCATCATCTGGAATCGTTTAAAGCCCTTTGAACAGTTTGTACTGAACCTTGAACTGTTTGGTTCCCATTGAAGTTCATTATATGGAGAAAAATCCTGGAATGTTTTCATCAAAAACCTTAATTTCTTTTCGACTGAAGAAAGAAAGACTCGGACATCTTGGCTGACATGTGGGTGAGTAAATTATCAGAAAAAGTTTTTTTAAGAGTGAACTACTCCTTTAATTGATTGTAGTATTGGAAATTTGGCCACTGTTTGTCGCCATTTTCTCAGAGTTAGTCACGTGACTCCAAAGTATGAATATCAGTGTTGTAGTCGAGACCACCTCACTCGAGTTCGAGTCGACACCGAGACCAGAGAGAGTCGAGTCCGAGTCAAGACCGAGTCCATCGAGAGTCGAGTCCGAGACCAGAGACGGTCGAGTCCGAGTCGAGACCGAGACCAGTGAGGGTTGATTACCTAATTTACTTTTATTTACTTAGAGAAATCCTTTTTTTTTTTTTTACTGAATTTACTTTAAAAAATATGATAAGTTTAGGGTAAAAAGGCCACATAGTAGGTGGTGTTAAAAGTAATTTTATTACAATTTGTCATGCGCAGTTGCGCACTAGAAAATCACCAATGTGTCAATCAATTTAAAGAAATATTTTATTAACATAAATGAATAATCATGAAAAATATTTTTAATTGAACTCGAGTGGACTCGGGAATAATTCCGAGTCCTAAAAAAAAAAATGTTCGAGTACGAGTCAATTCCGAGTCCAAATGACAAGAGTCCATGACAAGACCAAGACCATTAAAATATGGTCTCGAGACCGAGTCCGAGACGAGTCCGAGTCTCGAGTACTACAACACTGATGAATATGGAAGTCAATGGCTACCGTCAACGGTCTGGTTACCAACATTCTTTAAAAGTTCAACAGAAGAAAAACTCATATAGGGTCTGGAACCACTTGAGGCTCATTTTTGGGTGTGCTTTCCCTTTAAGAAAGCAAATATGGTCAATTTTGTTTTCATGCCGACTGCAAAGATCTAGGCTAAACAAACGGTCCTTTCAATTATAGAGCAAGTTGCTTTAGAAGGAAAGCGTGTGCTAAATGGCAATTAAATGCGGGTTTGTGTATAAAGCCACTCGGTTTGACAGAGCAGTGCTGATAGAAACATCTGTACACGCTCACATATTTTCAGCTTCTCAGCAGGGCTGAGAAAATCGAATCCACGGCAGGTACTTGGCAGGAGTTTCTGCAGGAGACAGCGAGGTTTTGCCAGACTCCTGGAGTGCAGCTGATGATACCGTGAGTCACCTCATGCCAGGACTCGAATTACAAAGTCACCAACACTCTGTGCACTAACACTTTGGGAACGCCAAACCACGACAGGCTATTACGACAAAAGATGCAGTGACGGATATAGATGGTTACGTGTAAATGTATTCACTGAGCTGAGTTACCTGACAGTGTAATAGAATACCAACTGGGATCAAAACGCTGCATAAATGCAGTGAGGATTTGGTCTAGGGCAACATTAGAAAACAATCTGAGTTGAGTTATAAGACACCTAAGAAAATATCAACACGCTAACGCTGTTATCCGAACCATTAGAAAGCATTACGCAATCAAGCTAAAGATAATTGGCTAGCGTTAGCTTCTAAACTAATTTGCAGAAAACTGTAGACATTTTCTGATGTTGGCAGTGGAAAGCTCACAGAACATTTACTGAAATAATTTTGCATTAACAGGTCATTCGAGAATAGTCATGTGTACAATTGATGCAATATCTACTATGTACAGTATGGAAACACAGTGTATCCCACAATGCAATGCTCTCAACCTGTTATTTCTAGCATGGTGAATGAACAGGAAGCTACATATATCAACCTTGATTGTCTCGGTAATTCAATATATTTGACTTCAACACACATATGAAGTCATGTGAATAATACAATGTGACAAAATGTAGCATTCCACTGTTTGAGATGGAGCAATAAGACTAAATATTGTCAAGTTGTGTTTACCACAGGCTTTATTTTACTCATTATAACCCATTATAAAACCCCTTAGGAAAATCTTGTGGGAACCAGGGGCGATTTTAGTGAATAAGACCTATTACAAGAACAAATTGATACAAAAGTGTTAGCAGCAAAGCTAGAACAAGTGTTGCATAAAGATTATCACTCATGTTTCCAACACATGGACGTTACAGAACCTCAAAACCTCATGTGAGCAGTGAATAACCCGCAGCGGGAGCATTACATTTCCAGCATGGGGGAAATACAACATCTCTGTAATTCAATAGGATGAAAGAGACGCTAAAAAATGTCAAGGGATGTACCTTGTTCTTAACCTAGCAAAGGTTGAAAACACAAGACATTCTGGATCATCTCATCTACTGAATTTCACAGGAAGTACTTGAATAAACTCTTTGAATAACGGCATGAATCATAGTTCAGTTCCCTATTAGATTTTCTTTTTACTTCAAAAAAAATTTTTTTTTACCCTACCATGTTCAAGGTTTCTCTAATATTAAATGTAGAAATGTCCTTTGCTGGAGGAAAAAAAAACAGTATTAAAATGAGTTATTGGGTTCTGGATATGAATCTAATTTAGTTCTCTGCAGAATGGAGAATTGAATAAAAAAAAAAAAAACAGGTACATAAGAATATTCGTATCATTTAACCCACATTATAAACATTTGCTACGACTTAAAGACTAAGGAACCTACTGATCCAGCCGTCTGAGATCTCACACGTCATTTCTATACATTAAAGGCGCACTATGTAACTTTTGACACTCTGGTGGTTAAAAAACAAACTGCATGTGTTTTGTGGAAGAACATTGTTTTGGTTGTGTTTTGGCAATGCTTGACTGCGCAGATTAATATGGTTATCCAATTGGACATAAAACATTCACTACTAGTCTTAAGATATATAACCAGTTTAGATGGAAAGACGTTACTCTATCTTGACCCATTAATAGACATGATACTTGCTTTACAGTAAATCGACAGTAAATCGAAGCATCGGGATTCGTAAGTCGACAGTAAATCCAAGCATCGTGAATCGAGAAATGATTCTGAATCCATTCCAATTTTTTACAAATGCATTGCAATTTTCTCTTAAATCGATTCACCTCTAGGGGTCGCTGTTTGACAAAAACGGGATTCCTGCATAGTGCCCCTTTAACAGCAGATGGCACTGCGGGCTCTAGAAACAGCATAATCTGCTGGCTTCCTACACACACCACCACTCGAACCTTCTATAAAATAATCATTCATTAAGTTCGAAAAGGTTGAAGCGAATTACAAGGGTGTTTGCAGTGGGCTGTTTACATTAATCTCAAGTCATAAAAGCATTCTGAGGAGCAAGTAGATTCTCAGACTCAGCCGAATGCACGATCGCTCTTATTCGTGAGCATTTGAGCGTGCGGTTAAAAACAAGCCTAGAGCGCCATCTGCTGATAAAAAACTAAGCTCAAAATCGTTTTGCGCTGCACTCGAAAAAAAAATTGGAATCGCTTCACAAATCGCAGTGCATCTCCGATGTATTGTTCCAGCCTTACAATGAACTCTGCTAGTGAGATACATATGAGGGGTTATCTTGATGGCTTTTATGCCTCTTTTCCATAGTTAAATGTTGCACAAATGCTGAACATTGCTTGAGGGACTTTACATGGTATAGCGTTTTAATTAGTCAGAGCTCTTATGGGGTAACAAAGAACTTTCTGATGGACCGATAAGATCTAAACCAATTATATCCTGTGTGCCTGAGAGGCCAGTTCATTCTGTACATCTCAGATCATTAACAGCTTTAATTAGGGCTGTTTCAGTGCTATGATGATGTTGATGTTGATCTCAAATCTTCAACAGAGACTATATTTAAATGTATAATTTATTTAATAGAGAATAAATGTCTAAATTAAAAGTATGGCTGTTTCTACACTGATGTTTTATACAGATTCAATTATTTTTTCTAAAATGACAGACTTTTTTACCATGCTTTTATTTGCCATCACAAAATGTAATACATTTTCAAAAATAAATAAATATATATAAATCTGTACACAATATTCGTGGAATCACTTCCACTGCAACAAACAATTGTGACTTAAAATATTTATTAAAATGAATCCATGAGAGTGCGAATGTGATTAGAGTGTTTTAAGAGACATTACTTTCTAAAGTTGCACAGCGACAAAAGTGTTCAGTTAAAAAACACCCTTCTATTTTCTTAGTAATTTTTCTTAAAAAGGATGTAAGATTGGCCCATAATTGCTGAGTGTCAAATGATGTACATTTTAAAAGCATGTAAAGAGCTTCCTCTAATTGGGGATGATACCACAGAAAGGCTCATTTGCATAATTCAAAAGAGCTTGGTTTGTAAACAGCTTAATATAGCTAACAGAAGCTGTAAACATGTTACGTTTTAATAAATATGGATTTGAGGGTCGGGGTCTATCAGGGTCTACTCACAACAAAGAAAAACGCTACATTTAAGCGCTAGGGATCTGTGCATTAATTTCACTCACATAGACAGATACTTATGGGTTATATAGTGGGTTAAATTACAAAACATACAAAAACGAGTTTCAAGAATAGTATCACAACAGTCATTGTGGATTTTCTATATTTTATATTAATATTCTTTAATATCCATCTGTTGTAGTACCTGTTTTTGAAAAAAATTAAAAACACATATTAGAGCTGCTGCGATATGCAATAAACAGTTGAAAATAAGACGCCTAAAACGAATAGCAGCATGAGGTGAAGCTGAAGACACCAATAAATTGAAGCCCATTTTATATAATATATACACAAAGTAAACGTAACATTAAGGACGAAAATGCAAGTGAACTGTCTGAATGTTTAACTCCCGTTGTGGACTTTCTATTACAATAGTGCTCTCATTATCATTATAATGTTATGTACATGGCATATTGGTGATGCACATGTACTTAACTGTTTTTTCATGATCAAAGTGATACCACGTGTGCTTTCAAAGACTCCGATATTACATACAGTCTTGAATACTCTCAACTTCTACTTCACAACCACTAAAAAGTATGCTCATTGAATGTGAATGTAATCTAGACGTACTACAGCGTTTTTAAGATTTCCACTATGGAGGGTGGTTTCACTTTTATGCGTTTTCAAGCCCCCAAAACGCCATCGCCCGTGTAAACGAAAGGCACATCTGAAAAAATATTTTTACGTTTTCACCCGAAATCGTTCTCGTGTAAACAGGGCCTTAGTACCATATTCAAGTATTTTGTTTTCTGGTAAATCTTTAAAATCAGAAAGAAATTCGCCAAGCTTGTTTTCAGAAAATATCAAATTTGGTCTTGTAGCACCAGCACATTTTAAGAATATTATTTTTTGCAGTGCCTGCACTGAACCGTCAATCATGTTGACAAATCTTAGCAAAATGCATCTGGCTCTGGCGTCTTTATCAAGCATCTGAGAGTCACTCACATCATCAGGGAACTAGAGCTTGCAGTTTCCTCTTCCGAAGGGAGAAGGTGGAGATATCTGGAAATCTAAGCATGGCAATAAACTTCACAGGGAAGGAATCACAGGGTGTGACCCTCAAGCCTGGACTGAGATGCCATCTTAAAGTCTGTCCCGAATGAGATTTGTACAAATAGCACAGGAAGTAAAGCCCCCTGGGGACAGCTCAAGGTTAAAAGCCCACATAAGGAGCCATCAGCGTAGAAGAAAAACATCTGCAAAACACAGAATTCAATAAAGTTCTTTTTAATGAGCCATTAAAGCAAATACTCCCCCATTTATACGTAACATTTTCTGAATTATTTTAGTTTTTTTAGTAACAATAACAGAGCAACCTTTAACCCTTATGCTGCATTAGGGACATTTTTGGTCTTTTGCAGTTTAATTTCTTTGACCATTTTGGCTGTTTTAATGCAAATGGTATGAAATTTGGCAAAATTGTGACTTTTTGGATACATGTAAAAAATGTGATCCCATTTTGCAAAATATGTATAACACACACTGTGTAGATCAAATAGTAACACTCAGCACCATAAAGACCAAAAATGGCCCATTGAAACCCATTAAAACGTTGTTTAAATCTGAGGCTGTCGGTAATACATGAAACATGATTTTTGCACAAACATCCTTTCATTTTGAAGCAAAAGCATTATATTTGCATTATATAGTGTATTCCACCAGATGACGTCACTACATATTTATTCCCTATGGGTGGAAATGCACCTTATTTTAGGCAATAGGCAATGTTTAATAGGTGGCCATTTTTGGTCTCTAACACGCTAAGTGGGATTTTTTGCAAAGTGGGACTGTGATAATCCAAATCTAAAGTTTTCTCTTTGCATTTAGTTTATTGAAAATAATTGAATTTTTGTGTTTTTTCCTCTTATACAAATCGATGGTTTCGCAAACAAAACTGGTAATTAAAGGGTTAAAATCCTGAAATTGAATACATTTTTGGTAGTTATGATGAGGACTGATGCTGGTTAAAAGATTTAACTTGGTAAAAGTGGAAAATAATAATAATATATAATATTTTAGGCAATGTTTAATATGTGGCCATTTTTGGTCCTTAATACACTCAACGGTGTTAAAAATCTAATGCAGCACAAGGGTTAAGCAACATAGCATTATTTGGGAAGCAAGTCTTGTTTTCATAGACTGCATCTTGCATTTTTTTTCATACCGTAGGCAAAATGTTTTTAACTTCTTGAACATCACTCAATTTGGTTAGCTTTAAGCTTACAAAAAGTGATTAATTATTTGCCAATGTGGTACAACAAATAATTCAATCACATATGTTCCCTGAAAAAAAGTTAATGCATTATTTAATTTTGCTTCTCATTTTACCTCGATTTAAAGGGATAGTTCACTTTGAAATTAATTTTTGCTATGTTTTAGCTCAAGGGCATCTAAGATGTAGGTGTCTTTGTTTCCGCAGTAGTTTCAATTTTGATATTTTTCAGTCAAACCGTTCTTGTCTGTCAGTCATATAATGGAGGTCTATGGTCACCACCTCAAAGAGCATGCACAGAGAAGTCCAAATTAAACATGATTTAATGACTCGTAAATGTAAGTACACATTGATGGCCTAAGACACGAAACGAGCGGTTTGTGTGAGAAAACGAACAGTTTTTATATCGTTTTGACCTCTTGCAACCGATCTGAGGGCGTGAGTGCTTTGTGGCTGTGGTTACAAGAAGTAAAAACAATAAAATACTGTTCGTTTTCTCACAAAAAAATGCTTTGGCCATCAATGTGTACTTACATTTACGAGTCATTAAATCATGTTTAATTTGGACTTCTCTGTGCATGCTCTTTGAGGTGGTGACCATAGACCTCCATTATACGACTGACAGACAAGAACGGTTTGACTGAAAAATATCAAAATTGAAACTACAGCAGAAACAAAGACACCTACATCTTGGATGCCCTTGAGGTGAGCTAAAAACATACCAAAAATTAATTTCAAAGTGAACCATCCCTTTAAGGAGGTTTAGATCTTTCTATTGGAAAACATCATAAAAATACATGCACTAGAATGATGTTTCCTTTCTACCTCCTCCTCTCCAAAAGTGGTTTGTAACATTCATGAAAGTCTTTAATGAGGCTCTAAAAGTCTCTTTCTTCACTTTCAGGGAAACAGGTCTCATCTCTTCTGGGCCGCTTAAGGAAAACTGTGAAAATTTATTCTGAATGCTATTTAAAACACGAAATAAAATCCCATAGAGCTAGAGGCTGGCGCTCAGACAGACGCGCATCTGCCGTCAGCGTTGCCTTGCTTCTTCACTTCAAAGAAACAGATTTCCCATCCGCAAAAAAAGGCCACAGGGATGATTTACCGTACTGAAGATCCCATAAAAAAGACCTTGTGCATCACATCCATACAAAATTTCCCATTCCTGAGCCCAAATCAGGGGGTGAGGGCATGTTTAATGGTGTCACCTGCAAATAGGTTGAAGCTATCAGCTTTCCCTTTGCTCCTATAAACATAAAACGGTTTTGGTGCAGTGGGATCACCTATTAAACCTTCAGCACACACACACACACACACAAGTTCTCTCATCAGCAGAGAAATGACAACCCTTTCATCTCACATCCACATAATCCGCTCTCATTAGCGGCACTGAGCGAAAGTAGAGGGCGGACACGCGGGATGAAGGAGAAGCGTCGATGCTTGTGAAACAGTGAACCGTGGCCGTACAAAAAACAATCCCTCCCATCTCCGCTGTCGCACACACCAGGGACCCTCCGTGTCTGCATACAGCCAGAGACGCACACTAATTAAAGCAAACCTTGCATGAGCCTGGTGAGATCTGCAGTTCTCCCTTATCTCCTGCTCCTCCGGTCTGCCTCCGAAGACGTGTTAAAGAAACAAACAAACATTAGGTGGGAATATAACCAGCAAACGCAAGAGCGGGATCTCTTGAGGCAGCTTCGACGTACACGCGTCTCCGAGTCCCTCGTAATAGTGCAGTGCTAAGCTCTCGCGCGGTGCTTTTTCAACGCTGACAAGGCTGGAATGATATGACACAGTCGAGTGCCAAGAGTGTTATAAACCTCTGAGTGCCAATGAAAAGAAGATGGGGCATTTTTATATGGCATGAAGGTGAAGATGACATCTTGTTTCCTGATGAAGATAAGCAGGGTTGAAAATTTCATAATAAAATTATATTTTTAAAGTCTGTCAAAGCTAACACTTTTACACGGAAATTAAGTAGACACTAGTTTTGGGATCGGTAAGAATTTGTAATGTAATTTGTAAAGAAGACTTATGCTCAGCAAGGCTGCATTTATATGATCAAAAATACAGTAAAAACAGCAATATTCTGAAATATTATTACGATTTAAAATGACTGTTTTCTATTTGAATATATTTAGGGCCCAAGCCCTGTAGGGCGAAGGCCCTATTGTTTTCCTTAGGATACATTTAAAAAAAATATATTCTATTGACTATTCAGGCAATTTTGGGGCCCTTAAGATGCTCGAAAACTCTTGAAACTTTGCACATGGGTATATATATATAGCTGCGAACAGCGATGAAAGGGCCAAAGCCGGTGGCACTAAAGGAACCGGGGTTGCGGTGCCATTGGCTTGGGCCCGTCATCGCTGCTCGCAGCTATATTTTAAAGGAGTAGTTCACTTTTAAAAAAAACTTTTGCTGATAATTTACTCACCCCATGTCATCCAAGATGTCCACGTCTTTCTTTCTTCAGTTGAAAACATTCCAGGATTTTCTCCATATAATGGACTTCAATGGGAACCAAATGGTTCAAGGTCCAAAAGACAGTTTCAGTGCAGCTTCAAAGTGCTTTAAAAGACACCAGACGATGAATAAGGGTCTTATCAAGTGAAACGATCGGTCATTTAAAAAATAAATAAAAAAATTTAAGTTTTATAAGCTCAAATGCTCGCCTTGCTCTGTTCCGTGATGCGTGTTCGTGACTCTCCTGTTCAAACTCATTCATCAAAATGAACAAATCTTTTTTCGAGTCATGACTCGAAGGGTCCTAGATAAGACCTTTATTCATCGTCTGATGTCGTTTAAAGCCCTTTGAAGCTGCACTGAAACTCTCATTTGGACCTTGAACCGTTTGGTTCCCAATGAAGTCCATTATATGGAGAAAAATCCTAGAATGTTTTCATCAAAAACCTTAATTTCTTTTCGACTGAAGAAAGAATGATGTGGACATCTTGGATGACATGGGGGTGAGTAAATTATCAGCAAAAGTTTTTTTAAAAGTGAACTACTCCTTTAATATTAATATGAAGTGCTGCTTCATATTTTTGTGGAAACCGTTCGGGAATCTTTGATCGATTGACAGCATTTATTTGTAACAGAAATCTTTTGTACCATTATAAATGTCTTTACTGTCTTTAAAAATTCATACTAATTTTAAAATGTTTTACTCCAAGCAGTAGTGGTAGTGTATTTAAAAAAGCACTGTAAAACATGAATAAATAAATAAAACAAAATACATTTTTATGATTCTTTATCTTTAACTTATCTTTTGTCAAATCAACTTAATTAATGTGGTTCAAATAATATAATATTTTGAGTTTCTATTAAACCAATCTCCTTCGTTGTATGAACTAAAACTTTTACTTTCAATGAACTCAAAAATTGAAGGCAACCAGGTAATTTTTATACAGATATTTTTTTAGAGCAATTTTTATATATTTGAATTGTATTTTTAATTGCATTTTTCTATTCTTTCCTATTTCTTCTGTGTAAAACTGCTTTGGAAGCTGCTGAACTGAATTTGAAATGTTTGTATTCAGGTTTATAAGTTGTCAACATAAAACAAATACATATGTACTTTTCTAATGCAGTATAAATGATTCTTTATACAGAAATATTCATGCTTTTTCGTGATCATACTTGAGCGTCCTTTTCAAAAAGTTTGAAAACACCTGTACAAGACAAATTAAACTGTTTAGAAGCATCTTCTCAGCCCTAATAAAAACATGCAGATTATTGAACAAATCCGGATCATGAAGAGGGAACTCCTTGAGATTAAAGCTGAAAGGAAAGTACGACTAAAACCAAATGGCAAAAGCCTAACTCAGATGACGTCTGTTCTCATATCGATTTTGATCAATGCCGCCTCTCGCTTCTTTTTGCCCAGATAACACAGGTTTGGCAAGCACACAGTACAACACAACTGTGAATCTGTCGAAGCCACGTCTACGCTGAATGATCACACCGGGAGCCCTCAAATCATCACCACTTCTCTTGGCATTTTCTACTCGCTGTGCGAGGCATTTGATTGGTTTGACAGGGCTATGAAAGCATGTTGCCTTGGTTTCCAGAGTGTGTTTGCCATTCTGCCTGTAATAGCTACATTTTAGAGGGAGCTTTGCAGACAGTCAAACTACCTGCATTTTTTTAGCTGTGAAGAAGCCAGGATTGTTGGCCAAACAAATGGATTTGTGATGCCAGACCGGTTTTAATCAACATGGGTCACCGGTAACAATAGATAAGATTAATAATTATGGAAGATGATGGAGTTTGATATGAATTTATATTGGGTACATCCACAAAGTTCCTTGTGAAAACATCCTTTAAAATAAACGAGTCTCCTTGCTCTTAACCTATAGTAATTACCCTGCATTGCACGTCCCACCACCATCTTCACCACAGAGATCAGCGTGGAATATCGAGTCAGGTGAGCAGTCAACCGCGATCAAGTAAATTGAAGATGAAGCAAATGAATTCTCAATCAGTAATAGGGAAACAGCTTAATGAGGATTTAAAAGGGATTCCTCCTGCTGTTCCTACGAGGTGGAGAAGGAAAACCTGGGCGTAGAGCCATAACAAATATCCATGATGGAATACACACTGGGCTTCAAACAACATCTGAGCAGGTTTTCCTTTGTTAAAATTAAACATTTTGGGACTAATTGGGACTAAAATATTTTTTTTGTGTGTGTGTTTGCTTAAAGACAGGACTAACATACAGAACAGTATGGAAGCTTGTTTCCGCCACAGAATGAAAAATATAAAAGGTAATTGCGACTTTTTATCTCACAATTCTGACTTTTTTCACAGAATTGCGAGTTTACCAGATGAAAAGTCAGAATTGCGAGATATAAAGTCAGAATTGCGAGATATAAAGTCAGAATTGCGAGATATAAAGTCAGAATTGCGAGAAATAAAGTCAGAATTGCGAGATACAAAGTCAGAATTGCGTGTTATAAAGTCAGAATTGTGAGATATAAAGTCAGAATTGCGTGTAATAAAGTCAGAATTGTGAGATATAAAGTCAGAATTGCGAGATATAAAGTCAGAATTGCTAGATACTGTACAAAGTTGCAATTGCGAGATATAACGTCAGAATTACGAGATATAAAGTCAGAATTGCGAGATATAAAGTCAGAATTGCGAGATAGTCAGAATTGCGAGATATAAAGTCAGAATTGTGAGATATAAAGTCAGAATTGCGAGATATAGTCAGAATTGTGAGATATAAAGTCAGAATTGCGAGATATAAAGTCAGAATTGCGTGTTATAAAGTCAGAATTGCGAGATATAAAGTCAGAATTGCGAGATATAAAGTCAGAATTGCGTGTTATAAAGTCAGAATTGCGAGATATAAAGTCAGAATTGCGAGTTATAAAGTCAGAATTGCTAGATACTGTACAAAGTTGCAATTGCGAGATATAACGTCAGAATTACGAGATATAAAGTCAGAATTGTGAGATATAAAGTCAGAATTGCGAGATATAGTCAGATTTGTGAGATATAAAGTCAGAATTGCGAGATATAAAGTCAGAATTGCGTGTTATAAAGTCAGAATTGCGAGATATAAAGTCAGAATTGCGTGTTATAAAGTCAGAATTGCGAGATATAAAGTCAGAATTGCGAGTTATAAAGTCAGAATTGCTAGATACTGTACAAAGTTGCAATTGCGAGATATAACGTCAGAATTACGAGATATAAAGTCAGAATTGTGCGATATAAAGTCAGAATTGCGAGATATAGTCAGATTTGTGAGATATAAAGTCAGAATTGTGAGATATAAAGTCAGAATTGTGAGATATAAAGTCAGAATTGCGAGATATAGTCAGATTTGTGAGATATAAAGTCAGAATTGCGAGATATAAAGTCAGAATTGCGTGTTATAAAGTCAGAATTGCGAGATATAAAGTCAGAATTGCGTGTTATAAAGTCAGAATTGCGAGATATAAAGTCAGAATTGCGAGATATAAAGTCAGAATTGCGTGTTATAAAGTCAGAATTGCGAGATATAAAGTCAGAATTGCGAGATATAAAGTCAGAATTGCGTGTTACAAAGTCAGAATTGCGAGATATAGTGACCTATATAGTGACATAATAGTGACCTTCGATTTACCCCCCAAAAAATGTCTCAAACTCAGACATGAATCAGGGAAACGTCATGGTTGCATGTCCTCAGCTAGCAGGAGCGAGCGGGAGCAGCTGTGGATATCATGCGGGACAGGAGCCGATAGTGAATAAACCAGCAGCTGATAAACTGAGCAGACGATGTACATATGACTGCCGTTTCAACAGGATACAGACGGAACAGACTTCAGTGACTTTGCTTCTATTGACCAGAAAATGGGCTTAGACTGTGGACTGTGAAGCAGATTTTAGACAAGCCTGCTCAATTTTAGGGATTTGCGCAATTCAGTGTATATACACACATTCACAACCGTTAAGAATGTTGTGGTAAGCAATTTTATTTTTAGAAATTAATATTTTCGTTCAGCAAGGATGCATTCAATTGATCAAAAGTGTTAAAGATTTTGGAAAAGATTTCTATTTCAAATACATCAAAAAATACTGAAAAAATATGAAGCAGCACAGTGTTTGCAACTTTGAGAAAAAATGTGTTTCTTGAGCAGCAAATCAGAATGATTTCAAGTAATGATGCTGAAAAATCAGCTTTTCATCACAGGAATAAATTACATTTTAAAATATAATCAAATAGAAAACAGGTATTTTAAATTGTAATATATATATATATATATATATTTTTTTTTTTACGGTATTACTGTTTTACTGGATATTTGATCTAAATAAATGCAGGCTTGGTGAGCAGAAGAGACTTCTTATGCTTTTTATCAGCCTTTCAATTTAAGCATAAAGTCCATAATAAAATGCCTTTTTGCACATCATTATTTTAAAATATTGACATTTCTTCAATTTAATGACATACTGTTGTTCAGAATTAAACTTACACTGTAAAAAATGCTGTGTTGTTTAACCCAATTCTGGGTAAAATATTGACAAACCCAGCCATTGGGTTACGTCCATATTTTACCCAAAACTGGGTTAAAACAACCCAGCATTTTTTAGAGTGTCTATTTCAAGGCAGGGAAAAGTGACCAAACGCTTAAAATGCACTTGGCATCAGTTTCAGATTTAATTCTGAAAGGTCAGAATCTCTCACTTAAAATCAGTTGACAGCACTTGAAGAGTTCGCTAACAGATACATAACGTCTTCCAGGTGCCAGTCTTCTTATCACTCTTAAAGGCTTTCTATAAAACACCACGGTCTCCTGCGGGAGCTACAAGGCCAAGGGCAATTTTACGGTATCTCTCGCAGAGGATCTCTGCTGATGTAGAGGTTACTTTTTCTCTCTTGCTAGCGCTATCTTCCCTCACTCCACTACATTAGCGTGCTACTGCGCTAATGCCGCAAGGACAATCTTCAAATTGAGCCCAGCAAAAACGTTTGACAGATAACACTTAAAAAAAAAGTAGAGGGAGAGAGTTTTGAAAAAAAATGAACCCTCTCAAACCGCCAAACCGACACTAACTCAGCTAAAAATAAGCATTATGGTAACGCGGTGACGGAAAATGCAAATGTGGCCGCTAATGAAATTTGGCTGCTCGTTTCTTGGCAAGGTTTGGAATTAAAAAGATTTAAGACAGAGGGAGAAGAGGAGATAGAAATGTTCAAAAATAATGAAAGAAAATGACAAAGGGAGGAAGGTACAGAGGAGGCAGGCGATGAATTATTGAGCCGTGAACAACAGAGACGTACTCAAAAGAAAATGAGGCTATTTATTAAGAAATAGAAACATGAAACCGGATGATCCATCAGTAACCTAGGAGCTCTGTTGGAAAGTCTGCACAGTCAGAGCCATAATAGCCAGTGTTTGCTATTGCATAGTATTACTGCAGTATGTTGTAAATGAGAATTTGTTGTCAATCGGCCTACCTGGTAAAATAAAGGTTAAAAAAAATGTACTATAGGGCTGTCAAACGATTAATCGCATCCAAAATAAAAGTTTGTGTTTACATAATATGTCTGGGTGCACTGTGTATTATTTTGTATTATTTTGTATATAAATACACACACATATGTATATTTCTGAAAAAAATGTTATTTATATATAAAATATTTATATTTATTAGAGCTGTCAGTTAAACGTGTTATTATTGGCATTAACGCAAACCCATTTTAACGCGATCAATTTTTTAAATCGCAAGATTAACAGTCTTTTCGGTCTAGCAAACTTTGTAGCTTTTTTTCCATGCTTTGGCAGCAGGACACGGCATGCACATTAATTTCAATGGCCACACCGCAGTCAAATTTCAAAAATAGTTCAACTTTTGCCGCCGTGGTGATTACCAACGCACCCAATATAAACTTTTTGACATCCAAAATGCGTGGCGTAGTGGTCATTCCGCGTCCTCTCTGAAAGCACTGGATCTAGACCGGAAACAACACGTTGCGAGCCGCCAAATAGTAGGTTAACGTTACGTTTTGAGTGGATGACGAGCGCGAGACGCCGAAATGGATGCCAATAAGATGATTCCTCGTCAGTATTTCTTTCACCATTTATTGATACATTGTGAGAGAGATTATGTGTGAGAATGTGTGAAATTGAACACAGTATTGTCAATGTTGTTTTCAATAAAAAAAAAACATTTGCACAAAGCTAGCCGATCCACTTTTTCATATGATATGCGAAATATGCGACAAAAAGATATTTAGAATAGATAGATAAATGTGCGACGAATTGCGATTAATCGTTATTAAATATTTTAATCGTTTGACAGCACTAATATTTATATGTAATATAAAGTATATATTAGAGCCAGACCGATAAAGATTTTGAAGGCCGATACCGATACAAATATTTGTTGGTTTTAAAATCCGATATATCGGCTGATATTATTATTATTCTTATTTCAGAAACGCACAACAAAATATTAACAGATTTCCCTAACATTAGTTATTTGTAGTTATTTATGAGTTTTAACTAAAATAATATGATAATGCATTTTAAAAACAAACTTGTTTCTATTGTCACAACAGAACAGAGGAACATCCAAATATTTTAAAGTTCTGATAAATTAAATAATAATTAGTCCCTACATAGCCTTATAGTTATCTACCTTATAATTATGTCAGCTTGCTTATCCCTTTACCTGCACCTTTTGACAACACTCACGACAAAGTTGAAGCGTGATTCGTCCGTTTTTATTTTATTTTTGAAATATTCATTTATCGGCTATTATAACTGCCGATACCTATATTTTAGAAAATGCCTAATATCGGCCGATAATATCGGCCTGCCGATATATCGGTCTGGCTCTAGTATATATAAATCTATATACAGTATACACATGAAAATATTTCTTAAATACATACAAGCATGTGTGTGTATTTATATATATATATATATAAATTAATTATACACAGTGCACCCACATATATTTTGTAAACACAAACTTTTATTTTGGATTTTGGTTTGACAGCCCTAGTACTATATACTTCAAATCAAAATATATAGTATATAAAAAGGGACAGATTTACTGACAGCCTACGCCAGCACAAACCCTCTTTTTGCCATATAAAAAAACTAAAATTAGCGCTGAAAAGGCGTGAACAGTTATTTCTGCGGCTTGCCTTATTGCATGCATTTGTAGGAGTTTCCCTTTCAGATGCAAAACTAATTGTAGGAGAGTGTTAAAATGAATCACACAAGGTGATTTACTATGGTTAGCGCTGCTCAATTTACAGGTATTTGCGGCATTATTTAGCTACCGCCCTGAAAAAAAAAAACATCTTAAACCTGATACTAATTTGCGCTGCTGTTGGTAAATTGCGTTGGTCATTCTGGTCAACGTGTGACAATAAGTACTAAAAGGCAATGTTATTGTGGAATAATGCACTTTTTGTTATAACACTATATACTGTGCAGTATTTAATAAGTATTTCATTCCAAACACAGTCATCCATAAAGTCTTTCCATTATCCAGAAAGAAAACAGATGACAAAGAGTTGATAGAGAGTGACAGAAAACACCCCTGAAATATTTTAAAATCATGTTTGTTCCAGGGTTTGTTCCTAAATGAGCAGCTCTAAGTAACATGACAGATTTCATTCAAAGGAATATTTACATATTGCTCAACTGAGACAACACCGCCTGGGGAGATGATGTGTCGTGATCACCATAAATGTCTCTGTTAACCTATTGAAAGGAACGTTCCGGGTTCACAACCAGTTACACTGACAGCATCTATGACAAGTCATTGACTTTTACTTCCCTTAATTCTTACAGGTTTGGAAACACATGAGGGTGAGTACTTAATGACTTTAATTTAGGGTGAATTAACCCTTTAAGATGTACATAGAAACAATTAAAATTTTCGAAACAATTGAGAGTAAATTTCAGAAATAATTACAAAGAAACGGCAAGTAAAACATTGAATTGACTATGAAATGTTTAAATGTTCTTGAAAACGTACTCCAATAATCTCGGGCTTGTTTACAATCCTTTTAACAGTGTATAGTTCACGAATCAGACTGCAAAGTTTAGGGTTCATATAAACAGAACAGGACATTGGAAAATAGAATCTGAAATTGGATTTGTTTCATTTGATGGAAATTAGTTGAAGCATGAGACTAAATCACTTCCTGTGATAAACAAGATTATAAAACAAATGCTGTCAGTAGAGCTTAACTTGTATTGAATGTCCTTTCTTTAAAATTTGAAGCAGATTATTGACATAAAAGAGTTAATGATGCAGTTCTTGACATAAAAGAGGTCACCATCATTATGGTTCCCCGTGATGAGGACAATTAAGTGGCTATATTTTTTTGGCATCACTTTAATCACTGGATGGATGATGCATTTTATTTGCTTAAATGAACGTTAGTAAGGACACAACACACCATGCTGGACAATAGCATTCATTATCAGTCCTTCTGCAGAGCATGCCGCTCTCGTCTGTTGGCATACGGTGCCAGCCATGTTGTCTGACTGTGTTGGTCTTGCCAGCTTCACAGACACCGAGGCAGTGCCTGCCATACCAAAAAAGGCACTTCAAATTGGCTCTTTGATGCACTGAGACAGAAAAGTAAAGGAAGGGGGGGTCCAATAACGCCGGTGGAGTGAGCTTTGGAATGGAGAGACGTTACAAGAAACACGAGAGAGGAAGAGTTTTCACTAGGGATGTTCAAAACTACAGATTCGTCAAAAGTGGAACTGTTTCCATCTGCAATTGCACTTAAGACTTTTGAAAAATAGCACAGAACACATTTAAAAGTGTAACGGACAGACGACCATACCTATACTTTCCACAAGATTACATTAGGATACACTGAGGAAGAAATGCATACATTCATGTTTAGGTTTGATGAGAAGATGAGATGGTGACAGGAACAGACAAAGACGGTAATTTGGACAGACAGCTCTTTCAGTATCTCCCTCGAAGACGTGAAAAATCTGAACCCAGCAACTACTACCACATTTTTATGCAGATCACTCTCCTGGAAACATGCAAGAACACACCGTGTTTCTCAAACATTTATGGAATTATTCATGCCAGTGCATTGGCCATTAAAAGATTATCACAAAAAGACGCCCTTAAAGCTAATCATTGCTGGCCACACTCTGGGTTTTTTTAATATTTAGCTCAAGGCATAATAGAGAAGACTTTAAAACACCAAAACCACAAAAGATAAGTACTAGTTCGAATTCATTGGAATATGTTTAATTTTGCGTGTTGAATAATAGTTTGTACAATGATCTATAGGATTTACTTGGGGCTCTAATTCAATAAAAAATGTATTTAATTGAAATAGGATAGTCCTCAGTGAAAATTCATTACTGTTTATTATTATAAGAAACAATAAACTTGTCTTTATGATAATGTACACGGATGTGTCATCCACGTGACGATCAAAAACATTTGATTATGAGAAATAAAGTTAAACTTTGTGGTATAAAGTCAAATTGTAAGAAAGAGCTACAAATGTGAAATTATAAAACCAAATTTAAATATTTGCAAAAAGATTTTTTTTTTTTACCAAATTAAAATAATAAAGTTGCAGGAGTGAGAAATAAAGTACAATTGTAAGAAATAAAGCATCACTGCAGTTGTGAAATTGAAAAAAAAAAATAAAAATAAACAGAAAATGCAATTGCAATAATTATTTGGATTTGTATTATTTTCCCCTAAATATTTCTAAGAAAAACATGACATATTAAGTCAAATTGTGAGAAATAATGATACAGTTGTGAAATATAAAATATTTCCGTGTAATTTCAAGAAATAAAGTTGTATTTTCACAAAAATAATAATTAAATATAGCTGCGAGCAGCGATGGCGGGCCCAAGCCGGAGGCACCGCAACCCCGGTTCCTTTAGTTACCTAAAGGCACCCGGGTGGCGGTGCCGAAGGCTTTGGCCCTTTCATGATTAAATGTTAAAGCGGCTTGCCATACTCTGTCATTTCGACTAGTCACAATTATGTTACAGATATCTTAAATGATAATACAAACTATCCAAAGTGTAACGACTAGACAGAAAGACGTTGTTGATATCTACAATGTTAATTCCGGACAGGCAAACTTAGCTTTTAAATGTTAAAAGGGCTTGCCATACAGGGACGTAGGCTCAGAGAGAGGCTCACCATATTCAGACCAAAATATCTGACTTCCTCTTGGTCCGAGCTAATGACTATGTATTAGAAAGTTGTACGGCTTGAGGAGTACAATGTATATACCGATTTTTGTAACTGTAGATAAAACTAACAACCAATGTAGTAGCACTTCTCTTTTTTTGATTGGCTGATGCGTAGCAGGGTCGACTGCTGAACTCCAGGCGAGACGCGCTTGATTCTCACGTGAGAGCGGCGCGGCCAGAGAAATTGCGTATATTAAATATATTATTAATAGTTTTTCCGCATGAGAAATACAATGTGTGACGGGAGTGTGAGACAAAAGACTGAAACGAGTGACTGTCATGCTCAATGCGTGACACACTATAAAAAAATATTTCACACTGACTCCACATTTAGGGGGCCACAAGGGGGTCCAAGCTTGTTGTCGCAGGGGCACTGGCCCCCCCAGGCCCCCGCCTAGAACCGCCATTGCTCACACACACACACACACACACACACACTTTCTCTCTCTCTCAAGAAGCAAAAACATGACTGCTAAAGGTTGTATCAGCGATGGCGGGGTAACATCACTTAACATCACGAGTGCTATTCCCTTAGGCCACGCCCCCTTGTCTCCCCAAAGTATTATAAGCAATCATGCGCATCCCGTGTGCAGAATGATGCACTTGAAGCAACACCAAGTCACAGCACGCAACGCTTCACATTGAAAAGAACATAGCGAAGGGATGGTATCTATAATCTATGCTTAGTAGGGCTGCACGATTTGGGAAAATGTCATATTGCCATTATTGAGCCAATATTGCAATTGCGATTTGCGACTCCGATATAATAAAATGGTTTCATGAGTCCAACTTGCTTGGTTCTAAAGTAAAATGCACACACAGATTAATGTTTATTTCTCAACTCAAACTAAAAACAACAACAACAATAAATGATTGATAACACCTATAATGATCAATAAACCATCAACCAAACCAACATTACAGTGATTCCATCAATTGAAAGCCATCAACTTTTAAAAAAATTATTACGCTTAAAAAAAATATATAACAGCTTTTAAATTAAGTGAACTTCAAACAATCCCCACATAAACCCATAATAAAAAACATATTTACCTGTGCCCTTCCTGTCTTAACAGGTACAGAAATTGAATAAAGTTATCAAACAGTCTGCGCTGCCTGAATCATAAATTATATATATAATAATCCTTATTAAAGCTACAAAAGTTCTTTACTCAAGATCAGTGAGTAATTTTCTAATTTCCCTTTGTTCTTTTAACTTTACTGAAAGAACGCTTTATTCGCTGCTGGCCCTTTAAGAGCACCCGTTGCCGAGACGCGGATCTCACACGCGCCTCATAGCACAACTCTTTTCATCCATAGACTTTTCTTATGTTATGAAGATACTAGACAAAATCACATTTTGGCATAATTGTGTGTGCTATTGTTCGTTCAAGCTCGAAAGAGAACTGTTTATTCTGGGCTGGCACACGGTCAGTGCATGCGCATTATGCGAGTCTCATCTATTCTAATCTAGGGCACTCACAGGCAGCTTTTCACTTCTTGTCGTGCAAAATGCGAAAAGGCATTTGAACCAATAAGAGGGGGATCTTGTAACACTAGTCAAAGGATGACAAAAAAGAAGAGATGCTGCGCTAATAGCCCTACTTTGTTTATTTCATATAAAATCGCGGCATTTTGCGTTATATAATTGCATAGGTTTGAGATCGCTATTACGACTGCGATATAATTAATCGTGCAGCACTAATGCTTAGTGTATTCTAAAGGGCAATAAACTCCACTCCAGCAAGATAGTCATTTTATGCAAATCATAGACCTTTATGCCTTATCTACAAATAAAGTATAATATTGGGAACATTGATCTTGAAGAGAGTGTCGTCGTGTTACTGTCGCAACCGAACGCGACGCGCTAATGCTGATGCATGGAGAATGACTGAGGCGAGATGACTTTCCGTTAACTTTAACTTAGAGACTAAAATATTAATTTTACCACACATTAAGCTATTGAATGACTTTAGAAGTCTTGGAATATAGTGTGAAAACTTGATTGTGCTTTACAGTTTTTTATGCCTTTAGTGGGGCTTAACAAAATAACACAATATGCAGAATGTCGGACGTCACTTATAGGCTAAACTGTTTTTATAGATAAAACTATTTACATTCGGCAGTCATGAAAACAAATCTCAGATAACGGTTGACTAGGTAAATGTGTAATTTTGCGCCGGAGTTCTCCTTTAACTTACATTAGCTAGCTAACTACGAACGAGCTAACCAGATAACATTAACAAATTGACAAGCACTTACTGGGCACAGTGGGCAGAATGGCTCTTCAAATGACGGACGAAATTGGAGGTTGTCATCTGACTGTCCGCGATCTTAACGTTGCATGTCTTGCAAAGCGCTGTTCTTTTGCCATCTTGTTGTAAGAAATTCTTGAATCCAAAAGCGACGACGACCCTCGTTATCCCTCCGGCTGACATGTTGATGTGATCTGATGTAAGTGGGCGTGGTGTGCGCGTAAGGTATGAGAGGGCATGACTGATGATCTCGTGATCCAGTCATGACAGCGCTATTCTCAGCCTGCGCTCCAGCTGGATCAACTTTATTTTTTTTACATAATTTATATATTTTATATTCAAACTGAAAACATGATGTGATTAACACTCAAGTCATATTATTACATGCAAGTGTGTTTGATTTATGGACCAAATTTTCAGATCAAGTTTATGGACCAAGTTAATTTAATTAATAAACTAATTATATAAAACTATTAATGCACTACAATTAAACTGGTTATATGCCTTTACTTATAAAAAATAAAAAACTTATTTAAAAAAATACCAGGCTTAAGGCATTTATTTTTTATGCAGGCCATACACACAGGAGTGAAATGGTTAAGACCCCTCCCCCTACAAACACACACACATACACAGACAGGCAAAGACAGAGATGTAGGCTCAGATTAAGCAAGACCACATTCAAACAAACATATCTGACTTTCTGTGGGTCCTAGCTAATGAGTGTCAATTAGAAAGTTGTCCGGCTCGAGGAGTACAATATACATACCGATTTTTGTAACTGTAGATAAAACTAACAACCCTACTTTTGTCAAAAGGTGGCGCTACTGAGCCCTCACCACGCCCGTTTCTGAAACATTGCACGTGTCTACTGGCTAATAAATGTGATGTGTCTGTCGAGTTTCATGCATTTTGAAGCATGCTAAGGGTCTCAAAAGCATCCTAAAAGCATCCTAAAAGAAGGGTAAAGTTTGATGCGTCGCCACGGCAACAGTTTCAAAGATATCAAGAATCCATTCACAGGTCTACATCTGCCGTATGTTTACATTATACATATGAAGTTTGAAGCAAATCGGGTAAAAATAAAAGGGTGATATCAAAGCATTTTGAAAGTGACACACTTCCTGCTGCCAGTTGGTGGCGCTATAACTTTGACTCACAATAGTCACATCCATGTGATCGTCCTCTTACAGCGAACATACTGCTGAAGTTTCATCAAGATCAGTTAATGTATGCTGAAGTTATAACAAACTTCCTGTTTCACGTTTCTCGCCATGATTTCGTTTCCTCGCCACGGCCAAACCGTTCGAGATATCAAAAATCCCCACACAAGCTTTCATCCTCAATGTCTTCACTTTACGCTGACCGAGTATCGTCGAATTTGGATCAAAGCTCTAGGAGGAGTATTTCAAATAACATTGCGAGCGTTTTACAAACAAACCTCAATAGCCGACTTCCTGTTGGGCTGGGGTAAAAAGTAAAAGCGCGAGGTATAGATGAAACGATGAGATCAACATGCGTACCGAGTTTCATATTATTACATGCAAGCGTGTTTGAGTTATGGACCAAGTGTTCGGACCCCATTCCAGGGGGCGCTGACGAGCCCCCCTGCCACGCCCGGGTACCATCTTCAGCCCGGCTCTGATGGCCGCGGGTTCTGACCCGTGTGCAAAGTTTCAAGAGTTTTCGAGCATGTTAAGGGCCCCAAAAGTGCCCGAATAGTCGTAAGAAAAATAATAATAATAATAATAGAAAAGAATAATCCTAAGGAAAACAATAGGGCCTTCGCCCTTTCAGGGCTTGGGCCCTAATTACATGACAAATTTGCAATTGTGATATTAAATCAAATCGCAAGCGCAAAATGCAATTTGGGATTGCAATTATTGTGATTTTGTGATTGCCATTATTTAATATCCCCCCCCCCCCTAATTAATTACGGTAAATAAAATTGCAACTGAAGTATTAAGTCAAATTGTGAGAAACAATGTTGAAATTATGAAATATAAAATTGAATTGCAAGAAATAAAGTAGTGAACCCTGTGAAACATAAAGCCACTATTTCAGATTACAAGTAAAATCTCAATTATGAGAAATAAAATAACAATTCTCAGAGGTTTTCATGATAGTCCAAGTACATATTGAATAGGATTGATTGCAATAGTAAGTCAGTCACACAGAAGTGCACAAGTATATTTCTTGCCAAAATGCAACAGCCGTGAATCTCTCGTTCATGTTCATGAGTGATTTATTCAGTATTTCTGTTCTCTCATAATGCGGTCACCTTCTTACTCCTGTTTCCATCCATTGTTATCTTTCTCCAATTTTTCCCATCCATTGCTTCTATGAGGCTGCCTTTCCTTTCCTGACGATCAAGATGAAAAAGAAACAGGGCCGAATTATAGCCTGAGATAACAGGAACGGTGCGCTTGTGTAAGTGTGTGTGTCTACGTGTGTAAGCCATGTAATAGCACCATCCTTCCTCAAATCGCACACATGAAATCAGCTGAGAGCTCTCACATAGAAAACTGAATGTATTTCAATCGCGAAGCACATAATGACAAGTTTTGCCACACCATCGAACATAAAACTGGGTCAGCCGTCAAGGAGGACACAAGCCAAAGCTGAACAGATTTTTGCATTATGTAAATGGTGCGTCTAGTTGAGACCACCAGCATTAATATAAATAGCTTGGTTTGTGTGGCACTTAACAAAAACGCAAATCATCCATACGGTCAGACAATCAGCCCATATACGGCCCCTGTCTTTGCTCCTCTCTCTGTTTCTGTCGCAAATACTTTATCCTTTATCCTCTGTGTTCCCTAGATCTATCTGTCCGCCTCACTCAAATCCTCTCACAAACATATTCTGCACCACAGATGCTCCGTTTTCACAAGCAATCCATTTAGAGCACAAAAAATAATAATAAAATACAGTTTTCAAAGCAAGAACACAAGAAATGCAGTGGATCTGAGAAAAAAGACAGCAAAAACTGAACAAACACACGAGTTGCTATTATAAATATATATATATGCTTTTTTTCTGTATATATCTCCAAAAAAAATTCTCTATATTAGCATTTTTAATAAGAACATACTCAGAAATCAGTGTATGCTTTTGGGCCAGACTGATGCTGGATGTCTACCAGAAAATTCATCAGTATGTCAATGTTTGGATGATGACAGACAGTGTACAGCCAGCTGTCCATAATACAAAAACAAAAACACAAATTATAGCAAATAAATAACAGTATTCACTTACAACAAATATACACTCAGTGAAAATATTCCCATTTTACTAACAGCAAAGCAGAGAGTAACAATAATGGGAAAGAGGGGTGAACGATATCAGGACGTGAACTGGTCAGGTTGTGTGATGAAACAACGCATTCTCATCCTTTGGCGTCATATAGGTGACGGCATATGACATTTCGTCGAAATACTACTCACATGGCACCCTTTAGCGTCAATATAACACGCATTGTTATGGGTATAGGTCTGGGGTAGGGTCTCGCCTTGGGTTTTGTGTGTTATATTAACGCTTAAGGGTGCTATGTAGTAATATTTCGACGAAATGTCATCTATATGACGCCAAAGGATGAGAACGAGCTGGATGAACACACACAGAATTAGCTATGCATGTGCATTGACCATCACTGCTAATACACACATTCATTCGTGCAATAAATACAAGAGGTCGATGGAAGAAGAAGTGCAAAGGTATATAAAGGGGCAGCAATCTCCGAGTACGGACATTATGTCTAATGCAGCGTGCCAACATTCTCTTTTCTTCTTCTCCTATCAGCTCAAACAGACCGAACTAAAACTCTCAATGAAACCATGGTTTTAACCTCTTAAAGGGATAGTTCACTTTGAAATTAAATTTTAATATGTTGTAGCTTACCTCAAGGTCATCCAAGATGTAGGCTAGGTGTTTCAATTTTGATATTTTTAGGTCAAACCGTTCTTGTCTGTCAGTCATATAATGGAGGTCTATGGTCACCACCTCAAAGAGCATGCACAGAGAAGTCCAAATTAAACATGATTTAATGACTCGTAAACGTAAGTACACATTGATGGACTAAGACACGAAACGAGCGGTTTGTGTAAGAAAACGAACATTTTTATATCGTATTTATATCATATTGACCTCTTGCAACCAATTTGAGGGCGTGAGCGCTTTGTGGCTGTGGTTACAATTACAAAAGGTAAAAACAATATACATACTGTTCGTTTTCTCACACAAACCGCTCGTTTCGTGTCTTAGGCCATCAATGTGTACTTACATTCACGAGTCATTAAATCATGTTTAATTTGGACTTCTCTGTGCATGCTTTTTGAGGTGGTGACCATAGACCTCCATTATACGACTGACAGACAAGAACGGTTTGACCTAAAAATATCAAAATTGAAACTACTGCGGAAACAATGACACCTACATCTTGAATGCCCTTGAGGTAAGCTAAAACATACCAAAATTTTATTTCAAAGTGAACTATCCCTTTAATTGTCACGATTGCTTTTTTTAGTGCACATTTTTGTAATCATCATAAATTAGGTATCACTTAAAAGCTTAAACACTCAGAATTCATCCTCTGAAAACCATTTTGAAATTGGACGTGGTGTTACCATGGAAACGATACTTTAAATCATTTTAGTGGGCCTCTTCCCCCTAGAGGGCAGTGTTTCATATTACAAAATGTATTTTAACTACGTTAGACTCAAACCTTTTTAATCTTGCCAAAACGCATATCATCGGAAATGCCTGAGACTCAATGTTCTATATTTGGTGACTAAAATACATGTTTCAAGAAAACGCATCCCCCCAAAAAATTCAATGAAATCTGAGTGTCGCCCGGTGGATATTTGGGGTATTACATCAAAATAGAAACTTAAAATTTGGAACAAAACTTGGTTAGACATATGGCTTTGATTTTATAACCATTTTAGAGTACAATTATTTTGAAATGTATATATTCTGTATAAAATTTAAAAGCTTAGTACGGTACATTTCATTTTTGACGGTAATTTTCCTCTGCAACAATCTGTCTTCTTTAAAAAGAGACCAACCTTAGGTCTATATTCCAAAGTCTTTGTGAATTACAACCATTTAAGTTTGCATAGTGCGTTTCCACATCTATGCTAAAAAAAGGGAGGTTAGATGTTAATTACACAAAATGATTCTGGAAACCAAGGAAGGATGTTCACCATTGTCCTATTGACTTGCATAATATTATAATAACCACTAATTTCACAGCCAAATATCTTTCAATCCAATGAAATCCCAACGGATAAGTTCGACTCTACATAATATTTTGTTATTGAACCATGTTCACAACCACTTCATGCTCTCAAATACAGCAGAAAGGTGAAACAAAGGCTAGGTTTTAAAAAAGAGAGAAATCAGTGACAGAAAAAACAACAGTTCAGAGGTTTGTTTCCAGCCAGAGAATGTTTCTAATTGCTATTTTCTGCCATCCGAGTCTGGAAAATAAAATGCAGACAGAACCAGAGCAGCAGGGCAGGTTTCCGCTGACACCGGTGCCAAAAGATTGCCACGGCAGAAGACTCTGTCAAGCTCCGGCTGTAAAGAGCAGCAGGTGTCTCAGTGAAGGGCTGAAGGGGCATCGCTAGATTTCCAACACGCCAGATGTGAGCGATGACTGAGAGTGTAAAGGTGAAACCAGAGGGCAAACAACTTGATAACACAGCTCACTGTCTGCAGCTCTCATTCAACAGAGCACAACGTAACCCTTTCATCATTAATAAGGATTAGTTTAACGTGATTTTGAGAATGGATTTGTTATGGTTTAAATATCTATGATAATTAGGGTTGCAGTCTATGTAGTTTTCCTGTGGGATTAGAGAGATTTACATGTGTAGTGATAATGCACTAAATCATATATATCTATAAAGAAAATGTTCATTAATCTAAATATGAAAAATATTTCTATTTAGACTCGAGTCTGCCAGCAAAGAGGAATAAAGTCCCATAAAGAACTGCTGTGAGAAATCAATGTTGGGTCGCCTGTATAGCCCATAGCGCTGGAATCATTGACATTATAGAGTTGTTATCTAGAACGTACTAGTGTGCATATCTGAAAATTCTTTTGTCAGATAGGTTCATCATAACATAACATATAATCAGAAATACAGCCCAATTTATCAATGTTTAAAATTAATTTGCATCTTGACTGGTTGTTTTGAATATTAACCAAATTTCTCAATTTTCAGCATTCGCTCTGTGTTCGCTCTGTCTACAATAAACATTAGGCGTGAAGAAGCCGTCTGGTAGGTTGGATCTGAACTCAAACTTGGCTAGAAGTATCAATCGACCCGAACCATCTGAATTTCCAAAGTCATTCATGGCAAATGTTGCCCCCTTAAAGGAGTAGTTAACTTTACAAAAAAAAAAAACATTTGCTGATAATTTACTCACCCCCATGTCATCCAAGATGTCCACGTGTTTCTTTCTTCAGTTGAAAAGAAATTAAGGTTTTTGATGAAAACATTCCAGGATTTTCTTCATATAATGGACTTCATTGGGGACCAAACGGTTCAAGGTCCAAATGAGAGTTTCAGTGCAGCTTCAAAGGGCTTTAAACGACACCAGACGTTGAATAAGGGTCTTATCTGCCCCTTCGAGTCATGACTCGAAAAAGATTTGTTCATTTTGATAAATGAGTTCTAACAGGAGAGTCGCACAGAACGAAGTAAGGCGACCATTTGCGCTTATAAAACTTGAACTTTTTTACTTATTTTTGAAAAAATGATTTCATTTCACTAGATAAGACCCTTATTCATCATCTGGTGTCATTTAAAGCCCTTTGAAGCTGCAATGAAACTCTCATTTGGACCTTGAACTGTTTGGTTCCCAATGAAGTCCATTATATGGAAAAAAATCCTGGAATGTTTTCATCAAAAACCTAAATTTCTTTTCGGCTGAAGAAAGAATGACGTGGACATCTTGGATGACATGGGGGTAAATTATCAGCAAAAGTTTTTTCAAAAGTGAACTACTCCTTTAACAAATAAGAAAACCAAGCTAGAAAAGCAACACTGGCATCTGGGATGTCTGTGCACTTGCTGCGAGTAGATACCATTAAGCTGTGTGTCAATCAGAATGCCACAAATCCAACCCATCAATTATGTGAACTTGACTTGAGATTGAGCCGTAAACGTGATCCTGTTCAAACGTTCCTGATAATAAATAACTGCACAGCAGTGCACACTACTAAAGCATGCACTGAAAGGTTTGTCTTGATACAAACCAGACCTCTAAACCCATCACACCATCAATGACTTGCAGCAACATAGCGACCCGAACTCGTGCAATCTAACAACATCTTAGTACGCCAGTGCCAAAGTGTCCGGAAGTCATCCAAATATGCATCCTATATGATAGGGTGAAAAACAATACGTGAAAGACTAGCATGTCCGAATTCACAGTATTCATAAAACAGTAGGCGAAAACTACCTGAATGACCTGGTACTTCCGCTGGGTTTCCGAAGTGCACATCCAGTGGACACTTTACTATCCCATGAGGCCACAGGAGAGGATTTGTGAATGGCAGTGAAGCATTGCAACTGATGCTGGTAAATCACATGACAATAATTGCATGACAAATGAAGAACATCTGATTTACATTCATACTATAGGCCATACAAATATAGTGATTGCAAAGTAATTACTTATTCAAAAGTACCTAGGCTGTATACCAGGCTTCTATTTATGGTTCTTTTAAGCTCTTTTTCATTCTTTGCTTAGGGGTAAAAATAAGTTTGAAATGCCTTTTCAGCCGTATACTGTCCCGACGTCACCTATTCTGATGAGAGTCCCGCTTAGATATGTAAATATACGTAGCACGCTTTCCTTTAATACCAAAATAAACACCACAAAAATGAGAAAGGTTAAAAAACAGCAGTTAAGAAAGCATCTGATCATAGCGATGTGGATATTTTTACAAAAAGCAATTCGGCACTTCAGTCTAGTCACGTCTCGTTTATTCAGGCCTATAAATAACTTTCTACAATATTCTTTACAGTATTAAACATGAAAAACAGTGTTCACATCAAGCGTCCACAGCAGCGGATGATAACATTCTGTTTATTATAAGCGTGTGATGGTCTGTCACTTTAAAGGGGTGGTATAATGCCCTTTTCACAAGATGTAAAATACATCTTTGATGTAGCCAGAGTGTATATGTGAAGTTTTAGCTCAAAATACCCCACAGATATTTTAATATAGCATGTTAAAGTTTTCACTTTTTGAGGGTGAGCAAAACCGCACCGTTTTTGTGTCTGTCCCTTTAAATGCAAATGAGCTTCAGCTCCCCACACAGAGGGCGGAGCTACAACAACTTGTGTCCTTTTACCTCACAGAGTCAGAAATAAACCGGAGAAAAATAATAAAAGGCGGAGCCTCAGAGCCACACCTACCAATTATGTAATCGCTGTGGACCAATGGCTGTTCAGAGGTGTTTACCAGATGGAGCAAATTATTCAAGCTGATTCAAATTTCAAAAACAAACTCCAAACAAACTTCGTTTTGGCCTGATTTAGTACAAAATGACATCACACCTGTTCATTCTTCAGTTTCGCTTTAAAAATTATTGATAATCATAGTCACAAAAATATGTAGTCTACTAATACTGTACACAGGGCCTTTATTATGGCAGTGCAACCTGTGCTACCGCACTGGGCCCTGCGGCGGATGGAAGTTACGGACAAAGGGGGATGCTAACAGCCCTAATCGTACATAGTTATTTTACAGCGTATCAGTTGAGGTGTGTTCTGTTTCATTTAATTAAAAAATAGAAAAAAAAATTAAAAAAATATTGCTTTAACATGAATTCTTCATAGTGAAAATGATTTTCAAAAGGTTAAAAGACATCCAATCACGAGGCATTTACCGTGGATTTCCGTCTTCACATTGCCACAAAAATCAACGTCATGCAATGATAGCACACATAGCCTAGATGTCTTTTAAAGAGCGCTTTATCTGGAAAACATCGGTTGTGTACATAAACATCTCATAAAGATCTTTTGAAAAGCAGTTTTACATACATTCTAAACCATAAACGTATTAAATACATTTTCTAAATGTCTATAGACGATGAAAACACGCACATCAAATAGACGTATCCGAGATGTATTATTTGTGTGCAAAAGTGAAATCACTGCTAGCTAAAATACAATCAATCACTCAAATAGTACACCCACCTAAATTGTAAATTTACATTTATCGCGATTTGTTAAAACGATAAAGATTAGCTATTTAACATAGGAAACAAATATGCGGGGGGGAAAAAGCAGCATAAATTGTTAAGGTTTTCGAGCTTTTCAGCTAAGCGGGATTAATGTTATGCCGATAACAATTAAACAATTTAAACGATTTTACGCAAATTTTCTGCGGTCTACGGGCATCTAACGGAGTTGACTTAGATCATGAACCGGTTTAATCAGAATCTGCTCATATAAGGCAAACTTACAATTTTGGTCATTTAACAATCATAAACGGAACGATCTCGCATTAGAGCATCAGTGTATCTGCACTGAACTAACGTGAGCTCAAAGTTTCTCGGAGGTTGAACATGCAAAACATTAACATTATAATATCGATACAATATGATACTATATCGCAGAAGAGCGCAATACATAATTTGGGGGATGAAAATATGCAACATCACGAATTTTCGCTGATCTATCGAGTGTGACGAACTCCGGTGGGCTTTAAATCAGCTTCCCTGTGTCATGTTTGATGTAGAAGTGCTCCGTTATAGAACACGAGCACAAAAAGAAGAAATAAAGCAATAGACGCTTAAACATCAGGATCTCTTAGGTTATATGACAACACCAAACTCTAAAGATGCTTCATGTGCAAACGGCTTCCTGTGAAGCACATTATACGGTTCATATAACGGGAGAAGGGTGGCTTCCGCGGTCGCCAGGGCAAAGTCATCATTTAAACGAGTGAGCATGCATCGGCAGACTTATTTACCTTACAGGATGATCTCAATCCACTGGCGAATGTGTCTCCAAAACAAAAAAATCAGCTCGTGAATCCCTTCTCCGGCCCCAAGTCCCTCCGTCCACTCTTATCCAAGTCTGGCGAGCGTTGAGCAAGAGTCTGACAGCAGCGGAACCCTCCGTGAAGTCTCCGGTTGCACGAGCGAACGAGTGGGCGGGACCTCTAGCGGTTCAGTCTCTACACCATCGGTAATTATTTGAGGATTCTGGCGCATCTATTGCGGATGACGGGCAGTAATGCTTGCCTGCCTAGAGATAGACATCAAGAGAGTCGTTTGTGGTTTGAGGTTCGTGTTCCTGCGCAAATGGTTTGACCTGCTGTTGCTGCCTCATCCCTATATTAGGCTATTTGCATGGGCTCTGGTAATATTTAAACTTAATTATATAGCCTATATATATAATGAAATAAATAAATAATAACATTTTCAGAATACCCCTCAACATTAAGCAGATGGCCTTTTACCTCCAAATAATCTCATTTCCCACTTCATGCATTAAAAGTAGGGCTATTAATATTTCATCCCATTATGGACACAACTTGTTGTCTGAATATAATTATAAAGCATGTACTATTGTTATATATTACATAATTACAAAATTTTAAATATATATAGTTATTTGCAAATTCACAGAAGAACGGCTACTCTTGTATTTGTTTCACTATAGGGTCTGCATTTCTATCATGGCTTATTGCCACCAGCCTGCCACCATCAGGAGCTCTTTTGCAATGACCTCCAAAAAATTCCATATGCCAATTTGGATAACATTACTGCACTTAATAATTCATATTTGTGTATTTTCCAATTTTAATTTTTTGTTCAACTGTTCAGCACAAAAGTTATCCCCCTCAAAACATATTGCAAAATAGCCTAAAAAATAATCCTATTATTTGACTGTTTCTGCACCTCATTGTTTAAACATCTTAATGATTTCACTTCTGGTTAACATCGTCTCATAAGGGTGGACCCCATATCGATATGGCCAAAGTTGACGGGGGTTCAATGAAGGGTGAGAGACTGTGCTCATTTTTATGAGGCCATTTTAAATTTACATCTTTATTATGTGGAAAAAAGGTTCTTTCGATTTTTTTTAAATGTTCTTCACACTAAGAAAACAATGGTTCTTTTAAGAACTGATCACTGACATCATTCTTTGGGGATTCAAATGTTTATGGCATCACTTCATGTGAAAACCCCTATATCAACGTCTAAATTCTGCACAAATTCTAAAGCACTGCAACAAAAAGACGAAAAGTTGCTGCCTTAAATGTTCTAAGTGCAATCAACTTGATTTTTTAAGTCATTTCAACTTAAATTACATTAGACTTAGAAAATGTGTTGAATCTTGTATAACGGATTGTGACAAAGTCATAATTTACCCCTGATGGCAGTGTAGGCCCCTGTGTTTGTTTGGTTTATATTATTTCTATAAATGTTTGTTTCTCATTATTTGGTAATTTTTTTCTAGTCTGAGGTGCACATTAGACTAATAAAAAAAAACATCAAGAGATTTATTTCTTTATTTTCTTTATTTGGTATTTACATAAGTCATTAGTTTTATCCTCATTCGCAAAACTAACCTTCTCTGCAGCATGGTTTCCGGGGGTGGGTGTTTAAAAGGACGTGCGGCCTTCCTGTTCCTCATTTTATGCCATCCCAAAGAATTCTGGGTAGTGTAGGCATAGTCCATTTCTCAATGGGAGCAGGGGGTTATTGTTTCATGTTTTATTGTGTTTGTTTATTGTATGTAGAAATGTATTTGTATTATTTTCCTTGTATAATTTTAGGTTAATGTATTTTGAATATTATTTTCATTTTCGGTGTAGTTATGTATTATGTATGTGAACATTATTTAAATTCCCTACTACTGTAAAATGGTTGACCCTTTCAGTATGTTTGTCTGTGAAAGCACTTCTGGTGAAGGACCTCCGTGAGGAGTGGTTTTTGTTTGTGTTATTTTTTATTCTTTATTTGGAAGTCAATAAAAATTTCACTGACTGCAAGCAGTGTCTCCTGCCTTCGCTCTGGTCATGTCTTCACACGTATATAAAAAGTTGAAATTGCTTAAAGGAGTAGTTCACTTTTAAAAAACTTGCTGATAATTGACTCACCCCATGTCATCCAAGATATCCACGTCTTTCTTTCTTCAGTCGAAAAGAAATTAAGGTTTTTGATGAAAACATTCCAGGATTTTCTCCATATAATGGACTTCAATGGGAACCAAATGGTTCAAGGTCCAAATGAGAGTTTCAGTGCAGCTTCAAAGGGCTTTAAACGACACCAGACGATGAATAAGGGTCTTATCTAGGACCCTTCGAGTCATGACTCGAAAAAAGATTTGTTCATTTTGATGAACGAGTTCGAACAGGAGAGTCACGAACGCTCATCACAGAACAGAGCAAGGCGAGCATTTGAGCTTAAACTTTGTTATTTATTTTTTAAATGGCCATTGGTTTCGCTAGATAAGACCCTTATTCATCGTCTGGTGTCGTTTAAAGCCCTTTGAAGCAGCACTGAAACTCTCATTTGGACCTTGAACATTTGGTTCCCATTGAAGTCCATTATATAGAGAAAAATCCTGGAATGTTTTCATCAAAAACCTAAATTTCTTTTCGACTGAAAGAAAGACAAAGTAGTTAAAAGTGAACTACTCCTTTAACTTATGAGTTAAAGCAATATAAAAACATATGTTGTCATAACTTATTGACCATATGATGTTTTACAGTGTGAAGGACTGAGAGATCTATTTTTATTGAATGGGTCTGATCTGTTCTCACATCTGATATCTCGTCTTTCCCACATAATTTAAACATTAAGAAAGAAATAATTTAGCAGAATCAATGATGTCCAATAAATCAAAGTCTGATTTATTTGAATCTCTTCAGAGAATCCCATCTCAAGACCATGTTAACCAAATCAGACAGACGTTGTCTCTTCACTCGGCTTAACTCTAATGCCAGATTGTGAAACACGCCACAATTTGGAAGAAACACCATCCAAGGCTTCAAATTGTTACTGAGAAAACTCATTTTCCTCACCACTTCTTTTTAACACTCAACAGCTGTGGTTATCATCGCACCAACTAAACAAAAAAAAAACAAAAAAAAAACAGGTTATTACCAAAAAAAAAAAAAAAGATATTGGACATCAAGAACATCCAAGACATCTGCTTAAAAAGACTGCTTGAAAGAAGAGAATCTGAGATGCCGTTTTCTAAGCACCAGGATAATACAGTAATAAAGCTCATTATTTCAAGAGTTTCAGTCTAAGAGCCTGTTAAAGGTTATTCTAATCACCACTGCTTGAAACCCACAGCCACAGTTTTGAGGTGCTCCGTGTTCTCCGTGATTACTGAGACACAAATGCACATTTTCTCTTATTTAAGTAACTCCCTCAGCTGTCTGGGGCCTAATGAAAGCTCTCCACTGTTGTTGCCATGGTGAAAACTATAATTCCTGCCACTTTTGATATCTGGGGTTTAAAAAAAAAAAAAAAAAAAAAAAAACCTTTCCTGCACTTGAAAGTTGTACAATTTCTGTCCGAAAGCCAATCAGCTAGAAGTCTTACAATAATTGCACCTTTTGCAGCTTAAATGTTCTCCTTCTCACATGATTCGGCCACCGTGCATTATTTTTGACATAAATGTACACAGAGGATATCATTAAGAAGAGCTCTGAGAGAGAACTTCACATATGTGGTCTTAAAGTCTGCTAATTTGTTCAGTTGCTATATCCTCTTATGACATCAAAACAAGCACGTAATGATCCGTCGATGCATATTCTGGATAAAAACAGTCTTGTTTGCTTCCAGTGAGACCCAAATCAATCAACCATCACTAGAACAAACACTGGCACACACTGCCTAAACATAGCCTAGTGTTGCCAAGGAGAAGCTTCCTCCACATGCTGCAAAACATCCCTAGTGCTTTCAATGATTAATACATTTCTCCAATTACCAGTTGCCCTTATTGAGACAATTGTCATCACAATGCACAGATCTGCTTTCAACCAATTCATCTCATCAGGCTCGCAAGAGATAATCTTGCTCTGCAACGTTTATGTTGAAGTTTAATACAGTAGCTCTTCATGTTGTCAGGCATTTATACATGAAGACGTGTCATAGATTTAAAAAATTGGTTATTAAGGTGTTAGTGACTTCATGCATAAAATACATGTACACTACTCTTCTGCTCACCAAACATTTATTTGATCAAAGACACCATTATATTGTAAAATACACTGCCCGAAACAAGGGGGGAAAGTGGCTGTTTGGAATTAAATCGGCAAATGACCAAAACTGGTTAAGATCTTGTATTGTCAATGCAAGATCCAGCACATCTTAAACACTTTCGATGAATTTAAGGTCTCAGAGGTGCCAATTCATGTGTGAAAATGATTCTTCAAGCTCCTTCACAACCATTTTTCCACGATCTGAACGTGATGAATCTTGACATTGGCCTGGAATCCTGGAATATGGCCATGTTGTGTCTTCCTACATGGTTGTTTAAGAAATGGAAAGCTACACACTCCATCAATTAGGGTTAGAAGAACTGTTGCTGAACATATAACATGCTAGAAACATAATAATCACTGCAATAACTATCTAATCATAGACTGTTGAAGAACAACGCCGGAGCAAAATGAATTTGGTCTAATAACACATTGGTACCTAGTCAACCGTTCTCTGAGATTTGTTTTCATAATAATCGAATGTAAAGAGTTTTATGCGTTTAGCGAATAACGCTAGTACATAGCTGTCAACATTGAACATTGAAAATAAGGGAGATTTCCCGGAATCCGTAGCCAAAATAAGGGATTTTTTTTTTTTACATTATTAAGAGCATAAGAAACAAATGAAAAAAATATATATATTTTATTCCTATGTTATGCTATGACCTCTGTAGTGGACACCAGGACTCGATTGTTTAAAAAATGACATGAAAATATATATAGGCAAAAATAATGGAATTTTTTGACATATGAACATCGTTTTTTTTTTGGCCTGGAAACGCTTCCAACACGCTTGAGTGTCGCGTGGAAAATAGGCATCTGGTTCTATTTCTAGCATGCACGCGTTTGCGCGTGTCACGCAGGCAGTGTGCAAGCTCTAATCTGTTAACATGGGAGCCGAAATAAAAACCATAGACAGTAAAATAAAAACGGCCACGCCACGCAGCTGAGACGCACGCAGCCAATGTGTCTCCGGCCAGCGCGCGCAGCGCTGCATCCGAGTATGAACGACGTCAAGCCGAATAGGTCCGAGCTTGTACGTCTCACACAATCAGAGCGTAAAAATACGGGATATTTTACGGGAAAATACTAAAACGGGAAGACAGCGGGAACAGAGATAAAATACGTGAGAAACCCGGAAAAAACGGGAGGGTTGACAGCTATGCGCTAGGATATAGGGCATAGAGTAAGTAAAAATAAAAATTGCTAGTTAATTCCACTAACAAAGCTCAAAATAGCCCAACACTAATACTGTAACACAATGAGGGTCCATACATGCAAACCGAAGCATTGAGCACTTTTTAAGTGCACAGAGAGTTTAAAGGAGTAGTTCACTTTAAAAAAAAAAAACTTTTGCTGATAATTTACTCACCCCCATGTCATCCAAGATGTCCATGTCTTTCTTTCTTCGGTCGACAAGAAATTAAGGTTTTTGATCAAAACATTCCAGGATTTTTCTCCATATAATGGACTTCATTGGGAACCAAACGATTCAAGGTCCAAAAGACAGTTTCAGTGCAAACTGCTCAAAGGGCTTTAAATGATTCCAGACGATGAATAAGGGTCTTATCAAGCAAAACGATCGGTCATTTAATAAATAAATAACAAAGTTTAAGTTTTATAAGCTCAAATGCTCGCCTTGCTCTGTTCTGTGATGCGCGTTCGTGACTCTCCTGTTCAAACTGGTAAATCAAAATGAACAAATCTTTTCCCGAGTCAATTCTTTCATTTCGTTCGTTGAATGAACCAAATGAAACGAAAAAAGAATCGTTCATTTTGATGAACGAGTTTGAACAGGAGAGTCACGAACGCGCATCACAGAACACAGAGCGAGCATTTGAACTTATAAAACTTAAACTTTTTTTTTTTTTTAAATGAGCGACCGTTGCGATCGCTTGATTAGACCCTTATTCATCATCTGCAATCTGGAATCGTTTAAAGCCCTTTGAACAGTTTGCACTGAAACTGTCTTTTGGATCTTGAACCGTTTGGTTCCCACTGAAGTCCATTATATGGAGAAAAATCCTGGAATGTTTTCATCAAAAACCTTAATTTCTTTTCGACTGAAGAAAGAATGACATGGATATCTTGGATGACATGGGGGTGAGTAAATTTTCAGCAAAAGTTTTTTTTAAAAGTGAACTACTCCTTTTTATATTAAAATATATGCTTCGTGTATACAGGCAGGAGCCATCTTTGGAAAATAGTCTCGACCAGTCGAACCACGAATGCCGTTCATATAGTTCAGCTCACTTAGCACGGTGTTTGTGGTTCGACTGGTCGAGACTGTTTTCCAAAGATGGCTCCTGCCTGTATACGCGAAGTGGACTGTCTTTATAAAATATCTTCATATTTTCGCCGGAGTTCATTTTGCGCCGGAGTTGTCCTTTAAGCATTTGCCAATTTAAATCGAAAAAGTGATTTTTTGGGGGGGAGGGCCTGTTATCCATTTGAATAATAAAAAAAAAAAATTATGTATTCCTGTAATGGTTTACTCCAGTTTTCAGTGTCACATGATCCTTCAGAAATCATTCTAATATGCTCATCTCTTCTTATTATCAATGTTGAAAACAGCCGTGTTGCATAAATTGCAAAAAAAAAAAAAATTAGTCAATTTAATGTCCTTAATGCTAATGCTGAAACCTTTTGATTGCATTATGATATTATAATTTCTATATGTTATAGATCTATATGGCTTTTTTGACATCATTAACAAGCTAAAATTATGCAGGCCAAATCTGCAGACTTATTTTGCAATTTGCAGGACAATCTGGGCGATCCTTCAGAAGAGATTTCAAGATGGTGAAATGTGCACAGCAATCTTATTAGAAACTGAAAACCTAATCAAATTAACCAGAAGATTTATCCTAATTAACTAATGATAAAAATAAGTGGAGGAGTACTTTCTGACGAGTTTCAACATGGGAGAAAATATCAGAGAACCTTGTTCCAGAGCTCCAATGGGAGAAAAACACACTTTGTTTTGTCCGTCTGTACACATTTCAGGCTGCGAACGTGTAATGCTCTTTCATAATTACTAAACGATGTGTTTAGTGCAAAAGATCATTAGCGCCAAACACAAGGTGAGGCAGTGACATTTCATCTCGTGTTATGTCAGCTTGAAAGAAAATTGCGAAGCCTTGTTTCAGGAAATTAGCTTCCAGGGGGATGTGAGAACGTTTGATTGTAGATGAAAGAGAGCGATATGTTGAAATGGAAATGTGTCTGACCGACTGTGGACGTGAATTTTGCCCCTCGGGGATGAATGAAACATGCATTCGGCAATCTCTCTATTTGCACATAAAAGCCTATGCGCGTCTCTATATGTGTGCTTTATTTGGTTATCTCTACATGTGCAGAGGAGACAAAGCATTAAAAGGATGTTTTATTTCATCCCCTGCCAGTATTAACCACTAATTTGCTCAATAATTTGTGGACATTAACCTCACATAGCCCACTTTCTGACGGTCCACTCTACTGTGTGACCAGCGTTTGTTATATTACAAACAATAAGAAAATACTGCCAAAACACTCAGGCCAAATAACAAATGTGCATTTCCCTCCTCAGAGGCCAACGTTTAGCAAGTACCCTGCTCATCATTACACTGGCATCTGCGAGCAGACAGATGGATAATATAGTAGGCCTACACATCAGTCAGGCATCTCAGAGGTTTGGGGAGGCTCTTTGCCACCTATGGGATGTCTTCAGTGTAGTTAGTAGCCTACATACAATTCCATAAACTCTCAGAAAAAAGGAACAAAAGCTGTCACTGGGGCTGTACCTTTTCAAAAGGTAAACTTTTGTCCATTTTAGGTGCTAATAAGTACATCTTAAGTGTTAATATGTACATTTCGGGAGCTAATATGTCCATTTTCGGGAGCTAATTTGTCCATTTTAGGTCGTAATATGTACATTTTAGGTGTTAATATGTACATTTTAGGTGCTAATAAGTACATTTTAGGAGTTAATATGTCCATTTTTGGGAGCTAATTTGTCCATTTTAGGTCCTAATATGTACATTTTAGGAGTTAATATGTACATTTTAGTTGCTAATATGTACATTTTAGGTGCTAATAAGTACATTTTAAGTGCTAATATGTACATTTTAGGAGTTAATATGTCCATTTTCGGGAGCTAATTTGTCCATTTTAGGTCCTAATATGTACATTTTAGGAGTTAATATGTACATTTTAGTTGCTAATATGTACATTTTAGGTGCTAATAAGTACATTTTAAGTGTTAATATGTACATTTCGGGAGCTAATATGTCCATTTTCGGGAGCTAATTTGTCCATTTTAGGTCGTAATATGTACATTTTAGGTGTTAATATGTACATTTTAGGTGCTAATAAGTACATTTTAAGTGCTAATATGTACATTTTAGGAGTTAATATGTCCATTTTTGGGAGCTAATTTGTCCATTTTAAGTCCTAATATGTACATTTTAGGTCCTAATATGTACATTTTAGGTCCTTATATCTGTACATTTAAGGTGCTAATATGTACATTTTAGGTTCTAATATGTACCAATAAGGTACCAATAGGCATCCTTTGGGTACAAAAGTGTACCTTTTGAAAAGGTACAGCCCCAGCGACAGCTTTTGTACCTTTTTTTTCTGAGAGTGTACACACGTTCATTTATTAAGTCACTATTTTGTGATGAATGTATAAGGAACAACATAGACCATGCGTTCCCTTTCAAGGGAACCTCGAGCTGCGTTAGAACGAGGTGGGTTCCCACCGCGTTCTAATGCAACTCTCGTTCCCTCTCAGGGAACCAGGGTTACATACGTAACCTGAGACGTTTCAGACGGTGGTTCTTGAACCCCTGAGGGTTTTGAAGGAACTGCGGGTGTTTATGAAAAAAAAAAAAGTCTGTTACAATAGCTTTACCTGCATCCAAGGTCAAAAAACACTTTAATTTTCTCATAATATACATTGCACATGACCTCATTTCTCTTCTGAAAACGGTGTACGAAGACTATGGCTGAATCCGAAATCGCCCATAAACCCTCAATCACTATTTGCTATGTTAGTCGTCTAATATCGGCTGTACACTCGTTATTGCGATGCATTGTTCAGACAACGTCATGGTTTCGGACATTGTGTAATGCCCAATTTAAAGGGATAAGGGGCGATTTCGGATTCAGCTCATTTCTCTCTAAACTCCTTTCCAGCAGCCTACTCTGCTCTGATTGGTCAGACGGCTAAGTCTGTTGTGATTGGTCTACGGCTCGGATCATATGTGAATTTCAGCTCCGGATCTTCCTCAGCTCGAAACGATCGCTCATTTAAAAAATAAATAACAAAGTTTAAGTTTTATCAGCTCAAATGTTTATGACTCTTCCGTGCGAACTCGTTCATCAAAATGAACAAATCTTTTTTCGTCATTTGGTTGATTCAACGAACAAAATGAATGAATTGACTTGGAAAAAGGTTTGTTCATTTTGAGTCACGAACGTGCATCACAGAACAGAGCAAGGTGACCACTTGAACTTATAAAAATTAAACTATTTTTTTAAATGAGCGATCATTTCGCTAGATAAGACCCTTACTCATCGTCTGGAATCGTTTAAAGCCCTTTGAACAGTTTGCACTGAAACTGTCTTTTGGACCTTGAACCGTTTGGTTCCCATTGAAGTCCTTTATATGGAGAAAAATCCTGGAATGTTTTCGTCAAAAACCTTAATTTCTTTTCGACTGAAGAAAGAAAGACATGGACATCTTGGATGACATGGGGGTGAGTAAATTATCAGCAAAAGTTTTTTGAAAAGTGACCTTTAACACACATCTGTCTTGTGGCTAAACTTAAACTGAGTATTTTAATGCTTTAATGCAAATTGGACACGTTCATTTTATCATAATTGCCTCACGGTGTATATTGGCATTATGTAATAAAAACAAAATCCTGTCACAATCACAATTGCTGGTTTTTAATGATAATTGCAAGTTACTTCAACACATTTTTACCAGGAAATAATAATGATTTACTTTGGTATTATCCAAACCCCATTTTGAAACAGTTTTAAGGCTGTCAAGGTGTAATATTGTTATAATAGAAAAAACCATTATGTTATAAAGCTTTCACAAAATGTCTAACACCTTATTTACAGTGAGTCATAAGTGATTCAACCCAAGGAGACAGGAACATGACAGTAACATTAGAGATGCAAAATTCCCAAAACAATTATGGACCGAACAGACCTTTGTTTGTCCTCGCCATCAAAAGGACAGCGACAGTTTCAGATGGATTGTGGGTTAAACCGGATGAGTCAGACAATGTTCCTCATACAGTTTCCCGTTTAAATCAGCCTCCAGTGCTGCTAGAATATGTCGCACAGCCAAACACTTATCCGCAAGGACACACAGAGAGCACAGTGTTAAAAGGGGAGACAGAGAAGTCAATTATATGTTACGTAAAAGCCATGGTTCCTGGGACTATAAAACAATACAGCCTTGACAAGAAGTCCAAATTGTAACAGTCATTGCTCAGTACAATAAAGAGACAATGAACCTGATATTATGTATTAAATAAATCCTGAATTCGGTGGCATTTCTAAATCATGCCATATGTATAATAGTTGTATTATTATTCGTTTTAAAAATCATTGAATGATCATAATTCGTAATTTTAAAAAAGAAGTAGCCTACCGTGACCTGACCCCCAAAGAAAAAACAAATTAAAAATGTAATAATATAAATATAATGTATATTAATGTATAATCATTTAATATAATATTTTTAAATATATTATATTAAAGTATAAAAATTTTAAATAATATTTTATATTATTTTAAATAACATTCTAATTTCATTTAAAAACAAATTTAAAAACAACAACATTGATCATGACCAATTTATAACATTAACATGACTGCAATCTCACAACTGCAAATGCATATACAATCAAGCTATTTTGTACAGTAAAAAAAACTTTAAACAGCCTTTAAAACTTGGACTTTGCCATGGTCTGACTTTTCCATTATGTTCCTGATTTGATTCTCCGTGCTCTTTTTTTCCCCTCGCCGGTGTGTTTAAAGCATTTAAATATAGCCGAGCTGAGTGTAGCTGAGCTTTGATGAGGTTGAATGTGAAAGTGCTCTTCACAGAGGAAAACACTGCATTATGGGATAAATGCGGCTGTACATTGGGGCTGCTCTCGCACAAAAGCCATCGCTGACAATGGCTGAGGGAAGGTAACTGGATGTACGTAAACACGAAAACACACACACACACACACACACACTTTGCAGAGTGGCAGCTGGGCTCATCTGCCCGGCAGGGATAACGAAACAAAGACGGACGAGAGAAAAGCAGCAACGAACAGGCATGAAAAAGATTAAATAAACTTGGTTGGTATTGAGCACCAAAGGAGTCACGTGCATACAAGTGTGAATGTGTGTGCATGGATAAAAAAGGGGGGAAATGCATGTTGTATGAAACTGGTTAGAAGTGTGTGTGTGTGTGTGAGAGAGAGAGTGACAGTGAGGGGGTGGGGAGGGAGAACGAGAGAGGCAAAAATTCACAAAGGATTTTGTGGCGAGAGAGATTGAGCAGCCATAGAGCAACACAAGCAATGGAATATGCAGGCCTGTTACAGCCCCGGGGCTTCTGGGTAAATAGAGAGAGCACAGCAGGATTGGCCTGGATTGCTCTATGGCTTACCTAACGCTATTGTGAATGCAGATCTGAAACAGGTTCAGTTCCATTCAGATTCAATTCAATTCAGATATGCTTTTCGCTTTAAATAGCTAATCTTTTTTTCTGAAAAGTTCCTGCAACATAAAAGACGTCAAGCTCACAGTCATATTAATGGAGCATTGCCATATAACTAAATCATCAGTGGGGGTTTTGAGATTATATTTAAGATATGAAAGTTTGAACTAATTAGAGTTTCTCTAGTCATGCATCACTTTTTCTTTTGCTCATGCTGAGAGTGATGTGTTTGTTCAAATCTCTATCTGTAAATATTAAACTTCAATTATGCTACAGTACAGACATGAATGATTCCTCAAAATGAAAATGTGAAAATGAAAATGTTTGCCTGGTGGATAATAAAAGAAGTAAAAAAAAAATCCCATAGACTTACATTGAAGCAAGGTCTCGACTTGGGCCAGTAGACCTTAGCAATCACATAGCAACCCCCTGGCATCGGCCCACCAACATCTACCATCATAGCAATCAAGTTTTGCATTGGCGTACAACACTCACATTTTCTTTAGGAAATGTAAACAGATTTAGGCTAGAAGAAAACCACCTAGCAACCACCCAAAATACCTTAGCAACTACATAGCAACACCCTGGCATCGGCCCACAACACCTACCATCAAAGCAATCAAGTTTTGCACTGCGTACAACACTCACATTTTTTTAGGAAATGTAAAGAGACTTGGGCTAGAATGAAACCACCTAGCAACCACCCAAATTACCTTAGCAACTACATAGCAATACCCTGGCATCGGCCCACAACACATACTGTCATAGCAATCTAGTTTTGCATTGGCGAAACACACTTACATTTTCTTTAGGAAATGTAAACAGACTTGGGCTAGAAGAAAACCACCTAGCAACCACCCAAAATACCTTAGCAACTACATAGCAACACCCTGGCATCGGAACACAACACCTAGCATCAAAGCAATCAAGTTTTGCACTGCGTACAACACTCACATTTACTTTAGGAAATGTAAACAGACTTGGGCTAGAATAAAACCACCTGGCAACCACCCAAATTACCTTAGCAACTATAGCAACACCCTTGCATCGGCCCACAACACCTACTGTCATAGCAATCTAGTTTTGCATTGGCGAAACACACTTACATTTTCTTTAGGAAATGCAAACAGACTTGGGCTAGAGGAAACCACCTAGCAACCACCCAAATTACCTTAGCAACTACATAGCAACACCTTGGCATCGGCCCACAACACCTACTGTCATAGCAATCAAGTTTTGCATTGCGTACAACACTCATATTTTCTTTAGGAAATGTGAACAGACTTGGGCTACAAGAAAACCACCAAGCAACCACCCAAAATACCTTAGCAACCACATAGCAACACCCTGGCAACTGCCCACCGCACCAAACATCACAGCAATCGGGTTTAGCATTGGTGAACAACACTCACGTTTTCTTTAGGAAATGTAAACAGACTTGGGCTTGAAGAAAACCACCTAACAACCACCCCAAAAAAAAAAATCTTAGCAACCACATAGCAACACGTTACAAAACATAATGGAAATGAGATTTGCATGAGCAACCAACACATTCAGTGTCATTATTTATAAATATTTAAAAACTCAAGTGTAAAATTCCACATGGCTGGTTGACCCAAAAGAGCCTGAAAATATAGACCAGGTCAAAAATGAGTCAAATGCCTGACTGTATATTTGTGGCTCTAATGCAATGTGACATATATCACTAAAGGTTTGATTCAAACATACATCCAGCACTGTGAATTGCCTCTGTAGTTGAAAACATGTGCCCATTATAGACGTTGCAAGCGTGCAGCAATTGTTCGAATCCATTTTGTCATTGTTGACTGTGCCGCTCACTCTGTCAATTGTGGCAATAATGGATGGTGCATTCAGAGGAAAATGCGAACCAGAGAAACAAAAATAAATACAGAAATGTCAGTTGCTGGAGATAAAGGGTTGGGAACTACAGGGATTTTACTTTTGTTTCTATTATAATTTGCATGAATGCAGAATCGTGAACATTTTGACCTTTTAAAGCGAGGAATGTTTCTAATAACAGGCCTCAGATAACAGAATAAAGATGTTAACATTTACTGAAGAATATGTGAGGAGTGAAAGATTGGGGAAAACTCAACAGCATTATATTAGGGTGTTGTGGGTGGTTGCCGGGGTATTGCTATGTGGTTGCTAAGGTCTTCTGGGTGTTTTTTGTAAAAAAAAAAAATGAGTTTGGCATCAAAGCTGAAGATAACTCAAACCATTTCGATAATACAGAAGTTAACATTTGCATTTCCTAAACTTAGCAGCACTAATAAACCTGCAGGGAGTCATAGCAAAGAAGAAAGGCAACAGATAAAAAACATATTTTGCTCTTTTCCACGGCAGTGCTGACGGCTTACAGAGATTCTTTCCTTCAAGCACACACACACACACACACACACACACGCTTATATCCTCCGGGAGAGAAGAACATTTACAGAACAGCAAACATTTCATGAGTCTCTAATGGCATCCTCAGCACTGACGGATTGACAGAAAAGGTAAAGAAAATGATTATGACCTTCTCAGACATAATGATATGATACAGATACTCAAGGCTCTCTTAGCGGTAATATAATATCCTCTTTAACAGCTGCTTTACTTCTTGCATATATGAGAAACTGTTAAAATTGTATTAATATGGAGAGAGGCCACAACTTTAAGAGGGTAAAGCCGTAACTGTTCCTTCATGGTTAATATCTTTTCAAAGACTATTACATAATAGAAAGCAATGTCTCTGATAAAGCTAATCATCACTGTATCCGTAAATAGAGTCATATATTTTCAATTATCTTTTAACATTTACTGCACAAACAATAATTTCAGAAAATATTAATGGTACATTAACTTTATGACAGAATTGCCATAATTATGAGAAAAATGAAAAACGGACAGACAGACAAACAGATGAATGGATGGATGACAGACACAGTTCGATAGACAGACAAAAAGAGGAACAGACAGATGAATGGATGGAAGGACGGACAAACAGATGGACAGACGAAGAGACAGTCAAATGGAGGAAGAGATGGACAAATGGACAGACAGACATATGGACGGATGAACAGACAGACAGATGCACTGTTTTTACTCAATAGAGTGAAGTTTCAGCTATATACAGTATTAAATGCAGTTTAAATTTGAATTGTGTTTTAAGAAATATTATTGTTTTAGTGAACTCGAATTAGTGCTGGGCGGTTTGACCACAAATTTATGTCATTTTTTTTTCCAGTTTATGAAGTTTTTTTTGTTTGTTTGTTTGTTTTTTTCATGCATAATCAGGTGTTCAAAGCATTTAACAAAATTGTTATTCTTATTGTTATTCTTATAACCAGGAAATAACTTTAAAATACAACGTTTATATAACAGGAGAATTGCACGTTCTAATGACGTTTGAATGATGTTCTTACAGCCAAGCAAGAACGTTAATACAACGTTTATATAACGGGAGAACAGAGCGTTCTTATAACGTTTTGAATAACGTTCTTAAAACCAAGAAATAACGTTAATATAACATCTAAAAAACTGGACGCTTTGAATGTTACTAGAACATTCAGAAATACCATTTTCATAACTTAATGGAAACATTACGAAAACGTTCTTATAACCTAAAATTGTTATCTGAGGAAGAGGTTTTATGTGACACGTTTTACATTACATCGGGAAAATAACGCTATAGTTCTGCAGCATCCATCTTCCCTGTAACGTAATCACGCAGCGCAGCGAATGAAATACATCGGCGCAGCGAATGAAATACATCGGTATGGCGGTATATTTAAAATTAATATCATAACAAAAATATACACTGGTTTTCGGTATGAACCGGTATACCACCCAGTACTCGAATAAAATAAGTTCAGAGTACTCATAACTATTGTTTTTTGTAATAAACTTACATGAATTGAGGCAATCGGTTTCCTCAAATGAAATGAGATAGCTTAACTTGTTGGGTTTTACAGTAGACAGACTAAATGACGAACAGACAGACAGATAGATGGACGGAGGGACAAACAGATTTATTTTTAACCAAGTACTGCATCAATGAGTCAATATTCCTCAGCAAATGTTTAAACATTGTTAATAATCGTCCACCTGAAAAACAAATGACTGCATTGCATATCATTCTCAACAATTCAGTTGCTATGAGACATTTCAGTCAGTTTTGGATGTCAAGTACAATTCGAATATCCCACGTTTATCTTTGAATTAAATAGCACATGGAAATCATCTGTCCCCATGAAACAATCATTCCTGAATTATAATAACTTTAACAGGTGCACATTTTGGCCTCTCTATCACCATCTGTAGTTGAAGCAAAGCAATTGCCAGTTAGGCTACTTGTTCTTTCACATGAACAATTACGTTCAGAATACAAAGCATCTTAGTTATAGACATCTATAAAATTGAAATATTCAAAAGCATAATTGTGACCTTAAGACTGCAGTATACTGAAAACTGAAACCCGCATTTGCTCGAGGAGTGTTTCTACACGCTAAGCTTACTTCAAGCCTAATGGGGGAAGAAGCTTAGCTGGATTTTTAATTAAATGATATCACACTTTAACATAGTCCCTCTCATTTTCTCTCTCTCCCAGTATTCCCTTTCTGCCAAACTGCAACACCCAAATATACAACCGTTCTAACCGGCAAGGACAAATGGGCAGATGAGTTTCCAAAAGCCCATAAAAAACTAAAGTGATTTACGTAGGCTCATATTTGGAGATTACTTTGATCTTCCAAAGGGCTGAAACCCACATTCATCCGAAGTCTCGCTCTCAGAGGAAAACCCAGATAACCGGTGTCTGGATTTGGATGGCATGGGCAGACTAAGCTGATATTATGCCTAACGAGGCTGTCTTTGACATGTCACTCGGCATGTCATGCTTCCCTGGTAGAGGAGCTTCGGGAAACCAGTGCCATAAATACTGATTGCTCTTTTTAGTGAACCATCCCAGTACAGAACAATGGCCAGTGGAAAGGTAAAAAACACACTCTTAGGACAAGGCTGTGTGTGGCAACCAAAAGAGAGAACTTACCCAAATATAATGCCTCTGTCATGGACCTTAATCCACTTGAATCGCTTCAAATGTCCCCGTCTGGATGCATGGGTTTGTATAGCTATACAGTATTTGCCTCTGCATGGCGTTTTGAAGCTGTGGAAAGATTCAGGTCTGTCTGAAATTTGTTGGAATCCATCAAACACAATTTCCAAAAGCATAACTGGTCCCACCTGTATGAAATTCTCATTGGTCAACAAATGCCTACATAAAATGTTTTACATACCTTTTGGTTACATCAAAAAGTGTCAATTTCAAGAACCCTAGGAGTGCATTAGCTCTTTAAATTTGTAAAAACTGTTCACTGAAAGGCTCTTTGGGGAACCAAAAATGTTTTTTTTATGGCGTCGTTATGAAAACCCCATTTTGGAAACAGTAAAGTTATCTATAAGCTAGTATGTTCCAAAACAATGAAACATTTATAGTCTCTCACTTCCGCCAATATGATTAATGATTTTGATGACATCACTCTGCACTTCAGCTTCTCATCAGATTTTTCTGTCCAATCAAATGCTCTCTAGAATCCACTTGTCCGACACGACAGTCGCGTGTTGTCGCGACGCCTCCCCACATTTGTACTTTGAAAAATGTTCAACTTTGGATAAAACGCAGCGCTCATCATCACTGTCACATTTTACCCAGCCGTCCAATCACAGTGGAGGAGGGGCGGGACTAATACCACACCGACCAACTGTCACAACATTCAAACTGCTGCGGATATTCTGTATCATAGCAACGAAAAGTCTCAATGGAAAAAACGTTGCGCTGCCAAAACGCTCTCAAGCGCCCAAAGCACGGCGTCTACAGCAGAGCGTCTGCCGTTTTCAGCTGGCTAAAAACGCTTTGGTGGACACACACGGCCTAAAGCATCCCGCCCCCTACCTTATAAATAGACGCTGAATCTGATGCTAAAATCCGTCACTCACTCTTTTCCACATAGTGAATGTCACGTAGTGCACCATATAGGGGATAAGAAACGATTCAGACAGTGTAAATAGGCTTTCCATTGAGGCGAATGAAGTCTGATTTCATGTTAGCTTCACGCGAACCACCGCATATTCATATTAAACCTAAAACGGTAATCTATTAGACTGTGGCTGTCATAAGCTGTCAAATACTACTTTAAAGAGCTCAACAGCTTTGACCGAGCTGTGGTATAAACAAAATCCAATTGGTTATTTTTAAAAGGGGGAGGAGCTGTTCAATAAGTTCCGCCCTGTCTTCCCGTTTCAGGGGAAATTACGTCAACACATTGAATAACGCTGTTTCAAGGCACTTCAGTGGGCCTTTAAATAGCCGATATGATGGCTATGGATTACTGTATATAATATATTCATCAGCCGATAAACAATATGCAACACTGTATATTAAGACACATTTAAAAAGTTTGTACTAAACAGTTGCTACTTTATATGGTCTTTCTCAAAACAATGCGCTGTCCTTCATGCACAAAATATGCCGTTTCTCCCCTTGACTGTTGTCCCGCCTTGTAAAGAAAAGCGACGTGTCAAACAGGGGACAAGCATGAGTGAATACGTTCTACCGGTGATGGAAAACAAATGAAAAACACACACCACAAAGGACAGAGAAAGTGAGAGAGAGAAATGACATGGGGAAACGTAAAACAGAAGTCTGTCGGGGGCTTCAACTAGACATGTGTGGGGACACAGATAAGTGCAGGAGGGAAAAATAATGACAGCTCCCTGCAAGCTGGATAAGAAAGCTTATATTTGGATGGTTTCTGGCTGCAAGATGGAGCCTACATCGTTATTGCGTAATTCACAAAAAAAAAAAAAAAAAAAGTGAGACATAATGGAAACGGTAGGAGGGGCTGTGAAAAACAGGAGACTATAGGGGCAAACGGGGGCAGCTGAATAATTCATTCAAATGTAGTTTGGGTCTTGTTCTCACACATCTATTATTGAACATTAGCATGCTGTCAGAAACCGAGATGGAAGCGGCAATTTCACAGATTTAGCTGAAGTCTTGTCGCCCAATTGGAACATGTAAAGCGTTTAGGGATGAAAAGCTTCCTTTGAAGTCTTTAATGAATGTCAGGCGAAATGATTTGTCTCAAACACGGCACTATATCAGCGTGCCCTCATAGGAGCATTTAAATTTATATGACCAAAAGTTTTGTCTGAGGCTCTGTTTGCCTTGATGAGATTTGCGTTTGGTGCAGGGTATCATTTATCATGTCTCTTCTTCCCTGAAATTCAAACACATGGCCATGCGCTGTCACATTACAGAGAGAAAACCAACTAGACAAATCTGTCTTTGGGTGTTTCAGCTTCAGCTACGGGCACTTTCATGTCCCTGGGGTTGTTTTTTATTAATAATAACAGATTTCAGGCCCAGACGTTCATTCTTAAAATATGAAAATCATCATAAAAATATTCATTATTGCATTTTTAAAAAGAGAGGAATGTAATGTTTATTGTGCGTGGGAATTATTCATCATGGGAAGCTTATTTACATGCATTTCTAGTTAGAAAATGAATTCAAAGTAAAAACTGGCAGGGTTTATAGGGATAGTACCTTCATTCTTCTATGTAAATTAAGATGAAAATTATGTCATCATTTACTCACCCTCATTTTGTTCCAAAACTGTATGAGTTTCTTATTTCTGTAGGAATTAAAGGTTAGTTTACCCAAAAATGAAAAATGATCATCAATTACTCACCCTCATGTGGTTCCTCAAATAAAACCCTAAATTAAATCATATAAATTGATCGTGTCTCTTCAAAAACTTTGGATTAAACCACTCAATTTCATATGGATTAGTTTTCCCATCTCTTTATTACCTTTTTGAAGCGACAAATTATTTGTTGCGTAGCGCTCAGTGGAGGGACAGAAATCTGTCCGATTTCATTTAAAATATCTTAATTCGTGTTAATTCGCGAACGACATAAAGGTGAGTAAATGATGACAGAATTTTCTTTTTTGGGAGAACTGTCCTTTTAAGAAATGTCCTTTTTATAAATGTTTTGGATCCCGTTGACTTTTATTGAATCCATTGACATTTGCCATTTTTCAAAATATATTTTGTGTTCCACAGTAGAAAGAAAAAATATATTGTGGTTTTGGAATGGCATAATGGCACTTTTTTTTTGGTGATATCTTTCATTTCTAAGTTCACATGGTCAGAAGTGTCCACAGTTGAAGAATCACACCATTGTGTTGGGTAATATGACAAATATAAACATTACAGGAAATACAACATGACTGCTGCAGCTAAAGCCAAAAGAAAAACAGAGACATCACACTGAAGGCAAATCCTCAACAGAGCCTCATATAGGCCCTGTTTACGCTATTAAGATAAGGTTTGGTCGACCACAAGTTGATCACTTGGATCACAACTGAACGACGCTAAATACAGGTGCAAACGGGGTCTAAAAGCTAAAATGTTGAGCTGGTGCACTTTCGACCACTTCCAGAGTCAAAAATGCATTTGACTGGATTGCTTTCGTTGTGCAACCGTTCATGTTACCATTCATGCAATGGGCAAATATTAGTTGAAGCGCGCTAGCCAGACTGGATTAATCCTTTGTCGGCTGGAGACCCAAGTTTGGTTGAAGACAAAAAACAATCCAAGCAAGATTCTTTCACTATTTCTGTTTTCTAACACGCACACACTCACAGCATTCGGTGTGATCTTGAAACAGAGCAGAAAGAAAAGCTGTTTTTTCGTCGTCTCTATGTAAATTGCGCAAAGTTCATTTGTCCTAGATCGTACATCTACCCACCCATAGACTTTCCACTTGAAGAAATCAGGACAGAAGTGGTTGAAATTGGAAAAAAGAGATGGATTAAACACCAGCTGTAAACAGTATGTGTCTTTCTCGTCTATTTGTGATGCGATCGGCCAAAACGCACTTTGATACCAGGTGCAAACAGGGCCATAGTTACAATAAAGCCAGCATGATATATGTAAGATACAAACAGTGTTTCTGATTGTCTAGCAAATGCCTAAAGAAAACAAAACCCAACAAACAAGAAAAGGAAGGCCTTTCTGTCGATCAAAACATAAATTATTAGGAGCCAAACGAATGAATTTAGATTCTATTACATGTGAAGAGAGTGGTCTCTCAGACTGGTAAAACTGCCTCATGCACAGGCAAAACATTTCCTAATTAAATATTGATCTCTAAAGAAGGTAATTAACTAACTATGAAGTAGTTCGGCACGAAATGATTGGACTGGGAAATGTTGCTTGTATAATCCTGTTCTGGGCAGACGAGAGCCTAGGCATGAGGAAAATCCCCGGGTCGAAATAGTATTCTCAACAAATCATTCTGCTCTGAAAAACTGTTGTTGAATTACCTAGACTCTTAAGGTATAGCCTACTTAAAGTATACTAGGTATATTTGAAGTTGGTCCAATGTTGTGAAACTGCATTGGTAAAGTGGGCAGTATGGGCTTTAAATGTGATCTGGGATTCAGGTTGAGTATTAGCACCCCAGACCCTTAATTATTCAGCTACCATCGTGCAGTGTAGATATGGATAGGACATGGGCAAGTGCAAGTGGTGCACTCACTGAGCCTCAGGCACTCTTCTGGGTGAAGATAGAGCTGCTGACAGGAAGGTATATGCCAGGTTAACACCTGAACATGTGCTGCGTGACTTTTGTTAAGTGTGTGCCTGCTGAAGTCTGTACATTTCACTAGTTTGACTGAAAGTTTCCAGTTCAATGACCAACACCCCAAGAGTACAAAAAGCAGAAACTAGTTTTTAAAGTGAGTTTGAGTTGGCCAACCAATACCAATCCATTTCTAGTTGGTCTTTATTTGGTCAAAGCTGCTTATTAGCTAGTGCAAGCTAGTCCAAGCTAGTTTGTACTGTTTAACTTATTGACAAAAAAGCTACACTTTACCACATACTAACCATTTAGCTCAGTCACTCCTTCTGATCCCCTTTAATGCCTTGCAATTATTGGACTAGACACTGTAAAGGACACCGATCAAAGTACTAAAGGTCTCTACCCTTAACAGGGCCGTGCAAAAGATTCGCAAAAGCCACGCCCCTTAGTTCTTGTTACTACGCAAGTCAAACAAATGGTCAAACACGACCAGCACGACAGATTGCCATGACGGGAAGAGGTATACGTGCGTATCAGTCACCTTTTATGGACCAATACCTCTGTGATATCCTCCAGATTGAGGCACAAGGGATGGAGGGATATATTCAAAATAGAGCCCGACCGATACAGGATTTTGAAGGCCGATACCGATAGAAATATTTTGGGGTTTTAAAATCCGATATATCGGCCGATATTTTATTTATTGATTTTTTTAAACTGGATATGATAGTCACAAATTTTGTCATGCTTATTTGAGGAGAACTGATGGGGATGTTCTTTTAATTGTTATTCAAGCAATGACCAACTCAATGAGTGTTGCCGACAGGAACGGTGTAGAGTGCCCTCTGGTGGACAAACTATACAACTCCAACACTCATGATATGGTTCAAGTGTGTTTCGTCCGTTTTTATTTTATTTTTGAAATATTCATTTATCGGCCATTATAACTGCCGACACCGATAGTTTGGAAAATGCGTAATATCGGCCGATAATATCGGTCTAGCTCTAATTCAAAATCTAAAAATAAGCAATGAAGGAGACACGACTACTATTGAGGCTAATCCTTATAAAGGTCTCAAGCGACATCTGAGAAACCCCATGACCTGTACTTCAAATGCAACCAGCACAGCCTTGAAGAAGATTTTATAAGCTGGTTCAGTGGCTAATTGTTTGGAGTTAGAAATGTATAACTCGCGCTGCATATTTAGTAACTTTGCCTCAGATACAGGATTATTCGCTTCTTCCATGTTTCTTTGACTAATCTCAGTGTCTCAGTCTCACGCACGCTACACGTGAGTTAACCATATTCCACACATTTAACTGGGAGTGGGGCCGTCCACACTTATTTTATTATTATTTTTTTTTGCATTGTAGGCACCGCTCACGTTGTGTTTTCTGCTTTGGAAACAGAAAGAACACAACTCCTCCAGACAATCTATCGGGGTCTCTATCGGGGAACTCCAGACAATCTATCGGCCGCGGGCGCACCGCTTCACCATCTTGCTTGGAGTCAATGTTTGACGGACCTGCTCACATAGTAATGGTCGCTATGATGAGTGATTGGACGATGGCCGTTTTGGGGTAACAAACAAACTCTCAAACACTCAAACTGTGTTGGCTCTGTTAGTGGTGCTTACTTGTGATTGGTTGACAATGCAATAATAAAAGCTGTGAAGCTGGGGAGATTTCACCTACACTTACAGTGCAGTGTCATGCTGTGGTATGATTATTATGGAAGCCTGTGAATGCTGTTTGTCCATTTAAAGTGCTATTTTAGTTCTTATATGACTGCAAGAAGGGCCATTTTTTCAACAAAATGTTTGAGATCTTCTTCTAACCCTGCAGGGGGGAAGGTTTATGACAAATGATGCTGTCTGAAAACAAGTACTTTGGCTCTTTTGCTTTGGGAGAAAATAAAATGTCATTTTATATGGATTTCTCTCATTCACTCTCTAACACATACACAGCATGAAAGGCAATGCATCAACTCATAGAATTAATGTTTTATCTATGCAATAAATGTGTTCATTAATGCATGCCGCACACTATATAGTCGAGACATGGGCTAGTTGTCACACCTTTTACCCCAGAGTATATTTTACAGAGTCTTTTCAACAACAAATAAAGCCATTGCTATTTATTTAACACACTATAATAACATGTGACAACATGCCCCAGTGTGTCACACTATATGGGGTAAGTTGTCACAAGCACATGCTATTTAAACAACCTAGTATGGGCTTTTCCACAGTTTTGAAAGCAATGTGACAACTAGCCACGGGTTCCTGATTTAAATTCACTCTTCCCACAGGGAAAAGGCTTCATGCAAAGAAATTTGTCAAAACTACAAATGTTAGAAACTTTTCAAAGGCATTTTTTCCACTAGCTTCTACCAACTGCAAGATGCAGTGACAGATAACTATATCCATAAAACTGTCTCAATACAAGACATGGTTCAAGAGTTGCAATCTAAGGTTTATTGCTTTTACGTGAAATGTTTTCAGAATCATGACTAGCTTGACTAAATATGCTGTTCTGAAAAGTGCTTAATTCTCTTTTCGAGGCACCCACAGTCAAGGATGAGAGTCGTCTTTCCCTTCCTGCAGCATCATTGTGTTTGCAAGGGAGTTATGGGAGACATAGATTTTTAATAACTACCCAAGGGAATAAATTAGACTATAAGAAACTCCATCCAAAACTACAGTTTAAATGCTGAAATATGTCAATCCTTTATAGAGCTGTCAAAAAAGATATGGCTCTATAGAGGCATCTGAAAGGATACAATGTGCATCATTTGCAAATCATCAAGCCACGTGTGAAAAGAAACTATTCAGCTGCATATCTATTAAAATTCATCAGCATACCATGCTGAATTCGAAACACCTCTGCATTTCAAGTACCATTCATATCAATATGTGAGCAAACTTATGGCATGAGAGCAAAAAAATATTACTCAGCATAGCACACATGTGACATGATGCAGCAGGAAAACGACTCTTCATGGTAACAAAGCCCATTGCATCTTGAAAGCAACTCAAGATAAACATGTTTTGTTGCCATACTAAGAGGCTTTCCTCTGGTGGTTTTAACATTCAAAGTGGATCCGACATTTGGGCCGAGCACCAGCTCTCTGGCTAGGAGGGAGCTCCAGAACAATGACAAAATTATACGGAAGCTTCCTGGATGGATGTTGCCCTAAACACAGCACTGCTTGAAAGCAACAAACATTCAACTCAAGATGTTCCCATACACTCGAGCCATTTTATTTCACTGACATCCGTTTAATTTTCAGAGTCTAGGCAACGTGAGCATGAAAGGCACGCCTCGTCTCTTCATGTATAACGGCGAGGAATCAGACTTCAAGATTCTTTTGATCCGAGGAATTGAAAATGTTTAATTGCACCATGTTGATAGCTGTCATTATACTGTAATCAGGATTCCTGAAGAGTACACCAACATAGCAATTCACACTGGCAAATAACAAGCAGCTTTCTATAGCTATAACTGTAATTGTGCATACACTGAAGCCTATCAATTTACAGATTACAGGGTAAACAAGGTTCTGCTAACAGATATAATAGTGCACTTTTCTTGTAAAAGAGCATCACAGAATTAGTGAACTGTCACTTCATGCACCCCAAACAATAGCCTAAAATTAGTTATCAATATTTGTTTTCGTTAATGTTCAAAAAAATCATCTATCATCCTGGATTTATGATGTTTAGTAGTGGGGAAAAAAGTTTGTCAAGTCTTTGCGTCACATGAATAAATTACATTTTTAAAATATAGCCTATGGAAACTGTAAACAATTATTTTAAATTGTAATATTTTACACTATTCACCGTCTTACTGTATTGAGTGTTAAATAAATGCATGTTGGTGAGCAAAAGAGATTTAAACAAAACAGACTTTCTAAAAAGATAAAGGCTACAGGCTAAAAGCTAAGGAATAGCTAAGCTATGTCTGTTGGTCATAAAGTCTACATAAACCTTCAGTGTAACTATAACAATTTAAACCTCCTGTGCTCTTTCTTATACCTATAAATCTTCCGGCAGGATCATGGCGAGACAGCTTTACTCAATTAACAATCTGCAATTCAAAATAATAAAAGTTTTCACCCACCTTCACTTTCTTGTTGCGATTTTTGGAGACTTCTGATATAATCTAACTTATCTTAGTCGTATCTTACATACATAAAATATTTTCAATTCACCACTAAAGTATTCCAGCGCCATCAACACAGTTTAACGGACGTTTGTTTAGAACACATGGCGAAACTTGAGATTGGGTTAAAGGGGTAGTTCACTTTTTTTTTAAAAAACTTTTGCTGATAATTTATTCACCCCCATGTCATATCAAGATATCCATGTCATTCTTTCTTCAGTCGAAAAGAAATTAAGGTTTTTGATGAAAACTTTCCAGGATTTTTCCCCATAAAATGGAGTGCATGGGAACCAAACGGTTCAAAAGACAGTTTCAGTGCAAACTGCAAACTGTTCAGAGGGCTTTAAATGATTCCAGACGATGAATAAGGGTCTTATCTAGCGAAACGATCGCTTATTTAAAAAAATAGTTTAATTTTTATAAGTTCAAATGGTCACCTTGCTCTGTTCTGTGATGCGTTCGTGACTCAAAATGAACAAATCTTTTTCCAAGTCAATTCATTCATTTTGTTCCTTGAATCAACCAAATGATGAAAAAAGATTCATTCATTTTGATAAAGAGTTCGAACAGGAGAGTCACGAACGTGCATCACAACATAGCAAGGCGACCATTTGAGCTTATAAAACTTAAACTTTGTTATTTTTTTAAATGAGAGATCGTTTTGCTTGATAAGACCCTATTCATCGTCTTGAATCGTTTAAAGCTTGGTTCCCATTGAAGTCCATTATATGGAGAAAAATCCTGGAATTTTTTCATCAAAAACCTTAATTTTTTTTTTCGACTGAAGAAAGAATGACATGGATATCTTGGATGACATGGGGGTGAGTAAATTATCAGAAAAACTTTTTTTTAAGTGTACTACTCCTTTAAGAGAGATACACCGCGCATTGAGACAAGGGACATAAGTGGAGCGTCACTGAGTAGGACATCGATTGGTTTGCAATTTTGCATAGGCCTAGTTGGGTCAATGTCCTTATTCATAAATATTTGACTGGTTAATGCTGTATTTAGTTAATACAGTGAACCATGAAATAAATAATCTTATTTCAACCATTTCTCAGTTTTTTTAATCCTATTATTTTTAATCCAATCTATTGTACCCTTGCAACGATAGGCCTATTTGACAGACAGACAGTCACATAGGCCTATGCCTGACAGTTGATCAATGGAGGCCAAACTTTTTTACACCTTTTTTAGTTTGTCCTACGAGTTTTAACTTTGTGAGGTAAACTACAATGACTTTTACAGTACACTTGAAATGTTATGTGAATTACAAAACCTAATCACTCTTTTGACAACACAACACATTGCAGCTTTACAACAAAGTGCCTTACACTTCCACTGAACAAGGTAAATGTGACAATGGGAACGACAAACTCAAAAACAAAATTGATCACTCAGTGATCAATACCACAACCTGAAGGGAAGAACAGCTAACAGCTCCCGACTCCTGGGGCCCTTCAGCCTAAAAGTATTCTAATCTCTAATTAGAATTATGCACAGTATAGCTACATTTAAATTAATTATAGATATCTGTAATTACAATTTCTACAAGTAACTCATTTGCAGATATCAGAAAATAAAGTAAATGGGAGAATATAACTAGTCAAAATTAACATTGATATCCTCAATGCATATTATGATTTATCTTAATTCTAATTAAGATGAGTCAGAGATATCTGGAATTCGAATTTTGACTCAAAACTAAATTACGACTAGTACAGACAAGGGCAAACGCTAAACTGGCTTGCTATAGTCTTTAAATAAGCAGGAATGCTGATAGGCCGTCACTCTTAGCAATAACCCCAAATACAAGAGAGGGAAATTACCCTGCCACACATACATCTATACATACATACATCTCATCCAGATGCATATAATTAATTATAATAACTAATTTGCTGTTTAATTAAATATAATGATTATGACTTCTAATGGTTATTCACAATGAGTTTTTATAGCAGTACTGGTCAAACCCACACAAAAGACTGGACTACTGATTGCATTTAACCACTAGGTCAATATCTTGGATCAATGGCCCATTTTTCCCCAATCAATAACCTTAGCCTACTATAGGCTACCAATTCCTTGCACAGAACTAAAATAAAAAAATAATAAAAATGTGTGAAATAAATCTTTTTTATTATTTTTTGCCTGTAACTAAAAATAAGAAAAATGAATGATGAAATATTATAGTTCATAAATTACAAAAATGGCAAAAAGTTCCACAGTATTCTTTTTAGTTCTTGGGGAAACCCTGTACGTATCGCTCTATTCGATTTTTTAGCACAGCAAAAAGATTTTAAAATGCTGGAAAAAAAAAACAACAACCCTTAACTGAATTTTTAAATGGGCAGATAAACAAACTATTGACTCTAACTATATCTAACAATTGTAATTAGCTCTAAACTTTTTATTAGAGCTCAATATTACTCGGTTCATCTTAAATCTTAACCTGTATAAATCACTGGAATCTATTTATCCTGTTTGGTTCCCTGCCTTAGGAACAGCACTGGGATAGGCTCCAGCATCCCTGTGACCATATAGGACAAGCGGTTTGGAAAACAGACAGATTAATTGATTAATGTGTACTAAGTTTGATTTACTTTGGTGTTCCAGTTAAGGTTAACTCAAGTCATTAGCCTGAGTGCTGCTTGAATCTGCAAGACAAGGTATTTCAACACCTCATTCAAAACATTGGATGCGTCTGAGATTCCCTTAGGATTGGCGTTTTAGTCATTCACATAAAGATGGAACATTAAAAATAGAATTTTTACTCTTAATAAGGCTTGCATGCAGTTATTTTTACTTGCTGCCATAAAGTAACGCACAACAACCAACCAACCAACCACAAAAATATGCATACTTCTTTTGATAATCCTGTCCTTTATGGTCTGCAAATATGGCCTCTAAATAAACCAGAATGTATATAGTCGGACTTTCAAAATAACTGAATGCCATCACATTGTAAATGTGTACAGTCATTATGCCCTCTGCTGTGGAAAAAAGGGAACAACCACAAGTTTAAACAGCTTTCAAATGGTGGTTGTGGTTCTTTGTATTTGTTAGAAGGGAGTGTGGTAAAATGATCATCCACCCTATTACATGGGTCTCGTTGAATCTGAAGTGATAGTGAACGACTGATTTCTATAAAAGGGCCACTGGCAAAAACAAAACAAAAAGTTTGAGTTACATTTTGAAGAACCTAACTCAAGTCTCTGTGGAATTGTTCCTACAATACATTAAAGTCCCCGTGAAATCAAAATTGAACCTATTTACTTTGTTAGCGCATATTACTAGTCTTGTGGTGAACAATTAATCCGTGCAAGTGAATATATATTAAAAAAAAATGTTTTACCTTAGTAATCTTTAATCAAAATCTGAAAAGTTACTTCCGGTCTGGAACGGTTTCTTTTTCTGATGACGTAGGCTTCACAGTTTGGGTGGGGAAACGCTTAACCACTCCCCTCAAACCGTTAGTTTGCTATGAGCGAGAGATGGAGAGGAGGAGCGCTAGAGTAAAATCCTGCCCTCTGTTCAATATTCCGTTTCACTTGGAAATACGTCACTGCACTGGAGAAAAATCGTTTGCAACTTCCGGTTCACGGGGACTTTAAAGCACTTCTCCGAAAACTACTTGCACTGGCATTTTTTAAATATGTCGCTGCGTTTTTGTATCAAGATGCACACCAGTAAAACAAATCTCCAAGGCACATTAATAAAAGATACTTAAATGCCCTAATTAAAATAAGGCGTAATCCTGGCTTAATCTAAGCCTTGTCTGTGAAACCAGGCCTTAGAATGTTAAACCTTTCATTAAGTTGCTATTGTTCTTCTACAGAAAAATGTGAATGGGCAGCATGACAAGTCTCAAGAATTGCACAGTGCTTTATTATTTGTACTTTTCATATAACAGGGGTCTAATCCTGTGCCTGGAGAGTTCATATCCAACACATTGTCTGTAATGTAGGTCTTAAATTAACTGGTTTAATTGTGCAGGAAGCTAGATCTCCAGGAACAAGATTGAACACCGCTGATATAAACAACTTTTTTGGTCATAGTATAAATAAAGTTCTCATTAACAATCTCAAGTTATTCAACTTTCAACAGGCTTACCAGTAATTTGAGGGAAGTTCTCTCAGTGGAACAAATTTTCATTTAAAATGTTGACTGGCTACCAATGTAAAAAAAAACAACAACAAAAACAGCACCAATTTCTTTTGCGACTTCACATTTAAACTGAATCAATGGATGCAGGTAAGTAAAAAGCACAGGTAAAATGAGTTAGACAAACCAGTTATCTGCAAACAAAACCTACAGCTACATTTGTTTAAACACATTAATGCTTCATTCGAGATCACAATCACTTCATTCACCATGACAACTTTCAGCGTTTAAAAACTTGGAACATGAGAAGTATGGGATATTGTTTATTCCAGACCAAAAACAAAATATGGTATTACAACTTTAGAAAATTGAAATGATGCATATTGTGAAAAACAAGGGTAAAAAAGGCAGTTAGAAGATGCATAATGAGAAAAGATGGGGTTGCCTTGCTTTGTGTTTAAACAGCACACCAATGTAACCCTGAAGCAGGCTGGCCCACATCAGAACTAAAAAAAGAAATTCGTTATGGTGGTGGTTTAAATATGAACCAAGAAATCAATACATAAACTGCCCCATCCACACCCCACCCATCAACTTAAGGACTGTGCAAAACGTGGCATCTGAAGGTTTTATTGAAACACCTTGTACAAAACAAAGAGAAAGTTACATGGAATTTGTGCTCTAGAGCAGCACAAGATTAACTAAAAAAAAATTAAAAAGGACTAAAGAAGGGGACAAGGAACAAAAATCATTTATCCCGCATTATTTGCCTTGTCGTCTGTCCATGCTTGAACAGGACTGGTCGTTTTGTTAAGGATGCCATACTAAAAAGTCTCAAATCAGAGGTAATCATTTTCGGCTTTTTTCCTTGAGGGGGGGCTGCTGGGGGTGACAGCAGCACAACAACAGGGTCGGCTTGGGAAGGAGTCGGGGGAGGGAAGGGGTCAGTTCACATCAGCTTCTAGAACCCGTGGACCTTGAGCTGCTCCTCTTTGGCCAGTTCAATCTGGAAGATGAAGGAAAAAGGGTCGATTACGACAGCTACCACAAAAAGGCCAACAGATTATACATCAAAAAGTCACCAAGCTCTTACTTACATCAGTGAGAAACTGGCAAATGTTCTTGCGCTGATCACCTTGCAGCTGAATTACTTCACCATACTCAGGGTGCTCAATCACGGTCCCATTGCAGGCAAATTTCTGAAAATGCAAATAAGGCAATGTTAAAAACACTCCATCCGTTTAAGAGCGATCTTTTTTTTTTTTCAGAGGGATTTAAAATGACAACCTTCTTGAAGGCCTTGACTAGCTTCTTTTTATCATAGTCATCGGCTATGCCCTGAACCGTGGTCAGAGTCTTTCGCCCGTTCCGCTGTTGAATTCTTATGTGGATGTAGTCCTCTGTCCCAGCTGGGAGCCGATCATCACCCTTAGTTGCATCAGCAAAGGGGTCTTCAGAAAGATAAACAACAGGCATTAGCAATATCTGTGGCATCAGATTTCCTGCTTTGACATTTCATGTAAAGTGTGATTTGGTTGACACAGGTTAAAGCTAATCTTTAAACCAGGTCACTTGAAGTACTTAATTTCTGAATGAAGTTTACGTAAGCAACCCTATTTAATAGCATTGCCCCAAATATTTTAGCATGTACAATTTGCGTCTGTACATTAAGTAAGTACCCAAGAAGAACATGTTGGAACAAAGCAACCCATCTCCTTTAACTACAGGGTAGAGTTCAGGTCTGATCTGGTTGTTCATTAACCGTTTGTGTATCGGATCAGTTTAACATAAAATACTATTTCTATTGGCCTCCAGCCTAAGCTCAACGATTTCTGTTTTACATGGAAATCGTCTTCAGTTCTGACATCAAAAACACACACGGGGTTCGAGATGTTTTTCCAAGTTGTTTTCGAAATCTAAAAATAAGCCGTCATCGAGTGGCGTCTTCCATTTTGTCTCTCGTCCAGAAAAACAAGCTGGCGATCAAAATCGAGGTAACGTTATAGCATAATCTATTAGCGAAATCTCGATTTAATTCGCAGGAAAAGTATAAAATGCGACGGAAACCATCAGAAAAAACATTAAACAACGATTAAATATGGATATATTCTTTTAATTAGGCGAGTTTATCGATATTTGGAGCGACCCAAACAAGAATAAAAACTGAAGGCCTAACTTATACCTAGCTTTTGTTTCTGACAGGGATTTTCGACGACAAAAATCATTCAACGTGAGCTTTTGACTCGGTAAATGAAACTGTTGTTCATAAATTGACTTTTTTAACAGTCGTGCTAGGATTTATTTGCTAAACATCAACGTAACACAGTCGTTTTCTTTCGCCCTTCCCCCCACACAATAAAATAATACGTTTTCAGAGATGTGAAGTCTCACCAAAAGTTTGGAGGTTCTGGATAGCGGACATACGATAAGATTCCCTTTCCTTTCGGACGACAACGGGTGATCTTGCTGTTTTGTTTTTTTTAATAATCTGAGATGATTATTCAGGGGGGGTTCTCTCACTCGGTGCTTCTTCAGCGTTTGCCGAGCTTACAAAATGGCGACAATATGATTCGGGCACTTGAAAACAGCTCTGTTAAGCCCCGCCTTCAATCGAGGACATGACGTCACCCAAACGCAAGATTTCTGCTGTCTCTTACGTTATGTTGTGTTATGGTTACTGTAGGTTGGGGTAGGGTAAATGTTTCGGCATTTTTAGGTCAAATATGGACATTATAAATTGTGTTAGATTATTTCCAGATAACAACGAAACATTTATTTACCGTAAACAAATAACATTTGAAAAAAATCTATCATAGAGTTAGTTTAGAAACCTTTTACAGATTAAACACCAAATGAGAAGGCTGTGAGGGATACACCTTTAAAGGGATACTACACCGTTTTTTTCATGGTAAATTATGTTATTCCCTTTACTAAGAGGAGTTGACACATCTCATTTATTGTTTACATGGAGATTTGTTACATTCCACTGTGAAGATCTAAACATATTTAGATATATAGGAAATTGCAAAAGAGTGGCAAAGTTATGACGTCACTTTGTAGGACAACTCGGAAGTTAGCGGCGCATGGGTTCCCTCGATCGAAAAGCTATGCATTTACCCCATAGACTTTTAGAAAATCGCAAAATTAAGATTTGTGTTCAACAAACAGTTGTTTGTTACCCTTACATGTTTTGTCTATCAAGATGATCTTTACAAGTTAATACACAATTTATACATTTTGAAGCCTATACAAAGTTAACACAATAAAGTTAAAAAACCACAAGCAGGTTATAACTGGTGTGTTTTATGTCATAGATCAAAACGTGAAAATATTTAGAGGCTTTGTTAACCACAGACCTTATTTCAGGCGATTTAGCAAAAACCCATTCAAAAAATCCCATAGACTTTAGAGCGAGGGAACCGGGAGTGCTAAAATGCTAACTCACTTCTGCGTTTTGGCCTACAAAGTGACGTCATAACTTCGGCACTCTATGCAAGACGATTTTGATGTATCAACAGACAATGTTGAATTTTTTCACAACCATATTTAGATCACTTCCGGCGCTTTCCGGTGCTTGCGCAGACCGAAGCACCCACGCCCTCAGATCACTTGAACGTGGCTGTGGTTACAAGAGGTAAAAACGATATAAATACTGTTCATTTTCTCACACAAACCGCTCGTTTCATGTCTTAGGGCATCAATGTGTACTTATATTTACGAGTCAATAAATCATGTTATAACAGAATTTAAATTTTTTGGGTGAACTATGCCTTTAAGATCCTAGCGCATGTAATTTCAACAATACAAATGAAAAGCTTTTTTGTCATCCGGATTTGCGAAAATAGAGATGCATGTTTGCTGAGCTGAACATAACAGTTCACCCACTAAATAAACTATCCCTCACTGCCTCGCTTTCATTTAAGAAAAATAAAGGCCTTTGATGTTTTACCTTACCCTGATTTAGTCATTCAAAAGAACCCAAGTGAATGTTAAATCGCATATATTAAAGTATTAAAGTACATCTGAAGAATGGACAATTTCAGCAGAATATGCTATAGCTAAATGGACATGAAGAAAGATGTTTTTAGAAGCAGAGGGTAGGCTACAGTACCAGCAGAAGCCAATGAAGCTATGCTAACCAACCAAAAAAATCTTGATGCAACCAGTTCATTGTATAAAGAGAAAGAAAGAAAGCCGCACAATGTAAGCAGCAGGGGGAGCAAATGCACTATTTGATTCACATTGCCTATACTTGTTTAGCACTTTATGACAGTATATGGCATCCTGTTATTAAACTAGATTATCACTTGGTAGTAAAGTGGGGAGGGACAACATCTCCGTGTCATCTGGGTGTGTTTTTATTTTATTTTATTTTTTATTTTGAAAAGCCAAAGAATACTTCTCAAACTTAGTTTATATGTAGTGACTGAATAAATTAGTTGTCAAGGCATTCACACTATCTTTTAATACAAAATATACCAAACTGAGTTTGATCATGATCATGACCTTATTGAGGAATTCCTGGATTTTAAATTCATGTGGCAATAAAATTGCATGTACAAAGTATGTGGTCCAGAGGTAAATGTTTTCTTTAGTTTTGTTTTGGCCTCTAGGTGGTGAACTTTACTTATGGGTAGCCTATATATACATGTAGCCTATACCCCTACAAGACAAAGTCACAAGATTTTCATTAAATATTTCTTTTGTGATTTTCCATGGTGTATTCATATATTAAAAAACGATTAAATTTATGCTTCAAATCATTTTTACTTCTTTCACTGCAGTTTTAGATCAACAGACCTATTAATCTGAGGCAACTTTGTGAAATTGCATTTGCCAGTGAATGGCTGAAACTAATTCTCTCAGTCAAGCACAGAACAGTCAGAAAAAAATACAAATAAAATTGCCAAATCATGTACATGAGTACAAAGATATTTCTACTGGAATTTTATTATACCCACATTTTGAACAACACTGCATTAACAGATTGTCCTGGCAAAAAATGGACAGTATCCTACCTTTTCTGTTTTTTTGAAAAGTGCATATCAAAAAAATCTTTTCATGACAAGTAATCACAACATTTTTTTCTGTTGTCAAATCAACTTAAATCATTTATTTAGTTCAGATAACATAATTTTGAGTTTCTAATGATTAAATCATTCTCCTTCATTGTATTAACTCTCTTTTTCCATTTCAATCAACTTAAAATTTTAAGGCAACCAGGTTACTTACTTTTTCAAGTTAAACCAACAATATTTTTTACAGAAATAAATGAATTAGTTAAAGAGTATTCTAATCATTCAGTGTTTCTCAATCCTGCTTCCTCCAACGCTGCACATTTGAGGTGTCTCAATAATCAGACACACCCAATTCAGGTCATGAGCAGCACAATACTCATGAGCTAATGAGATGAATCAGGGTTAGATAAGAAAGACATCAACATAGAATCAGGATTGCGAAATACTTGAGTAGATCAAGCGACAGCACCCATTGGGACAATAATCAGCCAGCAGAAGCTGTAACACTCCCTCGAAACGCCTGTCTTGTGCAAGAACCAGGAGTTAGGCAGAGTGAATAGCTAGTAAAAAAAATCAATTAAAAAAAGTTGCCTTTGTCTGGATTTTGATAATAAATTCAATAAGCAGAGTAAGATTTTGAGGCTATCTCTTTATGCTACGGAGCTGTTTTCACGAGAAGGCAGTCTTGTTAAACACAGTTCAGTGGCTGTTGGAAAATGTTGCACAAGTGTGTAGCCAAGGCCAGATTTTCAATGGAATGGCTCCAAATGAAAAGGAGAATGCCCTACAATGGCACTGTCAAAGCCCTGATCCAGAAACACTCTCCGTTTAAAAGAAACAATTACAGTTTTGTACTTGGCAGACAAATGTAAAAGTGTTTACACTACAGTATACTTTGCACTGCATCCACATGTGAAGCTAAGGCACTTTTCTAACATCAGTCAGATTGCCAAACTCTTTTAAATGCTAGTTTTTCTTCCTTGCCGCAGTCACCTTTGGCTTGTTTACCGAGATATTAAAGACATTAAGGTACGGTTTTCCGTAAAGCTGCTTGTAAAACAACATGGATTGTGCAGAGCACTGTACAAATAAAATGACCCGACTTGACTTAGTGAATTCATAAATCATGTACTTAAGTTACACGGACAGGGCTTGTCTTAAACTGCCACACACATTCGAGATATTTGAAGCATGTTGTAGAAGCATGCTGTGCTGACGATGTTTTACCTCATTTTTAAAAAAAAAATGCATATAGTCACAATCTTTACGAGAGATTTATAACTCGTAAAAAAAACTTTCCACCAGGACTATTTGTGCCAGTGTTAAAGGGTGTTGTTATGTAAAAAAATATTGTTGGTTTAACTTAAAAAATGAAGTAACCTGGTTGCCTAGAAATTTTAAGTTCATTGAAATGGAAAAATTGAGTTAATACAATGAAGGAGAATGAGTTAATCATCAGAAACTCAAAATATTATGTTATCTGAGCCACATTCATTATTTAAGTTGATTTGACAAAAGAAAAAATGTTGATTGCAAATCACAGTGTATTTGAAAGTATTTTTTTTTTCTTTTACAGTGTGAAAGTCAGTTTTGTTTGGGACCCCTTTTAAAGACAGTGAAAAATATGATCCATAAGTTATGATAACATATGTTTTATATCACTTTAACTAATCAAAATTGAGTTGTTCAGAAGTTAATAAGTGTCATTTATTTAAGTTGATATGACTTAAAAATCCAAATTTAAGGCAGCAACTTTTCAGGTTTAAAACAATTCAAGTTAGGAACAACATGGGAGAACACATAATGACAATTTGATTTTTGAAAATGTGTTTTCATCCCTTTTATAGGATACAGTATTTGGTCAAAGCACTGCAATAAGGGAATATGACCTTATGAAAACCAACTGAACAGCATCATGGTTGGGCTAAGATGACGCACACCAACAAAACGTACTCTGTGGCAACATTATGATTACAGGTGTGGTTTAGGTATTCGTGTTCCTTCTTTCTTTTTTTTGATGAGGTACGAAAGTTTGGTTTTACTTATAATATATAATTCCACATCAGACACCCTGGGAGGAAGGCAACTGAATGGACAGCACTGGTAACGGGTAGAACTGGTCGGAGCAGATTAAAGTGTGTTTGCTTGTGAGTTTCAATGAGAGTCCGATTATTTACACAGCAAGACAGCAACTGCGTGCTTGACATTGTGGAGATCTTTGCAGGAATATGTGTGAAGAATTACACAAACCGCCGCCCTGGTGTTGTTGTGGATTCCGGTGGATGTTGACAGATTAATTGCTTCTTTGAATTTCTAGCTGGCATGAATGTAAAGTATAAAAACGGACATTGCCTTAAGTGTGCTTATTATCTTTTGAGATCCGCTCTTCAAATTGATGAAGATGACAGTGGAATCAAAGAGACTTGTGATTAACAGACAGAAAGCATGCATTTGGTACATTAGGGTCACAACAGGAGTTTCTGCATATTTAAAAAATCAATATTGTTTAGAAAGGATAAGAAGGGTCAACATGGTCACTCATCAGAAAAAGCATGACACTGATCACTTCAGAAACACTGATGACTATCATGGATTTACATTAACTCAACAGAGAGAATCTGATTTCTAATGCTAGAACACATTTAACACTATGCTGTTGCACATAGTCGGTGACAATTGGTCACACAGCTTTCGTTTTACAAATGAGATGCTTGTTATTTTTAGGATTATCTGAGAGAAACAAAACACTGTTGTCAAAGAAACTATTCATGTGCTGAGATTGTCAGAAGTCACAAAAAGCCAACTGAGAGGGATTGGGCTTGCAGGATTTGAAGAGAATAGAATGAAAAATACAATGGAAAAGACATTGTGCTTATTAGACTCCGGACAAATCAAGTCATTAAAAAAATTTTAATTAGTTGCTGTAAAATGTCCTGCACTCACATTTACTGATGAAGAACAGAATTGAAACTCTGAAAACTGTAATTCTCAAACAAATAGCCTATGCGTTGGATATAACATTTGCCACAAAAAAAAAAGAAAAACATTTACGATGCGCATGTGTGTGTGTATGGTCTACTTCAGTGTACGTGATCATAATGTACTGTCATTGTGTAACTTAATTGTGTAAATTAATTCAAGTATGATTCAGCAAAAACGAGTCACTGCAATCTTCTAGAAAGAAATTTCACAATGGGCTGAGGGCTGTGGTTACAGCATATCAAATATCTCACATGCAAGCCAGCTGGAGCACAGATTTCACGAGCAAAATTTAGCAATAAATCATCTGCAACATATTTCAAGTCAGTGATGAGGGAATTATTCCACGATATGCACCGAAGACCAAAGGGGACGTTAACAATATAATACAAACTGGAACGTTTTTCCTTTGCGTTTTTCGCGTGTAGAAGACAACGTTGTCAAAACGATCCCGTTCACACAGAAGGCGCCTCCTAGTGGTGTAACCCTAACCCTTCCCCATACCTAAACCTGCTGCCATAACCGAAGCCTCTCATTTGACCCTAAATGGTGCCATGTGCGTTGGTTGTCTACGCTTTGGCAAAAGCATTGTACTTTGTATATGACGCCTTGGGATGAAAATGCGTTGGATATATATAGCAATTGTAAGTCACTTTGGATAAAAGCATCAGCTAAATGACTATATGTAAATGTAGTTTAGACAGAGACGATAACAGTTTCGCTAACAAAAGTTTGCGTTTTCAGCTCCCCAAAACACCTTTGTTGTGTAAATGCACGTCCAAAACCCATTAAAAAGTTTTTTTTTTAACGTTTTAGTTGAAATGGTGTTGTGTAAACGAACCCTAACCCGTATAAGTTCTTTTGTTTGCGCTGGAGCTTGTCGTGTGTCAGGTAGGGTATAGTTACAATAGAATGTGTTGAAAAGCTTTTTGCAGCACGGTTCTGTCTGAACAAGTACCTTATATTCAAATCAGCACACTAAACATTCTGTTGCATGCATGATGTTGCTTCAGGGTAAAAAGCATACTTTCTAGCAGGCATATAAAATATAGGCTACCTTTAGTATTTAGGTAAAACATAAAGAGATGTGAACAGAGAAGAATTAGGCTACAATAAGGTCTCATTTGTTAATGCATTAACTAACATGAAACAACAATGAGCAATACATTTGCTACATCATTTATTATTCTTTGTTAATAAATTAGTAAATGTAAATGCTGAAATTAACAAATTAAGATTAAGTGGCTAAATTAAAGGAGTAGTTCACTTTTAAAAAAAACGTTTGCTGATAATTTACTCACCCCCATGTCATCCAAGATATCCATGTCCTTCTTTCTTCAGTCGAAGAAATTAAGGTTTTTGATGAAAACATTCCAGCATTTTTCTCCATAAAATGCACTCTACAGGGAACCAAACGGTTCAAGGTCCAAAAGAGAGTTTCAGTGCAAACTGCAAACTGTTCAAAGGGCTTTAAACGATTCCAGACGATGAATATGGGTCTTATCGAGCGAAACAATCGCTCATTTAAAAAAAAAAAAATTACAATAAAGTTTAAGTTTTATAAGCTCAAATGGTCGCCTTGCTCTGTACTGTGATGCGGGTTCGCGACTCTCCTGTTTGAACTTGTTTATCAAAATGAACGAATCTTTTTTCATGTAATTTGGTTCATTCAACAAACGAAATGAACGAATTGACTCGGGAAAAGATTAGCTCATTTTGAGCTTTTAAAACTTAAACTTTGTTGTTATTTTTTTTTAAATGAGCGATCTTTTCGCTAGATAAGACCCTTATTCATTGTCTGAAACTGTCTTTTGGAGTTTGAACCGTTTGGTTACCAGTAAAGTGCATTTTATGGAGAAAAATCCTGGAATGTTTTCATCAAAAACCTTCATTTCTTTTCGAATGAAGAAAGAATGACATGGATATCTTGGATGACATGGGGGTGAGTAAATTATCAGCAAAAGTTTTTTCAAAAGTGAACTACTCCTTTAACTAATGAAACTTATTGTAAAGCTTTTGATTCGGTCATGCTGCAGTGAGTTTTTAGTACTCTAACATCAGCAATTTGATTCATTTTGTTCCATAGCTGCAATGTGGATTCATCTAGATGATATATGTTTTTGGTTTAGTCACATTCCTCTGGTTCATGCATTTTTTTTGCCTTTAGCTCTTCACATCAAGTGTACTGTGACAAGGGCAGGTTTCTGCAACCCAGAGATTATACAGCACCTTATAGGGCAATATGGCCTTAAACCACCACAACAAAAGTAAGAGGGGCCAAAAAAGTATTTGGACATATACGTGTAGGCCTACACACTATAAATAAGTTAACACTCAGACAGCAGTGGAAAAGTCACATGTATTATTCCACAGATCATTCTAATTAAATGGAAGCCCAACAGTTTGCAGTTGGATGGTTTAAGCCAAGAAGAAAAATATTAGACACATGTGTGAGAAATTGGCTCACTTTCCTCTGTTGGACTGCACTCGCAGAACTATTCCAACAACAGACCTTAAAAGGGCAACTTACTATTTTAGATAAGCTGACGCATGCTCTAAGAATATTACCCCGGTGTATTTTAAGATATCAGACTAATCTGTGGAGCTTTACGAATGTGCAGGATTTTAGTCTTATATTTAAATATATAGTCTAAAGTTGTCGGCAACTGTGTACACTCTAAAACACAGAAAAAAAAAGGTACAAACGCTGTCACTGGGGCTGTACCTTTTTAAAAGGTAAACTTTTGTCTATTTTAGGTGTCAATATACAATTTTAGATGTTAATATGTACATTTTAGGTGCTAATATGTACATTTTAGGTGTTATGTACATTTTAGGTGCTATTAAGTACACTTTAGGTGTTAATTGTCCATTTTAGGTGCTAATAAGTACATTTTAGGTGTTAATATGTACATTTCAGGAGCTAATATGTCCATTTTAGGTCCTAATATGTACATTTTAGGTGCTAATATGTCCATTTTAGGTCCTAATATGTACATTTTAGGTCCTAATATGTACATTTTAGGTCCTAATATGTACCACTAAGGTACCAATATTCATCCTTTGGGTACAAAAGTGTACCTTTTGAAAAGGTACAGCCCCAGTGACAACTTTTGTACCTTTTTTTTCTGAGAGTGTACCAGAAACTTTATACGTGGCACAAGCATAAAAAAAAAAGAAATGGCAAAAACTGTAATCTGGGAAGCAGAGTCATAGTTCATACAAAACCACATCAACCTGAAAAGCTTTACTATAATTCTCAAAAAAGTATTTCGCAAGATTATTTGTACGCAGACTGTGTGAATGAAAAGTGATTGATGGGAGGGCGTAGTTCACAGATAGCAGTTTTTCTGCTTTCATTTGTGTTTACTTGCCAAACCCTGAGGGAGAATGAATTAAAAGAATATGTCCCCTGGTCTCTGGGTGTTAGCTAACCTACCCTCCAAATCAATCTGACACACCCTCTGCCCTGAAAACCCTCACCTGATGTTTATGGGACACATTCATAGCAAGAAAATGAAGGACAATGTGTGTATTGTCCTGCCCAAAGGATAATTGGCAACTATATAAATGCAAGCCAATTGCACGGTTCAACAAAAAGTTGGTATATACAGAGATTCACAAAGGTTTCTGCTTGTAAAAACAAGCACTTTGTTTCAACAAAATCCCATTACAGTAAACAAATGATTCAGTTATGACTCAACTGTCTACTGAATAAAAGCGTTACTTTATGAACGAATGCCAAAAACGTTCTCACGGGTGCCTTTTCAGATTTTCATTTTTTTTTAAGTCTCGTTTCCAGTTGAACACAAGTAGCTTTGATTCATTCTGCTCAGTGTATTTACTGCAATTTTACTTACGGCGTCCCATTATTAGCAATATCAGTTATGAATGCAATTACAGCCAATTCAGCAATAAAACAAGAGATACATATCAAAGATGCAAATTTTAAATTTTTTTGTTACATTTGCTATCCTCAAAAGAACAAAAAAGAAAAACCTAAATCTGTCTTGGAAACAATTAACGTTATTTGCAGGAGTGATCATTTGAATTGCCAGAATTATTGTCCTTTTAGTCAAACAAGGTTTGATATGAAAGGCAATTTAACCACTCAGGACACAAACTTAGTCATTATTATTAGTTTTCTTGTTTATAGTAATCAAGTCTATGTAAAATACCAATACTGTTGAGGGGGCGAGTGTTAAAACTGCAGATTTGGGCTTGTGTGCTGCAGTAATGTGAGCTTCGATGGGTGGAGTGGGGTGGGGTTTGGGTAGTCCAATAAGCTTAAAGCAAACTGAAACCTCTGTTTAAAGTGCCTCTGTCCTCGCATGCTTGAGGACTTATGTAATGGGTTACAGAAGAACAGATCTTTATACTTCAGATATAAAATCAAGCAATTCAGTGTTTTTCGCTTAAAGCCAGACGTCATGGAGGAAAGACGGAAGATAAAAAGAACCGTAAAACTTGAAGCTAAATCCTTGTTGGCACATTCTGACTAGCTTTTCATGAGCAAAACTTGTTTAAGATTACTGAAGGACTGACTTTTTTTTTTTTTTCAGCAACACACCCACACCTTTTTGGATGCACGAGTGTTATGAATCTTTTGACAAGCATATACCTTTTCCCTTCAATGTTGCCATAAATATTTGAAAACCACATAAATCAACAAACTCCCATTGTGCTCAGAAGGAGAAAAGTGGTGAGGTGAAAAGTCTAGATCTATATAGGTTGAGAGCTAGCAGACGATTTACAGGTTCGTACAAGCCTTTGTTTGCACATTCCTGAAATGTATTTTCAGTGCCTCATAAGACACACTGACACAAATGTTTCGACAAAGATTTTAGGCTTAAATGTAAAAAAAAACTGTTTATTTTAGTTAAGGTGACATCACAAATTCCTTTTGAAGTTTTTTTTTTAACCGTTTTGAATCACTTTTTAGCTTTTGATAGCCCTAAAGTTTATTCCATTTAAAGGAGAACTCTGGCGCAAAATGAACCTTTGGTCTAATTACACATAGCTAATCAACCGTTATCTGAGATTTGTTTTCATGATTGCCGAATGTAAATAGTTTTATCTCTAAAAACAGTTTAGCCTATAATCCTAAGATAACGCTAGTATATACGGCATAGAGTAATGACAAATAAAAATCGCTTGTTATTACCACACTAACAAGGCTCAAAATAGCCCCACACTAACACGACAGCACAATAAGGGTCCCTACATTCAAACCGAAGCATTGAGAACTTTGTCAGTGTCCAAACAGTTTAATAAGAAGATATTTTATACACACAGTCAACTTCGCGAATACAGGAAGAAGCCATCTTTGAAAAATAGTCTCTACCAGTCGATCTACGAACGCCGATCCATGTCCACCGGTGAGATGTGAATAAGGTGATAAGGTGACAGTAGTCAACATGTACATATTGAAGAGAAGAAAACGGTTCGTGTTTGTGTTTCTTCTGGAAACAACGGACCATATGAGATTCTGCACAGTTCAGCGCACATGGATCGGCGTTCGTAGATCGACTGGTAGAGACTATTTTTCAAAGATGGCTTCTTCCTGTATTCGCGAAGTTGACTGTGTGTATAAAATATCTTCTTTACTGAACACTGACAAAGTTCTCAATGCTTCGGTTTGAATGTAGGAACCCTTATTATGCTGTCGTGTTAGTGTGGGGCTATTTTGAGCTTTGTTAGTGGTATTAACAAGCGATTTTTATTTGTCATTACTCTATGCCCTATAGCGTTATACTAGCGTTATAGGCTAAACTGTTTTTTTAGATAAAACTATTTACATTCGGCAATCATGAACACAAATCTCAGATAACGGTTGACTAGGTAACAATGTGTAATTAGACCAAAGGTTCATTTTTGCGTCGGAGTTGTCCTTTAAGGCCCGTTCACACCAAAAATTATAACTATAATAACTATAAACTGCTTGTACTAACAGTAGTACTAACACTTTCTCTTCTCTACTATTCTTTACAAAAAAAAAATTGCACTAAAATTAAACTGAGAGGGGTTATAGCACTTACGTATTGTTGTCCTACTGTTAGTTTTACTGCTTCTATTGTTCTCATTGTTCTCTAAAAGCATCTGCTAAATGAATAAATGTAACATAATTTTAATAATGAAAGTTGACGATAACATTCTGTTTATTATATGCACGCTGCAGTTTTGTTGTGCAGTCTTTGAAAGCTCTTTAAAGTCTGGTGGATTCTGATTGGATTCAATGTTTTTATAGTTTATCAGCTGGAAAATAATTTGTTTCTTTGTGCCGTTATGATTATAGAGTGGACTCTGCTATTCTTTCTATTGTCCAGCCAGGCCTCAGAATGGAGCCGGCCGCAGTAAGGACGCCCAGCCATCCACTCCTGTATTTTTTATCCGCACCGTGGTGGTGAAGTGTGTGATTCAAATCACGCTCGGCAATTCGGCAATTGGCTCTTTTCAATAGTACTCAAAGATGACTGGCTCCCTGGCGTGAACCCATTCAGACTACGTCTCCGTTCCCTCCTTCAGGGAACGAGGGTTGCATATAACACTTTATAGTGCCATCATGTTGCGTTAAACAATATGCCATTTCATCGTTTAACGCAACATGGCACTATCATTTCATTCTGACACTGTCAGAAAATTATCACAGGCTATCTTTAGTCGCAAGAGCGTGACAACGGCCATCTTTGAACCTCTATCACTGTACGACATAGGACTACCGTTTGGGAGCCACGACCAAAGAAATCGTCTGGGACAGGCGTTTTGGGACCCAAAATTGTACAATTTGCCCCCGCATTAGATTTTAGATTTACCGCATTTACAAAAACTTAAATTACCCTTATATTATAGGCATTGATATAACTGTCAGTATTCTTTTTGGAGCAAAGCACTTTTGGACCAAACAGTTGGAACACATGCACTTGCAAAACTTTCCCTGAGTTATGATTATTTGCAATTATCAGAAGAACAAAAGAAGATCACTTCTGAGGGTGGATTGGCACTCATATAACAGTTTCTCTATAGGCCCATACTTGCGTATACTTGTCAAACCATAAGGGAGAAAAAATGAAAGAATGTGTCCCCTTGTCAGTCTCTAGATGTTACCTAACCTGCACGGAGCTTTGTATTGATCTGACACACCCTTTGTCCTCAAATGCTTTCCTAGCTCAGGCTCATAAAGAGAGCCGCACAAAAGCACAGCAATGAAAATCTAAACAAAAGGCAAAGAAAACCACATGGATTAAAATGCATGCTTTTGTTTGGAGCAAAAAAAACAAAACAACAAATGCTGCTCAGAGAGATACAAAAGCAATTTTCCGTTAAAAAAAGTCTTTGTCATTTGACAATGTGAGTCATATTTGGATTACTTAATAAAAGAAAATATTTGTATTGCATTAGCAAATTGCAATGACTCACAAAGTGCAATGTATTATAAATGAATATAGAATTACTGGAATGACAAATTACAAAAGTGATAACACTGATAACACAGTGATAACAGATAAAAGTGCAGCTAATTACTCTTTTGGGTCCCACTTTATATTAAGTGGCTTTAAGTACCATGTACTTACATTGAAATTAATAATTTGATACAATTGTGTACATACATGTTTTGACATTGTACTTATATTTTAAAAATACCAGCATGTAATTAATTTATATTACATCTGTGATTACACAGCTGACCCATCCCTTACACTTAAACCCACCCATACCACCACCCCTGTCCCTAACCTTACCCGTATCATTGGCAGCAAAAGTGATTTACAATACAACATGAGCACAATAAGTACATTGTACTTATTTTTAAATGTAAGTACATAGTACTTAAAGCCACTTAATATCAAGTGGGACCCTATTTTGCACTTAATTAGGAGCAGGAGCATCAGGCCTAATTTTTCATATCTACTTTATATTAAACCTTCTCACACTCCTCTATTTGTCACACTAGAGGAACAGTGTAAACTGTGCTCGACTATCCCATAAAACGATACATCATCAAATGTTTGACTTTTCTCTGACACTTCCCTGTACTTTATTGACACCAAGCGTCTAAAACTTCAGGAAGAGAACCACCCTTTCACTCGTTGGCCATACTGTTGAGTTCAGTATAAGTTCATTCTGTGAAGTTACATCTCCATAGGGACACAACCTTGGTCATAAACACATCGCTTGTCTACAATAAGCAAGTGCAAAATATAAATAGTCCTGCAGCAAAGCATGAAACTGTGGCATATAAACTGAAATAATGTGAGCCAGGACAGGAGCGGGAAGTCCAACTAAAGCGCACCAAGACATCTCACCCACATTTCAAAACCTATAACGATGCAAGATTTAAATAAAGCAGTTTTTGTCAAATAGAAAAAGTCATTATCATGAATGCCTCAAGCAATCACAAAGAATCACAAATTATTTGTATTCTTCTCACTCACAGTCTGTTCTCAGCTTTTATGGTGATGGGTGTTTCATATCCCACCTTTATTTCTGTACTATAAAACACTCCATGCCATCAGGCGAAGCTTAATTATTAAAAGCCTTTCTTGTTCTCCTATCAGGCCATCAAATTTACGGCCTTAACGCTTTTGTTCTGGTTGCTTATTATTTGTTCTTGTCACCATGGCAACAACATTAAGGCTTATCGTCATATTTTGGATTTAACAAGGATAGTGTAAGTAATGATTTAATCCAAACACAATGCATCACTTGAGATTTTGATGGCTAATCTTTAAGAGTTATAAATAAAATGTATTTTCGAATAAAAAGATATGACCGTTCTGTTAATTCTATAATCTTGCAATAACTGTGGCTTTGCTGCAGCTTGCTCTATGGGTGTGGCTCTGTATTGGCACCCTGAGGACAGAAACTCTCACTTTATAGTTCTTATATTCGCAGAACCGTTTTCCCCTCAGGTTCAAAAGAAATTAGGCTAACTAAAATGTTAGTTGCATTTTGTAAACTCATGATAGACTGTATTGAACATTTAGAATGTATCGGTAAGGTTGGATGAATGTATTTTAAGTCCAAGTTCCTGATGTGTATATATGAAGAGTTCAGATGCAAAAGTGCCATTTGAAATTTTCTTCTAATGATCATTTTTATCAAGCTTGTATATTTAAGTTCAGTAATTTCACTTAAATGGCAATGATAATTACCTATTAATTGACATTTAAGTGAAATTACTGAACTTAAATATACAAGCTTGATAAAAATGGTAATTTTAGAGGAAAATTTCAAATGGCATTTAGAGGCTTTTGCTTCTGAACTCTTCATATACAGTATCACACACATTATATATGTGGTTCCCATATATTATGTACCATGGATTGTGTTACTTTTTAAACTTTTAAGAGTTTGAGTGCACAAAAGGTTTTTTAACTAAACTACAAGGCTTCAAATCAAAAACGTATGCACACTATGGTGAAATGCCTTCCTACAAAATCCAGACCTTGTTATTAAACCCTGCAGTTGGCTGCGTGAGTGCATGTGACCCTGTGTTTGTTTTACAGAGGGAGGCAATGGATTCTCACTCCACCTCTTTGGCTAAACCACAACGCCTTTCCTTATGGTTGCCTCCCTCTATTTCCAAATAAAAGAAGATCATGGGGTCATCTTTTCCTCACTTCTCACACTCTCTCCAGTGAAAGAGCAGAACAGCAAGCCTCCTCTGATATCATGTCTGCCTCATACGCACGTAGTTCCATGGGAGGAGGATCTCAGTTCTCCATGTCCGGTGGTGGTCGTGCTGGCAGCATGCGTGCTGGCAGCGTGTACGGTGGAGCTGGAGGATCTGGTGTCCGTATCTCCAGTGCCTCTGCTTCTCGTTCCTACTCTGCTGGAGGTGGTGGCGGCTTCGGAGGTGGTTCTGGATTTGGAGGTGGTTCTGGATTTGGAGGTGGTGCTGGATTCGGTGGTGGTGCTGGTTTCGGAGGTGGTGCTGGTGATGGCTTTGATGCGTCTGCAAATGAGAAAGCCACCATGCAAAACCTCAATGACCGTCTGGCCACCTACCTGGAGAAGGTGCGCACCCTTGAGAAGGCCAATGCTGATCTTGAGCTGAAGATCCGCCAGTTCCTGGAGAGCAAGACGTCCCCCTCTGCACGGGACTACAGTGCCTATTACGCTACCATCAACGATCTCCAAAACAAAGTATGTGGCGTTGTCAGAAGAACAAAATTGAAACAGTTATTAGTAAATAAATAACTACTTATCTTGTGTTAACTTACCTGTATACTAATAATGTGCTTAAATAAAGGATGTCATATGCAGTTTATGAGAATGAACATACAAGTGATTTGTGTGTGTGTGTGTGTGTGTGTGTGCACAAAATAACCAATTAAATCTTTGAGAACTTTGTCTTTGGAGAATTGTTAAAACATCTCTTATTAAATACAGAAATATCTAAATTTGGCTATATGCTTTCCCCCCGAAGATCCAGGATGCGACTCGTATTAATGGAGGCATCTACCTCAGCATTGACAATGCCAAGCTGGCTGCAGATGACTTCAGAGTCAAGTAAGTCCACACATGACTAAGAGAAAAGCGATCAACACCTCAAATGGGTCCAATTGATTTCCAATGGTTTAATTTCTCTGCAGATATGAGAATGAGCTGAGCATGAGGCAGTCAGTAGAGGCAGATATTGCTGGGCTGAGAAGGGTGCTGGATGAGCTGACAATGGCCAGATCTGATCTGGAGATGCAGATTGAGGGCCTGAGAGAAGAGCTGATCTTCCTCAAGAAGAACCACGAGGAGGTATGTTGGTGATTGGTTTACACACTCTTTGATAAATAAGTGATTCCTTTAAATGAAGCAAATGCTCAATGGTTTGATATCGCATCTTTAGGAACTCTTGGCCGCACGTGCCCAGATGACTGGACAGGTCAATGTAGAGGTTGACGCAGCACCACAGGAAGATCTGTCAAAGGTCATGGCTGAAATCCGTGAGCACTACGAGGGCGTTGCTGCTAAAAACCGAAGAGAACTTGACGCCTGGTTCCAGGCCCAGGTAAAATCAGACTATTTATATTGGCCAAAAGAAACCAATCCCAAATCAAATCCAAATATCTTATCTGACTGCTCTTCTATGGATTGTCTCTCACAGAGCGAATCCATCAACAAAGTCGTCGTGGAAAGCACAGAAAACCTTAATTCCTCCAAAACAGAAATCAATGAGCTTAAACGCACACTCCAGAGTCTTCAAATCGAGTTACAATCACAACTCAGCATGGTAAGTAGACGACCAGGTCAGTCTAAACTTGCGATTTTGAAACTTCACAAAGCCGTTAGAATAATGACTCTTCCCTCAACAGAAATCGTCATTGGAAGGCACTTTGCAAGAGACACAGGCCCGCTATTCTGCCATGTTGTCCGGCTACCAATCGCAAGTGACCAGCATGGAACAGCAGCTGATGTCACTTCGTGCCGACCTGGAGCGCCAAGGTCAAGAGTATAGGACGCTTCTGGACATCAAGGCCAGACTGGAGATGGAGATTGCAGAGTACAGGAGACTCCTGGATGGAGAGGCTACTGGGTGAGATGCTAAAATGCACATTCACACCCTGATTTCTCAGTAACAATGAGATTGAGATGATTCTGACTACTTTTTTCTTCATATTCCCCCCAACCTTAGAAGCACTCAAACCGCACAGTCCTCAACCAAAACCTCGACTTCAACTACACGCAAAGTGGTAACCATTGTAGAGGAGGTTAAGGACGGCAAAGTGATCTCCTCCACCCAGGCAGTTACCGAGACCAAGTGAGATCTCAAACAAGAACAACCAGCACAGGAACTCTTGAGATTAAACAACCTAACTCGGAGTGATGAAAAACAATAAAGTGCTCTAAATGTGATTCTGTGTTTGAGTCTTATTTTATACTCCAGAAATGATTTTATCAGGAACATTTTTTTGTGGACATGTGGAATATTAGGGAACCTTTTTTATGTTAATTTTTTTATGTAATATACGGGGAAAAAATAGCAATGCACTTTCTAGTCTGATGATGAAAGGATGAAATAAGTAGCGTATTTATTAAAATAAGCTAATTATCAAAAGTGACAGTAGACATTTACAATTTGACAAAAAATGTTTCTATTACAAATAAATACTTTTCTCTAGAGCTTTCTATTCATCATAGAATCCTGATTAAAATGATTATCCACAAACAATATTAAAAACATTATAAGAAATGTTTCTTAAGCAGCAAATCAGCATATTAGAAGGATTTTTTGAAGGATCGTGTGACTCTGAAGACTGATGACTAGTTAATTTAAATTGTAATATTTCATAATATTAACGTTTTCACAGTATTTGATTAAATAAATGCAGGCTTGGTGAGCATAAGAGCAAAAAAAATCTTGAAAAATAGCGTACATGCATAACAAACAAACAACTAAAACAAATGTGTGCAAAAGTCAGCAAATCCATCTCAAGGCGTCATATACTGATGCTTTTGACATTTCGTCTACATCCAACGTGCATGGCATCCTTTAGCGTCAATATGAGACGCAGATATATATGGGCCAGAAGGCGCCTCCTAGTGGTGTAACCCCTAAACCTACCCTAGAACTAAATCTACCATAACCGAACAAAGCTCTGTGCGTGTTATATTGACGCTAAAGGGTGCCATGTTCGTTGGGTTTAGAGGAAATTTCAAAGGATAAGATAAGAATGTGTTGGTTATACCCATTTCAACACAAATGAGTTTTAGGGTTTTTGTTTTAATACTCTGCCTACCAATAATATTTTAGAGAAAAATATTAGCAAAAACTGTGCCTTTAGAGCTAAAGCGGCTTGTCACCAGGGCTGTAAACTTATGCACTCATGTACCCCTAAAGGGTGTATATAATATGAATCCGTTAGAGGTAGACAAGGTTTAAAAAATGGGTTTAAATCCAGTGCAGGTATGTCTTATACTGAAAGATCATTGGGTTTTTAACAGTCTAACATTAAGACATTTTAATTTCAATCCAATGAGATACTGACCGACAGGTAATCTGTAGATATGACCATCATAGCTTGACCATTGGAACAGAAACAACCTTTGGAATTGTACAGATGAGGCTTACCTTTTTTGTAGCCCCACTGATTTATTTAACATCTTGGGAGAGGTGTATGATTTTGGGAATGCTTTTGTCCAGTTTGTGCAGGGATTAAATCAGGGTTCAGATTGACGCTATAAAAGAATAGATATGTGGGTGGATGTGGCCAGTCACATTCAGATGCCTGCTATAATGGGTGAAGCTGTACATTAATGTGCACTCATTTATCTCATTTATCTGCTGGACACTGACCTCTGTGTGGGACCAGCGTCCTGGATCCAATCCATAATACGTAGGTCTCTTCTTCTGCCACAGTGGGTTTTGAAGTTGCTTTCCTCGAGTTTTGTTTATTTGGGAATATTACACATAATATGCGATGCCTACAAAAGGAGAAAAAAAAGGGGCTGTGTGTAAGAATTCTAACGTATTAGTCGCTTTTTATTGCCAATGTGTGAATAGCTTTTAACAAATCTTAAAAAACGAGGCCTTCCCCGACTTTCTAGGTTGTGAAAGCCTAGACTGACTTTTATGTGAAGGACTGTTGGTCTTGCAAGGAAAATCAAAAGACGTGATGTTTGCGCGCTCGCCCGAGAGCCTCTCTTCCGTTCAACGACACATGAAACGAATGCTTATACAATGTTCAGGGTTATACCGAAAGACCTAGTCTGTTGGCCTATTGTTATGTCAATGTGTCATGCAAAGAAGGGAATAATTCAAACTATAGTTTCACATAGTCATATACATATATACACACAGTCTCAAATGTACTCCAAAAACTATCATAAGCGAAATTTTAATTTCCTCATCTGTCAATATGATGCCGGTAAATTGCGTAGCTGGAGCAAACATATCCACATCGCTATTTGGGGTATTAGGTATCAATAAAGCACAGAAGAGATGGCATTGGCCTATATCTCAACTTGAATTTCTAATCTTCATTTTTTTTCTAATGCACTTTCTCTCATCTTTTATGAGCCCTCTAGGGACCTCTAGTGGTACAGTTTCACATTACACTTCCGTTTAGTAAACACAAAGCAATGCAGCTTCTCTTTCTTAACTGCTGTTTTCTCACCGCTGTCATTTTTGTCGTGTTTATATTGTTATTGAGAAGAAGGCATATTCATCTAAACGTCGCTCTCAGCAGCACTGACAGCTTCTTGATGTTCGTTAACAGTATATTGCTGCAAAGTCACAACTTCTCGAGCAATAAGCTGCAGTTCACTTAACTTCTCCACTTGTCCCTATAATAACAAGGGTTTCTGAATTCTAAATATAGCTCCTTTAAATTCTGTCCAGCAGAGGTGAGGTTAATTATCCCCTGCTGGTAGATGCTGTAATTACACCACTATGTACTGAAGGTATGTTTCTCTGTTATAGGCCATTTGCTGTATTCTGGTGATGAAGAACTTTTCCAAACAACATTTAAAATGACCAAACAAACATATAATGGCCCAAAAATGTCTCCATAAAATGACGCCAGCATCCAGGTTGTACTTCAGAGGCTGCATGAACTGCCTGAAGTGTTTTAGACCTCCTTAGTTCAGTCCAACATTTTAAGCACACAGTGGAAATAATGACATCACAATTGGTTTCATTTTCATTACAAGTTCAGTAGTGAGTGACTCCTGGCGGCAGATCGAAGTTACTTGAACTGAATGCTCCACACTGTCATTTCCAGGAAACTATCTGATCGTGCCGTAACATAACAGGTCAGAGATACAACAATATTGTACAGACTTGCAAGCATTTGCTGCATTGTAGTGACTTACACTTATCTTTCATCGGTTACCAACTTCACATCTACAGTAGTTCGCTTTTGAAAATCTATGGTGTTCTTCAGGTTTGACAGCTGTTATCCGGACCCCACGATGGCCTACCCCAAACCCCGCCCCTAAACCTACCAGTCACTGGGGTTAAGACCAATCAGGGATGATGGCCTACCCCTAACCCCGCCCCTAAACCTACCCGTCACTGGGGTTAAGACCAATCAGGGATGACTTTAGTTCCTAAATGGTATATGGTGGGATCCGGACCCCACGTTGGCCTACCCCAAACCCCGCCCCTAAACCCACCCGTCACTGGGGTGAAGACCAATCAGGGATGACTTTAGTTCCTAAATGGTATATGGTGGGATCCGGACCCCACGATGGCCTACCCCTAACCCCGCCCCTAAACCTACCCGTCACTGGGGTTAAGACCAATCAGGGATGACTTTAGTTCCTAAATGGTATATGGTGGGATCCGGACCCCACGATGGCCTACCCCAAACCCCGCCCCTAAACCCACCCGTCACTGGGGTGAAGACCAATCAGGGATGACTTTAGTTCCTAAATGGTATATGGTGGGATCCGGACCCCACGATGGCCTACCCCTAACCCCGCCCCTAAACCTACCCGTCACTGGGGTTAAGACCAATCAGGGATGACTTTAGTTCCTAAATGGTATATGGTGGGATCCGGACCCCACGATGGCCTACCCCAAACCCCGCCCCTAAACCTACCCATCACTGGGGTTAAGACCAATCAGGGATGACTTTAGTTCCTAAATGGTATATGGTGGGATCCGGACCCCACGATGGCCTACCCCTAACCCCGCCCCTAAACCTACCCGTCACTGGGGTTAAGACCAATCAGGGATGACTTTAGTTCCTAAATGGTATATAGTGGGATCTGGACCCCACGATGGCCTACCCCAAACCCCGCCCCTAAACCTACCCGTCACTGGGGTTAAGACCAATCAGGGATGACTTTAGTTCCTAAATGGTATATGGTGGGATCCGGACCCCACGATGGCCTACCCCAAACCCCGCCCCTAAACCTACCCGTCACTGGGGTTAAGACCAATCAGGGATGACTTTAGTTCCTAAATGGTATATGGTGGGATCCGGACCCCACGATGGCCTACCCCAAACCCCGCCCCTAAACCTACCCGTCACTGGGGTTAAGACCAATCAGGGATGACTTTAGTTCCTAAATGGTATATGGTGGGATCCGGACCCCACGATGGCCTACCCCAAACCCCGCCCCTAAACCTACCCATCACTGGGGTTAAGACCAATCAGGGATGACTTTAGTTCCTAAATGGTATATGGTGGGATCCGGACCCCACGATGGCCTACCCCAAACCCCGCCCCTAAACCTACCCGTCACTGGGGTGAAGACCAATCAGGGATGACTATAGTTCCTAAATGGTATATGGTGGGGTCCGGATAACAGGAAAGTACCGACAGGTGAAACATGATACCACCAGCATTTTATCCTATAATGACTCAGTTTTATGCAACAGTTTTAACTAACCACAACCCTAACCCTCTGCTACCCTAAGTTGACACAATAATTCCTATATTTTAGAATACATCTTTTAGCTATCTTCTTATTGTTAAAATGCTATTCCATTACCTGGCACATTCAACCTGACAAACAACATAAACACTTCCTTGTCTGCTTCTGTCATTTAGCTGGTCATTTGAATAATTTGCCCAGTGGGTTTATAGACTGAAGGGTGATTTTTTTTTTTACTTCAATCTTCTTATTGGATATAAAAAGAAACATTAAACCTAATCTAATCAATGCATTTTATGCAACAGACATAAAAGCTACAGAGGCACACTTGAATCTACAGTAATGAACTTCACATGAAAAGGGTTTGTTGTACTGTCATTGTACCTCATACTATACCTAAATAAATGATCTGCTCTGGAGTGGACAAATATGAGAGCTGATAATTTCAGAATCTCAGAAAAGGGCTTCATGTACTTGTTGAACTTTGAAAATCTGTCGATTTAATGTTGAGACTTGACACATTCAGTGGGTAAAACCGGTTTATCTTGCCTGAGGAGCGGGATCTGGATGAGGTGTTGAAATGTTGTAGAGATAATGGTTTCAGTGTAATGTGTGAAAAATGCTGAGAACTTTTCTACGGTTTAAAATTTAATGTAATTTTTAATTGAAAAAGGTGCATCGAATAAATCTAGCAATCTATTCATTTTAATATCTCTTGATTTCAGAATGGTAAAAAACAAAATGTTATATAATGTATTTGAGTACTAACACCACTGCCTATTAAATGGTTAGCTCACCCAAAATTAAAATTCGGCAAGTAATTGCTCCCACTCATGCCATTCCGAACCCGTAAGACTTTCGTTTATGTTCGAAACACAGATGAAATCTCATAGACGGTCACCATGGTTTTTCCAAGAAATACATGTTTCTGGATCAACATATTTTCTTGATCCTGGGACAACATTCCTGTCTGAATATGTCTAGGCAACTAACGTTTTGATGCTTCAAGAAAGTTCATGAAGAGATCGTAAGTAATCCAAATGAATTGAGCGGTTTAGTCCAAAATGTTCTGAAGAGACCAGATTTCTTTATATGATGAACAGATTTAATTTAAGAATTTGTTCACATATAAATATTCATCAACTCGCACATCAATAATGGCAAAAGGAAACTCAAGCATGTTCGCTTGACGTGTGAGAACCCAAGATTCTCGTGTTACGCAGCACGTTTGAGCTTCAGGAAGAACCAATGAGGTTCGTTCTCGTGTTACGCAGCACGTTTGAGCTTCAGCAAGAACCAATGAGGTTCGTTCTTGTGTCACGCAGCACGTTTGAGCTTCGGCGAGAACCAATGAGGTTCGTTCTCGTGTTACGCAGCACGTTTGAGCTTCGGCGAGAACCAATGAGGTTCGTTCTCGTGTTACGCAGCACGTTTGAGCTTCAGCAAGAACCAATGAGGTTCGTTCTCGTGTTACGCAGCACGTTTGAGCTTCAGGAAGAACCAATGAGGTTCGTTCTCGTGTTACGCAGCACGTTTGAGCTTCAGCAAGAACCAATGAGGTTCGTTCTCGTGTCACGCAGCACGTTTGAGCTTCAGCAAGAACCAATGAGGTTCGTTCTCGTGTTACGCAGCACGTTTGAGCTTCAGCAAGAACCAATGAGGTTCGTTCTCGTGTCACGCAGCACGTTTGAGCTTCAGCAAGAACCAATGAGGTTCGTTCTCGTGTTACGCAGCACGTTTGAGCTTCAGCAAGAACCAATGAGGTTCGTTCTCGTGTTACGCAGCACGTTTGAGCTTCAGCAAGAACCAATGAGGTTCGTTCTTGTGTCACGCAGCACGTTTGAGCTTCGGCGAGAACCAATGAGGTTCGTTCTCGTGTTACGCAGCACGTTTGAGCTTCAGGAAGAACCAATGAGGTTCGTTCTCGTGTTACGCAGCACGTTTGAGCTTCAGCAAGAACCAATGAGGTTCGTTCTCGTGTCACGCAGCACGTTTGAGCTTCAGCAAGAACCAATGAGGTTCGTTCTCGTGTTACGCAGCACGTTTGAGCTTCGGCGAGAACCAATGAGGTTCGTTCTCGTGTTACGCAGCACGTTTGAGCTTCAGCAAGAACCAATGAGGTTCGTTCTCGTGTTACGCAGCACGTTTGAGCTTCAGGAAGAACCAATGAGGTTCGTTCTCGTGTTACGCAGCACGTTTGAGCTTCAGCAAGAACCAATGAGGTTCGTTCTCGTGTCACGCAGCACGTTTGAGCTTCAGCAAGAACCAATGAGGTTCGTTCTCGTGTAACGCAGCACGTTTGAGCTTCGGCGAGAACCAATGAGGTTCGTTCTCGTGTTACGCAGCACGTTTGAGCTTCAGCAAGAACCAATGAGGTTCGTTCTCGTGTTACGCAGCACGTTTGAGCTTCAGCAAGAACCAATGAGGTTCGTTCTTGTGTCACGCAGCACGTTTGAGCTTCGGCGAGAACCAATGAGGTTCGTTCTCGTGTTACGCAGCACGTTTGAGCTTCAGGAAGAACCAATGAGGTTCGTTCTCGTGTTACGCAGCACGTTTGAGCTTCAGCAAGAACCAATGAGGTTCGTTCTCGTGTCACGCAGCACGTTTGAGCTTCAGCAAGAACCAATGAGGTTCGTTCTCGTGTTACGCAGCACGTTTGAGCTTCGGCGAGAACCAATGAGGTTCGTTCTCGTGTTACGCAGCACGTTTGAGCTTCAGCAAGAACCAATGAGGTTCGTTCTCGTGTTACGCAGCACGTTTGAGCTTCAGCAAGAACCAATGAGGTTCGTTCTTGTGTCACGCAGCACGTTTGAGCTTCGGCGAGAACCAATGAGGTTCGTTCTCGTGTTACGCAGCACGTTTGAGCTTCAGGAAGAACCAATGAGGTTCGTTCTCGTGTTACGCAGCACGTTTGAGCTTCAGCAAGAACCAATGAGGTTCGTTCTCGTGTCACGCAGCACGTTTGAGCTTCAGCAAGAACCAATGAGGTTCGTTCTCGTGTTACGCAGCACGTTTGAGCTTCGGCGAGAACCAATGAGGTTCGTTCTCGTGTTACGCAGCACGTTTGAGCTTCAGCAAGAACCAATGAGGTTCGTTCTCGTGTTACGCAGCACGTTTGAGCTTCAGCAAGAACCAATGAGGTTCGTTCTTGTGTCACGCAGCACGTTTGAGCTTCAGCAAGAACCAATGAGGTTCGTTCTCGTGTTACGCAGCACGTTTGAGCTTCAGGAAGAACCAATGAGGTTCGTTCTCGTGTTACGCAGCACGTTTGAGCTTCAGCAAGAACCAATGAGGTTCGTTCTCGTGTTACGCAGCACGTTTGAGCTTCGGCGAGAACCAATGAGGTTCGTTCTCGTGTTACGCAGCACGTTTGAGCTTCAGCAAGAACCAATGAGGTTCGTTCTCGTGTTACGCAGCACGTTTGAGCTTCAGCAAGAACCAATGAGGTTCGTTCTTGTGTCACGCAGCACGTTTGAGCTTCGGCGAGAACCAATGAGGTTCGTTCTCGTGTTACGCAGCACGTTTGAGCTTCAGGAAGAACCAATGAGGTTCGTTCTCGTGTTACGCAGCACGTTTGAGCTTCAGCAAGAACCAATGAGGTTCGTTCTCGTGTCACGCAGCACGTTTGAGCTTCAGCAAGAACCAATGAGGTTCGTTCTCGTGTTACGCAGCACGTTTGAGCTTCGGCGAGAACCAATGAGGTTCGTTCTCGTGTTACGCAGCACGTTTGAGCTTCAGCAAGAACCAATGAGGTTCGTTCTCGTGTTACGCAGCACGTTTGAGCTTCGGCGAGAACCTATGAGGTTCGTTCTCGTGTTACGCAGCACGTTTGAGCTTCGGCAAGAACCAACGAGGTTCGTTCTCGTGTTACGCAGCACGTTTGAGCTTCAGCAAGAACCAACGAGGTTCGTTCTCGTGTTACGCAGCACGTTTGAGCTTCAGCAAGAACCAATGAGGTTCGTTCTCGTGTTACGCAGCACGTTTGAGCTTCAGCAAGAACCAATGGGGTTCGTTCTCGTGTTACGCAGCACGTTTGAGCTTCAGCAAGAACCAATGAGGTTCGTTCTCGTGTTACGCAGCACGTTTGAGCTTCAGCAAGAACCAATGAGGTTCGTTCTCGTGTTACGCAGCACGTTTGAGCTTCAGCAAGAACCAATGGGGTTCGTTCTCGTGTTACGCAGCACGTTTGAGCTTCAGCAAGAACCAATGAGGTTCGTTCTCGTGTTACGCAGCACGTTTGAGCTTCAGCAAGAACCAATGAGGTTCGTTCTCGTGTTACGCAGCACGTTTGAGCTTCAGCAAGAACCAATGAGGTTCGTTCTCGTGTTACGCAGCACGTTTGAGCTTCAGCAAGAACCAATGAGGTTCGTTCTCGTGTTACGCAGCACGTTTGAGCTTCAGCAAGAACCAATGAGGTTCGTTCTCGTGTTACGCAGCACGTTTGAGCTTCAGCAAGAACCAATGAGGTTCGTTCTCGTGTTACGCAGCACGTTTGAGCTTCAGCAAGAACCAATGAGGTTCGTTCTCGTGTTACGCAGCACGTTTGAGCTTCAGCAAGAACCAATGAGGTTCGTTCTCGTGTTACGCAGCACGTTTGAGCTTCAGCAAGAACCAATGAGGTTCGTTCTCGTGTTACGCAGCACGTTTGAGCTTCAGCAAGAACCAATGAGGTTCGTTCTCGTGTTACGCAGCACGTTTGAGCTTCAGCAAGAACCAATGAGGTTCGTTCTCGTGTTACGCAGCACGTTTGAGCTTCAGCAAGAACCAATGAGGTTCGTTCTCGTGTTACGCAGCACGTTTGAGCTTCAGCAAGAACCAATGAGGTTCGTTCTCGTGTTACGCAGCACGTTTGAGCTTCAGCAAGAACCAATGAGGTTCGTTCTCGTGTTACGCAGCACGTTTGAGCTTCAGCAAGAACCAATGAGGTTCGTTCTCGTGTTACGCAGCACGTTTGAGCTTCAGCAAGAACCAATGAGGTTCGTTCTCGTGTTACGCAGCACGTTTGAGCTTCAGCAAGAACCAATGAGGTTCGTTCTCGTGTTACGCAGCACGTTTGAGCTTCAGCAAGAACCAATGAGGTTCGTTCTCGTGTTACGCAGCACGTTTGAGCTTCAGCAAGAACCAATGAGGTTCGTTCTCGTGTTACGCAGCACGTTTCAGCTTCAGGAAGGGTCTAAACCTAATCTAATCAAGACATTTTGTAACAGAGTAAAAAGTTACAGAGGCCCACTATGTAATGAATCTAATGAAGTCACATGAAAAGTGTTTGTTGTACTGTCATCTTACCTTATACTATACTTCAATAAATGATCTGCTCTAGAGTGGACAAATATGAGAGCTGATAATTTCAGAATCTCAGAAAAGGCTTCATGTACTTGTTGAACTTTTTGAAAACCTGCCGGTTTAATGTTGAGACTTGACACATTCAGTGGATAAACCGGTTTATCTTGCCTGAGGAGCGGGATCTGGATGAGGTGTTGAAATGTTGTAGAGATAAGAAGGTTTCAGTGTAATGTGTGAAAAATTCTGAGAACTTTTCTATGGTTTCAAATTTAATGTCATTTTTAATTGAAAAGGGTGCATCAAATAAATCTAACAATCTATTCAATTTAATAAATCTTAATTTTCAGAATTGACAACTGAAACATTCATAACCTCCAAAATGTTTTATTTTTCTAAGGAAATATGAAAGTAAATAACATACTGTTATCAGCCACACCTGCTGCCTTGGGGAACTGGGAAATGGTTTCACTCTCATCCACCTAAGGCAATCTTTACAGTCCCTCCCTCCCTATTTTTCTACATAAAAGGAGCAAGGGTCGTCTTCTCCTCACTCATCCGCTCGTTCCATCACCAGTCAGAGCAATCAACGACAGCAAGCCTCCTTCAAAATGATGTCTTCTTCTTCATCCACCCGCAGCTACATGTCCTCAGGAGGATATTCTCGCTTATCTGTCTCTAGTGGCGGAGCAGGTCGTGTCTCTTCAATGCGTGCCGGTAGTGTGTATGGAGGAGCGGGAGGATCTGGTGTCCGTATCTCCAGTGCCTCTGCTTCTCGTTCCTTCTCTGCTGGAGGTGCTGGTTTTGGAGGTGGTGCTGATTTCAACCTGGCTGATGCCATTGATGTGTCTGCAAATGAGAAAGCCACCATGCAAAACCTCAATGACCGTCTGGCCTCCTACCTGGAGAAGGTGCGCACCCTTGAGAAGGCCAATGCTGATCTTGAGCTGAAGATCCGCCAGTTCCTGGACAGCAAGGCCACTCCCTCATCTCGGGACTACAGTGCCTATTACGCTACTATCACTGACCTTCAGGCCAAGGTATGTGACAAAAATGCAGAACATAATTACTCAAGACAATCATTAACCAATCATCACCAATTACCAATATTCCACCATTCTTTGTCTGCAAAGAATATATTCAAAGCATGTGATTGCATTTCTTCAATACTTGTGTAAAAGTGATTAAAATTTGACTTTTTATATATTTTCGTTCTGTCCCCCCGAAGATCCAGGCTGCGACCCGTGTTAATGGAGGCATCTACCTCAGCATTGACAATGCCAAGCTGGCTGCAGAGGACTTCAGAGTCAAGTAAGTCCATTACTTAAAAGGACTTCCAACATCTAGAACAAACCCAAGACATTTATATTGATATAATTGTGCAGATATGAGAATGAGCTGAGCATGAGGCAGTCAGTAGAGGCAGATATTGCTGGGCTGAGAAGGGTGCTGGATGAGCTGACAATGGCCAGATCTGATCTGGAGATGCAGATTGAGGGCCTGAGAGAAGAGCTGATCTACCTTAAGAAGAACCACGAGGAGGTATGTTGGTGATTAGTTCACACACTCTTTAATAAATGAGTGACTTCTTTAAATGAAGCAAATGCTCAATGGTTTGATATCGCATCTTTAGGAACTCTTGGCCGCACGTGCCCAGATGACTGGACAGGTCAATGTAGAGGTTGACGCAGCACCACAGGAAGATCTGACAAAGATCATGGCTGAAATCCGTGAGCACTACGAGGCAGTTGCATCCAAGAACCGCAAAGAACTTGAGACTTGGTTCCAGTCCAAGGTAAAATCAGATTTAATCTGTTAATTTGCAAAGAGGGATTGTAATCAAAACCAACAAAATACATATCTGACTGCTTTCCTATATGGACTTCCTCTTATAGACCGAAGTTATCCAGAAAGAAGTTGTTGAAAGCACAGAAAGTCTCCAAACATCCAGATCAGAAATCACTGAGCTTAAACGCACACTCCAGAGTCTTCAAATAGAATTACAATCACAACTCAGCATGGTAAGCAAGCACCGACAAAAAGAGGAATCTTATATTATAGGAATCTTATAGGAATAAAGTATTTTGTTATCATCACAATGTATAAAGTAATGACTTTCTCTCGACAGAAATCATCATTGGAAGGCACTTTGGCAGAAACACAGGCCCGATATTCTGCCATGTTGTCCGGCTACCAGTTCCAGGTGACCAGCCAGGAAGAGCAACTGGTGCAACTTCGTGCCGACCTGGAACGTCAAAGACAAGAGTATCAGATGCTTCTGGACATCAAGGCCAGACTGGAGATGGAGATCGCAGAGTACAGGAGACTGCTGGACGGAGAGGCCGTCAGGTGAGACACAACTTCAACACAAAATAACTTTAAAAAAGCATTTAGACTGAACATTAATGTTGAACTTTAATTATTTATTTAATATTCTTTAATTTCTATGTCTGCAGTACCTCAAGCACAAGCACAAGCAAAACCTCAACTACACGCAAAGTGGTAACCATTGTGGAAGAGGTGGTGGACGGCAAAGTGGTCAGCACATCTTCCCAGGCTACCAGCCAGATCGTGTCTCAAAAGAGCTCTTGAGCAAAAGCTATCTACATCAGAGTGATACAAAGCAAATAAACTGGTCTAACTGTGCATAATTGTTTGTCTTTTTCTTCTGTCATTTGCACCTTGGATGAAATCAACAATTTCAATATGGAAACTTGTCAATTACAAACAATAATTTTCTAGCATAAAAAAACAACTAAAGACTGCTCAGGAATCACATAGCATTTTAAAATTGATCTACACCTTTCATAATCAGATCCCACAGTCAAACATAATAAGGCTAAAATCCTAAACTGAAAAAAAAAATCAACAATTATCAGCTATAGTAACTGCAAATATATAAAAACATTAGAATTAGACAAAATAAGGAGGCTGCTTACACACAGACTCAAATACACTGCATTTATTTCATAGCATTTTTCAAAATGAATAAATGTTTTAGTAGTTCTGCCACTGATTTATTGGGTTACTGTACATGAACGTGTTTTGTTGAGTTTTTTAAAGAAGCCACATCAATACACTACTCTACCCAGTTCAGACTTTGTATTGTTGTTAGTTGTGATAGTTGTTAATAGGCGAAAGGGACAGGGTAAATTAGCAAGCTAAAGATTTGCAAGATTGACTTTACCAATGAATACCTTACTGTTGACATTGCAATGCTGCAAATATCAATACTCCGGTGGATACTCCTATGCTTCTGTATAAAGTCAAATTTTTAATCGCATTCATTAAACAGTCAGTAAAATAAAATACAATAGAATAAAAATACAATTAAAAGTTTTTCCTTTTAGGAAATTTGAGTAAATTTGAGTAAATTTGTCTTTACTCAAAATTTTAATCCTTGAAATAAAAATTACAAAAGTTATTCAGTCAATAGCAGCCAGAGAATTTTTCTTTGTCTTGTGTATATTAAAATTAGATTAACATTAATGACACAGACAGGAGCTGTTTTATTAGGCTGCTGTCACTTAAAGATCGAGTATACCGCATATAATAAAATGTTCATGAATTTTTACCTTTATAAGCACAAAACCTGCTGGATTGAGTACAACTATGTGCAAAAACTTTATTCCCATGCTGATATTACAGGCACTGATTAAATATATATTCTGGATATTTGTGAAACTTATTTCCATGACTTATCCAAAACTTTCTCTTATTTTATTTTTCTAATACAGTTCCAGACCTGGAAATTGTTCTTTTAAAATTCCATGACTTTTCAATGTTTTTTTGATCTCACAAACCATTAAAATATATCAAGTAATGTATTTGATGAAAAAAGTCTTTCAGTGCCTAAGGCTGCATATAAGCAATGCTATTGAGTGTTAAAAAAAATTGTATGCGTCTTTGTTACCATGCTCTGGGCGTCTATCTGTTAAGAATCACACACAGGAAGCATCCAGGCAGGGGTCAAATTCCAATAAAGTGATCCAAAACACAAGACAAAAACAAGAAACGGGCAGATACAGACTATGAAAGTGTGGAGACATAAAACAAGGACTCCATGAAACCGACTGAACAGACAGGGTATAAATACACAGATTCTAACAGGGTGAGTGAAAACAGCTGCATGGGATAATCAATGATGACAAGAAACAGCTGAGTGCAATGAGCAGTGATAGGTACAGACAAGGATTGTGGGAAATGCAGTTCTAGAGTTAAAGGTGACAGTATGGGGAAGAGACCAGGTCTCCAGGAAGACCCCTCGGGCGGCCAGGGCGGGGAAGACCCCTCGGGCGGCCAGGGCGGGGAAGACCCCTCGGTCGGCCAGGGCGGGGAAGACCCCTCGGGCGGCCAGGGCGGGGTAGACCCCTCGGGCGGCCAGGGCGGGGTAGACCCCTCGGGCGGCCAGGGCGGGGAAGACCCCTCGGGCGGCCAGGGCGGGGAAGACCCCTCGGTCGGCCAGGGCGGGGAAGACCCCTCGGGCGGCCAGGGCGGGGTAGACCCCTCGGGCGGCCAGGGCGGGGTAGACCCCTCGGGCGGCCAGGGCGGGGTAGACCCCTCGGGCGGCCAGGGCGGGGTAGACCCCTCGGGCGGCCAGGGCGGGGAAGACCCCTCGGTCGGCCAGGGCGGGGAAGACCCCTCGGTCGGCCAGGGCGGGGAAGACCCCTCGGGCGGCCAGGGCGGGGAAGACCCCTCGGGCGGCCAGGGCGAGGTAGACCCCTCGGGCGGCCAGGGCGGAGTAGACCCCTCGGGCGGCCAGGGCGGGGTAGACCCCTCGGGCGGCCAAGGTGGGGAAGTCCCTTCGGGCGGCCAAGGCAGTGACTCTGGAACAGACACTGGCACTGGAACAGACACAGACACTGGCTTCGGCTCTGGAACAGACACTGGCACTGGCTCCGGCTCTGAAACAGACACTGGCACTGGCTCTGGCTCAGGAACAGCAGACACTGGCTCAGAAACAGCAGACAGCGGCTCAGGAACAGCCACTAGAAAAGTAATGGCCACAAGGACAGACACAAACACAGAAACAGACGCTGGCTCCGGTTCAGGAACAGGCACTGGCTCCGCCTCTGGAATAGTCTCCGGAACAGGCACTGGTTCCGGCTCTGGAACCAGGGACACAAAAGCTCTGAAGGGTCTTTCCAGGATCCCTGCCAGACGCTCCAGATAGTTGCTGAGTATTCCCCCGGCTGCGAGAATGGGTATCTCCTAAACGGTCTCTGGCTCTGGAACAGACACCGGCTCAGGAACAGCAGACACCAGCTCAGGAACAGCGGACACTGGCTCCGGCTCTGGAACAGCAAGCACAGGCATGTCCAGGATCCGAATCAGATGCTCCAAATAGTCCATCCATGCCTTCACGGCCATGCGAATGGGCATCTCCTGATCCGTTTCTGACTGGTTAGACATGGCGTGAACAGTCTCTGGCTGAGCAGACGTGACGTGAACAGTCTCTGACTGGGCAGACGTGACCTGAACAGCCTCTTGCTGGGGAGAAGGAATGTGAACCATCTCTCGACCACTTCCTCCACTTCGACCTCCACGGGTCACACGAAACTTGACCAATCGGGTCCCCTTAGAAAACTCCCTTCTCTCCCACTCGGTGACTGGGGAACGTTACAAAACATACTGCTGGATTCAGTGTGATGGAGTCCATCTGTCATGAATCACACACAGAAAGCAGAGAATCCAAATGCAGTAGTTTTAATTAAAGGGCAATCCAAACTCGTAGTCATCCAAATTCCAATAAGGCAATCCAAAACACAAGACAAAAACAAGAACCGAGCAGATACAGACTATGGAAGTGTGGAGACAAAACAAGGACTCCATGAAACTGACTGAACAGACAGGGTATAAATACACCGATTTTAACAGGGCGAGTGAAAACAGCTGCGTGCGATAATCAATGATGACAGGAAACAGCTGAGTGCAACAAGCAGTGATAGGTACAGACAAGGATTGTGGGGAATGCAGTTCTAGAGTGAAAGGTGACAGTATGGGGTAGAGACTTCTAGTGGACACCCGGGGAAACACAAACCAGACACCGTGAAACTACTCTAAATAATGCTTCTGCTTTAGATCCCCAGAGGCATGCAGAGTTCAGTTTTCACAGTTGTTCTGCTATTGATTATTGTCCATCGCCTATTTTAAAACTCTGATCCTCACCAAATTAAATCAGGTAATCAAAAGAAGACCCTGACCAAAGTTAGGATGGATTCAAATTAAGTGTTTTAAAACAGCTTGCTAATAAAAGCAACAAAAGTATGTCAGAAATCAGGGCCGTCTTAAGCATGGTCCATTCTCCTCAGTCCATTGCAGTGCCCCCTTAAGCACGGGGCCATAAGAACGCCTTAAGAACCTGAAGAATGGCCATGTCAGCAATTCTACTGAATTGACATAAGCTGGTAAAGGTTGCAGGGTCAAACCCCAAAGGGTTTGTGGCCTTGAGCAAAGGGGCAACCCCTAGGTAAACACCTGATTCAACAATGTGCCTCCAGAAATGAGGTTGGGAAACACTGATAAAACTGCAGTGCAATAAATTCCCTTTTGTTGCATGACTACATACTGAATGCCATGAGGGACCTTAGATAGTTTCTATTGCCTCCTGTTGGTCAAAGGGTGTAAAGCATGGTTCAATTTACCATTTGAAATGAAAACATTCCAACCCTTCACAAATCTGGTTAATATCAAGTCACCCAAAAAAAGGGGCTTTTAAAGGTTTTTAAACTAGGTAATGTTGATGCAAATTTAAGGGAGTTAAGCTAATTTGTTGTTTAAATGTATATCTAAATGTATATTTAAAAGTAGTGTATATCTGTAAAAAAATATATATATTTAAAAAACAATCATTTAAAACATATGCAAACTAGAAAATAGAATTTGTTAATCTTGATAACTGATCATTTATATTATTCATATATTTACATACATTTTGATGAATCTGCCTTTTGCCGAATTACATATAATTTCACCTTTGAAGTCTACACATGTGTCAAATGACACCAAACAATATGAGCAGGGGAAATAAAATAAAACAAATAAAACTTTTACCCCACAACAACATTTTCAAATTGGCCTATTATAAACCACTGGAATAAATGATAAGACACCCATGTAGAGCCAAGAATAATCTAACAATTTAAGAAATAAAATGCCTGTGTCCCACACAACAAAAGATATCTTCGAGTATATATTTGAATTAATTTGTTTTTTAACAATAAGCCAACTACATATAGTGTGGGGTTCAATGATCATTTGGCATTGTTTCTTGACAATATCTAAATATATTCTTCCATTTACCTTATCGGACTGATAGGGCCAATATACTGTGCAAACATAAAACATTTCATTAAAGTAGAAAGAAATTAATTTAACAAAACACAAAACTTTAAGGAATCTTTGAGGGATTTAGTTAAAACATTAACATACCATGCAAACCTGTCTTCGGTCACGCCTCGAGGAATAGGCAAATACTTTCACGCTCCCCACCTTAGGCAGTCCATCCATCTAGTCCCTCCCCCATTCGTCCACATAAAAGGAGCAAGGGTCGTCTTCTCCTCACTCATCCACTCGCTGATTCTCCAGCCTCGCTCATTCTCCAGAGAAGAGAACAACAGCAAGCCTGCGTCAAAATGATGTCTTCTTCATCCACCCGCAGCTACATGTCCTCAGGAGGATCTTCTCACTTTGGTGGCGGAGCTGGTCGTGTCTCATCAATGCGTGCCGGTAGTGTGTATGGAGGAGCAGGAGGATCTGGTGTCCGTATCTCCAGTGCCTCTGCTTCTCGTTCCTTCTCTGCTGGAGGTGCTGGCTTTGGAGGTGGTGCTGGTTTCGGAGGTGGTGCTGGTTTCAACCTGGCTGATGCCATTGATGTGTCTGCAAATGAGAAAGCCACCATGCAAAACCTCAATGACCGTCTGGCCTCCTACCTGGAGAAGGTGCGCACCCTTGAGAAGGCCAATGCTGATCTTGAGCTGAAGATCCGCCAGTTCCTGGAGAGCAAGACGTCCCCCTCTGCACGGGACTACAGTGCCTATTACGCTACTATCACTGACCTTCAGGCCAAGGTACGTGACAGAACTAGAGAACATCTAATTCAAGTCAATCATTAACCTACCTTTAGATTAAAAATTATCTAATTTCAATCTCCCATGTTTCCTCATTTGCAAAGGATATATTAAAAATGCATGGGAAAAAATACCATATTTCTGAGGTTTCACTTCTCATAAATTTGACTTTTTATTTATTCATTTTTTCCACTTGAAGATTCAGCATGCTACTGGTCTAAACGGAGGCATCTACTTGAGCATTGACAATGCCAAGCTGGCTGCAGATGACTTCAGAGTCAAGTAAGTGAATAAACTAACAGCACTTCCAACATCTATAAAAGGTCAAATAATTTATATCAGTTACTGTTTTGTGCAGATATGAGAATGAGCTGAGCATGAGGCAGTCAGTAGAGGCAGATATTGCTGGGCTGAGAAGGGTGCTGGATGAGCTGACAATGGCCAGATCTGATCTGGAGATGCAGATTGAGGGCCTGAGAGAAGAGCTGATCTTCCTCAAGAAGAACCACGAGGAGGTATGTTGGTACACACTCTTTGAAAAAAAAAAATTAATCCTGTAAATGAAACAAATGCTCAGTGGTTTCTTACAAAATCTTTAGGAACTCTTGGCCGCACGTGCCCAGATGAGTGGACAGGTCAATGTAGAGGTTGATGCAGCACCACAGGAAGACCTGACAAAGATCATGGCTGAAATCCGTGAGCACTACGAGGCAGTTGCTAATAAGAATCGCAAGGACCTTGAGGCTTGGTTCCAGTCCAAGGTAAAAATCTGATGTTTTTAAAGAAAGGGCAGCATTATAATCAAAAACAACAGACTTACCTGACTACTTTGCTATGGATTGTCTTTCATAGAGTGAAGCCCTTAACAAGGAAGTTGCTATGAGCACAGAAACCCTTACAACATCCCGATCTGAAATCACAGAGGTTAAACGCACACTCCAGAGTCTTGAAATCGAATTGCAATCTCAACTTAGTATGGTAAGCAAGGAGAAATAAATCCCTTAATGTTCCCAAAATCCCACATTGTGCGGAACACAGAATTATAATTTCCCCCCAACAGAAATCATCATTGGAAGGCACTTTGGCAGAAACACAGGCCCGCTACGGCTCCATGTTATCCGGCTACCAGTTCCAAGTGAGCAGCATGGAAGAGCAACTGGTGCAACTTCGTGCCGATCTGGAGCGCCAAGGTCAAGAGTATAGGATGCTTCTGGACATCAAGACCAGACTGGAGATGGAGATCGCAGAGTACAGGAGACTGCTGGACGGAGAGGCTACTAGGTGAGACATCTACAACACAAAATCTCTAAAGAACAGTGTTTAGATTAAACAGTAGTGTCAACATTTTTCAGTGAGCAGTGGTGACTTTTTGCAACAAACTTAAAATTTGTTGCAAAAAAAAAATTAAAATGAGATGGAAATATCTGCCTAGCATTTCAGTAATTTCATTGTATGTGTTTCTGCCTCTGCAGCGTCTCAACCTCAAGCAAAAGCTCAAGCACAACTACACGCAAAGTGGTAACCATTGTGGAAGAGGTGGTGGACGGCAAAGTGGTCAGCTCATCTTCCCAGGCTACCAGCCAGACCGTGGCACAAAAAAGCTCTTGAGCAGCAACAACCTCAGAGTAATTTTGAAAAATACCAATAAACTGGTCTAACTGAGAATTTCTGTGTTTGTCTTATTTTCTTTAGTTTTGTTTAGATACCATATTGAGTCAATGTGAAAATGTTGGCAATAACTAAAAAAAAAAAAAAACAGATAGGCTAGTGTTAGCCTAGGTGTGGTATAAAACATTAGAATCAGAAAAACGAAATACCAACTAACTCAAAGACCTGATTACACAGCTGTTCTCAATTACCAGTACAAAAATGTAAGTAACAATAAGACAAGATAACAATAAGTTCACTTTGCTGCAAAGGACAAGGACATTATTTTTAATAAATATATCCATGTAAAAAATAAACAAAATGTTTCACATTTACGCCCTGTCATCAAAATAACTAAATAAATCTCTCTCTGGCACACCCTTAACAATTTGAACGCATACACCACTGAGTATGTAAATAAGTCTAAAACATGACAAATGAGAGTAAAACTAGCAGTGACAAAAAAGTCCACATGTCTGAACATGTACAAAGCTCTCATCTGAGACAAGTTTAGAGGAGGAATGCAAGCGTCTGTCTTACTTATTTGGGGGATTATCATCAACCAGTTTTGACCAGTCTTGTGCTTAAGGTCATTCTCACTTTATTATGCTATGGGGCAAAGGGTGAGGCTACAACACAAAGTTGACAGATTGTTCCAAATAGGCTATGTTATCTCGTTTATGGCACTGAGAGAACTAGGACCACCTCTCTAAAAACCTGTAGTATTGTGAATGTAAAGCAGACACATTTCTACACATCCTTGTAAAATTGCAAATCCAATTGTAAGGTAAATGTTGTGGGAATAACTTCAACACGCCTACATATTGACCATGTTGTAGCTATCAATGTGGACATTGTTTTATAGCAGTCGTCAAACTCAGGCAAATGTAGAATATCTTTACACACTTTATCTGAAACCACTGTCTTTATCTTGATTTTTTTTATCTGTCATCATAGAACTGTTGTTATCTAAATTCGGGAAACATTTCTAGTAGGACTACTCTGGGAATACGGGTTTTAAATGATAGATTATAACGTAATATTATGATATTCAACATCTGACCATAAATGTAATATATTTTTTGGTGGTAAGTGAAGTAAAGTGTCTCACCTCTTATTCTCTGACTCTCCTCCTCAGAAAACCGCGCCATTCTTGTCACGCGCGCGCGCCCTTGTGGTTGAGCACGCATTCGACGCTGACAAACAAACAACCAGTGTTTGTACATCAAGTTTACATTTCCAAGAAACTTAACTAATTATTGTCTTGAAAAGGATATCTATGGGATTCAAATAACCAAATTTTTTAAGGTGACTCGTTTGCATCAGAGTACTTTACACCGTTGTGGCTTGTTGCTTTAAGATAAATGAATGACAAAACTGATTAACAATCATTAATTTGAATAGCCTACATTTTCAATGATTATGACTAGTAGGCCTACCATTGGTTAAAACTTTGAAATAGCCAACATATTTTTTTTATTTTAATTTATTTATTTATTTTTTTACAATAGGTTTGATAATGAGCATTTTTGTGTATACAACGGAGAATTAATTTGTTTGCTCAGAATTCAGTCAACGCTATATAGTGCACTATACTGGGAACAGGGAACTTTTTACAAATTATTATCATTATTATTTTATTTTATTGTTGCTAAATAGTCTACTGCATATGGAAAAGAGGGAGAGATAAAATTCCTTCAGCTCATGCTGAACTGGGTAACTGGGTAACACATTGGTCAGAGAAACAGTGAAATTTAGAGGGGCATTCCAAGTTTTATAGAGAACTATTCTCAGTTTTTCTAGAGAAAGGAATCACAATAGATCTTTTAACCAAGATTAGTTGAGGGTGGAGTTGGGCACTTCCAATGTAGCAAAATACATCTAGCAACCAGGAAGGCAAAAGGACCCTCTGCTTGTTCTTTTGTGAAAAGAGAAGAGAAAACAGACACAAAAAAGATGGCAACAATAGGACATAGAGGGAGAGAAATATGCAAAGCCCCTGAAAGAAAGTCAAAAAAGGAAGCCCAGTTTGAGGCCAGGGCAAGTGAATAATGTCATGATCAGCAGGGGAACAGGAGCACCTGATACGAGAATCATCTGTTTCTGGGAACAATTTGTGGTGTCTAGCTTTGGTAGAGTGAGCTCAATGCAAAAATTATATTTGGATATGATACGAGGTCGTTGAAAGTAGCAAAAGAATTATCAATGAAAAACAATGCCTTTATCCCACCATCTATTAAAGTGTGATCGATAACAGATGGCAAAAACAAATGATTGTAGCAAATAGGGCTGAAAACAGAGTGATTTCAAATGAAAATGTTGTCGAAATTGTTTCCAATTTTTTAAAGTTGATAACACAGTGGGATTTATAACTAGAAGGTCGGAGAGATAGAGGAGCAAAGACTAGTGCTGGAAGAGAAGAAGAGGTACAAGCTTCTACACCAGTTAACCACTGGAGCATTATACCATAATACAATCTTGGAAATGTTAGCAGCCCAGTACAAAAAAAAAAAAAAAAAAAAGATTGATATGTACAAAGCTTATATCAAATACTCAATATAATAGAACTAAAGGCAAACAATAAATAAATAATAAAATATATAACATAAAATAACACTTTTTATGCAGAGCAGACCCTTGAGCTCAGCCGCCTAAGGGAGGAATTTGATGTTAAGCCAAACATGGTGGGAAACATCCCGCTACATGCTCAAACATGAGAAGGTTCAAACCGTCCACTTTACCTCTTAGTGCCCCTATATGGTAAAACTGTTACATAATTTGCTGCAAGCAAATCTTCATTTGTCAATTAGATCAGCATAGCTCTGAAGTCCCACTTGCGTCTTCCAACATGCCTACATGACTATGATGCAGCTGGTCTTCAAATTCTGCAGTGAGTTTCTGTGACTCAGATTTTAGAGTAACAAGCAGTTTTAAATGAGAGTATCATTTTATTGAGTTTACTTAAAGGGATACTCCACCCAAAAATCTGTCATCATTTACTCACCCTTAAGCTGTTGCAAACCTGTATGATTTTCTTTCTTCTGCTGAACACAAAGCAAGATATTTTGAAGAACGATTGGAACTTTGGCACCATTGACTTCCATAGTATTTTTTTTCGATATTTCGATATTTAGTATTTTTTTCGATATTTTGAAGAATGCTGGTAAGCAAAGAGTTGATGGACCCGAGTTTCATAGTATTTTTTCTCTACTATGGAAGTCAATGGTGCCAAACAACTTTTTGGTTCCAATCGCTCTTCAAAATATTTTCCTTTGTGTTCAGCAGAAGAAAGAAACTCATCCAGGTTTGCAACAACTTAAGGGTGAGTAAATGATGACAGATCTTTCAATTTTGGATTGAGTATCCCTTTAACAGCCTTTAAAAGGATGCTTGGGATTCGTTCATCATTTACTCATCCAAATTGTTCCAAACCTGTATGAGATATTTAAGTAAAGAAGATATTTTGAAGAATGCTGGTACGCAAAGAGTTGATGGACCTGAGTTTCATAGTATTTTCTTCCATATATGGAAATCAATAGGGCCATCAACTGTTTGGTTATAGACATTCTTCAATTATCTTCTTTTGTGTTCAACAGAAGAAAGAAACTCATCCAGGTTTGGAACAAATTGAGGTTGAGTAAATGATGACAGCATTTTCATTTTTGGATGAACTACCCCTTTAAAGGTGGTCTAGAATATTCCAGGGTTTCACTGTAGAATCAGCAGTGGAAAATGTCCACAAATGTCTGAACATGTACAGAGCTCTCATGTGAGAAAGTTAAGAGGGGGAATGCAAGCGTCTATCTAACTTACTTGAGGGGATTATCAATCAGTCAATTTTGTTTTAGCATCACTTTTCAACTTTATGATGATTGAAGCTGACAGAATGCCTGTGCCAGCAAGTTTTTGATGGATTTAAGGTCACCAAGTCTTTCCCTGCTAGCTTCACCAGCACATAAAAGGACCCAGAGTTTCTCCACTGTACTCACTCTCCAGGCAGAGCAGAGTAAGACCTCAAACCACCATCCACATGGCTACCACCTTCTCCAGCGGCAGCTTTGTCTCCAGCAGGTCCTCAATGGGCTCCTCACGATTCTCCAGTTCAGGTGGAGGTGGCCGCATCAGTGCCATGAGGGCTGGCAGCGTGTACGGGGGTGCAGGGGGTTCAGGGGTCCGGATCTCCAGTGTCTCTCGTTCCATGTCCGCAGCAGGGTCAGGAAGTGGATTTGGAGGCGGGTTTGGTGCTGGTGGAGGATTCGGTGCTGGTGGAGGGTTCGGTGGGGGATTTGGTGCTGGAGGAGGGGGAGGATTCAGTGTCTCGGGAGGAGCAGATGACAGCATCATTGGCAATGAGAAGTTCACGCTGCAGAATCTTAACGATCGTCTGGCTACTTACCTTGAGAAGGTCCGCTCACTTGAAAAGGCCAATGCTGAATTTGAGTTGAAGATACGCCAATTCCTTGATAGCAGAGTCTCTCCTTCTGGCAGCGCTCGTATCTACTCAGACTTCGAGGCTACTACCAGTGACCTCCAGGCTAAAGTAAGTCTAGCTAGGTAGATTCTTTGTGGTTACTGCTAAGAAAACGGCATAATTCTGTATTCCTGATACAACATGCAAATAAAACAAAATCAAATAATGTTTTACTTTTCCTGGGTTTTGTTCTCAGATCTTGGCTGCCATGCAGGTGAAGAACACAGTCCACCTCAGCATTGACAATGCTAGCTTGGCTGCAGATGATTTCAGAATGAAGTAATTCTATTTATTTTTAATTAAATATAGACTGTATGCTGTGTAAATGCACATACTGTACGTTCTAGAAAAACGATAACATATAATTGCAGTGCAAGGCAAGTCATCTGCTTTTGGGTCATTTCATTTGCATGTTCTTCTGTGACAAAAGCTAAACATTTTAAAATAGTTTAATAATCTATTTGCATATTAAAATACCATGGAAAATGAAATAGTAAACTATTATAGCAGTAGACTATTCATTTAACGTAAATAATGTTTCGTTTTATTTGACAGATATGAGAATGAGATGGCAATGCGTCAGTCTGTGGAGGCCGACATCGCGGGGTTAAAGAGTGTTCTTAGCGAGCTCAACCTCAACAATAAAGACCTCAATCTGCAGATCGAAGGGCTCAAAGAGGAGCTGGTCTACATGAAGAAGAGTCACGAGGAGGTAGTAAATCATTTCAAAACTTTCAGGCTGTTCATAATGGAGCAGAGCAAAACGGAAGATTACTGTCAAAAAGTGTTCCAGTTAAACATTTTAGACAGGAGGTCAGGTCACACAGGTGCTTTATAGCCTTGAGCTCAAGATGTCACTGTTTTGTAACATATTTCCATACCATGATTTTTGAAGACAAGAATAAACAGGTGATGATGGGCAGATATTTTGAGATAGACATCTGAAAATTATATATAATGTGTCTTCAGGACCTCTCGGCCTCACGTGAACAGATGAGTGGACAGATCAATGTGGAAGTCGAAGCAGCACCACAGGAAGACCTCACCAAAATTCTTGCGGAGTTGCGTGAGCACTACGAAACCGTCGTAGCCAAGAGCCAGAGAGACCTTGAAGGCTGGTTCCAGCAGAAGGTTGGTTTAGTCCAGAACTCTGTACATGAGAAACACAACACCCATAAAGTCATATGCATTCCATGGGCCCTGCTAAAAAAATGTCAGAAATACCATAATTAAGTTGGTCCAAATAACAGTTAATGAAAGGAAAGCAAAACAAATTTTGAAAACTGATCAGATCTTGCAAAAAAAAAAAAGACTTTTATTTTGGTGAGTAGTAGTATGTACGTGCCATAAACATTAGCAAAGCTACCTCTATGTTGGGTTTATGCATGCATGAAATAAAAATACTAATTTAAATACTTATTTTGCAGTCTGAGGCCGTGAAACAAGAGGTTGTAACAAGCACAGAGACCTTGCAGACGTCAAAAACCGAGGTCAGCACAGTGAAGAGCACAGTACAGTCACTGGAGATTGAGCTGCAGTCTCTCCTTTCCATGGTGAGTGTGTGTTCAAGAAATGGACAGTGGGCACAAAAACTCTTCAGACACATAAGTCACACTAACTCTTACATGCCATTTTTCTTACTGTGCTGAAGCACATGCCTTTAAACATAATACTTGTTTCTCTGAGAAACAATGTTACAGCCAGTTGTTCTATTGTAAAATGTGCGTTCCGTGTCAGAATATCTGTCTTTGTTTTGATCTGTGTGATCCCACCAACTGCCAATTGAATTTACCCAATGGCATTTCAACACCCTGGGTTGGTGGAAAACACTGCGATGGAAGCCAGCAAATGATCGCAAATTCTACCGACGAACAAAAACATTCCAAACATACATTAGCTGATCAACTTGTACTCTAAGGCTTGTTGCTTTCCATTATCAATTCCAATCAATCTGGGTGTGAGCATGAAGTCTGAGGAGGAGGCGGGCAAAAATTCCCAGTAGCACTTCATTGCAGTACACATGATCCAGGGGGGCGGAGTTGGATCCAGATCTAAGTGGGGTTCTGGATCCAACTCCTCCCCCTGGATTTCATGTTCTCAAAACTCTCTCCAATATTTTGGGCTGCAGTATCCATTTCAACCGCTAGCTGTCAATGTTACTTAGTACAACGTTAACAATTTATGAATGTCAGTGCAATGGGCTATATGCACGCATAAGTTCCGCATTTGACGCAAGGATGCTCGTCCATTTCCGGTTGTGTAGATTAAAGCGGAGGAGAACCGGAGAAAACGGGATTATGGCAGAGTCTTCAATATTTACTGTCCTCCCGTCTTTGAAACGAAACGTACATACGTTTAGATGTAATTTTATATATAGTTATGTTTATTTAATATAATTTTAAAAAGAAGCATAAACACAACGAGGGGTGTCTGTTTTATCTGTTTTTGTGACTAACGTTTCATTAGTATAACCATGGAGTATAAAATTCAATATAAATTCTCGGTATTGCATTGGACTCTACGATCGGCGGAAGTTATCGAGCATCCCTAATGCTTCACCGGAAATACCGCCGTGCATAGAGCCCATAGATATCAAAATCTCAAACCAAGTGCCATTTACTTACTTCCCCCAAAAATTATGTCATTAACTACTCACCCTCATGTCATTCCATACCCGTAATACTTTCCTATATCTTCAGAACACAAATGAAGACCTTTTTTGATGTAATCTGAAAGCTTTCTGTCTCTCCATAGACAGCTACACAGCATCACTAAGTTCATAAAGAGATCATCCAAAACTACGTAAAACTAATCCAAATGAATTGAGTGGCTTCGTCCAAATTTTCTGAAGAAACTATCACTTAATATGATGAACAGATTTAATTTAGGCTTTTATTCACATTTAAACATTGATCAGCAAACATAAACAAGTTAAACCAAACCTGTTTGATACGCGAAAACAAACCTCTTCCTGAAGCTCAAACGTGCTGCGTAACACGAGAATGAACCTCATTGGTTCTTGCTGAAGTTCAAACGTGCTGCGTAACACGAGAATGAACCTCATTGGTTTCCGCTTTTGTCAATCGATCATGCTTGAGCTTCTGTTTACCACAACTAATGTGTGAGTTGATTAATGTCTATATGTGAATAAAAGCCTAAACTAAATCTGTTCATCTTGAAAAGCGATCATGTCTCTTCAGAGAATTAAACCGCTCATTTCATATGGATTTGTTTTATAATCTCTTTAATAACTTTTTGAAGCTTCAGTGTCACAGTCTGTCTGTGAAATCACACAGAAATCACTCGAAGATGAACAAAAGTCTTACGGGATTGTAACGATTTTTTTTTATTTTTTGGTGAACTACCCCTTTAAGCATTAAGCAAATTATTTATATATATTATATAATTTATGTATAATGTTGATAAAACAATTTGAAGTCAGACAGAAGTATTTGTGTACTTTCTGCTTATCAAAGTTTAAAGAAATTTACAATTTTGGTCATTGCTAACAGACTTTTTTTCTCATTATCCCTGCTTCCCAGAAATCATCTATGGAAAGCACCCTGAGTGAGACTGAGAATCGCTATTCCCTGCAGCTGTACGGATACCAGGCACAGGTGAGAGCTCGGCTAAGAATCTCATAAATCTTACTCTTACTGTAGCCGGCTCATTACAGTTTTTCTCCCTCGCTTTGGTGCATTTCTCAGATCAGAAGTGAAATTGTCAAAACTACTTGTTCAACCTCCACATCATCTAGTCACTTGTGCACAAGCAGTTTCTCATTCTTTTGAACAAGTTGTGATTGCTTCACATTCATGCAATTGATTATGTGCAATTGTCTCCGGTTTCCTATCAGTTGAAAATGCCATGTTGCTTAACTGTATTAAATAGTTATCTGTGCAGTAGTCTTACCGCTCAAAACATCTAGCCATCAGTTCATTGTATAAAGTCATTAAATGCAAAATGGTTAATCTAGTTGTCATAAACTGTCAAGCATATTTTCTACACATTTCTATTGACTTTGTAAATGTGCCAAGAAGTAATGAATTGTGCGAGTGAATCTTGACTTTCACTAATGAAGAGAATGTAGATCAGACCAGTTCTCTGAAATAGCTCAAAGTTGCATCTCAAGAACATTCAATTGGCAAGCATACAGTATAAAGTGCTGCATGCAAAGGCAAATTCCTTCCTTGCCTTTCTAATGTTTTATTTTCACCTTTGTGGCCCTACACTCTAAAAACAAATGGTGCTAAATAGCACTAAAAGTGGCTCATTGGCTTGTAATCATAGGGGAACCACTTTAAGTGCCACTTATCTTTGTCATATGGTGCTATGTAGAACCATAAGAGGTGCCATAGAGCACGTTAACCACCTCAGAGAACCACTAAAGAACCAAACTGGGCTTAACAGGTTCTTTAAATGATAGTATATAGCACCATGACCAACGCAAAGAACCGCTGAAGAACCTTTTTTTTTTAGAGTGTATTTTTTTTTTCTTTTCTATATCACAATAATATTGTACGGTTGTTTTTTGCCAGTCTCTTTCAATCACGTAGAGTAGTGTGTAAATTTGTACTTTTTAAATGGAAGTATGGCATACAGAACAAGTGCATTTCATTACAGTAATACTCACTGACTGAATATTTTGATCTTGTTTGTGAACAATGATACGAGGACATCTTGGCACTGATACGTTCATTAACATAAATACTTACTTTTGAGAGATTAACTAAATATTTTGAGTAAGTTACAGGCTTTTGCAGGTAATCCAATGTGTGGTGCTGTTTGTATGAATTTAATTTGAGAATGCACGTACCTCTTCGCAAATATTAATGATGATTTGAGAAGTGCACCAAAGCGACTGAGTAAAACTGTAATTAGGCTTTAACCTTGACCTGTATTGGGGTTAAAAGCTCTGTCTTCTCCCCTTGTAGGTGGGTGGAATGGAGGGCCAACTGGTGCAGCTCCGGGCTGATCTGGAGCGCCAAAGTCAGGAGTATCAGATGCTCCTGGACATCAAGACCAGACTGGAGATGGAGATCGCAGAGTACAGGAGACTGCTGGATGCCGAGGCTAGTGGAAGGTAAATCACAGACCATGTTTATATAGACATCAACAAGCTCGGCTCCAAATTGGTATATTCTTGCATACATGCAGACTGAAAAGTACTCATTCTTTTCCTGATATAGATGCTATAGGTAGATAGATAGATAACTGGTTGCGTATTTTTGTCTCCCGACAGCCTCGCAATCTCAGCCAGCTCTGGCTCCAGCTCCTCCTCCAGCTCCATCACTTCCACCAGAACAGCAGTGATCACTGTTGTGGAAGAGGTGGTCGACGGCGGGACGGTGATTTCTTCCTCTTCAACAAAGCTTATTAAGTAAAGCACACCAGACTCATGTCAGTTGGAGAATGCACCTAGCATGCTGACAAAAATGTGGTGGTAGTTTGTGAGCATTTTCAACAATAAAAACATCCCATAGACAAAATGCGTGTGGTTCTGTCATCTATTGTATATGGGCGCAATTTTGAAATGTTTCAACTTAAAGGGGCTATGTGTAGGTTTTCACTTCTTTTTTAAATCTTTTAAATCTTTAAAGAGCCCCTATCATGGATTTTTGAAAATGACTGTTCATATGGTGTGGAATATAGCTCTAAGGGAATGAAAACATCCTGCAAAGATTTATATCTGAAAGTGCACCGTATATAAAGTTATTGTCTTTCAAAAGTGAGAGTCGACTCCGAGTCTATGAAATGAATTGTTTTTGAAACGAGTCATTAGCTGGTTCGTAGTGACGTAGAGAGGTCATTGGCCGCGCGCAGTAACGGAAGTGTAAACTTGAAGTCTACACATTCAAATACTTCATCATAGCATTATGTCGAGAAGACGCTGTGTTCTACAATGCAAAGATAGTTCAGCCACTTTGTTTCCATTGCCCAGGGACGAGCATGTGAAGAATCGGTGGTTAGAGTTCATATTTGCAACGATACCACAACAGTATAGCCTGATTGTGTTCTCATCATTTTAATTACGAATCGTTCAAAAACATAAATGAATTCAAATGTGGATTCGCAAGCGGTTGTTCCTGAAGGAGGGCTCAGTAACTTACTTACCCAGTGTATATGGATCAGCTTCCTACTTCGAATCACAACCTATAAGTATTATTAATAATTGTTGCTTTTATGGGTTTTGAACGGTTTTGTAGCGTCGGGGCGCGAGGAGGGAAGGCGCAATAAGTATGTGTGTGTGTGTGTGTAAGTTCTGCTCAGCGCAGCTTCTAGGTCTCCAATGTCAACTTTTTTTAAATATGTGAAATGTTTGTCGCTGTTATTGGAGTTGTCATAAAGAATAGAGCGTATTGCAGTATTACAGTGCTTTATCAATATGTTTATGCATTATGCTAACAAACAATAACTGTCTGGGTCATCTGACCAATCACCGCCGATTAGCGTCACGCAAAGGAGTGGTGAGTCGTACGAATCATTTGGGAGTCGGTGAGCAAATCAGTTCAAAATAAATGCATATTATAAGACAAATAAAGTGTTTTTTATCATTGCATGCATGTTAAACTGTTTTTGGGAACTCCTAAAACAAAAATAGGAACATTTCAAATGCTATGATAGGGGCTCTTTAAGATAGAGGGCCCTATCACCCAGCAAAATTGACTTTGTACACCGACGCATGTATAATTCGTATTTTGCACCCGTGCAAAGCGGGCTTTTCGCTTATCGGTAAACTAGGGAATGAACTTGTGCTCCCTGGGCGGTTCAGCGCAAAAAAGGAGGCGTGTTTCGGCGCAAACAATCCCTGGTGCTATTTTGCAGTTCCAGAAAACAATTGCGCCAATGACCAGAAAAAACCTAGTCAGTGGCGTGACATTCAGATGCTATTTTAAGCGCTAGCACCAACCCCTTTTAGATTTGCGTCGGGTGCAAGAGTCATTTATCCCGCCGGTTAAATAGCAACAGCACCCAAGACCTGCCCACAAAGTTGCTTGCGCTTTGCACTTTACACTCAAGGGCCCAAAGTCTTCATTTATACATTTATGAGCCAGCCGTAATGTAATGGAAAGAATGACGCTTTGACTGTCCACCACGGTTGCCTCTATCAGCCTGTACGCTCAATTGTGTGTAGACGATTATCGATTAATTGTCGATAATACATTAATCGATCAAACTCATCGAGCATCGATTAACCAGGTCTATGCATGTGCCTGCTGCTCAACCGCGAAACATGTAAGCGACCGCGCTGGAGTTATGTTTTGGGACTTCATCATGACTACGTTTGCGTGTGTATTCGCAGCCTTTTGTTTTATGCAAATGTAAGTTGTAATAGTTTATTATGTGTACGCCTTTCTATATCTGATTTATCTCATATTTGATTAATTTTGTTTCGCGAGCGTGCGCACCGAGAAGCAGCATGAGACTGGGTGCAGTTTCTCTAGCGGCCACTGGTGTCAGAACTTCCACAATGCACCTTTAAAGGAGTAGTTCACTTTTAAAAAAAACTTTTGCTGATAATTGACTCACCCCCTGTGTCATCCAAGATGTCCACGTCTTTCTTTCTTCAGTCGAAAAGAAATTGAGGTTTTTGATGAAAACATTCCAGGATTTTTCTCCATATAATGCACTTTAATGGTAACCAAACGGTTCAAGGTCCAAAAGAGAGTTCGAATCTTTTTCGTGTCATTTGGTTCATTCAACGAACGAAATGAACGAATTGACTCGTAAAAAGAATAGGAGAGTCATGAACGCGCATCACAGAACAGAGCAAGGTGACCATTTGTGCTTATAAAACTTAAACTTTTTTTTTTTTAAATGAGCGATCGTTTCGCTTGATAAGACCCTAATCGTCTTCAGTTTGCACTGAAACTGTCTTTCGGACCTTGAACTGTTTGGTTCCCATTGAAGTCCATTATATGGAGAAAATCCTGGAATGTTTTCATCAAAAACCTTAATTTCTTTTCGACTGAAGAAAGACAGACATGGACATCTTGGATGACATGGGGGTTAGTAAATTATCAGCAAAAGTTTTTTTAAAAAGTGAACTACTCCTTTAAGTAAAAGTAAGGTAAAGTGAGCAAAACAAATGCAAAGTGGGTATTACAAATGCACGTCATTAAACATTTCCAATACCAATTCAATCACATCCTCAAATAAATCCAGGTGAGCATTATTTCTCATTCCATTATCCAAAATCTTAAATACAGTGTTTTTAACTATAGGTAAGCAAAACCTCAGAAATGCAACTAAAACAGTTTTGATAGTTTAGCCCATCAACACATGAACAGACTTCAGACTGTCTGTTGAATGAATACACGGGAATGCGAGTGTATGATGGCAGTGGGAGTAAACATTCACGATAAGATGACAAGATAGGTTTAGTCTTGGGTCAGTGCACGATAAAGCAGTTAGCATTGCACAATCTTGATAAATCTCTTCTGCTAACATTGAAAAGCAACAAAAAGGTCAAACTGGAATGAAAAAGATTCAAGTTTCAATTGCTGCTACAATGACAAAAACAAACAAATCTGTTAATTGTTCTGATGAACTTGCTTTGGAAAAACCTCACCTTTCCATGTTAATGCTGCTTTACATGTAAGAAACCACAAATGTCAAACTCATCAACAGCAGAAATGTCAACCCAGCCCAGCCCAGCCCAGCCCAGCCCATAAAAGAAACGTGGTTTGTTCAGTCAGCAGAATTCATTTTCATGGTACAAATGTGGAGGTCTTTCAACTCACACGTTTAAAGCATCTCTTTTCCTGATGAATGCTGTGCTACTGGATTCTCTACACAGGATGGTAGCAAAACCAATATACACATATATACATTATTATACACACAATGCTGTCCAAAAGTCTTAGGCACGTATCCCCCTAAAAAAAAAAAATATATATATTTTTAAGGCAAATTATTTATATCTTACTTTTTCAAACATTCCTTTTGTCATTAATTGTTGTAATCCAATAGGATTTTTGTATGTTCAACATCTGGTGATCTCCCCATCATCGAGTCTGTCTGTGATTGCATGAAGAAACTGAGACACACTAAATCCAGAAGAACTGCGGCAACAAATCCAGAAACCCAACTGCAAAATCGTTGCTGTAAAGTGAGGATGCTTTCAAAAATAAATAAATTTGATTTGTCAATTAACTTCTATTAACTAAATCAAATCAATATTTGGTTTGACCACCCTTTGCTTTTGTCCAGGTACACTAAACAAATACTAACGTGCCTATGACTTTTGCACAGTCCTCTATATTACAGTATTTTTGTCTTGGTTTAAGTATCGGTAATAATTTACAACAAGGTTCATTAGTTAACATTAATGTATAAACTAACATGAGAAATACATTTGTTACTGTATTTATTAGTTCATGTTAACTAATGAACCTTATTGTAAAGTGTTACCAGTATATCTAAACATTTTTAAAAAGATACATTTACTTGTGTATGATTTTAAGGGTTGTTTAAAGTATACGATTTGAGAGAAGTCTCTAATGCTCACAAGGCATTCAAAAAATAGTATAACAATTAAAAATATGTTTTCTATGTGAATATATTTTAAACTAATGTATTCCTGTGATCAATGCTGAATTTTCAGCATCATCATTTTTCAGTCTTCATAGTCACATGATCCTTCAGAAATCACTCTAATATGATGATTTGCTACTCCAGAATAATTTCTTTTTATCATGAATGCTGAAAAAAGTTGTCCTGCTGCTTCATACGGTATGTTTGCGCAAACCATGATAACTTTTGAAAAGAAAGTTCAACACCATTTAATTTGGATCCTCTCACTTTTGATAAACTGAATGCAACCTTGCTGAATAAAAGTGATAACTTTTATCACTGATCCCAAGCTTTTTAAAGCATAAACTCAAAGAATTTTGAGAGGTTTGTATGCATGTTTACAGAAAGAAAACTTAAGACATACAAAGGATAAAGTCTAATTAATACGATCATTACGAGTCATTAATCCTACAATTCACCTTAGGTGTGACCTTTAAGGTTATTGGATATGTTCCAGAAAATGTGCTGAGACGACACGCATGGAATGTCAGGTATTGTGTCTTGTATTCATATTCACTCTATAAAAGAAGCCGGAGATCTCCTTCCTTTATCTACTGACCTGTCAGACAGACGCTCTCAGTCAACATGGCTTCCTCCTACTCTTCCCGAAGCAGCTACATGTCCTCCAGCGGCTCAGCCATGCGCATATCTACGTCGAGTGGAGGAAGCAGACGGATGAGCACCGTGAGGTCTGGCAGTGTGTACGGTGGTGCAGGAGGGTCAGGGGTCCGGATCTCCAAATCCTCTCTTTCCTCTCTAGGGGGTTTCAGCGCGTCGACATCTGCAGACACCAGCTTCATTGGCAATGAGAAACACACCATGCAGAGCCTCAATGACCGTCTGGCCGCTTACCTGGTCAAGGTTCGCTCTCTGGAGAAGGCCAACGCTGACCTGGAGATGAAGATCCGTCAGTTCCTTGATGGCAAAGCCTCTCCTATTGCTCGTGATTACACCTCCTACTTTGCCACCATAAAGGATCTTCAGGCTAAGGTATGTTAGGGTTTTCAGGGTGACATGCTATGAAAACACGGGGCAAAAAGAAAATCATATGTTCATTTATATGTCCAGATCATGGCAGCCATTCATTTGAAGGGTGGTGTCCATCTCAGCATTGACAACACCAGCCTGGCCATTAATGATTTCAGAATGAAGTGAGTCTTTTGAGCAAATTCAATTCAAGTTTGCAACTCAACTCATATAATAGCAGAAAATCTCTTTATAAATATTGTTGGTTTAACTTTTAAAAAAAAGTAACCTGGTTGCCTTAAAAGTGTTAAGTTCACTGAAACGGAAAATTTGAGTTAATACAATGAGGGAGATTGATTTAATCATCAGAAACTCAAAATGTTATGTTATCTGAACTACATAAGTTATCTACGTTGATTTGACAAAAGAAAAAATGTGATTACAAATCTATCTATCTATGTGTCTATCTTTCTAAAAAAAATAGAACAAACAAGGAAATAATATCATTTGTAATAGAAAAATGCAAAATAGCAGCATATTGTTGGTTTAACTCAAACAAGTAAGTTACCTAGTTGCCTTAACATTTTGAATTCATTGAAATTAAAAATTTGAGTTAATACAACAAAGGAGATTGATTTAAAAATAGAAACTCAAAATATTTTGAGTTTCTATTTTAAATCAATCTCCTTTGTTGTATTAACTCAAATTTTGTAAAAAAAAAAAAATATATATATATATATATATATATATATTGTTGGTTTAACTTAAAAAAGTAAGTAACCTGGTTGCCTTAAAATTTTAAGTTGATTGAACTGGAAAAAGTGAGTTAATACAATGAAGGAGAATGATTTAATCACCAGAAACTCAAAATAATAAGTTATCTCAACTAAATAAATTATTTAAGTTGATTTGACCAAAAAAATGTTGTGATAACAAATTTTGAAAAAATTTTTTTACAGTGATGCTATCTGAACCACATTCGTTAACTAAGTTGATTTGACAGAAGATAAAAAGTTGTGATAACAAATCAAAAATATTCATTTAATATTTGTATTTCACTCATATTTTAAACCCAAAATGTTTTATATTATATGATAAAATTGTTATAAAATGTTATCTCTGTGGCCATATCAATTACAAAATATTGTTTAAATTGTTAAATCTCCACTTATTCTTAACAAGATCTCCACTCATTCTTAAGTCAGTTTATGTCATTTAAGTTGACTTAAGAATGAGTGGAGATCTTGTATAACTTGAAAATGACTTGTTTTAATGAGTTAAAGCAGTGTAAAAACAATTGATCATATATTTTTTTTACAGCGAGAATAAAAACATGAGTGATGCATTAAATGAGTTTTACCTCAGTTTGGAAGTGGTCTTCTCGCAGTATATTGTCTAATGTCCAGTGTGGGTGTTTCTAAAGTCAATGTTGCTGTATGACAGATATGAAACCGAGCATGTCATGCGTCAGTCTGTGGAAGCAGACATTGTCGGCCTGAGGAGGGTGCTTGATGACTGCAACCTCAGCAGTAAAGACCTCACCGTGCAGATCGAAGGGCTGAAGGAGGAGCTGGTCTTTTTGAAGAAGAACCATCAGGAGGTATATAAGGCTTCTGTGTGCTAGTTTAAAGAAAGTAGTGTTAGAATAAGTTATACTAGCAAAAACAGTCATTTGTCAATTACAGTTCAACTCTGAATCTATACTCTAATGCTGTGCCAAGTATATTTGAGAACAAATTTGTGACAAATGTTTAAGCGTTGTTAAATAAGTGAGGTTACTTGAACTGAATATATGGATTTCTACATATTCTTAGGATCTCTTGGCCGCACGCACACAAATGAGCGGACAGGTTCACGTCGAGGTTGATGCGCATCCACAGGAAGATCTCAGCAAGATCCTGGCAGAACTCCGTGAGCATTATGAATCCGTCACAGCGAAGAACCAAAGAGATCTGGAGTACTGGTTCAAGACAAAGGTGAGATTTATCAAAACATACAGGGAGAGACACAGGTCTTTTAAAGGGATAGTTCACTTTGAAATTAATTTTTGGTATGTTTTAGCTTACCTCAAGGGCATTCAAGATGTAGTTGTCTTTGTTTCCGCAGTAGTTTCAACTTTGATATTTTTAGGCTAACCGTTCATGTCTATCAGTCATATAATGGAGGTCTATGGTCACCACCTCAAAGAGCATGCACAGAGAAGTCCAAATTAAACATGATTTAATGACTCGTAAATGTAAGTACACACTAATGGCCGAAGACACGAAACGAGCGGTTTGTGTGAGAAAACGAACAGTATTTATATTGTTTTTACCGATTTAAAGCACTCAGATCACATGGTTACAAGAGGTAAAAATGATATAAATACTGTTCGTTTTCTCACACAAACCACTCGTTTCGTGTATTAGGCCATCAATGTGTACTTACATTTACGAGTCATTAAATCATGTTTAATTTGGACTTCTCTGTGCATGCTCTTTTAGGTGGTGACCATAGACCTCCATTATATGACTGATAGACAAGATCGGTTTGACCTAAAAATATCAAAATTGAAACTACCTATATCTTGGATGCCCTTGAGGTAAGCTAAAACATACCAAAAATGAATTTCAAAGTGAACTATCACTTTAATGTGCTTTTCAATGGTGTGAGACAGCTCAATTCAACGCATATAACATCCCTCTATTTTTATTTTAGACAGAAACTCTGAAACAAGAAGTTGTCACCAGCACCACAGACTTAAAAACAACTCGCTCTGAAGTCAATATGGTCAAATCCAGAATGCAGTCATTGGAAATCGAACTCCAGTCCATATCAGCAGTGGTTAGTGATACACAACTGCCAGTTTTTGTGCCACTGACTCTTTATATTAGTATTTTAGTTTTGCTTTATTCTGAATGTGCATGCTATCACTTTAGAAAGCATCTTTGGAGGCCACATTATCTGAAACAAAGAATCGTTATTCCATGAAGTTGTCAAGCTACCAACATCAGGTGAGTAGATTCACAAAGAAAAGGGATTGATCATACAAAAATCATACAAACCTGACTTTCTGAACACAAAAAAAAACATTATTCAGCACATATTAAGAATTTAAGATCTGAAACCACTCGGTTTTTGTGCTTCTAGGTCACCATCCTGGAAGAGAATATGGTGCAGCTTCGTGCCGATCTGGAGCGCCAGCGTTACGAGTATCAGATGCTCTTGGACATCAAGACCAGACTGGAGATGGAGATCGCAGAGTACAGGAGACTGCTGGACGGAGAAACCACGTGAGTTAATCAGTTGATTTCTTTCACATAATTCGTTCAGCTCCAAAACATTAGAAATTCCCAGGAATCGACAAGTATTAGGCTATACTGAGTTTACAATGAAGGTCCTGTAACTGTTTTTTTCTTCTACAGTGTCAAAGCCACCTCCAGTTCCACCGCGAGGACTAAAATCATCACCGTTGTGGAAGAGGTTGTAGATGGAAAAGTGGTTTCCAGCTCCACGTCTTCAACCATATCTGACGCTCGCGTAATAACCAAATAAAACAGTGTTTTGGCCATTTCTGTGGTGGTAATGATGCATTGTCAGCAGATCTACTTAAATCTTAAAAATTGGATTATATTTTTAATAATAATCCGACACATTATTTTCAAATAAAACAAAAAAATATTTTAAATTCAGAAATGTATTAAATAAATTGTATTCTGCTGGAAATGATTACATTCAATTACATTTTTGCAGAAAATATGCATCCCTATCTATATCTAAAGATGTGTATTCTGCAGTAGGATTACATTTATGTGTGGATAATATTAGATGGGGGGGGGGGGGGGTATAATAAATATAGGCATTTAAAGTGCACTTTTAAAAACAATTAAGGTTTTCTAATGGCATCAATGATTCATTTCCTATGGTTCATTGGAGAACTGTTCACTGAAAGGTTATTTGGTGAACTAAAATTGTTCTTATATGAAAAACAAAACCTTTTATGAGCTCCTATCTTTAAAAAAGAAGGTTCTCATTTCATGTTACTGCAGTATATCTGCAAACAGAAACAGCATTTCCTGGTTCTACATAAATCTTTCGCTCATCATGACTTCATTTCACTTTGAGGGTTTTTCTGTGACATCCATTAAACTAGCTCATTTTCAGTTTAAACTATTTTTCATGAAAAAGGAAAAGACCTACAGTTCACAAACAGCAGGTGGCGCTCCTGAATGTCCAATAAAGTTGGGCTCTTTCAGATTTCAGGGCCAGGCTACTTTTTAGCAAACCTGTCAAGAAAACATTAACAGCCATTAACATTTCAGCAGTCTCTATATCAAAGTGTAATGAGACTCTATAAACCAAGTAACAGGTTTTGCTTGAGGGCCCATGTTTTACAGTTGACACCAAGTGGCATCCCAACACAGTAAAACAATAAAGCAGACACAGATATCAAAACAAACAGGCCTGTTTTTTTTTTAAATCATAACTCCGTGAGTGGAGAACCAAATTGAAATAAGTTAAATACAGGTGTGTATTAAGAAAGACTGAAAATGAAAGATTCTAAAAACATGTAAGAGATCATAAACAACGACAAAAATGCAGGTTTGATTACTTACAGTACAAGCTGGTTCAGACAGAGCAGATGTGTTGATGACGAGATGACAGAGACCTCTGGTGGCTGACCTAAGAATCATGGGTATAAAAATTAGGCAATATATGTCAAGATTTCGGCATCCTATAAGAAATCAGAAATGTAGAAAAATATACATTTGTACCTATTTTAGAAACCAAACATCACTTTAATTCCGTATTAAACATTGAATTAAAAACCTCACACTAAGCCACCTTCAGTGCAGGGTGGATTATTTACAAATAGTCAGTCAGTTAGTAACGTAACCCGTTACATACACCTAAGGTTAATATAATCTAATACTAGGCTACGTTTAAATCGTTTATCACATTAATGTAAATTGGATAATCTTGTATAATATTGATAGCCTGTAAAAATACAAAGAGAAAGAAAATATATTCCATTTTTTATCCACAACATGAAGTGCATTAAATATTAGTAGGCTACATTGTCAGGATTTTCGAGACGAACCCTAGTCTCGAAAATTGATTACTTATAAGTAATTAGTTGATTACTTATAAGTTTGATTACTTATAAGTAATCAAATCAAATAAAGAATAAAAATAATATATATATATATATATATATATATATATATATATATATATATATATATATATATATATATATATATATATATATATATATAAATATTAATATTAAACACTTCTTAAAAAATATATTTTTTAAATATATTTGTTTACCTGTCATGTGACGATTACCGACATCAGAAAACCGCGAACTAAATTGTATTATTATTTTACAATGTGACCTTTTTCTTTTTTTTATTGACCTAACTTATTAACTTAAAATCTCAGGTGATGCTTCAAGTAAATATATTAGTTCAAAGAGGTTAGGGTGACAAAATAAATAATAAAGAAAGTGGGGAATCACTGCATTGCATGTGAATATGAAATAACATGAATTTGTACATTGTAATGTGTTTGCAAGACATAAGCCTTCCAGAAGCAGTAATACATGGTTAAATAACTCACTGAGTGATCATTTAAATAATAATTAATGCGGTCGTCAGGAACTGATTGGAAATGCGATGTTGAGAAAACACTTCTTAAAAGTGAAATGATTTGTGTAAATCCAGTGATTTCAGGCTCATGGCTATTCTTTGTGTGCAATTTCACAAACCTGGAACACCTTCTGAACGTAACCAAGTAAGAAAGGAACATTTAAAAGTAGGGAGAATAAATGAATTATGAATAATAATTAATTGTGAGAATAACATCAAGTAATCAATATAAAAGTAACTGTATTTTAAAACGTAATATTATAATTGCAAGTACTGTAAATCAGTTACTACCAGCACTTGCCTTGTGGTCTCCAATGTTTCAAAATATATCAAGAGTAAATATCAATACATATCTGACTCAGAAGACCATAGGAAAACACACGGCTTCAAGTCATTTTAGTTAGTAGTACAAGTCCTTAAAGATACATTTAGTACACTACATGGATAATTGCCCTGGAACAGCAGGGAATTAAGTCTATATGTTTTTGTGTGTTATCAGTCCACATCCTCAAATATAATCCTATTGGCAACTACTTTAACTTTATAATGCAGCTCCAGCCATGCACAGACAATAAAACTGCCTGTAAAATAACAAATGACCGTATGTTAATTTTTTATCCCTGTTGCCATAATGTGTAATTTTAACCCACACACAGCTGGAAAAACAAAACAAAAAACATCCAAATCTTTTCAGTTCATGCTAAGTTTACTTTAGCCTACTTTAGACTGGCTCCCTTGTGAAGGATGATACTATTGGGATACCAATTAGGTGATAAACATCCATAATAACTATTTGGAGTCAAACAAACCAAGTTCAGTGATTCTCACAGGACTTACGAATATCATTAGCGGCAGAGATAAAACATGTGGAGACTGGCCCATAGAATCACATTAAAATTACATTAATATGTGCGTGGGGAGGAGGCGGGGGGGGGGGGGGGTGTTGAGAGAGAGAGAGAGAGAGAGAGAGAGAGAGAGAGAGAGAGAGAGAGAGAGAGAGAGAGAGAGAGAGAGAGAGTACATTTCTTATCTTCTGGGATGAATGCTCTTGCATAATGTCTGCTTTTATTTACCCCAAAATCCAAATCACCAGTTTCTTGGTCTGAAATACATCTGATGTTAATAACAGAACAGAACTGGACTTTTTCATGGCTAAACGTTACTTGGCTGATGAACTATTTTTAAAACCAAAATTGATTGAAAACATATGTGCACTCCCTGTTTCTCTCAAACACCTCTGCAAGAAATTCCAGAGTTTGAGCTACAGTCAACAAATTGTCCTAAACACTTTATGACTCATAAGAAGCGCATGTAAATATAAAAACAAAACATTTAAACAGCAACTGGGAACTAATAAGAAAAAAAAGAGTTTAAGAGAGTCCAGTCTCTAGAATTTGTTCTTCTACCACTTACATTCATCCCAGATTTTACTGGACTGGAAGTAGACCAAAACAGGTGCAGACATTGTTTGTCATGGTTTCATTGATGCAATTTTAACAGTTTGGCGCAAGAGTTACAGATATTTTCAATAAATCCCAAAATAGCCACACTCAAACAATCAAGTAGACAACACACACCAGCCTTAAAGGAGTAGTTTACTTTGAAAAAAACTTTTGCTGATAATTTACTCACCCCCACGTCATCTAAGATGTCCATGTCATTCTTTCTTCAGTCGAAAAGAAATTAAGGTTTTTGACGAAAACATTCCAGGATTTTTCTTCATATAATGGACTTCAATGGGAGGTCCAAAAGACAGTTTCAGTGCAAACTGTTCAAAGGGCTTTTAACGACACCAGACGATGAATAAGGGTCTTATCAAGCGAAACGATCGGTCATTTAAAAAAAATATAATTTTAAGTTTAATAAACTCAAATAGTCGCCTTGCTCTGTTCTGTGATGCGCGTTCGTGACTCTCCTGTTCGAACTCGTTCATCAAAATGAACAAATTTTTTTTGCGAGTCAACTCATTCGTTTGTTGAATGAACCAAATGACACGAAAAATGATTGGTTCATTTTGATGAACGAGTTCAAACAGGAGTCACGAACGCTCATCACAGAACAGAGCAAGGCGACCATTTGAGCTTATAAAACTTAAAATTTGTTATTTATTTTTTAATTGAGTGATCGTTTCGCTAGATAAGACCCTTATTTATCGTCTGAAATCATTTAAAGCCCTTTGAACAGTTTGCACTGAAACTGTCTCTTGGACCTTGAACCGTTTGGTTCCCATTGAAGTCTTGGAAAATCCTGGAATGTTTTCATCAAAAACCTTAATTTCTTTTCGACTGAAGAAAGAATGACATGGACATCTTGGATGACATGGGGGTGATTAAATTATCAGCAAAAGTTTTTTTTAAAGTGAACTACTCCTTTAATTTTCCATCTTCTTTCTATTTTGTCATTAGATGCACAGGTAAATAAAAATTGTACCAACCATTTTGCATTTATCAACCATTGCTGTAAGAAAATGGAGACCTATTCAAACCCGGTTTCAAAAATAACAGCAGATGTTTTCGTTTTTTTTTTTAACATTAGTTTCTTTAATAATTCATTCCAGTACATGGTTTAGGAATTACATATTATCAATAAACGTGTACACTGAGTATTTTTACTGGAGGAAAGAAACTAGAATGGCACTCACTACGACACAGATCAGACAAGATACAAAGACTCTCTGTAAGCTCACCGATCCCAAACATAGACACTTTCATAAGAGAAAATCAGTCACGACTGTAACCAAAAGAAGATATTAAGAAAAGAAGAGATGTAAGGTATGAAAACATAATGAAACATATATATTTTATAATATATTTATATATATTGTAGCTTTTATTTAAAAAAAAAAGAAGAAGAAAGAAGTGAAAAGCAATTTAAAAAAAGGGTAATACTTTTTGAGATGTAATGAGGTTTTGTTTCAGCTACTGTCGTTACTGAGACTGCTGCCACTGCTAAGATCTGGCCGTTCTCTTTTGTGAATCTGCTCGTGTGCTTTGAGATGACCTGATTGGCTGAAATTCTTCCCGCAATGCTGGCAGGTGTACGGCCGTTCGCCCGAGTGGATTTGCTGGTGTGCTTTAAGATGTCCCAAGCGGCCGAAACTTTTGCCGCACTGGGTGCAGCCGAACGGCTTTTCCCCGGAGTGAATCTTCTCGTGAGTTTTGAGGACCCCTGAATTGCTGAAGGATTTGCCACACTGGGCGCAGCTGTACGGCTTCTCGCCCGTGTGGATTTGCTGGTGATTGCGGTAACTCGTCTCTTTAGTGAAGCTCTTGCCGCACAGCGAACAGCAGAAGGGCCGCTCTCCCGTGTGGCTCAACTGGTGGGCTTTGAGTTCCTTCGTTTGCCCGAAGCACTTTCCGCACTCGGCGCAACTGAACGGCTTCTCGCCCGTGTGCAGCCGCTGGTGCGAGCGGAGGTCGTCCGCCTTGGTGAAACCCTTCGGGCAGTGCGCGCAGGTGTACGGTTTTTGCCCCGTGTGGATGAGCTGGTGCCTCTTCAAGTTGCCGGCCTGCCCGAAGCTCTTCCCGCACTGCGAGCAAGTGTAAGGCCTCTCGCCGGTGTGGATGCGTTGGTGAGTCTTCAGGTTCCCCAGGGTGCTGAAGCTCTTCCCGCACTGCGTGCAGGAGAACGGCTTCTCACCAGTGAGGTTGCGAGGTTTGCGGGGCCCGTGGCCTTTTGTGCTGGTTTGGTTGTGCGCGGCAGGCGCTTTGCTGGCCTGGACGGACGTCAGTTCGTAAAGGTTTCCGGAGGGGAAGTCGGAGTCCATTTTCCCCATGCCGTCGATGGCGGTCTCGGGCCGGAGCTTGTTGAGCTCGGTGCGCAGCTCCGCCATGTGGATGGACTCCAGGGTGTTCATCTCGGTCCTGATGTGGCTGGACATGAGGTTGGGCTCGTACTCGGCCTTGATGGCGCCGAGCTCGCTGGCGTAGTAGCTGTGCAGGTCCGAATGCTGCTCCGACTTGATGTACTCCAGGCTGTCCGAAACGTGGGTGATGTAGTCGAACACCAGGCTGGGTTCATAGTGCGACTTGTAGGAGTCCAGCTCCGTGCTGTGGAAGGAATGGAGGTCGCCGTGGTGCTCCGACTTGATGTAGTCGAGGCCGCTGATCTCCATCTTGATCTGCTCCGAGCCCAGCTCTGCCGTGCACAGGGGCTGAATCACCGAGAGGTCCACCGTGCTGATGGGGTCGAGGTCGGGCTCGCTTTTGATGCACGGCAGCATGGCCATGGGCTCCACGATCTCGGACGCCAGCGAGCTGAGCGTGGGCGTGCTGCATTCTGACGAGAGCATGGTCAAGGTCGGCGTGGCGCACTCCGCTCGCAAAGAGTCGAGCGGCGGAGAGTCGCAGTCCGACACCAAATTATTCAGTCCTAAACTGATGCATTCTGTCTCCAACTCAGCCATCCTGGTGGAAGCTAGTCCACCGCCTGACCGAAGCTTCCGTTATGAGTAATACACCTTACTTTCACAGAGATAAAAGCGGGATTCCTGAGCGGGGATTGTCACTGCTGCCGAGGCAACCTCTGAACTGGGTTAGGAACAACCGTGAGTCCCCTGGCTCCTGGATGGAGAGGGAACAAACGAAGGAAAACATTCAATGTACAGCATTTAAACCGCAATTGAATTAGTATAAAAATAATAATAACTTCACAAAGGATTTTCCACAATGGTACCAAAATGTCATATCCCGTTGTTAAAGCACATTTGAGCCCGTGTCAACGTCAAATCGTTTTTTGGTGTGGTGTTCCACAGGAAAATCACGTACCAGTGCAAAACGCATTTCCAAAGATGGAGGACACCCAACACACGCCTAGCAAAAGTTGGTGTTCTTATGGTGACTTATGTTCATTGGCATTTAAATAACTTATTTAGAAAAGCTGTCTTTCTATGTAATGTTTTATGTATCTTTTTTCTTTTCTGTAAAGCATTTTGGCCTACCTTGGTAGTTTTGAAAATGCTTTATAAATATATATTGAGTTATGTTGAGACTTGGTGGACAATTTCCTATTGTGATCCTTTTTTATTTCCCAACAACCACATGAAGTTTTTATAGCACTAATAAAACATAATGAAGAGCAAAGGATGCACATTAGGTGTGTACTTGATGCTTATTTATCTATTTAATTACATGCAATGGAGAATGATGGGAAACATAGTTTATTCACACAAGTTTCATCACAGACCTGGTAACGGGCTAGCTTTATTGCAATACATAAACAATGAACAGAATGTATAACAACTATATTGTACAATGAACAATTACATCTTATGACTTCAAGCCATTTGCTTATCTCATTATTGATTTGATTCGGTTATGATGTTCGGGTTTCCAGGGTCATTTTTATTTGGTGGCATTCATTTGGACTGAACACAAGAATGCAAATATTCTGACATGATTTGAAAGCACCACGTGGAGGACTTTAGCTGTCAAAATTGGGCAAAAGTTTTACATGATTTGATATTTTGCACATACTTCAAGTCATTTCAAAATGGCTGTTTCTTGAATGCATGTGACAAACCTGTTTATGCAAGACTCAAAATTAGTTGACACCTTTGGTATATTAATAAATGCTTGAACACATTAACATGTTAAATGATCGCATCCATCTTCACATCAAGATGTCAAAGTCAATCTGACACATTGGAGAATCACCAGATGTTTACATCAGAATGTTTTATGAAATAGTTACACAAAATATAAATACCAAGCAAATTTTTGCGGGAACAAAACAAAAGAGGGAGATTCAAGCTTATAAATGTGTAATTACAACGTCGTCGCGTCATTTGTGTAATTGTGTGAGCCGACTGTCTAGAAGTAACGTTAGCCTACACATTTTGGGCCGGCGAAAAATAGGAAGACAGACCAAAAAATAAAAAGATAAGAAAACTTATAGCCTAGATGTAACGTTACTTAGTAAAAACGCGCAAAAAGGCTCGTTGACTTTTGCCGTGAATTACTAAGCAACTAGTCAAGGTAACATTAGCTCCGCTAGTTCGCCACGCATCATGCACTTTTCTGCTGCCTTTCTTGAATCTGGCGGCGTTTTTGCACACAATAAATCTTTTGGATTTTTTTTTTCCAAGAGAACCGTTTAATCCACGACGCCTAGTAACGGCGAACGTGTTATACAAGCACAGAACGGGTCTCGAATAGCGGGTATATCGGCATGCAGGGCGCATTTCGGTGTTTCCAGCGGTGGTGATGAAGAACGTACAAAGACAGGAGGGTGAAAATGCCACAGCTTCAGCATGCGTGAGCCAGTGGCCATCTTGTTTGTAGCTGAACGTCGCTGCATCAGCCGACTGAACGATCCGCTGAGGGAAAGTTGACCCAGCCGCAACTTTCGAACGCAAACGTCGATTCGTTCACCTTTGCATAACAATGGAAAACGCTCGCTGCGATAGAAGAGCGTATGTGGTGAGTTGCATGACTTGCGCGGTACATGCACACTCTCATCACTACCTATCAGAAGAGACAGGAGGAAGAAAAAAAAAAAAAGATGAAGACAGGAGAACGCGAATAAAAACGCTCGTGAGGACGCCTCGGCGATTTTTTACCTGTTCATTGCTTTTTTTTTTTCGGCCGTCAACGCGCCGAAGCGGAACCCACACCAAACCCCTGCCGGACCCGCCACGTCCACCTCGGCCCCAGCGTCCAGCAGCCTCCCTGTCGCACACACTCCTTCTTTCCCCCCCTCTCTCTCCTCCCTCTCATTGACTAATTCCGCTTCGTTTTCACTCCAGTTGTCGCTTTCCTCCGTTTCAGCCGTTGTACTTCCGTCGTACGAATGTTAATGCGCGCGCAGCAGTACCGTTTTTTTGATCAGCTACTTTGTTTACTTCCGACAAATGCTCGTTTTCGTGCGTTTTATCAACGGACGCACGGTCGAGGGAAATGAAATGAACATCTGCACGTACTAAGCAAATATTGCCAGATGTGTTTTTCATACTCTTGCTCATTTAGTGCTATCATCTGAAGGAACACACATCTGCAGTTACTTCTCATGACAAAAGCTGAGTGCTATGGAGCATCACATGCTTGGACACTCCAGAAGTGGATAGATATTGCATGGTTATCATCAAGCAATGATGTGTAAATTATGAGACCTGCATTCCTTTGCAAATGGCAAGTGGGCCATTAGTAATAAATGAACATATCATTTGATATTCTTGTCTTGTATAGGCCTACATAAAAAGCCTATAATATAAATGCTTTCATGCACAAAATATTAAGAGTAAATGGTAAAAAAAATAATCAAATAAATGCATAAGAAGAGGTATGTGTTGTGCTGTGGATGTTTTACTAAGCCAAAACAAATTAGATAAAATATTGCATTTGTCATACAAGGTTCTTAAAGGAGTAGTTCACTTTTAGTAGTAAAGGAGTAGTAAAACTTTTGCTGATAATTTATTCACCCCCATGTAATACAAGATGTCCACGTCTTTCTTTCTTCAGTCGAAAAGAAATTAAGGTTTTTGATGAAAACGTTCCAGGATTTTCTCCATATAATAGACTTCATTGGGAACCAAATGGTTCAAGGTCCAAATGAGTTTCAAAGGGCTTTAAACGACACCAGACGATGAATAAGGGTCTTATCTAGGACCCTTCGAGTCATGACTCGAAAAAGATTTGTTCATTTTGATGAACGAGTTCGAACAGGAGAGTCACGAACGCTCATCACAGAACAGAGCAAGGCGACCATTTGAGCTTATAAAACTTAAACTTTTTTATTTATTTTTTAAATGAGCGATCGTTTCGCTTGATAAGACCCTTATTCATTGTCTGGTGTCGTTTAAAGCCCTTTGAAGCTGCACTGAAACTCTCATTTGGACCTTGAACCGTTTGGTTCCCATTGAAGTCCATTATATGGAGAAAATCCTGGAATGTTTACATCAAAAACCTAAATTTCTTTTCGACCGAAGAAAGAAAGACATGGACATCTTGGATGACATGGGGGTGAGTAAATTATCAGCAAAAGTTTTTTTTTAAAGTGAACTACTCCTTTAACCTGAAAAGAAAGTGGGTAACAAAAGTGAGAATATAAATTGAAACATAATATGATTTCACTCTACCACTGAATGACTTCTGTACAAAAACTGATGTCATTCTCGTTCAATTCAAGCTTTATCATTCACAAATGCGTGACAAACTTTATATATTCATGTTCTTTCTTGAAAAGAACAATTGGATATCTGTGTCACTTGCTCTCTGTGACGGTTTACCTTGCATATGCAGCAAGTTCCACAACAGATATGAATCAAATTGCAAGCATCACACATCTGTTACTGCTTAGTACATCACAATAGCATCAAACAGGAAGGCTTTTTCAAATTGCATCTAGCTGGAGGACTTAACTGTAGAATTTATTAGAAAGTTAATAACACCCTTAGGGATATTTATTTGGTTGTCTTTTGAAAAACATCCATCTCTCCATAGAGAGATGTCCATAGAAGTCCATAGAGTTTAGAAACTCACCCAACTCAAAAATGCACTGAATGGATGATACGAGATACAATTCAAGACTCAGAATGAAAAATGACAAAGGATGTAATGGATGCAATTTTCCACCTTTTAATGTATTGCCATAATTCAAATGTACAACTACTTCAAGTCACATTAAAAGACATTTCAGTGATAGAAAAAACAATCTTTTTCTTTTTTTTTTTCTTTTGTGTGGAAAAATTAAATGCTGGTTACAACAAGCATTCTTAAGATATAAACCAAACCAAAATCAAATATATCCAACTTCCTTATAGTAACAATTTCTGATCATTCTGTGCATCATTGAAAATAATTAGATATGAATTGATTTTCCGTGTGTGGTTCATAATTACCTGGATCATAACAATGATGTTCTGTAAAAAACAAAAAAAAAAAAAAGTTGCATTACAATTTTTTCAAGTACAATCAACTTGGATGTTTAAGTAATTTCAACTTAAATTATTTTAAACGGACTTAAAAAATATACGTTGTCATAACTTATTAATCATATCATTTTTTACAGTGTAACAAATATGAATGAAGTGGAGTTTTTCAACACTTTTTCCCCAATTTAGGTGTTATCTTAACAAAATTATAACTGAATGTAAACACAAAGGCGTTAATTAAAATTTAACGCAGCAGTTAATTGTCTATTTTAATCATGCAACTATGTGTATAGGTCCTGAGGTAATGAACTGAGCAAACAAACAATTTCCATGCAAAGCTTTCAGACTACCAACAACAATGAGGTATGGATGTGTGGAATAACAGCGCAAAATATATAATGGAGTAAAAAGTAAATGGTACAAAACGTCATCCTTGGCATTTATTGGTCAAATCAAATGCTGATCCTCTATAATCCATTCAGAGCTACTCAACACAACAGAAAACTACTACACATGATCCATGGAAAAGAGTTGATCCAATTGGTCTGAAGAACAGTTCTTTTCAATACAATGCAATACAGATTCTTAATAAAACAGATATAAGGAGTCATCATGCAAAACATAAAACAAAACATCAAAATGCTCAAGTAGTTTGTAAGAATAATGCAGTTTTTTTCTGACTGTTTGGCATAAGGTTACTGTTGATTTTGCTTCATAAAAAAGGATACAAAAATGAACAGGTAAAAGCATTCTTACAGGATATCAATGCTGGTCAATAGAGTTATTATCATCATGATCAACTTATGGAAAGTCAGACTGCAAACACGCACACACAAACTATTTTAGGCACTACGTACATACCGCACAGTTGCAACATCTTTTTAAAATGTTTTTACAAGAGACTGCATCACACATTCGTCATTACTGACAGAATAAACAGCTGCACCCCAAATATATTTTACATGCGCAGTTTCTTTAATTCATGTTGATAAATGGATGGGCCATTTCACTGCATTTCAATTAAATGCAAAATTCTAGTCCTTCAATATTAATTGAAATTGCTTATTGTGACACAGAACAAATGGAAATATAGCAATATCACCAGGCCCTGTTCAGTGATTTGGATCAATCAACTATAATTCACCCAAAAACGTAAAATCTGTAATAATTTACTCACCCTAATGTCTGTATGATTGACTTTCTTGTGTGGAACATTATATTTTGAGTAATTTCCTTTTTGGGTGAACTATCCCTTTCCAGTATCGTTCTCCAGCATCGATGAAACGAGCAAAGTTTTTTTTTTTAACAATCTTAATTACACAGAAGTCAGATCTGACTAGCAGTAACATGGATAAAGAGAACTACTACAATATCTATAGTTGGCTGTTTAGATGAACGCACAAAGCACGAGAAAGGAGGAGTTCTGGTAAGTTCTTAGCAAAGGCATGGTACTAAACAACGAATTAATTAGCTAGCTTATTGAACGGTTAAATCTAGGCACTAGCGACAGATGATGTTCTTCATTATAGTCTACAAATAAAATTAAAGGAGTAGTTCAAAAATCACCAGGATTTTTCTCCATATAATGGACTTCATTGGGAACCAAACGGTTCAAGGTCTAAAAGACAGTTTCAGTGCAAACTGTTCAAAGTGCTTTAAACGATTCCAGACGATAAATAAGGGTCTTATCAAGCGAAACGATCACTCAATTAAAAAATAAATAACAAAGTTTAAGTTTTATAAGCTCAAATGTCGCCTTGCTCTGTTCTGTGATGCGCGTTCGTGACTCTCCTGTTTGAACTCGTTTATCAAAATGAACTAATCTTTTTCCGACTCAATTCGTTCGTTTCGTTCGTTGAATAAACCAAATGACATGAAAAAAGGTTCGTTCAGAGTTCGAACAGGAGAGTCACGAACACGCATCACAGAACAGAGCAAGGCGACCATTTGAGTTTCGCCTGATAAGACCCTTATTCATCGTCTGGAATCGTTTAAAGCCCTTTGAACAGTTTGCAGTTTGCACTGAAACTGTCTTTTGGACCTTGAACTGTTTGGTCCCCATTGAAGTCCATTATATGGAGAAAATCCTGGAATGTTTTCATCAAAAACCTTAATTTCTTTTCGACTGAAGAAAGAATGACATGGACATCTTGGATGACATGGGGGTGAATAAATTATCAGCAAAAGTTTTTTTAAAAGTGAACTACTCCTTTAAGTGTGTGTTCACACTTGTAGCTTGATTCGGACCAAAAAAAACTAAAAAACCCAGATAGTCCTGGTCCGCTTAGCGTTCACCTGGTCTCTTTGGTCCAACGCAACATAGTTCGTTTGGAAGTGGAGCGAGACCCATCTTTTCAGCGATTTCTGTCCGCTTGTGTGAGGCACACCAGACTTCAGATGGTAGCGTTCACACTTGTTCAAATCAACCACACTAACGGAGCGATCACACCAGGGTTAGTTTTTTTGCCAAACCAAGCATGCCAAGTATAACACATTAAGATACGTTATAACCTCGAAAATAAGTCCCGAATGAAACCCTAAGCCCTTGCAATCTTCCTCCGAGTTCCTTCTGTGATGTAATGTGGACTAAACTGACATGCACACGCAGCAGCCATTGTAAGTTCACAAGACCACAAGTGCATATGAAGTGTGCCATTTGGGACAGGGCCTTAGGGTTCATTATATAACATGTAATGGCCCATAATGAAAAAACAAAACAAAACTACAATCTTTTAAGCGCATGTATGTTCACATAAGGTTCCCTTCATTGTAATCTTTGGGTCGCAAGTTCTTGGTACCTTCCTACAGAGAGATATTAGGTAGCGTTAAACAAAAGAAGCCACATTTTAAAATGCACAATCAAATAATAAGTAGGCCAACAGCAAGTCCCGTTCCATTTGTAAACGTTTCTTTTGAAAAGGACCGTAACTCTTGATATCGCAGAAGTCCCAAAGCATATGGTCCCATCGATGAGGTATTGATCCAAGTAACAGTAACACCTTGTACTTTTTCCCCATCATGCTTATTACCAACAAAGATGATATTGTAAATCTTCAGGGAATGTGCGTAACAAATAGGACTCCTCCGCTGTTAGTGTTCCCTTCGATATAGGGCACAAATTGTAAGTGCAGGGTTCGTCTGTCTCTCTGAAAACTGTAGATAACAGCTTCCACAAGGAAGACTCCATGTTTAGATGTATGCCGCAGAATGCTGGGAAAACCAAATATCGCAACCAGCAACTGAGCCTTTCTCAAAGTTCAAGATGTAGAGCCATGCAAACACTACAACGTAATCAGTACAGGAAGACGCTACTCTAGTTGAGGATTCTGGGAAAGTCAGATCCGCTTATAGTCACTGAACCAACAATATGAAGGTTTAGGAACTTTCCAATAATCATTTCAATGCACTTTTCTTCATCCTTAGACTCCTTGCCTCTTGAAGACAGCTTCTTGGTTGTGCATGTCACGCAATGATGACAATTGTGCAACTTCAAGTCGAAAACTGTAAGCCATCCTCTATCCATGATGAAAGGTTAAAGCAAAAATGTATACAAGTCAAAACCTTAATTATATAAAAAATCCAGTATGACATCTGAACATAAGAGGTATTTCATGTTGAGTAATAAGCAAGTAAGGAAAAGATGGTGGATTTGATCGCAGGAGACGCGTTACACTATCTCTAGTTCATTTTTACACATTTAAAAAGTAAAAAAAAAAAACAAGACCAAAATGCTGCAAGGGATCTAGCAACTGCTCTCCTTTCCTTTTCCATGATAGTTTTGTGTAACATATGAAATATTTACAAAGATCGTTTAAAACGTGTATACGCCAAATGGAAATTCTTCAATCCTTATTGTTATGTCAATATAGCCCTACTCTGATATTTACACAGTGTACACAGCTTGTTAATGGTATGTTTCTTTAAATTTTCCCCAAAATTAGGGAAAAAGAAAAAACAACAACATTTTAAATCATGTCAGACAAATCCTTTTATGTACAAGTACCTTTCAACAAACAAAAAAGCTACGAGTTTTTTGTACTTCCTTCAGTACTTGAAACTAGGGATGCTCCGATAGATGGGCCGCAGATCCGATCTCACAAACCGAAATCCCAATTTGATGGTGCAATGACGACAAACTTTAACAACGCAGTCCCCTGCAGTCCTAAAGAAATATCACGTGTAGGAAGGGTTTCACGGACCGCATTCAGAGCAGCATCATGACAGGTATGAAGGTGAGGCCATGAGGGACAGACTTATGGTTTCAATGGCAGCCGCTGTATAAAGCCCCTAAATCACTTATAATTTTCCACAGCTCATATTGCCGTTGTCTACAAAAATTTCTCGGAAAGATATTTTTTGCAGTGTTTTGTCAGCAGAACAGTTCAAAAACACATTAAATAGTAGTACAACCCACTGAAGAGATGCATGTCTATCCCTCATAGCCTTGCTTTCGTTAAAATAATCAAAGAAGATGCTGCTGTAAATAAGGTCGAAAACAAACCTGATTCGCTGCCTCTGAGGCAGCTCCTCCACACACACACACACACAGAGAGAAAAGACAGCGACAGAGAAAGTGAGGATTTGTCCTTCTTCAAATACTTTTTTTCGTAGTATCGTCATAGTATCCTTTCAACCTTTAAAGTCGGCATGAAACTGAAGTTGAGATGTCATTTCTTCCTTGTTGTAACGTATATCCGACCGAGTGAAACGGCTTCTGAAATTAGAAAAAAAATGTAGGGCGGGGCTTGATTTCGTCCTTCGGGAATTGATTGAATCGTTGGAGATTGGGCGTTGCAAACAAAATGGAGGCAGATTTGAATGCCAGTTTACATTAGCCGCGTTTCCACTGCCAGGCTAGTGCCGTGCCAGGGCTAACAGCGAGCCGAGCCGAGCCAGTGCCTCAAGTACCGGGCTTGCGTTTCCACTGCCGAGCGAGTAGCCCTACAGCACTGACCTAAACCCCGCCCCTAACACGCATTTCTGGATCAAACGTCATACAACCCAACCCATTTCAGCGGGTATTGTGAATTTATTTATTTTTTTAAGTTAGGAAGATAGCATGTATATTAACTCGCCGGCCGTGGCTGCAATAGTGTCCCGATTGTCTCGCGAGTCGCCAATACAATACAATACTGCGTCTGCAACTATTTAATTTTTTCTTGAACTTGAAGCGCTGCTCGCTGAATGTTTAGCTTAGAAAGTTCAGCATCGATGTATTTTATAACGTCCTCGTTTCGTCACATTGACGTCGGACCATTTCTTCTGCCCAAATGCTCAGACGAGCTTTGGTATCTTCGACAGACCCGTACAGGCGATTCTCCATTTCCAGCAGCGATTATTTTGCGCGATATGTGAAATGCGCATCTTGCTTCAGATCATTCCATAACAGCAATAAACTCCGCCTTCTACCTTGAGCACACCTATTTGATGTAGGTATTTGACGTTGGCCTCGAGTAAGCCCCGGAAGTGACAGTGGAAACGCGACTGGCCCTGGCACGCACTAGCACAGCTCGGCCTTGGCCCGGCAGTGGAATCGCGGCTAGTAAGTCTGATAGCCGCACCCTCATCGGATCTGGCCGCACCCTTTCTCCATGGCACGTGACCGAAAGAGAAGAGAGATTGTTTCGAGAGGGGAGGGAAGGGTAATGTATTTGATTAAAGATTATAAGGGTACATGAATTAAAACAAAAAATAATGAAGTGCACAGACAAATCATTTATAAAAAACACTACAAGATTACATATAAAAAGAAGATTTCATGCCGACTTTAAGGGGATTTCCCATGACTGGCGTCAGCTCTGTTCAATGCACTGAATTAACGCCACTGAAGAGAAACATCAGCTTCAGAGTAACCCAGGTGAATCGTTGCTAATCGATTAAGCTTTCTAAAGCGGCGCTCAAAGTTAAAATAATTTAAACATCCTGTGGAGCAACAATGAGTGAGTGACTGTAATTATGTTCAGTTAGAAAGTCGTGTAGGCTCTTTATTAAGCCAAAGTATCTTAATATCTATGGTGTTTTGAGTAAGATGTTTTTAAAATGGCCTATTTAAATGTTCAAATCAATATTTGTTGTGCTTATATATTTGATTCTTACTTGAAACAATTACTATAAATAATATAACCAAGGCAACATCTGTGGTATTACTTTATCTGAAAAAAAACAATGACAGTCAACAGAGAGCGTACATATCACTTCTATAAAGTTTAAATGATCAGGATCGGCTGATAATGATAAGAAATCGGTAGTCGGTATCGGCTGCAAAGAATCCTGATCGGAGCATCCCTACTTGAAATGAATTTGAAAGTCTGACTCTGAAAAGCAACAAACATTTGAAAACATCCCTTTCCATTTGCTTAATTTCCCCTATCTACACGCTCTCATATTGCTTTGTCCGTGTGCGTCCGTAAGTGAGCCTGAAGCCTTGAAGACTGGGAGAAACTCTTCCCACATTCTGGGCATTGGTTGAGCGCCTCCTCGTGCGTTTGCCGGTGAGCTCTGAGAAGGTGCGGTCGGCTGAACTTTCTGCCGCACTCTTTGCAAGCATGGGATTTCCTCCTACCTTTGGGCTTCGAGGACTCACACCTGGCCATCGTCTCGTCGTCATCTTCGTCGTCCACCTCGTCTTCATCCTCCGCTTTTTCTTTCTTCTTATTCGCCTGGTTACTCTTTGAACCTTTGTCGTCTTGCGAATCAGCTGGGTCCACGGACACTTCTTGACTGGGAACGGCATCCATGGACTCGTCGTCATCCTCGAGCAGCTGGGATGGAAGCGTCAGGAGTCTTTGCAACATAGACGGGGATCTGATTTGAGAGTTGTCGCCTGTGTATAAAAAGGGAGCGATTTGAAACGTTCAACAGGAATAAAAATGGCACCAAGTTCTAGGGAGTGGGTGCCATTTTTATTTTTGCAATGCTATGCTTTTCTCCCGTTTAAAGTAGTTGTTTCTTTCCTTTTTCTTAGATTGGGTTAGTTATTTAACACTTCCTATACTAATGTTACACCAATAAACCTTGTTGTACCACATTTCTGTTCTTGTGAATGAACATTCAAGCTTGTGTTTTATGTTAATACTTTAGTTATCATTAACTTATTAATGTTGCTTCCCCTATCCTAGACTGGGTGGAACGTAACAGTATGCTTTTAAATTATAACCGCACTAGATCATCAGCACAGCGCCGCCTACCTGTGGAGCTGACGACAGGAACGCCATGTGTGTTTGAGGATAGAGAAACGACCTCCATATCGTCTACCTGCAACCAGGGCGGCTGCCCCACCTCAAGCTCCAGCTTCCTTTGAGTGGCCAAGCAAGACGGCATGAGCGTCTCTCTGATTAGGCTGTCCATGTTAGTTACCGACCCCGAGCTCAGCTCGGTGCGCTCCTCCATACTGGTGGTGACCTCTTTGATTTGCCAGAAGTCACTGCACCACTTCTGCCCAAAGACTTTGTCCAGGATGGGCACCCAGTCTTGAGCCACTGTAATGACAGTCTGCTTGTCTGGGTCTGTTGATGAAAAAAAATGTATTAAGGAGTAAAATGAAGAGCAATAACTTATTTTTAAGCCTAATTTACTCCATTTAAAAACAAGCTCATAATTAGGGTTATACACTGGACTAAACTGGAAATCCAAATGAACTTTGCTTGCTGATCTATTAAACAAGGATCCAGAGGAGTTTAGTTGTATTTCATTTGTAAATAATGTAGAAATCGATTTTAAATACATGCGATATTCCGCAAAGTGATTTTTCATTTTAAAAAGTTTGAATTAAATGAAGTAACTGAAAAACAAAATCATGTTTCAGCACAAGCACTTATGGCACTTTTCTACTGCATGGTACGGTACGGAACGCTTTGGCGCTTTTCCACAGCATGGTACGGTACGGCACGCTTCGGTACGGCACACTTTGGTGCTTTTCCACTGCATGGTACAGTACGGTACGGCTCACTTTGGCTTGCTTTAAATGGTACCACCTCTGTTGAGGTTCCAAGCGTACCATACTGATACTAAAATGTGATGTGAACACACTGCAGATCACTGATTGGTCAGTCAGACAGAATAGTCACTACCAGCGCAATTGTATTTGCGAGATATCAAACGCTAGATTTAAGTAGCCTGTAACAGCCACTGCTGTAGTACCTGTTTTAAAACTACTTGCTTGAAGAAAAAATTAAGAAAGAAAACGTCCAAAAAAGAAATGGCTGAATCGTGGTCAGTGGACGAATTGCAGACGTTCCTCTCGTTGGTTGCTGAGGAGCAGATAAACTATAACAATCAGACTATAATCCCACCCACTTTGAAGCAGTACTATCAGCAGTGGAAAAGGAAACCGAGCTAAGGCGCACCAAGTCGCACCGAGCCGAACTGTGCTGTGCCGAACCATTTATGTGACCAGGTGTAAATGGAATAGTTTGGATAAATTGATCAGTAAAACGCATGAAGTGACCAGGTGTAAACAGGCCGTTATTCACTAATTACCTGCAATACAGGCAATATCTGTCTGAAGATGTTTAAAGTGAGCCATCTTGGGACAAATTGTTGGCCAGGTCTGCTTTGATTTTACATAAGAGCTTAAAAATAGAATTAGAACCCAAAGAACAGATGGCAAAAAGTATTTGTGTTTCTTGAACAACTGAGGCGTGCCAAAACAATGTGTTGATAACAGGGGAAATTCAGTTTTGGTGTGTTGCTGTTTTTGAACAATGGCCATATTTGACTTAAAAGAGACGTTTGTGCATTATTCTATTGATCGTGGGAGCTATAAATCACAAGAAATCCAGCCTGATATCCAATCACAATATAGGAACACTGTTACATTGACATTCAGTTACAGTAAAGGACAGTTCAACTGCCCCAAACAAATTGCATTTGTACAACTACCTGGTTTTCATAATTCTTTTAGTGAACCGTGTGCTAAAACAACGCAGACCTCGCATGCAAATGAACAATGTTATCAGCAGGCACAATTCATTTGGATTAAATTCTTCCCACATTGTTCTACACAAAAACGAAGCAATTCTATCCAACTTCACACTTCTGTATGTTAGGGATACTCCACCCAAAAATGAAAATTCTGTCATCATTTACTCACCCTCAAGTTGTTGCAAACCTTTTGAAGAACGATTGGAACATTGGCACCATTGATTTCTATAGTATTTTTTTTCTACTAAGGAAGTCCCAAACAACTGTTTGGTTCCAATCGTTCTTCAAAATATCTTCCTTTGCGTTCAGCAGAAGAAAGAAACTCATACAGGTTTGCAATAACTTGAGGGTGAGTAAATGATGACAGAATTTTCTTTTTTGGGTAGAGTATCCCTTTAAAAAACATTGTCACTTTCTATTTCATATAAATGATGTCTTTTTGAACTTTGTACCATTGGTGGGCTCAGTCTCATCCTTTTCCCACCCTTTTTTGGGTGATTGGTCCTGAAGGCCTTTCGACTTTTGCTTTTCTACTTTGGAACTGCTTGGAGAGGCGGAGTCATTTTCAAAGTCTTCCGGTACCTCATCAACCACGTCACTGGTTGCCACTATGTTCTTTTCCAGTAGCTGCTCTTTCAGTATCTGGTTTTCCCGCTCCTTCTTGGTGAACTCCAAGAGCAGGTCGTCAAAGCTGTCTTCCACAATTTTGGTCAGCTCACAAACGGCAAATTCCAGCACTCTTTCCATAACAGACTTTAACTGACCTTAAAAATGGAGACAAAATGGGGGACATCATGACATATTTACTTGGAAAAAATCTATACGATGAGGTTCTTGTGACACAAACAGGTAGTTACAGCAAATAAACCCTCCAATCTCTCACTGCACCATCCACACACCGCAGCAAACTGCACCAAATAAGACCGCTGGCTGACATTTATTAGAATCAAACCAATTTGCTTCCCTCCTTACTCTCAGCAAGCAAAAGTTCAGATTTAAAGCATCAATTACACTGTCAAGATTTTAAAGCAATCTGAGAAGAATGTCACTACCAAAGGATTTCTCTCAATAGAGATGGAGAGATGGAGCAGGGTTATTTCTGTTACATACTGTATAAAATTGAGTGGTATTGGTATAAAATAACATACGGCATAACAACGGCAGTTTGGGGGCTTGCAAACGCAAACCTTAATTAAAATGCACGTTTTATTAAACAATAAACGCTACTGAATGAGGAAATGGTGTGCATGCATCTTACGTGTTTCTTTACAAAGAGGCATCCCCAACTACTACACTGTGTAACTGTACCCTAAAATGTAGTCTAAAATCTTTCAGTACTGCAGTGCAGATGTTAATTGTATGAGATAATTATCAGGTAGTCTAATCAAAACTTCAGAAACAGAAACACAATAAAACTAGTGATTGAAGTCAATATAGACAACATACATGTTTGGTCATTAAACAATTAAATCATTAGCTGTCGATATCAAACTATGTTGGCTAAGAAGATTTACTTAATTCTTAAACCCTATGTAATTTGACACCACAGCTCACACTAATGATGAAAATCTGCAACATATCATATCTCACAACATAAAAATCCAGTTTACTTCTGTAATGTGATAATTAGCAAAATTAAACCGGATTTTCAAGAAAAAGAAAAGTAGACCCATCTTTTCAGCGGTCTCAGTCTACTTTTGTGATGAGTTCAGATGGCAGAGTGAAGAGTGATAACAGCCTGAAAAGTAAGAGCACTCTGTGACATCAATCAAAAATGAAAAAGTAGTTTCAGAGGCTTTTATCGCTTTGGAATAATGAGAACTAATGAATTATTCACATGCATTAAAAAAGGCATTAAAATCCATTTCGATTTAATTTTCATGGCTCAACAATTAAAGATTCATTCGGGCCCAACCATAAAACATGACCAAACAAAAAAAAGTATAATTATAAAAATTAAACAAAACCTCATCAATTTTCATTTTTGCTATAAAGGTAACACTTTACAATAAGATTCCATTAGTTAACATGAACTAACCATGAACAAAATCTCTGTTCAGCATTAGTTCATGTTTATTCATTTAGCCGACGCTTTTATCCAAAGCGACTTACAATTTGGATAAAATATTTGTTAATGTTAACTCACACATGTACTAATGCATCAATTCAAATGAATAGCATGGTTAGATAACATTAGTTAATGCATTAGTTAACATGAACTAACCATGACCAATGCCTATAAATAGCTTTACTGTTTTGTAAGGTTAACTTAACTTACTATATGCACTGCATTATGCATTAGTACATGTGTGAGTTAACGTTAACAAATATTAACTAATGCTGAACAGAGGTGTTGTTCATGGTTAGTTCAATGCATTAACTAATGGAAACTTATTGAAAAGTGTTACCGCTATAAATATATATATTTTTTTGTTTTCTTAAGTTTTCAATTCTCTTCACAAACACAAAAGTCTTTAAAAAAAAGATTATAAAACAGGCTGCAAATTACACAGCTAACGTAGCTCCATAAATTCATTTTGAAGGAAAACGATAGCAAACACTGCGAAATATTCCTTGGTTTGTAGTTTTTTTAAAACATTCCTTTTCTGATGCTCCCAAAACTGTCTCCAGTCATTCTTGCATTGTCTGCAAATTTTGAATTTGCAACAATCACAAAAAACATCAGATTATGTCTGCAAGGCAAGGCATACGATGTTTTTCAGTGACAAGCGACAACGCAGTGGTTTAAAATGGCCTGGAACAATCTCATACTGACAGTAATGCTTACTGTTGAGCCCTGATGTTGACTTTAAGAATTTGAAAATAAAGATGTACCTATTCAAGTGCAATTATGAACTGTATGCAAGGTAAATGGAAATATCTGATATTTGACTCTAGTCTAGTGGTGTATCTAAAATCAAAGAAATTAAATGGGCAATCTTAAAAAAAAAAACCCTGTATGCATCACCATAGCATGTTGACATGCAAAGCGTATCATTGGGCTCCTTTGTAATTTGGCCGAAGCCTCTGCTTTTGTAGAATGAAGACTCTCATGATACCCCCCCCAAACCCCAAACATGGATACCCTCCCTAGGGTCTGGAAGGTGTGGCTTCTTCTAACCCCATCCATTGGCTAAAACTCAAGACAAGGACACCCTCCCCATGGCTACCGTCACCGCAGTATGAAAAGCAGCGCTAAGGAGCAGCTCAACGACAGAAGCGTCATCACCCGAACCAGCCATTGGCAGCAGTCATAACAAGTCATCCACAGTCCAACATCAAACCGTCTATGTGTACATGCCCACACAGGCCTGAGGACTGCTGAGAAAGATTGATTTCAAAGACCAGACATCAAAAACTTCCTTAAATGATCCGATTCCACTCAACAAAGACAAAACACTCTGTCTAAAACAATGGCTTGTTGTTCCCTTTAGTCTACTTAGAACAATTCTGCAGACTTGCACACTTCCTTCCACAGAGGATTTGGTTTTAAAAACAGCCCATTAACTTAAACGACTTCTATGGATGAGTTTATCTTCATTTCTATCTGGACTTAAATAAGTTAGACATACAAATAAGACTGATTTTACTCTTAGTCATGGTTTAGATAAGGGTAGCTGCATGGTTTCTAGCTTGTCATAATTTGGTGCAAGTTGGTGGACCAGCAAGAAAACAGTTTAAGCTGGTTTTTGAAGCATGATGTCTGGAAAACCAGATAATGGCCAGCAAGGAACCAACCGCACGACCTAAAGCTGTATTTTCCAACAGGGCATGGTTGGGATTTAACAACTGGGTAATTCATGACACGTTTCTGAAGGGGCGTTTAACCACAATTGGGAAATTGAAATACATGGGTGCACAAAAAATTAGGGACTAAGTTTATTGTGACTTCCTCCTTCCGTTCAAAATGGTGTTTACCCTTGCTACTGCGTACCAAGCCCTCGAGTCCGATTGGCATTGTAAACACAAGCGCTTCAGTTATTATTCAGGTTATTGTGCAATATATGAAAGGCATTTATTTATTTTCTACTCAATAAAAACAGTTTTAGTCTTACCAACTGCTCGCCCTTTCTGCTCACGTCTGAGCGTTTCAGACTGATCGCCACATTCAGAGCTCTGACTGGGGGTGTGTTGCTTTGTTCCATCGTTCGCATCTGTTTTTCTTTTAGACGCATTGTTTTTCCGGTTCCCTTCGTTTTCTAGCTCCCGAGACTGAAGGGTTGCCCTTAAACGCTGATTTTCCTGCTCTTTGGTGGCTGTTTCCAATAGCATTGAATTCAAAGTGGCCCCAACAGTCTTGGTGATTTCCTGAACGGCGAGCTGCACAACCTGCTCCAGTGCGGACTCCAGCTGACCTTGGAAAAACGAAATGTAGAGGGACCCGTTCATGTTTACAACCGCTCCGTTGAAAGACCTTTGTCATTCTTCCTCTTCCCACCCTCCAAAATAGCGTTAAATATACAGAAGTCTCCCAGAACAACTGCTTAGAAAAACAACAGTTACCCCTTTCTCGAGAAACACATCGTGGACATGTATACACCCCTTAGTAGGTTGTACCGTAATCTACACCGTGAAGACGCACTCGGAGTTAAAGTAGTCCACAAGGGGATCTTCCCTCAGACGACCTCTTCGCCATTTTGCCTCAAATTTGAAAACGACTTGCGCACATAACCCAGAAACAAGCCATGGCAAAACGCCGTTTCAACATTCAATAAAAGTAATTTGATAAAGCCGTAAGTAGGTTTGTGCATCCGACGTTTTGTAGTTTTGGACTGAGGTCGAGGGGTTGAGCATAAATGACCCGGTCAATTTAAAACTCTTTAAGGTTTAGTAGATTATAGATACTCAGTTATTGCCCCTATTATATCCAGTTATGCACTACTCTTGTCGCGCATGCTATTTCCATTTTCCAGCATATTGACTGCGCTCCTCTACTTTGATTACGGTAAAACAGACGCTGCATGATCTGAGGAAAGCTGGGCGAGTATCATGGTAGATTACAGATTCAAACGCATGTTGTGGTGCATGGTGCGTTGAAATTGAGCTGTCTGCCAGCGTACCTTTTTAAGATAAATAGTTTTTGATTTTTTGGCAAAAAAAAAATCTATGTTTATTATTTATTATATTGACCACGCCCACAAACATTTAAAGGAGTAGTTCACTTTAAAAAAAAACTTTTGCTGATAATTTACTCACCCCAATGTCGTCCAAGATATCCATGTCATTCTTTCTTCAGTCGAAAAGGAGAGTCAATAAGTGAACTTATCAAGCGAAACGATCACTCATTTAAAAAAAATAACAAAGTTTTCTTATAAAGTTTTATAAGCTCAAATGGTCGCCTTGCTCTGTTCTGTGATGCTCCTGGCGTTCGTGACTCTCCTGTTCGAACTCGTTTATCAAAATCTTTTGGACCTTGAACCGTTTGGTTCCCATTGAAGTTCTTGATGCTGGACTTATGGACAAAAGCATGTGACTGAATATGCAAAATGTCCTGTTAGGCTACTGGAGCCATTGTAAAAGTCACTCATTCATTACTTCCACAAGAAAAATATGTCTGCCCTCTTGAGGTGAACAAAAATTCTTCACCTCCTGTAAATGTTCTTTATTTTCAAGAAGTGTTGTTCGTTTCCTTTTTTTGTGTGTAAAACCTTTTAAATGAGTTTTTGAAGTTGTAAACAGCAGGAAAAGAGCTGCCTTGTCGTGCATGCGATCTGTGGCCAGAAATATACCACAGCCCCAGTTCCTGTTTCTACTAACTGCAAAGTGCAGAGAAAGAAGACTGCAGGACTCACACCAACAGTTAAACTGCCTGGTCTTGTAACTAGGCAAAACGAGACGTAAAGATAATTTGAGGTATTCTTTATATATATATATATATATATATATATATATATATATATATATCACTCTATTTAAACAAAACTCTGTTTCAAAGTCTGCAGCATATGTTTCCTGTAAAGTATAGAGCCTAATACAGCTAATTAATATGCTCTAAAAACAGCACAGTTTTCAAACACCAGGGGGTGCAGTATGATAACTGTATCAAATAAAACACTTGCTTAAAATCATCCATTTTGGCATGAGGGCTACAGTAACAGTAACGGTAATATATTCATCATTTTCAGTGGAGAAAAACAGAATTAAACAAATCCTTGAGTAATTAAAAGTAACCCGATTAGGGATTATATAAACAAATATGTTTACATTTTAAGACGTAAAAACAGCTGCTAAAGGTATAGGTCAAGACCTCCAGAAAGCACAAGGTGACAATCGCTAGGTCAGCCTCTCAGACCTTTAAATCGTTTATTTCATTATTACAGTGCAATGTAGTGCAGTTGTATGCCAGTTAGGTGGTTTGGTCTGCTGCCACACTAAGACCAGTTTGAGGATGAATCAAGTTGATATTTTACCTTGATGCTCCAAATAGGACAGTATTCAGTTCTTACAGCCGTGCACTGAAATGACAAGAACATCCCAGAAAAAACAAATTCAGAGCACTTCTCATGAATTAAACATGCATTCAGTAGAGCTGAAACCTTGCTTTTAAAGTTTGAATCCAGCTATGTGATATAAGATGAACAAACACTGGCTCTGCACCCCTATCTAAACTCACTACTTCAGACGTATGTGTCCTGGAGAAGCTTGCGTTGTGCAAGTGAACACCGCTGTGTGGTGCCATCTAAAAGAGGCACAAAATCACTTTCACGGACATTTACCTTGAATGTTCCATGCTGGTGGAATGACCCGTCTTACTCAACCCGAGCTGCTGAGTCTTTAGCCATTTTCATGAAACGGCTGAAGATGCATCTTTTTCATGACCCATTAATATAAACACTACTGTATACTTATTTATAAAGGAATAAAAATATTGCTAGACTGACTAGTCACATGCAGCACTTGCATTTTGTTGCCCTAAATGTATAAATCTCCCGATAATATGAGCAGTGGAAAATTATAAGTGATCTAGGGGCTTTAAACAGCTTTTTACTGAGTCGCTTGCATTCAGGCTGCTCTGAAAAAGGTTAAGCAATGGTGAATTAATGCCAGGTGATGAGGTGGAATAATGTGCTGAAGGTATGACGTCAGAATCCGGAAGTCTAATTTGCCGCTGGTTCCTTCGAGGTTTTCTTAATGGGTGTTAAAAATGAGTTTTTTCAGTTTATGAGAATAAAAAATAAAACCTATGGTCAACACAACTTTGATACTTTCACGTTTTGTTCTGTAATGTACACTCACACCCCAAGCTGTCTTATCTAGTTACTTATTAGAAACTATGGGTGTGTATAACTTACATAAAACAAAGTATGTTTACATAGGCTTTATTATACACCTAAATCAAGGAAAATCTAGAAGGAACCAGCTGAAAATTAGTCTTCTGGGTAGTAATTACTCCATAATCGCTAAAAAAAATGCATTCTATATAGTATGAATCTGAATAATCTGGATGTAGGCCTACTACATTTGCCATGTTGCCCTTATCACATGACCTAGTGTCACCGCCATTCACAAATCCTCTCCCGTAGCCATCATGTCGATGATCAACTATGATGAAAATGCAGCAAATGAATATTAATATGGCTACCTTGCTTCGAAACATAATGCAGGCATTCATGCCGCCGATTTAATATTCATAACCCCAAACCTTCCCCATATAGTATTCGTAAATTTACAAGCAGTCATTTAGGGATAGTGATCTAATGACTAGTTACGTTATTTATAAAATTCATGAGCCAAGCCATGGATGGAAGAATACCACTGAGGTTGAGAAACCATAACATCTTATCATATTATCATGATAATTCAGCCCATTCTCACCCCCAAGGCGTCACTTAACTGACGCCTTGGGAAGCATTTGGACATGCTTCAATATCTGACACTTTAGGCGCCCTTTAGCGTCAGTTAGATGACGCCCTGGGATCGCGTGTACCCTACCCCCACCCCACACCTAAACCTAACCGCGTCCTCTAACAGACGCTTTCCTTTAGCGTCAGTTAGATGACGCCGTAGGATCGCGTCATGTAAGTGACGCTAAAGGGCGCCTAAAACGTCAAATATTGAAGCATGGTCAAAGGTGACGCCTTGGGGTGAGAATGCGTTGAGTAATTATGACCAGTCCAAGTCATATACTTAACAAAGGGCCAACACAACTATTTGAGTTTGCAATTTCAACTATTGATTGTGTTTTGTTATGCATACCATAAATAACAATGTTCCATGTAAGATTAAAAATATACAGTAAATTAAAATATTGTTCCCTGTGAGGGCGAAACTTCTCCCATTGCATCCGCTTGCCGGAGAACATGTTATTGGCAGTACGAACTGACGACAAAGCATTTTGGCCATACTTCAATATCTGACGCTTTAGGCGCCGTTTAGCGTCAGTTAGATGACGCCCTAGGATCGCGTGTCAGACCTAAACCTACTCGCGTCATAACTGACGCTTTCCTTTAGCGTCAGTTAGATAACGCCGTAGGATCGTGGGGGCGCCTAAAGCGTCAAATATTGAAGCATGGTCAAAAGGTGACGCCTTGGGGTGAGAATGCGTTGACTTTTAAGGTAATCCACTAACCTAGCTAGATCTTTTAATTATTGCTGTCTTATTTGATTTAATATCTAAATGTTGGTTAGAAGAAGTAAAATAAAAAATAAAAACTTTTAGGCTATCAATCTATACGATGGACATCGGTTATGCCAACGCATTCTCATCCTTTAGCGTCATATAGAACGCTACATGACAAAACGGCGCTATACTACGCACATGGCACCCGTTATCGTTAATATAACACGCGCTGTGATGGTTAGGTTTAGGTGTGGAGTAGGGTAGGGTAGTCTCATATTACGTTAAAGGATTTATGACGCCTTGGGTTCGCGTGAATATTAACGATAAAAGGTGCCATGTGCGTAGTATAGCGCCGTTTTGTCATATAGCGTTCTATGTGACGCTAAAGGATGAGAACGGGCTGGTTATGCTCATCTTTGCCCGTTCCTTTGAATGTATCTTGAGTAAAAGAGCTCAATATTTATACAGCTCAGAACCAGAAGTGATGCGACCTGTTACAGATTAAGGAAGTTTGCTGCATAACCCCAATTTGGCAAGTTGGCGACTTCTGCGGCTATATGCAAACTATGCTTCAGGCATTTCAACGCTACTGACAATGTGCTTTTTTGCATGCAAAAATCGCTAATGTGACCACACCTTTAACATTTTACTTTAGTGATTTGACAGCTTAAGAACAAGAATAATGCATTGTCGACTATGTGTATGGGACCCTTTTTTAAAGCTTGAAAGCATCAATCCACATTCATTGTAATTGCATGGAAATGTAATCAGGACAATTCCTCAAAATAGCCTACTTATTTACAGAAGAAAGTAAGTCATGGGTTTGGTGTATGATTGGTATGAGGTGAGTTTTCAGCTCATACAGTTTTCATTTTGGGTGAACAATTCATTTTGTTTTAAATAAAAACATTCAAATAAAGTAAAAACAATAAAAAAATATAGAATTATAGAATTTTAATGGGAAAGTGTACTCTTTGATTGAAAACCCCTGGAGCCGTGTGTCGCCACTTGCAGGCGCTGTGCCAAATCCCAGGCAGATTATTACCCAAAAGGTACGAAAGCTGTCACTGGGGCGGTACCTTTTCAAAAGGTACACTTTTGTACCTAAAGGGTACACATTGGTACCTTCATGGTACACTTTTGTACCTAAAGGGTGCATATTGTACCAATATGCACCCTTTTGGTACAAAAGTGTACCTTTTTGAAAAGGTACCGCCCCAGTGACAGCTTTCGTACTTTTTTTTTGACAGTGCAGTATGGGTAGGTTTAGGATTAGGTGTAGGGGTGGGGTTAAGATTAGGCAACCAGGGCAGTAAAAATTTGGCACAGGGACTGCTGTAGCATTGGGATGCAGCTTGGCAGGCATTTAAGATAGACTGCAAGTTTCTCCCTTCACTGCCGCTGCACTCAGTGACCTGTGCGCGGGTCATAAATTGCGGTACAGAATGCAAAACATCAAGCCCTACTGCAGCAGTGCACTCGACACAGCCTAGCGATCAATTCAATGGTGTGTTAAAGAAAAAAGTTCAGCCAAAAATGAAACATTTGTCTTCATTAAGGAACAAAAACCAACATACCAACGTTCCATGACTTGGCATTTTCTTCCTTTGTGTGATGTGCAGATGATACAAGTTTGGAATGATAAAATTTTGGAATGACAGACTTTTTATTTTTGTGAGTTATTATCTTGCATTGCACAGTAAAGCTTGTATTCAGATCACAGGCCTGTCAGACCGAAGAACTTTACAACTGATGTAACATCTGGGTCGAACTCGGCTACGCTGCTGGTGTAAATGGGTTAGCCCACATTCCACAGCAAGCGTTCGTGGCCTAGATCACAATCGAGACTAAACCAAGATCTGATGCTGCGTGGCATATATAGTTATATGTATTTAAAATGCACAATAGTCCCACAACGAAAATTGCTATTTGTGCCTTTAACAAAGTTTGGTCAAATACACTGTAAAAATGAATATGCTTTATCTAATCAATTAAATTGTGGCAACAGATTACAAGCAATATTATTTATTAAATTGAACAAATTAGAATTGAGTAATAGTTAATCAAATTAACATTCTAATTCATTCTAATTTGCACAATTTAATTAATAATATTGCTTGCAATATGTTGCCACAATTTTATAGATTAGATAAAGCATATTATTTTTTTCAGTGTACGACTGAGTACTTATTTAAAGTGGATTTCTGGTGTGCCAGAGGAACCGAGGCTGTTTTGATGACTGATTGGATGAACAAAAACCTGAAAGCGAGCTTCAGAATAAATGATTCTAATCACATAAAGAGTTTTCCTTACTATGATTTATTTTAAGATTGTCAGAGCTTACTTATTACTCTTCAAATTAATTTGCATTTAACGCAACTCATTGTTTTTTATTATTATTTAAAATCTTAACTGTATTTAATCCTAATTAGTTTCATTTTGAATAAATCAAGTTATTGTTTGGCTTCTTCTTTAAAAAAATATCGGATATAGTTGTTACCTCAAGTTTTCTAGCTTCCTTGAAACTTTGTAGTGCAGGAGAAAAGGGCTGGATACATTTAAAATGTCATGATATCTGAAAGAATAAACATTAAAATTCCCCTCAGTGTGGTTTGGTCTCTTCTGGCATGCATTGATCTTCAGGTAGATGTTCTGAAGGGATAAAGTAATAAGCCAGAGCAGATCTCTCTCTGGAGGAGTCAGCATGTTCCTCATCCCTCAAAAAAAACATCAATTTGCAAAAAGTCAAGGTATTATTTCTGTCACTTCATATGACCTTTTTAAATATTCCAGGTGAAAAAATATCTGTTATTGAACTCCTTGGCAGGTACTTGATGGGCAAAGGATCATTTTGGCTTTGGCAGGCGATCTGATTGCAATTTGTCTTGAATTTGACATTAAAAGTGGTGCTGCATTTAGATACAAAATCTGTCAAAAACAGTTTCACTCATTAAAACATATAGGGGAGCGTGGGGTTAAATGTAACATGGACCTTTTACATTATTAGCAGGTTGTCTTTCCGCTCTTTTTCTCTTGCTGGCAGAAGCCGGTCTCTCGCGAATTTGCGGAAAGTTTTGATAATTTGATGATTTCGTGAAGATACTAGACAAAGATGGTTTGACACCATGCAAGTACATTTTTTCATCATAGTTTTTTTTTTTCCGGTTTCTGAGTTGGGTGTAGGCCCTTTATGTTTCCAAATCTAACTTTACATGTGTATAGAATGAAGTATGCAAATCGCAACGTGTTTTTGTAAAAGACCTTTAAAAGAGGTGAGTGTTTTTTTATTAAAGGTGTTTTGCAGGTCCTTCCATGCCCAAAAAGCATAAAAAGAGAAAGCAGTTTCACCAAATTCTGACTGCACCCTGAGGACTTAATAAATGTGTAGATTTAGAACTATAATGGCTGCTATAATAAGATAAATAAACAGTGTAATTGAATAATTGTGAAATGGTTGAAACTAAAAAGTCAAAGCCTAGTGGTTTTTGAATGCTTTGATGCATTGTTAAAGAGGAACAGTGGTTTACACCATTTCTGCAGACATTGCAGATGAGAGGTGTGAAGAACTTCTGTTTCTCTCTGAAAACGTCTAGTCAGATATTCACCTCACATTTATGAATGCTGATGCATCGAATACTTGCACCAAAGTTGGTCTAGAACACACTAAGATCTTGATATGATAAAAGTCATTACATGTGAGAGAGAGTCCAAACGTCCACAAAAAATATCGCATTGATGTTGTAAACTATTAAACCCCATTTACTGTGAGGTCCAAAAATGGTTGAAATCTTACACATGGTTGGGTCATTCCACTAAAATCCCTGAGTGCAGAGTACAGAGACTGACTCTTTCCACTTGTCTTGGTAGGAATTTTCATTCAAGTTAGATAACCAATCGAGCACAGATCCAGAGATGCCAATCTCAGTGCGAAGGTCAACGGTCTGCAATTTATTGCATTAAATAGACCAGACAGAGAGAAGACTGAATCAAGACTGATATCAAATCTTGATTAGTATGACCCTGCAGTGTGAGCTTCACTAGTAGAAGACTATATGTCATGATTCATTTGCAGTAAGTGCACCTCACTGCCATTGAGAAATACAGGCTACAATGTTTTATTGTTTCATGTCTTTATCTCATATTGAAAAATCTTTAACAATTTAGATTTTTTTTAGCATTCATCAAGAAGAAGCACAATGGAATTTCTGAAATTAAGTTAAAGAAGTATTATTGATTTTATTGACTGCACTGCAATAGATGGCCTGAGAAGAGTGTAAATAAGTCTATTCCTCACAGGCAATGCTAGTTGCAAAAAAAAGTTACAATTTGTTCAGAATCAGATTTTCTAATTTCTTTTAACTGTAAGAGAGCGAAGAATTATTTGTCGATACAAAGATGTTACAAAAGATGTTAAAATTGTGCTTGTGTCTTTGTGTTGGTGTTATTGAAAAAAAGTGTGAAGGTACTACATAACTGGTTATAACACCCCCTCCCGCCTATGTTTTTTTTCTAACATTGGGGTTATTTAACCTAATCGTCTGCTCTACCAAAGCTGTTAAGAAAACATCTCAACTAGGTAAATGTCAACTGTTTGCTTGGTATTTTCACATTTTGTATAAATTTTAAACTATTCATCTTTCTGTAAATGCTTAAATGTATTTGTTTTTGGTATAATGTACAATAAAAAACTGTTTTAACACTTTAAAGAATTCGGATAAAGAAAATTTAATTTTCCAAAAGTAGGCTTACTTCAAAATGGTAAATGTGCATTTTCTGCTGGGCACTAAATTAGTGGATTTATTTAGTTAAACAGGTCATGTTTTACTTGCATGAAATGTTTCTTGTTATCTTTAGAACCTTTTAATCTCCAGCCTTCCACTTTTAATTTTGAAAGTAGTATAAATTGTACTATAAATACAAAAAAAAATTCTGTAAAAATATTGTTGGTTTAACTTAAAAAAATAAGTAACCTGGTTGCATCAAAATTTTAAGTTGATTGAACTGGAAAAAGTGAGTTAATACAATGAAGGAGAATAATTGAATCATTAGAAACTCCAAATTATAAGTTATCTGAACTAAATAAATTATTTAAGTTGATCTGGCAAAAGAAAAAATGTTGTGATAACAAATCTTGAAAATATTTTCTTCTGGAGATGATTTCATTTGATTTTCAAAATCATGTAAAAACAGATTTAGCAACAAAGCAGAACACCAGAACTAGTATTTCACAGATTTATTGTTTAATTAGCTGTTAACTCTATGAAGAACAGACAATTTTTCAGCATTGGTTAGTGATGGAAACTGAAAGATCTAAGAGTATTTCACTGTAAAAAAAATATTTTCAAGATTTGTTATCACAACATTTTTTCTTTTGTTTCTGATGATTAAATCTCCATTGTATTAACTCACTTTTTCCAGTTCAATCAACTTTAAAAAATATTTTCAAGATTTGTTATCACAAGATATTTTCTTTTGTCAAATCAACTTGAATAATTTATTTAGTTCAGATAACGTATTATTTTGAGTTTCTGATAATTAAATTAACCTCCTTCATTGTATTAACTATTATTTTCCAGTTCAATCAACTTAAAATTTTAAAGCAACCAGGTTACTTCATTTTTTAAGTTAAACCAACTATATTTTTTTTTCATTTTTTAAGTTAAACCAACAATATGTTTTTATTTTTATTGTTTTTTATTGTTATTATTATTGCAATGAAAACATTTATGCAATGATCGATAAACAGACCAATTAAAACATTAGTAAACTATTTATAATGTTTGAAATACTTAGTTTGATATTTTGTTTTAAAATGTAAAGACGCTCAGGCATTTTTACGTCGTGTCCGAATACTTCTTGATCAGTTATTCAATTTGAATAATGAGTCTCATTCTCCTCTCTTTCAGCCTGCAGTACAAATGGCTCCCCTTCTGTTGCTCCTCTTTCTTCCTTTTGCCCTCTGTTGTGAAACGGTTCCCAACGCAGAGTGCAAGAAGCTTAATTTCGTGCCTGGGCATAATTTGGTGGGAGAAGGCTTTGACATAGTGCGGATGAAGACCACCGGAGCTTTTGTGGTGGATGTGCTTACCTACATGGATGGAGGTGGGCCTGGAAACTGCACTGTGTGTGAGAACTCACTACTCAACGAGAAACAGAAGGTGCCAGCATCTGTGACCGACTGGCGCGTCAAGGTGCAATGCCGTCGAAGCCTCAGCAGCAAGGTGTATGAATCAGCAAGCTCAGTTCTTAAGGAAACCTCCAATTCGCTCAGTGTCGGCTGGAAGGTTGGGCTGAGTGTGCCGATGGTGGCAGGTGCGGCTGTCGCTGGTACTCTTTCCGTGTCAGCCAGGTTTGCAAAAACCCATTCAGCTCAAGACAAGTACTCCTTCACAGGCCACACCTTCTCCTGTCGCTATTACACGTAAGTGTGTACACTAATAATGAATCTTTATTATCATATTATTATTGGGAATAAGGGTGGAAATGAAATTATTAAGAGTTTATTTAATGCCTGCAATCTGATTGACCTCATACATATGCAAATCATGACATTAGGCCAGGGTTTATAAAGGTACAGTGTGAAATTTTAGGATTAACTATGAAAGATCAAGCCAGAGGGGCGTAAGTGGCTTTTAACAAACTTTACAGGAGAGACAAAACAAAATTTTGACCACCTGTATTATCAACCTTAAACCACAAGCCTTGCAACCACAGGCATACTTACATGAATGAGTATTTAAGTTAAAAATGTATGGCATATTAACACAATGAACATGTTCTTTAAAAAAAATCTACGTATTTTGGCACCATTTGATAGAGCTCATCGAGACCTTTATTTTGATATAAAAAACTCATATTCGCCCAAAATGCCACTTACGCCCCTCTGGCTCCAAACCCTATAAACTCTGTGGAAGAGTGCTTTTTTATTGCACTGTAAAAAAAAAAAAAAATAGTCACATTGTGAGATAAAACGTTGAAATTTTTGACAAAAATTAAAAGAGGGCTGTGAGGGATAGAAGTCCAGCATGTTCAACGGCCAATTGTTCAGCTGACGAAACCCTACAAAATTTTAGTAAATAAAATCTCCATGAAACAGTTTTGAAAGTTGTACAAAAAGGAAGTTTTTGAACTGTATACAGTGCTTGCCCTTGATACTGTAAGCCTATCCCTCACAGACTCGTTTTCATTCGCCTAAAATTCAACACGGTGTCTAACCTAAGGTCAATAAAGTCACAATTACCCTTTTTTAAAAATTTTTAAAGGAGAACTCCGGCGCAAAATGAACCTTTGGTCTAATTACACATTGGTCCCCAGTCGACCGTTCTCTGAGATTTGTTTTCATGATAATCGTATGTAAGTAGTTTTATCTCTAAAAACTGTTTAGCGCATAACACTAGTAATGGGGGCATATACTAAGTAAAAGAAATCGCTAGTTTATCCCACTAACAAGGCTAAAAATAGCATCACACTAACACAGTAACATAATGAGGCTCCATACATGCAAAACGAAGCATTGAGAACTTTGTAAGTGTACAGATCGTTCAATAAGAAGATATTTTATAAAGATAGTGCACTTTGTGTATACAGGCGGTGCCGTCTTTGGAAAACAGTCTCAACAAGCCGAACCACGAACGACGTGCCAAGTTCAGCGAACTTCTGAACTGTATGAACGCTGTTCGTTACATAGTTCTCAATGCTTCGTTTTGCATGTAGGGACCCTCATTATGTGACTGTGTTAGTGTGGGACTATCTTGAGCCTTGTGATAGTAACTAGTGATTTCTTTATACTTATTGAATGCCCCCATATTCTAGCGTATACGCTAAACAGTTTTTAGAGATAAAACTCTTTACATTCGATTATCATGAAATCAAATCTCAGAGAACGCTCGACTAGGGACCGATTAGACCAAAGGTTCATTTTGCGCCGGAGTTCTCCTTTAACTCGATGGCAGAATCAGGCTTTCATATTGACCAGTGTGTGTGATTCGTGTTATGCTACATTAGATTACGAACATGAAGCATGAAAATCTTTTTTTCTTTCCTTTCATCAGATTTCGTCTTCAAGCTAGTCCTCCATTGACCAAAGAATTTGCCAGTTCTATCAGTTCACTCCCTGCTAAATTTGACAGCAAGTCAGAAGATGCATACAACCATTTTATTTCTATCTATGGAACACACTTCTTGCGGAGAGTCGACCTGGGCGGCCACGTGGAGTCAACCACTGCTGTGAAGACTTGCCAGATTTCCATGTCAGGTCTAACAGTACACGACGTGAGCATCTGCTTATCGAAAGAAGCGTCTGCCGTCGTTGAGGGTGTGAATGTGAGCGCGCAAGCAAACTTCTGCGCAGGCAGGCAAAAGAGACTGGAGAACAAGAGCAGCTTCAGTGGCTACTTTTCTGACCGCGTCACTAAAATATTGGGCGGCAACGGTGAGCAGCAAGACATCCTCTTCAATCCAAGCGTCAATAACGGTTATGGCGTGTGGCTCAAGTCACTGAAGAAAATTCCAGGAGTGGTGTCCTACACCTTGAGCTCATTGCATATGCTCGTGAAAAATGACTCAGCTAGAAAAGCCGGTCTGCGAGCTGCCATCAGCAAATACATCACAAAAAACGCAATATCCACCGCTTGCCCCTCCAGTTGCAAAGTGGGCCGGCGTGACAGGAATTGCGCATGCAAATGCAGTGGTCATCGAAAAGTTGATAGTAACTGCTGTCCGAGTGAGCCAGGAGTGGCCACCTTGAAAGTGACCGTGAAGAGTGCTGCGGGATTATGGGGCGACCGGTTCTCTAAAACTGATGGTTATGTTAAAGTGTTCTACGGAACTCAAAAGGCTACAACCCCCGTGATTTATAACAACAACTTTCCTCTGTGGGACTACCTGTTCGATGTTGGAACTGTGAATCTGAATACAAAAAAGTGAGTAATAGCTATATTCTCAAACTATATGTTTTCATAATCAAAGTTTCAGTTTCTTTCATGTTGTAAAAATGTGAAACTTTAAAAAATTGCAACATCCTCTTCTTACAGGGAGTTAAAATTTGAGGTGTGGGACCGTGACAACGTGTTTGATGATGATCTTTTGGGAAGGATATCTGTTATCCCAAAGCAAGGCAAAAATGTCCAACAAACGTTAAAACTCAAGCACGGCTCTCTTTTGATTTTCTACACTGCGATGTGTGGCCCAAGTCTTACAGGGTTATTTTGTGAGAAATACGCTCCTACGCCAGGTGGGGATGGTACTCTAAATTATTACCAGCCATTTGGCAGAGAGCAGCCCATTGTGTTTAAAAAATCCAATGGCTTTACAAGAAATGCATCTTTGCTGTAATACAACAACTGTAGAATGTAAGGATATTGTAAAATCTGAATGAAGGGCCTTCTGATATAATGCATGTATAAAAATTGTCATAAGCTATTTTAAATATTTGGCAAAGATTCAGTGAAAATAGTTATCATAAATGAAATACCATTGACTTGATTTCTACACAAATTTGCAAAAGCTATTTTTAAGAACTTATATGTTTTTCATATTTTAAAAACAATTCTCAATACATGATTTAATTGTATCATTTGATGTGTATTTTATTCAACCTGCAGACCGCAGTATTACATTTAAAACATGAATGCTTTCAGACTGATGCAATAAAAAAAACTTTCTTGAAAAAAAAGTATATTTTGTCTCTAGTTTTCACTTTAGACTGCTTTCAGTCCTTATAGTAGGTGAAATGAGGTACTAGATTTGTGAACTTTTATAACAATTACAATTTTATGTTTGTTGTGTTTATCCTATTGTTTACTATATGTTTTTGCTCGGTCAGTATTGTTGTGGGTTTTAGTTTTAGTGGTCTGTAAAGACCTTTGAAATAACTGAAATCATTTGGCAAAGTGATATTGAACTGTAATGCAGTCAAGACCTGCTGGATCTACTTTAGCAGTGTGTTTCCCTGAAAATAATTGCACACCTTAGGACGTTCGTAAACCAATTATATTCAAGCATTCAACAGCCCTGTAGTACATAACACTTTCTGTTTGATTACCTTTGCACCAAATTACAAAAAAAAAAAAAAAGTTAAGACTGGCTGCTGTGAGCATGTTTCTAATACAACGACTATGGGAGTGACGGTCGTTAAAAAAAAAGACGACAGTAAAAAAAAGACAACGGTAAAAAAACGTCTGACTGCCGTTATCGCTATTTCTTCCTCTTTTTTGAAGACGTGAAAACACTGATGGGGCGTTTTTCTTTAGCTACTTGAGCAAATGGGAACAAATATATATGAGGATATATAACTATGAGGACTTCTGCTTCTGAAAAACCCAGAAATGTGAAAAGGGTCCATTAAAATGACAAATCTTTTTCCTGTGACTACAGTCTTTCTGAACCAAACAGTGCCCCCTGTAGAAAAGATATGCTTCCTACAGGCCTTCTGCTGTGTTCAGACAGTTCAGTTCAATCATTTAGGCCCAAAACTCCCTAAATCTGCATGGTTTGTCATAATTACTACTGTTAAAGGCCTTATAAAGATTCAGTCTGAATTTAACAAACTTCATACACATGAATATTTGTGTTTGATGGAGTTTATAAATTAAATGCCATGTGGTCAAATGCAAGTAATGTGATACTGTATGAACCACCAAATGCATGAATTGCAAGCGCTGGTGGTGGAGAGATGACTCACAAACATCTTCAATGTCATTAAAACTGCAATGACATTAAATTAATATTTTGTGTATAACCTAATGCACACATTTCTTCTTACTGAAACATTTGAACATATGTGCAAAAAAAAAATGCAAAAAGTAATTTATTTTACTTGGACAAAACTGCTTTGTATATCTCTTCCCTTAGATTGGGATGTCTTTGTCTAATATGGAGCCACTTGACACTCTTATAGCACTGGGATTAGCAATAATAAGTTAAATTCTTGAACGTATACTTTAAAACCAATTCCCGTAGTATAGATATCTTAGCTCTTCTAGCCCAGGACAGTGAACTGGGGCAGAAAGATGGACTGAAGATCCCTCCCACCCTGATCATTTGTTCCAGAAGCTTGCCTTTGGCAGATGTTTCAAGCAATCCAAACCAAGACCAATAAACAAACGCAGTGCAAATGCTGTTTCCCTGCTCAACTCAACAGTTTAAGTTAAATGAAAGTATTTACTTTTATAATGCATGTTCCTCGCCCTGCTCTTATGGTCTTTGTAATCTTTAATTAAAATGTAGTACTTCGTTTTTCCTATGAAACGTTTTCACAGATGCCATTATTGGGAAATGGTTACCAAACGTCTTTGAAAAATGTTTTAATTAAATATTATTTAAATTATTATTATTAATAATAATACTGGTGCTCATTATAATAATTAATCCTCACATTAGAAACTTTTCCCAAGACATTTAAAAATATTTTTATTTTTTAAAGTTTAGCATATCACACTCTTCAAAGAAAACAAAAAGTAAATTTGTTAGCAAACAGCGATGTAGGATTAGTCCTTTTTTCTTCCGTTCATGTGTAAAAATGCTGAAAGGCACAAGCAGTCCCAGACAGAAGTTGTTCAAAGTTAATGTAAATAATGTTATGTCATTTTATCAGAGATCTCATCATTTTTTAGCTCAGGCAACATTTTTTTTTTTTTTAAATGGCACTCAAACATTAAACAGCTCTTTATAGGCTATCTTCAGATTTCACAAAAAGCCATCTTAATAAATGTATTGGTATTTTATATGAATATCAACAATATTTGCCTTGGTATACTTTAATTTGTTTAAAAAAATAAAATATGTGGTATTGCTCTTTTTGAAAGATAAAACGAAGACTCATTTTACATTTTGTTTACACACAGTTCATTTGAAAATATGTAAAGAGGCTGCAATTCAGGATGACTTTAAAAACACCTGGATCACTTTATAGGCCTTTCAGTTATATTCTCTACCCTTCAGATTAATGTGTTGTTGACTATTAGCATGTATTTCTCTTTGTAGGCTACACAATACACATCATAACAGTGACATTTGATATTTGAGGTAAATTGTTACCTCACACTAGCTAATGGGGAGTTAAAGAAAATCCGATTTGAAATGTTTCAAAAAGCATCTTTTTCGATGCGTTCTACCCCCTTTTCAATCCATTACAATAAAACAGAACCGCATCGATTATTTCGTCAATCCAAATAGAGGCTCCTGGTTTTGTATTCCGCCTAAAACAAACTACAGTTCCCTACTTATAATGGAGAACGTAGGTCAGTTACGCGCTGCGGAGACACGCAGTACAGCAAGCGAGCGGAATGGGGGAGGGGCAGGAGGTAAAGAGAGCCGGCGGCGCATGCGCATAAGTGCTCCAGCCCTCTGCATCGCTCCCCTCCCCCCACCTCTTTTTTTTTTTTTTTTTTTTTTTTTTGCAGCATCAGTACCGCGTTCGGAATCGCATTCGTGTGCTGGAGTCAGAGCGCGCTGCGGGGCATCACTGCACCGCCACGGAGGACACACCATCACAGAACCGGGAACAGGGAAAAGGAAAAAGGCGTGAAATAGTGCAGAGGGGAAGAACGGGGCGCTCTTTTTTTGAAATCACCGAAATCTGTGGGAAATTAAACAGGAGCCAGACATTTACTAATAATACATTCACGAACGCAGCGGACATCTCAAGCGATATTTTTGGCCAGCACGGCGGGGAAAAATGAAGGATCGCACGCAGGAACTACGAAGTGTGAGTCTTTATTTCTGATGCTTTATCGTTCATCTCCTCCCATATTGTCCGTCTCCTCACCGCAACCGGGCGTCAGCAGCTGACATCTCACTGCTGCTCGCTCACGGCTGAACATTTATGGGCATGGTAGGGATTTCATACATTTCCCGATATTTTTATCTTTTTTCTTTATGCAAGTCTACCCCATTACACATTAAGCTGTTAATAGCGACTCTCGCGCGAGCACTAGCTGTTCCATGTGCGATGGATCGATTTATCGATCAAATCCGGTTATATGGCGTAATTCGCGAAATGAGCCCCCCACATTAGCATGCACACAGACTACCTTTGATACATCGCCCAGGAGTGTGATCTAGAGTATATAGACTGCTGCGGATAGTTAGGCAGCATCCTTACACTGATACGCACCATCCCAATATCTAATTCTATGATCATCACCATGATTAATTATTAATTCCTATTTTTTTTTTTTTTAAACGAAAATGACATTCATCCGATCAGGTCCCCCCTTGTTCCGTACCCTATGAACTCTTATTAGATTTTCCCTTCTGCACCAGAGGATTTTGAGTATCTTCACTATAGCTCCATTCTGGTTACATGCAGGCTACCTCTGATCGGACGCATTTGGATCATTGGATGGGATGTGCAATTATTGCAGCACACATTGTTCCCTTCTAAGCCCCTATATTAAATATGAAAGGTTGTAATATTGTTCCACGTATCGCCCAATTGAGCTTAACGAATACAACATGGCCGCCAAAGAATTTCTATTTGTAGTCGCGACGGTATAGCGACTTAATCATTTATAGATTTAATTTTTTCAGTAATATCTAAGGTGGGCCTTAAAGCTTTAATGCGTCGCCCAACCTCCACGAATATTCCGTCGCCAGAGATCAATTGAATATCGTAAAAGGAAACGCCTGAACCCAGTGCACTGCACTCATCAGTGTGTAGTGCGCTTTTGCAAGGGAGCGAAAGGGGTGGGGGTGAAAGAGAGATAAGGACATTAACATGTTTGTAAAACAAAATATATCGGCAACTTCACAACCAAGCCCAAAGACGTGCATCTTTCACTTGCTACATCATAAAAAGTCATTAGTACAAAAAAAAACCCGACCGGAATCAGTCCGAGACTTCTCTTATTCCCCTGGAGACCCGGAGCATCTGATATCAGCATTTGCTTATCAGACGAAACCTAGAAATGTAATCTACCGATAATTGGATTTACAGAATTCGCAATTATACGTGATGCGCGTGCAGACTCCCTAAAGCTGAGTGCTACAGTATGCCGGCGCTGCCACTGTGCTTTAAACATATATCATTAGTCTAGCTTCCAAAGGTGTTAATAGTTCAGCGCGAACCTGATGCGACATGATTGGGCAATAATCGAATTTTATGTAATCGTCAACATCACTGTGACGTATTGGTCGCGCGGTGAGGGAAGTGTATGGGTTACTTGGACTGTGGGCGTGCGCATGGCGCGAGCGTGTCTATGCATAGTGGAGACAAGCAAGGATAAATCAGACAGAATTCATTGACCTTGCCCCTTTTAATATTAGGTTTCATTTGAATAGGGGAGAGATCTGACATTAAATGAATGAGTAAGATTGAATGGGATAATTACAGCCTGAAGTATTTCTAATGAAATTGGGCTGGGAAAGCATTATGCTGCACAGTGGCCAAAGCAAAGCTTTGGCTCCAAAAAAAAAAAAAAAGCGAAATAAACAGGTTAAATAAAATGACACAGACTGCAGATTTATGACTTTCATCTGTACTCCAATGAAGACGCCACTGTGACAGCCTCGTTCAGATAATTAGCACACTTATTTTATTATGATTGATACTGACAACAGCCAGAAGGAACATACAGAGACCTGAACTATCAATGGCAGATCGTTTGATCCAGACAATAGACCTATGGATCTGGGGCTAGTTGTCGCTCAGGCTATAGCGCTGTAACTTTAAGGTTTTGAATCAAAAGTTACATTAGGCAAATATGGACATTGGTTTCAAACACCTAGTTAAAAAAGTTTTTAAATAATAATAATAAAAGTTGACATCAAAAAATCCAAAGAGAAAGGTTAATGTATACACACACAAACATACACATTAACCTTTTACTTAGTTTTGTTTTTTGTTATCACAGAGGAACCTGCCATTAAACAATCTATTAATTTTTCTGGCTTTATTTAAACAAGACGGTACGTTTAATGGCAGGTTCCACTGTGATAACTTAACATATAGTGTGACAACATGCCTGCTATATCACAAAAGGTCAATGTGTCTTGATTGAACCTTTTTCCTGCGTAAATGTTCAAAAGCCTTTTTGGAAGCAAGACTTTACAAGGCATCAGCCCTAAGACATATTCACCAGAGTAAAATGTGTTTGATATCCTAAAGCATCATATACGGTCTACAACAGAGAAGTCTCTTCATGAGTAATGACATGTGTTGGCTGAAAAGCGGATAGAGTTTATGTCAGCATTGGAGCGTTAATGTGCAGAGGAAGCAGGCAATAAATATGATTAAAAAGCATAACGTTTGAAGAAAAATTGTTTCAAATCCTGATACTAAACATGCACAATGTATTGTTGTGCTTCAGTGCCCTGTAATGTCCTTGAGAGAGGCAAGGTTGAATGTCTGTGTCTCTCAGCCTTTCTCTTTTTTTTCTCTGCCTCATCTAACAGGCTTGAGAGGTAACGTCATATTTAAGACTCCTAATTTAAATGATATAGGCAGTGAATTAAAGTTTTTGTTGTGCCTTAAGAAAATGGAATATTAGACGGATAGTTCATTCCAAAATGAAAATCGTTTCTTTCGTCTGCTGAACACAACAGAAGATATTTTGAAGAATGTTGGTTCCCAAACTGACCATTGGCTTTCATTGCATGGACAAAATATCGAGATATTCCACAGACAAAAAGTTACAAGGGTGAGTAGGCCTAAATGTTGACAATTTTCATTTTTTGAGTGAATTATTAAGAATGTTTTGTTTTGTCAGACCCAAGTTAAAAGCCCAATAAGTTACAAGATATGTCTGGATGTTGTAGCTTTTTAGTATAGGCGTAGTGTTTAAATATTGAAATATTCTGAGAACGCTGAATATTGGATTGAATATTAAAATTCATTTTTAGTGATATATGACTGCACTGAAGAGCTTTCTCAGATCAGTTGATAGTAGGACGTGGTTGCACATGATATGTATATATTTCAGGTAGTTGGCTAATGAATGGGTGAGAATATGCAAACTGTGGGGGAAATGTAATTTATTGTGCATCAAAATAAACAAACAAGCTAAATATATTTGTGTTGGAAGCCAGTCTTTGTAGAGAGCATGGTATAAATCCTTTCTTCATCGTAATAGTGATATGTTTTGGAATGAACATGATATCCAGATTATTGTTTGGTGAAAAACCGCAGGTGTGGACTGACTGGAAAGTTGGCAACCTAATATCAATTTACTCAGAAGCGCCAGGACTATGTGACATCACATACTGTATCTTGCCCAGTTTTGTCCAGAAAAGGAGAGGTCAGACACATTGTGCTAAATGATACTAAATGAGTGCTAATAGATTAGCAAATTATGACCATACACAGGTTGTAAACTATAAACTCAATAACATATTTGTAACTTAATATCACAAATCTGGGTGCAGATATGATATAGGCCTCTTTGCTTAAAAAATAGGAAAAAAATAAATGATCTAAAATGAACACACACCCAGATAACTGTACATGACCAAGCAAAAATTGCTTCAGCAAATCAGTAGGTTTATATAAAAATGGGGCATAATTGGTTGCATTTTATTTAGGGATTTTACTAGAACAAACACAGGGAATATGGAAACATAATGCTTAATGGCAACTTTAATTTTTTTTTTTGAGTGGACACACTTGTTCGGACACAGAAACGGATTGGATTGCCAACCATTATTTTATTTCGGAATCAACAAAAATAATGTTCTGGATCACTGCTACCTTATTTAACCCAGAGGCAAAGGCCCATTTGTGACTAGTTTGGTTGCTAACCTGTTAGATGCTCAAAAAGGTTTTTGTTTTTTTTGAACGTGTGTGGTATTAATTCTCTGGACAGATGGAACAGAAGCAGGGAACCCCGGTAGCCGACGCGACACACAGAGAAAGTATCAGAAAAGATAAGCAGTGAGCAGCGCTACAGCTGACGGCAGCAAGAGCTGAGCTCATGGGGAAAGTGAACTCGGTATGTGTCTTGTCAGCCAACGGGGCCGGAACAGGTAGATAACAATTGGCAGAGAGAAAGAGACGGGAATATACGGCTACATATGTGAAGCTGGCCGCAGCCCAACAACAGATGCAACAGACAGGTCATGATAGGCCACGGATGTGGCTGTGTCAGTGGGAAAAGGGAAGAATGAAGCACTGCGGGTATCAAACTGCAGTACGGTTAGAGAGGGAAGTGGAATTTCCCCAAATCTCAGAAAAAGGCGGAATGGGAAGAGGTAGAGACTAGAGAGAGGAGAAAAGAAAGAGGCTGTGGAGGCCACAGGTACTGTAACAGATGGAGAATAAATGAGATGCATCATAAAGACATGTGGTTAGGAGATAAATAAAGGTTTAATGATTCAGTTGTGGGGTTATTGCGCTAAATGTACACTGGGTAGATTTGCTGATGCGCAGGAATTGGGTAAAACTGCTTTGTAATACTGTAAAATGAATTTTGAATGTAAACTGATTTTGGTTCGCTCTTTTTGCATATAAAAAGCTCAGCGGTAGGTACACTCTCAGAAAAAAGGTACAAAAGCTGTCACTGGGGCTGTACCTTTTCAAAAGGTACACTTTTGTACCCAAAGGCTGCATATTGGTTCCTTAGTGGTACATATTATCACCTAAAATGTACATATTTACACCTAAAATGTCCATATTACCACCTAAAATGTACTTGTTAGCACCTGAAATGCACATATTACTACCTAAAATGTACATATTAGGACCTAAAATGGACATATTAGCTCCTGAAATTAACATATTATCACCTAAAATGTACATATTAGCACCTGAAATGTACATATTATCACCTAAAATGTACATATTAGCACCTGAAATGTACATATTAGCACCTAAAATGTCCATATTACCACCTAAAATGTACGTGTTAGCACCTGAAATGTACATATTATCACCTAAAATGTACATATTAGGACCTAAAATGGACATATTAGCTCCTGAAATTAACATATTAACACCTAAAATGGACATATTAGCACCTGAAATGTACATATTAGCACCTAAAATGGACAAAAGTTTACCTTTTGAAAAGGTACAGCCCCAGTGACAGCTTTTGTACCTTTTTTTCTGAGAGTGTAGTGCAGTGAGGATGCTTTGAGATTAAACTGAAATGTTTCCACTTAAAATAGTAAAGATTTGATGGAAACTGGAAACTGGGGCTGAATGATACAGGCAAGAAGTTAAAATGGTTAAATGTTCAAGTAGTTGAAGGACTGTCAAGATTCTTTACAGTCTAAAACCAGATTTTGAAGAAATATGGCAATGGATGCACCCTATACATGCTAATGACTTTGTCAAGAATCTAAAGTGTAGGACTATAAAACCTTTTCATATTGAAACAAATCAAAGTTTTTGATCTGCTATAAATACATTTTTTCACAAGTGCACTAGTATACACTTAAGTGGCACTTGAAAGATCTGGATTCAGTCTTGAAAATATCTGTATTGAAGATATCTGATATTAGCTTGCCGTATTACAAACTACGTCTGGCTGATACCTCACCTCACAGTAACTTTAAAAATAAAAAATATATATATGCAGAGTATACATACATGGTATCAAGGCATACCCAACTTGGGTCTACACAATTGATCTCTATTTAGATTTCTGGAAACAATTTCTAAGCTATATAGTACATTATAACCAAACACCTAAAGAATAATGCAGATAAGGATGGACATGTCACAGTTGTGACATTTTAATGTAAAATTATTGGCCTAAGCAGATTTAGATTTCTATGTCATGGACTATTGATTTTTTACATTATTGTTTTATGTCCAATTTTTATGAGACATGCGTAGTGGATTTATGAGCTATACAGTGACCCCTGCAGGTCATACCTTCCACTGACCACTGAAAATAGCTAGGCTTTCTCCTCTACTGGTTAGCTTTGTTGGGATGGGAATTGTAAGATCCTTTGCGAATCGCATTTCTTAAAGCGTTTCTTATTAGTTAATGATTTTATGAATAGTTTTATTACACTGTAAAAAAATATTGTTGATTTAACTTAAAAAATGAAGTAACCTGGTTCCCTTAAAATTTTAAGTTCATTGAAATGAAAACATTGAGTTAATACAATGGAGATTGATTTAATCATCAGAAACTCAAAATATTATGTTATCTTAACTACGTAAATTATTTAAGTTTAAAAATGACATAAAAAATGTTGTGATTACAAATCATGAAAATATATATATATTTTTTTTACAGTGTATAGTAATTTTACCTGAGCTTAGACTAAAACAATAATATTTGAACATTATTTTCTTTTAATTTGAAGCAATCTCTTTTTTTTGGATGGGTATTTTTGACTACAAGTTGTAATTCTTCTGAATCAGTGGTTATAGGCTGATTCAGACTGATTTTTTATTTTATTTTAATTTTTGTTGAGCAATTCAGATCCAGCTTAATGACTCGAAAGATTAATATCTTACCAATTTAGGAAACACTGGTAGCCTATGTTTGTGAAGACAATCCAATAGAAAGTTGGTTGTCTATCTTTTGCACTCACATCTCTCTCTCTCTTTCCCTAATCACAATTAAATCAGACTGCAAACATAAGTCAGCTAAAACGATTTATTTTTGCCGTGGTGCAGCGGATTCAGAATAGCAGTGCTGGAAACATTTTCATGGTACTTTAGTGCTAAAGTTTGATGTGTATAGGATGTGCTCCCCTATAGTTTTATAGCAAATTAAGACTTGGACAGTGAACACATAATAGCATCGAAGGAATAGTTTAATCTGTCAGATACTCACGCTTATATCGTTCCAAACTAATATGACTTTGTTTTTGAAATATATATTCTTTTGTCCTAATCACTTTGATTGCTGTTTTTTTTTTTACTGATGTGCTGGTTGCTCCTTTCCTTTCAAACTTAAAAAAAAAGGATGCAAAAGCACTTTAAAGGTGTCATAATAGTCTTAAATTTCAGTCTGTTCCTCAAACAAAGCTACTGTATGGATTCGGAGACCAGCACATTCTTCAAAATGTCTTTTGTGTTCCACAGAAGAAAGTCAGTCATAGAGGTTTGAAACAACATAAGGGTGAGTAAATGATTTTGAATTTTAATTTCTGAATGGCCAGTTCCCTTAATCTGTCTAAACATATGGGTGCCCACTGAAGTAAGTGGATTTTGTTTTGTTTTTTTCGTATGGTTGCACCACTGGCAATTACTGAAGAATTTGAAGAGGGTGGTCTTGTCAATAACAGCATTAGTATTGATCCATTCTTTTATTAATCCATTTTCCTTCATTTTTTGGCTTTTGAAGAACTAGTCAAATACAAAAAGGGATTGAATTGCAATGCATTTTTTTTTTTTAAAGATTGACTCCAATATGATTAAGGTCAACAAAGACCTGACTATGGCAAAAGTGCATGATGAATATAAATTGAAGTTGCAGATGAACAAAATGTTCATACGACCTTCTACTAAACTATGTTTCACTCACATTTTGCTTCATCATGGTCAAAGTGAATGAAACACTGTGAATGAACATCTGCAGAGCATCATCCATGATATTGGGTCCGTGGCACGTTTTTCACACCATGTAATGGAAAATTCATAATAGACCAGGACAATCTTTTGTAAGCGACGTCAAGCATCGACATCAAGCAAGTTAGACTGAGGTCAGGCTGCATGGGCTTTCAATTTCATTAAGACTGAATCACAGTTTTCCCTTTCTGACCAGCTCTGATTTAATTCCTTTTAGTCATGCCCACAAAATATCGCCCTGATGGGTCATTTCAATAGATCGGCGAGATTTGCCACGATTTAAAAGTTACAGGGGAGGATTTATGCTTTACATTGACTGCAGACAGAGAATGAGTCAGCAAGTTTCTTGTTCATTCTCCAGAGGCTTGCTGTCATTTGAAGATAGTTATTTTTCATACCCGTTCATTATATACTAATGTGAAAAGGCAGTGGCTATTCCAATGGGAAACAGAAAATGGTTTTGATCAGTACTGGTACGTGGTCGAGATGTCAGTCCCAACCGAAGTTGTTGTGTTTCTAAGAAGTGTCTGTTTCTTTGGAGCTGCTGCCACATTTCACAATCTTCTAATTTTACTGACATTATTGTGAATATCATCATCGAAATATTTTTTCATGATTTGTTTCCTTATTAAAACACTAAATGTTCAAGGATGATTAATAGTTTACCCAAGCTGACATGTTGTGTTATAGACTTTCCTGAACACAGTTTTGAACACAATTTATTGTAATCAATCATAAAACAAGCCATGTTTTGCAAGAACTATCACTTTGCTAAGAATAGTATTGGTTGCGTAGCACATGCAATATGATTCAGTAGCAAGAATCATGCTGTTTTTCTTTTGTAAAGTTGTTTCTAAAAACGTGTTTTAACCAACACTTTTCGACATTTTGTTGATTGCTGGTTTCTATTTTTGCAGTTTAACCCTGCCCACAGTAAAATCTCATTGGTCTAAAATTACATTTCTTGTAGCTTTACATTAAACATCTAATATCTTCATTCTAACATACATCGTTTTTACAGATATCAAATTCTGCTGCTGTAAAGTTTATTATGCAGTAATATTAATTTTCTTATTTTTTAGATTTTGTACAGTTTTGGTCATTTGTCTTTTTTAGTGAAGAACTTATAGTTAAATAGTCCTTGATTCAATTTTGGATTGTGATTTATGGTCTTTTATTTAGGCTTGTTCACATCTGCCTCCATTGATTTCTAATGGCATGAGGTTACTCAAATGACTATATGCTCTCAGTTCTTTGACAAATGACTCATCAACTGTCTATTTAGTTTCTTCTTGTTATTAGCCTCGGTTTATAGCACAATTGAACTGGGAATAACCCCGTCCCTTGGGTGGAGAGAAGGACATCATGCACCAGACAACACAAAATACACAATAACGCATCTTCCTCCTCTTTTATACACACTCACCGCCAGTTATTCAAGGTTCCCTTGAAGGAACATGGATATTGCTAGACATGAGCCAAAATTTTATGCAGTAATTATAAATTGCTGAGCCAAAATTAAGCATACAATCTAATAAAATGATCAATTTAATGTGATTGAGGATAAAGGAAGCCATGTTTTGCAATAACTACACTTTTCTTGGAATAATATTGGTTGCATGGCACATGCGATGTGGTTCAATATCAAAAATCATGCATCTTAAAATATATTTTCCATGCTGTTTTATTTCTTGTCTTGTCTCATAACGGAACACGCACATCATTTGGTGTTGCTAGATATGATGCAAAATTTAATGCCGTTCCTCAAATGTTTTAAATGCACCACTATATCGAAAGAATCCACGGGTTAGAGCGGGAATGTGATTTACTTCCACTTTGGAAATATAATCACATTTTCCAACACTTCTTGCGGTTCCTCGTGTTTGTCAACAGAAACTAATGCAGTATTATGAGGCTAAAGGAGGTTACTGTCTAACGCTGTAAGGACTACTGATGCCTGTGGCCAATGGCCTTCCTCAGCGCAGATGGGCCAACGGCAGGGATGCAGGATTATGACACTTCTGCATTACCCCCACACCTGATTTTTTTACCGCATTATTCCACGAGAACCCGGCACAGATTCAAGTGAAAATTTCCGAGAGCCTGCCGTATACCGCTAGCGAAGGTCCTGGTCACCTGCTTGGAACGGGATAGTTTTTTTAAACGTCCTTTTCCGGAGACAACTTATTCCACATCATTCTGGCCCCCCTCCCCCATCACTCTCTCTCTCTCCCTGTGGAGGTCTGTCTCTCTCCCCATCCCCCTCTCATTGCACTTTCCTGACCCTCCCCCTACAGCTGCACACTTATTCCTCTTGATTCTCCCTGCCACACACTCATACACTCTTGCTTTCGCATCCTAAGCATACTCACTATTGCTCGATTCCTGCCAAGGGCTTTTTTTTTTCTAATCGCAATGTGGGTAAATAAATCAAAGTATGAAAAAGCTGAAAGTGACACACATTCATTCGGTGGAAAGCACCACTTGAGCAATTCAGCGTGTTCTGACACTTATTATATGTCAGAATATTTTTTTGTAAAATAAAGAAAAACAGAAGTATTTAAAAATAACAATTAGGCTAAGTATTTCACATTTTTTATTAATATTGTTAATATTAACTAAAGCAGAATTTGATGCACTCCTTTTGGGAGTGTGAAACTTTTATATCATTGCTGAAGCGTTTATGCTGTATATTGTGCAAGTCAATTATTAAGAGCAAAAATAAGATACTTGGTGACATATTAAAACAATGTACACATGTACCGATAAATGCCCAAATCGTGTTTGTATGCGTGTTTGTATTCCAATCACTGCGTGGGTACGACTATGCCTGCAGTATATTGTGAGGACAGTTTTATTGCAGGGACAATGTCATGTCCTCTCTGCTGCACACCACCCACCAGTCTTTAACACCGCCAATAAAACAACTAAAACAAAATGGCTTCCTGTCTAGTTACGGTACAGCTGGTTTGCAAAATATACCATTAAAACCAGCAAGTCAGAAAATGTGAATATGTCACTATATTTGTTTCATTTTTGGTTATTATCCACTTGGTGGGATATAAATTCTGGCCCACTAAAGTAACGTAATAGATGCAGCCTAGCAAAATCAGTTCAGTAGGATGGTAAATATTAGTGACAACACATTTCATTTTATCTTGACAGCATGAAAGGGAGGCCCTGAATAATTTAAAGGTAAATATCTGGATTCATGTACTCGGACAAAGTTCCTGCAGCTCTGGTAGAGTGCATGACTCTGGCAATCTCAAGATCATGGGCTCGATTCCCGAGGAAGGCATGAACCCTAAATGTAACGCAAGTCACTTTGGATAAAACCATCTGCCAAATGCATAAATGTAAGCTATCCATCTCAGACTTTATATGGAGGTGAGTCAATTACCTGAGCTAACTACCTCCAGAGGTTCATGCTAAAATAGGGCAACATGGGATTTCTCACAATCTGATTCAGAAATCATAATAGTATAAACCCTACAAAATAAGTGAAAATGGCTATTTTTAAAAATGTTACATGTTTCTGGAACAAGCAGCATGTCTTGAGTTTTACTTGTTGTCCCAATGCAAGCTTGTCTTGTTTGAAGCTGGTTGACAATTGGACTCTTGATGGCTAAAATTAAGAAGTATAATTATAGACCAGTATAATTCATTAAATAACAATTTATGGTAAAACTTTATTTCAGTTGTCCACTTTAGACATTTTTCTAACTATACTTTGAAACTTCATGTCAACAAACTCACATTAGTCTAAATTGGACCATCCAAATAAAGTATAACTGGTTACCAGTGTTGGGTGTAACTAATTACTAAGTAATTAGTTACTGTAATTTAATTACTTTTCCCTTGAAAATGTAAAGTAAGGGATTACTCTTCATTTATCTGTAATTTATTTACAGTTATCAATCCGATCTCACAGCGATTCATATGCATTTTATGAGGTGTCTAAATCGTACGACCGCACTCGTACAAATTCGTTTGAATTTACAGTAATCTAATTACACTGTTGAAGAGGTAATTAGTAACTAGTAATTAATTACATTTTTAGAGTAACTTACCCAACACTGCTGGTTACACTTTATTTTACAGTACATGTACTATTTACAGTGTAGTTACACAAGAAAGTACTGGTAATAATGCAACTACATGGGTTAAGGATAGTACCTAGTTATAACCCCGCTATTGTTATTGCTATAAGTACATAGTATGTACATGTGGAACAGGACTGTAAAATAAACGTAATTTTTCGTGTTCCACTCCGTTGAGCGCAGAAGTCTTTCAAAGTATACTTCATTTGGCTTTGTATACTTCATCTAATGCACTCGAGTCACTCGCACATGCGCTGTTGTACGCACACCGTCCGCATGAACACATAAATTGGGCAGCACGCGGACATTGTTCGCTGACCTCCACGAACCCTTGTGACGACAAAAATGAGTGCTCAGACCATTACAGAATGCAGAGGGCTGAAGTATTGGGCTTTAGACATTGATATATTAGATATGATATTCAAAATGAGTCATACAGCAGTCATACTTTGTCTCCATGTGTTGAATCGTCAGCATTTTATTAGCCACTTCTCTCCAATGATAGACAGATGATGTTGGAGCATGCACATGCTTATCATGCAACATAATCTTCTTTAGTTTTCATTCATTTTTCCTTCTTAAGCCATAGCAGGAACCTACGTTCGACATTATCCTGAGTATCTTTATTTAGCGTACACTTTCTTAATGTGGTTCTTAAGTGGTGGGCTGCAGATCTAATCTGATTGGTTTATAAATGATAAACTTCAGTTCAGGCGTGTGTTTGTTAAAGTCATGACGTCTTTCATAATAATAAGATAATCCAAATAAAACGGTCATAAAATATATAGTTTCCCCTCACAGCTGTGCTTAGAATTTGTCTCCCTGTGGCCTGTACAAGTATAACATTAAAATAATTTAATGCAAGTTTTTTTTAAGTAGCCGTGTAACAAGCAGGGTAATCTACAGTCATGGACGGTCATTGGCAAAACAGATGCTCTCGGGGTGATACAAGACCAGATCCTGAACACCCTGTCTTTATTTTGCGATAATGGCCCTCTGATTGTATAATATCCCTTGCTTAAAATGAATCGCAGACATTTGCTGTGTACCCAAATAGACTATAATGACCTTGGGTTGCTTATGCTGTAGTTTTGCAGAGGATCTGTCATAAGGCTGGCAATGAGTAGATGTGACATATCCCCAAGCATACAGTGGTGCTCTTTAAAAAAAAAGAAGCCAATATACAATATGAAAAAGAACACTATCAGGTTTCTTTATACATCTATATTTAATATATATTTGGATTGCAGAGAATGAAAAGTAATAACCTACATTAAACCATAAAGGATTTGTTGTTGTTGTTGTTGTAAGAACTGGTCAAATGAATACCCTGAATGCATTGGAAGTCGCTTTGGATAAAATTCAGAAATGTACAAGTAATCTGCCTTAAGGAAGGCAGGTTTTGTGTTCTCATGACCCCGATACGACTCTCTTCCTCGTGTGCAAGACCAGCTAAACAGCTAATTCATTTAAAGATGTGTTTTTAAAGCTGGACTATTTTAAGTTGTGAAACACCCCACAAATAGCATGAGATGCAATAAAATGGCCAAATGCAACAGCATGATGTCAGCACGCTAAATATAGCTGCTAAAAATATAAATGTACATATGAAGAGTTCAGATGCAAAAGCCTCTAAATGCCATTTGAAATTTTCTTCTTTAATGATGATTTTTATCAAACTTGTATATTTAAGTTCAGTAATTTCACTTAAATAACAATTAATAGGTAATTATCATTGCCATTTAAGTGAAATCACTGAACTTAAATATACAAGCTTGATAAAAAATGATCATTCTAGAAGAAAATTTCAAATGGCACTTAGAGGCTTTTGCATCTGAACTCTTCATATATACACTAGCGGTTCAAAAGGGTCAGTATGATTTTTTTTTAAGAAATCACCATATTTGAATGATTTCTGGAGGATCATGTGACACTGAATGATTCCGCTGATTCCACTTTACCATCGCAATAAAAAAATACATTTTAAATACATAGACAAATAGGTATATATATTTCTAAAATCAAGATAAAAAACATGTATTCTGTTGTTTGATGACTAATAATGACATCCCTAATAGAGCCCGACCGATAAAGGATTTTGAAAGCCGATACCGATACAAATATTTTGGGGTTTTAAAATCCGATATTCCGATATATCGGCTGATTTTTTTATTTTTTATTAAATACTGTTGGATTTCACACACGTGTAAAAGAAAAACTTACTTTTCTGCACAAGATACATTCGATACTTTTTCTCTATGTCTAAATGTTCACTCCTCGCAAGTATAACTTATATTTTACAATGCAGGAACTGTAACTAGAGATATGCTAGTTATAAATACAGTAATCATTACTTTATTTAGGCAGAAAAAGTTCATTGTGGTTTCCAAGCTCATTAATGTTAACGTTAGCGGTCTTCCACTGACGATAGTGGCATTAGCTAGCTTTGTGGTTAGCTAGTCTATGCTGAGGCATAATTTAGCAATAGATAACATCACACTGCAAATTGTTAAACATACATTTTCAATATAACATGCCAAGGAGAGATGATTGAAGCGTGTTTCGTCCATTTTTATTTTATTTTTTAAATATTCATTTATCGGCCATTATAATACCGATATTTTGGAAAATGCCTAATATCGGCCGATAATATCGGCCGGCCAATATATCGGTCTGGCTCTAATCCCTAATGAATCTTGTGCTACTTAATTAATGTCAAGCCAGTATCAATCTCCATTTCCAGACTAATATATTTTGCGGTAGTATCAAATATATCTCTAAAACAATTCTCTAAAATGTCTCCCCTTGTTTTAGCAGAGAATCCCTTCTTGTCACTCAACAACAAAAGGGATGAAAGCAGATATGAATTGTTTATTGCTGTCCCACTGTGACCCTTGTCTAACATCGTAGGAGATTTATTGTCTCCAAACTCTTCCCCCTGACCTTATCTGTGCTCTCCAGCTTTGTAGACACAGAATGTGTCTTCCCAAAAAAAAAAAAGGCAACAACATGTGCAGTATCTTCCATCATCACCCACACACTAACCACACTGGTAGGAGGCTTCGGTGGCACAACTCAGCACTTAAATTCAGAAATCCACCAGGCCTCTCCTCCTGAAATCTGTTGCTATAGAATTATTTCGTGAAGGTCATTAGCGACTGATATTGCGGTACCGTAGACATACAGCACAGGGGACCAGCGGCAAAGCCACTCCCCATGAAAGCAGATGCTGAGGGGGCAGGGAGGGCAGGGCTCGGGAAGGGAGCGGCCAGATAAGAGGAGAAGCAGGCGAGTAAACATTAGCACGGCTGATGAGACAACACACAGGCCGCTTTCTGTTACTATTTCATTGTGCTTTGCCATGAAATCCTCGTCAAAGGGAAATGCATAGAATCTGGTCGCCAAACCAGAAACGGCTAGCAAAAATGTTGACTATGCAATTGTCAGTAGGCTGAAAGCATCAAACATTTCACCTTTGCTCATGGGGGAAGGGACTTTATTGCCATTATCTGATGACGGGAGAGCGAAAATAGCCTCTGCATGAATTAAATGATGTTAGCTGGTGATAGACAGGCTGATGCATCAATCACCCGACAGGCAGACAGTTATGTCTTGCATTGCTCTATATGCTGTTGTAAAATCTTAGATTAAAAAAATTCAGCTCAAGTAATAGCCAGTTGTCAGTCTTATGACAATGTATTCTTGTAAATTTATGTCAACCAAATCAGCGCCAGAGTACGAATTGAACCTTTTTGCCCACCCACCGCATTGGCTTTTTAAGCAGCTATTTTTTTTTTCTATTCAAATATAATATATTATATTATTATATCGCGCCAGAGCACAAACATTCACCCTCCATTTTTTGCGAATAATGCCATCCATATACTACATACCTATTACTTTTAAAAGGAATACTTTATGGTCTGCCCAAGGCTACAGTGTTAAACAGAATAAATAATTATTTTTGACTAACTGTCCTTTTATAGACATAATTGGTGCTTATAAAGGCATTAGACAAATATTGTAGTTTTTTACTTCGCTTTTATAGTTTTGATTGGAATACATCATATCAAGTTGGACTGTCGCGTACAGTTTTTAACCGCACAAGTTGAAACATTTGTAGTATCCAAAGCTTAAAACAAATATGATCTGAAAATGTCACTTCGGCAGAGAGTTAAAACTCCATTCCATTCCAATGGAAATGAATAACCTCTTGTCGCAAGTATTTCTTCTAAGAATTGCAAGTTTTTGGGGAAACCTGTTTCAATATGTTGTTTTCAATAATGCATTACTTTATTATTTAAAATTAATTTAATTATTCAAGTTAAAGGGGTCATGAACTGTATTTTTAAATTTTATTATATTGTTGTCTGATGTCAACTTATGACGTTTTTGCATTCAAAAACATCAAAATGAATAAGTAATAGGCTATTTTCTACCCTAGTTTTGAGCCTAGCTGAAAAACGCTCGGTTGTTATGGGCGTCTCGCACTGAAGACTTGGAAGTAAACGCCCAATGCTGTGAGTGGATAATAGTTTTGCATATTATAATGAGTTTCAACTCACCCGTTGATGCACGTGGGGGAAACTGTTCTGAAGACGTCCAATGTTGTAAAATGTCAACCGGAATGATTCGCCCATACATGTTCGACCCAGAGTCCGTGTGTTGCACCATTCCTGTCAGATCCAATATAGACGGCACAGCAACGTTCTTTACTCTTAATCGGTCTGCAAATCCAGTCTTGTTTAAAAAGCATTCCTCAGTGAAATGAAGCAAACAGACGGACAGTGTTTTACCTCATCAGCTGGAACGTCATTAAAAATATAGTTTAACCATGCAGTCCTATTGGAATCCAGAGGAAGCTTATGCAGCGACTGTCTTCTTCCACAACCAGGCATTGCACACTATTTTGTTTTGCTCGGTAGCTTGAACCGGTCTGTCATCGCGAGGTAGGCCTATGTTATTTAGCTATTCGTGTAATGGTGAATCGGTGGGCGGGGCTAAACCGTGGGGGGGTGTGGTGTTTTATCCTCTTTGACGTCATAGTTCCCCACTTGGAAAAACGAGTTGTTTGCTGAGCCTGGTGTCAATAAAAGCTTTTATTGGACTAACAAGGACGTTTTCAGTTAATATGATGACCTCTTAGACGTCAAAAGCTCAAGGAAAATTGGATTTCTCAGTTCATCACCCCTTTAAATATAAACATGCCCTGTCTCTTTCATCTGCATGAATATAATATCTGCTCTCTGTTTCAGTTTATTACAATTAAAAATATATTAAGAGTGGTGATGACAATAGCTCAAAATCCTCATAAAAGCTGTATTACACTCTAAAAAATGCTGGGTTGTTTTAACCCAACTTTGGGTCAAATATGGACTAACCCAGCCGTTGGGTTAAATTTTTACATTACATTTTTAACCCAACATTTCGGGTTTGTCCATATTTGACCCAAAATTGGGTTAAAACAACCCAGCATTTTTTAGAGTGTAGTTTCATTGGCAACAATGTCACTCAATTGTCCAAGAACCAGTTCGTAAATATTAATGATTAACGCTAAATATTAACGAGTGCCCATGAAATTCCAAATCGTGTTCCAGTAAACAAGATTCACACTCTTGACTGTCACTATAATCTATGTTTTCTCTTTGGACGTAGCCGCTTCATCGGGTGCGAAGCAGTGTGCTTGAAATGAAGAGCTATTAGTTCCCAGAAAAGGTGCCGTGGTTGGGACGGGGGATGGTCTTTATGGCTACACACACAGGAGAACGTCCTATTCCACTCAGTGTGGATTGGCCGTGCAGCTAATCTGAGATCACCCTCCAGCTATCCCCAATTCTCAAACCAATATGTGAACACAATCAAACGATCTTTTAAATGTGACACCGTGTGCTCATCTGGAAACATGTGATTTGCATTAGTTTATTAGGCTGCCCTACTTTATTCCATATGAGAAATGGAGAAGCAGCTGGATGTGTTGAATACGGTTGCTCTTTTGTGTATATGGGCCATTATCTCATCACTGTGTTCTTGGTCGAGAATATTGAGATATTGAAGCAACCAAAAACAGCAGCAAAGAATTAATCTGCATTGATGGAAGAAATGCTGATTAATACTGGTGATTGCTCTTTTTTGAGCAACTGTCTCTTTAAGATGATTCGCTATAGTGTTGTATTCCTCCTTTGTAAGGTAAAAACATCTAATCCAACCAAATACACTTCTCCTATTTACATACCATTTACTGTAGAGGTATGTTGTCCAACATTTCATTTTATTTTCACTCCGCGTTTGTCCAAGTTATTGCCCAACATTATAAAAACTACTAAAGAAATGATTTTTCTACATTATTGAGAGATTCTAAGTGATATTTTTGTTTTCCTCACAGGCTAAGGACAGTGACGATGATGAGGAAGTCGTCCATGTCGACCGGGATCACTTTATGGATGAATTTTTTGAACAGGTAAACTTTATCTTACGGCAAATATCATATCCAGTTATGATTTCGCAGATGTAGCTGATTTGATTTGCTCATCATATCACTCTGAGTGCTGCTGTCATTAATGCAAAAGAGAGACAAACCAATTACTAAAACATTCTGTGATTCATGTAAATATTCGATTTCAACTTATAGCTGGAACGCACTTAGGGCCAGATTTATTCGTGTAGGCATTTGTAACTTTATTGGCTCTTCAAACTGTTGATAAAACCACATAACTACACCCCGGCCTCAGGTCGTTTGCAGTGGAAGGGTAAATAAATAACTGGTTGTTTGAATAAGTACAGCATTTTATTTTCTCAACAAACACTATGGGCCAGATTTACTAAACAGGGCAACACAATCCCATAAAAGTGCCGATGGGAGAGGAAAGTTCTGCGTGATCTACTGACGACGTGCAAATGAAAGAACACACACGCAGGATGTGCAACGCAATCAACCAAGAGCAGCGCAAATTAGCGTCAGGTTTAAGACATGTTTTTTTGGGCGGTAAATAATGCCGCAGTAAATTGACCAGCGCTAACCATAGTAAATCACCTTGCGTGATTCATTTTAATACTCTCCTACAATTAATTTTGCGTCTGAAAGGGAAACTCCTACAAATCCATTTGCAATAATAACTGTTCACGGCTTTTCAGCGCTAATTTTTTAGTTCGTGTTTTTAGAAATCCTGACAGTAGTTTTTAAATGCTTTTAGTAAATCTGGCTCTATATATAAAGGCTAAAGTTTTATGTATTTGAGGAGCAGAGAAGAGTGTCCGAGTAGTTTTTTTTTTTATTTGTCATCGAGTCATAGCCAACCCTGCCTTAAATAGCTTGTTCGTAGCACTTCATCTTTTAAAACATGAGATTTTGGCCAAATAGAAAAAAAAAAAAAAAGCGCCCACATAGCTACAGTAAACGTTATAACCTGTAAGTTATGCGATGACCTTACTGCCTCAGACGGCGTTCTAATAAAGGATAAAAACACAACATTCACTAGTCTATTTTATTTGAGCTTGAGTTTGGTAAAATGTTAATATAATGGCACATGCTAGTATGATCATATAAAAAATCCACAATATCAGGTTCGACAATAGTGTTTAATTATTTAAAAAGTACAATGGGTTTTTTTTTCAATTCCTTAAAAGTAGCATTCAGGATTTCATGGGGGGGGGGGGGGTGTATTTTGCCTATGTCACAATATGAGGTGAATCCGTCCCAGAACACACTATTTGATTTTGAAAATCTGAACAGATTTTTTTTTTTTTTTTTAAACATCCCATCATGCACTTGCTGACTTTGTAAATGGTTACAGATGAAAACTGGGCATTATTAAAGTAAATACATACCAAATACTACCAGACTTTCAAGTCATTCCAAACACAACAATCTCACGCAGAAACACGCATCTCATTGACAGAAGATGCATGACAAATAAATGAAAACAATGTGTTTTAGAATCGGCTCAAAAAATGTTTGATATCCTATCCTCTGACTAAATGGAATAATAGTCTGAAGCTGAAATGTCAATGCCCGACTGCCCATCGTGATCCGACTGCAGATTTTCCCTGACTTTCAGCAACTAACGTTGACTCGTCCAGACAGTAAATCGGGGCAAAAAAAAATTGTGTAGCGTATTTTAGCCTTTAACTACTTAAACCAATTCTGATAATATAATATGTAATGAAAACAATTTACTATAGTGGCCAAAAGTGATGTCTGGAGGGGATATTTGTTTCTGACACTACAAGTTTGATTTAAGAATTAAAATATAAGGAAAATATTTTTTTTTTTTGAAATATTTGAAATATGCAGGAAAAACAAAACACTAAACTTGGTCATTTATCTGACAAAATTATTTGGCAAAAAAAAAAAAAAAGCAAACTTATTTTACCATGCATAGAAAAACGAAAAGCTCACATGATAAAGCATATATTGACTCATTTACTAATATTAAGTTGGTTCTCTCTTGTTTTTGCATGTGTTCATAATTTCTTTGTATGACAGCCAGGCCAAAAATTGTCCGAACAATTTGGCTTATTTTATTGCCTTATCACAAACAAATGTGAAAATTTTTACATTTATTTAATAGTCAAGTCAAGGCAAGTCACTTTCATTTCTATAGCACTTTACACGATACAGTTTGTTTTACAGCAGCTTTACAGTGATAACAGGAAAATTATGCATTTTCGGCTGTTGTTGAAGTCAGTTCAGTGTTGATTCAGTTCCGTTGTAAAGATCATCAATTATTAAATTAGTTCATTTTATCTATATTGTTGAATATTAAGTGTCCCCAACTAAGCAAGCCAGAGGCGACAGTGGCAAGGAACCCAAACTCCATCATGTGACAGAATGGAGAAAAAAACCAGCCTCAGTCGAGGGGCAGTTCTCCTCTGGCCAACGAACGAACACGGTGTGATTATGATTCAGGCTGCATCACAAGTCAGAATCGGATTCATCATGCCAGTATGAATAATATTTGAAGAAAAAAAAAAGAATAAAGGGTGAGGATGTCAATTTTCCTTGGCCGGACATCACTTTTGGCCAATACTGCTAGATTCAAAATTATTAAATCTAAGAAATAAAACAAACAAAAAAAAGGCTCTTGGCATTTTTTTCCCATACTGTTCTTTATTACTAATTTGTATGCTCACCTTAAAGCAGTTTAGCTCCTGCATGCTTTCTTCCAAATGATAAACATTGATCGCAAATAAATTTCCACAGCTAACATTTAATGTGACATGCAATAATATGGTAGCCTATCTGTAATATGGGATATAGAAATATGGTGAAAATGTCAAAATATTATTTTTTTTATAAATATATAATCTAATTATACTATAAATATACATTTTTTATATAATTAATAAATACAAATATTAATTTGCTCCATGTTAATCAAGCTGATTAGCCAAATACTTTATCTTTTTCTCTCTTTTTTTTTCACAGAGTTTCACAATATGCAAGTAGTCATTTAGATTTAGACCTCTTTCATATAATTTGCGAATGTCACTAAATGGATTATTAAACGCATGTTCTCTTGACAGGTTGAGGAGATCCGTGGCTGTATTGAAAAGCTGTCAGAGGATGTAGAACAGGTCAAGAAGCAGCACAGTGCCATCCTAGCAGCACCCAACCCTGATGAAAGTGAGTTCCACCACACCATTCAGCACACCGTTTTATCCCAACTACTGCCTCAGCGTTTACACTGCGTCAATGAAAAAGCGTTCACATTCATTTCAGTGTGGTTTGAAAATGAATATTCTGCCTCTAGAATATGGTTGTTTTTCAGATCACTAACATGAGCACGCATGTGGCACTGCATCAGTGAGACGTTCAGGCATACAATAAAAAAAGTGCACATTTAATGTATTACCTCCCCCATATCTCCCTCTAGGATGTTTCCATTCGCGCATTCAAATAGAAACACACTAACACACGTTTGTAAATGCATATCTATATCTCAGGGCAACATGACACATTTTTACATTAGCTTTTAACTCCACCCACGTTTTCAACCTTATATCGTATATATTTGCATTGTCTACTATACTGCTCGCGCTTGAAAGGATCGTTCGCCCAAAAATGAATCATTTACTCATGTTCATTGCATAAAATATCACTTGTGTGTTATATTCAAAATGTTTACATGGGAATTTAAAGTCACATGTAAACTTTTATGTACAGAAGTTGAGTAAATGAGGACTAGGGTTATCACGATTCTCCAAATCCTCGATTCGATTATATTTTTCGATTCTAAGGTCACGGTTGGATTCAATTCTCGATTTTTATCAATCGGCCAATCAGGATGCTCTCTGTCTTACATGCGCTTCATGAGGCACACATGCAAGGTCTCTCGCTCTCTCCCTCTCTGCTGTGCACGCAATACGGTTTGAAGCACAGTTTTTTCTGTCCCGGCATGCACGCTCACTCTTGCTCGCTCACAGGAGATTTTAACGAATTTGCGTGCATTTTAACGAATTTCGTGAAGCGCGAACGTTGTCAACATTACTCACTGGAAATCCAAAAAACTTCTGCGACTTCAATGAAGGGTTCTGTCGATGGGTCTCCTGCATCTTGCTATCTTTTGGATGGCTGTAGCTAAGTTAGAGAAGGTTGACCATAGACTCACAGCACTTCAAAACGCGCGTTTTTTCCGCTTGGCAAGCCGAACGGACGTGACATCATCGACGATTCCATTTTTTAATTCGAAGTTTGAGATTGTAAATTAATTTCGATCGATTTCGATTTAAAATCGGAATCAAGACACCCTTAATGAGGACAGAATTTTATTTATTTAATTTTTTTTTTTTGGAGAACTGTCCCTGTAACATATGTACAAACTCTTAAAAAAAAGATCATAGATGCATATTCGGTCAAAATGCAGGAAGGTTTGAGGGGTGCAAATTCGATAAAGTATTTATCACGTTTTGGAAAGCACTTGACTGCAGTTGTGTGGTAAGATATATGAGCTCATTGGTGAGCCTATTCAAGCCTTTCTCCAATACCTTGCATTTGCGCCACCCACTCTACAAAAGTGTTTGTTAGACCGAACCCACACACCTCATAGTGCACCAGCCCACACTGCATCTATAGAGGCTGTTTCTTCAGCTCTGAGTCCTCAAATGTTTCTAAAAAATCCTGCTCACCTCATCTTTCCCCAGCAACAATCTTCAATTACGGCAAATGTCTATGAGTGTTTGACTCGTTCCAGTATTGTCTGTGACTAATGTGTGAGGTCATTCTGACAGAGCAGCTCTTTAGTAAATGTGCAGTAAGCCAAAATCAGTGCGGTTCCAATGTTATTTCATGAAGAAATGCTTTTGTGGAATCTGTTACTTTACAGGTACTCAAATATTGCTCATAAATTAACATTAAATAGTAGGGGTGTAACGATATACGTATTCGTATTGAACCGTTCGGTACGAGGCTTTCGGTTCGTTTTTTTTTTTGTTATTTCAAATGTAGGCGCGTCGAAAATTTGGGCCAAAATTTCGTTATTCCAAATGTAGGCGCGTCGCGTATGGCAAGTGCGCTCATAATGTAAGAGACGCTGGCGTGACCACAACATTGCCCAACATCAAATGGCAAATGTAATGTGAGCGGAACGAAACTAAGCTACTCATTATTGTATGGTTGACGGACCGTTTATCTTAATATCTGATAATCTGATAATCGCTGATCTTAATCAACCAGCACTGTTACTACAGCGAAATCAGAAAGATAGCATTTGAATTCGTCACTGAAGTAATAACATCGTTGCGAGATCTAGTGAGAAACATTCACATTTCTCCGTTATTAACATATCAAACCGCGTTGACATGGAAACCAGGAACAAACATTGTGCCATGAATGAACTATCCACTGTCCACAGATCAGCAACATTCACCATGGATTTACTGTATAACACTACTAACTGTAACCATTGAAGTTTGGCAGGAATAGTAGGCTATAATGCTTTCAAGTAACATCATGTCGGTTTTATTTTGACATTATGAACACAATTGCTGCCCTCAAATGCTAATCTGAACTAAAATAAACCTTTGTTTATAACTACTACAATATTACATTTAATTTTGTCCAAGGAGCTGTTTTGTTGTATATGCTCCAAAGAAAAGTCAAGTATAGCTCCATCATTGCTCGAAGTAAAAAAAAAAAATACTTTATGATGTTAGTTTTAATAAAAATATAATAAAAAAAATTAAATCAAGGAAATTTCTCTGGCATTTCTTTCTTTTTGCCGTTTCGGAAACGTACCTAACCGAACCGTGACACAAGAGTATCATATCGAACCGTGAATTTAGTGAACCGTTACACCCCTATTAAATATCAAATAGACCGTTTTTAAAGGTGAAGAGTGTATTTTTGTGTGTAATTTTACCACATTTAATAAGCAGACACAACCATAAGTATCCTTATTCATGGGCTATTTTTTTCTGAAAAGCAAGTGAAAATAAATACTTCACCTTACAATAGTAATCAAACATTAGTTTTAGGCAAAGTTAAATTTATAAAATAGATTTGGGTTTATTCGCTTACAAAAAAAGGGCCATAGTCCTTCCATGTTTTTTTTTTTTTTTCTGGACCATTTAAAATGGAAGTAATGGTGCTTTCATTCCTCAATGTTTCTGATTGAATTAGTGTTTTTAATCAAATCCTTTGAATGAATGATTCGGTGACTCTCTTCTTGCACTCTTGGAACGCTGCTCAGCCAATCAAATTCGAGGACCAGTCCAGAACTGTTTAATATTGTAAATAACGACACAAAACATGTTATTAAAGAATTCTATTGTGTTAGTCTCATGTTAACCTGTTTAATTATTGTGGCTATACTATGCTTATGACTATATTTTAGCATGCCTCTGTTTACTTCCATTGCTCGTGCTTTACTGTAACTACAAATTTTTTGAAATCATTTTGTTGTATCTGTCTTTATGCCGCAAATGCGGTTGATACATCTTATTGAACGCACTGAACCCAAAACCCAGAGTACCCTCTGAAGCTGCCTGGCTTAGATCCAGGAAATCCACAGCCTATGAATGACTCAGCTGCTATAGATGAATCTTTAATAGATGACGTCTCACTGTGTCTGGCAGTTTTGTTTCAGTTTCTTACATTCGACTGCATGTGATTCGCTTTGGTTTCAATGCATGGTTTCTTTGTTTCTGTTAAGTTGTTGCATGCATGTATAAGAACATTATTTTCTTTCTTTTTTTCCCTGTTCTCTTTTCTTTTGCTTCCCCCCCTCCTGTCTGTTTTCACCACGCTGCATGAAGGATGAAGAGAACCTGTGGAAGTTGAGTGTCTGTCTCGATATCTGTGTCAGTGTGTACCCGGAAACCTGAGGAGAGGTGGAGAACATATTTAATAAACTAACTCTTAAAGGAACAGTGCACCCAAATGAAAATTTTGTCATTATGTACTCACGCTCATGTCGTTCCAAGATGTTAGGATGACTTTTTCATACAAAAGTAGATGGCGATTTATGTTCCAAAAATGACCAAAAGGAATCATTTCATATGGACCGACTATTATACATTTTTTTGTCCTTTTTGGTTGTGTAAATCACCATCTCCTGTTATTTATGGAAAAAGATGTATATGCTAAATTATACAGGGAAATGACTTGAGAATGAGTATATGACATGATAAGCAATCTTAAGGCAATTTTAAGTTGTTTTCCTTGCATTATTCTCCTTCCGTTTCAGTCGTGGTGTGTGTGTTGTTTTTGTAAGTTATTGAGATTGTAATGTTATTAATTCTGCATAACATGTACAGTATAGAAGAATTTGAGGCCCAATGCCCATTTCTTACAGCAGAAGCCTTTGAATTTAGTCACAGGAAGACTGTTATTTCTCATTTAGCAGATGCCTTTTATCCAAAATATCTTACTCCTAATATAATGACAGGAATATGATCTCAGTCACTGACAAGTTTGTGGGTCACGTCAATTTGGGATCAAACCAACGTTTTCTTGCTTAGATCTTTAACCAAGACTGTAATACCATCCCCTCGCCCTCAGTAATACAGGGTTATTGTGATCTCAGTAACATTTTTAGGTCAGTGCTTCCAGAAGCTAATCCACAACATCTATGTTAGCAGCCCAAGTTCTCCATTAATAAACCCCCACCACAAAACCAAAGCATTTCATGGATTTTTTTATTATCCTTTTACTGAGGTCACCCTGCTTTTACATAACATTTTTGTGTATGTGCTACTGTACAAAGCTAAATGTGCAACGTTTGTGAAAAGCCAGCTGATAAAAGATGAGCGAATCCCTCTCTTTTAAATTCAGCAAATGTGACCTTGAGCAAAAACGTTAACCTCTGTTGGCTCTACGGGTGACTAATGGTTACCTCTTTGCCCTAGTTTATTAATTCACCCAATCAGCTTAAATGACTAAATTAGCCATCAGAATAATACATAATGAACTCCTGCCCCTAAAAGTTCTCCATGTTGCCCTGCAGGTGAGTGACGTTAGCAAGTAAAAATGAGCTGTGCGTAGTTTACTTAGCTGAGGGGTGATGATAAATTGGACGGTTAGCTTTTCTATACTGCCAATCCATGGGGGTTGAGGACTTTTGGTGGTCTGGATGGATTTTGTTGGATGTTCAGTATTCTAAAACAAAAATAAGTGAGTGCTCACTTATTTGCTAGAATGTTTTGCTAAATGCATTTTGCAGTAGGCGGTAATATGTGGCTAAAAATAATAATAATAAAAAAACCTGCTGAAATTACATAATCTTTTTTTTTTTTAAGTAGACATCAACAAACACCATATGCTACAAATAATTCAGGTTTATGTAGTTTAACTATATCAAAAATATCAGAAATTCATATTATTAGATAAACATTAGCTGACAAGAGATCATAAAAGTCAGTCATTAATAGACGGAGCCAGACCTGTAGAGCTTTTTTTTTTCCACAAAAAGGCAATTGAGAAAAAAAAATAATAATAGTTTGTAAAATAATTTGTGAAAAATATTTAATAAACAAACATGCAGGGGTAGATTTATTTTTGTATATCTCTATGAATGAAATTTTAGCAGAAATCCTAAATCTCATGTTTCTGCAACAGGTTTGCTTTTGCAAATTTTTGGACTGCAAACTGCAAACCGATATAAATAAAATCACGTTCAAGATCTATTAAAATGCTGGTTAGATGTCATGTTAAACAGTGGGTGTGTCAAGAAACATTCTCGTCGGTCAAATCGATCTCTCGACCACATGAGAAAAAAAAGCTGACGTGAGACAATGGCTTGTTTAGAACAGGAAAGAGCAGGACTGCATTTAGCTGTCTGTATGGACAACAATGGTGTAGCGGTGTGCAAATATTGTGATGCGAACTCAGTGACAGGAGATACATTACACTTTTGTCAAATCGATGAACAGGGAAACTGGCCACACCCTGACTACAGCACTTTAACGGACACGAGTGACTAAACAGATCATTTGTTTTACAGGACAGCATTACTTTTTAAGTGCTTTTTTATACTGTTTTGTTTTTCTAAAGCTGCTCTATGTAACTTTTTTGTGTTCAAAATGTACAACATTTATATTATGAGCGAGTACATCATGAATCCATTTTCCAAACCGTGTCCTGAATCACTATGGTACGCCTATTATAAGTGTTTATATTCTGACTTTTTAGAGCGGTTGGGTCGACACTGCCGCAGAGTAGCCCAGTACCTGCATGACACGTCATAGACATAGACAGAGAGAAGTAGCTCTGGCTAAAATATTATACCGTAAGACGAATGCTGTTTTGTTTATAAACTGCTAGAGTCCTCAAAAGTTGAATAGTGCAGCTTTTTGTAATATTGTTTTTATTGCATTTTCTTGAATACTTCCACAACAATGTGCATCACATGTCTGTAGCATCATATATAATGTACAGAAACAAAACAAACAAACCAACAACCACCGGGGCTTTTATTACCAGAAAAGTGTAATAGCACAAACCAACATTGGATTATAAAGTATGTACTTTGGAAGTCAGAGTAAACAATACACTGCAATCAAAGATAGCCACAGATACGAAAAATAAAATGGGGTTAGTACAAATTAAAATATAATTTCAAATAGATATAATATCTAATCAAGCATTTTGTTCCTCCTCCATTATATTGTTCATATCCCCATGCTCAGTAAATAATAAAAAGGGACTGCAAATCTTCTTACATAGTGCAGCTTTAAATTAAAGTGACTTAAATCTTTTTTAACAGTACATTACCAACACTTGTGAATCACTTTTTAATTATTTTGATGTATTTTTGAATGTTTGTAATTCTCTGAAAAAGGGAATAACGTTTCAATGCAGATGTTAAGATTTTTCTAAATGCTTGAAAAGTGTTTTTCATATATAAATATACTATGGCTATTACAAAAATATGTACTGAATTTTGTCAATCAACATGCCAATCAAAATAATACCAAATTGCCGAAAGCTAACCATCAATTAACTTAACTAAAGAGATAATAAATTGAGTCAAATATATCAGTTCTGGCAAATTCAACCTTTCAGCACTCCTAAAAATGAGGAGAAAGTAATTAAGGACACTCAATTAAAAAGCTTAAAGACATTATGATCTCTCCTTTAAAAGCTAAAAAAGCAATCATCCTTGGGAACAGAAAAGTTCCCCTAATTGAAAAATCACCCGTATTTACTATGAAACGCCAGTCAAAGTGATAAATTAATGTTCACAATGTATAGACGTATAATTTATCACCGTTCTTCTACCCGCCGCCCACCGTCCATCCCCTGAAAGGGATCAGCAGGAGCCACAATATTGATGGCCAGGAGGAGACGCTGAGTGATTTGTGAAGTGTGAGGCTTCTAAATTCTCGATCCAGCTTATTAAAATCCTATTTAGTAATAAGCTATATATATGTATTTCAATCTTGACAACATATGTAGTGAATTATTTAACCAACATTTATTGGCATGGGGCATGGAATGAACATATTAATTTTGGCTACGCTGCTGCTAAGAAAATACATTTGTTCGGCTGTAATATTTGTAAGGATGTGTTGCTGCAAGAATACATTAAAACCTCCATTGCAGATCTCTACAGGTGGCACTTAGGGAGGAGGAGGGGTAAATAGAAGTTTTCATAATCGCACAGCATCACGTGGATTAGGAAGTACGTCTGGTTGGCTAACGCCACAGTGTTAGAGGAACCAATCAGCGCTCGGTTAGAGTCACGACTGAACTATGTATATATGTTATGCAAAACACAGAAGTACATATTAAAATACAAAAATGTCAGACTTGCACATACAGTGCTTTACAAATTTATTAGACCACCTCCCAATGTAAGGTTTATGCCAAAGCCGCTCTAAAGTAACAGTATTGGTGATTACCAAAATCATTTTTTATGTTTCTGTAATGTTTAATCCACCAGTATGTTGTCTCTTTAGTTACAATTGGCCAAGTCAAAGTCCAGACTTGAATCCTATTGAACAAATTTGGGATTTAGTGGATTCAAAGAAAGGTTCTTCAAAAGGGGTGGTGGTGGTGCAGTGGATAAGACACAAGCCTTTGGTGTGAGAGACCCAGGTTCGAATCCACTGCGAGACACCAATGTGTCCCTGAGCAAGACACTTAACCCCTAGTTGCTTGAATAAAAGCGTCAGCTGAATGAATGAATGTAAATGTAAAAGTAATTATTTGGGAACAACTAGTATTTGGAAGTTAATAACAACAGAGACTGTGGAAAAAGTACTGTACATAAAAACAACGCCAGCAAGAATGCAAGCTGTTAGCCAAAGGACGCCATGCAGAATATCAAGTTTGTTGGGTATTTTGTGTTAATAAAAGCTATTTAGTTGTTTCTATTTGTTATTTGCATAATAAATGACAATAAAATGTTTAGTTTTAAAACAGGTTTTTGACAGATTCCAAAAAAAGTTGTGTTTTCTCTTTATTATGACATGTGGTCTCATAAATGTGTTGTGTATATTATGATAAATATTTGAGTATGAAATTGCAAGTGCTTTATTCCTCTTAATAAATGCACATATAATCCCTGATGATAAATTGATATTGGCATTAATACTCGTAGAGGGAGAAATGTCATGGTCATCAAACTCATGGCTGGAGAGAAAAGAGAGAAAGCAGCGAGGGATTGGATTAGTCAGAGGAAAGGCGAGTGTGTAGGTGGGAGTTGAAAAGGCTGAGGTGGTGTCCAGGGAGTGAATGGCACTGCAGTAACTATCAATCAACATATGACTGCAGCCTGCAGTCCATACACACGGCCACCGTTTAACAAGAGAGCACTCATTTTTCTCTTTAAAGAACAAGAACTTTATATAGCCTGAGAATGCGATATTTTCAAAGGTTAAAGTCATAAAATCTAATATACATCGCACTACAAAATTCAGGATTGTTCATCTGTATTTTGGTCATGTTCTCCAGTAAAACAATGGATAAATTATGTAAGATAAGAAAACTTTTCATAGAATACATCTTGAACTAAAGTTATTTTTGCATTTATTAAGCATAAACCCTATTTTGTTAAAATATCTTCTATATAAAAGTCTATATATAGATATATAAAATAGATAGATATAAAAAATATATAAAATAAAATAAGATATAAAAATCTATCTATCTATCTATCTATCTATAATGTTTGTCACATGACTTTGTACCCTATATAATGCAACCAGTGCCCCTTAACTTTGAAAACTCAACATTATATCCATTTAAACAACCTCTCTTTTGTATTTCCTTGTGTTTTTATTCTGCAGAGACCAAGCAGGAGTTGGAGGACCTCACAGCTGACATTAAGAAGACAGCCAATAAAGTGCGCTCTAAATTAAAAGGTATAAAAAAAATGTTTGTTTGTTTTTTTTAATTTATTAGCACTTTCATATTTCTTTATGATTGTTTTAGAAAAAACACAATTATGTAAAATATTGAAAACTTACAGTCAGTTCGCTCTAACAATGAAACAGATCTGAGATCAGTTTGAGATGGTGAACATTCTTGCACTGTTCTTCGACTCTTTGAATTTAGCGTGAGAAAATTAGAAAGGTTCAGGTCTATTTTCAAGTATACATGAAGTTCGGTCCTCTAAAAGCTCCTGAAATGTTCATGCTCACGTAGGCAAATCTAATTTGGAGTCAAAGTTTGATTCAAAAGGCAGCCACCTGAGGGAAAGGGAGCTAAGCAAAAGAAAATTCTTAAGAAGGAGTTTGGACTAATCTCTTTTGAAGTGTTCTCCTTCTGAAGTCGTGCAGGAAAGGACAAAAAGTTACACTCCACCCCAAGAACAAGATAATATTTTCAGCAACTAATTCCATGACAATATGAGTGTGTAATTAAACATTGAAAATTGACTATTACACCAATTTAAAATACTTGGAGAGAGGTATCAGTTAGCATTCTCATTCTTCTTCTCAATAGCAGATGATATCGACCAGAGGTACATGACCTGTGTCCTGAAGCTTTGTTTATGTCCACTATTACATTCTGTGAAAACTTTAGTCCCCCGGCTACCATGTCAAAAGTTGCGATTCAAAATAAATTTCACCTGCCGCGACAACAAATTCAGCAGCTTTTAGATCTTGTTGTTGGTCACAAACTCGACGGAGCTCTCAGCCCCGAAATTCAGCTGCTGGCAGTTCTCCTTTTTCTATCTTTCTTCTCAAATATATTATGTGTAAAATATTATGATAATATAAATGACCCTTTGAAAGGCGAGTGAAGGCATACTGCCAATTAGTGTTGCCGGGTTGAGGCATGATACGTTTGGTCATGAGGTCGCAGGGTCGCATACTCGTCTCGAAATTATATAAAATATCCAGGGTTGGATTTAGTTTGCAATTTGGATTATTTTATTTTCATTGATTAGATCCCATGAGTACTGATGCAATTTCAACTGAAGTTTCTATTCTATTTTATTTCTGAAGTGTTTCTTTTTTAAAGAACAACCCTTTCTCGCATAACGCAGTGAAACAGCCCCTGCATGAGTGAATATTTGATTCTTGAGCCATCGATATTAACCAATTTAGCACCACCGGAACCACAGGAAAATTTTAAGCAACCTCCCAAGGTATAGTTCGGGGAACACGCCTAGAAATGGTATACCTTTAGTTAAGTTATAACTTTAGAGTCTTCATAGCGCGCGAATAGACAACATTATCTGGAAATCCAGCTGAGTAATCACTTTGGAAACCTTTCAATCTTCTTCATGCAAGTATAGCCCACGCCACAGTGCAACTTCATCGACACTTTCATTGATATAGCCAGTGACACATGGTGCACCCGGCTCCATTAGAACTGAATGGAGTGTGAATCCCATTGTCTCCTGAAGTGGACAGTGAGATCTATTGTTCTTCTGAGATTAAGGGACTTGTTATTACTCTGGGACCGCTTTGTCTGACAGCTAGTGTATATGCACTTTCATTGTAACAGTTCAGTTCGCAAATTACTTTTCGTGTTGTAGTCCACCTCTGTAACTGTTGTAACCAGGTAACCAGGGTGAGACAGCTGCTATATGAAATGTCAATCATTAAAATAAATTGAATATGCGATATTTATCATGGTCACTGCATGTGCAGACTTGGGTTTGGCAAAGGCTGTTTTACATCAATTTATCACATTCAGTTCATTTCTCTATTCCACAGCAATCGAACAAAGTATCGAGCAAGAGGAGGGGTTGAACAGATCATCTGCAGATTTGCGGATCCGCAAGACACAGGTATAAAAATAATGACAAACACCATTGTAATATTCTAAATGCTTGTCAAAACATTATTTGCAATCTAACAATAATCATTCAGTCTATTCAGTCAAATCAATGTAATGTGCAAAATAACTGACAAGGAAGAACTTAAGAATTTATTATTGGTCTACAGTCAAGCAACGTCACAACTTATTCTAATATTCAGTATTCAAATAATAAATAATCTTAGAATATTACTTTTACGGATTAACATTTGTTTAATGTTAAATGAACTGATATCAGGCTTATCATTCTTTATGAATAATGTCCATCAAATTCTACATAAAAATACATGCATTGTGTCTTTCACTTGGGAATAATTTTAAAGGAAGGGTTCAGGGGATGTTTAAGACTTTTAAAACTTTTTTGGTCCACATTATTAAGTGGCTTTAAAAATATGTACAATGTACTTATTGTGCTCATGTTGTATTGTAAAACACTTTTGCTGCTATTGAGGTGTGATACGGGTAAGGTTAGGGTCAGCTGTGTAATCACAGATGTAATTACATAAATTAGTTACAGCTGTGGTATTTTTAAAATATAAGTACAATGTAAAACATGTATGTACACAATAAGTCCATTGTATCAAATTATTTGTTTCAATGTAAGTACATAATACTTAAAGTCACTTAATATAAAGTGGGACCGGGACTTTTTTTATTATGTAAAATAGTTTTTCTAAAAGGGAAGCAATCTGACCTTCATTTTTTTTTTTTTTTTTTTTTTTTTATTGCAAATGAAAACAACAGCATACAAAGTATACAAAGCATACAACATTAATATTACCCTTGCCAGGGGGTATCACATACATTCAAACAAATTGTAAGTAATACAAATATTTCTCGTTTTCATAGCCTTTTTGTTCAAAGAACCACTAATTAATTTTATATATGATAACATATCACAATAAAAATGTTTAAATGCCGGTTTTTGTTTTATATATTTGCATTTGTGGATATAGAATTTAGCTTGCACAATTAGTAAATTTATAATAAAAAACATATCTTCTTTACTTTGTTTTCTAAAAAAACAAAACACGCAATCTGACCTTCAGGGTGTCAAGTGAGCTCAGAGACTGACATACTTCCTGTGAACTCTGCCCTCCCTCTGAGCATCTCTGTCAAAAACCTTCCTTGGCGCCATCTGCTGTTCAGAAACAGAATGTGTGCCGTAATCTCTCAAACTGCAGCAAAAGCAGGGGCCGTTTTCACAATGGTCACACTTGGCCCTCAATATTATTATCCTGAGCCGCTTACTGTCAGCGAGTGTGCAGCCTCAACATCTCTACCTTTATCCCACAGCATTCCACGCTGTCACGCAAGTTTGTGGAGGTGATGACGGAGTACAACACCACGCAGTCCAAATACAGGGACCGCTGCAAGGACCGCATTCAGAGACAACTGGAAATTAGTGAGTTCTACTAAGACACACATATGCCCCCATGCAAAAGTTGAGAAACATCCTCCACATTACTGGAACACACATTTTCACCAAAAATCTTACCAACTTAAGCAACAAAAAAGCTATACAGCATGCACTCTCAGAAAAAAAGGTACAAAAGCTGTCACTGGGGCTGTACCATTTCAAAAGGTAAACTTTTGTCCATTTTAGGTGCTAATATGTACATTTCAGGTGCTAATATGTCCATTTTAGGTGCTAATATATATTTATTTCAGGAGCTAATATGTCCATTTTATGTCCTAATATGTACATTTTAGGTAGTAATATGTACATTTCAGGTGATAACACGTACATTTTAGGTGGTAATATGGACATTTTAGGTGTAAATATGTACATTGTAGGTGCTAATATGTACATTTCAGGTGCTAATATGTACATTTTAGGTGCTAATATATTCATTTCAGGAGCTAATATGTCCATTTTATGTCCTAATATGTATATTTTAGGTAGTAATATGTACATTTCAGGTGCTAACACGTACATTTTAGGTGGTAATATGGACATTTTAGGTGTAAATATGTACATTTCAGGTGCTAATATGTACATTTTAGGTGATAATATGTACCACTAAGCTACCAATATGCAGCCTTTGGGTACAAAAGTGTACCTTTTGAAAAGGTACAGCCCCAGTGCCACAGCTTTTGTACCTTTTTTATGAGAGTGTTACTGGATCAAAAGCATGACCTGTGCGCCATTTTCTACCTGTTGATCTTATACAAGAACTCGAACCTAATCAAAATACCCAGTATGCACCATAATGATACCATGTACTTCTGATATTTTTAATTAGCTGGCAGAACAACTACCAATGAGGAGCTGGAAGACATGTTGGAGAGCGGGAAACTTGCTATCTTCACTGATGATGTAAGTTTAATAGTCGGAAATCAATGACTAACTAATTTTCCTATGACTTTAAATTACATGAACGTCATAATTTCAGGTCAAATTTTAACACTTGCGCTTTAAAATGTAATTTTACTAAGGTCTAGTTACAAATAGCAGCCTGAGCCCTTATGATACTACTCTGAATGTACATTCTTGCCATATTATCTGTTGGGTAATAGTCCACTGTGAAGTGGGCTTTGCAAAAGTGCAAAGCAGCCCTAAAGGAAAACTAACTTCTAAAATTAAAAGGGTAAATGAGACACCCCACAGCAGTGGCGAGGCTATATAAGGGCCAGAGTGGCCAGAGTTTGGTCCACCCAATCAAATGAGACACAGAAAATAATAATTTGGGGGAAAAAGAAAAAATGTAATGCATACATGACAATAATAATCACTCAAAAACATGCATTTAGTGGATGTCACTCCCGAATCACTGGCCGCTGGTCAAGCATGCAAAGAGTGGTCCCTTAGTTCATCGCGAAGGTGCAACCTCACAAAGTTGCGTTATAATCAATGAAGCAATCTATACTGCACAATAATAATTATCCTTTTTACATAATGTCTACCCCACTGTTTTTTTTTTAATAATGACGGATTTGCGAACGTGCAGAATTCAGCACTGAACAAAAACCCTGGCTTTGAGCAATGAGTGGATTCTGACTTAAACACCTCTGATTGGCCGTTGCATTCAAGAAATCAACAGACATGTCTACGATTGGAATTAACATTGCTTAACACTGCACACACACGTTGTAAATAGAAACCTTTGACACACTCTCCAAAGTGCAAACACAGATATTCAAACAATGAAACGTTTGCCAATTCACCGATATCCTATTACATAGAAAACTGATCCTAGTCCAGCAGTTATGGGCGGCCTCGCCACTGCCCTACTCATACACTTCCCAGACGTGCAAGGGAGTTAACATCAAGTGTGCTATTTGAGACAGAAACTATTAATTTGGTTTCCATGGAAGCATATTCACATATTTCATAATTTGTTCACTGTTTCACCCAATCTGTATGTGCAAAAAAGCAATGTGCAAATGTATGTTGAATAATAGCAACTTAACCTTTCTAATATTCTCTGTTTAACAGATCAAAATGGACTCCCAGATGACCAAGCAGGCACTAAATGAGATTGAGACCCGACACACTGAGATCATTAAGTTGGAGAACAGCATCCGTGAGCTGCACGACATGTTTGTGGACATGGCCATGCTGGTGGAGAGTCAGGTACAACCAAGAGTCCAGCATTTCGTCGGAGCAGAAATGCTCCAAATACTATTTGATCAAATGCTACCAATGTAATCGTGTCACAAAAGTCCCTTCCACAAGGTTGTTAGTAAAGTACTGTACATAAAGCAGCTTTATTAAAATGGCGGACTGCGGTTTGGTTCCATCTGGACATAATTGCGGCATGCAGATTAAAGTGAAAAGCGCGGTTCACACCACAAGCACTCAGGGTTGTTTATGCTAATGATCTTTCTGAGCTATATCTATAATATTTTTATCTAGAACCAAAAGTGTTTCATTCAAGCCCTTTCTGTGCATGTTGCTTCTCTCTCTCTCTCTCTCTCTCTCGCTAAAAATGTAAACCGCCACATTAAGAGCTAGATGACAAGGTTTAAGGAGCAGCAAAATAGATACTTTCGCTAAAACACTGCAGAAAACGAGAATGCAGCTAATACAATTATTTTTATCGATCATTAAGATGACTCTGACCATTTCACTTTGAGACATGTTAAAGTGTGGCATCTTTAGACATTTTTTAAAAATATATTTAGCATTATTAATAAGCATTTAAAGAGCTTTTCATAATAAACAATGTTAGAATTTGGGAAATTATTTAGAGATGGTATTAAAAAACATTTAAATTACTAGTTAACTTTGTTTTGTCCTCATAATGAGAGTTTTGATTATTAGATTATGTACATTGTTTATTTTTAGTTGTTTATTGTTTTGAGCAAAATATTAAAATGGTCCATAGTTTTCTTAAGAGGCAAACCCTTCAGCCCCAGTATGTTTTCTCAGTCCCAACGCCTTCTTTGTGCCATTCACAAAGGTGTCTAAATGTAATTATAATTATTTTTAAATAGCCTATTAAAATATCTAATCTAACCTTTTTATATTCATACCATTGGGAGAAATATTAACTTTTTTTTATTTTTTGGTATAAATACTTAGACATCACTGTTTTGGCTCTTGGGTCCCAAGATAATTTTGAGGTTTTTTTAAGAGGGTTTTTTTTTTCTTGTAAGAAGCACTTTGGCTGCCTCGATGGAAATAAAACAGTATAACCGTATATATATTCAAAAAGTTTTATCCGGACCTCTGTTGGGAATGAAATTTTATATTTGTTAATCCTTATGTCATTCCAAACCTGTATGCAGTGTCATTTAAGTTTTATTTATATGCTATTTTATTTTGTTATTTACTAAAAAATCCATCTAATATTTATATTTAGTACAATTAGTACAATTAGTACAATTCATAATGGCCACTGTCAGGCTTGGCCAATGATTTTTTGAATTCTGGATATAAACACGGACTGGACGAAAAGTAGACTTCGTTGAGCTCCACATTGATGCTTTCAAATGTAATTCACAGCAATATATTTCCATGCGACCAAGAACAGTGGAAATTTTTTATGCAACATTATCCCTGTACTTTAACATGATGGCATTCTATAGCAAGGGCGTAGAGGTGCACTCAGTCATCCACCGGGAAGCGTTTAAGCGAATCTTAACTTTCAAGTCTTCCGATTTTAGCATTGGACACAGTGATTGTCGTGTGTGTGTGTGTGTGGATATTGTTTTTTTGAAGTGCCTATTTTTGTCATTCACAGGGCGAGATGATTGACAGAATTGAGTATAACGTGGAACACTCAGTGGACTATGTAGAGAGAGCAGTTTCTGACACCAAGAAGGCTGTCAAATACCAGAGTCAGGCACGCAAGGTAAAACACTCAGCAGTTACACCTGACGTCGTTCAATATTATGCCCTTTGTGTTCAATGATTCATGCTTTCTAGAGAACGTAGGCTCAGTCCTAAGCTGTCATGTACAAAAATGAATAATAGAAGAGCATTTTGAAATTATTCCTAAACCACTTAAACCATCCAAAGAAAAACTATAATGCTCCTTTCTTTGGCACTCATTGGTTCTCAGCAGATACTGTCTTCTCACAGGTTTTTTGCTGCAGTTTTGCTGGCTAACGTCCACTGCAGTGGTCTAAACTAAAGGCTGCAGACTCTTGGTGATATGCCACCTACTTGTATGAATTCTGATGGGTCAAATTGCAGATCTGGTGAAACATAATCTTTACGTTTATTCACTTAGCAGAGCTTCAGAAATGCCTGGATTAGAAGGGTCAATGATTGATTGATCTACAGTTATTTGCAGCTAATAATCAAATCAATTAAGGATAGTAATTAAATAAACAAATGATAAAATCATTCAGATTAAACCATGCACATTGCAGCTTTCAATGATAACATAAGTGCAACTTCTAAGACAAGGGGTCGCAAATCCCCAGACAGCTATTGCAGGTCAAATCTGATTGGCAATAAAAGCCAGTAATTGTTAAAAATAAATATTTTTGGTTTTTGAAAGCCAATGAATTTCATCAAACCAGGGTAGCATGCCTCATCCAAGTTTTGGATTGGGCCAGACCGATTTATCAGCAGGCCGATATTAGGCATTTTCCAAACTATCGGTATCTGCAGTTATAATGGCCAATAAATTAATTTCAAAAATAAAGTAAAAATAGACAAAACACGCTTTAACCATGTCATGAGTGTTGGAGTTGAATAGTTAGGAGTTATTATTTTAGTTAAAAGTCATAAATAACTACAAATTTCTAATAAAAATAAAATAAAAAATCGGATTTTACAACCAACAAATATTTGTATCGGTATCAGCCTTCAAAATCCTTTATCGGTCGGACTCTATTTTGGACACTTGTTTTGTGTTTGTCTTAATTTGGAAAATTCATTTTTTTCACATCATATATAATGTATATGTATTTTTCATATACATATATTGGTCTATAAATTAAACAAAAAAGAAAAACATTGATTGGTCCCTTTACATGTCAGTCAGTTGATCACAAGAAAAAGCTGGAAAGTAAATGTTTATTTGCTTCAAGTTTTCATGTTGATTTCATGTCCAACCAAGTTAACTCTGTCAACTAAATGTATTTAGTCCCTTGGCACAATATATTTACAGCTTATTTACAGCTTTGGAGATTCCAAAGTTTAGAATGATGTTAGGACTGTATTTAGCCTTTACAGTTAGGCGATATCTAATCACCACCTTCTCAAATGCAATCAATGTTTAATACATTCAGTATTCAAAGGGTCAATGTCCCAGAGTGGGTCCTTTCATCAATAATTGAATTAACTTTTAATTAATTTAATGATTTACTTTGGTAATGGCTTAATTGTTCATGGTTTCATTGTAATGATTTAAAGTGTGGTTAAGATGAGGTGATGCTACTTAGATTAGCTGTGTATTACTGCACAATCGAGTAATAGAGTAGCTAGATGAACAAACCAAATGATTGTTGATCTGTTGGCTGTTTAATTACACATCTTTCTTTCTTTCTCCTTTTTCGCCCTCTGCAGAAGAAGATCATGATCATCATCTGCTGTGTAATTTTGGGAGTGGTTTTAGCATCCACTATCGGAGGAACCCTGGGCTTCTAAACGACATGAAGAAAGACAAACACTTGGAAAGCTGAGTGTTTTATCCACTTAAACACGAGATAAGGAAACTGTCAAAAAAACGGGGGTTGGGTAGGGTTAAAAATCGAATATTCAAAAATCAACCAATCAAAAAATAAATAAATAAAAGGAGATGTTACATACTAGCTGATTTAAAATATATAAAAGTGGGTTCAAATACACATAATATTTACAAACTGTACATGTAAATGTATTGAACATAAAAGCAGCACATGGGTTACTACCTGTAAAGGAATAAAACTCAACTTTTTTTTTTGTTTGTTTTTTTTTTTTTTTTTCAGTGTTGCTTTCATTTTTGGGGGGGCCTCCAGAACAGTGCCAGCAACTGCTAAATTGTTTTACGTTCCGGCAGAACAAGGTGTTTGGCAAACCATACTAGCATTACGAATACTAACCAACTGACTGCATAGATGTTATAGACAGTAGTCTACTAGTCCGATTTCAATGGCCTAACGTTCCGAGTGGTTGCTTGCATTCAGATGAAATCTCGTTTTTTTTTTTTTACCATATTAGCTCATTACTGATGGAGTGCTATAGATTAAAAGCACCGTCAACCTCATAGCTGAATTTCAGTCTTAATAGTTTTACTGTGGGCAACTGTAAAGGAAGAAAAAAGAACTAAGAAGCACACATCATTGTGAATTGTGAGAGGAAGTCATATCAGCAATGCTTTCTTTTGACTTCAGTTGCTGTACTGTAGACAGTAGGCAGTGAAGTAACAGACATTTCATTTTAACGTATAGAAAGCTGAGATCGATAGGGCGGCAAACTGTTGAACTATGCAGTTTAGATTTCCCCCCACTTTTTGAATTAATTCATGGCAACCTATGGAATGATTCTGAGAAAAGAAAATGTCAATACTTGAAACAACACCTAACCTAAATATTATCTTTTGGAGGGTGGTTAGGTCTGCTGAAACTAATAATCCTTATTTTTCGGTTAATCGCTAGTTTTGCATTTTTTATTTGCCTTGATAAATGAATTGCATATATATTTTATGTTATGATGTAAAGGATAGGCTTGAACGGGACCATTTTGGTTTTGAAGGATCGATTTGGGAGTTTGACGTTTCTCACCTTGGTGCTAGTTAATGAAGAGAGCCTAATAAAATAAAATACTAGGACATGATAGTTGGATCTTATAAAATTTTACATATCTGAAACAATGAGACGCGCTCTTGACTAAATATTCACGTGTAGACGCATTCTTCAGTTCGGTTGAAGAAACTTGTGGGGCACTTATTATGCAGCGACTAATTTTCACAAACTTTATACGAAACAGCTCAAATCCAGCTCTGAACGCCAGAGAGTCAAGATAACGCTAGCTTAGACTAAGACTTTTTGATTTTGTCCAAAGATTTTTTTTTTTTCCCCCATCATTAATTCTTTGCATCCTTTTCTTTGCGGACAGAACGTGCCAGCTTGGTAAATTATGTACTGCTCGTTTTAAATTCAAGGGCTAAAATTTAAAACCAAACTTTAGCTCTGTTTTTTGCTTTTGTTGATACAGAATCCCTCTTGGCTTGATTCAGATTCGTCGCACTCTTAGGACGCCCTCACCCTCATGTTCATGACGTTACAGAACTCTCAAAGTGCACTCCTTTTCTCAATACGGACTTGTCCATGTACTGCTTATCATAGAATATATAACAGGAGCCCCCCCCCCCCACCCCGTCCCGCCACCCCTTTACCTACCTTACGCGAAGTAGTAGGGAACAGGAACGTTTTTGGGGATATACACTGTACACCTTTTAAGAAAGCCTGAGGCAGAGGGCCGGGACTATTTTGCTTTAATCATTCCAGTAACGTCCAGCATGTTTTCTTTCAAACTTCTGTGTATTTAGTGTCGAATCACTTACATGTATGGTAAAATGAGGTAAATATGTATGTCGGTGTTGTTTTTAGTAGACGATATAGCTGGAAGGCCCTTATTTGTTAACGCATGCAACTTTCGCTTTGTTAGTTTGCATGGCTCTCGATCATGTGTGCACTTTACAATCAAAGAAAACTGTCTTATGCCGCCACATTTTTCCGTTTTGTTAATATGTTTATTTGATTTTTATTTATTTATGATTATTTATTATGAATCTCTAAGGGTTGGAAGGGGGGGTGGGATGGGGGGGATTGTCTCCATTTAATATTTCTCATGACCCTGACGATGCTGGAGTTTTACCGTGGTCCCCATGAATGTGTTCCCTGTGGATGTGCACATGAGTACAAAATCTGTTTGTTGTCAGGTATTATGTTCTTAAACCACGTCCATAGTGTAAACCGACGTATTGCCCCCCTCGCCCTCCGGAAACACTCTGGGTACGAATCATTTTTTTTGCGCATCTTGTTCATTTCCCCTTCCCCTGATGTGTTCCCAAACTTGATTGTTGTGCTTAACTGGTGATGATATGTGAATTCTTTCGTAAGACTATTCTTTATTGTGAGTCGTGTGCTGCGGTGTCGAATTGTGCAACTCAAAAGGCCATGTATGCGTGCCCTGTCCCTTCGGCATTTTTTCCTTTTTTACGTACACGTTGCTGTATAAGTGAGCATGAGCATTTGTGTGTGTGGATGTGTGTGTGCTCGTTTGCTGTTGGAGCCCTCGGTCGCACCGCAACGCTAACTGGCGTCGGGCGCGAGGGTCTTTCTCTGGTCTGCCGGTCTATGGTATGCAGCTCTAGCGCTCCAGTTTTGTGCCGACTTTATTCAAATGTTAAGAAAAGTAATAAGACTAAAAAGCCAAAGCGTTATGCGAGTACAGAGCACAATGTTACAGTCAACTGTATTGTGTAGTCCTCCCCACCCGTAAATCTTGTGAACTTTCTTGCGTATACATTTCAATTCCACTTCTTTCAGCGACAAGGTTCTCAATATAAAGGTTGATTGATTTATATTCATTCTGAACAATATGTAAAATGTATACTACACAAGCTTGTTCCTTTTAAAGCACTTTCTCCAAAAACAGCTACGTACAAAACAAATATGTTGTGTGTACTGTATGTTGTTGTTTTTTTATTTCTCCCCTCAATGATGCTGTTTATGTTGCCATTTACCCCTTGTTCAGCTCACTTGCATTGCTTCCTCTGTGCTGGCAATACATTAGACGTAGACATTAGATCAGCTCTGGTTAAAAAAAATGAAATAAAAAAAAAAAACTGTATACTAACATGGGCACAGATCTGGATGAAAGTTTTCTCAGTTGTCTTATTTTCATTTTTCAACGCTGTTTTTGGATGTTCGTCACACAGACACTGATATGACCAGACAGCACTGGCATAACACAGCACATTGAGAAGGCATTTTGTAAATGGGTGAAAATTACAAACTACTTATATATATATATATAAATATATATATAAAAAAAATAATGATGTACCTTTTAGAGTTTAACTGCATAATAGTATTTTTTGGTTGGGGTTGTTGAGTGCCTCATCACTGCAGGGGAAGAAAAAACCCTCACGCCCAATCTGCATGGCGAGCGAGCGGTGACGCAACAAAGCTAGAACGCTCCCGCCATGATCAACGAAGCCGTCTCAGCTACGTAGACTGCTTTGTGTATTGTAATGCCCGCTGCTTAGTTTCCACATGTGCTTTAGCCGTCTATGAGATGCAAAGCACCTGACTGACAGCTCTCAAAGACTTTGACGTTAACGGATATGACTTCTCGGTCCACGGCTATTGAGTACCCAAGACCTGCGATTGTGATTTTTTCTCAACAGCCCCAGCCATGATCCTCCTTAATTTCATCCTCTTTTGTGTCATTCCTTTGATGTATATTCCCATTAAACTTTATACAAGTATTCTTGTTTCAGTGTTAGATTTAGAACGAGGAAACAGTTTGTGGAGATGGTGCTCAAACTGTGATTTCAGCGAAATGATCATCAATTACAGAGGACGGCCTGTAATGATGTGATGAAAAACACTATTCTAATTAGAACGGGAAGATGACTGGATAAGGATGACATAATTGAATTATACCATTATCAAATGTGATGAATTATATAACTACAATGATTTAAAAATCCCGAGAAGTTGTGTTATATTAGTAGTAATATTGAATGCTCGCGATTTTGTCAATCTGAACTGAATCTTTGTCTTGTAATTATTGTAAATATTTCAAAGAGAGAAAAAATGATTTGCATGTCCATGTATAAAACTACTAAAATAGTTCCTGTCAAAGTTGTGAGGTTGATTGATTTTCTTGTTCTTTGCCCTGGTCGCAGTGCTTTGCTACTGACTGCTCGCTTGTCGAAAACCAGTGATGTCTATAACGAAGAAAAGTCGAGCAACGCTTTAACAAAAGAATCAGTACAATATGTTGTTGTGTTACCTCAGAGAGCCGTAAGCGGGTTCAGCTCTGGGGGAAAAAAAAAAGTGCTTCCCTCCATCTACACAGGTCAAATGCACACCATCTGTAGCTTCCATGCAACTTGACTGCTTTTCTTGCAGAGGTCCACCATATTGGCAATGTCCAATTTTTAACAAATAGTGACATTTTCATGGTATATGTTTGGACGCTTTCACAACAAGTGTCGGTTAGAAAACCTTGCATGCATAAACTGTAGCATGGCTGAAGTTCAAAAGCTAAACGTAACACGGGGTAGGCTCCGGTCTTGAACAAAAGAAGTCAATGTAAATGGAAGTTTAAAAGTGCAGTTAGAAACAATAATGCTTGAAACAAACAGAAACACACTCATCTGTGCAATACAAAGAAAAGGGCTTTCTCACACTCACATTTGAAAGCACGAAAGAACCCCGACTTCAATATTATTACGGGAGTTGAGGGAAACAACAGCCACTAACCGTGGTCCCAGCCATCGTTTTATGTGTCGCCGACTGTCTTCTCACCCCACTAGGATCTAAGTTGAACGTGAATTCAGGGCAGAAACCACAATGAGATGGGCACCAAGGATGGGAAGGAAGAAATGAAATCGATTTCTGCAACTTTGACTGGAATTGCAACTTCTGTCTTTTATTTTCTGTGTGTGTATGTGTGTACTGTATTGTAAAAAAAAGGAAAAAGATACAAACAAACAACCTAACTGTCCCTCTCTCCCCCCTCTCTCTCTTGTAATACTGTTTGCTGTTCTGTTTGGTTAGTGTGGCGTACCAGTATTCCTCTCCTCCCTTAAACCCTTTGCTATCTTCCTCCCTTCTCTCAGAATCTCTCTCTCTCTCCCTCTTTTCTCCATGGATCTTTAAGATGAGAACTCTATGCAGATGCTGTCTTTTATAAGTGTGTCAAAATTTTAAGTTGAAATGAAAAATGAAAAAAGAAAAACCCCAACAAACAGATATTATGAACTGAAACAAAAAATAAAGAAAAACGATTGTCCAGTGTACAACTGCTGTAGTTGTCTTCCGTATTTTTCCCCTTTCTCAAATCATGGGCAGGGGTGGGGAAATCAATGCCATAACAAAAGAAGCGTGTATAGCCTAAGCATTAAACATGTATATTGACTCTACACTTGTTTTACAGTGTTTTTAAAGTTAACTTTCACGCTGCATAATCTTTATGGATTTAGATGTTTGACACCTTTCTGTGTAAAACGAAAACTGAAAATAAATTGGTATAGAAATCATTTTTACTCAAAAATTGCTAAGAAAGAAACAGCATGTAACATTGAATTAAACGTTAAATTTTGAAGTAAAGACTAAAATAGTATTTGCTTGTAAAACCTACTCCAACGACCTTTGGTTTTATTTTCAACTTCGAAAAATCACTTTTTTACAGTTTTTATTTTAATAAAAAACTAAAATCAATAGAGATTTTGATCAGAAAGGCCACTGTGGTAGCAGCATCAGGTTTGATCCTCACCTTTTATTCCCGTAATAACACATAAAATGTTGTCATTTGTGCTAATGTAAATTTATAACAACAGACACCTTAGTAAAAATTAGAGATGCACCGATTGATCAACGTGTCGTGATCGGCCAAATGCTCTCGGTGCCGCATGATTAACATCACGCCACATCAGCATCACACATGCACACGGAACGCACATGTAGGAAACCTTGTGAATTACGTCCGTTTCACACCGCAAACGTGAGCAGCGCGTATTATTTCTGGCGTGCATGTAAATCAATGTGAGCATTCACACCGGGAGCAGGGGGTGAAGCGCGGATTTCAGCACAGAGTCTATTTATGCTGCACTGCTCACGCTCAAATAAAGTGAAAGCACACTTTTGATGGACAAAATAAATATGATTTCACACAAAAGTGCCCAAAATGCACAGACGTTGTATGTGTCTCTGGTGTGTTTTAAACTGGTGTGTATTTCTTTTTGAAATGAACACATTTTTTAGTTGGATATAGGATGTGAAAAGAAGGAACACTGCAATTTAGATGTGAATTTCCCACACCAGGAGTAATTTATATAGTCCTATTTTATAGCGATTACTGTTCAAAAATGTTCTATGCAAGATGTAAAATCTTCTACTAAAGAAAAGAGAGAAAATAAATATTTGTGTGTGCTGTAAAGCGGTTAGAAAAAATGAAATCGGAATCGGCTAAAATCGGTATCGGCAGGAAAAACTCTGAAAAATCGGAATCGGCCTACAAAAGTGTTATAGCTGCATCTCTAGTAAAAATGACAGAAGTCACATCTGAATCAGTTGATGAAATAATTTAGCAAACTAATTCTATCTAAATGGTGCTAAAGATGTTTCATCCACTGTAAAGCATTGGACACACTTTCAATTAACTATTAAGCCAGCCACATTCACCCCAGACCCCTGTGTGCAAAGTAGATAAAGTTATTTAGAAAGATAATGGGGTTTTGCTCAATTACGTTGTTATTGATTGCACCAGAAGATGCCCTGGGAGTTGTGCAAGACCAACAAGTGCTTATCATTACTCTAAATTAAATAATTTAGTTCTTTCAGTGGAAACTTGCCAAACTTGGCAGGTATGAAGGGCTGGTTTTCCAGTTGCTAAGCAACAGGCAGTACATTTTCATTTAAAAATAATTTTGTCACTGTACTGTTTGAGCTACAAGATTTGAATGTTAATGTTTTATGCTAAGTTTCAGGGTTTTTTACTCTCAATTCAGACAAAACATGAATTATGCATGTAGTTTCTATAGGTGTAAACATGCAATTTTCACTCCACATCCTCAGAAGTACACTTTTTAACCAGGACCCAAAACATGAACTTCAGTTCACAGCCTCAAAACAGGTACAAGTTGTCAATAAATTTGTAATTGTTACTTACCTAAAGGATCTTTCACCATCTAGTGGACACTCCAAGACCTCAATCAACCAGTTCACTCATTCATAGACTAATCTGCACCCATCACCTGTGAATCAGATGAATTTACATCCACACATAACATTCTCAGTAACGTTATACCAAAAGCAATATGCAATTTTAAAGAAGTTAATAAGATGGATACCTGCATAAAACCTGCATAAATATGTCACCTGTTCTGATTCTCAAAGTCAGAATGGTGTGTGTGTTATATTTCAAGTCTTCTGAAGCCATTTGATGGATTCAAGTGGGTAAAAAGACCAAGTTATGGACCTTATTGACAGCAGCACCATGTTTAATTTGAGAAGGAATAAAACCGAGCCTGTGAGGAATAGATTAGAGTCTTTATAACGTTACTGTTAATGTGTTTTGGATTGTTTGTTCTGCCGACCAAACACAGCCAAATATATTTCCAAGATAACTTCAAGAGACTAAGCTGTGGAAATTTACAAGTGATCTAAGAGCTTTATACAGCTTTTTACTGCGGATGCCATAGGAAAAACATAAGTGTATCCCTCACAGCCTCACTTTCACACCTGTCATGGCGCTGCTCTAACACTTAAAGATAAATTTCACTTCACCTCAGGCGAGCCATGTTGTTATGGCGTCACTATAACTTACGTCAACCCCGCCATTTCTGAACGTAAACGCAAGCGTGATGCCAGCTTTATTTCTGTCTGTTCCTCACACAAAAGTACACTTGAAATACAACGCTTAAGTGATATTGCCTACTATATATAAGATGACGGTGAGTAAAACTTTTTTTTTTTTTTGGAGTGAACTAACTTATCCGGGTATAGGCTAAGTTAAATGTTCTGATTAAATTTTGAATTACATATTTTCTAATATGACCAATGCAGAGTTGTATAGACTTAAATTTCTATAATCTTTGGATTCGTTACCTTTGGGATATGCGATATGTCTGGTTCACTCATTCTTGTAGTCTCGCGTAGCCACCAAACCTTCCAAGTGCAGACTGATTGTTCAGCCAACGGTCCGTGGGCGTGACGAGGCTGATGAGTCTACGGTGGAGAAATGGCGCGCATTTCTTGTAGCTGATGTCACGCGTTGTAATTTCTTAAATCACCACAGTATTAGTGGGTCGCTTTCGATGCTTATCACGAATGCCTATATGTAGACACATCTCCAGATTATTGAATTTAATTGGCATGCGATACCCTTTTTTTTTTTTTTTTTTGCTGATTTGCTCTGGTTCTGATTTTGGGCTGATTCATAGCCATTTAAAGGGATAGTTCACCCAAAAATGAAATTCTGTCATCATTACTCACTCTTATATTTGTTCCCTATCTGTACAAGTTTCTTTCTTCTGTTGAACACAAAATATCTTTTGAAGAATGTTGGTAATTTTTTTCCTACTATGGATGTCAATGGCTACCGACCGACAACAACTCTCTGGTAACCAACATTTTTCTAAATATCTTCTTTTGAAGAAACTCATACAGGTTTGGAACAACATAAGGGTGAGCTGATTTTTGGGTGAACTGACCCTTTAATAGTGGCATACACTTTTGCACTTTAGATAAAACAACTGCTATGCACAACATGTCACTCTGCTCAAGGACATATAGCTGTTCGCTCACAAGGACGCAAGTTCTAGTCCGACTAGGACATGTCCCAATTGCTTTCCCCCTCTTTCCTGTGTAAACTCCTCTATCCTCTAAAGGGCTCAATGAAAAAAAAAAAAGCGAAATGGAGAGGGAAACCACGGACACAACCCCATTTGTGAGACTGAATTATTCTGAATTCATTATATCAGTAAAATAAGCATTACATATTCATGACATAGAAGAGAGAAATATTATATAATTGTGTATTTACCAAAAGTGAGGAATGTTCAAAAGTTTCAAGAAAGATATCTAGATTTAGCAACAAGAGATGGTATTATGCAGGGTATTATTCTTATGTGAGAAAATCAAGCATCAAGAGCAAAATCCTATGTGGTTTATGAAATAAGTAAGAAATGTTACTGGCCACAGTAAACAAACTTCTTACCCCAGCTGTCAGGTACATTACACATCCTAAAGTTCATAATTCATTCATAATAAACAGATTTAAACAAAGACATTGAAACCAAATGATGGTGAGTGGTGACTCGTCTTTTAGAACAACCATGAGTGACAGACATTAAAATCACACATACATACATTCACAAGTGAATGTTACATTAATTTTCCAGCTATTTATTTTTTTTTATTTGAGAGCATCGAGGTTATAATTCAAACATGAACTGTTAGGAAATGAATTATCAAAATGTAGTTTAAAAAAAGTATACAGTCACATATATATATATGTATGTGTGCGAGTGCATAAAAGTATAGTCATGTATATATATATATATATATATATATGAAATAAACAAGGGAAATAAAATTAAACTTTTATAATTTATATTTGGAATCAAACTAGCAACTGTGCACCTGGGAAGAATTTCCTTCCATCCAATTGTGTAAAATTTGCAAGGACATAGGTATGTAAATATATAATCGTCCCATGCTCTGATCATAGCGCGCCGCGTACAACTTCATTTTCACTCAAAATACAATTGACTTAGCACCAGTGCTCCCAGGTAATATAGGCTGAAAACAAACTCAAAATGCAATTAAATTAAAAAAGCCCAAAACAAATAAATACATGGGTTATTATAAAGGTGTAACGGAGGAGTTCAAATAAGATTACCTTGGTGTTTGTAATGACAACAAAACCATTCCTTAACGTATACGCGCTCAAAGCGTGAAACAGGCACATCCCATCTTGACATGAGCGTGGGGGGGAGAGTCACGACATCACGTGAGAAAGGCAATAATGATACAGTGATATGTTTACACTCATCGTACTGCAAACAAAACACACATTATTACAGTTCCCTGTTTATTGCACAAGGGACAGAAATGTTCGTTTAAAAGCATAACAAATAATGGCAACAAAATAGGAGATTACAGTCACTATAACAAGTGTTCATTAGGAGTCCTGCCATTCCTGACTCCATGTCCAATATCCTCTGGGGAATAGAGGGGTTGAAACAAGAAATCCTAAAACTGGGAGTTCTAAAACTAACGTTTTCAGTTACAAGTGTTAATATAAATAAAATGCATACTACAGTGATCTTTTATAAAAGTTTTCCTGTAAATAATACAGTCAGAGGTACAATACAATACAAGGTAAAACCAAATGCCATTACAAGCCTATCAATATACATTTTCCCCCTTTCGCTTTTCTCATTTTTTTTTTTTTCGTAGCACAACCTATCGCTTCTATACACTAGCAAGTTAGTTGCAGTTTTAAAATATGGGTTCTGAGCAACATCATAAAATGAAAGGGAGAACATACGAATGATGCCACTAAGAAATGAACCCAATAAGCGCAATGCTGTCATTTACTGAATAATAATGTTTGAAGCTCATCTTCGTCCTGCAAGGAACACGCAAGTTAGAAAAGTTAAAACATCAACAGAAAGGGGGAGGAGTACAAAAAAAACGTTGACAGTCCTACACAACACAGAAAAGTGTTGCCTAAATTAACTGAAGACGTTTCAATTACGCTCTATACACTGTTAAACATAGTTACTTCTACTTGTTAAACATACAAGTTGCTCGACATGTCTCAGAATTCATCAGACAGTCAACATGTTTTCTTTGTATTGTCTAGGATTGTGAATGCTTTGAAGCGGTAACTGGGCATGGGATGAAATGTTTGTTTCTCGTGACATTACCTGGACCGAGGGGATGCGCGTACATTTTGAACCTAACGTGGCTACAGTTTAACCTTCCCATTGTGACATCACTAAAACAATACTGACGTAACAGTACCATGGTGGGAAATGTGCCGTTTTATACACAACATATATGGAAATGTCTCATCCGAAAGCGATTCGTTTTCAAGAATTAAAACAAGACGCCAGCTAGTTCTTCGAAAGGCTGGTATCAGAAATGAAGGCAGCGGCCCTCAATGTCCCCCACCCCCAAAGGGAACTATGAAAATGCAAATAAGGTCACCTGTGGTGTTTAGGGTGAGGGTAAGGGTGGGGAAAAATGTCACTATGACCTACAACTAACAGTCAAGGTTTAATCCACTGTTTCAGGGTACATGCAGGGGCAGTTCTGTTAACTTAAACAACAACCTGTTCAACAAAAGCCTCACAGCCACACCTCAAGCACTAGAAATGAAGATGGGTGAGTGAAAAGGGGGGTTTTGGCACCTCCGAAAGCCTTGGCAAGGATATCCGTAACAAACTGCAAGTTCTGCCTCCCAAATATAACCCGCTACAAAAAGGGCCCAGAGGGCATACTCAAAAAGTTGTTGGAACCCATGTTCAGACCAGTAGGAGGAGCCGAACTGTTCCAGTGGACCTTTTGATGGTGCCTCAAGTTGGATTTGCTGGAGAAGCGCTTATCACACTGCTGACATGAGAAAGGCTTCTCCTTTGTGTGGATCCGGCGGTGACAGATGAGCTGGGTGGAGACACGGAAAGCCTTGCCGCAGTCCGGGCACTGGTAACGCTTGGGTTCTGTGTGGATGCGTCTGTGGTTTTTGAGTGCCATCAGGTTGGAGAATTCCTTCTGACAGGAGTTGCAGAAATAGGTGCCCATCTTGTGGCTGTTCTTGTGATTCAGAAGTGAGCTGGCGTGCCGATAACCACGGCCGCACTGATCACAGACATGCGACTTAGACCCCGCCTCATTACGACTCTGCTGTAAATGCTGCTGTGGTTGTTGTTGTTGCCCAGATGAGCTGCCGCTGCTGGGGCCATGGTGGGATGGGTTAAGCTTTGGGAGCCCGTTAGGATCCAATCGTTGGGCCTGCATCAGCGTAAGGTCAAGCCCAGAGCCCCAACCCAAATTAGAGCCACTGGACGAAACCCCAGGCTGTTGCGATGTTTTTGGGGCACGGCCATGTTGCATTTCCAAGTGGAGCCGGAAGCTAGCCTGGGTAGGGAAGCTCCGCTGGCACAGAGTGCAGGCAAACTCCCGCTCCTTTTGGTGCACACGGCGGTGATTTTGTAACTGGGAAGAGACGCGGAAAGCCTTCCCACATTCTGGACAGCGGTGCCGTCGAGTTTCAGAATGAATGCGACGGTGGTTTTTGAGTGCGAGCAGGTTAGAGTAGGTCTTGAGGCACACAGCGCAGTGGTAGATGCCGACGGTGTGGGTGTTTTTGTGATTGAGGAGTGAGCTGGCATGCCGGTAAGAACGGCCACACTGGTCACAACTGTGAAGACAGAGAAAGAGGAGAGAAAAAGTAAATCTCACCTGCTCATTGTTCTTTTAACCCCTCCACAGTTAGTAACCTAGATTAGTCTGAAAGTAACCTGACGGTATGTTGTTGACTTCTATGATAACAGCATTGATGGATAGACAAGTACAGGTATATGATCTTGAATCCAGCTGCCAAAACTCAAAAAACTGTCTCAGCTTGCACAGGGTGACTTGAATAGCATTGCCTATTAAAGTTCATAAACTGAATATGAATGATAAAAGTATCAACAAATTGTGTGTTTAGTGTTCAAATCAAGTCAGTGGTTTAATAATATATATAATTTATGATGGTAATATTCAAACTGTAATTGTAATTTTGTAAAAGCCTATACAGCAAACCGAGTCCACACAAAAACATTATAAAATGTACCGTAAGACACTGTTTGTTTTCAAACTCGTATTTACTCGTATTTTGGTAAATATGTTACCAAGAATGTCTTTCAAATGCTTACAAAATTGTAAAGCAAATAAGGTTTTGGGCATAACAAAACTGTGTTGAACTAGTTTCCCAAGCATATGTGGTAAAGCAGTATGGTACCTTTTTCTTTCTTTCCTTTTTTTGACTTCTCTATACCTGTTTGTTCTGATCATTTATGTAATTTGTTAGTATGGAAGTTGTGTGTTAGTATATTTACACATTTTTTAAAAAAAAGTTTCTTCCTTTTTTCCTTTTCCTCAACAGCAAATGAAACAGATTTTTATGTTTCACCACAATAGCAAACAAAGCTATATTTATAGTACTTAAAGGTGCAATGTGTAACATTTTTGAGTGTCTAGTAACAGAAATGCAATATGACATCCATAACGGTTTTCAGTGGTGTATAAAGAACTTACTTAATAAACCATAATGTTTTTATTACCTTAGAATTGGACATTAATATCCACATAACCGTGGGCACCCCCTCTATGAAGGTCGATATATTGTGACATCATGTTTCTACCGTAGCCGAACGCAAACAAACAGCGCTACAGAGTGCGTTTCGTCACTACCTTGAAAGAGAAGCCGCAGAAAGCCTGAATCTAGCCATAGACACCGCGAGTAGTGACTTTTCTAGGGATGGGACGGTGTGAAATTTTCATATCATGATTATAGTGTCCAAAATTATCGTTATTGTCATGGTTTTGTTCAAATTAGAGGAAACTGTTCAAAAAGAACTGATGCTCACACTGAAAACATTTCAACAAGTTTTATAGTTGAAAATCAACAAACAACAAATAAAACAAGCATGATTCACCATCATCAATCATGCATCACAACGGACGCACTCTCGTTTCATTTTTCTCGTTTGGAATTGTGGAATTGGCAAATTAACGTGGAATCTAGTGGTAACGTGGACGTTCGTGGATTTTTACATATTTGGTTTGAAATTTTTTTTTGTGTAGGAGAAGAACGTATGTCTAGTGAAAATGCAGAGCAGGGGAAGCAAATCTGGGCGACACTACAATGAAAGCATGGTGAAGGAAGCGGCTCTCCACGGCTCTGCTTTCGTCAGCAAACAGTTAAGAAACTCAACGCTATACGCCGTCAGTACCCGGCCGACCAGTTCGCACGTGACATTTATGCAGTGTTTCCCACACATTGACTAATTCGCGGCCACAAAATCAACTCCGGCCGCCACATTTTGCATTTCGTTAATTTTTTAACACTATTTAAAACACGCAGCGTATTCTTTCAGTTGTATTTCCTTTCCCCGCTCTCCCTCCGTCTCTCTATCACGCACGTCTCTCTCTCTCTCTCTCTCGCGCACACACACAACATGCACAACGCGTCTGTCTATGAGGCGCCGGACTGGAAAAAAGCGTAGCGAACTCCATGAGCAACACTGGGCGAGAGAGAGACAGAGTGTGACTTAATTTAAACTTTTTTAACTAATATAATTTATTTTACTGGACAGTTTAAAGCTCATAACCATATGTTGTTACTTGAAGAGTGTGTTATGTGTTATGTTGCATCATGCAGTATTTGTCCTGAAAAGGCTACTGAATAAATGTCTGTTACCTCAATAAAGGTCATTCCTATTTTATTTGTACATCTTAATCCTTAACCTTAAAAACACACTCTTTTTACAACTAAAATAACAGTCAAGGGTAAAAAAAAAAAAGTTAAATTAAAACGGAAAAAACGGAATTTGGGAAAAATAAAACGGATTTCATAGGCCCCGATGTGGTTTATAATGGACTGTGGCTCAGAAACAGTGACAAAGTTACACTCTCTTGGCTTACTCTAGCTATTCTTTGCTGTCTCAGACAGCGATATGTTTGTCCCGTTTTAGCCACAGTAGCTTCTTCGAAAGGGAGGGGTGAGCAGTGGGCTGAGCCGAGCCCTTAGTCCAAACTCGCAACCGAACCGCTAGATGTCGCTAAAAATCACACACTGCACCTTTAAGAAACATGCATTTAATGGGTTAGTTCACCCAAAAATGAAAATGCTGTCAGTAATTACTCACCCTCATGTTGTTCCAACCCCGTAAGACCTTCGTTCATCTTCGGAACACAAATTAAGATATTTTTGATGAAATCTGAGAGCTGGATCACTCCTCCATACTAGTCCATAGGCTTCTTGAGGAATTGAAACTTGCTGGCCTCGAAAAGTTATTAAAGACGTCGTTAAAATAGTCCAAGTGACGACAGTGGCTCAATCTTAACTTTATCAAACGATGAGAACGCTTTTTGTGTGCAAAAAAAACAACAACAAAAATAACGACTTTATTTCAGCTATTCATTTATTTCTCTCTCTGCCTCGAGTCAGGTTACTAGTTTAATAGCGTAAGTTTCTGTTAATGTACATCACACGCATCACACACATGACCAGCGTCAGCCAATAGTGACGTAGCTCTACGCTATCAAACTACGTTAACTGTTAACTGTTCAACTTTTCTAACGTTAATAGTTGAAATAAAGTCGTTATTTTTGTTTGTTTTTGCGGACAAAAAGTGTTCTCGTCGCTTGATAAAGTTAAGATTGAGCCACTGTAGTCACTCGGACTATTTTAACGATGTCTTTAATAACTTTTCGAGGCCGGCAAGTTTCAATCCCTCAAGAAGCCTATGGACTAGTACGGAGTGATTCAGCTCTCAGATTTCATCAAAAATATCTAAATTTGTGTTCCGAAGATGAACGAAGGACTTACAGGGTTGGAACAACATGAGGGTGAGTAAAATACTGACAGAATTTTCATTTTTGGGTGAACTAACCCTTTAATAAATGGACGGTTTGCTGAGTGCTGTTGGGCCTAGATCAGTATTTATTCCTGGAAGCACTACAACTAATATAAGATGGTCAGTATGAATTATTATGGCAACTGAATGCTCAAATGGTAACAACAGTAAACTATTCTATACATTCCAGAATATTATCAATAAGATCAATAAAGGAGGAGGGAATAAATGATTTGGCTATATTTAGTACAATACACACACATCTACCTAGTAAGTACATCAAAATGTACCTATTATATCAAGACATCCTAACAATCTAGTACATATTGCTAACTGAAAACAAAGGGGGGGTAACTTATCTGGTCTCCACTAATCATACTGTCCAAACTTCAGAAAAATCCGAATTCCGGCACGCGTATGGTCCCGAGGAAGCCGGATTGGAGATCATATACCTGTAATAGACATGTAGAAACCTGTGATCTTTACTAGTTCACTTCAAAAAACACGAACAACAGACGTAAACTCACGTGAACCGGTATTCCTCTCCCACTCTTGTGCTTGAAGTGTCCTTCCTCACGCCCTCCTTGCCTACCTGGTTGTCCCCGCAGCGGTGTCTGGCCAGCCCAGAACGACCCTGGAAGCTCTTCCCGCAGGTGGGGCAGCCAAAACGGGTGTGGCCTTCCTCGTGGACTCTCTGGTGGTTCCGAAGAAAGCGGGCCAGCCGGAAAGCCTTGCCACAGGTTGTGCAGATATGCCTCTTCTTCTGCGTGTGGATACGCATGTGGTTGCGCAGGGCCATATAGTTGGAGTACGGCTTGTCACAGTATGAGCAGCTGAAGTTGCCAATTTTGTGCGTGTTTTTGTGGTTGAGCAGACTGCTAGCATGCTTGTAAGAGCAGCCACAAAGGTCACAGCTAAAAGGGCGCTCCTCACGCTCTGGAGATCCCAGATCACCCGTCTCCATGCTCATATTAGAGCTGTTGAGGGAGGCAGAGGAAGAAGGAAGCTGGGAACTGCAGTTATGCGAGGCCAGATCTGTGGTTGTAGTAAAGACTTGAGAGCACCCATCGCATTCATATTCGGTTGGAGGAGCAGCAGTTTGCACGCTGGGACCAGGAAGGGGAACAGGAAGGTCTTTGCAGAGCTGGTTGCCGGTGTGTGTTTCAAGCTGCCTCTGGTTCCTGAAGCCCCTACCACAGTCAGAGCAGGAATATTTTTTCAGAGCGAAATGCATTCGGAGGTGGTTCTTCATTGCCAGTCGATTTGGATAAGTGGAGTTGCACACGTTGCAGTGGTATTCACCGATCTTGTGTAGGTTCTTGTGATTGGCCAGACTGCCAGCATGACGGTAGGTACGTCCGCACTGATCGCAAGCAAAGGGGCGGCGGCCGCTCCCATCGTCCACTTGCTGGGCCCTAGCCCCTGCATACGGTTTCTTGAAATCTTGAGGTTGACCATAATTGGTGTTCACGGGAGGATTCTGAATTTTGGGATCTCCCATCCTCATAGCTTGAAGCTGCGATGGGCCTCCCTCATAGCGGGCACCATTGGGGTGAGACATGCTTTGAACCCGTTGGTCTCGATTTCCAGTCTTTGCTCTGTGCTCTTCGTGCAGCCGTAGATGATTAATCAACTGCTTTTGAATCTTGAAGGCTTTCCCGCACTCCTCACACTTGTGCCTGTGAACAGACAAAACAAACAAAAACAAACGGATAAGAAAGCAGTGTTAAAATGCATTTTAACAAAAAAAAAAAAAACAGAAAGAGGGATGGTCCCCTTACAAATACAAAGATGACTACACAATGCTCAAATGGGGTACAGACATTATGAAATTCAGACTCAACTGCGTGTATGTGTGTACATCAGTATGAGTTATGTTTGTCGCCCTGGGAAAATCACCAAAGCACACTGCCTTGACACAAAATTTCATTAAAATCTATTCATTCAGTGATGACCTGGGTAATCACATGAGTGGGGAACTCATGACAATACATAAGAGTATTCAAAGTATGCAAAGAGAACTAAACAGTTAGAGTATAATAGGGCACATGCAATGCTGGCTAACCTCTTTAAGTCAAAATGAGTCCTCTGGTGGTTCTTGAGAGCCAGTAGGTTGTAGTAGCGTTTTTGGCAGACAAGGCAGCGGAAGACCCCAGTCTTGTGAGATTTCTTATGGTTGAGCAGGGAGCAGGGGTGTCTGTAACCCCTTCCACACTGGTCGCACCTGTGGGGCCGATCATCAGAGTTTGCCATCTGCTGAGGGTTTGCAGGGCTCCCGCTGCCACTGGTACCAGCACCACCCGTCATCCCTTTAGCTCCATTCATACCCTTGTTCAATCCCCCCACTCTCGCCTTGCCTGGACACAGGTGAGTGATCAGCTGATGGCGATCTGCAAAGAACATGCCACAGTCAACGCAAATGTGGTTCCTTCCATCCATTTTGCCATTAGAATTAGAGCTAGTTCCTCCCAAGCCCTGTGTAGATCCATCTGCCCGGGGATGCCCATGGACTAACTGATGGTTAATCAAGTCCTGCTTTCTGCTGAAGCTCTGTCCACAAGTGCTACAGATTAAAAGACTGGTAGTGTTACCCTCTTGTCGCCTCCTCCACTCTTGCTCACCAATTGGAGAGAGGGCAGAGGAGGGCCCTGCCCCTTGGTTAACCCCATGGCTTCGTAAGTGGCTACGAAGTGCCCTTAGGCTGGCATAATGGTTTCCGCAGACTGTGCACTGATAAACCTCTCCATCGTCATCATCATCTTTGTTGTCCATTCTCTTACTGTTGCCCTGGGAGTTGTCTTGAGGACCTCCAAACGGCATCTGGTTGTGACCACGTCTCTGACGAGTACTTTCTTTGCCTGGCAGGGAGGCACCACCAGTACTATGGAAGCTTATGTTACCCATGTAACCATTGGTCATACCGCTTTGGTTGACTCTATCTGGTTGACGATGGTTTTGTGGTAGAGGTGAGTGACCAGAACTGCTTTGAGCGAGAGAGCCATCAAATCGGTCATGGAATTCCAGTGAATCCAGGCCACTGTTATGGGAACCATCTGGGACAAAGTGTGCTGCATCACCAAGATTACCAGGCAGTGAGATTGGGGTTGCTGCACCACTCTCCTGATCCTGAGAATGTACAAAACCTTGTTGAGAATCTAGCCCTGTGAGTGGCTCAGAGGAAAGCCAATCTCCCTCTGTACCCATCGATTGTGAATTCGGCCGGGTTTTGTGACTACGGAGGTGACTTTGAAGGGCTGCTAAGTGTGGATACTGCTTACAGCAAACAGTGCACTGATATTGACCAGTTTGATGGGAGCGTTTATGATTAACTAGACTCCCGGCATGTCGATAGCTTTTCCCGCACTCTTGGCACTTAAATTTGCGTTCAGCATCATCAATTGCAGACTGCGCCTGAGACCTTGTCTCACCATTGGGTGATGATATTGATGGTTGAGAGTTTGAAGCCAGTCCATTGGAATTTAACATAGCTGGACCATCTTGAGCATGGCTTGTGGTATGAGAGTCATGGGTAAGATAGTGAATTTTTAGACTCTCTAAGTCAGGATGTCCAGCTCCACAATATGCACAGGTATATATGGGATTATTAACAGGAGGGTCTAGCATCGGGTCATAACGTTTGTCGGGTAATGGAGGCAGTGGAAGAGGGTCACCCAGAGCAGGTGTGTAAGGATTCACAGCGGGAGACCGAACAGAACTAAGAGAACTATGAGGCACTATCCCAGGGAAACTACGCGTTAGCCCCAACGAAGATGACGCAGCGTTATGTAACATAAGGTGCTCTTGAAAGTCATTCTTATTAGGCAAAACCACTTGACAAAGATGGCAAAAGCTGGGTATCAGTTCTTCATTCTGTGGTCCAAGGGGACGAGGGTCAGATTGTGCTTCAGGCACGAGAGCCCCCATGGACATTCCAAGGGGCTTAAATTTTGAATGAGTGCGTTCGTGAGCATTGAGAGCAGCAAGATTATTGAACTGTTTGTAACAGACATTGCACTTATACATGCCCTCTTGATGAGACTTCTTATGATTAACCAAGCTGCCATGATGACGATATGTCCTTTCACATTGGTCACATTTAAATGGTCTGTCCCAGGCATCTTCAGATCCTGGAGATTTCAGTTTGTCATGGTCGTGGCCAGGCATTATTCCACTGTTGTTCATGTGACTCCTGAAAGCTGCTTCAGACAGATCTTGTGCTAGATTATAATCCCTCTCTTCATCAACATTGTCATCGTTCTCCTCTTCTGCTTGGGCACTTGGAGACAGGGTGTGGACGCGGAGATGGTTTTTTAGTGCCATTGCATTGGGCAATGTTCTGGTGCAGACCGGGCACTGGAAGGAGCCCATCTCATGAGTTTTTTTGTGAGAAGCCAAGCTACTGGCATGCTTAAAAATGCGTCCACACTGCTCGCATTCAAATCTGCCATTGTCTTCTTGATGATAGTGTGCTTTCATGTGCTCCAGTAGGCTAGGTGTACTTGGGCAAATGATGTCGCATTCTTTGCAAGGGAAACCCTTGGCCCGATTCATATCATGCATAGCCATGATGAGAAAATTGAAATGGAAGGGGGAAATGTCCACATATAATGATCCTCGAACAAAGAAGAAAAAGGGGCAATGTGTGATGTTCAGCTCTCTGCTTCTGTAGTATCAGCCATTTTACCTGGGTGACAGATATTCTCTCCAATCAGCCTTTCAAATCCACTCGATCACGGCAGTTCAGAGAGGGTCTGGACAGTTGTGGGGCATCAGAGGAAAGCTGAGAAGAAACAAAAAGAAACATTAAATTAACACTGCAATTACATTCACTATTTTAATATATATAGTGTTAAAATAAATACACTTAAATGCCAATCATTTTACAAATCTAAATGATAATTTAAAACATCTTAAAATCTAATGCGTAGCAAGCTAAACGAGCGGGTTATAAAAGCTCTTCGTAAAGAGTAACCAAAAGCCTTTGACAAACACATTCACTGTATTAGGCATACATGTGGCCACATTACGTGATATTGACACATTTGAGCTCATATTTAGGTAATATGACAGAAACACAGGTTCAAAATAGTGGAAATAAGCCAGCTTTGTACGTGCACATCACTCCTTTGATGTCCAATGATAAATTACAGCTACAGAAACCATTATGAGACAAACTTTGCCAACAGTAAGCAAATTACCAGTACATTCAATAAATATAAGCCGAATTCAAAATAGGTAGTCAGTACATAGCGTAGGTAAAGTTCAGTCTAATTGTCAAGCTAATCCATAATTTTACCAACTTATTTTATTCAACAACGAAGACATTATGGGCCAGATTAACTAAAAGTCAGTCAGTGTGTCCCATGTACCACATTCATGCTCAGATGCACATGCACTCTTGACTAATTTTATAGCATGACGATTTATGAGAAAATCTTTTTAACTTAAAGCCACATATTTGATGAGGTCTTGGCAGCAAATCAGTTCCAAGAATAAGACTGACCAAGAATGTTTGAGATTCTTGACCAAGACTGACCACTACTTTAAGATTTTCATCACTAAAGCAAGTGAAATTTGGTTACTTGTGCTCCAACGTATATAACATTTGTTAAAGGGTTCAGTGTGTTTGGTGTCATTACAGCATTAGAGCACTTTTGTATTCATAATAAAACTTAAATCTCACAGTATTTATTATTCAAATAGAATTTGCTCCATGAAAACTAAATCAAATGTATGACCACAAATTCAATTCAATTCATCAATTAATCTTACCACACAACTGGAATGAAAGAAACAAGTGTTCCTTTGCCACACACAATGGTCATTAAAAAATGAAACACTAGAAATTTCAACTGGATTATTTTCCTGCCTCTCTCAAGCCTACTGTATGCTGTCAGTACAATAACTTCAAGTCTCACCTCAACAATAACATTGTTCAGATAATGTGTGACTGATTTGAACTGATTTGGCAGAAAATGAGGGCCCAGTAAGACAAAAACTTTTTTTTTTCACTAAACACTAGTACAGTTCAATAATTAAATCTGCGAATGGGTCAGTTTCAGTGCAGCTTTAAATGAGCATATATTTTAAGCCACCAATGTTGTTGGAAAAACGTGATATCCTTGTGTGCATCTCACATTGATATCGGTCCTTTAAGATGCTAACCATAATCAAAATTATTCATTCATCAGGTAAGTCCACTAACAAGAAATGTATTACTTTAATATATTGTGGCAAACATGATGAAATATACTGAAGAAACAATATTTCTTAAAGGCTTGTCTAAATAGCTGAGGTTAACAAAAAGTTTTTTATAATTTAAAATGTTACTTAATGCAGTTTACAGAAAAAAACACAAACCATTTTTATTGATTAATATTTTGAATATCAGAAATTAAGCAATATACCACATCCAAACGTCTTTACCTGAAATATCTAAAAATATAAACTGTTGTGACCAAATAGATAATGTAGTTTCAACTGTTTCTTATATTTTCTGCTACAAGTTGCAATACATGTTGCAGTCCCTTATTTGATGAAGTGTTTATTATGTGATCCTCACTCATGCATGGAATGAGTCTGGAGTCATCTCACAGCATCTGTGATCTCAGTTAGGATGGCACACCCTTAGGGTATATAACCTGACCAGTGGTCTCTGACTCAAGACCATCTGGATGCTTAAGCGCCATCAAAACTGCAAAATGCCATATGGGTCCATCTTTGCAGATAGAATACAATAATATACAAATACACATTTGTAGGTCAATCAGTGCACAAGTGGTACTTGATATCATGTAATAACATATATACATGTGGTACTGAATGTTTCACAATGTGATATTTCACTGGAACTTTAATAGGCTTGGTAATCGAAATTCCAATTCTGGAATAAGATACGCAAGTAATAAGATAAGATGCGTAATATAATTAAAATTCCACATCGATTCCTGTGTGCACATTTTCATTTATTTATAATTAATTTTCCTTGCGCTTGAATGCACAAATACACAAAATATCTTCATAAACAGTCAGTTTTGTCTTAAGTGAACAGTTGAGTAAGAAAGAGCATGTGTAACAGTATCCTGAATGAGGTCTTAAAGTGAAAAAAATAATATCACTGACTGATCTTGCCTGAAGAACTTGTGAAACTTTAATAAGGAACCATTAATATTCAATAATATTATTGATCTGACTACACTGACACCATTTTATGAGAACTGAACTGAGCTGTTTTCTCCAGAAAGAGCTGTTCACTGTTTTCTCAAGGGCTGCTGTAGATAAATTAACTAAATTAGTAACTAATGTTTTTTACAACAGAAATTAATCAACGCTGAACTTACTTGAGTTACACAATGACTCTTTTTTTATTCTAAAGTTGCTGTACAGCCAAAGCAATCTTTGTTGCATTATTTTCCAGTTATCAATGTGAAGCTGTTTTGAAACAATCTGTATTGTAAAAAGGGCTATATAAATAAAGGTGACTTGACTTGTAAATGCCAATATGTTTATTTGTTCTTACATTACTACAGTTTACTTGTCATTAATAATGTTTGAAAATTATATTAATTAGCCTAGTTGTTTTTGCTGTGTTGTTGTTGTTAAAACCATAGGAAAAATGTTAAGTGCTTTTTGCAACAAACCATTTTGCCAAAAGACAGAATAAATGTGCTTGATAAATGTTTGACAATGTTTGATTTCCCAAACCGGGAATCAATAAGAATCGGAACGAATGAACTGAATCGGAACTGCTAAAATTCAAACCACTAAATTTTAACTCCTTAATTGATATTGTACATACCCAAAAACATGACATAATGGTAACATGTCCAAAAAAAGTTAATATATGTATATATTAGTGAAATAACCATCTAAATCTATAACTCGCAGTCTCGCATGCATACACAGTGATAAAGAGTATTAAATCAATAATGAATTATTCATATCATTTTGTTGTTGGCTAATTGATAATAAATTAAATAAAGAAAAATAAATTGCCTCACAAATCAAATATCAGTGGCTTCCAAGAAAGTAAGAATATGCTTAATAGATGTGCAGGACAAATGTGTTTAAAAAAACATTCACAGGCCTGGAAAATACTATTGGCTGGTGGCCATGGGAATTCTGTGGACATTCAACTTTTTTATGAAAACTAACGATAAAGACTTTGTGAGGATTAGTAAAACTGGGTGCATAAAAACATTAATGTTCATTCATAACAACTTAGCTATTATTTTTCATCTAATCTAAATATGCATATGACCCCCCAAAACACAAGAGCATCATGTGATAATTCTGAAACATGTTATTTATTGTATTTAATCATTACCTAAATAGAATATTCACTGATATAACATGTCCATGATATTTAAGATTTCCATTACTTTCCCAGTCCTGGAAAACGCTTTTTTTAATACACTATACACTGAGCACTCATGAAAATTAAACATAAAAGCTAGAATAGAGTGGCAAAACACCTGGGTACATAAAAACACACAATCATTTGTAACTTAGCAACTTGGCTATTATTTTCCCCTTAATCTAAATATGTAAAGTGAGCCCCCAAAACCTTGTTATAGTTGAAAAATATTGTTATTCATCATATTTTGTTGTTTCCCAATGGCGCAGCTCACAAAGAAACAAACGGAATGGGCCTAACACGGATGTGGACCCCCAGTAAAAACCGAATAATAATATGTTTCATTAACAAGAACAAAACCTGTTTTTATATATATATAATGGTAGCGGTTAACGCTTGGCTATGACCTTGGCCTGACGCTCCCACACCCGCTTTTTATCCGGACAAAAGCAGATACCCGACATTCCTTGTCATTTTCCCTCCCCAGACTCACCACAGTAGACGTCAAGAGCCCCGAATTAAGACCGAAATGACCATATATCCATTTAGGCTCAATAGACTTGCATTTCTGTAGACAAATACGTGTGTGCATCGTTGTGAGGGAGACCAAAATTTACATCCCGACCCGTATGTTTTTCACAGGATGCGCGTCGCTGTGTGCAAATATTAGCTGGTGGGCTATAGCAGTTAGATCGACTGTGAGGGGAGGGGGAAAACGATGATTTTTCGAAGCGTCAAACACTTTGGACTAAATATTTGTGCATTTATTTAGTTTACATAGTGTGTGGATTCGTATGCGCGAAAAAACATCCAGCGCTGTTACGCGATCGCATCGATTATTTTAATGTGTCTGTCTGTCTGACAGCGACAACCCCCCCGCAGCTAACGCGCTAGCCTCCCCTCATAATACTAGCGCGAAAGGGGAGCAAACGGTGCAGTCTTGTCAGAAATTAGCCGTGTTGATGTCGTGAATTTGAAGTAATAGTCGTGTAGATGCTGCAATCCTCGGATTTAACTGAATCGATACACGCCCGGCATATAATGTGAAATGGTTTCTGCTTTTAGCAGTAAGGTCAGTGCTAATCGGCTAACAGCCTAGCGACACAAAGATCCGGAGGCTCGCGAGCTCTGATTCAATGAATGTGGCCATTGTGTGCAATTAAACAAACACCTTCAAGCTGCTGCAACTACTTACCCGACTTACAGACGTGCACAATGATCAGGGATGGGGTTTTTATGCCCTTTTTGATTGCGCAGATGATAAATGACATGTTCAGTCGATCGCCATTATTATTTTAACTCTTTTTTTTTTCTTCAGCGGGCGGCTCCACCGTGTTTTTCTCGGTGTATTTCAGCACTTCCTGCTGCGGGTTGAATGGAGATGGCGAGCTGCGGACGTGCTCCACCGCGTCACTCTGCGCTCATTCTTCGTGTGTTTGCGTTGGAAGTAAACAATATCCTAAAATTAAACTAAAATCACACAGGAGATGTTTTCGTAAAGCTATTTAGGTAGCACACAGACAGTGTCCTGCAACTATTTTGTGAAATACCTCGAAACTAAAAGCACTACCATGTTTTTTTCACATAGCTAGCATGACAGGTCTATTATTTCTTAATAACCATGGTACAGGAGACCAGGCTAGTTGTCACAATGAATTTATTTCAGTAGGCTAAGTTTTCGGTCAAAAATCAAGTACACAAATGCTTGTTTCCTCTAGAATAGTTTGTATGTTTTAAACACCTAATGAAACCTTAAAATAAAGTGTTTTTTGTAAATTCTAAACTTGTTTTTTTTTTCTTAGTAAATATTAGTGTTTACCATAAGTAGACTAAAATAAATGAATACATTATTATGTACCCAGACTGCAACGTATGGCGCTTTTCCACTGCATGGTAAGGTTCGGTTCAGTACGGCACACTTTGGCGCTTTTCCACTGCATAGTACGGTATGGCTCGGCTCGGTACGGCTCACTTGTGGCGCTTTTCTACTGCATGGTACAGTACGGTACGGCTCGCTTTAAATGGTACCTGATCTGTTTAGGTTCCAAGCGTACCGTACCGGTACTAAATGTGACGTGAAACACTGCAGATCACTGATTGGTCAGACAGAATCGTCACTTTAGAGACTTTAACTGCAGTGGAAAAGCAACCGAGCTAAAGCGAACCTAGTTGTGCCGTGTCGAGTCGTACCACGCAGTGGAAAAGCGAAGCAAGCTAAACCGTGCCGCGCCGAGCCGAATCGTACTGAGCTGCACCGAGCCGTACCATCAGTGGAAAAGCATCAATCAGATCCGGGCGACATCTGGTACATGTGGATTCATGAGGGCCGGATCTGGGCCGACACTATGTTGCTGTCTGGGTATTATTCATATTTCATATAAAAAAAATTTTAAAGATAAAAAAAAAAACATTTAACAGTAGCCTACATTATAGTGAACAGAAGAGCATAATTGTGTGTGTGTGTGTGTGTTTATAAAAGATCCCTCACATGAGGATGCACACAATTAAAACCACACTGACACATGTTTTAAAGTCCCCATGAAATCATGATTTTGATCTCTGCACTTCAGTGTCTCATCAGATTTTCTGTCCAATCAAATGCTGTCTAGAATCTGAACTGTCCCGCCCCTCATATTATAAATGAACGCTGAAGCTGCGGCTGAAATTTGAATTGTGCACCAAAAACTATGTTTATTGCAAAGAGGAGATTGGGGGGATAAACTTTTAGAGATTCGGAGGAAGCTGTGGCTTTACCGAGCTCAACCAGCCCGTTCTCATCCCAAGGCGTCACATACTGACGCTTTTGACATTTCGTCTACATCCAATGCACATGGCACCCTTTAGCGTCAATATGAGACGCAGATACATATGGGCCAGAAGGCGCCTCCTAGTGGTCTAACCCTAACCCTACCCCAGAACTAAACCTACCATAACCGAACAAAGCTCTGTGCGTGTTATATTGACGCTAAAGGCACATGTGTGTTGGATTTAGACTAAATTTCAAAAGTGTCACTATATGACGCCCTAGGATGAGAACGCATTGGCTCAACAGCTCTGGTCCAGCTGTGATATTAACTAAATGCTATTGGCTATTTTTAAAGGGGGAGGAACTGTTCGATATGTCCCGCCTTGTCTTTCTGTTTCCATACAGTAATTATCTCAAAATATTGCCAAAGGTATTTTAGCCAAACCACATATTATTGTTATTTTTAAAGTGAATTGATGTGTGTGTGTGTTCGTCCAATGAAGTTGAACTCAGCCTCGGCCTCACTCTGCACTGAATCGCTGCTTCTTCTCACTTTATTATTCAATGGCTCTATCTCTTGGTAATGGCCTTTGTTGCATATTTATCCTGTACGGAAAAGGCTTTTTTTTGTTTTAACTTGGGGTATTGTTTGTGCTGTTGTTTATCATGGTGATATGATCCTATGATGGTGACCTGGACGTTGCACCGGTCGAGTTTTGCTCACGGATGAGCTTTGGTCTCGGCATAAAAGGAGGAGCGATGACCGTGATGGACTGTCTACTACAGTCTAATACTCTAATGAGCGTCAATCGACATGTAGTTTCAAAGTTACTTCTAGTTAGTGGAATGTCTAAACTGTCAATTGTAAATTTTAACCTAAAAATCAGTCACTCCTGCCAAGATAGACCGAACCAAATGCATTTTAATTGTGACAAAGATCCCTCCACAAAATGCAGAACCCAAATTAAACTTGCTTAGACCTTATGTAGCCACGCCCTTTTTCAGTGCTGCGCTCGTCTGTACTTTGACAGCGATCTTGCCTCTTGCATAGGTATGAATGAACTGCTCGTAAAAAAAAATCCCGGTCGACATTTGTTAAGGCATCTGCTTTACAATGCTTATGATAAACATTACAATGCTCATGACAACTTTTGTTAACTTTACAATAAGTAAATCCACTTCACCAGCTAGAAATATACAGAGCGACCGCAAAACCGGAAGTTCAAAGACAATATTCTAAAGATGACGGCGCCCACGTTTCTCTGGTGCATAAGGTCTATAAACAATGGCATCAATGCCTTAATTCCTCAGTTTTCCACCAGAGGTCTCTCTGTCCATTACATCCATGCTGACAGCTTGTACAGAAAAAAAAGGGGAAAAAAGATGTTGCCTGATCAATCACATACACTACAGAGTATGAGTTACCTTCAGTTTGCAATTGTGTAAGGCATAATAATATTATTAAATTGCATGAGTTTTTTTGTCTGATTATGTTGGGGAATCATTAATGAGTTATTGTTATTATTATGATCAATTAAGCAGCAATGGCACATTATAGCACATTTCATTGACTTCAGTGTGATGTGTTGTTCATTTGCAGATAGTTGAACCCAAACCAACCTTACAGTTCTCCCCCTCCCTCCTCTTTTCTGACTCATCTTTATTATTGATGCAGCCTACAATGGAACAGTCACAGGGGACCTTTTGTGGGTGGTGTGACCTAGTGGTTAAATCCCAGAAGGGGGAGTTTCATGAAAATCTTTCATGAGAATGATAATGTTTCTCCATGTGAACTGCAACACTGTAAATCACTTTGGGCAAAAATGTGCACTAAATTATTACTCTGAACAGATACTGCAGTTTCCTGAGAGTAACCTTGTGTTGTGTCCACCACCATTCACAGTTACCAGCAGCGTCATGAGCCTCATACCTTTCAGCAAATAAGCGTGTGGTCAGGAAGCACATAAGGTCACTAATTAAAGCTAAGTGGCCTCAATTAGGCTGATACTAAGTGTAGTTAGTTTACATCATTTTATTTACGGGTGTTCCTTGCAGTGAAACTATGATTTCTACTCTTCCCATGCACATTACCAAAAAATAATACGCACAATACTGTTTTTTCTTTGCCATAACTATATGGTATGCTTTAACACTGCCTCAAATGAACTCGCTTCAACACATTTACATACAACACGACTAAATAAGGCTTTCTTAGCATGTTTACCTTAAATTAGATCCATTTGCTCTTGAATCAGATAGGGTTTATTGTGAATATCTGTTGTTGCAAACTTTGGTCCAGAATATTGAAAATGTTCAAAACCCAGTGAACTTGTGACAGTGCTTCAGGGTTTATTTGGCACTTACCATATCAAAAAAATATATTATTATATAAGCTGTATTTATGGATCTCAAAAAGTTGGTTAATTGGTGCAGCAATGCTTCTGAACCATGCAGGATTGACCCATAATTCAACTTCACAAAGATCATTAGCTATGTTTCCATCCAAAGTTGCGAATTATGTGCAAAATTGGAAAATCGCATAAAACATTTAAGAATAAAGCAGCATTTCCATCCCAAAATCAATTTCCTGGAAAATTAGCACGAAAAATTAAAAACTCCTTTTCCTTCATGATAAATGCACTCAGAACACACAATAGAAATGCAATAAACACTGTCATGTTATCTTGCGTTTAGATGCTTGTGTTTGCGAACGCAATCACGTGAGACGCTTCCCAGCAAGCAATAGTCATCATGAGTAACCAACTTCTAGCCAAAATAAGCTTGAATTTGGTTTTCATTTTTGGTTACAAGTCAACTGTGATTACAAGGTGTTTGGTTTCATTTCTTCACTCATTTCATTTCTTTGTTATCAATGATGGCTGTGGTTTAAGTCTCTTAAATTTTCATTGACAGGCCAAATATTGCCTTGTTTTAGCCTAGACGGCTGGGCTCTGTTTGGATGGCTATTACACGTCTTTTAAATGCAAAATTACTTGCTGGGGGGAGGGAATTAAACCAAATTATTCTGAAGACAGGCATTTCAGAATGATCTAACCATTTGAGATGTTGTGCACTGAAGCTCACGCTAAAGGGCTGGGTAACCCTTTATTTTGATGGTCCCTTTTGAACATTCGGTTGACTGTAAGTAACTTTGCAACTACATGTCAACCGTTTTCTCAAGAATGGCTATATACATATGTCAACTAATTCTCATTAGAGTATTAGTAGACTGCCTGCTTAATATCTACCTACTCTTTATTGTGATGCTCCTCCAACAGACTTTCTACTGACTATAAGTATCTTTGCAGCTACATATCAACTTATTCTATCACTAACCCTACCAGTCTAATACTCAACTAACATTCTAGTGAGAGTTAGTAGAGGTGCAATGTTACTTAATAGTCTGTATGTCCGTAATAACTGAATGCGTTAAAGGGACCATCCAAATAAAGTGAAACAAAGGATGGTAAAAAAACTTGGATTCCTGGAATTTCTTGTCATCTGTCATTGTCTTATCATAGCACCACGCATTCTAATGAGACAGTCCTGACCAACAGTGAAAATAATGTTTTCTCGCTTAAAATCACGTAAAAAATTAAAGCGATTATGTGATTTTTCAGTTTATACCATCTGCACTGTGATTTGCTGGATTATCAGGTGGCGATAATCTCAAACCAGTTTGAAAATATGGCAGCATCTGTAACTGCTCGGGACAGGCTCAGATCACGTCACTGACCTGCTCGTACTAAACAAGCATCGCCGTCCACAAGCATAGATTTTGCCGCGATCTTGGAAATCTGTCTGCAACATCAATATCCAGCCAAAAGTCGAGTAGTGTGAGTTTGCCTTTATGCCTGGTACACGTCCTGTCCCCGACTAAAGATGACCAATTGTGGCGATTTCTGTGGTTGTGGCACCTAAAAATCGTACAGTGAGAGAGGTTCAAGATGGCCGCTGTCGACGCTTGTGACCAAAGATAGCCTGTGATAATTTTCTGATAGCGTCATAAATTTAGCCTGATCATCTCGCAGTGGTGCATGTTCATCTAAAGTCCTCGGAGGGGTTGGCGTCATGTCCTCACAGGTGTTAGGTCGTCTGAAACTTCGTAAGAGGCTGGGAATCCAAACTCTCGAGGTAGAGACAGAAAAGCAAATGAAAAATAATTAGCATCCAATGCTACAACCTACGTCTACTGACTAGCCAATAAAAACAACATGAAATTGCGTATTGATCAACGCGACAAAACTCCGAATCACTTACCTCAACCTTCATGTGCAAAATTGGCCTCTTGTCTTTTGCTTCCTCCTCTTTTTTTCAGCGCACATAAAAAACACAATTTCCCAAATGCGATTCATCTTGCTTTGTTTACAACTAGCGCATGCTAATGACGTTTTATTCTTCAACTAACTTGTTTCGTAGCTTACGATTCAGTAGGTGTCATCGTACAGTCGTACCCAAGTTTATTAGATCCATGTCGTAATTTGTAATGATCTTATAGGATTGCAGAAATCGTCTGTAGCAGGCATTAATTCCGTTATGCAATCACATCCTCGGTTAAGGCAATTTCATGTGTGTTTTTTGTTGCACATCAGTAAATGTGTTTCCATACAAAATGTGTCCTCAATTAAGGTCATTTTTTAGAGCCCTTGAAACTGATCTCCTTAAATCAATTATTACAAGTTGTGATCATAAAGATAACTTCATAGAAAATTTGGCAGTGGTGCATGTTGCATGTTGATTCAGAGTTGGCGTCATCTTAAGTCCTCGGAGGGATTGGCGTCATCACCTCAAAGGTGTTAGGTCATCTGAAACTTCGTAAGAGGCTGGGAATCCAAACTCTCGAAGTATAGACAGAAAAGCAAATGGAAAATAATTAGCATAGCTGCTTTTCATTTCAACCAAAAACACCTGATATAATTGGAGTACAAGGTTATGCGGTACACTATGCAAATGCTTGCCTAAAGAGATGGGTCTTTAATCTAGATTTAAACCGGGAGAGTGTGTCTGAGCCCCGGACATTATCAGGACATTAACCCGTCCATTGTTGTTTTCTATTGCATTTGACTTTCCCCAAAGTTGGGAAATGCAAGACATCCTATAATGGAGAACCTCAACATGAAATCATCACAACTTTCATCAGTTTCCACACTTTCCTTCTTCCGTTGCTCTCTGTATCACCCGTGACGTCTGCTCCACGGATTCACCTGCTCTAATTCCTTAAAGGGATTGCCGATTCCCCGGATATCCACTTAGAACCTGATTAGGCGAGCTCAACTCATTAGCTCTGACAAACCAATTCAAACCCCCTCAACCCCAGAGCCAAAGCACAGACCCCCTTCCATCAAGTGTTCACCAAACCATTGACCCTTTTGTGCTCAAATGTGATAAAACCAGTGCGAAATGACTTGAATGTGATGTTAAAGCCCATATTACTCAAAAATGATAGGTGGTAGAAATAACACTGAGAACGTTATGATAGTTGTAAGATGTTCTTCAGGAATCAACCATGTTTGTGTTCATGCCACCTACTATCCATCCCTTCCTCCGTCCTCTGCTTTCTGTGCTCACTCTTGCCTCGTCTTTCGACCCCATAACCTGCTTTTCCATTCCAATCGGTTTACCTGTTCCTTGCCCTCCCCTTTACTTCTCTCTTTCTCTCTCCCTTCCCCTTTCTCTGCTCATCTTTGGGCTTATCCTTTCATCCCTGATCTCCTTCATCCCCTCCAATCCTCATCTGTTCCTCTCTCGCAGAAGGAAGGGAGAGAAAGAGAGAGTTTTTCCACAGGTAAGTTGCATCCAGTCTGTTGGAGGAACCTGTGGAGACAAAGACGATTGAAGAGCTGTCTTGTGGACTAAGCAAAATAGAGATTGATACAGAGAGATTGAGGAGAAAGGGAGGAAGCTTTTTTTTTTGGGTAGACAGGTGAGTTTGTTTTCAGTTTGGTCGTTCATTTGCGTGTGCAAGAAAATTGGATATAGCGAACAAAATGCAAACCTTGTGCATTGCGATAAACTTGATATGCCTAAAATGCTGTTTTTTATTTGGCAAATGTGTTGCTTTATCTGCGGACGTGCATGCGTTTCGCACACATACTACAGATTAAAAACCTTGCATTGTAAGAAAATCACGATTTTCTGGAAGTAGTCCTCTGGATCTGCAACTTTTATAACACATACAATGACATTGGGATGTTAATGTTGGTATTTCAAGTTACCATCCAGCACTTTCAGGAGGTTGTAGCAAAGTTTGTTAGCTAATGCATTCCTGTGGTTTTTCATTTCTAAATGCAACTGGCATTTGCACATTTGTCTGTTTGTAGGATTAACCTAATGCTAAAGCTGCTCTCTTGAGATTTGAGAGTGTCAGGTCTCACTTCATCTTGATGAACTTTCTGACGTGTACACATACAAATCCCAAAGTCTTTTCTTGCCCTTTTCCTCGTGTTTTGTCTTTGATCTCCCTACCTCGGGTCCCACCTGATCCCGTAGTAAAGAGTAGTCGGTAATCGGATGACGGGAGATTTGATAAGCCACCCCCAACAGCTCCTGCAAAGGCTTAAACCTTTCTTCTAGCCTTGACAACAATAAAACAACAGCTCCCAGCAAGAGCTGATCAGATATCACATATAATCTATTATAACATGTCATAATTTGATAATTGGCGGCGCAATGCAAGACTTCGTTTCTACACAGCAGTAGGCTCCACTTATGAACCGCAAATTAAGTTCATTAGGATCTCAAGGCTGATAATTCCTCAGAAGAGGTAAATCCATATGGTGGTAAAGCAACCAAATATTGTTATAGTAAGTTGCAACTTAGGTTGATTAGGTACATCTGCATGAAACATTTGCAATATTTTATTTTAGGGAGCATTACAGATCTTGATTAGACTTAGACATTTCAAATCTAGACGTTCTCATTGGTCAGATGCAGACTTGCTAAGTCAATGACAAGCCTCAAGATATGTTTATGGGTAATATTAGATGTGGCTTCCTTTGCAATATTTTGTTGTTGTTGCTTTCTATTGCATTATATTTTATAATACAAATGAAAGGATTGGTTTGGAAGTTTGCTTTCACTTTGGTGCTAATCTTTTTTATTTCAATTTTTGAAAATTTTCAATTTTCTGGAACAGATTCTCAGTAGCCTATCTATGACCAAGTTGAAATAGCCAACAGCACTGTTATTCAAGTAACGCTTAGCATTTAGCTAACATTAGCTGAACATTCAATTGGATTTGGCTTGTTTAACTGCCAATGACAGACCATACTGTTGTTCCACATCTTCTGCAAATCTGTATTCAATACTGTCTACTAAGCAGGAAGAACGTTTAGAGATATTACATGAAAAGTTCAGTCTTAATTGATCTCCAGTGAGATATTGGCTGAAAGGTTTTGTATGAAATCAATATTCGTTAGTACTAGGTCAAATCAAACATTTTCAATATGAGTAAAATGGCTTCCACATGCATGCTTGATGATGTAATAGGGCCTAGTTCAGATTAATCCAGTCACTTCTTGATTACATATAAGACCATTTTAAGAAGAATTTTTGTTTTCCGATTGCTTCTAGCTTGTGTTGGTAAGCACCCCGATCAACAGCAGGTATGGGTGAAATGGAGCAGATGAAAAAGGAGGCCGAAGGCCTGAAGACACAGATCGAGGTGAGACTAAAGCAATGACTAGCTGTTTAAACAATTACCAATGAAATACTAATATTGCATGTTTGTTCCCTTTCTAGGCGGCTCGCAAAGCAGTCAATGACACAGACATGGCCTCGGCCGCTGCTGGGGTGGCCCCGGCCCCTCGGGTCCAACTGAAGACCAGGAGGACCCTCAAAGGCCACCTGGCCAAAATCTACGCCATGCATTGGTGTACAGACAACAAGTGAGGACATTATCATGGGTCAAATCCAAGTATGAAATGAGAAATGATGGGCTATACTGCACAGTAGAATTATTCGTTCATTTTTATCAATTTGGCCTCCAAAAGTACATGGGATCTGACAGAATGTGAAATATATTAGTATTAGTTGTTGCCCTTGCTTGTTACATGATCTGCTCAACCAGGTTAATAGCTCTCATATGGAGTTCAACTGCATCGTGTGGTCACCTTGAATTAGCTAATTCTTAGTTAGATCAATTATCAGGGTCAGTGACCTGACACAGACTTAAGCCTTTGTGTTAAGTGTTATTAAGAAGGGACTTAAACTGACAAAATCATAAGCAAAATCATATTTTATCATTAAATCAGTATGCTTGTGAGATTTCAATTTTAAAGTAGTTCAATTTAAAAAAAAAAAAAATTGCTGATAATTTACTCACCCCCATGTCATCCAAGATGTCCATGTCTTTCTTTCTTCAGTCGAAAAGATATTAAGGTTTTTGATGAAAACATTCCAGGATTTTCTCCATGTAATGGACTTCAATGGGAACCAAATGGTTCAAGGTCCAAATGAGAGTTTCAGTGCAGCTTAAAAGGGCTTTAAACGACACCAGACGATGAATAAGGGTCTCATCTAGCGAAACGATCAGCCATTTAAAAAATAAATGAAAAAGTTTAAGTTTTATAAGCTCAAATGCTCACCTTGCTCTGTTTTGTGATGAGCGTTCGTGACTTTCCTGTTCGAACTCGTTCATCAAAATGAACAATTTTTTTTTTTGAGTCATGCCTCGAAGGGTCCTAGATAAGACCCTTATTCATCGTCTGGTGTCGTTTAAAACCCTTTGAAGCTGCACTGAAACTCTCATTTGGACCTTGAACCGTTTGGGTCCCAATGAAGTCCATTATATGGAGAAAATCCTGAATGTTTTCATGAAAGACGTGAAAGACGTGGACATTTTGGATGACATGGGGGTGAGTAAATTATCCGCAAAAGTTTTTTTTAAAAGTGAACTACTCCTTTAAAATAAATACAATGAGAGATGGAGTATATTAACTGGATATATGAACAATATCCTTTGATCATGTTGTCTTACCAGCCTTTCTTTGCTCTTTCTGTCATTGGTGTCTTTAGGCTAATGGTCAGTGCATCACAGGATGGTAAACTCCTTATCTGGGATTCTCACTCTGGAAATAAAGTGAGTCTGACTAACTCAAATACACTTTAAAGAGAAGATGTGTATTTGAAGCAAACGATCTCTAAATATTTTGGGCTATATATCACAATATTTGCTATTTTGTTCTCAGCTTAGTGAAAAATGGTGCATATTTTAAGCTTCCTGAGGGGACCATTTGATTTTACATTTTTAAACAGGCTATCTCTAACTTCTATAATACACATGTATTGTAACCAGGACAGTTTTCAGCCGTTTCAAAAATTGTCATGCGTTTTGGCTGTTCATTTACACAACAATGACGTTTTGGGGCCTGAAAATGCAAACTTTTGACAACGGATTTTAAAGCGCAAGTTTTTGATCGTCTCCGTGTACACTATAGAAACGTGAATTTGTGAACATCATGCGCATGCATATTATGTGTTCATCGCCAATGAATATTAATATCATCGCCAACTACTGGCCTGGCATGAATAATACAGCGCTTTTAGTCGTTTTTGTAGATCGTTTTGACAACATTGTCGTCTATACACAAAACTATTCAAAAACGCAAAGGAAAAGCTTATTCCATTTTTAGTGCATTGTTTTCTTGTAAATGTGCCCTAGTCAAATTTACACGTAAATAAAAACGTCCAGTTGGACAAAGATATTTTATTTAAAGGTGCAATTAAAGATTTCTATTTTTGTTGTGAAAATACTTTCTCCGATAAAGCTTATGTGCATGTGATTTTTTCGTATCGTGTGGTCTCGGTTGTGCTAAAATTTGTTTCAATTAAAGTACAAAAGCTATTGACATTTGTCATGAATGAATCGTGAATGTAGCTTTAAGAATATTAATGTTTATGCAACAAAACCTGGAAAACATTTGAGAATAGTGATTATTTTGATGGTGCAATTTTGAATATGTTAAAGGAAAATAATTCATATTTGCCTCTTTCTTTAGGTCAATGCTGTTCCCCTCAAATCCTCATGGGTGATGACCTGTGCATATGCTCCTTCTGGAAACCTTGTGGCCAGCGGCGGTCTCGACAACATGTGTACTGTCTACAACTTGAAGACACCCGTAATCAAGACCGTGAAAGAATTGGATGCTCACACAGGTAAAGCATACAAGTCATTCGAGGATCTTTATTCTTTCATTTGTCTGTTATGTAATTGTGTCTCTCTCTATTTTTTATAGGTTACTTGGCCTGTTGCCGCTTCCTCAGTGACACTGAGATTCTCACCGCCTCTGGTGATACCACATGGTTTGTGCATGTAACTTTTACATTTAAGAAGATAGTTAACCCAAATATAAAAAATTATTTTATACAATTTTTGTATGAGTATTGAGTGCCTTGTTTTTTTTTTAAAGGGATACTCCCCTTTTTTTGGAAATAGGCTCATTTTACAACTCCCCCAGAGTTAAACAGTTGAGTTTTACCGTTTTCAAATCCATTCAGCCGATTTTCTGATATTTTGAAAAATTTCAGTAACCAGACAGTTTTTGGCCTCATTGACTTCCATAGTAGGAAAAAAAATTTACTATGGAAGTCAATGAAACCAGAAACTGTCTGGATACTGATATTTTTCTAAAACTCAACTGTTTAACTCTGGGGGAGTTGTAAAATGAGCCTATTTCAAAAAAAAGTGGAGTATCCCTTTAAGGGGCTATATGTAGAATCCAGAAACACTTACTAGAGACACCAGTGGCCATTAAGTGTATTGCAGCCAGCAACTTATTTCTTGCGCTCACACTCATGCACACCCTGAAGCCATCCTAGGCGTAAATGACTTTCTTCTTTCAGATGAATACAATCGGAGTTATATAAAAAAAATCCTAGCTTTATAATGGCAGTCCATTAAAAGTCCATAAAAGTGCATCCATCCATGATAAAAGTGCTGCACATGGCTATGGGGGGGTTAATAAAGGCCTTCTGAAGTATAAGTTTGTGTAAGAAAAATATCCATATTTAAAACTATATCGACTACAATAACTAGCTTTCGGCAGACGGCCAACCCAAGTCGACTTACGCCTAAAGAGCAACCCTTGAAGTTGCTGAAGATAAAGTCAGAATTGCGAGATATAAAGTCAGAATTTTATGATATAAAGTCAGAATTGGGTGATATAAAGTCGCAATTCTGAGAAAAAAAGACAGAAGTGCGACTTTTTATCTCACAATTATAAGAGGCAATGCCATTTTTGCTCATAATTACAGCATTTTCAAAATGCTAAGGAATTTTTTGCAGCTTGTTGAGTAGAGGTGTACTTTTTTACTTTAGTTTAAGTTACTTACAGCCTGGTAAAAGATGGGGAAAAAATTCCATAAACTTATAAAATGTGCTCCCAATGATATCTCCGGACCAGAATGTCATAGCAACCGCCCTGCGACCAACCAGAAAGCCCACTCACGTCTTCGAAAATATAATAAGCTTTTGTTTTGTTTCTATTATTATTATTATTATTCATTTCATCCCGTTTTTTCCCCCCAGTGCACTGTGGGATTTGGAGACTGGAAAGCAGAAAACAGTTTTCCTGAACCATGTTGGTGACTGCATGTGTCTGGCTCTGTCCCCGGACGCCAATGGCTTCATTTCTGGTGCTTGCGACTCTCTGGCTAAGCTGTGGGACATCAGGGATGGCCAGTGCAAGCAAACCTTCCAGGGTCACACGAGTGACATCAATGCCATTTCAGTGAGTTTAAGGCAAATGTTTGATGCACTACCAAGAACATTTTATTTTTTACCCAGTAATTTCCTTCTTCGTTGATGATGCTAACCTTCTACCAGTTTCAAAGATTTGAGTTTTTCCAATTGGTATAAGAGAAAAGCACATTCATGGATTCACCAAACTGTGTCTACCTCTTCAGTTCCTCCCCAGTGGCACCGCAATTATCACAGGCTCGGATGACTGCACATGCAAGATGTATGACCTTCGCGCTGATCAAGAAGTGATTTGCTACCAGGATGCTGCCCTGAACAGCGGCGTCACATCACTGGCTCTGTCCATGTCTGGCCGCCTCATCTTTGCTGGATATGATGACTTCAACTGCAATATTTGGGACTCGCTAAAGGGCGAGAAAGTGGGTAAGTTTAAAGAAAGGAGAAACGGATGGAGTGAATAATTAATGCTGATTAATTAAAACAAGTGAAACAGGTCGAATCAAACTCCATCGAGCTGTTATTTTCCATATAGGCAATTTATGACTAGAAAAATCTAGCTGTGATATTGCATTAGTGTTAAGTAAGGGATAATACACATCCAGCCAGTTGTTCTCTCAAAATAACCCCCGACAGGGTGATGAGGACTCTTGACGCGAAGTGAAGGGGGTTTATTTTCAAAGAACAACTGGTGTTGATATGCAATATCACATCCCTGCTAGATTTTTTAAATCGTACCTGTTTGAATCTTATAATCCAACAGTTTACAAAATGGCAGCAGCTGCTTTTGTATGAAACAAGAGAGAGCGAGTCCACGATACTGGATGGCATTATTAAATAACTGTACACAAAATATTGATTTGACTGAGTTTTAATATTCTATTAGCTCACCAAATGCAAAACTTTTTAGCACTGCTGACTTCAGTGACACGGATGAGCCTGCGTTATCTGTTTTGAACGGTTGTTATCTGGAAATAACGTACCGTTGGATGGCACAATTGAACAATCAGAATCAAGTATTCCACAGAGCCTACTATAGGTACTATACTATTAAGCAGCTCTCCAGTGTGTTTTATGTTTTTACTCACATCTGACCTCAACAGACTGAATAGAAATGAAATGAGACGCCATGAGCCAAATCAAATTAGGTGGAAATCGCCTAATATTACCCTGATAGCACAAGTACATCTCAAAGACGTCTATTTGATGTCTGCATTTACATCTGCAAGATGTATTTTTTAGAGTGTTTGCTCATCTTCAATACGTCTCTAGGAAGTTTCCTGTCAGATGTCATATAGACATTTAGAAGATGTCAGTTTAACATGCATTCTAAATCAATACATCTTAAAGACATCTTCTAAACGTCTATTTGACATCTGACAGGAAAGCACAAGTCTATTTGATGTGATGTTTACATCTGGAAGACGTATTTTTTAGAGTGTTTGCTCATCTTCAATACGTCTATAAAATGTTTCTTGTTAGATGTCAAATAGACGTTTAAAAGATGTATTTAAGATGTAATGATTTAGAATGTATGTTAAACTGACATCTTAAAGATGTCTATCAGATGTTAGTAAACGGCAGATGCTTTCCAGATGAAGTGATCTTTAACAGACATCTTGCAGACGCACGTGTGCTTTCTGTGCAGTAACAGATAGCACAGCTACGTCTGCAAGAAGTCTTCTAAAGATCTGATAATCTGGAAAACATCTGCTGTGTAAAAACATCTGGTAAACGTCTTAGAAAAAGCAGTTTTACATACATTCTGAATCTTAAACATCTTAAAGATATCTTCTAATGTCTATATGACATCTGACAGGAAACTTCCTATAGAGGTATTGAAGATGAGCAAACACTCTTAAAAATACGTCTTCCAGATGTAAACACACATCAAATAGTCGTCTCTGTGATGTACGTGTGCTATCAGTGTGTAATCGCCACCCAGATAGCACACGTCCCAGATAGCACGAGTCTATTTGATGTGATTTTTACATCTGGAAGACGTATTTTTAAGAGTGTTTGCTCATCTGCAATACATCTATAGGACGTCTCATGTCAGATGTCAAATAGACGTTTATAAGATGTCTTTAAGATGTAATGATTTAGAATGCATGTTAAACTGACATCTTCTAAACGTCTATTTGACATCTGACAGGAAACGTCCTATAGACGTATTGCAGATGAGCAAACACTCTTAAAAATACGTCTTACAGATGTAAAAATCAAATCAAATAGACTTGTGCTATCTGGGGTAAGTCTGCAAGAGCTGTTAAAGATCACTTCATCTGGAAAGCATCTGCTGTTTACTAACATCTGATAGACATCTTTAAGATGTCAGTTTAACATACATTCTAAATCATTACATCTTAAAGACATCTTCTAAACGTCTATTTGACATCTGACAGGAAACGTCCAATAGACGTATTGCAGATGAGGAAACACTCTTAAAAATACGTCTTCCAGATGTAAACATCACATCAAATAGACGTCTCCGTGATGTACGTGTGCTATCAGGGCACAGACCAATAATAGTTTAAAGGTGTTTACCACCTGGAGTGAAATTTCAATTGAAGTTGGCTATATCGGGGCTTTAAGTCGAGGAAGTCTTCTATAAAGTCGGCATGAAATGAAAATTCACCCCATCTATTTTTATCTTATAGATTTTATTGTTAACAATTCATCCATACATATTCACTTCCAGTGAAATTAAAGACGTCTCTCTGCTGACGTATTTACCAGACTTAGTGCGCTTAAACCCTGATGCTGAAAGCCCCCATAATTTTTTCTCTTCGGATAATCGGTTAGACTTTTTTTTTTTTAATTTGTTGCAGCTTGCTACTTCCGTTTCATTGCATCTTTGAATAAATAAACATGCATGAAGAACAAAGTCCTATCAAATTCATTTTCTCACTTTCTTTCTTTCTCTCTCTCTCTTGTAGGCGTGTTGTCTGGCCATGACAACAGGGTGAGCTGCACCGGAGTACCACCAGATGGCATGTGCGTTTGCACTGGCTCATGGGACAGCTTCTTGAAGATTTGGAACTGAACTGGACCCTGAAACAAGACGAGAAGAGGATAAGACAGAAAGGTTGAGAGAGAGAGGATGAGAAATGAGAAATTCTAAGCAACAAAGAATCTCTCTCACACACACACACAAACAAACACACGAATGTCACATCTGTTTGTGTGGGGTTTCTGGAAGACTGGATTTTATTAGAATATTTACGTGGAATATTTAATTGTAAAAATGTAAGTTACAACGAACACAGGAGTGCAGTTTGGGTTATTGTTAAAATGACAATCTCATCATGACAGCAATACTTTGACTTGAAATTATAATGTTTGACATCTTAAAAATGAATAATCATTCAAGAATAAAAGATATATAGTTTTTGTCTGTTAAAAATCCTCATCATTAGGTGAAAGTGTCCATGACTATTTTTATGTATTAGAATTGATAGAATGCAGAAGAAAATGTACAGTGACTTTTCCCAATCTGATGGCTTTTTGATGCTGTTGGCAACTTTAACCTGGCATAGGGTTGCGTTTTAATTTCTAACAAACTTCCCCAAAGTCCAAATGGCACATTATGATAAAAGAGAAAATGTCTGTAATGTCTCTTTCATCTTTTTGTAGGGCTTTTACATACAAGACAGTTCCTCTTAAATGTCGCAGTGATTACTCGAATTCCTTTCTAATAAACATAGTATTCTGCATTAAATGATATTTTGGTGTGTGTGCTATTTGTGTCTGTCAAGCTGTTGTGTCCAATAAAATATGTGTTTTATGATTTTAGGGCATTTGAAGTAATTAATTTAAAAAAAAAAAAAACATGTTGATCTTGGCATCATTACTGTGTAAAATACTTCCAAACTACTTTATTGTGAAAACTTTGCACTGGGCAATTGTTAAAGAATAGGTGACAGAAAGAAATATTACTGGAAAGGAAATCTAATTAGGCCACAAAAATATGTTTTATAAAAATGTTTAATAGGAGAAAATTCATTAAAAAAATAATATTTAGTTATTCAGGTCAGAATTTATACAGGTGGAGCTGGGGAGGTGGAGGGGTTTCTGAAAGCATGCTGTAAAGTGCGTTTTCAGCGTTATTCTACCAATACAGTGGGAACCAATCAGCTGTGCCCTATAGAGAATGATGTAATTGCAAGGAGATTGGGTTAAGGACTTATGAGCCTGTGCCATCTAGAGTTTCACAACAGAACTTTGTATTATAGGCTTTCACTTCTATAATGAGGTCACAACCTAAGTAAACCTAATTCCTTTAAGTATATTTTATCACCTACTGCAATTTCACCTTGAGAAAGTAGATCAGACAGTTGTTTTTTTCTTTCACTTCAAGAAGGAGGACAGGAGGCTTACTCTAATCCACTTTCAATAGAGCTTTGCCCAGAGAAACATTAGCAAGCACTGAAGCACAGAGGACTAATTGACTACAGTTGAAGTCTGAGATGGCCAAGCTTTGGCTGTGAAATGAGAAAGAAGACATGACATAATATGAGGGATATCAAAAGGGATAGTTCACCCAAAAATGAAAATTTACCCCCATCTTGCTCGAAACAATACTCGCTGTAAGAAAAAGCACATATCTGGCAACAGCATTCGGAAGGGCATTAAAACTCCTTACATTGTACAAAATATAATTAAAATAATTTCTTTTAAAAATAATTACACAGAATGATATTCATATCTAAAGCTGTATGATGTAAAGGGACATTAAAACATTAAACAAAATAAATAAATAAATGAATGAAGGCCATGCAAATGGCATTGACCATATGAAATCTTTTAGATTACTTTCTTAAAATCAATTGAAGCACAATTTGCTCTTCGGAACATCCCAAAACCACCCTGGATAAAATATAAGGTAATTTGAATTGAGGAAAAAGTACCGACTTAGCAAAATAGATAAAAATTGTGCCCCGTTGTAAATAGGCTACAAATATATATCTCTTTGAGCTCTTCTATGCAGCCCATAGTTAAAAATATTTTATGTCATTTAACTGATTAGTATTCCTAAGGTTAACCTTGTAAAATAAAAATTGTTACTATTATTAAATATCTATGCTTACGTTCAATGGTAATGATTGCTTTTCTTGGCGAGGGAGATAGGCGTCATGACCTCATGTATATTAATTAGGTTTTGTGACGTTTCGTGCGACCGTCCAATGACAAAGGAACACCTCGTGAATATTAACGACCACACCTTTTCCATAGTAGGATTCGTAAATTAAATTCGCTAACGGGAGCGATAATACCGCAGTAAGTTAGGTGTGTTTGGTCCGTTTGGTTTGTCCCGCAATAATGTCCTCAAGAAAATTCTTCGTCGGGGGAAACTGGAAAATGAACGGCGATAAAGAGACTCTGGGCGAGCTCATAATGACCTTGAACACGGCCAGTCTCAACGATGAAACAGGTCCATGGCGTTATTTGATGATATGTTGTTTAACGTTACCTGAGAAAATATTATTAAGCAGAAATTATTTTAGTTTTCATTTTAGCCAAATTAGTCTGATGTATTTCGATAGAGATGTTTAGACGCATCAGAGACGCTATACATGACGTCACGTGACACTTTAAATGGATCATGGAGGCTCGTGTGCACAGACTGTTTTTAATTAAAAATAACTTATAAACTTGTTAATATTGATATTGAGTTGATTATTCGTGTATCATTGCATGTCATTGCATGACAATTTTGCATAGGCCTGCTGTAGAAAGCCTCATTTGACGTTACAATAATATTGTCCCTGACTATATCTGTCTTATCCCATATTTGTCCCATAAGCATGCAAATTTAATAAAATACAGTTTATTATATAAACAACTGTTAGCTGTATCCCATTCTGATCCCATATCACATGCATAAAAAAGCATTGTTAGCCAAATGATCTCATTCTCTCTGGGAATTTATCTAATTAAGTCAGAGGATGTAATCAAAAATAATAATAAAAGAAATATTGAACAGTGTTTAGTTTTTGGATGATATATCCCTTTAAAAGTAGACATGCTGGCTTTCATGATCATATATCATCACAACAGTGGCTTTGTCTTCATGGTTTAGAGGTGGTGTGTGGAGCACCGTCCATCTATCTGGATTATGTGAGGTCTAAACTGGACCAGAGGATCGGTGTGGCCGCCCAGAACTGCTATAAGGTGCCCAAAGGAGCCTTCACCGGAGAGATCAGGTATACATGCTCATTGGTATCTTTAATGAACAACCATTTATCAGTGTCAACTTTAAAAGCATATTTCTCGCTCTCTCCTTTTCTTCTCGGCGGTAGTCCAGCGATGATTAAAGACTGCGGCATCGACTGGGTGATTCTGGGCCATTCTGAGAGGCGCCATGTGTTTGGCGAGAGTGATGAGGTTGAGATTTGAGAAGGAATTTTATTTTTAAAAACCCTTTTATGTCTTTGCTTTTCTGTGTGATGAAATTCAGACGTCATATTGATGCATATTCATGCTATTCTGCATTCAGCCCTGTCTCACTCTGATTGGCTGTGGTGTCTTTTACAGCTGATTGGCCAGAAAGTGGCCCATTGCTTAGAGAATGATTTGGGTGTGATCGCCTGCATTGGGGAGAAACTAGAAGAGAGAGAAGCTGGAACCACCGAAGAAGTGGTGTTTGAACAGACCAAAGTCATTGCAGGTCATTTATGAAAAAATGATGTAATTTCAACATTGACAGCATGCATTGTCAGCAAGTCTTATTGGGAATATTTATTTTGTTCATGATTGTATACATAAAGCCTATAAAACACCAAATGTCACAATGAATTTATATATTTTATAGACAATGTGAAGGACTGGTCTCAAGTGGTTTTAGCATATGAACCAGTGTGGGCGATTGGAACTGGGAAAACTGCCACTCCTGATCAGGTAAATATGTATTGACGTAACCCATAGATCAAAATGTCATCATAAGATGTTTCAACTCCATGTTTTATAACTTTCATTTTCTATTTATGCAATGCATATGCACTAAAGCAGGAGTAACATGCTTAAAAGGATAGTTCACCCAAAAATGAATATTTACCCTCATGTTGTTGGAACAAATTAACTTATTTTCAATGAAACCTGAGGTTTCTGTCCCTCCATTTTAAGTCAAACTAAATAAATCTATATAAATCAGGCAGATGGCTCAGTCTGTTGTGATTGGTCCACTGCTTAAAGTGCGTATTGTAAACTAAAATGCCCGTTATCATATCTGAATTTCAGTTCAGTGATACGAACAGTAATGATGGTGTCAGTTGTATATGAAAGATAATATGCAAACAAGCATAATGGGGCACTTTTAAGTCATTCAGTTCATGATCATGTATTTGAATCGGTGTATAAGAAGTCTTGTATGTGCTCTCCGTTGTGTGCTACAGGCTCAGGAGGTGCATGAGAAGCTGAGAGAATGGCTGAGAGAGAACGTGTCGGACGCAGTAGCCGGATCTGTGCGCATCATCTACGGAGGTGAGTCTGTTCAGTTCTGAGTGGCCTTAAAGAAATACTTCAGCCAACATTGAATGTTCTGTCATTTACTCCGCTCATGCCACATCACTATGATCTTCTTTCTTCTGTGTAACACAAAGGTAGTTTTGCAGTCCTTGCTTGTCCATGCATGATGCAATTTAAAGGGATACTCCGTTTTTTTTGGAAATAGGCTCATTTTACCACTCCCCCAGAGTTAAACAGTTGAGTTTTACCGTTTTCAAACCCATTCAGACGATTTTTTTTTTTTTGATATTTAGAAGAATATCAGTAACCAGACAGTTTCTGGTCTCATTGACTTCCGTAGTAGAAAAAAAAATATACTTTGGAAGTCAATGAGACCAGAAACTGTCTGGTTACTGATATTCTTCTAAATACAAAAAAAATCGGCTGAATACATTCAAAAACAGTAAAACTCAACTGTTTAACTCTGGGGGAGTTATAAAATGAGCCTATTTCCAAAAAAAGTAGAGTATGCCTTTTAATGAGATCGTTCATCCGAAAATGAAAATTCTGTCAATACTCGCCCTCGTGTCGTTCCGTATAAGACCTTCATCCATCCACGGATTAAATTGAAGATATTTTTGATGAAATCTGAAAGCTTTCTGTCCCTCCATTGATTGCAGTGAATCACCACTTTCAAGGTAGGAAAGACATCGTTAAAATATTCCTTGTGACTCCAGTGGTTTAACCTTAATGTTATGAAGTGTTGAGAATACTGAAAAATAACTTTATTCAACAATCTCTTCTCTTCCAAGTCTGTCTGCTTTCTTGTTCACACTGTAAACAGTGCAGCGCTTCCCGGTTCTTTTTTTTTTTTTTTTGGTGCACAAAATGTATTCCCGTTGCTTTACACTGTAAAAATTAATATGCTTCATCTAATCAATAGAATTGTGGCAACAGATTACAAGCAATATTATTAATTAAATTAAACAAAATATTAAACAAACTAAAAGTTAACCATTTAAACTGAGTAAAGTTTACGCCAAAAACTTTTACAAAAATATCTCACTAACTGTCAAAGATTAATTAAGAACTATTTATTTTATATTGCTAAGATTGAAGACACCTGATGTTAAAAAGCAGAATCACTGAAGGAGAAAACCGTCATTTTAAAACAAAAAACGATCACCATAATGGTGACTTCAATTTATGTTTTTCGGTTGTTGTTGTAAGTTTTACTCATTTTAAATGGTTAAATGAATGAATTAGATAAATTATTACTCAATTCCAATTTGTTCAATTCAATTAGTAATATTGCTTGACAAAATTTTTTTGATTAGATAAAGCATATTCATTTTTACAGTGTAGGATAAACCACTGGAGTCACAAGGACTATTTTAACGATGTCTGTCCTACCTTGAAAGTGGTGATTACATTGCAGTCAATGGAAGGACAGAAAGCTCTCAGATTTCATCAAAAAATATCTTCATTACGGGTCTTACGGGTTTGGAACGACTCGAGGGGGGGGTAATCAATGACAGAATATTAATTTTTGGGATAACCCAAATGATAATGATCATTCATTGTATTGTATTTAAAATATATTTAATAAAAAAATAAAATTCTGATTTGTAAGTTCATGCTCTTCCCTCATTTGACAGGCTCTGTTACTGGGGGAAACTGTAACGAGCTTGCGGCCCAGGCTGACATTGATGGCTTCCTGGTTGGAGGTGCTTCCCTTAAGCCTGAGTTTGTTGACATCATAAATGCCCGCTCATAACTGTTTTGAGGGTCACTATAAGTAAATAGCAGCTTCTTGTCATTCCAGCAGGTCTGAATGTTGATTTGTGGTTGTATTGCTTTAACTCGCCTGCGGTTATTGGTCTGGAATACTCATAGTATCTCCCTTCCTACTAAAAATGTGTTAATATAGAAGTGGAAGAGAGCTCGGGCACGTTAGTTCATTATTTGCTGCTGCGCTCGAGTAAACCACTGTATTGTCTATGCACTTGCAGAGCACATCACTTGAAGTCTAACACACTGTACACTCCACACTGATGAACTTACAAGACCAGCCGTGAAGTTTGTAGTGACTTTAAGAGCACTTTATCCTCTGTAGAAATGACTACCTCTGTAGAAAATAAAAAAATGTACTTAAACCGTCTTCTCATGGTGTCTTCACTTGGTCTAAAGATTGTTTTTCTGCTTTCATCACAGACATAAATGCTGTGCAGACTGAAACTAAAGACTGCACTGTGTAAAGCATTGTTCAGGATTCTTTGACTGAATATAAAGTTCAAATGAACAGCATTTATTTGAAACATAATCTTTTGTAACATTATAAATGTCTTTACTGACACTTTTGATCAGTTTAACGTAACGTATTATTTTCTTTCAAAGAAAAAACGTACCGACCTTAAACTTTTAAACAGTGTGCATGTATTTTTTATTTAACTATATGTAATTTACGTTTTGTAATGTAGGTGACAAGAGCAGCAATTTTTAAAACCTATAAAAGCATGTTTCATAATTGAGCATCTAAATGTCGAAAAGCCATTTAAACGTCCTCCTCTGCTTTTAAAGAAGAGAAGAAAACACACTTAGAGACTCGAGGGTGACGAAAGTAACGACAGCTTTAATATTCCATCACATTATTCTTTGACAGACTTGTCAGTTCTTTTTTTTTAATTCTCTCTCCATCTTGCTTTCTTTTCCTTCTTTCACCACAAAATAACGAAAAGACAAGTCATCAAGGAGAAAAAAGATTTCAGGTAAGGGGGAACAAGCCAAGTCATAACCACAAGAAGGGAAAGGGGTGGAGGATACAGATGAAACAACGAGAAAGGAAGAAACACAGACTGCAAGTCCAAGGTGGCAGAGAATAAGGAGTCGTGTGTGTGTGTGTGTGTTGAGGGTGAGACTTTGCTACACAAATGTGAGTGAATGTGTGTCTCTATCGGTGTAAGCGTGTCTGTCGGTCGAGTTCTCCGTCATTTTGATTGTTATGTCTCTTTCGTTCACTGCTGGGTTAAGATTATTCATTTTGAAGGAGAAGCGTGTCATTTCTACTGCTCTCTGCCCCGTCTCTTATGATTTGGAGGAAGGTAACTCCCCAAACACACGCCATTGGTTGAGCCACAGATCAACAGTATTTACAATCTTTAAGAAAAGCTACCTACGAATGGCTTACTTAATATCCACATTAAGATGGGAGACGAGGAAGGGTTTGACCCATTTAAAGGGATAGTTCACCCAAAAATGAAAATTCTGTCATCATTTACTCTCTCAAGTTTTTTCCAAATCAGTGCAAGTTTCTTTCTTCCGCTGAACACAGAAGAAGGTATTTTGAAGAGTGTTGGTAATATGGAAGTCATTGGCTACCGTCAATTGTTATTAGCAATCTTTAAAATGTTCTTTTGTGTTCAGCGGGAGAACGAAACTTAAGGGTGAGTAAATGATGACAGAATTTTCATTTTAGGGTAAACTATCCTTTTAAAGAAAATTCACTTCCCCTTTAAGATCTAGGGTGAAAGAAAATGCGAAAGTACATTTTAAGAGTCATTGCATGAGAAAATCAGGCAGACGTATGAAGATTTGGGGACTTTTGAATATAATTATTGTTATTAGAAGTGACGTGAACTGTTCAATACTTTTACATTTAATTATCTCGTGTGTGTGTGTGTGTGTGTGTGTTGATCTATAGAGTGAAGGTGATAACATAATCACACAAGGACATATTTGAGACCTCCCAACTCAATGACAATGATATACAGAAACGTATGAACTTTCAATGTTGGTTTAAATAGCGAAGCATCTTTATGAAAAGAAATAGAGTCTACACACATTAGAATTTTGAATATACTAAAATGAATTAAGTCAATGTTCAAGCACCATATTTTATTTTAATTTGCTGATTTGGTCTTTTCTTTTGATTGAATAACAGTTTGTTTTAAAAGGCTCTTTTTCTTCAGCATGCTTTTGGGTCAGAGATGGACACTGCATCTGAGAAAGAGAGTATTGTATAATAAAAAGCCTCTAATGCCCTGGGCAAACTACTGAGTAAACTGTCTTTTAGAGTAAACGCTGGTCCCATATATATATATATATATATATATATATATATATATATATATATCTGAATACTTCACTCATTGGAGTCAATCTTCCCATTAAAAACTCACTGCTGCATTAATATTCATGTAACTATTTTTTTATTCTACCGTAACGTTTCTACCATGTCCTCATGCAATGAACCATAAAATTTATTACATTGATTTCTTTAGAGTGGCAAGTCAATCTAGATTTTGTTATTTACATATATTTCACATCTAAATTGATGCTTAAATTTAAAGATTACACCTGATTCAAATAAACCTCTACTTTTATTCCATCTGAGTTAAATCCTTTTTAGACAACAAAGTCTTTGCCTTGATAGATTCAAGGTTCATTTTCTGTATCTTACGCATGCATGTCCACTCTGTGCACATGTTTTGCCCGTCAAGTATCACTTGTGCATAATGTTGGTCTGTCCAGGATCCACTGTGCATAATATTTGGTCTATCGAAGCCTGTCCGCAGTCCAGTTCAGTTTTAAATACATATTTTCAGTGTCTGAGTAAGTCGTTTTTAGTATCTCAGTGCAAATAGTGCTGTTTTGATGCCATTTGAATGATTTTAGGGAATGTCAGGGGTAGTCAGTCGTTCAGTGCAGTACATACTCTGTTTGTCAGTTGTTGTTTTTTCATGTGAATTCGGTGCGGTGACGTCAGCCTCACAGAGCGCTGGGGTTTCTGAAATTGTGCCCGGCGAAACGAGCCTGATCACCCAATTCTTCTTCAATCCTGCGAGGCAGAAAAAAAGAGACAGATGGACATGGATTAATTATATGGAAACAGGAGGTGACGGAGAAAGAGCTAGAAGCCTGTAATCAGCAATGTTAATCAAAGTAATTATATTGGTTCTTTTTGCAGCCACTGTTATTTTTGAGACTGGAGCTTTTTAAGTACAACAGTCAGTTATTATGCGAGTTGAGTCATTTTCATGAGAACATGCTTTGAGTCGAAACAAATGATTTTTTTTTACATTTTTTTTAAGAAAATATGAATGGTGTTTCTGGATCTAGTGGCACTACAATGTTAGAATTGTTGCCAGGGCGTTCAAAATAAGTCTCTGGGATCTCAAAATAAGTCTCTGGGATAAGCCTGTTTCCATCACAGAATAAAAAATGCAATTACACATTTTTAATCTCACAATTCTGACTTTCTCACAATTGCGAGAAAATGTCCGAATTGTGAGACAAAAAGTCACAATTACCTTTTTTATTATTTTTTTTATTATGTGACGGAAACTAGCAACAATCATTGAAAGATGACTTAAGCAAGACGTTCAGTACTTAGTGTTAGATACATAAAGTGTGTTTGAACAATAAAAACATCAACACTTAAAATATGATTAGAAGTTGTTTCAATTGCCAAAATAAACCCTAACCCAAAAATAAATACCTCTTTGGAGATGCTTTGCTAAAATAGAATGTTATATTTTAGCAACGGCCTGTTTAACTCTTTATTCGACGGTAAAAAAAAAAAAAAAAAAAAAAACGTCAGTCACCGCCAGCTTTTTTGATCATTTTCACACAAAAAAAAAAAAACTTTTTTTTTATCAATACTTGAATGTGGGTATACGTTTCAAAAAACCTGTCTGGATCGGATTGATCAAAACACAGATGGAGTAGATCGAGTTCATCAACACCCTCAAAGTTCACAGTCCTATAACTCGTCCTGGGTCGACACTTCATTCTGTAACATTAGGCTTATGTTAGGTATGCTGTTTAATGTTGATGATAGTGTTTTTACATATGCATCTTCTTACATTATGCTACCCCTTGTTTCTGCTTCTTCTTCTCCTGTTTTAACCAGGAGATTCAGTACTCTTTCAGAAGATGCGTAATAGCAACAGAATAACCGTGAAAACATGGAAAGCCGAAAAATTCTGTCAATGTTAGCAATGTTAGAAAGAGGCAAAACGCATGTGAAAAATATTTTGACATTGTTTTGGGGATTCGAATGGATGTTTTTATTGCATTGCTAAAAATAGTGTGTTGAACGCTCTCTTGCCTCATAAGTTGGTTGTATTTGGCAAGACGCTCGGATCTACACGGAGCTCCTGTCTTTATCTGAAAGATAAGAGAGATAAAGAGTGAAAGTTTGTCAAGTTAATCAAACTTTTTTGTAAAGCACATCATAAATATATAAACCATATAATATCTGTACTTACTGGTTACGTTTGTGTAAGTGTGCGTACCTGTCCAGTGCAGAGTCCCACCACTAGATCAGCGATAAAAGTGTCTTCTGTCTCTCCTGAGCGATGGCTGACCATCACGCCCCATCCGTTGGCCTGAGCGAGCTTACATCTGAGGGATACACAGTTCAAAATGGGAAGGTAAGGAGCTAGAAAATGCTGGTTTATTAGACATAGTTTAGAGTTACTCACGCCTGGATGGCCTCTGTGACGGTCCCGATCTGGTTAACCTTCAGGAGCAGACAGTTGCATGCGCGGTCTTCCGCTGCCTTCTCTATCCTCTTTGGGTTTGTCACGGTCAGGTCGTCGCCCACAATCTGGATCCCCACTGAACCAGTCATGTTTGTCCAAGCGGCCCAGTCATCCTGATCAAACGGGTCTTCAATGGACACCACTGTCAATGATGATGGGAACAAAAACGTGATAGAATTTTCTGGGTTTTAAAGGGTTAGTTCACCCAAAAATGAAAATTATCCCATACTTAAAGGAGAACTCTGGTCAATTTTAACATTGAGCTCATTTTTTTGTACATTTGGAGTGCTGTCAGTACAGACAAAAACGACAAAAATTGGTGTTCGTGTTATCGTCTTTTTAAAATCTGCACCCTGTTGACTTCAATGGGGCATGTTCTAAACCTGATTTTAGCCTCTTAACATCCTTGATTTGTCATTACGAGTGCACAGCCACGCGAGTGGTGTTATTAATAGTGACCACGGTCAATCTGACTGCAGTAGATGTGAAAGATATTAATAAAAATGATGTTAATTTAGCCAGCTCACATACCTCTATTTGCTTCCTCGAAGCCCACAGTAGTCGATTGTCGATCTCACGCGCGCAATCATTAGTGAATATGTCAAACCTCCTCCGTGTGTCCTACATCTGATTGGGATGAACTATCTATTTGAGCTGATATTCTCAGAACACCATACAGTGGTAGGTTTGAGATGATATTCACTAATGATCGCGCACGTGAACTCGACAATCGACTACTGTGGGCTTTGGCCGAAAACAGGAAGCAAATAGAGGTATGTGAGCTGGCTGAATGATCATTTTTATTCATATCTTTCACATCTACTGCGGTCAGATTGACCGTGGTCACTTTTAATAACACCACTCACATGAGTGTGCACTCGTAATGACAAATCAAGGATGTTAAGAGGCTAAAAGCGGGTTTAGAACATGCCCCATTGAAATCAACAGGGTGCGAATTTTAAAAAGACGATAACACGGTGTAGGCAACACCGATTTTTGTCGTTTTTGTCTGTACTGTCAGACAGCACTCCAAATGTACAAAAAAATAAGCTCAACGTTAAAATTGACCAGAGTTCTCCTTTAACTCCAAGGTGTATATTCAGCCAAACACAATTTGAGTACCCTCGATTTTGAAGCCCAAAAAAGAGCATCCATGCATCATAAAAGTAATTCATATGGCTCCAAGTGTTAATAAAGGCCTTCTGAAGCGAATCTATTTGTTTTTGTAAGAAAACGAACCATATTTATAACTTTATGAACTATAATCACTGGCTTCAGGTAACAGCTTTACTTGAGTCACTATCCGGCGAAAGAGTGACCTCTGACCCGATGCATGACATATTGACGAATGCGAAAGCACAGAGGATAGAGCAAAACGTCCGTTACCATTATAAAGCTTGAAAGAGAATGTTTTTTAATATAACTCTGATTGTGTTCGTCTGAAAGAAGAAAGACACACCTAGGATGTATACAGTATCATTTAAATGGACCTTAAGGTGACTTTATTAACATCTGAACTTTGAAATCTCCTTTACATCTTTTATTCTTCACAATTTACCTGGATAATCGTTGACAAACGTCTGGTAAATCTCTAACAGCTCATCGCCGGTGATGTGTCTGTCTGGGTTTGGAGGGGACTTGAAGTCAAGGTCGTACTTCCCGTCGCGGTAGAACTCGGAGGCGGCTACGTCCATCCCAATCACGACTTTATCTGTGAACCCGGCCTTGTCTATGGCAGTCTTTATCAACTCAAGAGCTGTGGAGACGTGATAGAGAAGCCAACAGAGCAGAACAGGAGATAAATTCATTATGATTAAATTGGATCACAAGCTCAGACAAGGTGATGGACAGACTCACACACACCTTCACTGTTCTCCAGGATGTTCGGGGCAAAACCTCCCTCGTCACCGACGTTGGTGGCGTCTTGGCCGTACTTCTCCTTGATGACACCCTTCAACGTCTGGTAGAGCTCGGCTCCGACACGCAGCGCGTCGCGGAATGACTCCGCCCCCACAGGAAGTACCATGAATTCCTGCATGGCGAGCTTGTTTCCGGCATGGGAGCCTCCGTTGATTACATTAAACGCCTGACAAGTGGACCGAGAAAATGTGCTTAGTCCCGAGATAATCAAGAAAAAACATACCTACACATGTGAATTATTATGTTGCGTACTAAGTCGTGCAATTAAGTAATGAGATTTCTTACAGGAACTGGCAGAACCAGCTCTGTGTTTCCTGCCAGATCAGCAATATGACGATACAGAGGGACGCCTTTCTCTGCCGCACCGGCCTTGCAGATGGCCAGAGACACTCCCAGGATGGCGTTCGCACCAAACTGGGCTGTAGACATGATGAACAGATAGCAATTATGATTCTTTTTTGTTATTATATCATTTTTTGTATATGATTTATATGGTAGTTTTATTGTGTAGAACAAAATCCATATATTGTACATTGAATTTTTGAATTTTTTGGGCGAAATTATTACAAGTTCTTCTTTTTTAAATATTAGTTTAAGAATTTAAGGTCAGTAAGAATTATTTATTTATTTTTTAAATGATTAAAATTGAAGGGGTCAAAAATGACAGTAAAGGCATTTATATGGTTGCAAAATAATGCTATTTCAAGCACATCTATTTTTAACATGGATAATAATACATGTTTCCTGAGCAGCAAATCAGCATATTAGAATGATTTCTGAAGGATCATGTGACACTGAAGACTGGATGCTTTACATCACAGGAATAAATTACATTTTAAAATATATTCACCCCTCGGAAACTTGTAAATTGTAATAATATTTCACAATATTTCTACCTTTACTTTTTTGTGATCAAATAATTGCAGCCTAAGAATAAAATACTTTTTTTCTCCAAAAACATTAAAAATCTTACCAAACTTTTGAACAGTAATGTATTTTAGAAACTATGAGTTCTTTATAAATCTCATATCATATTAAATCATTTTTTTAAACTTCACATTTGCACACCACAATTGCTTAAAATATGTATGATTTTCATTAATTAAATAAGAAACATTTTGGTACGTTTTAAGTGTTTCATGGCCTCAGAACTGGTATGCTGCTTTTTTGTCCTTCTTGGTCATTGTACTTTTAGCGTTTAGAAAATACAGCATTGAACATGCTGAACATCTCATTTTGCGTTTCACAGAAGAAAGGAAGTTTGGAACAACACATTGGTGAGTCAATGATGCCAGAATTTCCATTTTGGTGGAACTATTTCTTTAAAATATGATTGTTGTCATATAAGATAATAACTTACATTTGTTCTCTGTGCCATCCATTTCAATCATCATGTTGTCTAGTTTCTCCTGTTCCACCACACTGATCTCCTAAAGTTCACATCATGAAGATAAAACTGTCCAGATTAATAAAATACAGTGCTTGATTAATGCTTGATGAAAATGTTGCCTTATCATTAGCCCTGCTGCTGTGAAATTAAAAATTATCATCAAAGTCAAATCAGTCTAAAAGTACTCTTGCAGCATTTGAGTATTTTTGCCTTTGCTTTAGCTTTCGCATTGTAGACATGGAAGTAAAAAACAAACAAACATGAAAACGAAAGAATGGAATGAGTAGATCAGAATGAAAATCAAGACCTGGATAATAGGAGATTTTGTGTCTCTGTCTTTGGGAGATTTGAAGCAGTTGGAGCTGTTTTAAAATCTCCTGTTACAAGTAAACGGGTATAAAATATAAAAAGAAAAATGATTCAAAAAGTGCAGGGGTGGGATCTGATTCTGATCCCATCTGATCGGAATCTGATCTGTAAAACAAACAAACAAACAAACAAATAAACAAATAATTAAATTAACAATTGCTTAGAAATTAACTGTGAAAGAAATCTGATTATTGGGAAAGTGCCGACAAACACCTGAAGAAAAACATGTATGAATGAAAAAATATAGGCGGCTGTAAAATAATGTAAAACATAGTGGAAAAAAATGTAGTCACGTTCATTTTAAAGGAATACCGTAGGTTTAAATACAAGATGTGCCCTCATTAAAACCAAGTATATTTTGAATATTAGCTGCAAATTATTTTTTTGTCATTTTTTTCTTGCAGAAATGAGTCTCAGCTCAATGTAGATAATCTTTTCCAGAAATAAGCAAATATGCACAGATTGCCGTTTATAATCCTTCTCACGCTGGTTGAAAACGAATAGTTTGGTTATTTGTTATAAAAAAAATAGGGTTCATTAAACAAGACCATTTTTTTTTTCACTTACAGATCCAATGATGGCTGGTCCAAGAGTGTCATTAATGTGACCAACAGCCTTCAGAACACCTTAAAACACAAGACATCCACAAGAAATCTGGTCAAGACAGATCAAAAAACAAAACTATAGCAGGAGGCTACAAAACGAATTATCCCCTATTTTCAAAACGAAGTGCCCCTATTTTCTATTTTAAAGGTAATACTTTTGCTTTAAAGACTACAACAGGTTTAGATGCATCTATAAGGTCAAGAAACACTTTAATTTTCTCTTAATATACACTGCCTGGCCAAAAAAAAAAAAAAAAAGAAAGAAAAAAAAGTTGCTTTTTTCAAACAGGCAAATGCTGTCTATGACTGGAACATGACTGCAGGGACTATTATTATGTTTCATGCATGTTATATGTGTGGCAACAGTTATTTAAACCCTTGACTCTTGCATTGTCTACAAGATCTTGACCAAAAATGGATACCATCACATATAACATTACATTTATTTCAATCAAGAGGTCCATTCATTTTTGGTCAAGATCTTGTATAGACAATGCAAGAGTCAAACATTCTGTAAAGTCTATATATGTGCTAGAAACATAATAATCACTGCAACAATGATCCAGTCATATCATAGACATTTGCCTATTTAAAATTAAACAACTTTTTTTTTTTTTGGCCAGGTGTATATTCCAAATCACCTAATTTCTCAAAGAGTTTGCTTGAAGATTGATGGTGCGTTCACGTGCTATGGAAAATATGATATTTTCCACTTGTGAACTGGTATTTACCAGTGTGTTGCGTTCAAGTGCTTTTGTTGTCGTAATGTGGTAAAAAGATGGAGATCCAGACCTGTTATTTAGCTAAAACTATTTTATATTCCTTAAGTCATCTGCTAAATGATTTATCAAAACTCCAACGGTAAATAATATGCTGTATGTTTTCTAGATAATGAATGGTACATATTTTTACCATACACGACTCTCGCGTTGCTCTCCGCCATTTTGAAAAGGTCAAAGGTTATATCATCTCGGCAACTCGTGCATCAAAATATTCTACGAGCTGCCCAGTGGAAAATACCACATGAGGGGGTGTTCATGGGCATTTTCCACGTCGGCTTTTGTACCATAACACCAGAACGCACCATCAGTCTATCGAAAACCCCTCCTTTCTGCGAGCTACTCTGCTCTGATTGGTCACATGGCCCACTCTGTTGTGATTGGTCCACCGCCTACAGCGCATTTCAAAAACGAAACGGCCATATCTGAATTTCAGCTCCGGATCTTCCTCAGCACTTGATACCCAGTAATACGAACAGTAACTATGGCTTGTATCAATTTGAGCCTGAGTTTTCATAACTTTAAAGTGCATACTTAGTAGATTTGCAGCGCTGAAAACAGCGACTTCTCGACATGTCGACAAACACAAACCAAACCCGTCCAGGCCTCAGCTACAACAGTGTTTGAGGGCGGTTCAAAGTAGACGTCACTCGTGGGCAGCCAATGAAGACCATAGGCTGGCATTACCATTTGTTGCATTGTCGATCTTTAAAACTTTGCAGACATTTTACATTCACAAACAGCAATTACACACTGCATAAAATATTATATTAGAAAAAGCATAACAGAGGCACTTTAAACAATCTAATGTCATATAATAGTCCCACTGTTACAATGGACTATCTCTGATCGCTCACCTTTGCCCTTGTAACGGCTCTTGTCTCCATCTCTGAGTTCCAGAGCCTCATAGATGCCTGTCGATGCTCCGCTGGGCACCGCAGCCCTGAACAGACCTGAAAACACACTGACACTTCAAATCTGTCATTCACTTATACCGGAGATTAATACATAGTGCATCCATTTCTCACTGGTGGATCTGTGTCAACATACTTAATTACATACTTGTCTCTTACAAGTTACTTGCATGCGGACAACATATTTTGATTTCATTTTTATTATATTTTTTATAAATTGTATTTTACATGTATGCATTTTGAAAGATGCTTTCAATAAATACACTTTTTTTGGGCATTCATCCAGGAACTCAATTTACATTGTAGATAAGAAAACACATTCCACATATTCCTTTGCTTTTAAAATCCAGGATGGCATTCAGTTCAGTCCTTTTAAAGAAAGGCTCTATTGATTCACCTTTATCGGTTCTCAGGTCCACCTCCACTGTGGGGTTTCCCCGAGAGTCCAGGATTTCCCTGGCAATGATGCTCACAATGGACATCCTTAAAGACAGAGAGGAAACAAGAGAGCATGAGAGCTAAACTTCTGCCATCATTGGTCATGATGTTTAGAAACTCATGGACTCATGGACTTTTCATGAGAAATATCCAACAGTCAGAACACTGTTTTGGTCCACCTCCATCTGCCATATATCTCCTTTTACATATTATAAATCTTGCTCATGTGCAAAATACATAAATGTAAATGATGAACTAGAGGTTTTAATGAACACAATGCATTTTGTGATCCAGACAACGATTACCAGAATGAGCAATTTGTGAACAAAAGGCATTTGGAAAGGTGTTTGGAAAAGTACATTCATGTAGCTACACAAAATTGAATTTTTGGGTTTAGAATTCTGTTCAGACTAAAATTCTTGTCTTCGGGTGTACAAAACTGCATTTTGTTATGAAATACTGCATTTTTACGTAATTCTTTTAATCCACAGAATTACACGGGTTATATTTTCCAAAAAATGTCTAAATGAACATGATCACTGCCTGATCACCTCCAAGTGGTCAACATCTGGATGTTTTTTTGTAGGAAAAAAGTTGGCCGAGAATGGATTGGATCATGAATAATGTTTGCAAAAACAATACCCATTTTGGCTATCCATCATACAAACTTTTATTGAGCAACTATTCAATTTTGATTTAAGATAAAGAAATGAAACATTTAGAATGATATGCACTGATTAATCTTTCAAAATAAGACCAGGAACTTGCATGAAGCGAATAGCATCCATTTTACATCAGGAGTACCAATCAATCTGATTGCTTTGAAAATAGGACTATTTTTCTGGAACATTCAGTTCTGTCCTTCTTCTTACCAATGACAGATATAGCTCAAGCATCGACAGCGACATACCACGCTGGCAGCCAATAAAAAGCCAGAATATGCTAATTTTATTCTAAATGTGCCACGACCGACATGGGCAGCCAGCACACGTGTCACCTTGCTAACGGAATGCGCGTCTCATTTGCACCGACCACCAGAATTTAGACTGGGGGGAGAAGGTGGGGCTTCTTTATTCGCAATGACAAGACGGGCATGTATGCTATATGTCCGCAGGTACCGCACGGTGCGACCAGCTCATGATCGTGCATCTAAATCCGGACGCTGCTTACGCCGTGTCAGTGTGGTGGTACTGCACCAAGCGGGCTGTCAGCACTTATACAGGGGGGAGGGGGCGATCAACGGAGGGGTGGGGTGGATACCGCAGAAAGTGGCGTGATGGGGCAAGAAAAAGATAAATAATTTAACATCCCTTTGGCGAAAAGAAGAGCTTTCTGGATCATCGAAGCGCGTATTGGAGACGGACGGAAATAAGAACCAGTGATGGGACGTTTTTGCGTTTGTCACGTGACGAATATACGAAAAACTCGGAACTCGCGCGGTGAACTAATTATGTATGATTCTCATAGGCTACTTTATTAACTGCATTAATTGTTTCGTTTTAATAATGATTATAAAAGCGTGTTCTGGGAATTTGGCAATTGAAAATATAGGCAGCACTGCTATGCTGAAATGAACATAAAGATTTTACTCAAGATCAATACAGTAAAATTGCCCGATCATCCCGTCACCAATGAGAACGGCTTGGACGCACGATAATAACACGTAACCAGTGTAGCGGGATCCATTTGGCCGACCCCTTAGCAGCGGGCACCAGAAAAAAACAAAACACACACACACACACAAAAAAAAAAAAAAAAAAAAAAAAAAAAAAAACACTGCCACCCAAATTCACATCCAGCATCCCAACATAAGGAGTGACTCCTCATTTAGGAGACTGTCCGCAGAGACATGCATGCCCTAAACAGCAGCGATGTCTTGATATGACAATTAATGCAACATGCACAAAGTCATGCCAGAGCCTATAGTATATTAACCCATTCAATAGCATTATTTACGGCCAAGCCAAACCATCTTAATGACCTCGCAGCAGATGCATTTAAGATGCAATCCTGCAAAGGCGCAGCGGAAAGTGCAAACAAGAAAAAAAGGGCTTTTATGCGATGATTACCTGCCGTCAGTGCGCGTAGCCTTGCGAGAGGCAAGCCTGGAAAGAAGTGTTGAACTGCGGAAGAGAGAGGCAAAACAGAGCGAGGGTGGGTGGAAACCAGAATGAGAGTGAGATGAGAGGAGAAACAGACGGGGGAGGGGATGAAAAGATGAGTCAGAGGAAGATGCTGAGAATTAGAGAGGAGAGGAGGAGAGAAAGAGGGGGGATGAGTAGGTCAAGGCGACTGATTAATAAGCGGGAACGAGGGACCCGGGAAGAGGAGGGGAAACAACAAACACTGGGTACTGCAATGTTCCTCTGTGACAGCAGGTAAAAATAGATGGAGGAACTGGGTAGACCGTGGAAAGGGGCAAGACTCAAATCTTCCAGTGTTAAGGGAATGCAAAGCTTCTGATGACTATTAAAGTCACCATGAAATCAAAATATATGAATAAAATACAAAATAAAAACAAAATAAAATCATAATGAAACATTGAATTAGTTATTATTAGTACAATTGCATGATTATATTCCCATTCTCTTCTCTGATGACGTGTTTACTGGCGCAAGGGCGGGGCAACCTGTCACTCACGATCGACCAATAGCGATCGACCAAAAGGGCGAATGCTATGGCAACATTCATCTATTCCCGAATTTACAGTAGTGATAGAATTCGTAAAACATAAAAAATAAGATTAAGAAATATTTCAGAAATTCATGTTTATTTTTGTATTCATGAATTCGAGTGAATTTTGACTAATTTCTTTTGCGAGTTAAAAAGAGCTTCTTCTTTAAATGTTTTTTTTTAATATATGATTATATAAAATATGATTTTTATTTTTATTTTGCATGACTTATCAGTGCACAATTTCCCAAATAATAAAATAGAAATGTTTGTCTGGATGATCGTTCATTAAGTTGCTCTCCCCCTGAACCCACTTTCCTTTTCTGCTGATGTCACCAAGGCCACTTTGGCTTTTACATATTTGTTTTAGTAAAATCACATTTAGATCAATTTGGGACCCACCGTTTTATACAAAATTCCCAATTGATAAAATCAAGTTCAGTCTAACATTTTTTTTTTCAAAATATTGAATTTTACACAGAAATATCACTCATTACGAAAGTAATATGCATTGCTTTTTAATATGCATTTAGAATTGTCAAAACATATATTCAGGGGTTTGCTGACTGACATATATTATTGTATCACAGAGGAAAATAGATTATATATATATATATATATATATATATATATATATATATATATTGTGTTGGTATATGTGTGCAAGTGTGAAAAGTATATGAGATCGGCACAAAGGTGAATGAAGGATAATCTGTGATTACACTGTATATTTTAATGAGATAATTTTTTCAGGGAATTTGGTCACACTGATCTTAACACTACATACAGAATTATAAGGCAGGCTTTACAAACCTCAGTCACAAAATGACATTATTTTGTGGTGCTTCAAAGTTTTGAGTGTGATTAATGTTTCATGTTTTTATTAATGTTGTTAGAGAATAATGTTCCTCCTCTGTCCACAAAACAGTAGCAGAGATGGTTTCACTAACAAGGAATAGATTTTAAACTAAAAGTGTCACGTCTTTAAAATGAGTCTTATCTCTAAAGAACTGGTGCCAGTTTCTCTAACCTGACATATTTGTTCTTAAATTTACAACAAAAAAAAAAAAATAATTTGGAAACACTACCAGGATATTAAAATTTGCATTAAATTTTATGTATGCGTGTGTGTATGTATGTATGTGTGTGTGTGTGTGTGTGTGTGTGTGTGTGTGTGTGTGTGTGTGTGTGTGTGCAGGTATGTGTGTATGTACATATATGTATGTATAGGCATATGCATGTGAGTATGTATGTGTATGGGTCTATATGTGTGGGAGATAGGTTCATCTGTATTGCCTTCTTTTGATTTTGTTTGTATATTTGTTTATTTGTTGGCTCACTTGTTTCCTCTTGTATTATGCAATCTTGTCATCAACTATTTTGTTTGTCCGATACTTGATTTTTTTTTCACATTTCTATTGGTTTATATTTGTTTACAGTTATGTTTGTTTGTTTTCTTAAGTACTTATTTGTATTTGTATTGCTTGCTTAATAAAAATGCATTAAAACACAAACAATAGTAAATATTCATGTTAAGTTAAATCATTAGGCCTCTTGAATCACTATAACGTTCATTTAAGTGGTTTAGATATTAGAAATGTCCTCGAGTAAAGCTTATTTTTGTGTCCTATCTGTTCATGAAATTCTTTTTAAGATAATAATTTGAATTCATTATTAAAAATTATAGACAAATCAACCAACAAAGGTCAATAATCCAAAACTCAAGTGGATAAAATTTTGACAAAATTTGTGTTTGTTTTGGCAAAGGAGTTGAAGGCTTGAAAAAAAGAGAGAAAACCCTGCCCTGAAACTTGATATTTATTGTGCTGAATAAACATACAGTATATAACCTGCCAACAGGATTCAAGGATATATCAGCACAGTGTCTCTCTGTGCCTTTTGAAATGCCACTCTTAAAAGAAAGATTTTTTCATTGTGTTGACATTAGAGCCTGAATAAACAAATCTATGGTATATGTATTCTGTTGAGTCATGCATGGCTTCCCAGCATGTGTCAAATTCACTTTTATAGCAAACAGGTCACGGTGTAGAGACATAATTTCTTAGAAGAGAATATGTGTGTGCATCTGAAGACATGTTAACACTCTGTTAATGTTACAAACTGCTTGATTAATTAAGCATTTTTAATGGAATCACATTTATATCAATAGTTAATGCAATCACCACATTTATTTGATAAACAAATGTATTTTTATACTCACAACTGCATTATACGTTTTGTAGGTCACATCTGATAAGCTGGATTTTCAGCAGCCATTACCCCAGTCTTCAGTGTCAAATGTTCCTTCAGAAAAGCAAGAAACATCTCTTATTATTATCAATGTTTAAAACAGCTAGGCTGCATGCTTAACATTCTTGTGAAACCATGATCATTTTTTATGAATAGAATAAATACACCATTTATTTGAAATAGAAACCACTTTTGATAAATTTAATGCAACCTGAATGAATAAAAGTATAAATTAATTGAACTTAACTCACACCTTTGAATGGTAGTGTAAACACAAAAAATAAGATCATTTTAACGAATTCAAAAAGCAAATTAAGATGTGTAGCTAGCTATATAAGCAAGTCTTTAGGTCTGCAGGTTGTGGGTATATTACTCCTGGTCACTAGGAGGAGCTATATTATATTCTTATCCAAGATTTCCACAGTCAATCACTAGAGGTCACCATCAACACGTTCATCATTATCCTAGTTAACCGCCACTAAATACAGACAGCAGACAGTTCATTTACGAATTCTTAACCATTTTACAAAAGGGTTTCGTAGTCTTCTCCTTGTGTTAATTTACAGGATTTATGATGTTTTGTTTTCCAGGCAGATTTACAGCCGTTTAATTATGAATAAACACTCTGCTTAGATAGATCCTAACCATTCTTTGCTAGACTATGTTAGACGTTGCAATCAAAACTGATGGCATTATGTTGGTAGGTTGAAAATAGCACATAGTTCTTGCACATCTGGAAGAGAGCCACGGCTATTGAAGTGATCCTATTTTCAGCTTATAGATGTGTCGAACATTTCTACTCCAGACACTATGATTCGACCTGAAACACATCTATCTACACGCTTCTGTGACAGATGATGTCTATAGTGCAAGTCAAGTACAAATGCAATAGCAAGACATTCCCTGAAAAAAACAATATATTGATCTTCTATTTCAGGGTTTCTCAAACTCGATCCTGGAGGGCCACTTTCCTGCAGAGTTTGGCTCCAACCCTGATAAAACACACCTGAGCAAGCTAATCAAGGTCTTCAGGATCACTAGAAACTCACAGTAGGTGTGTTTAATCAGGGTTGGAGCTAAACTCTGCAGGACAGCGGCCCTTCATCATTCAGAAAATATATCTTTATATTGCTAAAGATATGTAGTTCTATGCGATCCACAAAAAAGCAAACCCAGTGAGCATTATTAATTATTAAAGAGCGTGCATGCATTTGACCTGATTTCAAGTCTTTTGGAAAATTACACATGATCTCCTGTATTTCCCCATGCATATCATGCAACATTTCTTTTTTTATTAGAATGAAAGATACACGCCTGAACTACATATTGTGTTTGTTGCATTTCATATGTTGCAATGGGGCCCTGAGGCTAATGCCTTAAAACCAACATCCTTTGTTTACCTAATGAAGCACAATAAGTTCATGTGGTAAAATTAATCAATCACAATGCTCCGGAATATGATGAGAGTGGGGAATATGAGGTCGTGGAAAAGGGTATGGCCATTATATCATAATGTATATTGAATGTCTCAAATTTGGACTAATTACTTCCCTTTTTCATATGTACATTGTGCGTAAATGTACATATGAAACATTTATGCACAATGTACATATGAAAAAGGCAAATGCAAGGATGCTCAGTAGAGAGCAGAAGTCAGTTTATGAACAGTTCTGCATGATTTAGTATGGGGTTCAGACTGAGATTAAAGGTGGGTGGGGGGTGGGGGGGATATTCGTTGGGCATATTATGGGATGTCTGGGCCATTAGTGAGGGGGAGGGGTGGGGGCCGGATTTAAAAAGGGGAAGAAAAAGAGAGTGAATATCACACTCAGGATTGTTCATTTTTGCCTCGATTTTTTGGGGCGTTTTTATTTGGATGTATGGTAGATGATTCCCTGATATATATAAATAAATAAATATATATATATATATATATATATATATATAAATATATATATATATATATATATATATATATATATATATATCAGTGAATGTGAGTGTAGCACTAAAACCTCTCAAAATATCCTCAAAACGAATTTAGCACTAATATAAATGTTACTATGTATGAGCAACAAAGACTACATTAGATCTGTGCATTTGAAGGAGACTAGTTGCACGAGCAAAGTTAGTGATTCAAATTTAAATCACGGCCTGTTTCTTGCCCACATCCAACATCGCTTATGTCTTAAGAGTTTATCAGTAGACATCTCTGTCTGATGGTGTCCATATGTGGCGCTTTCACCCAGTTATGGAGTCACGTTCAGTTCGGTGAGGGTGTGGGGGGAGGAGGGAACTAGCAGAGAGCGTTAAAAGAGTATTTTGGCATTCATTTTAGATGCATGGTAATCTGAAACCCCTCCTTTATAACCCCTAAAAACCCCCCCCAAAAAAAAAAGACAGTCATGCACAGAAACACCTTTTTCTTGCGGATCGCCATGACAACTGCCAGTGCCAGCACAGGAAGAATATTATGGTCTGTGTTTTCTTTTGGCCGAGACATTATTACTGGATATTTGGTGCTTTGGAGTGTGGAGGAGGGGTGCGCCTGAATGGGTTGTCATGACGACCACCTCTACATTTCTTTGATATGTAATTATGCTATATGGTGCTTACCACTCCCCATCCCCCCTCTAAGAAATTACATTTGTTCCTATATATGTAAATGTGTGCATATATATATGTGTTGCTTTGTGATGTGTGCGTCAAGACCTGTCAATGTTTGTCATTTTACTTGACAATTCAGGTGGATCATAACGGGGTGAAAATGGCAAAAGGTGAAGCTGAAGCTAAGAGAAGGTCAAACTACAAAACATCCCAATGTCCCATTCATTGACTATCACTTCTGAAGGTCGCATAGTTCCACTTTCATTTTAAGCCCTTACATAGCTTCTTTATCAGTCTGATATTTGAACTTGAATGGTAGACCATATTTGAGAGTGGCCTTGAACCTAAAACCATAACTATTATCTGCTATTTGAGCTCATTTTTGGACCCCAAAATAAAGTTAGTGCCATGTGGTAGAGAATTGTTGCTCTAAAATGCCATTGCACGGAAGAGCACTAACTTTCAGTTTTGATTATAAATGTCATTTTATACGCTCACAAATGTCCACTGTACATATACTGTATATACACAACTGTAATAAGGAAGCTGGCTGACGAGGAGTTTCTAATAGACTTTTTCTCCCTCTCTCTCTCTCTTCCGGTTCAGTTCCCGTTCATTCTTTTTTCGGAGTTATGGTTATTGTGGGATGTCAGTGACTATGTTTATTATTATGGGATGTTAACTGGGGTGGGAGGGGTGGCTGTTTCCATAGCAACTGTTGCTAAGGGCATGGTGGAATGGGGAAGAGAGGGTCTGTCTTTGGTTGGGGGGGGGGGGGGTATTATGGTCTGTATGTTGCAAGGTAACTATGCGGTGGGGGGAAGGGTGAATGTCTGTATGTATGTGTATGTGTGAATATGGGGAGGGTGATTATTATGGGATGTCTGGCCCCTGATCTCTTTGTGTCTATGCAAAGGGTGTAAGTGGCAGAAGGAGAAACTGCGACGTTGTGTGCATCATACAGCCGAGAAAAAATATATTATCTGGATACACTTTCAGTACTTAATCATTAGGGATTTTACAAATTGTATTTAAGTGTTTATGAAAAGGAGCCAATACAACGTGGTGACATCTTAAATTGCATTAGCTGTTTGTTTGAAAAGGGAATAGGTCAAGTTGTGTGAGTATACTTTCTAAAATTGTATTACATGAATTCTAATAACAGGTTTTTATAAATCATTCTATTTATGACATCTTTTAACGCATGTAAAATTAAGGGAATCTTAAAAGTTATGAAGACTTTGCAGGTTAGCATCCCTAGCCTGCTTAGCTAATGCCTCACTCACATCATGCCCCATTTGCCTATTAAATATCAATAACTTGTTTTAACCGCGTATTTTAAAAGTTTATTGACGATTTTATTCACTTGCATACCAAAAGGGGTTTTGTCCAATAATATAGCATAAATTTGCATGCTTTTCTAATTTTTTTGACATGTAGTGACCACTACGATCAGCATGCTACCGTGAGTATTAACTTCCGTTTGTATTGTTCTTTTATTTTCTGCCTCCCCCGGCTTCAGGAAGGCACCAGAGGAGGCGAAAATCGGCATACAAGGGTTCGCAATCCTCTCTATCTGGTGTTATCAACAATATGTCCGGCAGTGAAGACGATAGAGACGATTTTGAACCTCGGGCTATGATGCAAGGTAAAATATTTACGTTTATTGATGCGGGTCAACTCTTTGGTCGGTATTGGTTTTTCTTATTGCATATGTGGATGGAAAGTAGATACATGAAATGTTTTAACGGATTATTTGTGACGTATTTACTGTTCTCAGTTGGAGTTTATTGCTGTGAAACTTCATTTATTCGATGAACCAGTGGCTACTGGCTAGTCGGCTAACGTAACAACAAGCGGAGCTGATGCTTGATATTTAATTTCTTATAAAACATTAAACTATAAATGTCATTTTAACGAGTTAATCACGCTATGTATTTGTATACATTTGCATTTTATCTCCCCCTTTCAGTTTTTTTAGTCAGTGCTTTGTGTTGCCGGGTTTTTACGCGGCTAGCCGTCGACTTACCTGCTATTTTTGCCTTCACACTCAAATAATATGCCCTCATATTAGACAAACTTGGCACATTACGTTGATTTTAACATCTTGGTGCGCTTATTGAGCAGTATTGGTGGGATTATAGTAACATTTTATGTATTATGTTGTTGCTGTACCGGCGTTGGCGTTTCGCGGCCTACCGGTAACGTTAACAGTCGCGTGCGAGTTTGACGCGTGAGGATTTTCAGTGTCCTCGCGCTCTCACTGTTCGCGCGCTGTCGGCCTGTAGCGTTTAATCTAAAAACATGTCGTTTTTTGCTTGTAAAACATCCATAAATATAGGTTTTCAGTTTGATATTTTGATTTTTGCACACCAGTGTGTGCAGGAATCGGATGTGACGCTAGTTTTTCAGGGAAATGCTTGAAAGGTGGGCGGCTTTGCCCGGGTATTCAGTGTTTTGAATGGAGCAAAGAACTCGGTGTATTTTTTGTGTGCCTTACTAACCATATAAGACACAATGTACTTTTACCTCTAATGGAAGTAATATAACGTAACTGTGGTGTCTGGAGAAAAACAAGTAACTCTATTGTCTTTAATAATAAAATATAAAGTCCAGTCCATTAAGATCTTATATTAATGTCATCCATGGGAACACTTAGTCTAGGACTTGCAGAATAAAGTCAGCGCCATATGACTAAGAAGTGACACAAAATTACATTTCCTCAGATTTAGTATTTCCAATTGTTTCCAAGCTGGGTTCACAAGCTCATGAATTTTGTTTTTATTGTTATTTTCAGGCCTGAACATGAGAAAAATCCAAAAGTTTTATAGTGAATATACATTATATTAAATACACAGACTAAATTGACTACAGTCCAAAATATTAAGTTGAGTAGATATATCAATATAATTAAATCTCTATTAGATCATTTTTTAAAATTAATATTAATCCAATAGTACTTATCAGTATGACTGGGAAAGTCAAGAAAAAGTATAATTTATTAAAAATGACAAATTGATTTGATGTGTGTTTTTTTTTTTCATAGACGAGGATGACCTGGACGAGGAGTTGTCAGAGAATGATGCTCCAAAGGTGAAGAAGAAGAAGAAAGCCAAAAAAAGTAGCCGTGAGAGCAAAAGCAGCAAGAGAAATCGTTCCCGCAGAGAGGTAATGGCCTTTTTTTGTGAGTGTGTGAGTGGATATTGTTCGTGGGTAATATCCTTGGATAATGCAGTATTCACGTTCCTTATGTTATGGTTTAGAAACCTCCTCCACAGTGTCTTAATGAGAAACAGAGCAATTTAGCTGCTATCGCAAATAGGATAACATGTCCTAATGACTGTTCATATCAATGGTACAAAATAAAAAAAATGTTTAAAGCCACCGAATCCCAGTCCGACTGCTTCATTAATTATAACCACACAAATTGTATACAACTGCACATTTCAGGTGGGAGTTTTTGTTTAGTTTTTCATTATTAAGAGATGATTGCGTTCACTCGTGCGCTGCTGATGCTTAATAAACAAAATCTCAAAGTCATTGTAATGAATAAAATCTTAAATTCAGGCCAAATTATTAAAAAATATTTTAAGAAGTCATGGGATTAAACTAAGGCGCCTATTATATAGTGATCTGTCACGCTAAATTAAAGGGCGTCAAAATGGCATTTATTGTTTTAATATTGTGAAAAAATGGACATAATTTGAAATGACACTGTTTCTTATTGAAAGTAACAAAACGTGGAGCTTATAGAGGTTATGCGCGTGACGTCACCGTCGGCCGGAGTGCCTGCAGTTACTCACAGTGAGTGGTAAAAAGTCTGAGCGGCTGTATTTGTTTTCAGCGTGAATGCCGCAAAAGACAAACAGATATAAAGTGGGAAAGAGTTTTGACTGTACAACTTGATTTGACAAAAAAATCGGAGTTATATTTTTACAGACTGCTATAGAAAGAGGAGCAAATGAATCGCTGCAATTCACAGAAACGACTGGACTCCATTCAGCGAAAGGTGGATTTGCAGTTATCATTTTGTGTCAATATGCTGAATTTTGGTGTAAAATCATACCCATTTATTTTGTATTGTTATATATATATATATATATATATATATATATATATATAACAACTCATGTTTATCACAATATTTAATAATATTTATAATAACATAATATTTATCATTGCATATTCTGCATTATTGGATGTTTTTTTAATAAACACTGACCAAAGGTGACATAAGGTAAAGTGAGATCATCCTCAACAATGGACAAGGGCTGGGTGGGGCGGGCGGGCGCGTTCGGTACACCATCAGAGGTTTTTCGGTTCGGTTTGAATATCGTTACACCCCAACTGAACACAAAATAAAGTAATTGGCTTTATCTTGTAAGACAAGCTGAGTTATTAAAAGTAAAGATCTCAAATCGATTTTTGCAACATCATAAGTGGTTGTTAAAAGGACTATAAGTAAAAGCGGGCTCATGCACAACTTGGATGGTACCTGTGTTTGTTTGAGAAATGGGAAGTAGGGATTGCTCCGTTCAGGATTTTTGCAGCCAATGCCGACCACAGATTTCTTATTATCATGATTGGCCAATACCGGTCCTGATCATTCAGGCTTTGTATAAGTCATCATAAGTAAGCTCTCTGTTGAAATTCACTATTAACCCCTTACTAAAAGACAAAGAGTGTTTACAAATGGTGATTTCTCCCTTCACTACCATTCAAAAGTTTGGGTTCGAGATGATTTTTTGAAAGAAGTCTCTTATTCTCAACCAAGGCTGGATTTATTTGATCAGTAAAAACTGCAATATTGTGAAATATTATTATAGTTTTTAACCATTTTCTGTATAGTTTTAACCGTTTTCTATTAATATATATTTTAAAATGGGATGTTAAAGCTGAATTTTTTTAGCCTCATTACTCCAGTCTTCAGTGTCACATGATCCTTTTTTTTCTCCAGGATTATTTGAAAGTGACTTTTGTAATGTTAGAAATTTCTTTGTCACATCAGTTAAATGTTTTACTGGCCCCAAACCTTTGAACATTATCATAATTAGATTAGATCATTTTAGCAGCCTCCAGAAGTGATCAAAATATGTCCTATATGTCCTCCAGGATATCGGCATCAGTTCTCCGGAGCCTGGGGATGGGCCAGAACTGGATGATGGCGAAGACCGCTCAGAGAGCGAGGGTAGTGACTACACACCAGGCAAGAAAAAGAAGAAAAGAGCCAGCACCACAAAGGAGAAGAAAAGAAGCAGCTCCGGTGCCGACAGAATCTCAGCAGCCTCCAAACGGAGGGAACCTGAGGAAGAGGAAGACGAGGATGATGATGATTCTGTGAGTTCATATGAGATTTGAGAGTTAAATTAACTCTTATGGTAAAGTACATGTAAATCAAATCGCTCATAAGCTTTGAACTGATTTTAAGGAGCCTAAAAGTTCCTCTCAGCTTTTGGATACCTGGGGTATGGAGGACATCGATCATGTCTTCTCCGAGGAAGACTACAGAACTCTGACCAACTACAAAGCCTTCAGCCAGTTCGTCAGGTATGAGTGCATTACCCAGATTAACAATGTGACACAAATCATTGTATGTGAATCTTTAAGTCAGAATGAAATGGAAGTTGTGAGAGTCTTTTCTCAAAGTCATTTGAAGTTCAACCGATGGAATCTGGATCTCGGTTATGGTGGGTAGAGATGATGTGTCGAGACCGATCAGACTCTGTTTTACAACTGGAGTGAGTTACATGTGAGTGTCAGGTTGTCCCACCGTGCCAGATAACACGTCATCAGAGAAGAGAAGTCACTGCAAGAGGCAAAAAGAGGCATATTAAATATTACGAGACACGTGAGTTTAAAAAAAAAAAAGGGTCATTTTGCATCGATAAATCATTTATAAAACAATCAGATTCAAATTTTTATTTTTTTAATTTTCCTTCCATGGTGACTTTAAAGTGAAATCAAAATGGAAAACTCTTGATTAAACAATCCAATCCATTCCCAATGGATCAAGTCCTGCCCTACATTTTGTCATGTTCGGAAAGTCGTTTCAATCAGATCACAAATATCTAACAATAGGGAAGAAAACACAATCGCAACTTTTGTTTCATGCTGACTTTAACTGCTGCTTTTTTAATTTTGCTGACAAATTAGAAGTGTTATCTCCTGACTTACAACATATGATCATCTTAATCATAATTAACATGGCATTTACTCTGAAAAAAGTTGCTTGGCTAAAGGTACGGTCACATTATTGAAATTTCGCACGACTATTGAAATGACTGAATTTGGCCCTCTAAACAGTTGGATGCTAGCTTTACACCAAAAAAAGTAATAAAATCATCGGTGTATGTAAAGGGATTTCCCAAATTTCACCAACAACAATGCCCTCCCTGCAATTTCACAGGCCTCTGATTGCTGCCAAGAACCCCAAGATTGCTGTTTCCAAAATGATGATGGTTCTGGGAGCAAAGTGGCGTGAGTTCAGCACTAACAATCCTCTGCGGGGCTCGGCCGCTGCCACCACGGCGCTGGCGGCCGCTAGTGCCGCGGCGTCTGTTGAAACCGAAGCTCCGGCCGTTGCACCTGCAGCCCAAGTCAGCGTCGAGGCTACGCCAGCAGCTCCCTTACGCAAGGCCAAGACAAAAGAGGGCAAGGGTGAGTGCAAGGATGTTTCATTTTTGTTTGTTTGTGTAATTCTGATCGCTCTTCGTCCGTGTGAGTGACTTCCTATTACAAAAGCTGTTTTTCCCAGCTGAGATGTTAATTTGATTTGTGCATTTTCATCTGGGCTGTGTTATTATCATAAACATTCAGCAGTTGTTTTTTTGCGGTGTTGATAATGCGCTATTAAGCTTGTTTCACTGTAGATTGTTTTTAAATTGTCATCGTCACATTTTAACGGTTTCTGAGAACCTTAAAAAGGGCAGTTAAAACTGATTCGACCTGACAGCAAACCGCTGATGCTCATTTCACTTGCAAAAGGCGGCGCAGAAGCAAACATGGACTGCTTAATGCATTTGTTTGATGAAAAATGCAGTCTCCAGTCTTCATAGTCACACGATCCTCCAGAAATCATTCTAATATGCTGATTTGCTGATTTCTTATAATGATCAATGTTGAACAGTTGTGCTGCCTAATGTTTTTATGTTTTTTAATGAATAGAAAGTTCAAAAGAACAGCATTTACCTGAAATAGAAATGTTACTTTTTAGAAGTCTTTTCCTATCACATTTATTCAATTGAATTAATTAAATTCAAACAAATAATTTCCTTACATTCTTACTGACCCCAAACTTTTGAAAAGTATTGTAGATCATTGTGCTTTCCACATGCTAGCAGGGTTTATTTGTGATGTATGAGTTTTTAGCCACTAATGTTTTGCTTGCATAAAGGAAAAATTATGCTAATTCCTGCGCATTTCAGGTCCCAATGCACGTAAGAAGTCCAAACCTGCTCCCAAACCTCAGGAGAAGAAGGTGAAGACCAAAAAGGTTGCTCCTTTGAAAATCAAACTAGGAGGCTTCAACAGCAAGAGGAAACGCTCATCTGTAAGACCCTCAGTTCTACTTTTCTTCGCTCATTTCTCCAGCTCGCCTTTGCACTCATCCTTTAACCCTTTTCCATGAACGATCACGCTATTTTTTTTTCTTCCTGTTTCCAATTTTAGACAGCGTCTCACTAATGACATCCAAGTAATTTTCCAGTCATTTATGGGCTGAAGAACAGAATCGCAGTATATTTATCTCTATCTAATTCTTTATATTTCAACCCCCCCTCTTTTTTTTTTTTTAGAGTGAGGAGGACGATGTTGACGTGGATAGTGACTTTGATGACGGCAGTATGAACAGTGTGTCCGTTTCGAATGGATCAAATAGCCGCAGTAGTCGCAGCAGTGCGAAAAAGAAGCCCAAAAAGAAGACGAAAAAAGGTGAGGGTCTTATTCTCTGTCTTGTGAAACGTTTGGGCTTAATCAGGCCTATTTAGACACCTTTTCCCTTTCCCTTTGAGAACCGATGCCTCTTGTACATCTTAAAACCATCAGAGATCCTCCCCTAAATAAAAAAAATACTATCTTAGGACTCTATGAAATGTTTTTTTTTTTTTTAATTCCTTTTTATTTGTTTTAATTTTTCTGGATTCCATTTTAATGTTTAGACTGCGAAACTGCACCACCTATTCACACAAACACGTAGAACCTGCAGACTTGACATTTAAATTGCAGTGTTCATGCACTTTATTATTACAGAGACTAGTTTCCTAGTTTTCCCAAATTCTTTGACATTACACATCATACAGTAAATTCCATTTTTGTTACTGGATTCCACAATTCCGTTCCTTATTTCCACATTATGGAAATCATAGGGCTAACGGGCTATGCTATCAGTCGTTCATCTATTCTCTCTCTTTCTCTGCTAGGAGATGATGATATTGATGGCTATGAGACGGATCATCAGGATTACTGTGAGGTCTGTCAGCAGGGAGGAGAAATCATTCTCTGCGACACCTGTCCACGAGCCTATCACATGGTCTGCCTGGACCCTGATATGGAGAAGGCCCCGGAGGGCACCTGGAGCTGCCCACACTGTGTGAGTGAACCAACTTTCAATCTCCAAATGAGTTCAATCTGAAAGATGTCCCTGATGTGACCTTATACTCTGCAAAATTAAATCTTTTAGGAGAAGATGGGCATCCAGTGGGAGGCTCGCGAGGACGGGTCAAACGGAGAGGAGGATAATGAGGTGGTAGAAGAGGCGGAAGAGGACGACCATCACATGGAGTTCTGTAGAGTGTGTAAGGATGGCGGAGAGCTGCTGTGCTGTGACTCCTGCCCCTCATCATACCACATTCACTGCCTTAACCCTCCCCTGCCCGAGATTCCCAACGGAGAATGGATCTGCCCTCGCTGCACTGTGAGTCAACCACGTTAGCAGTTTTGGTAACACTTTACAATAAGGTTCATGTATTAACTAACATTAAGCAATACATTTGTTACACTATTTATTAATATTTGTATTTATTAATATCCAGCTGTTCATGTTTGGTCACAGTGCTTCAACTAATTTTTTACATTTTTTTTTTTTATTTAACCCTTATTTAACCAGGGAAATCCTTTGAGTACAAGTCTCTTTTGCGAAGGACCCCTGGCCAAGAAGGCCGCAGTAAAGTTTCCACATAAAATACAAAACAAAAATAAATACAATAAACATACAAGACAAAATACATTAACAATCACAATTTATTCATCTGAAATATATGAAATAATGTTAACAAATACAACCTTTGATCATAATAATGTATTCGTAAATGTTGAAATTAAGATTAATAAATGCTGAAGAGTATTGTTCTTTTTTTAGTTCATGTTAACTAAGGTAGTTAACTAATGAACCTTAATGTAAATTTACAGATTAAAAAAAGAATAATAATTTAGATACCATACAAATAGCCTATTTGTATAATTACTGGTGAAATATTTGATATCTCTCTCTCTGTCCAGTGTCCTACTATGAAAGGTAAGGTGCAGAAGATTCTGACCTGGCGTTGGACTGAACCTCCTCCACCGACCCCTGTGGCCCGGTCCACTGAACTCGCAGCTGATGCGCCTGACCCCACACCATTGGCTGGTCGGCCTGAGAGGGAGTTCTTTGTTAAATGGCAGAATATGTCTTATTGGCACTGCTCCTGGGTTTCCGAGCTACAGGTACATCACTGGATCTTATTTTGGTCTTAAAAATGGCTTGGCAGTGTCATCTTAATTATTTTAATCAATATATTGCAATATATTATAGGTCATTTATTATAAATGTATGTTTTATGTTTAATTTAAGAGGAAAATTCACACTTCAGAGCAAATTATATATATATATATATATATATATATATTACCGGTAGATTTATTTAACTGAATTATTATTGCTTTTTCTTTTTAGCTTAAAGGTAAACTTCACTTTGAAATGAATTTTTATTGTATGTTGTGGTATGTTTTAGCTTACCTCAAGGGCATCCAAGATGTAGGTGTCTTTGTTTCCCTGTAGTTTCAATATTTGAAATTTTTAGGTCAAACCATTTGTCAGTCATATAATGGAGGTCTATGGTCACCACCTCAAAAAAGCACGCACAGAGAAGTCCAGATTAAACATCATGATTTAATGACTCGTAATGTTAGTACACATTGATGGCCTAAGACATGCTCTGTGCATGCTCTTTGAGGTGGTGACCATAGACCTCCATTACATGACATGACCGACAAGAACTGTTTGACCTAAAAATATCAAAATGGAAACTACTGCAGAGACAAAGACACCTACATCTTGGATGCCCTTGAGGTAAGCTAAAACATACCATAACATACAATAAAAATTCATTTCAAAGTGAATTATACCTTTAAGCTAAAAAGAAAGAGCAATAACAATTCCGTCAAATAAATCTACCGGTAATATATAAAATTTGCTCTGAAGTGTAAATTTTCCTCTTAAATTAAACATAAGACATACATTTAAAAGAAATGACCTATAATAAATTACAATATATTGATTAAGCTAAAACATCCCAAAATTAATTTCAAAGGAAACTATCCCTTTAACACAAACTTTCAAGGTTTAATCTACTGTCTGTGAATCCAGACAATGGCCTGTTATAATGAATCCAAATTTAGGCTGAATTCACACCTAAGTAATTTCCTTGATCCTAACTTTGGCTCGCAACATCTCTCTCTAGCTGGAGATGCACTGTCAGGTGATGTTCAGGAACTACCAGCGCAAGAACGACATGGACGAGCCACCAGCCACAGACTTCGGTGTTGAGGGCGATGAGGACAAGAGTGACAAGAGAAAGAAGAAAGACCCCACCTACGCTCGGATGGAGGAGAAGTACTACCGCTTCGGCATCAAGATGGAGTGGATGATGATTCACCGTATTCTGAACCATAGGTGAGACGAGCTCAAGAACTTTGTACTGAATCTCTTTCGGTCAATTTCATGGCTCATGACGTACTTGTTGTTTTATTCCTTTTAGTGTGGATAAGAAGAATAACTGTCACTACCTTATCAAGTGGAGGGATGTAACGTACGATCAGTCTACCTGGGAGGCAGAAGATATGGATATACCAGAGTTTGACACCTTCAAACTGCAGTACTGGAACCACAGGTATACATGTGAATCGAAACCACCTTTGCAAGGCGAGGCAAGGCAAGTTTATTTATATAACACATTTCATACACAATGGCAATTCAAAGTGCTTTACATAGAAGAAATTAAAATAATCAAAATAAATCAGAATAATTAAAACAGTTTAGAATAAAAAAAAAAATGAAATAATGAAAAATAAAATCATGATAAAACTAAAATACAGTAAATAATTACAACAATTTAGTTTCACAATAATGTGAAAAAAACATAGGGAAGACTTTAATTCATATTGGTTTGTGATATTTTTTAATTCCCGTCAGTGTTATATTTAGTATTATTTATACACAATTACATATTTTGATATCTTGAATTTGCTTGTATTTGAAATTTGTACAATTTTAACTGGTTAAATTTAGTGGTTTTGTGCTTTTGTAATTTATTATTATTTTTTAAATATTACTATTTATGTTTTATTAATTTAGTTTCAGTTCAATTTTAGCTTTTATTTATTTCCAGTTAATTTAGTGCTTCAATTTAAAACTAAATGAATATTAGAAATGGTAACTTACTGAAATAAGTTTGTTTGTAAATTTAAATGTAAATGTATTTTATTTTAGCTTTCAAATACAAATATTTTGGTTAGTAACAGTCTTGGTTGCAACAGCATAAAAGCAAAGTGCCAATGAAATGTATACAAAAGACTATAAAAACAGTTTGTTTTTTAAATTAAGAAATACATTTAGATTTTTAGGATATTTAAGGAGAAACCTTCAGGTTCATAGCCTGAAAGTGCTTGATGCACACATGTGTTGATGCACACAATCATATTCGTCTGTTTCTCTGTCCTAAAGGGAGTTGATGATGGGTGATGAAGGAAAACCAGGAAAGAAGTTGAAGATCAAGGGGAAGGTGCGCAAACTGGACCGGCCTCCAGAGAACCCTGTCGTGGATGTAAGTGAGCTTCATTTAGTTGGTTCTACACACTGGCAGCACTTATTAGACCCAGAGGCATCATTCACTTGCTCATTGATGGTTAAAACACATTTCTTTTTCTCTCCTGTAGCCCACCATTAAGTTTGATCGTCAGCCAGAGTATCTGGACTCCACAGGAGGAACGTTGCATCCGTACCAGCTGGAGGGGCTCAACTGGCTCCGCTTCTCCTGGGCTCAGGGAACCGACACCATCCTGGCAGACGAGATGGGTCTGGGAAAGACCGTGCAGACTGCTGTTTTCCTCTATTCACTGTATAAAGAGGTGCCCTGTTTGTTCTAACTTTCATTGAGAGTCCAAGAGTTATGATGGATTATGAGTAGGGCTGTCAGTTAAATGCATTATTAATCGCGTTAACGCAAACCCATTTTAACGGCATCAGTTTTTTTTTTAATGTGCGATTAACAATCTTTTTGGCTTAGCAAACTTTGTAGTTTTTCACGTGCTTTTGCAACAGGACGTGGTGCTGCGCTATGAAACCTATTCATTTCAATGTCTTGCTTTTTGTTGCTTCGTCGACCAAAGCGCAAGTGGATCTAGCTAGACCAGAAACAAAACAGGCACGCCGTCTCACACACTTGTTTGGGCTTGCGAGACGGCCAAATAGTTGGTTAACGTTGAAATGGATGCCAATAAGATTCTGAATGGAAATTTTACTTTTAAAATTTGCCAAATTCCACTGACAAGACCAAAGTGGTCAGTGTGTTTTGTCGTTGTGAACTGAACTATTATCATCGCAGCATTTCCAGTCTAAAACACCACTTGATGCGAACTCTCCGCTAATTACACTAAAATGTAATTAATCGCGAGCTAACTATGACATTGATGCGATAAATATTTTATTCGTTTGACAGCACTAGTTATGAGATAAATGGAGCAAATAATTAAAATGCATTATGCTTTATTAATCTTTTAATCCAAGAAAAACTACATTACCTTTCTAAAGTTTGGGGTGGGTACGATTTTTGTTGTTTTCTTTGTTTTGATGAAAGAGCCTCTTATGCTGAATTTATTTGATCAAAAATACAGTAGTGTTGTGAAATATGATTTCAGTTTAAAAATGTAATTTTATATTTAAAGCTTAATTTTCAGAAGCATTCTGATACCTGCTCATTAAACATTTCTTATTATGATCAATGTTTGAAACAATAGTGCTGTTTAATATTTTGGTGTAAACTTTGATGCATTATTTTCAGGATTCTTTGATTAAATAGAACGTTAAATACAAGAATAATATCTTTTTTTTTAAAAATCATACTGGCCAAAAACTTCTAAAAAAGATACAATTTTCATACAATGCTGTTGCTCAATAGTATATTTGATGTTTTGTAAGCAAAAACAAATATAATGACACTGAGACATGAATGTTACTACCTTTTGTACAGCATGTTCTCTTTCTTTAGTTTTAAAACGCTGGTGTGCTCGTTCTTCAGGGTCATTCAAAGGGTCCGTTCCTGGTGAGTGCCCCCTTGTCCACCATCATTAACTGGGAGCGAGAGTTTGAGATGTGGGCCCCGGATATGTACGTTGTCACATACGTCGGTGACAAGGACAGCAGGGCTGTCATCAGAGAAAACGAGTTCTCTTTTGAGAACAACGCCATCCGTGGTGGCAAGAAACCCTCTAAGATGAAGGTTAGTGAGTTGGAGATCTCTGCTTTCCATCAAAGCATCTTAAGACGCTTGTAAATCAATGATTGTTTATCTTATCGTGCAGAAAGAAGCATCTGTAAAGTTCCATGTTCTGTTGACCTCCTATGAGTTGATCACTATTGACACGGCCGTCCTGGGCTCCATCGACTGGGCTTGTTTGGTGGTTGACGAGGCCCACAGACTGAAGAATAACCAGTCAAAGGTGAGACCTAGTCATTTGACACTGGTCATTTGAACCAGGTTTGACCACATAACTTATTTATTACACAGTACATTTTTATGATGGTTCAACGTTTTAATGTTGTGCTGTGGTTGTTCTACAGTTTTTCAGGGTGCTGAACAATTACCCTCTGCAGCATAAGTTGTTGTTGACTGGAACTCCACTACAGAACAACTTAGAAGAGCTTTTCCATCTGCTCAACTTCCTCACACCAGAGAGATTCAGGTATGTTTGTCAAAATGTTTATTTTTCTGATTAATTTCAAACCAAAAGATCTTGAAGCCTTTTTCCAACATAGTTGACAGCGCGCCAGAATCAAGTTCTCCTTCACGCTTGATCGAACAATAACGCACATATTTATGTCAAAATGTCAGTTTTGTTGAGTATGTTCATAAGAGCAGTTTTAAATTAGTTAGTCTTGAATGTAAAGAGTGAGGACACGTTAGAGCAGTGACAGCAGCCACGAATGCTGTCTGTTATTAATGTTAATCAAAGCACAAAGGTAACAGAAAATTACTCACTGACTGAAGAACTTTTGTACCTTTAATAATGATTAATCTTTATATAATTTATAAATTATGCAGTGTCGACTGTATGATAACTTCATTCAATTTCTGTATATTTCCTACATGTAAGACTGTTAGGAAGGGCACAGGTAAATTACAGTTATTATATGATTCATGTGAGGATTGTTCATTTAGATGTAAAGTGTTTGTTTAAGCCTAATATATGAAGACAAATTTTTTTTTATAGCTTTCGATACACTGTAATGTTGAATAGCTATAAATGTTTAAATTTGTGGGGAAAATGAATTTATCGAGATCTCAGTAGCTGTATTAATATTAGTGATACTGGCCTTCATTCTTAAAAATATGCCATTTGAAGTATTTAAAATATAATGGTTTCACGTTTCTACATTAATTTGCTGAAATTATTAAATTATAAAATATATTAATGTATAAACTTCAGTGTTTTTAATTGCATTTAATCACAGAAAAAAATGTGAAAAGTTGTTTTTTTAATGATTGACGGCACTATAAAAAAATTCTTGTACATTTTTAAATGAACCCCTTTAGCACCCCCTGGTGGCCCCTGTCCGTCTGCAGACATAAATGACACTCTTTATCTCTCACTCTGCAGTAATCTTGAAGGTTTCTTGGAGGAGTTTGCCGATATCGCCAAGGAGGACCAGATCAAAAAGCTTCACGACATGCTGGGACCGCACATGCTCAGGAGACTCAAAGCAGACGTGTTCAAGCACATGCCCTCCAAAACCGAGCTCATCGTCCGAGTCGAGCTCAGCCCCATGCAAAAGTGAGTATGTGATGTGGTGTGGACTGCGAACTAGGTTACAGGATTGGTAGAGACAGTTTTTTTTTAAATCTCATATGTTAATCCAGGAAATATTACAAGTTCATCCTGACCCGCAATTTTGAGGCTCTGAACACTCGTAGCGGAGGAAACCAGGTCTCCCTGCTTAACGTCGTCATGGACCTCAAGAAGTGCTGTAATCATCCTTATCTCTTCCCTGTGGCTGCTATGGTACGCTCCAGTTTTTGCCATTTTTTTCACCTTTAATAGATCAATAGCATATGTTCTAGAATGTGATTTGAGGATAAAAGCAAGTCAATTGAAGAGATCCTGCTCTCTGATTGGCTGTGTGAAACAGGAAGCTGCCAAGATGCCCAATGGGATGTACGAGGGCAGTGCCCTGACTAAATCTGCTGGCAAACTGCTGCTACTGCATAAGATGCTGCGGAAACTCAAGGACGGTGGACACAGAGTGCTCATCTTCTCTCAGGTACACAAGCATTTTATTTATTTAGAAATAATTTTCTTAATTTTTTATTTTTAATTCTTTCTGTTGCTAGAAATGTATCCATAATAATAAATATTGCTATTAATTATTTGCCTTTCTGTTCTGAAGTTTGGGGTTCTTTTTTATTATTATTATTTATTTATTTTATTAATACTTTTATTCAGCAAGGATCATTAAATTGGTCAAAAGTGACAGTAAAGACTTGGATAGACTCAAGATTTATATTTAAAATAAAAAGTTTGATCCTTTTGAAATTTATATTCCTCAAACAATCCTGAAAAAATGTATCACTGTTTCTATAAAAAAAACATTTGAGCAACAAGTCAGTATATTCACATTTTTTTGAAAGATCATGTGACTTGAGTTATGATGCTGAAAATTCAGCTTTTCATCTCAGGAATACATTTATCTATTTTTATGTATTTTACAAATGTAAAGTTGTTTAAAATGTTAGTAATATTTCACAATATTGCTTTTTTACTGTATTTTTGATCTAATAAATGCAGCCTTAGTGAGCACAACAGACCTCTTAAAGCATATTAAAAGTCTTACTGACCTTTTGAACGCTGTAAAAAGATTTTTAAAAAAGTGTATATTGACAAAAACACCCATGATGAACAGCAGGAGTTTGAGGCCCCGTCCACACTACTGCGTTTTCGTTTAAAAATGGAGAATTAAAACGAATACGTTCTCCGTCCACACCAGCGTTTTGTCTGCGTATTAAAATTGATCTCCGTCCACATTAAAACGACTGAAAACGCAGATCACGTGAGATCACGTGACCATTCACCAACACTGGGCATGCGCGCGCCGGTGTAAACAGTGGTTGGCGAATCAGGGAAGGATACGTCATGACTGATAACACCCAATCATGGAGCCAAGCGTCAGCGTTTCTGAAGTCCTACGTTTTGTCTCGTCCACACTAAAACGCCCTCCGGAGTTTCAAAACGCAGCTGCAGCGTTTCTAAACTTCTCCGTTTTAGGTCTTCGTTTTTCCCGTTTTAGTGTGGACGGGAGGTGCAAACGTAGCAAAAGGTCTCCGTTTTTAAACGAAAACGCAGTAGTGTGGACGGGGCCTGAGATATGTGGTCCCTCTTCTCTAGATGACCAAAATGTTGGACCTGCTGGAAGACTTCCTGGAGAATGAGGGCTACAAATATGAGCGTATTGACGGAAGCGTCACTGGAGGCATGAGACAGGAAGCCATTGACCGCTTTAATGGTAGGACCAGATGTGGAACTAATATGGTCCATGCATTTGTTCTCTGTTGCTCTGTATAAAGTCAATTTCTCAAAGTAGTTCAAATGTCAAAATGATTTGTTTTTTCGCTCTAGCTCCTGGTGCTCCTCAGTTTGCTTTCCTGCTATCGACCAGAGCCGGTGGTTTGGGTATCAACTTGGCGACCGCAGACACAGTCATCATCTACGACTCGGACTGGAACCCTCACAATGACATTCAAGTAAGATCATTCATCCGCTAAAGACTCTATAGCCCCTTTTTGCACTGAGTAGCAGCCACCAGGGTGGTTCCCCGAGAACTAAATGTTCCCCTAGTGCCATTTCCCTGGTGGCACTCGCATCGCCAGTAGGACCAGGGTGACCAGACCTCCCAAAATCTAAGCTGTTGTCCAGAATCCCGAAACCGGCCTTAATTGTCCCGAAAAATATACTAAAGCAAACTAAACTTTTTGTTTTTTACACGCATCAATTCGCTGGATTCAAAGTGTTCACGCGTATAACTAGATGTGGTAGGGGCGAATTTGACGCGCTATTCACATCTGGTGTGAAAGCAGCAAAGGAGTGATTGATTGGTCGTGTCACTGTGTGTGCAAAAAAATACTTCGGCCGGGCCTTAATGTCTGATGTCGGGTTACACTTGAAGCAAATAATCTACACAATTAATTTTCCTATTTAATGACCGACAATTTAGTTTTAATAATAATTTTGATGTAAGGCTTATAAGCATTAGGCTATACCCTGAAAGGTCTGATTTAGCCTGTGCAATAACTCTAGAACACCCTATCGACCGCATAGCAACGCCCTGACAACCATCCAGGATCACCATATGGACCACATAGCAACGTCCTGACAACCATCCAGAACACCCTATGGACCACATAGCAATGCCCCGATAACCATCCTGAACACCCTTTGGACCACATAGCAACGCCCTGACAACAATCGTTGTCAACACAATAACATTTGAGTTCATGATTTTTTTTGTGGCAGACTAAAGACTAATGACAGACTGTTGATCTTTAAATAGAACTATGTTTATGCATATTTTGAACCAAAACCTGACATTGAAATCCACCCCCAATCACATCATATTTAGCTTGGTCCTCTCAAAGTTATGTTTTCTCCTTAGGCTGAGAGGACCATCTATCGCTGTTTTCCATGTTCGTAAAGTTTGTACGTGGAGTAAATATGGAGCTTTTTTTTTATATGGCGGGTGCTGGTGTTTGGCGTGCGTTTGTCCAATCAGGGTACACTTGCGTCGCTGGTAGTTCCTATGGAGCTGGGTTAGACCGTACTATTTTAGCTAAGTTAGCTCCCCCAAAAGTCGTTCCTAGAACCAAAATCATTCCCAGTTCCTGCGGTGCAAACACACCAAAACGCGGGTCATTCTGACTGTAGTTCAAGGGAACTATGAAAAGGTTCCTCCGGAGCAAAGCCGGTTTATTTGGTGTCAAGATAATCTTCAGAAACTTAAGTGTTTCATTTAGAGTTTGTTTGGTTTGTTGTCCTCATTTTCACTTCTGTGTAGGCCTTCAGCAGAGCTCACAGGATTGGTCAAAACAAGAAGGTGATGATCTACCGCTTTGTGACCAAAGCCTCTGTAGAAGAAAGAATTACTCAGGTATACCCTATCTTTCTGGGAAGTGACTTTTTAAAAAAAAAAAATTGGCAATACTGTATTTTGAATGTAAACTGATTGGTCTTTGCGTTTAATCTCAAGGTGGCCAAGAAGAAGATGATGTTGACTCACTTGGTTGTGCGTCCTGGATTGGGCTCAAAGACCGGTTCAATGTCCAAACAGGAGCTGGATGACATTCTCAAATTTGGTACAGAGGAGCTCTTCAAGGACGAGGGAGAAGGTGTGGCTGGAATTACAAACGTCTTTCCTTCTTACTTTATAGCTGTACAGCTTCTCACTTTAGGAACTGAGATGTGTGAAACTGGTTGTGTTTGTCTGTTAAGGAGAGAACAAAGAAGAGGATAGCAGCGTGATTCACTATGACGACAAAGCCATCGATCGGCTGCTGGATCGGAACCAGGACGCCACGGATGACACGGAGATCCAGAGCATGAACGAGTATCTCAGCTCCTTCAAAGTGGCTCAGTATGTGGTCAAGGACGAGGAGGAAGCGGTGAGTGCCGATAAAGAGCAATTTGGCCTGTTGGACCTGTGTGACTGCACAGTAAATCAAAAAATAACCAAAATCGTGATGTTGCTTTATAAAATGCGTTTAGAAACACAAAATGCGATACTTTGCAAATACTTTGCAAACTTGCAATGAAAAGAGATTATAAGCCCTCTGTCAATAAAAGAGAAGCTAATAGTCTCCTCCTGTTTTATGCCAAAATTAAACTATACAGTTTATTAAGACCATTTTGAGAATTTATTTTAAATACTATTATATTTAAATACTTTTTATCATACAGTGATATATTATAATAGTAATATTACTTGGTTTAATGTTTGAGAACAGCCTTAAATATTAGTTTTGTAAATTTAGCATGCTTAAATTTTTTTCTTAAATACTAAATTTACTTTTATATATTAATGTATAATTTATTAGAAAAAAGTACAATATTAATACCTTATTTTAAAGGTAAATTTAAGGTATATTATACTAGTATAGTAGTAATAATACACTAGTAAGGTATTGCAATGGTTTAGTTTATTTTTACTTTGTAATAGTACAAATTAAAACAATGAAAAACTCATATTTTATATGCCATTTACAATTTTTACCAGAAAAGGTGCAATATTATTGTTTTCACCATATCGTGCCACCATAGTTGACACAAGTGATATGACACATCAATCTGTGGTTTATTCATGTCTCATACTGACTGATTGGCACATAACTTCATTTTACATTTATGTATCTCACTTTTGCCATATTTTGCTCTTATTCACTGTTCTTTCTTGTCTTCTCCCCTAGGAAGAGGAAGTTCAGAGGGAGATCATTAAGCAGGAGGAAAGTGTGGATCCAGATTACTGGGAGAAGCTGCTCCGACACCATTATGAGCAGCAGCAGGAGGATTTGGCTCGTAATCTGGGCAAGGGCAAACGAATCCGCAAACAGGTCAACTACAATGATGGCTCCCAAGAGGACCGAGGTAAGACACGTAAGGATTAACAAAACTTCTAAACGTGATCAAATCTAAACTATAAACCATGCTTGGCATTTTGTTCAAGTTAATATATGACGTTATAACTTAAAATATTATAACTTTTAATATATAACTTAAAATAACATTTAAACAACTATAAGCAATTGAAAACGTCAATCATCTTTCATGCTCTGTTTCAGACTGGCAGGATGATCAATCTGATGGCCAATCAGATTATTCCGTTGCTTCAGAGGAAGGAGATGAGGACTTTGACGAACGATCAGAAGGTGAGATGAGCATGACGAAAAGTAAAGATAGGAATTTAGAAATGTATAAAAGATTTATAAAATGTTAACGCCCTTTTTCTGAGCACAATTTTGTCGTCTGCTTGCAGCCAATTCACGGCGACCTAACAGGAAAGGCCTCAGAAACGACAAAGACAAACCCCTGCCCCCCCTGCTGGCCAGAGTGAGCGGCAACATTGAGGTGAGGGAAGAATAAACTGGGATTTTTTTTGTTTTGAGTTGCACTTACTAAAACATCTTGATTTTACAGGTGTTGGGTTTCAACGCTCGTCAGAGGAAGGCCTTCCTGAACGCGGTGATGCGCTATGGGATGCCGCCTCAGGACGCCTTCACAACCCAGTGGCTGGTCAGAGACTTGCGTGGCAAATCAGAGAAGGAGTTCAAGTGAGTTTTAGCTCATTTAGTGATTTTATTTTCAATCTGTTTAATCCATTTATCATTATAGATGTCCCTAGATGAGTTGTGTTTCCCAAAGCCAACTATGGTCGCAAGCTCTGTCGTTATTAACACAATTTAGCGGAACCTGCGACCATAGTTGGCTAGCGATACTTTTGGGAAATGCACCCCAAGGTGCTTTTTTTTTTTTTTTTTTTTAACTTTTCTGTTATCCTAAGTTTGTTTCTTGAATGATTTCTGAAGGATCACGTGACATTGAAGACTTTCCATTTTAATATTTCACAATATTACAGTTTTTACTGTGTTTTGATCAAATATATAGTCTTGGTGAGCATAAGAGACTTCTTTAAAAAAAACATTTGAAAAATCAAAAGCAAAATGCACTCCTCAAACTCCATAAAATCCTAAATAAATATTCGTATCTTTGGAGTATCAAGATCTATAAAGCGGTTTCTCTTTCTCTCAGGGCTTACGTCTCACTCTTTATGCGGCACTTATGTGAGCCTGGTGCGGATGGTGCTGAAAGCTTTGCCGATGGTGTTCCTCGGGAGGGACTGTCACGGCAACACGTCCTTACTCGTATTGGTGTGATGTCGTTGATCCGAAAGAAGGTAAATTATCGCGTGGTTAAAATGCAATACCAGTGAGTTCATATTAAAAATTCTAAGATGCTTGAAATCAAAGTTTAATTTTTGAAATTGTCTAATTGTGGGCATTTGGATAACCTCTGTTTTCAGGTGCAAGAGTTCGAGCATGTAAACGGTCAGTGGTCCATGCCCTGGATGATGGAGTTGAATGAGAATAAAACCGTGTCCATCGCCGGCAGCCAGCCCGACTCCCCCAGCAAAACGCCCTCTACTGGCACTCCAGCGGACACTCAGCCGAACACTCCTGCTCCAGGTACCGCACGCCTCAGCTCACTCGTCTAATTCCCGTTTGTGACCAATTCATCCTCAAAATCTCCAGCAAACATTCATTCCCTTTCAAAACAAGATTTTGTCAAGTGGTGTCCACCAGCTGTTTAGTATATTCTAGACTTGACTGACGCATGTGTTTCTGCTGAAAGGTGAAGTTCCAAATTTATGCATGTTCTTCATGTGTTCTCACAAGAGATCGACCAATAGCAAACCACAACCATTTAAGCATCCAATTAATTCCCAAAAGTCCTGCCCTAAAATGTTTTTCATGTTGACTTTAAAACTTTTCTGGAAGGATATTACTGAACAAGTCCTTGTGTAAATTTTATTTATTGTATTTTTCTAAAGTTTGGTTTTATTTTATTATATTTATACATCTCCTTGATAACTTGTAGAAAACATACAACAGCTCTTGCCATGAAAATAGCCTCAGCTGCTGACACAGCATTAAAATGTATTCATTTTATGGGCTATAGGCCTTATTCAGAGCAGCGCCATGGCAGGTATGAAAGTGAGGCTGTGAGGGATAGACTTACCGTGTTTCCAATGGCATCCGCTGTAGAAAGCTGAATAAAGCGGCTAGATTACTTACAATTTTACACAGCTTTCATTGTCGGGAGTTTTTTGTCAACTGACATTTCTTGAAAAGATATTTTTCCAGTGTTTCATGAGCAGAACAATCCGAAAACACATTAAATAACAGTACAGCCCATTGAAGAGATGCAAGTCTATCCCTCACAGCCTCGCTTTCATTCTCATTAAAAAAACAAAGATGGTGCTGCCGCGAATAAGGCGTATTACTGCAAAAATTGCGGTCCAAATTAGAGCCAGGCCGATATTATCGGCAATTTTCTAAAATATCGGTATCGGCAGTTATAATGGCCGATAAATGAATATTTGAAAAATAAAATAAAAACGGACTAATCACGCAGCTTATAACTATAATGCAATGTTAGGGGCTAATTATTATTTTATTTATCAGAACTTGAATATATTTTGATGTTCCTCTGTTCTGTTGTGAAAATAGAAACAGGTTTCATATTATTTTCATATTAATCATATTATTTTAGTTAAAACTCATAAATAACTACAAATAACTAATGTTAGAGAAATCTGTCAATATTTTGTTGTGCGTTTCTGAAATAATAATAATATCGGCCGATATATCGGATTTTAAAACCAACAAATATTTGTATCGGTATCGGCCTTCAAAATCCTTTATCGGTCTGCCTCTAGTCCAAATACTAAACCTTTTTGTGTGTGTGTGTGGTGTACAGATGGTGTTTCTAAAGCAGAAGATGGTGTAAAAGATGCTGAAAAAGAAAAGGTGAAAAATGGAGACGGTGAGAAGGAGGCCAGTGAAAATAAAGACAATGAAGTAAGTGTCAGCTTATGCAACAAACTCTCTGTATCTCTGCTTAATTTTCAGTGTTTTTTTTTAACCATGTGACTTAAGAAGGTTTTGGTTATTAATGAGGTGATTCTATTTCTTCATCAAAAGGTCATTGCCATTCCGGATGAAGATGAAGCTTCCTCTGCTCCTGAAGAGAAAGTAAAAGACAAAGAGGAGAAGGAAAAGACGCCCGAGTCTTCTTCAGAGCCAGATAAGGCTGATGGGAATCAAGTTGAGAAGGAAGAGGAGAAAGGGAAGTCTGGAGAAGCTGATGAGAAGACCGAAGACACCAAGCCCAAAGGATCTGAGGCTGAGAAGGAAACTTCAGACAACAAAGGTGAACAGGAATGGCATTCACAAGCCATTAAACTTTAATAATGTGGAATCTCAAGGTTCAAAAATCTTAAAATTCAAAACTACAGTGGCTAATTTCTATTTATACGTCCTTTCAGGAGAAAAGGATGATGAACCTGAGAAGATGGACACTACCCCTGTTACAGACGAGAAGAAAGGTCTGTACCACCTGATTGGATTTTATATGATTATGTACTTTATGGATTTTTACTAACTTGTCGTTCTTTTCGTTGCAGGTCAGAAGGATGAGAAGGAAACTGGTAAGACGGAGGAAGCAGGAAAACTACAGAACGGAGAAAGTGCCAAAGACAGCGTCGCTGCAGCAGCAGTCGCTGAAGAGAGGAAGAAAGCCAAAACACGGTTCATGTTCAACATTGCAGATGGAGGGTTTACCGGTAAGATCTCCTGTTGAGAGTGTTTGTTTCAGGTTGTGTACTACTTTTAAGCTATAAGACGTTATGATCCAAAAAACGTGGGACTTTAACGAGCTGTGAAGACTTGTCTTACATTTTCATTTATATATAGTATTTAAAAAAAATGCATAATATATCTGTAATGGACAATGTTGTAACAAAAATACACTGTTTAAACAGAATTTCAGTACCTACAAAAATAGTTTTATCAATCAGTATATTTTTAATACATTTTATGTTTTGTTCCTTTGTCTCTTGTAGCATGTTGCACATATAATATATTCCTTAAAAATGCAGAATTAAATTTGTCATCATTTTCAGTTTTTGCGTTAGAGCTAATTCTCTTTCTTTCTCACAGAATTACACTCACTGTGGCAGAATGAAGAGCGAGCCGCCACCGTCACCAAGAAGACCAACGAGATCTGGCATCGTCGCCATGACTACTGGCTACTTGCTGGCATCATACAGTATCCTTAAAAAACCCAGCTGCTTTCAGTGTATGTGCACGTGTCAGTGTGTGCTACGTGTGTTCAATGAAACGTTGAATATGAAATGTACCTTAACTCACCGCCTCAGACATGGTTATGCTCGTTGGCAAGATATTCAGAATGACGTCAGATTCACCATTCTCAACGAACCCTTCAAGGGAGAGATCAACAGAGGAAACTTCCTGGAGATCAAGAACAAGTTTTTGGCCAGGAGATTCAAGGTATAATGAAAGGAATCAATCTTTTTTTCTTGTTGGTTGTATACAAGTCACGATATACGAGATACGCTGTGTTCACATCATGTTGTAATTATGAGATGACAACCTGTGATATTCTGATCACATCTTATACGTTTCTATGAATCTGGCTAAATGCCTGTGTCTAAATGAATCCGCATCGGTCGGAGCGCTCCAAAAATTCAGAATTTACAAGTAAAAAATCGCCTAGAACTTGTCATAACAAGTCGGAGTCTCGTAATATAAGCCTCGTTCAGACTGTCAGTCCAAATCTGATTTTTGCTCATATCTGATTGAAATCCGATCAATTTACCAAGTGTGAACAGCAAAGTGCAGTTTTCCATACCATTGTTAACGAAAACGACCCCCCCCCCCTAAAATCCTGACGAAATCCAGTCATAAAAAAAGGAATTTACTGTATAACGCGGATTTTCACGTAATTTGTCTTTTTTTGAGGAAAGCTAATAAATAGAAAGCAGTTCAGTACACAGAAGCACACAAATATTGTACAAGTTTAATGATTTATAATAAATGATTTCAATTAATTAGACATGCTTTTTGATTGCTAAAAAATGTACACTGCGTATCCGTAACACGCCCGCTCCGCAACACTTAGCAGTCCCCACCCCTGAAAAAAAATCCCAGGGGAAACACTGAAGTGTTTTTTACAAATCCATTTCTAACTACATTTCATATATGGTTTTAAATCCTATTCATAGTTTTATTCATTTTTAGTTTTATTCATCCTATTCATGGTTTTAAATCCTATTCATTTAGCTTTTCTGGAAATCCATTTCGGTCCGACTGCTCTGATTAGATTTCTCTTGGTTTGGGACTGTCTCTCGCCATGTAAACATGAACATGTGACGTTGTTATAGGGAACATGCTGAAAACAATGCTGTGTTGTTGCAAAGTGCTGGATGAGCAGAAAATGCCAATAACACAGAGACATGATTTGAAACCAGCGGAGATGAATAAATCCACGCATACGAGCCTTAATACGGTTCCAGTTGAACATCGTCATATTATAAATAAGACGACATATGTATAGACCATTTCACAAGATGTAAACAACACTGGTCCAGAAACACTTCCTGTTTCAGTTTGTAACTGCTTTCTTTATTTCACATTTTAAAGAAAACATCTTAAAGATGTTTGTTTAACTTTTTGATTCAGTTTTAAATGTTCTGTTGGTTGTAATTTATCTCAGCTTTTATGTAGTGTTAAAAAACTGAAACAGGAAGTGTTTCTGGACCAGTGTTGTTTACATCTTGTGAAATGGTCTATTGCAAACCCCTCAGTGTTGAAGTTGTTGATGTATACCTACCAACGCAATATCATTTGCCATAGACACCAATGCAGATATTCTGGAAAATTAAACTATTTTAGATCAGATTCCATATAATGTGTGTGTGAACGTAGCCTTAGTAACAATTTTCTTGTGTAGTTGCTTGAGCAGGCTCTGGTGATTGAAGAACAGCTGCGCAGAGCTGCGTATCTCAACATGACTGAAGACCCCTCTCACCCCTCCATGGCTCTCAACACACGCTTCAGTGAAGTGGAGTGTCTGGCCGAGTCCCACCAGCACCTGAGCAAGGAATCCATGTCCGGAAACAAACCTGCCAACGCCGTCCTACACAAAGGTACTTAATTTGAGCTCATGCTGTTTTAATGTCATTCCAGAGTTACAGAAGACAACACACACTCACTTCCTCTTTGTATTTGTTTCTGATAGTACTAAAACAGCTGGAGGAGTTGCTAAGCGACATGAAAGCAGATGTCACCCGTCTCCCGGCGACCATCGCCAGGATCCCGCCTGTTGCCGTGAGGCTGCAAATGTCTGAAAGAAACATTCTCAGCCGTTTGGCCAGCAGAGGACCAGACACACAGTCTCAGCAGGTATGTCAACACCTACCTGTACTGCTAGGATTTATGCTAAGTTTTTATAGTCTACATTTAGTATTTAAAAAAAAAAAAACTGTACTTACTAGCAAGTCGTTTATATACAGTGGGGGAAATTATTATTTGATTCCCATGTATTTTAATTTATTTAGAAATGCATTTATGTAATTTCTAGGGCTGTGCAAAAATTAATTGCGATTAATCGCATCCAAAATAAAAGTCGTATATAATTATTTTGTGTATATATAAATACCTATGCATGCATGTATATATTTAAGAATTATTTGCGCTTAAATTTTGTATTTTTATATATATTTATATATAAAATAAATACATAATCTATGTTATATAAATATTTTATATATGAATAACACATTTTCTTAAATATATATACAAAATAATTATATACAGCACACACAAATATATTATGTAAACACAGACTTTTATTTTCAATGTGATTAATCACAATTAATTTTTGCACAGCCCTAGTAATTTCATGTAATAGTTGACCGCTAATTAGTTCCTTGAGCTGAGACACTTCAGATGCATTGCACACTTCACCATGATGGTTTTGAATTGCTTGAAATATGATTGAAATCATAAAAAAAAATACAGTTCAGTGCAACATGTAGTGGAAGTCTGTCATAGGTTACATAAAATTATAATCAGACATGGTTATTGTTTGCTTAGCACATGGAATTATTGGTGAGTTTTTTTTTTTTTTTTTTTTTTTTTTTTTTTTTTAATCAGGCTCTCAAAAATTATATAAAATTTGATTAAGATTTATCGGGCCTAAATATATAAGATGAGAGACGAATACAATTAAATAAATATAAAATTTAATACAAAAAAATAGTTTAGTTACATCCATAATCCATACAAGGCTATTATTGTTTCTTTATTCAGTCAGCCATACACTCGTTACATATTAAGTCTGCACAAGAGTAACCACTAAGGTTTTCCCAGAAATCATTCACTTTCTGAATCGATCATGGAAAAACAAAACTTGTCATGAATTATGTCGTGTTTTCAAAGTAAAACATGCCACTTATCCACTGTGAAAGCACAGGAGCTAGTCTTTTCCCCCATTAAACCGTCGACATATATTGTGCAATGTCTAAATTTAGCTCTGTGCCACATCTAACCTTATACATAAATGATAGACAGAGTCATTAAGTACAGAAAACCTCATCACATTTTCGATATTTTAGACACTTCATAAATTTTGCTCATCATTCAAATAGACATCCTGCAGATTTGCCGTTGTGTCGCATCTCTTGTTAAGTGTTGTTTGTCTGATGTCGGCAGGTCCAGCAGTAGCCCTCAGCAGACTCCAGTCCTCACAGCGCCGCACACCATGTCTACATTCCTGATTGCACATGATATCTCGTCTTAGCTTGAATCCACTCCCTCGTACTGTCCGCTCAACCCTGGGGGCTGTGGAAATTTGAGCTGTTTGTTTTTTATTATTTTCCTAATTAATATTGTTTACATAATATTGTTGATGATGGTTTTTGGGACCTCAATAAAATGTTCAATAAAAAGGTTACTGTTTCTTTTAATCCTGTTATTTGTTGATATTATTGTGTATTTATCTGCTTTGCCGACGGTTCACCAATCGAATTTAGGCAAATTTATCTCGATCATTTTAGAGGACTAAACTATTGGAAATAAATAATACAAACATCCCATTTTTAAAGCTAGAACATGAATTAGCTTTTAAATTAATTTCCAGCATTTTTAGTTTTTTTTTAAAAAATAATTTTTTACTCTGGATCCACCAATTAAGCAATCTACATGCATCTTTTATTTTCAAGTTGAAATATTAAGGTTTTCTCTTGTTCGCAGTTTTAATTAGACAAGTTGCAAACGAAGTAACAATATAGTTTCACTATCAGCCAATTGTTGGTGAAACTGTAAGCCAAGAATAAATGTTTCTTTTTCGTAACGATAATCTTAACAGTTTTACAATACGATTTTGTAAAAATTGAAGAATTGTCCACTTGTCCACACAAGGCACCAGTTGTGTAGATTTTTTCATGTTTTGTTATGGTCACATGACATAAAGGTGTGCATGAGATTATTTAATGACTTTTTAATGATTATTTTAATGAAAAGTTATTGAACAAATAAAAATTATGTAAATGAAAGGATCTTTGTCATCTGAAGGATTCGCGAGGTATCAGACTCTTATTATTGTATTATCAACACAAGGAATACACAAGTGTAATCAAATGTATTTTACTAACAACAAAAAATGAGTAAATCAACACAACTGCTAAATAAATACCATGAATGATAAAGGAATAACATGCATAAAATACATGTGATGATTAAGTTTGTGCTTCTTATGGAAAGATAAACAGTTGTTTCTCTGAAACTAATGAGGTGAAGAACCTTATTGTGCATCAAACAATTGTGAACATGAGTCGGCTATTTAACGTCAAATGTAAATTAGGAAATCATGTGCTGATAATGTACAACAATGCTAAGGTCTCTGGAAAGAGCTTTTCAAACCACCACCAGAATACTTTTGGCAATATTTTAAACGAGATGGGAAAAGATTGAACTGTCAAGCATTCATTCATTTGTATGTTGCATTACAAAAAGCTGTCATTGAGAACACTTGTCTCTCTTAATAAGTATGAAATAGATCGTTTTTAAGGTTTCCAGACATGGTTATGAATGTATTCTTGTGTCCTCTCGTTTCAGCCACCGCAACAGTGATGATTCATACATCCGCATTCAATGTAAAGAACACAGACGCAAATTTCAAATTTTTATTCAAATTCACTTCACCATCATACACTTACAATATAAACATGCCTCAGTAATCCTGACTTTCCTACTGATTTTATAATTCATAGTTACACAAAATGTGATTTCATCAGCTATTTTGAAGATCCTGAAAATAGTCTCCCCTTTCTCACCAAAACATTTGTCTAATGATTAAACCTGTGCCATTTAATCTTCTACATTCCCATCCACCTTGCCCCGAGCCGATATCAGTCCAAATCCATTTACAAAGCCATTTCCAGAAAGTTAATTGTGACAATGCAATAAAATCAAGAATCTGGGATTCATATACTAATTCACTTTAATTCACTGACAAAAATACAAAGAGAAGATTTCCAATCTCTTGACTGACCAACTTAGTTCTATTTTCTAAATATATTTAATGGCTCCAACACACTCCAAAAAGGTTGGGAAAAAAAAGCATATTTATCACATCACCTTTTAATTGAAATTGAGGATTCTCAATCCTGCTGCTTTTTTAAATTGATTTTTTTTTGCTACAATCTGGTCGTTGTTGATTGATTCTCCTTTTCATGATGGGCTGTATCTCTTTCAATAGGAGACAGATCTGGACTGCAGAAGTAGTGTCTTTGAAAACACTGTTCTAGCATGTGCAATGAGACCTGGCATAGTCTCACTTCCCAAGAAAGATGTCATCTTGATGGCAATAAATCTCCATATAATCCCAATATACGCCTCCACATCAATGGTACCTTCACACATATGCAACTCACCCATGCCGTTTGCATTGATACATCTCCATACCATGACGAGCGATGTTTGAATTTACACCTATCGCTGATGAAAGTCTGGATAGTGCCTTTCGTCTTTGAGACTGAGAACTCGATGTCTGTTTTTGTCAGCAAGAACACGAAGAAACATTCATCTTGATTCATCTGAACACAGCACAAAATGGTAAACCCATGCAAAAAATAAAGCAATGGTAAACCCATGCAAAAAAAAAACTATTAAGTTGGTCAGTGAAAAGACTGGAAATCTTTTCTTTGTACTTTTGTCAGTTAAATAAAGGTTCAAGAGAATCAACGAATCCAATATTCTTGATGTTATTGCATTTTAAGTCACCCCTTTTCTTGCAACGGAAATGCACCTCCAAAAATACATCTAATAGATCATGAAATCGTCTCAGTGTCAGTCCTCTGGTCCGGTGATCTCACCCCCATCATCATCATCCTCATCCTCTCCTCCAGAGATGTTCTGATTCATTCGGGACAGCAACAGAGGCAGATTAATCCCAAGGGGGTTCTCTTCTTCATCGTTGTCATCTTTAGGAGGGTAGAAGCGACGAGCCTTGGCCACAAAATCATCGGCAGCGTCCAGATAAATGAGCCGGTCCTGAGCGAAATGTTAATAAATATGAAAAGTGGGGAAGAAGATTTGATTGATGTTCATGGCTGTCTCAAAACCTAGTGATTTTTGGGGACCGTTCACAATATGAGAATATTTTTGGGGGAGGTACTAAAGATTTACATAACATTTGCTAAGATTTTTTTTTTTTACAAATATTCTTATCAATAACCTTCCTATGTGAGATTTTAAATCATGCAATTGGTTTATTATATAATAAACATGCACACATTTGAACATAACAGTTTGTTTTTTAACCTTTTGTAGTTAGTACAATTATCATTTATTAACATTAGTTACTATGGACAAAGCTGCAGTCCGTAGTGTTTCCTCTTTGTCGCCATCTCTGTTCGAAATCTGCAATTGCAGTTATCATCTTTACGTGGGTTGTGCCTCGGCACGGCACAGCGAGGATGAATCGTATGTTTGAGGAGAGTTCATTCAGAAACAGAGTACTGGCATTCAGAATCACAGATTATTCTTTTTGTAAGTATGACCAGAAAATGTCATCAAACAAGTAACTAGCATCCACTTTTGTTCGGACCACCAACAAAGGGAAAAAAGCATTGCAGTAAATCGCGCAGATTAAATCAAACGATCGCTTAGCATATCACGTCAAACCGTGCAAATTATTGCAAGATGCAAAATATTATGCGTGAATCACCTCCCATTAAATAGAAATATACTGGATTGATTGACGAGAATTACGCAGCAATATTTTAATTCTGATTTAGACTGTCATCGATTGTTCATACTTGAAGTGAGTTTCAGTGACATGCTCACCAGGATGAAGAGGTATCTCTCGGGTGGAGGCTCATTGCTGTTGAATAATGATGTTTCGGTGTAGAGGGTCTGTAGAAGGGTGCGGGCGGTCGCCGCGTTTCTCATGCGGTCGTATGAGGCGCTGGCAGACACATTCAACAGAGACTCTGCTTCGGCCATGAACCCTGAGAGAATCAAACCTCTCAGTGACAGACTGTCCCGCTTAGCAAATCATTTAAACATTATTTCTCGCACAATCTCTTACCCAGGTTCTCTAAGATCATCTTCCATTTATCTTGCACCTCTCTTCTCATGTCTCTCATGGCCTCAATGTCGATGCTCAAACGTCGGTAACCCTACCGGAAAAAAGACAGGACTGAACTCAACCATCAAGACTCAAAAATGACACAAATGTCTTACTTTAGTTGTCCCTACAAACTAAGTTGGGAATGGAAGAAAATATTGTAATGTGTAAAAAAACACCTTGATGTTTCTAAAATTGTCCAAATGCGACAAATAATGGGACTAAATAATTTGTATTTAACCATTCTTATTTTTTTTTTTAATGATATACCACATGGCTGTATTTGTAAATCATTACAACAACAAAAAAGAAGAAGAAGGAAAAAAAAGATCATGTTGTACTCAATAATTGTAATCTTTATTTCTGGCTGTATTATTTTTATTTTTTATTATATAGGGCAATATGGTAATTTTAGATGTCATCTCTACGCGAATTAGCCTGTTGATAATACCTTATAGGCCTAATTAAAGCGTGTGGCGACTCATTTCTGAGACAACATGGCGAATCTAGATTACATTCATACTACACACATTCATAGAACATAATCGTGACGTGAAGTAGGCTAATCTTATTAAAAACTAGTTCCTATGCGATTCCGGATGCAGCCATACACTTCAAAAGACTATCACATCTGTTTTTAAAGTGAGTTCACTTCATGTTGTAATTAGCATAATGATTATTAACTGTAAAAAGCCTTCACGTGCTTGTAGAACTTGTACCACGTGGCCACTGTACCACCTGACCAAGGTGTGTTCGACTTGAAGCGGCGCTGTGCAGACTCCGCGGGAGCGATTCGAGGAGCTTTATTTACGTTAATAATGGCATGAACGTAGCATTATTCACGTCTCGAATTTAAATATAAGTTAATTCTACACGTCTTACATGAGAGCCTCGTTGGGTTTGGGCTCTGGTCTGCAGCAGGTTGTAGAGAATGCGGTCGTCATCTCTCTCAGAGTGGGAAGGGTCTCCTGGTTCACTCCACAGGTTGGTCTCTTGGTCCCGCCTTCTTTTTGCCTCGCGCTCAAAATATTCTAATGTGTCGTGACTAACAAACACACACACACACACACACACACACACACACACACACACACACACACACACACATACATGTTCGAATACTTCAGCAACATGAAGACATTTTAGTGTGAATATTTATATTAGTGTGTTAGATATTATTTTGTAACTGTTAGCTAGCAATAAAACCGTTTTTCTTCATTCTGTCAGGCAGCTGTTGGTCGGAAGGGGAAGCAGAAGACCGTTGGACCGTAAGTCATGAATTAAACATTATGAAAAACTATTTCCACAACATGTTAGCCTATATTCTTGAAGAGTTAGTACCATTAACGTTAGCTTTTCTAATTTGAAAGAGAAAACGTGTGTTTAAACTTAGCACAGTTTGAACCAAAGTGATATGCAAAGATATTTCTGATAAAACATAGTAGCAGTGGCAGTAATTATTATTATTTAAAATAATAATATTAAAAAAGATTAGACAGAAAGTTTGTCTGAACTCAAACCCCACATCCACTGAATACCTAAGTAAAGGTCTCTTTTCTTCCTCATCATCATCCTCACAGCAGCAGCAACAGCAGAATCGCACACAGAACCTCTTGAAGGCGGCACCCATCCTCAAAAAACAAAACTAGAAGATGAGGAAAGAAAAAAAGTTCAAGTTCAAGAGATGAGTATCTTCCCCTCCAAGAGAATAAAGGTGAGATTTCTGAGGATGAATTTAAAAACATGTGTATTCTGCCTTTGTTCAAGCTGTCAGCGTCATTTGTAGTTCTCCGGGGTCTTGAAGGTGAACCTCATCCCTCAGAGAGTATCATTTGTCGAGTAGTTTCAGATGAAATTTGTGTAATGTATTGTTTTGATGTAACTTACCCAAGAAACTGCTGGAAAAATGCTGAATCCATCAATGCAAGTCTAAACGCAGTTTTGTCTTATTGCGAGGAGAAGCATCTTTTGCGGCCCAGAGAGCAACTAAAACATTTCAGCGACTCTAGAATGAATAGCATCACAGTTTAGTCATGAGTCTGAGCCGTGTAACCTGAGGCCATCACAGACCTCTAAATAAAGCCACTCGTCCTACAGCCCCAAAACACAAATGTACTTTTACCTCTGGGAACGTTTTCAACAGTTCAGTTTTGGATCGCATACACCAGCACTTCATAAGATTTGAAAACTGTTTCAGTAAAAATGAAGCAGGTTTGAAGGAAAAACAGTGATTAGCCTGAATAGCACTGTTGCTTCATATTGTTATAAAAAACAATAATCCTAAACCTCCAGCTCACATTTCATGGAAAAACTCACTGGCAAAAGAATCAAACCAGTAAATACCAGACTTGAGAAGCACATAACAGCAGGTCGGTGCTATTTTATGAACTAATTACAGTTTTATTACTATTTTGAAAGCAGCTTTTATTTCAGTTTTAATTTTCATTTAGTAATTTGAGGTGCTTTTGTCATTTTTTTTTTTTTTTGTGATTACTATTTCCGGTTTAATACATTTTTCAGTTTTTAGTATGTAATGTTTGATACATTTCAGGGTTTTGTTTTCAATATCCTGCCTTTTCAAACTCTAAATAAAACTAATTTTATTCATCTAATATATACATATATTTTTAACGTATTTTTATTTCATTTTATTTATTAGTGCTGTCAATCGATGAAAGAAATCAACAAGTTATATATATATATATATATATACATACATATTATACTATATTAATATATATATATACACGCACATACAGCCTATAAACAAATATATAAACAAAAACTTTCATGTTAGATGCAATTAATCAATTTGGCAGGACTTTTTCTTTTTTTTTACAATTGTTTTATAAATGATACTTTTACATTGAACAACATAAAGACAGTATATTTTAAATATTCATTTAGGGTAACCAAACCCCTGGTCAGAGCCTGACTCCACCCACTGGCAATATTTGAAAAATGCAGAAAAAGTGGGCAGAGCCCAGGCGGAGGGGGGCAATAACCTGAGCAGAGTCTCTCTCTTTAGGCAAGGGCGTGGTTAGCTGGTACCCTCTTACCTCACAGGGCACCACAACTTCCAATAGGAAAATTCCACTGCAGTAGCCACCGTTTAACCTGAAGAGGGCAGCACTCACACGTTTTTTACAACATATGTTGTAGAATTAAAGGAGTAGTTCACTTTTGAAAAAACTTTTACTGATAATTTACTCACCCCCATGTCATCCAAGATGTCCATGTCTTTCTTTCTTCAGTCGAAAAGAAATTAAGGTTTTTGATGAAAACATTCCAGCATTTTTCTCCATATAATGCACTTCATTGGGAACCAGACGGTTCAAGATCCAAAAGACACTTTCAGTGCAAATTGCTCAAAGGGCTTTAAATGATTCCAGACGATGAATAAGGGTCTTATCAAGTGAAACGATCGCTCATTTAATAAATAAATAACAAAGTTTAAGTTTTATAAGCTCAAATGCTCGCCTTGCTCTGTTCTGTGACGCACGTTTGTGACTCTCCTGTCCGAACTCGTTCATCGAAATGAACGAATCTTTTTCCGAGTCATTTGGTTCATTCAGTGAACGAATTGTGTACATAAACTTAATGTGCAAAAACAAAAAATGAACATACATTTCTTTCATACTTTAGACTATATACAGTGAAATTAATTTATAAATAAAATTATTTTTTATATATAATTCAGAACAGAAGCAGGAACGAACTTCCAGTATATACATATCCTATATTGGATATTAACATCCAATAGTGTAAATCGCGGCAGCAGCTTCAGGTTAGTTGTCCAAGGCATTGTTGTCTATCTGTATACTTCCGGGGCTCTTCCCACCGGAGCCTCGCTTTCGATTTCAAAATGGCGGCTGTGTGAAATCAACATACATCAGGGCTCAATGCTCTGGTTTTTTCTACTGAATATATATATACCATTTTAAACATGTGAAATCCAAATTCTACAATGTTTGTCGTTTATCATAAAAATGTTGGGTATTTCAGTTGCAGGTTGGTAGCATAGTCACAAAAATCTAGAACTAAACAGACACTTATGCATTTTGCTATGGATGTAATTTAATTTTACAGTCCTTGAGGAAAAAACAAACACTTCAAATCCCCCATTGCATCTGTATGGTTTGATCACTGTGGCCAGTTTTCTTCTCAAATGCGGATTTTTGTCAAATTCCAATTAAGACAATCCGCCAAATGTGTACAAGGATCACATGAATAAACAAAATTCCAGACCTCAGAATTTATGAGAGGGAAGGAGGGAAATAGAGAAGTGTTTGATGTGTGACACTCATGTGAGAGGCTCATAGGCTGTGAGTGCGCTATCACACGGTGGACGGAGCACAACTTACTCTGCCAGAGGCTGTTAACTGAAAAGACATACTACAAATAATCATCCTTGTGATTATGTCAGGGTGTTTTTTTTTTTTTAAAGAGAAGATAAAATAGCATATAATTAATACAGAGTTATAGCTATTATTTCTAGCATATTTTGTCACTTTGGATAAAAGTGTAAATTAAATGAATAAATGTAATTCTAAAGCTTTTGGACTCTTAAAGCTGCACTTTCAAAGGTCTGAATGTCATTGCAGTAGATAAAATATACCAACAAATGGCATTTATTTCAAATAAAGATGGCACGAGAACAATGTTCAAGCAAAACATTTCACAATATTTTTAGGTTTTATATGATAAAATATCAGATATATAGTTCACAAATGACAAAAAGGTTTTTGCACATATACAGTGCATTATATGGAGAAAAATCCTGGGATGTTTTCATCAAAAACCTTAATTTCTTTTCGACTGAAGTAAGAAAGACATCCATCTTGGATGACATGGGGGTGAGTAAAGTTTTTTCAAGAGTGAACTACTCCTTTAAGTAATATTGACAAACTATATATCATTTGAAAGCTTACAATCTCTAGTTTCCATATTTGGTGACTGATTTTCAAAATAAATTACACAGGAGCCGTAATTTATCAATTTGCAACAAGAATATTTTCATACTCATAAATAGGGTTGGGTATCGAGAATCGAGTATCGATTGGAACCGAGACTAACTTTTCGTTTTTCCCGGAATCGTTCAAAAGTTAAAATTTCGATTCCTAGTTTTGATATTCACAGTCCGCCGAGCGGAAGAAGAAACCGCTGAACAACACCAACGAAGAAGCGTCTACCGGAAGTGTTGGTATAACCACGCGAGTCGAACATGAGTACCTTACGTCGGCGATCCAAAGAGTGGCTTCACTTTTCTAAAAATAACGAAATCTCGGTAAAATGCAAAATTTGTGACAAAAGGAGTATTTTTACAGAAGGAGTATTTCCTTCAAAAAGGCCGTTGGTTAGTAAGGTTAGCTAAATTTTTTTGACCCTGCCTCTTAAAAGAATCGGAATCGAGAATCGTTAGGAACCGGAATCGAAACAAGGAATCGGAATCAGAATCGTTCAAATTCAAACGATACCCAACCCTACTCATAAAGCGAGTTCAGACCTTTATTTTGAAATAGCTATGAACATGAAAAATCATGAAATAAAAGGTAGAAACCTCAGTTTGTTTTCATGCCGAGAGTTCAAAAGATTGCATCCATTCAATTATTTTAGAAAAAAGGTCTGAAAATGTTTTAAATATTATGAAAAAAAAAAAATCACCATTTGTGATGCGTCAATAAGCTATAACGTGCATGCGTTTTCTTTTGTTTGTGTTTCTTAGAGGTTGAATTCATATCAAAATCTGCCAAACTTCCCATACTACTTCTGAATTGGATCTCTACTTCATAAATTGTATGAACATTGTGAAAATAATGGTTCATATCACTCAAAACACATGGAAATGGAGGCACCCTTATATGGGCAGCAATGGAGTCTGGTTGTGCCCTAGTGAAAAAGTTTGGTACTGCGCCCAAACAAAATCTCACAGAAAGCTCATTTTTTTGAGAAATCAACCTAAAATCTTAAACACAACTTGTTCAGATTTTAGGCTTTGATTTTTCTGCACTTTTAGAGTATCCCAGGTTTTGAAAATATATATTTTATATAAAATATTAATAATTAATTTTTTTACATTGTACATTTCCATAAACTCAAACTTCTATAACTTTTTTCTGTTTCACTTTCTTAATTTAGTTCATTTTGACAAAAATCTGCCAAATGTCTTCTTTAAAATGAGACCAATCTTACATCTATATTCCTAAGCATTCTTGAATTACAACCATTTAAGTTTGAAATATGCATTTCCATTTCTATAAAAAAGAAAAAATAATTCAATGACATTCAGAATTTTGAAAGAGTTAAACATTCATGCAGTTTGGGGGTTTAATTAACAATAAATCTGAAACAAATAACAAGACATCATGTATAAACTGTTTGTTAGTTTTATTAAATGTCGATTATTGAACTTAGCAGAAACTCTGATTTTTGAATATCATGACAAAATTCCGTATAGCTTCATATTACTGTAAATCAGTATAAAAATAACATTCACACAGAACCTGAATTGAATGAATTCGAGTGAACTGCAAAAAGGCTCTGCACAAGTAAATGTGGTTACAGTCTGTAGATGTCAAAAAAGGTATGTACAGATACAAAATACATCTAAATAACGTAAGCATTCCTGAACATGTGATTTCAGTGAGGGAAACGAGAACAAAGGCACACAAGTACAAACCAATACGGCTGCAAAACAAGAACAAGACTGTTTGAAAAGATCAACATCATTCACAACATCACTGATAAACTGACCTAAACATGCCGTCCCTTAAAAGGAAGCGAAATACCCTGTAAGAGAGTCTTTCCTCTCCATTAAAAGCAAAAAGTATTTTGCTTGCTTCAAGGCAACTTATTCATGAAGGTCACATTCACATTTTATAAGCGGCATTTATATTAGTGGCAATACTAATCAAACAACTGGTGACTAGGATTCATTTCCGGTTTCAAATGTTTATAAAATGCGATGCCCTGTATAAATGTGGTAAACATGGGTGTATAACCAATAAAAAGCTGTCGATTATGCTCTGTGTGAAAATAAACTGACATGCAATACAGAAAGAGGAAAAATAAATGCAAATTTCAATAAAAGGCCCATTACATTCATTTCAGATTGGTTGGTTTAAGCACAACTGTTTGCTTCAATATTTTTTTGTTATTGTTGCAGCAGCAGAATTTATGAATTTTTTGTTACTAGTTAACCGGATAATGTTGATTTAAGACGTAACTGCATAATCAAACTCTTAACCGTATACATTATTAGACAAAATTATCACATACATAGCAGACTGCTGATCTACACTACAGATGAATACATTTACTTTTAATAATCTAAACTCAGCAATGAAAACCATAATAAGACCTAAAACAATAATTAATATTAGTACGAATGTGTGTCCATGAACGATTAAGGCACAAGTAAAAGCAGAATGAGAAACCGCAGCGGATTTGGCTCAGAATATTGTATAGAAACCATCCTAGCATTCAGTCATGTTCACTAGGGGGACAACAGTGGTTTTAGGCACAGCTGAATAACACATCCATTTCCCCTAACACACCACACAATTTCCTGTGCATGTTTCTAGCTCTTGTGTGATTTGACAGCATGAGTTCGGCCTCATGCCCATGTGCTGTAGTAGTACATCTATATCAGCTTTAACTTCAGTATGAAGTGCAGCCAAACACTCACAACCTTCCACCAGTCAAATGATATGCTGGATCTCCTCATGACAACTGTAGTTTACAGGAGAATGAATATGGCGCAGTGTAATTTGAAGTTACCACCACGTAAACTGTGGCTGGATAAAGAGTCAAAGCCGGAGATCACCGGTAGGAGACGTGGACATCATTTATACGCTGCCTGAGATGAGACATGAACTCAAACATGGTGGCGGCCAGTGACTGGTGGATGAGGTAACGTGGGAGGCGACCCTGTGAGAAGAAAATACATTGATAATTAATGGATTATATATAATTGAGTCAAAATGTACTTATAAACAAAATTTGGGTTGTTTCGGGGCATCTAATAGAGTGCCGAAGTGATGACGTCACTTTGTAGGACAACTCGGAAGTTAGCGTCGCATGGGTTCCCTCGATCAAAAAGCTATGCATTTTCCCCATAGACTTTTGGAAAATCGCAAAAAATAAGATCTGTGTTCAACAAAGAGTTGTGACTCCTACACGTTTTGTCTATCAAGATAATCTTTACAAGTTAATCCAAAATTTATACAGATTCAGATTATTTTATTTCATGCCATGTCAGCAGTCAAAGCTATTTTCATGGCAAAAATTCATTTACAAAAATTCAAACATCATATAAATACATCAAAAACAAAACAAATATAAACAAGAAGTCATATTAAATTAACATATGATAAAAAAAATCCAGAACCTTTTCAGGCATAATCTCATTAAATATGTCCTTCAAAGAAGTAACTTCATAAAAGAGCCTTCTGCTTGCGTGAAGTCCAGGACAATCTAATAAAAAATGTTTGACAGATAAAGGAATTTTAAAAAACATACATAAAGTTTGCTTCTTCAACTTTAAGCAAAAAAGCATGGGTCAAACTTGTATGACCTGGTGTAGACCACTTGATCAAATCTAGTTTTAAAATTGGTAGAAAGTCTGTTTGTTGAAACTCCGGATGAGTTTCATACAACTTATTATTCTTGCACATATTCCACTCTTCTTGCCACTTATTTAAAATATATCGGTTAATAATCGGCCTGATCCAAAATGTATACATGTTGAAGCCTATATATATAAGGAAAAAAAAATGCACAAAGTTTAAAAAAACCACAAGCAGATTATAACTGGTGTGTTTTATGTCAGAGATCAAAACGTGAAAATATTTAGAGGCTTTGTTCACCACAGACCTTATTTCAGGCGATTTAGCAAAAACCCATTCAAAAATCCCATAGACCTTAAAACGAGGGAACCGGGAGGGTTAAAATGCTAACTGACTTCCGCGTTTTGGCCTACAAAGTGACGTGATAACTTCGGCACTCTATTGGGCCACATCTAAAAAGTAGGTTTGCTGCAAGTCTGTTGGATTTTTCCATCTGCGATAAATGTGAATGCTTCAAAATGTTATAGTGTTATAGACATCTCCTCAACAAGTTGCATGATTTGAAGCATAATTCATGTCCGTAACACAAATGATGTTAAATACTTGGGGTCAGACATCTAAACAACCCATTAACATCAAATATGCACAACACTAATAGTGATTCTTGCATTTGCAAACACTTAATTAAAAACATGCGTGATTTGAATACGTTAAAATGGCTTTAATGTACAAACCGGTGGTACATGAAGCTCTTACCTTAAGGTCTGTATTGAGAACCCAGATGAAGGTGCAAACTGAAGGATTACTGTTGGATTTCAACACAACAAATCCACCAGGACCATTTTCCCCTCTGAGAGAGAGAGAGAGAGAGTTTAGTTTACAGCTTAAATACGTTCTGCATTTTAACAGGCCGAGGACACGACAGACCTGACGTAGCGACTCTGAGGAGGTTTGCTGATGTAATTGGTGGCCATTCCTGCAGAAATGTAGCAGTCTCGCCTGCGCTCCACCCGACGAACATTTACAAAGTCCCTGAATGTCAAAAACGAGAAAGACACTGTTTGAATCCTTTGAGTACTAGTATAAATTATCACATGACTATCTATTGAAAATATATATGTTAAACAGGGCTAAGCTTCAATTTGACACATTGAGAAGCAAAAACAGCCACCTGGGTGACACGACACCTCCAGCAGCTCCTGCAGATACATCATATGACACCATTGTGTTGTCATCCACTCTCTGTAAAATCTATGGGCAGATCAGAGGAGGGAACAGAGAGAACGTTGATTGTAATCTCAATCCATTCAACATAAACATTTTTTTGTAGCTTCATAAGAGTTTTGTCTTTATAATTAGCAGGGACAGTCAGAGGATAGTGAAATCCATGTCATCCATATAAATATCACACTGTTTAAAGGTTTTTTTTTCTCCATTGGGTGATCTGATGGAGTTTTAGGACACCATCGGGTCACTTGATGGAGTTTTTCGGTTCCTTGCCACTGTTGCCTTTGGCTTGCTCAGTTGGGGATATTCAAATTTTTTGACCCATCATACCATTGATCAGCTCTACCAAACTTCATTGTCTTTTTTTCATGAATAAACAAACACTGTTATGTTGTCTTGATTGATACTGTGAAGCAGCTTTGATACAATCTGTATTGTGAAAAGCTATATATATATTTGACTTGACTTGACTTAAAGCAAGGTCACATCTCTGACATGAACACCAATTTTACATGTCCATTTAGTTCTCCATTACATGACATTCAGCGACTAACAAATCATCATTTGATCGGACAACACATGACATTGGAGCAGCATCATTTGGTCTTTGCAATCAATGGAATGAATTACATTTTAAAATATATACATAAAGAAAAGTTAATTTAAGCTGTAATATTTCACAATCTATCAAATTAATGCAACTTTGGTGAGACTCCTTTCAGAAACAATAAAAAAATCTTACCGACCCCGAAACCCTTTGAATGGTAGTGACCTAATGTTTTTTTTTTTTTGTACATTTTGATGTGTACATGTGTCATTTCACTATTAACACATGCCTCACACCCACATGTTTTTCAGACGGAGGAGTCTGAGAGTGTACGTGTACCTGACAAACAGACACGGTTCTGTTCCACTGCACCATCTTCTCTGGCTGCAAAATGGCCTCCTGATACACCAGCTCTGCTGAACACTGCAAGAGTGCCTGAAACACGCCAAACACAGGTACGTAACCGATTCTGTATATATGTAGAAACATGGAATAAGGTGGCTCATAATATGCAGGTCTCATACCTTTAAAATAAACGTCTTCCCATGGAATGGGATTTCAAGTGTATATACTGCATCTCCCTGCTCCTGAGAATGAAGAAGTTTCATATTCAGCCAATCACAAAACCATTTGCACATAAATACTGCAAGCATGGACGTGTACACACATTAGTCTTCTCAAACTTCCAGTTTTCCTCTTGTGTCAGTATCTGTTCCACCACTGCCATGGCCTCCCATCCCTGTCGTACAAACTCTTTGTCCTAAAAACAAGTGAATACAGAATTAACTGTAGTGTGTCCCGTACAACGATGTAATTACTGGTTAACTACCATAGTAAGCTGCATTGTTGGAGAAAGCTAACCAACTAGTCATAACTGTTTCCAGACACTGTAGTAACATGGTTGCACCGCTGTCGTTTGAACCACATTGCTTCAACATGTCGTTAATGATGTCACACTGAGGTGGACTACATCACTGCTTTTGTTTCATGTCATTTTTGCTTTAGTCGATGTTTGATTCATTCACTTACAAGTCATATTTCAGAGTGCCCTTGCGAATTTACGCTCAATATATTTAAAAACAATTTTTTTTACGCTCCTAGTTGTTTCTAACACGATGTGATAGAGGCCTATTGTGCCCAAAAAATTAATTTTTAGCTTAACTTTTGATGTTTTAGGCCATCAATGTGTACTTACATTTACGAGTCATTAAATCATGTTTAATTTGGACTTCTCTGTGCATGCACTTTGAGGTGGTGACCATAGACCTTCATTATATGACTGACAGACAAAAACGGTTTGACCTAAAAAATTCAAAATTGAAAATACTGTGAAAACAAAGACATCTACATCTTGGATGTCCTTGAGGTAAGCTAAAACATACCAAAAATTAATTTCAAAGTGAACCATCCCTTTAAATCACAGCTCGAGAGCTGTTGTTCCAACCATGCAAGTTTAGGACGCTGTTTGCGAATATTCATTGGAACCATGGTTTCATGAAATGGCAAATCGTTGAATTATGTTTGTAACGACGGAACTTGTGAGCACAGTTGGCTAACGATGCTTTCAGGAAATGCACCCCAGCTTTGCTTATGAAATAAGTGGTTCTTATTACTTTTAGAGAGACAGAAATAAGGTCATTTTCAGATATTTCTTCCATGCAAACATAATGAAAACAATCATGTGTATACTTGTTCAGTTACTGCTTTTCTGCCGAGACCCTCTTCATCAAGATCATCCTCAGAACCTAGAGGACAAACACAAACATTAGGCTGGAGATAAAGCAACAACAGACATTGGGTCACATTAGAATGAAAGCGAATGGCTCTACCTGCCAGGGACTCCGGCGGGGAGTAAAACTGTCCGTCAGACACGGCTCTAGGAGCGATCATAGGGGCCGGCTCACACGCCGCATTTACTGCTGCCAGATACACTGCAGGAGATGAGGACATGACAGATCATCAATGTAGCGCTCTTCCTATCCTACAAGGACTTACCCAAACATCAGTGACAGTCTTAGTGTGCATCTCCAGAACAAAGTAGAAGCATGTTTCCCTTCCTAAATCCTTAAAGTAATGTGACTGTTTAAGTGACCACATGAGTATAAAAATGACATATCACAGGAAAAAGGTTCTTTCTTCCTCTTTTGAAAGGCCTTGCACCATGTAGGCACTCAAATTCTCATAATGCAAAGTTCCCCAGTCCAACCACAACTAATAAGCCAAATCTGCTCGCTCAGAAATCATCATGACTGCTGTAAAACTTTAAACTATATGTATGTAATCTTGTAAAACCAGTCAGATCGTCCGCTTTTTGGTGGCCGCCAAAGCAAAATTGTGTCCCACCAAACTTTAAAAAGGCTTTAGCCTTTTTTGATCAGTGAGAGACGTAGAATAGAGACTGCTGCGCTTGACAGAGCGCATATCGAGCAGAGAGAGCACCCAGACACGCACGCTCACTTTTACGTCTTCAAACAACATGTGCGCCGTCTTGCTCTCTTTCCCTAGCGCATATTAATCAAAATCAATTGACACGATAGTAAAAGGTTGGAAGACCGCAGTTTCACATGGAGCATTTGGAGATTTTTAAAGATTAGAGACTAGCTTACACTCAATGAACAACATCTCAATACTAAATTATAAAGGCCTGTCTCATATAGACGCCTTTCTCAAATACAAGCCAGTGCAGTTCGACGATTTGGGAAAATAAAAGCCTGGGCTTTTACGGTATGTCCCAACCATCAAACATATGATTATCCACATTTACATAACAATAAACCTCAGTATTATTACACGTCTCAGATAGCCTGGCTAACACCAGACCACTTATCCTTGAGAATGAGACGTGGTCTGGAAACGACATGTTCATTTTCTCGTATTTGAGGCGTGGTTTACAAATACCCAGAGCCATATTATTGGGTGCTACAAATGTCTATCAAATGCGCCCGTACGTAGCTCATAGCCAATCGGTTAAATTATACCAGATGACGTATGTAGAGCGACAAAAAATTCGATGAGGAAGACGACAATGTGTCAGACATTTAGGAGATTTATGTATACACAAAGGCTGTATCAAAAGGTAACTTCGCGTCCACTGCCAAGATGGATCCATAGATATAAACAAACTGCTTCGGTGTGTCGCATACGTCATCGTCGTCTTGCTGCTCCCTCCCCGTTCTGTGATTGGTTCCCTATCTCAGGCAAAAATTTGGTTCCTGGTGTCCAGGCTGCCTAGCAGCGCAAACCCAGGCTACGTCTCAGACGTTTTTACTAATTTATTTTGGAAAATTTCAGCCAATCATATTATGATGCAATTCATACGTCTTAAAGTTACAGATGCAAAAAGGTTTTACTTCAAACTCTTATTTCTAACAGCCTTAGAGAGAGTGGAAATTGATCATGAAAAAAAAAAAAACTAATTATCAAGCCTTAAGGGGGTTTGCCTGAAATAAAATAAATGTAGGATCAGGAGAAAAAAAAAAAAAACCTGACATTCACTGCCCGCTATTTTCAAACAAGTAATATTTCAGCTTATAGGGATGCTTTTATGACCAACATGAATAAACAAAAGCTTTTATTTTTACTGATGCGTGTATATAAAATACAGCCCTGAATATTTGTATTAAAAATTCTCTCACCTCTCTCATCCTCTGCTTCCTGTGTGAGCACTTTGAAATCCAGGAACCAGGTTTCCAACCATGCCAACACAAACGAGGTGATGGGAAGAACATAGCCAAAAGCATTCTGATTCAACAACTGAGAAAACAAGAGACAACTATATGACCTCCTACACCTATTTCTATTGTTACAGCAACGTAATAAAACGTGTAAAGAAGTCAGAGAGCTGTTAGCGGTTCATCTGAGGAACAAAGCAGACAATGTGACTTCACCTCATATAATTTAAGCATTGAAATAGATTGGCTAGGAAGATAAAACATTAACTATCTTACATCTGATATGATGACTTTGGCAATGAGGAAGGCGCTGGTCACCAGAGTAGTGATCTGACATCAGAGAAAGAACAAAAAGAATGATATATAAATATATATAAAGTTTGGAAAAATTACTATTTTGAATGTTTTTGAAAAAAGCTCATCAAAGCTGCATATATTTGAACAAAAATACAGTGATATAGTGAAGTACTATTACAATTTAAAATAATGGTTTTCTAGTTGAATATACTTATTATAAAATATTATTTATTTCTGTGAAGCAAAGCTGAAATTTCATCAGCCATTACGCCAGTCTTCAGTGTCACATGATCCTTCGGAAATCATTCTAATCTATTAAAATAGAAAATCATTATTTTTAATAATTTCACAATATTGTTGTTTTTCCTGTATTTTTGATCAAATAAATGCCGGTATGATGAGCAGAAGAGACTTCTTTCAAAAAGTTAATGTTTCCAAACCTTTGACCAGTACTGTACACACTAAACAAGTTGAGTTTTTACTTATATGCTAACATTACCTGATAAATATAATGAAAAAAAACAAACAAACATCAAATAATAATAATAAATGTATAAAAAAATGCAAATACTGAGATGTTTATAGGCTGAGGTTGGTCTTGGACAATTACTGTATATACATTACAAATATATATATATATATATATATATAGATAGATAGATAGATAGATAGATAGATAGATAGATAGATAGATAGATAGATAGATAGATAGATAGATAGATGTATAAAAAATGCAAATACTGAGATGTTTATGGGCTGAGGTTGGTCTTTCTTACCGCAACGACCCACCAGTGTCTCAATTGAAATACAGCATATCCAAGCTGCAAACACAGAAATCTAAACACAGCTAAAAGCTGAGCAGGAACAAGCAAAGGAGAAAAAGAAAGAGATTATTGCTATATAAAGTAATAACTAAGGATTTAACAGTGACTGTTCAGTGCTGATCCATTAGGAAGGAAGGTAGTAAATATCAGAGTTTTGACATTTTTCTAAGATGCCATCACTTTTTTGCAATGTTTTTTTTTTTTTGTTGCAGATATGAGAGCAGCTTCAATGCATAAAAAAAGGCATTTTTGTACCCCAAATTCACCCACAATTTATTTGTACATGCTGTATAAAGCCACTTTTTATTATGGTTCACTAGGTAACAAAGCATTGAGACTCATACTTACAAATATATCAAAGAAAGATGACTTGAAGTTGTAGAAAACGACCTCTTTCTCAAGACTGGCCCATATACTCGTACTGATCTGAGAGACACAGACAGAAAAACAGATCAAACAGATATATATATATATATACTATTTTATATCACACGCCAAAGATACATTTAAAATGAGTAAAAACATTTTAATATAAACAAGGTTTTATTTCCATATATTTCATAAAATATTTTCATATATTTAATATAAATGAATACACACATCCCTATTTACTTAACTAAATATGGTTAAAAATAATATGCAAATTTTGCATGACTCTCTTCATCAGAGGAAGTGAAACAGGCACGTACAATCAACCGTAAATATGAACCCAAATTATAATTATAATATATGAACTCAAAAAAAAAGGAAATACAAACTGCATGACAGAGAAAAAACGAATAGCACTGGGCAAGAAGACAATTTGGAGAAGACTTACATTTAATTCAATGATCCAGAGCAGAGTGATGAAGAGGAGGTCAAACGTAACAAAGAGGCAGAAGGTTCGGCGGACGTCCGAAAAGGCTTTCCTCTCTCCCGGGGGCAGCGGGGAGTAGTAAGGCGAGGGAAGCGAGAGGGACGCCTGGGAATACGAGGCGTTCAAAGAAGCAATGGCTGGAAGACTTCCCTCCAACTCGCTGTAGCCCACGCCGCTCCGCATACCTACATGCAGTCGGAGCGCATCACCTGAACCAGAGAAGAAAAGATGTCAAACAAAGATGCAGTTTATCTGGCTTTCAAGCAACATACTGCCATTATACACAAACTGAAAGAACAGTGATCAAACGACATGCATGAATACATGATCTAATCATGCAGCCTTTGACCACTTTTAGAGCTGGTCTAAACAAGTCATGGCCTAGCAAAAGATACGAAGGACAATTTGTTAGTCTGTAAATGTACTACATATATGTTTACATTTAGTATTTCTGTCAATCAAATTTAGGATGCACCGATATGAAAAATTTGGTTGTTACTGATAACTCTTTCCATGTGAAAGCCGATATTGGCTGATAAATCAACATTTTTGAAAGCCTGCATTACAAAAACAAAAGTCTCACTAATAAATCCATATCCCAAGTGCACAATTATAATGATTATAATTGTATGTTGCCTATATGACAGACTGAACTGTATTTTCTTTTTCGAAGTGATTTCGATCATATTTCAAGCAATTCAAAACCATCATTGGCGAACTGTGCATATCTGAAGTCTCAGCTCAAGGAAATAAATAATCCGTTATTTATCGGCTTTAATACATCTCGGCCAAACTTTCTTATTGGCCCGATGACGATAACATTAAAAATTAACATATATCAGCCGATACCGATATATTGTGCATCATGTTTATGTTACATTTTTAATATAAAATTGTTTAAACATACTAATAATATAACATGTGGTAAAATTAATGAAAATGCTGGTACTATAGCTCATTACAATCTAACCTGATCTCTCTGCCATACTTTAGATACCTATTTTATACTTACATAATTTACAGTATGACTGCAGGTAAGGTGATTAAACAGAGACCTTTTAACTTCCAGTACTAGATAGCACTATCTGCCCTGTGTGTCTAAACAACGAATAGATATATTAAGCCATAAACAGGCCAGAAAACACGCATCTGGGAAGCAAAAGCATCATATGATTGATACATTTACCGATTCTGCTCAGCCGACATGAATGCAGTTTCCCTGTCTGTGCCAATGGAAGCTTTAAAACATATATCACTGTAAAAATCTGTTCCCATTAAACAACCATTCGTTAACAAATACTCGATATTCAGAAAAGACGAAATTATGAATTCATGAATATATTCACACATACAGTGTATATAGCACGAATAGCCGGAGCATCAACAAGCTTGTAGCTCTAAACTTAAATACTTACTGACCTCGGTAATGCAAGTCGGCGTTTAGTTAACAGTTGAAAAAAGTTTGGATAAGTCATTTATAAGCACCAAAACCGCTGTTACTAAAAAAATAGCCGAGAGAGACAGAGCGAATGCGAAACTCACCAAAATCAGCGCATCACTCTTATTATCAGCCTACTGCTCTTCCGCGATTACAACCGGATGTGAGAGAACGTCACATCCGCCAGCTGATGATCGACATGCAGTACTTTGTATTGGCATCATATTTTATATACATAATGCTTTCAAATTGCGTGTTATAAATTCATGCGATATATAAACGCAATCTGAGAGGGAGGGAAATCACAATTGCGAGATATGAAATCGCAATGTTGTGGCAATTATACATATAATTGCGATTGCGACATTAAATTGCGATTTTATTACATTTAATACATACTTTGGAATAAAATATAATGAATAAGAAATTGTATTGTGTAAAAGTGAAAAAATGTTGTACTTTCAGTTTCAGTTGGAAATGGATGGCCTCATTTCCCACAACAACATGAGTATAGAAACGGGTTTTTTTTTCTTATGTATTGGTCTGACCTAGTTTTAGGATTTCCCACGGTTAGTTGCAGTGGCTGAGCTTAATACCACTGGGTTTCAATTCCTCTGTCTGTCACATCATTCTCTCATAATAACTCACCATAAAACACAAATCCCAATAGCTATTGTGTGAAGTAGGTCTTAATGTCATATGTCATGTGCAGCCCCACAATGGCAATTGGCAAACACAAGAAAGTTTCCTAATCCTGGATCCTTTTAGTGCTGTGATAGTGAAGGTTGAAGCTGAGAAATCACAGAAATGTCCCTCTAAAATATTTACCACCTTTTATGGCAATCTAATCCAGAGTAGTTTCAGCCCCGATTTTGAAAGCATCAGAGGCATTGAAGATATGGGATGGAGAACCACTGTGCCACCATCTGTTAACAACAGAAATCTGAACGGTTTTTGCCAAAACTGCCCTCCTCTTGGAGGCATCAAACTGAAAAATATGCCTGTTTGATGAATATTTTTTCATCATTTTCAGTGGTTATGTTACGAGTAAGTTACACAAAATCTTTATTTCCAAATGTAAAGTAACAGCACTTTATCAGGTCAAATGTCAAGAAATAATACATAACCAGTTAAAATCTCAGAATATGAAAAAAAAGATTCTATAACACTAATTCAGTGCAAATATATTTATTGATGCAGAGACTTTAACCTAAAAGATTTCCATAGTTCTTATTGATGCATTTACTTATTTGGTACTTTTCACTACGCTAATCAAAATCAACAACATGTACCTGCATGAGATTTGGAGGATTATACATGCATACAAATATGATTATATTTAATATAAAGCAGTGTAATATCTTTAAAAAAGCAATAAGTGGCTTTTGGTTTATCATTTTAAATCATTATTCATTTTTAAAAATAGTTCAACAGTTTTCCCTTAAAAGACTTTGCTAAGGAAGAAACGTAAGAAAAACTAAGTTATAAGTTACCCTGCTAATATTAATGAAAATTTGTTAACTACAATAAACTAATAAAACGAAATGATTTGCATATTTATTTCTGATGCGCATGACCACTGAGCCGAGGCACTGAATTTGGAGTTTTTGTTATGTAACCAAATAGTCATATCAAGAGATGCAAATTCTATTCAGTACGCAAATATGATGTTTATAGCAGCTTTGATCACAATGTCATTGACAAATAACAAAGACAACACTGTAGGAATGCATTATTCACAGTCAGACATGATTAATTTCCCCCACAGTAGTGAAGTCACTGAGATAAAGCCAACTAACGGGTTCGGCTGTTTTGTTACGGCATATGATGATGGTAGTAATGCTGCTTAATACTTAGTGAGCCTTTCCATGTGCTCCAGGATTATTGTTCTGGACAAATTATGGTATGGAATTCAGTATAACAATTGTCTGTACACTAGATGGCAGTGTATGTCCACATAAATGCACCTCAAACACACACACATAATGAACGGACCATAAAACATGACATTGAATTAACACTGACGCATATCTTGACACTTTACATTCATACCACACTGCTTGTAGATCTAAACATTTGTACTTTGTTTGTTTGAATGTATGAGATGCATATGCAGGGATGATATATGTGACTGCTGATTGATTTGACCTGATACAGTCATGCTCAAAAGTATACATACCCCTCGCAGAATCCACAAAATGTTAATTATTTTAACAAAATAAGAGGGATCATACAAATTATTTAGTACTGTCCTGAATACGCTGTTTTTTTACATATAGTCCACAAAGCAAAAAATTGCTGAATTTATTAAAATGATCCCATTCAAAAGTTTATGTACCATTGGTTAGTATGCATTTTGTATGATACCTCTTATTTTGTTAAAATAATTAACATTTCGCAGATTCTGCAAGGGGTATGTAAACTTTTGAGCACAACTGCAATATCTCTATTTCATTGCAATGTCAGGGTGAATTAATCTTTTCAGGTTTTTCGACCACTCCAAACTGTTTTTAAAGAGTTTTTTTAAGTCTCGTTTTCTCCCAAAATACAAACAGACAGCTGTTATCAAATGATGGAATCATTGACAATCAATAAACAGTTCTGATTTCAAAATAAAATTCTGCATTATGAAAAAATCTCTAAAGTTCCTCAAACTTTTGCTCTATCAGTCCACATTTCTGCTCTCCCCCACTGCCATATTGTCTGCTGCTTCTACTTCCTCCTCCTCTTCTTCTTCTTCCTCCTCCTCTTCCTCCACTTCTTCCTCAGTAGGTGCTGTGGCTCCTGCCTTTCTTATGCCAGACTGGTTTTCTGCCATGCCCCTCTGCTCCTGTGAATCTTTAAAAAAAGTATTTATTTAAAAAAATGAAAGTAAAAAAAAAAAAAAAAAGTGACAATGTTCGTTAATCAATGCAAACTATATAATTTTTTTAATATATAAATAAAAAGTAAATTTGCACTGAAATTTAGTGGGAAAAGCTGAGATGCACAATGACAGACTGTACTAACTCAAAAAATCTTAAAAACCCATTAATCCAAAGTCCACTTCCAGCTCTATAATATATATACGCACCCACCTAAAGAATTATTAGGAACACCTGTTCAATTTCTCATTAATGCAATTATCTAATTAACCAATCACATCGCAGTTGCTTCAATGCATTTAGGTGTGTGGTCCTGGTCAAGACAATCTCCTGAACTCCAAACTGAATGTCAGAATGGGAAAGAAAGGTGATTTGAAGCAATTTTGAGCGTGGCATGGTTGTTGGTGCCGGACGGGCCGGTCTGAGTATTTCACAATCTGCTCAGTTACTGGTTCACGCACAACCATTTCTAGGGTTTACAAAGAATGATGTGAAAAGGGAAAAACATCCAGTATGCGGCAGTCCTGTGGGAGAAAATGCCTTGTTGATGCTCGAGGTCAGAGGAGAATGGGCCGACTGATTCAAGCTGATAGAAGAGCAACTTTGACTGAAATAACCACTCGTTACAACCGAGGTATGCAGCAAAGCATTTGTGAAGCCACAACACGCACGACCTTGAGGCGGATGGGCTACAACAGCAGAAGACCCCACCGGGTACCACTCATCTACACTACAAATAGGAAAAAGAGGCTACAATTTGCAAGAGCTCACCAAAATTGGACAGTTGAAGACTGGAAAAATGTTGCCTGGTCTGATGATTTTTGATTTCTGTTCATTCAGATGGTAGAGTCAGAATTTGTCATAAACAGAATGAGAACATGGATTCATCATGCCTTGTTACCACTGTGCAGGCTGGTGGTGGTGGTGTAATGGTGTGGGGGATGTTTTCTTAGTGCCAATTGGGCATTGTTTAAATCCCTTTATGGCCACCATGTATGGCACCAAATCTCCATCAACTGCAAGATGCTATCCTATCAAAATGGGCCAACATTTCTAAAGAATGCTTTCAGTACCTTGTTGAATCAATGCCACATAGAATTAAGGCAGTTCTGAAGGCGAAAGGGGGTCAAACACAGTGTTAGTATGGTGTTCCTAATAATCCTTTTGGTTAGTGTGTATATATACACTCACCGGCCACTTTATTAGGTACCCCATGCTAGTAACGGGTTGGACCCCCTTTTGCCTTCAGAACTGCCTCAATTCTTCGTGGCATAGATTCAACAAGGTGCTGGAAGCATTCCTCAGGGAGTTTGGTCCATATTGACATGATGGCATCACACAGTTGCCGCAGATTTGTCGGCTGCACATCCATGATGCGAATCTCCCGTTCCACCACATCCCAAAGATGCTCTATTGGATTGAGATCTGGTGACTGTGGAGGCCATTTGAGTACAGCGAACTCATTGTCATGTTCAAGAAACCAGTCTAAGATGATTCCAGCTTTATGACATGGCGCATTATCCTGCTGAAAGTAGCCATCAGAAGTTGGGTACATTGTGGTCATAAAGGGATGGACATGGTCAGCAACAATACTCAGGTAGGCTGTGGCATTGCAACGATGCTCAATTGGTACCAAGGGGCCCAAAGAGTGCCAAGAAAATATTCCCCACACCATGACACCACCACCACCAGCCTGAACCGTTGATACAAGGCAGGATGGATCCATGCTTTCATGTTGTAGACGCCAAATTCTGACCCTACCATCCGAATGTCGCAGCAGAAATCGAGACTCATCAGACCAGGCAACGTTTTTCCAATCTTCTATTGTCCAATTTCGATGAGCTTGTGCAAATTGTAGCCTCAGTTTCCTGTTCTTAGCTGAAAGGAGTGGCACCCGGTGTGGTCCTCTGCTGCTGTAGCCCATCTGCCTCAAAGTTCGACATACTGTGCGTTCAGAGATGCTCTTCTGCCCACCTTGGTTGTAACGGGTGGTTATTTGAGTCACTGTTGCCCTTCTATCAGCTCGAACCAGTCTGGCCATTCTCCTCTGACCTCTGGCATCAACAAGGCATTTCCGCCCACAGAACTGCCGCTCACTGGATGTTTTTTCTTTTTCGGACCATTCTCTGTAAACCCTAGAGATGGTTGTGCGTGAAAATCCCAGTAGATTAGCAGTTTCTGAAATACTCAGACCAGCCCTTCTGGCACCAACAATCATGCCACGTTCAAAGTCACTCAAATCACCTTTCTTCCCCATACTGATGCTCGGTTTGAACTGCAGGAGATTGTCTTGACCATGTCTACATGCCTAAATGCACTGAGTTGCCGCCATGTGATTGGCTGCTTAGAAATTAAGTGTTAACGAGCAGTTGGACAGGTGTACCTAATAAAGTGGCCGGTGAGTGTATACACATATATACACACACACATATACATACATACATGCATGCATACAGACATGGTCAGAATTATTGTCACCCTTGGTAAATATGATAAAAAAATTGCTGTGAATATAAATCTGCATTGTATATCCCTTTGATCTTTCATTCAAAAACATTGCAAAAGTCTAAACATTCATTGAAGTAAAACAATTGGGGGGGGGGGGGGGGATCACATTATGAAATAAATGTTTTAAATATTAAGAAAATAAAAAGCCAAATCCCCTTAATCATCCATCACAATGAGTAAAACCAAAGAATATAGTAATGTCTTAATGAACAGCGAGGGGGAAAGTTTGAGTGGCCAGAGACTCTTCAAGGATCACATTGCAGAGATTAGTTCAGACAACCCCTACATCCCCACAAGTTGTCCGGGTGTGTTTCAAGAACAATCTTCTGCTCTTATCCAAAAACAAACTCCAGCATATTCAGTTGTCACACACAACTGGAACTTCAAACAGGACCTGCTTCTGTGGTCAGATGAAACTAAAAGAGCTTTTTGGCAGCAAACACCATATGTGTTTGGTGCAAACAGAGATAAAAAAATTACCCCATGCCCACTGTTAAATATAACGCTGGATCTTTCATGTTGTGGGCCTATTTTTCTGCTAGAAAATCTTATAATGGGCCATAGTTCGGTCTTGCATCAGGACAATGATCCAAAACAAACATCAAAACCAAGAAAATTGTGTCACTGAACACAAAATGAAGCTTCTACCATAACAATCCTAGTTCCCTGACCTGAACCCGACTGAAAATGCGTGGGGTGAACTGGAACAGTCTCTGATCTCTTGTCAGGTATTTTCCAAACTCATCAGGGATTTAGGAGAAATCCCTGTTATCTTGAGAAAAGGACGTTGCAAAAAGTATTGAATAAAATGATGCCATTAATTGTGGCCAACATGTTTTCATGAAGATTTTTAGAAGTTTTTTAAATTAAAGATCAAAAGGAAACAATGCAGATTTATAATTACAGGTTTCTTTGCTCATATTTACAAAGGGTGCCAATAATTCTGACCATGATTGTGTATGTGTGTATATAGAATATCATATAAATGTCACCGTTGTGTGAGGAAGGCCTATATTTCCTGACCACAGACCACATGCACATGTAGAAGTTTCCTCTGTGATGTGATATTAAGATTACCAGGTGTGCAGGATGAGGATAGCTCCTCCCTCTCTCTCTGAATAGGCTCCTCCCCTTCCTCCTCTACATGAGGATACACACCTAATTTCAGCATTTGAGCTTCAGCCATCTGCTGCACGGCTATAAACACACACCCACAAACACACATACAGGGGGAAACACAAATCAGGGACCACCAAATCACAATGGGAAAATGCAGGCACATACACAAACACAAAGGCAAAAAGGGCTGGGTCTCTATTATTTTAACAAGACTTCTGCACCATGCCGACCGTAAAGGGTTTTATTTATGCTGCAATTACAGGACATGTATGGACAGGGATAACCCACCTGCCTGTCTTTCTGCAAATAGACGTTTCACAAAACGCACATTTAGAGACAATATTACAGTAATGCATTGCTATCTTTGCTTCGCTTTTTTTCAATACATTGAAACAAGAACAAACTCATTTCATTATGCATTATTTTTTGCAGAATGTTTACATTTGCTTTATTGAAGTTTTTCATAGAATTTTTATAAGTGAAAAATATTGAGACATTAAGCAATATTAGTCAAGGAGTGTGGTCAAACTTAATATTGCCTTGAATTTCAAGTGGATTTGGAAGTTCATATCACTAATTGAGACAAAATACGCAGTTATTTTATTTTTGCTCCGTCAATGAAAGTACTTCTAAACTAAGCCAAAGACGAAAACAGCAGCACCGTTATGTTGACATAATCTAGTAATCGAGATTGTCCTCAGTGGGTCACAATCTTTGTAGTGCACTGATCTGATGGCAAATGTTTCTGATGGACGTCTGTCCTCTAAAACTGTGTGTGTGTGTGTGTGTGTGTGTGTTTGCAGCTGTATGCTATCTGCTGTAATCCAGGATGATCCAGAGCAGCACAGACTCACACCCATCACAGCTGTCACCATCTCTAATCTTACTCACACACACACACAGTAAAATAGAAAAAACAGACTTGCAGCTTGGGAGAGTTTTTAAACCCAGATCCGGAACAGTGCAGGAAAGTCTTCGGGATAATATATATATATATATATTTAATGGAATATACACAATACAGTAGGCACAGATCACAAGCAAAACTACAGACTTTTACCTTTTAATGATGGTGGCTGGTAGATATTTGGGTTGATTCGTTTTGGCTTGAGGACTCCATTTTCTCCTACAACCCACTGAAGATAGTTTCAATGTCAATAAATTACAGTATCAACACATACAGTAGTTGTGATCTAAATTATTCAACCCCTATAGCAAATAAGTTTAATTAGCAAAATATACAGATTTTCAGCTGTTTGCAATGAACAAAACAACAAAAGTGGTTTCACCAAATTGTACTGAAAATGCAACTTTTAATGACTTTCGCAGTCTCAAAATCATTCAAACCCCTAAATTGAAACCCTCACAATGGCACAAATCTGCAAAACAGGTGTTGTCTCAAGCGCACCTGATGCAAACAACAAGGGCTTCATTAATTGCACCAGGTGTGCTTGAGCTAGAACATGAAATATCTAAACTGGCTAGGTTTGTTGAGTGTGGCTACGTTTGACTGCATATTAGGCCATGTTTACACAAAGCCGGGTGTTTAGCAAAACTAATATTTTCCCCCCACTCCATTTTCAAAAAATAACATAGTTTATACACCCGCATAAATACGCCGTCGAGCGCCATCATAACTATGCCAAACCTATTGGCGGCAGGGGTTAAGGATAAAGCCATGCAAGCCAATCAGAATCCTCAGAAACGACAAGAGAGAACCTAAAACGCCGTTTCTCCCAGTTCACACGACAACACATAACCGGCATTTTCAGAAATCTCCACTTTGGCCGGAGTTTTTAGAAATAATCGTTTTCTGTGCTAAAAACGGCGTTTTCGTGTAAATGAGAGGGCAAAACGCAGTGTAAACGGGGCCTTAGTCAAAAGAATTGTTCAGAAAGTTAAGAAAAGATATCATTGCCCTTCACAAACAAGGAACAGGATACAAAAAGATAGTGGAGGCACTAAATGTTCCTAGATACACCGTTGGAAGCATAGTTAACAAGTTCAAAGTTAGGTTACACTACCTGGACGGGACAGAAAAAGGAAGCTGTCAACGGCTGCAACCAGATTTTTTTTTAGAAGGCAGGTTCAGAAAAACCCTCGAGTGAATTGATGGCAACATGCAGCAGTTTCTCAACAGGCTTCAGCTTGCACAGTGAGGCGCACACATGTGCTAGAACTTCCCACTACTGACCCAAAAGCACAAGAAAAGTGCTCAAAATCATATAAATAAGCCACGGAAGTTTTGGGACTGTGTTCTGTGGAGTAATGACAAAAAACTGGAACTTTTCAGCCCTATGATGTCAGCGGCATCATCCCTTGCAAGTGTTTTATTGAACTGTATACATCACAATAAGCTAAAACGCATGCGCAGGATACTTTACTTCCTGAAGAAGTGCGCGCCCGAATCCGTGTTGCTTTCACATTCAGGCGAACCGCGGCACGGTTGGGAAGCAACCAAACTCAGACCACCTCCTCCAGGTAGTCTCGTGTTCGGTACCCCGGTGCGCACCCGGGTCCCATGACAGCGTTCACATTAGCGATTTTTCATGCGAACCGTGCCCCGTTTCGAACTAAACTACCAGTGTGAAAGCCCCCTAAGTAAAGATGCTTGCCACGAAGGGATAATTTGTTGAGTAAGTTTTGAAACTGCAGAAGTCATGAAAAGCATTTTCAGTTGAATTTGGGGAAACCACTTGAAACATTTGGGTTTTTTTAAGCGATTGTTTGTTCATTGCAAACAGGTGAAAGTCTGCACATTTTGCCAATAAACCTGATTTGCAATGGGGGTTGAATAATTTAGATTGTAGGTCAAACAATATGCAAAATCATATATATTTTTAATATAATTATGTTATATCATTAAATGATTATACTGTATGTAAACAATAGTTCTATAATCAATATTTGCTATAATAATTATAAAATATAAATTAAATTATGTTTAATTATTATTAAGCTGAACATGAACATTTAAATCTTTATTGAAATTATTTCAAATGCATAAACAACAGCAAGAATAAAGCAGCAAGAACTATAATTTTTTTCCATAACTATGTGCTGTTAGGGGCTCCATATTTTACAATGGTATTATTTATCGTATAAAATGGAGATACTACCGTATTACTACAATACCATCACTTATCCACAGAATTTATTGCCCATGCAACAAGCATAATATTATCTGTTCAACAAGGCTAGATTCAGCACTTTTCCTTCAATGTATGAATGCAGTTTAACCTCCAGAACTGAGGTGGCACTGTGGTACCTGATGGCTGGAGATGTCATCCTCAGGAGATGTTTGGTCTGCTACTTTGAACAACGTGGCAGGTGTGGGTCTTCTTCGGCGAATCTGAAAGACAAGTAGCAGAGAATTGTTAAAGAAAAATAAAACGAAATCACATTTTGCACAAGTATGAATGCATAGTCAGGGCCAGCCTCCCGCTACATTATAATTCATTTCTCAACATTGATTCATATTAACTTGTGTAGTCTATTTGTCTAATCTTGTTACTATTAAATGAACCTTTTCACATGAATATAGTTTTAAGATAATACATGTTACATGACTATTGATTGTATTTTATTTGCATTTGTTTGTAATTCATTTCCATCACAACCTATTACAAACCCCCAGCAATATCCCCATTTGGGAAACCCTGTTCTAGATGTCGGTTTTAATGAGGACATTTTGAATATGTGTCCTCATTAAAAAAAAAGAGAATCGGAGAACTGCATCTCCTGCCTCCCTCCACTCAAACCCTTTCGATTTCCTCTACACTCTTAAAGAAATGGTTCTATTTAGAACCAGAAATGGTTCCATCCCCCGCTTCATATATGGAACTCCAAAATGGTTCTATATAGAACCATTTTTTGGGGGGGTAAAAGGTTCTATTGGCCAAGTATGGAACCCCAGGGTTCTATATAGAACCCAGAGGAACCCTTTTTAAAGAGTGTATAGAACCTTTTAGGGATTCCAAATAAGTAGCGCTGATAGAACCTTTTATGGTTCTATATAGAACCTTTTCTTCTAAGAGTGTACTCAACATTCATACAAATACTGGAGGACACAATTGGACAAAGTGAGTCTACAGTACAACAAAGCTCAACAATACACAGAGTGAATAATCTTCTCAAGAAAAGAACTCTTCCTCGACTAATCTAGTCTAGATTAGCCTTCTAGGAACTCTGCCAGGTAAACAACCCACATCACAGCAAAATCTTGACTAAAACCTACCAATTCCTAACCGAAAGCATATATATAATAAAGCCTCATATATAAGCAATAGTTCACCAGAAGAGAACCGGAGAGTAGTTTATGTGACCATTACAATGAAGTCCAATAGATAAGTTTGGCGAAAATACGATAAATTAATTCAGTGTGTTTGACCCCAAACAAAAGTCATCATTATGTGAAAATGGGAAATGGACTGATCAACCATGTGAAATGGACTGATCAAAAGTAAATGTCTTTCAAAAAAGAACAAAAAGAACACCTGATTTCAGAGGAATCTTCCCAGGAGAACAGAAGCTTTAAAGGATTACACCAGGACTTCTTTTAACCCAGGGATTCTCAACTCTGGCCCTCAAGGTGCACTTTCCTTCAGAAGCTCTCTCTCATTTCAGAGGTCGCATTTGTCTCCCGTATACGGCATTGAGGCTGCCTCATTTCAGTAAAGTAATGATGACTTATGCGACGGACAAATGCGATCTACGGAGGACGAAGACTTTGAAATGAGACACAGCTAAAGTTTATCTCCAACCTTAAATCAATCACACATGAACAAGCTAATCAAGGCCTTCAGAAAGTTACAGTGTGAGTTAGATCAAGGTTGGAGCTAAACTCTGACGCTCAAATTATACTTCAGCCCTGTGATGTAATTTCCATCATCAGGAGGGTCCACGTGCAGGCCAATTTTTGCATTCAACAGCGCACATGGGAGTGACTTGAGCGCTTAAAAATAAAATCACTCACGGTTAAGGAGTATATTTTAAAATGGTTGCGTACTCAAGTGTGCGCGAGACAGAGAGGAACACAGAAAATTAAGTATGTCCAGGCCTTATGCCGCGTTCTAGGCAACGTGTAACCCGTGTTTTTCCAACCTTATACCCGTGAAAGTGGACTGGAACGGCAGTCAAACCCGTGACTTCCCACCCGTGAACTCGTACTAGATCGATGTACTCCCAGTTACGAGCTCTGATGTCACATAGCCCGCGAAACTATACAAAACAACAATGGCAGCCCCTACGGATGCAGTGTTTCTGCAGGTGGTACACAGTGAGAATACATTTTAGGACAATATAACGTTAACTAGTTTTCAGTCCATTGAGTGCAAGGATAAATTAATACCAAATACATTTCCAAATATACAAATAAAAAAAATGGTATAACATCTTATCTTGCCTTATGCGCCATTTTTTCCTCCTCAGTTTCCCTCAAGTAAACAAGGAGTAAGCACCGTAATTTACATCTAGCTACCACAATTGCTTGCGCTCAGGTACAGTAGTTTGGCGTAACTGGCCTGGATTGCTACAAAGTCGCGAGTCGTGGTTTGAAGTCGTAATTAACGTGCTCAAAAACCTGTCTGGAAGGCAGCATTAGTGCAAACTTTCACCCTAAAAAAATGTAGATTATTCAGTGGTTCTTTTCAACACCTTAGGCTCTTTTCATCAAGAACCATTTTCATTTAAGAACAATTCAAAACAAATTTAATGTAAAGAAAACTTTACGAATCTAAAGAACCTTTTTGTTCAGTGGAAAGGCTCCATGGATCTTCTTGGATGTCAATATGTCTTTTTATTTTTTTTTAAGAATTTGCGTAACATACATGGTTTCTGAGTAGACCTTAAAAAGGTTCTCCTGTAGAATTTGGCCTTTTTTCTTGGTTCTAATTGGAACCTTTATTTTTAAGAAACATCTAAAGTTCAACTGGCTTATCTTGGACTACATATATGGTAATAATGAGTCTACATAATGAAAAACTCTGAATAAGAGTTAAGTTTTGAATGTTACCCACAAGCTCTCCAAATAAAGGACAAGAAAGCCGTCCATTTGAACTTTCCAAAAGATAACCTGGATGAACTGAGCGGAGTTCAGATTGCTCTGGAGAAAACAAAGTGTTCTGTGGTAAATCTTCCTCTGCAACTTGAAGCTTGATGGCCTTCGCAAAAATGAACATTTGTTCAGTGAAGTGTGGCACTGTAGGGGTGAAACAGAAACACTATCAAACGCCTTTTGTGTTGATTGCTACAACCAACTTTGAAAAGCACAAAATTGGCGCCAATCATGCAGAAATCCAGATAATGTCTTATTAAAGGTTTTCTCAGAACTGAATGCAGTCTAGGTAAAGTTACATTAATATTTTACATAGAACTTTTTTTTTTATACCATGTTATCCCATGCATATATATATACACACATATAATTGCCAACCAGTGTTGGGGTAATGCATTTCAATTGACGTGAGTTACGTAAACATGACTTTTCCGAGTTACTTTTTCAAATAAGTGACGCAAGTTACTTTATTCTTCCATTTATTGACTGACAGCGCTCCTGTCCACATGTTGGGAGAAATCAAAGTCAGTGCAGAGGCGTTGTGTGCGCTGTGTATAAAGATGATGGTTATTGTAATTTTAGACTAAATGTGGGCATGCATTTATTCATCTTACTCACAATATTCCTCAAAATGAATAAAAACGCAGAATATTACGCAAACCTGCAGTAAATGTGTAAAATTATGTTAAACATACTTTATGCATTTAATATCACTTTATTAACCAATGGATTTTCTGCTGATCCACATTGATCCAATTCAACCACTGTAGCCTACGCAAAAAATGACTTTAGATAAACATCACGTCATAATTTTTTATTTATTTATTGCAGGAAGTCTTGAACTTTCTTTAAAGCTGAATGGCAGCACAGCTGAACAGTTAGTTTGAGCTGCGCACTTTACTGTACAGGCATAAATGTGCATTTCCTTCAAACTGAGGTTCATTCATTTCACTTTACATTTGCCAAAAATAAAACTTTGTTGTTATCAAAAAGAAAAAAAGAAAAGAAAAACAAGCAAGCCCAGCCCAGATTAGATCAAAACCCCACCAAAGTAGCCTAATTTAACATTACTTTCCCTAAAAAGTAACTTAGTTTTATTTTTTTATTTTTTTAGAAAGTTAGAGAGTTATTATATACGCATTACTTTTAAAAGTAACTTTCCCCAACACTGTTGCCAACCAACATAAAAGATAGTCTCCCATTTCACACTGAAAAATAAGTTGTGCAATTTGCAAACTTTTCCATCTCCAGCCTTTTTCATTGGTGGATGTGCATTTGCATTTGACCTAATTGGCTGTGTCGGTATTATGCTCATAACAAAACTGGCATGTGTGTGTCCCTGCTGCACTATTCAATACTTTCTGTAGTCTCAGCCTCAGATGACAGTCCACAGTCTGTCTGGTCATTGGCTCTCCATTGCATATAACAGTATGCTAAATTATAATCAGGCCGAGTGACCTTTACATAAATTCCAAGAGTATCAGTTTGCCTGGAGACAAGGTCATATTTATAAGGTTGATAAAACAAGCACGTTGGAGGAGGAAATAATCACTGTATGAGACAAAGTTTTATTTGAGGCAAGCAAATAAACTAGATATTCATGATTTTTTTTGTTGTAACAACCTAATATGCATCAGCTGTTAGTTGTAAAATACAACTACTAGCAGAGTAAGGTCAGTGAGCAATGCCTTAGCAAACACATAGCAACAGTATAATCCACACACAATGTAGTGACTGCATAGTAACACAGAGGCAACCATTCACAACAAACATCTGGTTCATTTCATTCTTTGAACTCCTGATGTTTTGTCTGGCAGTTTGATGGCTGACAGGTGATGTTTTGTCTGTAAACTTAACAGTTGTTTTGGGGTCGATGCAGTCATTTAAACATCTAAACAAAAAAAAGTATAATTTGTAAAGTCACAAGACATCATTATACTAAGGAAAAAACCCCAGAGGACAATATCGGCCACATCTTTGTACTCATAAAATAACTTTTTTTTAATCAAAACAGTTTCTATGCAAGCAGAAAGTCCCGTTTCCCAGGCGCACTTGCTTTTATGATATTACGAGTCCCTCTTTCCCTCAGGTTCTGTTAAATATTTGTTTTGTTTTACATAAACAGTTGCAACATTTTGAACGATGCAGACTAGAAACGCTCATGGTTTATAGGCTGATTTTAAGAAACCAAAAGCAAGCAACAACCTATCTGCTCATGATGTACATTATGATTACAGTAAATTAAGCCACTCGTTTATTTAAACAAAAATAGATTTTGTGTCTCAATTTACTGCATTTATAGCGTAGCGTATCGAAATTTCGATATGTATCAATACTGAAATATCTGAAACGGTTTTCCTTTTCTGCAGTATCGATACTAAAACAGCACATTCTCTCACTCTCTCTTCTCTGCGATGGCTTATTGACACACACCCGCTTCCTCTCACTCATCTCATTTGCAACGGTTGAATAGTGCTGGTCAAAATTTGAGTAATTCCCGCAGGTTTCACACTCACACCAAAAGCGTGATCCACTGATCTATATAAGTGGCGATCTTATAAAATTGATCTTATTGCACTTGAACGGTCAAACACATACAAAATGTTGTCAAAATGCTCGTCTTGCCGAGTATTCAGGTAAATACAGTCAGTTCTGGAAGGTAAATGGTTGAAAAATAAATTGCATGTTGTGTAACAGTATATTGGATTAGTGTGCTAGCTCTTAAAGTGACAGCAGCATAATAAACCTGCTACTGTCTGTCATGTTAATCAAAGAACAAAAGACAAATTTACATATTTGTACTTGGTTAGTTTAATTTCTGTAGTATTTATTACCTGAATAATACTGTCAGACCCACCTGTAAAACTTAAAGCTGTTTATTTATTTTGTCTCTATATTCTATTTATTTGTGCTCTCATTTGCAATTTTATTACTGACTGTTTACTTTTTGTTGTTAATGTAGTTTAACTATTCCTCCCTGTGCTGTTTGTAAGCTATTACAACAAAATTTCCCAAAATTTAAAAAAAATTATAAGAAAATAGCAAATGATTTGTATGGCGGTATTTATGGCAGTTTTCTCCATGGTATCAAAAAAGATATATCGAAGTTAGAAATTCAAGTATAACACCGGTCAGCTAGGTTTTATTAAATTGCTCTCATAAAGTTACCCTTTAGCGCTTCACAAATCACTAACAAAACATGCTAATAATTGATTACCATGATATGAATTATATAAGCTATTGCAAAGTAGCACGATAACACCATAGTATGTTTTTGCAGGGGTCTGCTAAATGAACCTGGACATGAATTCAGCTGTGAATCTGAACTGCGTGTATAAAAATCAGAGTCTTTGTCCATTTCTGTTTACCCACAAACATACACCACACCAAAGGTCACCTTGCGACGTCAGTGAGTCTCTGTGTGTAGATAGCGGATTAACTGTAAAATCCAGAGTCTTGCAACTTTTTACGCAGCGTTTTACACCCGTGTCCCAGAAGGCCATATTTTTCTGGAATACTTCAGCAGATTTCCAGGCAGAGGCTCTGAAGCGTAGTTTGACCATTGTGAGAGTTCAATGACTGCTTCGTGCTGCTCAAATTACATAATCTCAATCTCTGACGCTGTCATCACCTCTTTATAATACAAGCGCTCGCCATGTCGTCTTATGTAATACAGAATGTGCCCTTTCGCTTTTAGTTTCAAATTGTATTTAGGGTCTGAGACCATGCTGGAAATCTGAGATTTAAAATAACGTTTAAATCCGGAAGTAACTGAAGGTTATAAAATGAATAAATAATATATCAACTATTTCTAGGTCACTAATATGATTTTTTTGTCAAATCATTCTCAAATCCATTTGTTCTCCATTTCTGCTGTCATTAATGCAAAATGAGTCCAATTACTAAGACAATCTCACATTCATCATTTTCAAATTCAAAATTGTATTTATGTCAAAATTTTACTGATATTGTTATGCTGATATTATGAATTAGGATTATGCTTTAAAAATGTATATATAAAAAGTATATCCAATAAATATGCATTCTTCTGTTATAAAATAAAACCTACATCCAATCTATTATTTAAAAAATAATGAATAAAATAAAAGTACATCAATTCTTCTATAAATTAAGAGAATAATCTACTATACAATCTAAAATCAAATCGAATCTACATTGTCTAAAATAAAATAAAACAAAATCCATGGTCTTATAAAACAAAATTAAATAGAAAATAAAATATAAATGGTCAAACCTACTTTAAAATATTTGATCTATTTTATTTAATATATAAAATATATGATGAATTTATAATACAATCTAAAAATAAAATCTATATTGTCTATTATTAAACAAAATAAAATCTGCCTTAATTATACTCTAAATTATAATTTGTCAAAACTGCGTTCAAATCTTTGTTTTATTATACATTAAGATAATTATATATTATAAAATCTAAAAATCTACAATCTCACTCAAATCTACATCTAATCTATTATATAAAATATGCAACCATTGAACTATGATATAATCTATTATAAAATATACATTTAGTCAAAACTGCATTACATTCTTCATCCATTATAATATATTATGATCTATAAAATCTAAAATACAATCAGCCTATTGTAAAATAAAACAGGTTTTTTATTTATTTATCTACAAACAATCTACAAGTCTTGTGTATTTGGCGGGAACAAGCCGTTTCCTCTGAGATGTATACTCAATTTGCAGATATTTACTCACATTTCACTTATTATAGGGACAATCCTTACAGAGATCAAACTAAATACAGTCAGTTCTGGAAGGTAAATGGTTGAAAAATAAATTGCATGTTGTGTAACAGTATATTGGATTAGTGTGCTAGCTCTTAAAGTGACAGCAGCCTAATAAACCTGCTACTGTCTGTCACGTTAATCAAAGAACAAAAGACAAATTTACATATTTGTACTTGATTAGTTTAATTTCTGTAGTATTTATTACCTGAATAGACCCACCTGTTAAACTTAAAGCCATGTTTATTTATTTTGTCTCTATTCTCATACATTTATTTGTGCTCTCATTTGCAATTTTATTTTATCAAAGCAACAAAATCACAAATATTAAAATGCATCCACATGCGTGCAACGGTCTAAAAATGAAATGCCACAGATTCTGTCAGCTAAGCTTGAGTTGTACCGAATCCACAACGTTCCTCGATCAATAGCTCAGTGTCCTTTACATATATAAGCTTGTCTAGTGGCTCTGGTGACATCAGGTCATAGGTAAAGAGCCAGTGATCAATAGTAATCTCAAAATGTCCCTAATGTTCACATATAAGTAGGCCATTATAAATACTCTTCTCCAGTGAACAAAACAGTTCTCAATCAGATGAATGCAATCTATAGTCCCTCTACTGAGAGAAATGACAATATCATACACTAAATCCATCACAGATGTATCCCATGATGCAAGTGTCTACTGTACACTACATCTCTTTATTTTGAAGCACAGGATTAGAGAGCAGTCTGTCTTTATTGCACAATGAGATGGAGAGATTAATCACAAGAGAAACGATAATCTTGTGGTCATTCTTTCCAGAATCCTTGGCTTAAATATATTATTATTATTATTATTATTATTATATGCAGTGTTTCCTCTAGGATTTTTCCAAGCTGTGGGGGCAGGCCCATTTCCCCCGGCGGGGGGGGGGGTATTTTCACTTAGGCCACGCCCCCTTGTCTCCCCAAAGTATTATAATCGATCATGCGCATCCCGTGTGCAGAATGATGCACTTGAAGCAACACCAAGTCACAGCACGCAACGCTTCACATTGAAAAGAACATAGCGAAGGGATTAGATCTATAATATGCTTAGTAGGGCTGGACGATTTGGGGAAAATGTCATATTGCCATTACTGAGGTCAATATTGCAATTGTGATATGCGATTCCGATATAATAAAATGCTTTCATGAGTCCAACTTGCTTGGTTCTAAAGTAAAATGCACACACAGCTTAGTGATCATTCTGTGTATTAATGTTTATTTCTCAACTCAAACTAAAAACAACAACTAAATGATTGATAACACCTAGGCTATAATGATCAATAAACCAACCAAACCATCATTACAGTGAAAGCTATCAACTTTTTAAAAAAAATTATTAGGCTAAAAAATTTTTTAACAACTTTTAAATTAAGTGAACTTCAAACAATCCCCACATAAACCCATAATAAAAACCATATTTACCTGTGCCCTTCCTGTCTTAACAGGTAGGATACAGAAATTGAATAAAGTTATCAAACAGTCTGCGCTGCATGAATTATAAATTATATATAGAATAATCCTTATTAAAGCTACAAAAGTTCTTTAGTCAAGATCAGTGAGTAATTTTCTAATTTCCCTTTGTTCTTTTAACTTGACTGACAGAACGCTTTATTCGCCGCTGGCCCTTTAAGAGCACCCGTTGCCGAGACGCGGATCTCACATGCGCCTCATAGCACAACTCTTTTCGTCCATAAGACTTTTCTTACGTTATGAAGATACTCGACAAAACGACATTTTGGCATAATTGTGTGTGCTATTGTTCGTTCAAGCTCGAAAGAGAACTGTATTCTGGCACGCGTCAGTGCATGCGCATTATGGCGCGCGTCTTTCTGCGAGTCTCATTTAGGGAATTCACAGGCAGCTTTTCAGTTCTTGTCGTGCAAAATGCGAAAAGGCATTTGCACGAATAAGAGCGGGATCGTGTAACACTAGTCAAAGGATGACAAAAAAGAAGAGATGCTGCGTTAATAGCCCTAATTTGTTTATTTCATATAAAATCGCGGCATTTTGCGTTATATAATTGCATAGGTTTGAGATCGCTATTACGATTGCGATTTGATTAATCGTGCAGCACTAATGCTTAGTGTAGCCTATTCTATATGCAACAGTTTTTTGAGCCTTTTCTTTTAACAGTTTTAAATTTCAGTGCGCATGAAGAACAATAGCACTCTCTCGACTCTATGCTGTAATCTCACATACACCCGGGAGAAGGGAATGTGAAAGGGCAATAAACTCCACTCCAGCAAGATAGTCATTTTATGAAAACCATCTACTTTATGCTTTATCTACAAATAAAGTATAATAATGGGAATATTGACCTTGAAGAGAGTTTCGTCGTGTCGCAAACGAACGCGACGAGCTGTGTGAATTCTGAATGAAGAATGACTGAGGCGAGATGACTTTCCGTTAACTTTAACTTAGCGACTAAAATTACACATTATACAATGACTTTAGAAGTCTTGGAATATAGGGTGAAAACTTGATTGTGCTTTACAAAGTTTTTTATGCCTTTAGTGGGGCTTAACAAAATAACATAATACTATGCAGAATATCGGACGTCACTGAGAAGCTGCAGCCGTGGCGGGAGGATTTTAAGTGTGGCGGCCCGCCACGGGAGAATGAATGTAGAGGAAACACTGTATATGACATCACGGAATTCCAACAAAAAGTTAAGCAGCACAACTCAACATTGATAATAATAAGAAATAGTTCTGCACCAAATCGGTATATTAGAAAATGATTTCTGAAGGATCATGTGACAATGAAGACTGGAGAAAATCACAGGAATAAATTACATTTTAAAATGGAATTTAAAATTATAATAATTTTTCACAATATTGCAGTTTTTACTGTATTTTTTGATCAAATAAAAGTAGCCTTGGTGAGCATAGTTATGATGATATGCCAAAGCCCACCAGGACGCTGACCTGATTGGTTTGTGACGTCGAAACACCGTCAATTTTGCATTTGAGTCTTTGGTTCACTTGACTTTTAAGGAGAAAGTACTCAGAAATGGTGTTGTCTTATGAATTTGCATATTGTTCGCTTTGATTTTTTTTCACCACGGTGGTACTTATAATTGACATTTATATTTATTTTTCTATTTTATTTTCAAGTACATAATAATCAGACACGATTTAACTCATTTATGAATGTTAATTCATTCATATATTTCACACATTGCTTATTATGGCCCTGTTTACACCTACTTTAGTCGATCGGATCACAAGTAGTCGAGAGAGACATGCCAGTTTACACCTGGTGTTTAATCCGTCTCTTTTGTCCACTTTCAACCACTTCTGTCCTGATTTTTTTGAGGAGAGGGTCTACATGTCTGTAAATGTATGGGCTTTTTTCGGACAAAAAAGGCTTGCGAATGGGTGGAAGTGTTCGAAAGTGGACAAGCTGAAAATGTTTTAGACCTGTATTTAGTCCCGTCCACATCGACCACAATGCATCTTAATACCAGGTGTAAAGTTTAAACCGGGTGGAGACTGAGTCTAGTTTTTATAGTCACACTTTTTATTTCAATTACTTAGTTTCTATATAGAGACAAAAACTAAAGTCTTGACTGCAATTCAACATTTCACCATTATTGACCAGGAAAAGTACACTTCATTAAACAAGTTTAACCCAATGGCGGGGCATTTTGTCACAGTATGGTAAGTTGTTATACTATATGACAATTCCCAAAGAAACAGTACTGGTCCTCATGGCATCATTGAATGAGTAGTAAACTAGGATGCAATATCCATTTTTACACTTTAAACTAGGTATCAATTTTATTCAAATGTTTTTCAGCCTCATAATGAACTTCAGATCTAGGCTGAAGAAGATCCCTGGGTGTTTTATCCCCTTTGGGACGGCTAAAGTTAAACTGTGCTGCCGTGTATAGAGGCCATATTTTGGATCAGCATCAGGCCTACTTCATCTAATGTGAATCTTGGTAAAGATAATGTTAAATGTAACTGCGGGTGTTTATAAAGTACTGAAGCGGGTCACTAGTTCTCATCTTGATGTATTCAATAATCTTTGTTCTTTAGAGGTCCCTATTGCAAAAGTAGCTTAAGGGTCGAAGGCAATTATAAAAACTAGGACGGTGAAGTAGCAACCCTGATTTCTGTTAATATACAAAGTTAAGAAGTGGCACGTAACCCTGCCCAAGTCCTTTGTGGTGTCCACATTTACATTACATAGTTCAAGTGAAGCCAATTTGACCCTGCACGAATGTGTAAGTGGGATAAACGCACATGGAATCCAATATTCTCCAATCAGATTAGTTTCAGACCTCATTCATTCGTGGAAATAAATCTGATATGAATCGGATACGTGCATTTGCGTCTGCCATGTAAGCGGACAGATCAGATATTCCCTCCAATGCGAGTCATACGCCATTGAGAAAGCGACGGCGGCAAATGACTTCAACTACGATCACATGACTCTTTTTAATGGCGCAATGGAGGAAAAAGGCTCAACCTGATCTTTAAAGCTTCTATTATCATTTCATCGGGGTCCATTGCAAATCACGCCGTTTTTACTTCCTTTTCGGCCAAAACTCCTCCAGGTTTTGCCAAGTGTATAGTGTTAATGCAGATATCAGATACAAGTCACTTTTAAAAGATGTAAACTCGTCGTTAGAAACAAAAAACAAAAAAAAAAAACAAAGTGTGTGTGTGTTCTGAAAAAAGTCTCACCAAGACAGCATGCATTTGATCAAAATACAGTAAAACAGTAGGCTATACAATTTAAAATGACCGTTTTCTATTTGAATATATTTTAAAATGTAATTTATTCCAGTGATGCAAAGCTGATTTTTCAGAATCATTACTTCAGTCTTCAGTGTCACATGATCCTTCAGAAATCACTCTAATATCTAAACATTTATTATTATTCGTGTTGAAAACAGTTGTGCTGCTTCATATTTCTGTGGAAACCATGATGTATTTTTTCAAAATTCTTCAAAAGTTCAAAAGAACAGCATTTGTTTGAAAATGATTCTTTTGTCTTAACTGTCACTTTTAAATGACATGGAATCACTTTTGATCAAGACAGAAAATATAGAGAACATCTGATTAACTACTTATTTGCATGCATTATTGTGAAACATTACCAGAAGATTCAGTTAGAAGGGAGCCAGAACAAAAAGCTGTTCCACAGAAGCTTCTGGACTCCTTCCATTCGCTACAAAATATGATTAAAAAAAAGGAGAAGACAAAATGATCCGATGGATCTATATCCTGCCAGGGCTAGAACCAAATACAACCCATCCATTCAATCTGACACCAACAGACACAACACATGCTCGTCCAATCAAACCGCCTCATTATGCTTTTCCCAATATAACCTTTCATGTAGTGTGTAATAGCTTTATGTGAATGTAAAAGGTCTGCAAAGTATCAAAGTGCAGTTATTGTCTATTAAAGAATTACTGAACATGTCTGCAAAAATGTGAACTCGTATGAACAGCCCCGTTTGTAAACACATCATTCAGGCTAATTTAAGATGATCAATAGACTCAAAAGAACATTCATATGATTTTAATGACAACTTCTCATCTGTTTTGCTGAAGAATACTAATAATATAGCACAGAAGTTGGAGTGGACTGAAGATTGAAGAGGCCAGGACATTTTTAAACTTCTTGTGTTTAAGACAGAAAGTCAAATTTGTTTGGAATATCAAGGTGACATCATGACTTTTGCATAAACATACACGCCACTTTCAAGTCAAGAGGCGTGTTATCTATACACATTTTGAGCTATCCGCGTGTATGTCTACACCGTTAAATGTCCGAGTGATTCCGCGTGTTGTACACGCCATTAAATGCCCGTGCGAAACGAAGCAAAATGTAGATCTACATCTGGGGAGAGATATTTTTTTTTCCCTAGGATGGTAGGGGAAGACTCATAAATGGTATTAACCCCAGTGACGGGTAGGTTTAGGGACGGGGTTGGGGTAGGTCATATATTTATATATACAGTAATGTAACGTTAAGTCAACGGCGTTCATAAACACGCTGAAAAGTGATTAAAGCACACCAAAAATGGAAATACGAATTGGCGTGTCATACATATGCCACTTCATGAGATCAGTCTGGGAATAATTGCAGTGAGTGAATGATGAAGGAATCTTCATTTTTGTACAATCGATACCTTTGCCATCTAAACATGTTCATAAATGTTTGTGAGCAGCGATGAAGCACAGAAGCGTCAGTCTTTCTCTTCCTCGCCCTCACTCTTTTTAACTCGTGTCTCCTGAGGAAGAATCGCTGGCCTATCTCTGCTGCAGCGCAGTACAGAACAGCTCCTCGACCCACTTTGTTAAGACTAAAATTACAACACTAACGGGACGGGGAACTGGTCCAGGACAACACACACACACATAGAGTTGTGCATCTGCACTCTCAGAGATCCAGAAAGACAAATTCACAGTCGTCGGTTGACCTCTTTATCTCAAAAATGTACGAGCAACACAACTGAAGGCTAAAATCAATAGGGGACTTAGAAACATGCACATGACCACGGTGCAATTTACCCAGCGCATGCAGAGGCAATAAAACCACATCCTGGTATCCAGAACATCAACTCACCCTAGTCCAGGTCACACACCGTTTACCATTTCCAGGACAGATTTATAGCCTTAAAACTTCCATTTTATGAGTGTGCTCAGTGAGTGTGTAGGGCAAACATGTCTCCAGGTCACATTTGACCGGAAAATGAAGTAAATGAAGCCCATTTTTTGGATCATTAAGATTGTTTTGCATCTGAACATTTTTTTTTAATAAGCACATTTCCATATAAGTAGTTTTTGATTCCAGAAACATAAGATTTTTTTTCTTTTTATCATTTTACTTTTAAAAGTATTAAAAGTTTACTTATTTTAATGTATTTAGTTTTTTTTATTAAAATAAAAAGTTACAGATCTTCTGTATTTTTTGTACATTTTTTGTAATTTTCATTATTCTGATAAGATTTTTTTTATTCATTTTAATTTGTTTTTAACAAGTATTTTATCATCATATAATGTTTACATTTTTTACAATTCTTCTTTTTTGTGCTTTTTTATTAATTTAAATGGCATAAATGATTCTTCTAAAATGTAATTGGCTTGTAATCGGCCTTGTTGGCAGAGGCTATTTACACTAACTCCGCCCACTGATGTCTGTTTGGGCCAGACAAAATTATGGATTGTGAACAGTAGCGATAGTGTAGAGGTAATGTCGCTTGGCAGAAAGTTTTGATGAAAATCGTTTCGATTTCAAATCCGCCTTTTGCCGAACTCGCTCTACTACTTTTTCCCCCATCACACATCAGATCGGAAAACAAGAATATTTTTGGAAAGTGGAAATAAAGTTTCTAACGAGTGTTTAATAAAATAGTATTTATCAGGTAGGGTTAGGGTTAGATAAAGATGGCTTTATTGTCCCAATAAGTGGCATCGATTTATTGATTTCAATAAATATAAATATTATTGCATACCATTTAATGTACAACACTGGGGAGCAAATAGTATCTGCCACTATTTTGTGAGTATAAATAGTAATAACTACTATTTACACATATTGCAAAGAAAACACTGCTATTTTATTTTTTTTTTACAAAAATAGAATCTTTTGCTATTTACACTTAGTCACTGCCCTAATTAAATAAATACATTTATATCATTTCTTTCACATCACAGCAGTAAACATTTTTTCATTAACGTCATGAGAGCAAGAAAACTAATGTCACAATGCATTAAAAAAAATAATATAGACAAAAAATAAGCTTTTAAGTAAAACCTTATTTCTTATTTTTTCCATCTGATTTTGGCTTGAAAAATAACCCAGGCATGTTGTTGACAGGTTCATAATAATAATAAATAAAAATAATTTTCAAAAGTCTCCATCACACAAACTAACTCTTTAAAGTCACTATAAACAGATTTATCAGGATAAAGTAGCTCAGAAGCGTCTTTGCTACCAGTCAGCATCTGTGTGTGTGTGTGTGTGTGTGTGTGTGTGTGAAAGTCATACCATCTCAACCTGCCGAGGGTCCAGCTGAGTCGGTTCTGTTGCTTGGACGGCGAACTGGATTTTCCTTCTTTCTTTGTGTTCCACGGGGCCCTCTGAGGGACTCGAGGGATCCATGATCTGCTTTCGTCCTCTGTCAGTCTCACAAATATCCCTGGAATCTACCTATGCCTGTCTCAACATACATATGCACACACGTGGCGTCCTCCAGACAGCTTTCTTCAATGCTCGCGGTGTTGTCTCCTCTCTCCTTGAGTGATAGTACTCTTCTCTGATTTGTCTCTCTGCTGAGCCTCTCAGATATGCGTTTTTTTTTGCCTTCTCTTATCAGTGACCTCTGGTTTTCTCCCTCTCAAAGTGTTTGGAGTCGGAGTGGGCGTCCTTATATGAGCTGTGGGGAGGGAGAGAGAGAGAGAGGCGGAGCTCAGACAGAGGATGGTACACTTGCGTGTTTTAGGGGGCGTGCTGACTTGATTTCTAATCAGAAAAAAAAAAAAGATAATCTCATCCAGCTGGCTGAGCCTCTTTTGGCCTCTATTTGTGAATAGGAGATTAATAGAGAGAAAGAGAAATATAGAGAGAGGGCAATAATTCATGCCAGCTACCAATTTCAATGCAAACTTCAGTTTTACACAAATGAATAGTTGTGTTGATGTTGAAAATAATCAGGAGTGACACTCATTTGAAGCTTAGTAAAACGTCAAACACAACTACAGTGACCCCGGCTTAAAGGGACAGGTCACCCAAAAATAAAAATCCTGTCATTATTTACTCACCCTCAGGTCGTTCCAAACCTGTAAGACTTTCTCTCTTTCTTCAAGAAGATTAATTGGTTTGATAATTGTATCAAATATATGATACCAATCAGATTTTTTTTTAAATGTAGCTGATGTGTCTAAATATTTTGGGGCCATGGTGTGTATAAAATATATCTAAAACACAATATAAATAATATTTGGCCTGTTGTGAGTATAAATATTGGTTTTAAGATATTGCTGTAAAAATACAATAGCACACTGCTAGCAGTTTAAGTCAAAGATCAGGGGACATTCAGTGTTATTGTTAACTAAAACAGTAAAAAAAAAAAAAATTATTGCTAACTGAAATAAAATATAAATATTAAAACAGCAAAAAAAATGTATTGTTGAAATAAAATATACATTTTAAGTAAGAAATCTTAAGCTTAAAAAATGAAATTAATAAGCTTAACTTGTAACATTTCTAAAAACAAACTAAAAAAACTACAAAAAAAAGCAAAAAACTTTAAAATTGAAATCAACTGAAATTCAAAATATAAATAAATACTATAATAGTCTATAAATAGGGCACAGGGCATCCAGCGTCAGAAGCAACACTTGAATGATTTGTGATATAGATGCGCACCTTGAGCCAGCTGCACAAATAGACATTAAAGGTGCAGAAAGCAATTTCTGAGAAACGCTGTTGAAAATGGATTGGACCGAGCAGCACGACACACTGGTAGCCAATAAGCAGCAAGGGGCGTGTCCAGTCATAATGGGGGAGGAGAGAGAGTGAGAAAGAGGGAGATTTAAAGACTGTAGAAAGAGAGATAGCTGAGAGACATTACAAAAGGTCAGAGGAATATCACTGGAAAAAGAAGGTTAATAATCAGGTAGTGGAAACGCGTCAACTTTATTCCCTCTACTCAGCCGCTATAGTAATGTTAGCTATAGTAACAGGACAGTTTTGAATGTCATTGTTTGTCTGGAGTTTCTGATGACTAACAACAAACTCTTGCTTGTATATAGGCTACTCTTGTGTGCCTTTTTTGTTTTTTTCCTTGTGGTTCATCAACATCTTCACTTTATTTTTCACAAAGCATTATTTTGATATGATAAAGACATCCTCTCTTGCATTGTGTGTTTGTGTATTTAGGGGGCGGAGCAATGAAGGGAGGGGTGTGTTTGTTTGGGTTGGTTTCAAATATCCACAGTATAATCGCTTACTGCACCTGTCTTTTAACAAGTATAACCAACTAGCGGTTAGCCATCTTAATAAAAAGTTAAAAGTTGAATTTGACAAATCGACTTAGAAGAAAATAGATGACCAACTTGTGAGACTAGTCTTAGCAGTTTATACAGCCTGTCCCTGAAGTATTTCTATTCCAAATAATAATTGCAAAAACAACCCTTTGCAAGTCATATTTCCAAAAGTTATACAAACCGTCCTGCAGAAGATGATCTCCTCACACTGCAATCATGACAAGCAGGTCCACCGCTCAGAAACTCACTAGCGACACCTAGTGGATAAAAACACGGTACAACTTCAGATGGAAAAAAAGACTGAAACATAAACCTAACATTATTTAGTGCTCAGCTCAGACACCTGATCAAATAAATTTAAAGCTCATCTGGTTTATCTCAGCATTTAAGAATTGAAATTTACTTTTAGTGAGTAAAAATGGCTTTATTCAAACTGCAAACTTTAGACCTACTTCTAATCTCTCTTTACTGAGACCAAAGGATAAAAGAGAAACTGCAACAACATTTCAGATACATTCAACAAAAAAGGTTTGAGGTTTCTGCTACAATTAAAACCATTTATAACAAACTCTGAATAAAACAAAAGTTTGAAATATACATTTTAAATATACCAGATTTATTAAGGCGTTTCTATTTACCTTTTGAAGCGGTTTAATCCGATCAATTCAGGCACACATTTAACTATAAATAAATAAATGTCAAAGCTTTGCCCTCAATATTTTCTGACTAAATACAAAACCAAAAACTACATATATACCTTGCTCTCCTACTTAATTTCTTCCCCAAATCCTGATGTTCAGTGGGAATCAAGCCAAAAGGTCCAAATGAATTCTAATGACCATGTCAGCAGCTGTGGATCACTCAGACTGAGCTTGTTTTTTTAATGCCACATTCTGCAGATGGTTTAACACTCAAATTTTCTCACTCACATATTTATACAGCATTAGCTCACAGATGAAATCTGACAAGTGCACGTCTCGACCTTCCTAAATCCCCGCGACCATTTGAGCCATGCACTTAACGCCAATGTCCTAAATCTCCATTTGGCATCCATGAGAAACAGCCTGAAAGAACAGGAAAACAAACTTCTTAGATTTAACTTTGAAATTACATAAATGTTTTTTTTTTTTTACTCTTTTAGTGGATTACGCGAAAGTAAAAATTATTGTTACTTTATTATAAAATACTCAACAGTTACATTAGATTTACTTCTAACTTTGATTCCTCAAAGGAGTAGTTCACTTTTAAATAAACTTTTACTGATAATTTACTCACCCCCATGTCATCCAAGATGTCCACGTCTTTCTTTCTTCAGTCGAAAAGAAATTAAGGTTTTTGATGAAAACATTCCAGCATTTTCTCCATATAATGGACTTCATTGGGAACCAAACGGTTCACAGTCCAAAAGACACTTTCAGTGCAAACTGTTCTAAGGGCTTTAAACGACACCAGACGATGAATAAGGGTCTTATCTAGGACACTTCAAGTCATGACTCGAAAAAAGATTTGTTCATTTTTAATGAACAGGAGAGTCACGAACGCTCACAGAACAGAGCAAGGAGAGCATTTGTGCTTTTTAGACCGATGGTTTCTCTATATAAGACCCTTATTCACCGTCTGGTGTCGTTTAAAGTCCTTTGAAGCTGCACTGAAACTTTCATTTGGACCTTGAACCATTTGGTTCCCATTGAAGTACATTACATGGAGAAAATCCTGGTTTCTTTTCGACTGAACAAAGACATGGACATCTTGGATGACATGGGGGTGAGTCAATTATCAGCAAAAGTTTTTTTTAAAGAGAACTACTCCTTTAAAGTACCTTTATTTACCTTTATAGCTGTTAGATAGATATAGAAACAACAGAAACAAGAAAAAAGCTAATCTTACAACTTACCTTAAATTTTCTTTTTGCTGTACCATGTCTTATGGCAAGTATTATGGCAGCATGTTTTGCATGAGCTTGTACTTCAGAAATGTACATAATGTAATAGTACAACTGAACGACAACACTGGCATGCATATATATATATATATATATATATATATATATATATATATATATATATATATAGAACACATTTACATTTAACACATTATTTAATTCAGCCACATTTTTCATTTATTATCATTTTACAACATGTACATTTGTCGGCGTCAAATCAAAATGGCAATTCTGTTGCTTAAATTCAATTCAGTTCAGTGTCTTTCTGAAGATGCCTTTGAATGAAACGAACTTTACTCAACCATGTGGTCCTGACAACAATATTTGGATAAGGACTTTCCCCCACCAAAAATCAAAACACGTCTTTTGCACAAGCTTATAAGAAGAGTTGAAAACTAAGGCCTCGCTCAAGTACTGCAAATTACTTCTAGTTCTCCTTCAGCCTTTGTACTGAATCAGAAAGGATGAAGTAGCACAAGCCGGATCGAATCCCTTGCTTCATACCAGCACTAAAGGAAGAGACGTCTTTCAGGGAAAGTAGATTGATTTAGACACAGTTACGCAGCCCTAAAGGAAATCACACATGGCTAAAACTCACAGACTGTTGCAGTCAGAGACGTGCGAAAACACGGCCCTCAAATAATGCCGGGAGGGATGAACATCATCCATTCGCATTCAAGAACAGTTCCTTTAACATTCACTTTTTCCTTTAACGGAAGAAAGAATCACATTAATAAGTAGTCAACGGAAGTTTAACGGGTAAAGCACATCGAGTAAAAAAAAAAGACAACCAAGAGATAAAGTTCAGAGCAAGGTTTCAGGAAGGGCCAGCGGCTCCTCCCAGGGTGTACCGCAGGTCTTGGTCCTGGCTGAACTGAGTTTCCGTAGCAGCGTCGGGCGGGGAGGCCGGAGGGGGGGTGGCGCTCCGAGGAGACGAGGGACGCGGGTCTGCAGGAGCGGGTGTGCGGTCCGAGGCCTGCTGGGAGATGAGCTGGAGAAGGGTCGCCGCTACGTCTGAAGTAACACCGTGAGCGTGTTTTGCAGGATCTGTGCAGGACAAAAAGATAGACACAAGACACTATTATGGCCAATCAACGAATTCACATGAGCTACTGCAATAAGCAAATATTAATACTACTATTCAAGGAGTAGTTCACTTTTGCTGATAATTTACTCACTCCCATGTCTTTTGGTGTCTTTTGATGAAAACATTCCAGCATTTTCTCCATATAATGGACTTCAATGGGAACCAAACGGTTCAAGGTCCAAATGAGAGTTTCAGTGCAGCTTTAAATGACACCAGACGATGAATAAGGGTCTTATCAAGCGAAACGATTGGTCATTTAAAAAATAAATAAAAAATCTTAAGTTTTATAAGCTCAAATGCTCGCCTTGCTCTGTTCTGTGATGAGCGTTCGTTACTCTCCCGTTCAAACTCGTTCATCAAAATGAACAAATCTTTTTTTGAGTCATGACTCAAAGGGTCAATGATAAGACCCTTAATTATCGTCTGGTGTCGTTTAAAGCCCTTTGAAGCTGCACTGAAACTCTCATGAACCGTTTGGACCCCATTGAAGTCCATTATATGGAGAAAATGCTGGAATGTTTTCATCAAAAACCTTAATTTCTTTTCGACTGAAGAAAGAAAGACGTGGACATCTTGGATGACATGGGGGTGAGTAAATTATCAGCAAATCGTAACTTTAAGTTAGCATGACTAAAATTTTAGATAAATACAAACTTATTTTTATGTTTAACTCTAATATTAAGTAGAACTTTAGACTTTGAACTACACAAGATTTGTTCCAGAAACATTTTTTGTTATGCTAGCTGAAAGTCTCTTCACATCCTGATAGCAATCACTAAGTTAAGTGATCTAAATGAATTTATTTGTATATATCTCGTCTGTTGAAGGCGTAGGTGTAGATAAAATCTTCATCCAATTATTTGAATCCAATGATACGATGTCCAACCTGCCTGTCAACGTATGTATTTCCATACTTCCGCACTTTGCTCGCGCATACATCACACATCATCAGCATGTTTTATGCTATAGAGTTAGATAGACGTCAGTCATAGAGAACTGCAACCGAAACAGTAGCCATCTTTAACAGTTCCTCCTGAACCAAAACAACCAGCTTATGCCATGCATTCTCATCCTATGGCATTATATAGGTGACGCTTTTGAAATTGCGTCTAAACCCGGTGGACATGGCAACCTTTAGCATCAGTGTAACACGCTTCGGATATGGGTAGGTTTAGACTACTAGGGGGCGCCTTCTGGCCCATATATATCTGCGTCTCATATTGACAATAAAGGGTGCCTTGTGTGTCTGATGTAGACACAATGTCAAAAGCATCACCTATATGACGCCTCGGGATGAGACCGGGCTCGCCATAACTACTATAATTTGTAAGAGATGGAAACATGTGATATTATACTTGGAGCAGATTGTGACTCGAATGTATGCGTTTCAATGGCAGCACTATCAATGCCGAAATGAATCTGCAGCAGTCAGGTGGAACAGGGCGCTCTTTACGTTATGTTCATAATTATTGTAATGTTATTTGAGAAATCAGGTAGTTTAACGCAGTCTCTCATGACACTTTTGTTTTGCTCCCTGCTTTGTGTGTTCATGTGTTTTGAAGGAGGCGTGGCTTTGGAGGCGCTCTGAAGGGAGGGTGGGATCTTATGCTCTCAAAGTTAGCTCGCTATTGCTAGCGGATCCTAAAATTGCCTACCCTACCTTTAATTACACTTAACTTGAAATATTGGCTAATCCAAATCATACAATTTAATAAAGATTATCAATATAATACTATTCATTTTTAAAAGTACTAAAATGTACTGCCATGGACAAAAGTGTTGGCACACAAATTTTGTTTCAAAGTTTGCTGCTTTAGTTGTTGTCGTGTTGATTCATGCGGTTTTAATATATATTTTTTATATTGTAATAATTTCACATTTAATCTTAATGTAGAAAAAGCAGACTATATTTTATATAGAATTGATCTGATATAAATATACAGAGATTGAATACACACTAAACATAAAACATAAAATATAATTTAAATATAGATTAATTTTTACTGAAGCAACTAAAAGTAATTTAGTCAAGAGCAATGAGTGATTTTCTCATTTTTGTTCTTCGATGAACACAGACAGCAGCAGGGATATTAGGCTGCTGTCACTTTAAGACCTGCCCTGAAGCAGGTTTCAACAGCTTTCTGCTTTCAGCTTTCTTTCACTAATTCAGTCTGTTCATCGTATAAAGCGATCGAGTCTCTTCAGAAGATTTTGGACTAAACCGCTCAATTCATTTGGATAAGTTTTACAATCTTTATCAAAGCATCAGTGTCAAATGCGTAACTTCCAATGGAGGGACGGAAATCAAATTACATCAAAAAGATCTTCATTTGTGTTTCTGAAGATGAATAAAAGTCTTGCAGGTTTGAAACGACATGAGGATGAGTAATTAATGACAAAATTGTCATTTTTGGGTGAATGATCCCTGTTGCCCTCAAACCGTATATCCTGTAATTGTGGACAAATGAAGGCATGGAGGACTCAGGTGTGATCCTAATTTTTATTTATTATAAATGTTAGATCACTGTCTTCGATAAAGTTTTGCCCATCCATTTATGGTGCTTTTTTTTATTTTGCGTGTATTTTTGAATTTATTTACTTCAAAAAGTACCATTTTTTTCTATGTAAATTATGCTTATTTTATGTTTTATTTTTTTTTAACTACATTAAAATATCATTCCAATAAGTTCTTAGAGCTAAAACCTAAAGATGAAGTGACTTTGCTGTCACCTGGTGTCTTATTTTGGCTTATTTTAGAATGCTCTAAATTACAGTTTTTCCCATTCATTTCTATGGGTGTCCATTTTTGACCCAAATAAGGAGGGTTTTTTTCACCCACTAACATTGTAGAATTGAGTCAAAAAATTGTGTGTGTTCAGAAGGCAAACTTAGGAAAAGTAGCCAAGTCTCGTACCGCTCAGATCAAGGGAAGTATTTTTTTAAAAATAAATCAAAACTATTTTGCCCACATTTGTCCAGAATTCGGTTTTAGGGTTAATTGCTTTAAAAAAATGATGCGTTAAACTAAAACAAATGATCGATTGTGTTTGTTAAATTTGACAGCCCTGAATTTAAATACTTGCAAAACGCTTCATTTGGCAAACAAAATATATTTACCACAAAACCCCAAATTTCACTTTTTTTGCTCCACGTCATCAGCACATGGCAAGTGTGATAAAGTACTAGTCAACATACTGATTGGATTATAAGAGCAGACTGATTGCTATTAAAGGAGGGAAGAAGTGCTTCCTCATTGTGTTAGCAATGGTTGCCTCCAAAGAAAGATGTGCAGCGATCAACACGTGATCATGGCCTCACTTGTAAGGAAATCACTTCAAAGAATATTGAACATAAAGTATAATTTACTGGATCAAGAACTTCAAGGAGAGAGGTTCAACCGCAGAAGACATCCCAGAGTGTCTACAAGCGCCTGGACGTCTCCTGTGCTGCTCAATATTGGCAGCAGGAGGGCGTGAATACATCCACAAACACAGTGAAGCCAAGACTTTTGGAAAACAGCCTGGTGTCAAGATGGGAAGCCACTTCTCCAAGGACAGACAAGGATAGAACAGCTGAAGACTGGTGCAGAGGTGTTTTCTCCGATGAAGCTTGCTAACGACTGTTTGGGAAATCTGGAAAAATCAAGTGCTTGGGGAAGAAAAGGTGAACGCTAGTCCAGTGTCGTGCCGACAGTGAAGATTCCTGAGAACATTGATTTGTGGGGTTGCTTTTCATCTAAAGAGTGAACTCTCACAATTCTGCCCAAAACACTGCCATGAATAGAGGATTGTATCAAAATGCCCTGAAAGAGGAACTTCTTCCAACGACACAGGAGAAATTTGGTGATGATCCGTGCAGTTCCAGCATGATGGAGCACTACGTCACACTCACAAGGCAAGAGTGATCATGAAGTGACTCGGATGTCATTCATTTTGGATCCGTGCCCAGGCAACTCTCTGGATCTTAATCCCATAAAGAACCTGTGGTCAGTACTCAAAAGGAGAATGGACAAGCAAAAGTCCACAAATTGTGAAACTCCCAGCACTATTAAGGCAAGAATGGATCAGCATCTGTCAGGATTTGGTCCAGAAGAGAGTTGATATACCAGAGAGAGTTGCAGAGGTTATGAAGAAGCATTTACTCTCTGCATATTTTAAGTGTTTTTGCCAATTTAAAACATTTAAAATGCGTATCACTATTTTTCAATGTACCATAGAAACTTGAAAACATTATAATGAAGCATCAAACTTTTGCAAAACAAAATGCGTCACTGCCAATACTTCTAGCCACGGCTGTACTTAAAAACAAACAAATAGATAAAATAAAATAAAAATCTTAGAATTGTAATTCTGGAGCAGTATTAAACGCACACCAAACTACGAATCTGCATGGAGAAATTATTTTTCACTCAAGCAAATATCAGCTTTATTTCCTCTTAACACATTTTTTTTTATGTAATTGTCAAATATATGCAACATTTGAAAATATTTTAAATCATTATGGTTAAATATATAAAGTAATTCTGTTAAATAAGTGCAACATTTGAAAATATTTTAAATCATTATGGTTAAATATATAAAGTAATTCTGTTAAACGTGCAACATTTGAAAATATTTTAAATCATTATGGTTAAATATAAGTAATTCTGTTAAATAAGTGCAACATTTAAAAGTATTTTTACAAATATTTTAAATCTTTATGGTCAAATTTATAGTGTACAGATTTAACCTTTTATTTTATACATTTAAAATGTTATTTTAAGAAGTATATAATTAGCAATATTAACAGTAGAGTATATATTTGTTATATAGTGTTATTGCTGTTCAGAGATGAATACAGCATTGTGTGACTGTTCACTGATTATAAGTCTAATGCTTCAGTTGTTTACGTTTTTCATTTATTTACTGTAAACTTAATTCAGGGAGTGTGATGTCTGTGTCGAGTTTAAATGGATGACATTTGTTTTTATTAAAGGGATACTCCACTTTTTTTTGGAAATAGGCTCATTTTACAACTCCCCAAGAGTAAAACAGTTGAGTTTTACCGTTTTTGAATCCATTCAGCCGATTTTGTGATATTTAGAAGAATATCAGTAACCAGACCGTTTCTGGTCTCATTGACTTCCATAGTACATATTTTTTCCTACTATGGAAGTCAATAAGACCAGAAACTGTTACTGATATTCTTCTAAATATCAAAAAATCAGCTGAATGGATTCAAAAACGGTAAAACTCAACTGTTTAACTATGGGGGAGTTATAAAATGAGCCTATTTCCAAAAAAAAAAAGTGGAGTATCCCTTCAATCAGTAAAGTCATTCCTGGAGTAAAGTCAAGTTCTGATCTGCATCTCTTTCACTGACCTCCAGCTGAATCACAGGTAAGAAATGCACTAATATGATGAGCAAACACACGTCTGTATGGCTAAAGTGATTTTTATCAGTGGTTGGACCGTCTCTAAGCTAATAGAGAAGTCGTCCTGAAATGAATCCATGCGTGACATTGAGGCAGTCCTGCAGGAGATGTGGGATTAACCTCCTCCACACTGCTTTTAAATAAACGCATTGACTTACAGCAACTGGCTCAAGTCACTAAAGGTGGTTGTTTGTAAAAATACACATAATAATAATAATAATAAACCTCGCATCATATTTAAATCTCTCTAATGATGATGATACTAATAGTACAGTCACAACAGGAATGGTGCAGCACTGTCCGAAACTTGCATATTTCTTGCATATTAGTTTTTCCTTTTGGATTTGTTTATGGGACTTCTACATGTCTTATTCACAAATTTTCTAAATTCATTAATATGTTACTTATGAAACTACTATTGTATTAATAGCCTTATTATAATCCATATATTTCAAATGTTAAATAAGATTCTGATCTAATAAGCGTCTCAGTTTTAAGGAAAGTGGGAAAGGTTTTTAATTGTATTCTAATTTTAGACTTTTGCTGTTTAGGAGTATAATTGTATAGACTTTAGCTTTCTTTGACTTAAAGGGATAGTTCACACTAAAATATAAATTAAGTCATCAGTCAACCTCAAGCGGTTCCAAACTATATGAATTTCTTTCTTCTGTTGAACACAACATAAGATATAACAAGAAAGTTGATTTACCATCGTAGGAAAAAAAAAATTGATGGAAGTCAATGGCTGCCGTCAACTGTCTGGTTACCAGCATTCTTGAAAATATCTTCTTTTCTGTGTGTGTTCAACAGAACTTAAGTCATTAAGTGAGGACTTAATTTATTTTAATGGGTGAACTATCCCTTTAAGTATTTAGAACTGACTGACTGTAGAAGGTGATGCTTTTTAGTTGGTAACCTAAAAGATAAAGGGGCAATCACTATATACTTGTGATGCTTTTGATAAGGCTGTTCACAAGCTATGATAAAAATATTTTAAAAAATTATTTAGATAGCTGAGCGATGTCAGTGTCATCCAAATTCAAACAAAAAAACAAAACACCACATGCACCTGCAAATCTGACCAGTTCAGCTCAGCAAACTTTATTCATAAACTAAAAAAAAGGCCCAGTCCTGCAGAAATCTGTGAACCAATACGACACTAAATTAAACAAATCCTAGCCACCTGAAATCAATTTGTTTGGTCAGGGGCGAGAGAAGAAACGGTCTATAAAATCGCGATAAAGACGCATGTGGGTTTGTGGAAGTGCAAAATGCCCTTTTACACCAAGAAATACTAAATTGTCATGTATTAAAACTGGGTGTGCGTGTTATGTTTGTCAAATTTTTAGTCTGACTATTATTATTATTACAAACTATGTCATGTTACATGTGTTCCCTCTGCACCAGTGAGCTTTAAGTTCACATACACACAATCACTACAACAGTTTGGAGACTTTCCTCAATGTGCCGGAGAGATCCGACCTGATACAGAAACTAAAATAAAATTTTAAAAAAGTCCCAAAAGAACGCTCCTTCTCCATGAAAGAAAACAGGATTGATAAGGGTGAGGACAAAATATGCAGTATAGCTATAATTTATTTCACACTCACAATAAGGCTTTTATTACAGTGTGTATTCCTGTGTGTTCACAGATTAAAACCCAAAGACCATGTGATAGAGGAAGAGGGCAGAGACAAAAGAAAACGACCAATCAGGAACTGAGAATGAAGACAAAAAGCGCTTTCATTTGGCAGGATAAGGTCAGCTGATCGTAATTCGACTTAGCATCTCTCTCAGATGAAAACCAGTATCATTCACAGATGGACGAGTCTTATGTGCCAAGAATCTGTTCACTTCATATTTCACCCAAATAATCGATTCATTATATTTTGCATGAAATAAGTCTATTTTTATAAGATTTATTGCATGTGATGACATCATAATAAAATAAATTCAATTTAAATAGATTCCCATTTTTTTTTAATTTCCATTTTTCTCAATGAAGACACTCTGAAAAAGGTAATGAAAATATTTTTTAAATGAACAAATTTAAGGTGGTACAACAATGCTATTGTTATGTATAACCTTCTGCAATACTACAACAAATTAAATGATCTATATATATATATATATATATTAGAGCTTTCAACTGAATTAATCACGATTAATCTCATCTAACATAAGTTTGTTTACATAATATATGTCTGTGTGTATACAGTAGATATTCATATATACTGACATATATTATATAAATATAATATGCAAAAACATTATGTAAACAAACTTTTGTTATATATATAAATCAATATAATTATTAATTATTTAACTTTTTATACTTTAATTTTATAAAATATTTCAATTTTATTGTATAATTTGTAATGTATATATGTTTTATTTGTTATTAATGTTTTTATTTTATTATAATTTTTATTATATATAATAAATTGCATTACTGCATAACAGTATTGAGAAATTTTTTTTTCCTATTACAGTAATTAAAATTAATTGTCATGAAAATAAGATTAAAAAAAACCCCTCATGGTTCTAATTATTTGAAGTATTTTCTTACTGCAGAATATAAATGTTCAATTTTAGGGGTGAAATATGACGGGGGCAAGTTCTTGACAGGACGTTAAGATTCGCCCACCTGTGCTAAACCAATTCAGTATGAGAGGCATAATGATGCGTGAAAGTCAGCGGTTGGAAACGTTACTTGGCTTCCTCCAGTTAAGTGTCGTTTTCTGAGTGTACTAAAACAGAGACACATTAGTAGAGGTGTGTCCAAAACGGCTCTTTATTTCAGAACTGCTTAATCTGGATTTAAAAGTGTGACAGAATTTAACGCAAACACTGTAACCATCTGTCAAGGACTTATGTGTGCCAATAGATGAGGAGCTCCCACATTGTCTGAGAGTGTATTTCCGCACACAAAAGGTCCGCCGGGCACCGACGCGGTGTGAATGAATGACACGCAGACGGTGCTCTGGGGATTTCGCTCCTATGAAAATAAAACGAAATACTGCAAGACTGTAAATCTCAAGAGGACGAAAACAGAAAATAAACATCTGGGTTTTCAAAAAAGCATGACAATTTATTTCTCTATTCGTTAGCTTGCAGTCTTCCAACTAATTAAATGTTTCCCCCTTTGTGAGATTTTAGGAAGAAAAGAACAACAAAAAAAAAAAAAAGAGAGACATCTCTGCAAGAAAAGCGTAGCGTTTCTTTGATGAGGGTGGGTCCCACATAACCAGCACGCTATTGAGACATTCCACGCCACGTCTTTTTAGCCCTGGCCAATCACAGCATTCGACTACTCAGGCCCCGCCCCCATAAACTTAACTAACACTTGCCCTCGCGATCGCCGCTCACGACGGAAGCGGAGCCGCCCCGCGCCGTGCCCTCGTCCGACCGCACTCCGTTGCTTTCGTCTGCCCGCTCCGCCCCTGGCTCCGGGGCCTTTATCAGCTGCTCTAACAGGAGCGCGAGCAGCCCGGTCTGGTCTTCCTGCGGGACCTGTGACTGCTGCGGGACACTAGAGGACTGGATAAGGGTGGAGAGCTGGCTGAGCAGTTCGAGCTGCTGTGCGGCGTCAGGTTCAGGGGTGCGGGACAGCACTGATGTGGAGGCTTCAGAGGAGGAGCTGCGGAGGTACTCCGCCATCTGTGGGATGCTCAGATTGTCTGATTGGCCCTGGAGCAGGTTCAGCAGCACCGCCAGCTCAGTCTGGTTCAACTGCTCCGCTGCGGCTCCCAGACCTGTGCATAGAGACAGTTACTTTTCATAGCCATTGACAGAAAAACAGAATGTTCTTCGCCTTTTTTCTATTTACATATCGCAGCATTCAGCAAATTGGCTCAATGAGAAAGCTGTGGAGAGAGTATTATTTCAAAAACACCAGAAAAGGATATTGAACCCGTCCCAAATAGACACTTTCACACTTCCAGGTTCTTAGAAGCCGAAGTCGTCGTCGTCGTCATATGGCGCTTTTCCACTACACAGTACCAGCTCGACTCGCCTCGCCTTTGTTTGGTTTTCCACCGTGTAAAAGTTGTACCTTTACCTGCTTTTGGGTACTTTTTTTTTGTACCACCTCCGGCGAGCTAATGCGATACTAAAATGTCACGTGGTCACTGCTGATTGGTCAGAGAGAATCGTCACCATTCACTGCGTCATCATTACACACGCCAGATGGAGTATCCAGAATAACCCCGCTATTTTTAAATAGGTTGGCCAGAGATAGTTACTAAACTTACTACTATTATTATGGCAACTTGGTAGAATACGCCGTGGTCAAACGAGGAGGTGCAGACTTTCCTTTGTTTGGTTGCCGAAGAGAGGATCCAGCGAGAGGTTGATGGGGCAACGAGGAACGAAAGGCGTCCGGGTACTATTTGTGGCGGAAAATGTTGCGAAAAGCGAGCCGAGGCGAGCTGGTACTGGTAATGGAAAAGCGCAATAGTTAGGTGAACTTCTATAGTGGTGAAGGGATTTTTTGCTATGCCATAGAAAAGCTGTTGATTTATAAACATTCACGCAGCAGTGTTAGGTCATATAATGTCAAGGTAAGAAAGCAAAGTATAATTTTAAATGTTAATGTTAAATTTAACTGCAATTATAAAAAAACTGATGACTGAGTGGAGTCATCACAGTCTGCGAAAAGGGTCCATCTACTGCAGGCTTTGCAAAGAGGCTTTTATTTTAAAAAACAAAGACGCAACACTGACTGCAATAATAAACCTGCGACCTATAAGCGATCATCACTTCTTTCAGAGGCGAGAGTAAATGCGGTCGAACGTGTTTGAACAGCCTATTCTAATGCGTACACATTACAGGAAGTGTGCTAGCCTGACATCGTACCAAGCACAAAATACACGAATAAAGTGACCCGGGACTTGACCCGGGTATAGGGCTGTATAGGTATAGGATTTTGGCTAAAATCATAATCACGATTAATCGAACAAGTCACCTCGCTTACGATTATTGAACGATTATTTTAATTTTTTTTTCTTTCTCATATGTCACTGGCAAGGCTTATTCTGTAAATACGTATGTATTTTTTTCTAATGAAAGAGTGCATAATCTTTGAGATTCTTAACTAAGGAAACACAGATAGCTTTTAATGCTTATTAAATATTTAAAAATATTTAAAAAAAATTAGAAAATAGTTATTTTTGTAAAAAAAAAAAATTATTGTAAATATTACCATCTAAAAAGTAAAATATAACTTTGATAAAACTAAAAAAGTAATCCTTTTCATATTGTATAGCATTTGTAAATGTTTGTGTTATGCTGGCCATTTGTCAGTCTCTCTCTTTTTTTTCACTTGTTTCTTTGGTACAAGCAGCTCCTGTTGCCGAGTTGACTCAGTCTTCTAGGAATCAGAGAGTGCGTTCACACACAACCCGCAAAGACACGTGACATGTTCAGCAGCGTCTATAGTTTGCTTATGAGTTGCGATTTCTTGTTCGAAAAACCACGCTTGTGCAATTGTTTTTTCTCTGATTCGATAATAAACTAGCGCATTACGTTTCACGCTGGCTAACAATCCCGGCTTAAACGGCATCATTAGGCTGCAACGCGACATTGATTACGGCTTTTTACGGCACACAGCGCGCGCTCCGTGACTGAACCATGGACTGAACGCAGCAATTGTTACTCTGTCCCCAACCTGGCGGCACCAATCCCGCACCAATGTTTGCGTTCAAACAGGTGTTTGTTCTGGCAATTTCCCGGGATCAACGTGCTGTGTGAAAGGGGCACATGTTGTTTCAATGTCGCAGACTGGACTGGGTGGAATGACGCGACTACTATGTTTTAAGGGGAAAGTATGTTAACACACAGAGGGCGGATATATTAATAGTATTCAAAAAACGAAATAACCGACATGGTAAAACCACGTCGGTTATAGGCTCTGAATTTCGGTTTCGATTATTTTTCGGTTAATCGTCCAGCCCTACCCGGGTATGCTTGATTTTGGTTCTTTCACACTGCCACTGCTTTTCCAGAATCAGAGTGCGTTCACACACAACCCATTAAAATCAATGTGACATGTAATGTCTCAGCAGCGTCTTAAGTTTGCTTATGAGCTGCGATTTCTCTCTTGCGAAACCACCTTTGTGCCTTTTTTGTCTCCGATTCGATCATAAACTAGCACATTAGCGTTCACTAGCTGTACACAGTACCGTTTCACTAGCTGGATCCCGATTACTGCATTACTTACGGCTTTTGTTCACACAGCACGCGTTCCGGGACAGATACCGGCAATGTTACTAGGTCCCCAATCAGGCATCAATCCCGGGTCGTGTTTGCGTTCACACACAAATCGTTCTGCCAATTTCCCGGGAGCAACGCGCTGTGTTTGGCTGGTCTTGCAACTTTCAGAGCGAAACTAAATCTGCTGTTCTGCTGATCGGCGCGATCATATGTCAATTTTATGGTCACTCTGTCCTGCTACCTAACCCAGTTCCTCTAACTACCTGCCTGTATTTCTCAAGTTAAGGGAACACAAAGGTTCCTGTCAACTCATGGCCCACCTTCCAGCTCAATGGCTGTGATGTTCGCCGGTGCAGGATGGGCCGATGGGGGTGGTGGAGGGGGTGGGCTCGGTGGCGGGCGGCTGTTCTCCCCTGCGGAGGCTCCTGCGGTTTCCTTTCGGGTAACTTTGGCAACAGGGATATCCTCAGACACTCCGCTTTGCCTCTGCCTCCGCCGCTTCTTGCTCCAGAGCTCATGACAGTCTTGCCAATGAGGCAAACTAAAAGAAAGGTCACAATTACAAAACAGTTAGGAATGTGACCTCACTACTCATTCCACAAATGTAGTGTCATTAAAGTGATGATTCACCCAAAACTGAAAAAAAAAAAAAAAAAAAAAAAAAATCTGAATGTTCAAACAATTGTGGTGCAAGAGTGATTTCCAAAGCATAGAGAAAAATACATAAACACTATGGAAGTCAATGGTGCCTCACAACTGTTTGGTTGCAAACATTCTTTAAAATGTTTTGGCTTGTGTTCAGCACAACAAAGTCATCTCTACAGGTTTGTACCAACTTAGGGCGAGTAAATGATAACTTAATTTTCATTTTTGGGTGAACCGTCCTTTTAACAAACTAAGATTTGAATGACGTAAGATGTGGTTCTAGGTGTGCACTGACTCTGGTGGCGGCATCTTGTTGGGCTCCACATCACACAGGAACTGGCAGGCCAGGGCCTGTTCAGCAGTGCAGCGTCTCGAGGGGTCCAGCGTCAACATGTGGTCCAGCAGGTCAAGAGCAGAGGTGGGCAGACTGGAAAGAGACATTTGGATTATACTAATGGAAATTATTACTAAAAAATATGTATGCATTTGGCAGATGTTTTTATGCAAAGAGACTTTTAGTATTCAGGAGCATAACAAGGGCAGAAATAATTATGCACATTATCTAAAATGATTTTTTAAATATATACTACCGTTCCGTTCAAAAGTTTGGGGTCAAAAAGCTTAATTTATTTTAAAGAAATGAATCCTTTAATCAGCAAAGATGCATTATTCAAAAATTGTAACAAATGTGTTTACTACTTAAAATAAATGCTGTTCTTGTGAACTTTCAATTCATCAAAAAAATCCTAATTTATTTTTTTACAGATTAAAAAAAACAAGCTCAACATTAATAAATGTTTTTTGAGCAGCAAATCATCATATTAGAATGACGTCTGTAGGATCATGTGACTCTGAAGACTGGAGTAATGATGCTGAAAAATCAGCTTTACATCACAGGGAAAAAAAAACATTTAAAATATATTTCAATAGAGAACAGTTATTTGAAATGATAATAATATACATTACAATTGTAGAGTTTTTACCGTATTTCTGATCAAATAAATGAGACTTCTTTCAGAGAATAATGGAAGTGTTTTAGGAAGCAGGTTGAACTTACAAGGAAAATTCCTCTCGTAAGCGTCGTCTGTACTGTTTCTTGGGTCTCATGGTATTGAAGTACGGCAGCTTAATTACGTCTGGCCAAGCAGCAGGACACGGACTACCACACAAACGACTGACCGAAACAAAAGACAAACACTGGAGTGTGACGGCATTAGAGCTAAACTACACATGCATTCAGAGATCGTCGTGAGAAGCATACCTGATCAGCTCAAGCTGCAGAAGCTCTTGGTTGGCCTGGAAAATTGGTTTCTTAGTGAAGAGTTCTCCCAAAATACACCTTTACACAACAACAACAAACCATGTCATTAATACATTAACAGCAGCTGGTGTGTAAATGTAGCGAGATGGAAAACAGACAGGACATCTTACCCGCAACTCCAGACATCAATAGCGGGCGAGTATCTCTCCTCCCCCAGTAGCAGCTCAGGTGGGCGGTACCACAGAGTGATCACCTTATTAGTGTATGGTCGACTGCAAACAACCATCAAGTTAGAATTACTCACCAGAGCTTTGCAGTATCAATTATGTTTACTGTTGTTGAAATCACTTGAAACTTTTAAGTACAAGTTAAAGGCGTTTAGCACAGCCTGCAGTAAGAGTCATTCTAACACAGACGTACCTTTCCTCAGAGTTATAGAGACGAGCCAAACCAAAATCTGCTAGCTTGATCTGACCACTGAAAAAAATTAAATAAAAATAAATAAATAGATGTTAGGGACATGGAATGCAATTTCCAAAAAGCCCTAAAACTTTTATAATATAAATTTCTAAAGCATTTTTATTTTGTAAATTGAAAACTACAAATATGAGGTCAGGGCAACATTTTATAATTTGACATGCAGGTATTTGTAAGTATTGCTTAAATGCCAGTACATAACATTAATGATTTATTACAAAAGAACATGATAGTTAATTAAAGGAGATTCACAACTCGTGAGTTTATTTCATAGAGTGCAAGGTTAGGTAAGAATGCAAAATTGATGAAGAAAATCATTGCATATGCTTTAAAATGGTCTGTTTTTGAAAAGTCTCTCATGCTCACCAAAGCTTGATTTATTAAATCAAACTACAATAAAAACATTGGATTACACTTCAAAATAACAGTTTTCACTTTGAATATATTTTAAAATGTAATTTATTCAAAAGCTACATTTTCAGCATCACTACTCCATTACTTCAGTGTCACATGATCCTTCAGAAATCACTCTAATATGCTGATTTGCTGCTCAAGAAACATTTTTTATTATTATCAATGTTGAAAATAATTGTGCTGCTTAATATTTCGGTGGAAACCATGATACATTTTTTCAAGATCCTTCAAACGTTCAAATAGAATTATAAATGTTGTTAGACACTTTTGATTAATGCATCCTGTATTATTTATAAAAAAATCTTGCTGACCCCAAACCTTTGAACAGTAGTGTAACTGAACAAAGAACATGTAATCACTACGACACTGACTTATATCACTTAAAAACACAGGCTCGTACCTGTTGTTTAGCAGGATATTGGAACACTTGATGTCTCTGTGTAGAAAGTTCTTCTTGTGGCAATAATCTAATCCCTCCATCAGCTGACGCATGAAACTCTGCACATGCTCGTGGGAGAAAGACACCAGTCCTGATTCCAGCAGCCCCATCAGGTCATGGTCCATGTACTCAAACACCAGGTAAAACGCACCTAATACACAACAATTACAGGGGAAAGCCTTAGGAAATGAAAAATGTTTCAGGTGAGTCTCTAAACAGATGGTTCCTATCGCTCCATGTCTGATTAAAAACTCTTTGGCTCTTAGATTAAGGCAGGATTAGGCCTTAGTTTAATTAGTATAAATAATTCGCTTTTATAAACCTGCCTTAGACAAAAAACATTGCTGATGTGCATCTTGAGACAAAACAATGGCACTGACAAATTTTACGATACGCCAGTGCAAGTTATTTTCAGTTAAAACAGCTCAAACGTGCAATTTAGTCTGGGACTAGGCTTAAGCCTCGTCTGTGAAACCGAGAATTACTGCCATGTATCGTAAAAGGAGGAGAATGGCTTTTGAAACACGTCCCATGTTCACTACTGAAACTGAAAACAGACCTTTGTCCTTTTTAAAGTCAAGTGCGTCTTGTTTATCGGTGACAATCTCTTTCATGTTGACAACGCTGCGATGGTTCAGTTGTCTCAGGATCTTGATCTCTCTGATGGCAGTGATGGGGAAACCCTCCTTTTCATTATCTAATCGAACCTTCTTCAATGCCACCAGCTCTCCTTTAGAAACCAAAAACAACATAACAGCAGGCTGTCAGCACGTCTTCTCTTTTACAAACACCGTGACAGGAAGTGAGAGTTGATTTATGCGTTATTGTTTAAAAGAAGCCCCACAGTGTTGGGTTTTTGCCATGGCAAAAATATTGGTGTAATAACTGAGAGGGCAAAGACTCTGCATTAACAGTGAAAGAAACATAGCTACAACACACCTGTGTCTTTGTCTTTTGCCTTGTACACCTGACCGTAGGTTCCTTCTCCAATGATGCCGATGATATCAAACTTATCCACACATCGCTTTCCCCAGTCAGTTTGAGTCTGCTTCCTCTCTCCATATCTCGGACAGCAAATCCTGCACACATTTGACAGACTCTTGAGGAACTGATCATCACTTTCCCTTATTCTGCTATTTACCAAAACCGGATGAAGAATTCAAGCATCCGTGACTTTAGAAATAACTATTAGGGTTCTAATTGAAAACATTTAATTACGATTTTTCTGGTTAAAATTTCATTTTGTGATTTTATATATATATATATATATATATATATATATATATATATAGGGATGTCATGGTACCAAAATTCCAGTAGTCAGTACAGATGCCATTAAAATGTTATGGTTCTCTGTACCAATTTCGGTCCCACAGCAAAATCGGTTTAAACTATTTTTCCAATTTATTTAACTATTTGAAAAAAAGTATTACATTTTAATACTTTATTATTTATAACGGTAAATTTATGAAAGCAATTAATGGAGACGTAGTGAAATCTATTGTACAGTAGCCTAATATAATTATTACTGTCAATTTCTTTAAGGTAAACCAAAAACATTATTTTGACGAGTTGCCGTGAAGACCTGCGAGTTTCTGTGCGTGTATGATATGACGAGTTTTTCTCAATTTAAACGGGAAAATGCTCATGAAGTGACTCTCGGAGACGAACTAAATCTTGATTCATGTCATCATATCATGAGGCAACAGAGACTGAAAACAGCGGGAGCGTCACTCGTGCTTCAGTGTGTTTGTGTGTGTGTATGTGAGGTAACGTTAAATGAAACCACCACGCATCTGCGCCGTTCATTCACACAGAGACAAGCAGAACATGCAGGGTTAATACTTTTTGCAGTTTAATATACACAGACACCACATCAGCAGCACCACCAGTCTCCATATTTTGACAACACTATGTTCTTACTAGAAAAGTATTATTTTTCACATTTTTTCCCCAAAAAGGAAGGAGTAAGCATTACTGAGAGCTAAACACAAGCCAGAGGGCGCCCTCCTGCAGAAACTACAAATATGCCTCACAGAAGTAATATACTCACGACACTTCAGAAAATCTCTAACATGGACAAAGGCATCAAGCTATCGCTGAAGCTGAACAAAAACAAGATGAAAACGCTATAATGACACAAACACACGACTGCCGCAATATAAAGTTTATCCTTAGTCTATCCAGGAATTTTCCTAATAATAAACCATATTATGTTATGTTATTCTATACAGTGATAAATGCTATGTCAAATAGCATTGCATTATAAATATATTGTCTTCCTCATTATATGACAAGAAGCTACATCAGCTCACAAAAGGAAGTTATTTCAAACACTCGACTGACGTTATGAAACGAGTTAAAACATTATTATGACAACAGGTTTCGCATTACAAATTTGGGAAAATGTTTGACGCATTTTCAAACGCAGGTTTTAAGCGACTCAAACTTGCAGTGCTTTCAGAGATGGAGCAGCATTTAGTCTTCACTAACACACTGTGCATATATTTATTTAATGAAAAATTAATTTAATTTTGATTAATCATGCAGCCCTATTGCATAAGAAACTACTTTATAAAACAAAATCTTACAGACCTCAAACTTTTGAATGGTAGAGTAGCGGAATATTAATTTTACCCCAATCGTCCCTAAATGAATGATGAACAGTGACACTTACTTTGGTCTCTTCTTGAAGGATGTCTGCAGAAGCGGTGGGGAGGCTCGAGCAGGGGATTGTGGGGGGGAGGGGTCTCCTCCAGGAAGTATCGGAGGGAGGGGCAACTCGCTGAGAAGTCGTGTCCTGCCCTCTCTTTCCTTTTCTTTCTCCTTCTCCTTCTCCCTCTCCCTGTCCTTTCGTGATGACCTATGGGAAAGATTGCTCTTCTTTGGACTGAAAAAAAAAAAAAAAAAAAAACTTTAAACAGTAACCAAAACAATCACATTTGCCTGTCGTTGATATTTTTAAATTCAAATGGGTGATAAGTTTAGACAAGATTATTAACCAGTAGAAATTTCTCAACAAGTAGATATTTTGGACAAAAGCTCATCATCTGCATTGTGTTTTTAAGCATTTCGGTTTAAAAACAAGTGATGGTAAACTGCTGAAACACAATAAGCAGCAAAAGAGAAGTAATTTCGCTGTTTGAGATACGAAGTTTGGTTAAATACACATACTTGTATCAAAATGCCTGTCTTTGCAAGCATCCGCGTAAACGCAGTCTGAAGTTAACTTAAACCGTTAACATTACATTGGATCTGTGCATTCAGCTGTAAAGTGACGGCAGCCTAATAAACCTGCTGTGTCAATGTTAATCAAACAACAAAAAAAGAAAATCTCTCAATGCTCGACTGACTTTAATTTACACAGTGAAGATGTGCAGTGTTTTTATATGTGTGATTACTTTATACACTTCATGTAAGCTAGTATTTCTTATTTCTAGTGCTTGAAGCTTTCGGATAGGTCTATTTCTTTATTTTATCTACTTCAGTAAAATTAAGTTTTTTTATTTTAAGGTGCTATATGTATTTTTTAGCAGCCTCTATTGGTGATGTTTCAGATTGGAACAATGTTTACAAGAGCATGTGTGCTCGAACACAAGAGCGGGCACTCACGTTACACGGCCAAACTGAGACTTTCAACACAACGGCGAAATCATCACACAACATGCGACAACTCATGTAAACTCCCACTGCAATATTGCAATAATAGGCTACTTTTATCAGCTTGACGTTGAGCTAATGCTCCATGATAACGTTACATTTGTGGTGTTATCTAGCATAAGGCATTTCACTGACTATTTGTGTATCTTTCACAATCAGCAATGTCAACACAGGGGAATGTATAATATGATAATGAAAACGGTTAGTGAACTAGACTGAACAATTTCAGTGTAACAATAAGATCGTAGGAAGTAACATTAGTGTACTGAACGTGTCTGGAAATGTTTATTATAAACAATATGATAGCAGTGGGATGAGTTAGACAGTAGATCTAGTACAGAAAATAAAAGTTACATCCTAATAGGGTTGTCACAATTCTACAAATCCTCGATTCGATTACATTTCCGATTCGATTTTTATCAATCGGCCAATCAGGAGGCTCTCTGTCTTACATGCACTTCATTAGGCACATGCAATGTCTCTCGCTCTCTCCCTCTCTGCCGTGCGCACAATACTGTTTGAAGCACAGTTTTTTTCTGTCTCGGCATGCACGCTCGCTCTTGCTCGCTCACTCTAGATTCCGGGAGATTTTAACTAATTCGCGTGCATCAGGGAGCTATTAATATGCAGGACTCAGGAGACTTGGGATGTCTGCAAACTGTGGCTTTTTTGGAGCGAGAACATTGTCAACATAACTCACTGGAAATCCAAAAAACTTCCACACCTGCGAATTCAATGATAGAGGAGGGGGTTCAAGTTCTGTCGATGGGTCTCCTGCATCTCGCTATCTTTTGAATGGCTGTAGCTAAGTTAGAGGAGGTTGACCATAGACTCGCACGTTTTTTCCCCTTGGCAAGCCGAGCGGACGTGACATGGGGGCGTGGCAGCATCGACCATTCCATTTTTTAATTTGAAGTTCAAGATTGTGAATTAATTTCGATCGATTTCATTTTTTTGTTATCCAGGAGCAGTCTTTTGTGTTCATTTCATGTCTCATATGTTGTAGTTTACCTTGCTATTTCATTAGTTTACCATTATTTCAGCATATCTGAAAACTTGTAAAAGCAACTTAAATTTTTTACATAGGCTAGAATTAGTTTTTTGTTATATAGAAATAACATTAGTAGTTAATCTCAGAAAATAACTTTAATCTACTGAAATGGATGTTTATATATATATATATATATATATATATATATATTTCTGTGCAATGCAATAATTACTAGGGCTGCACAATATTGGAAAAAACTGACATTAAAAATTGTGATATGAAAACAATTGAACCAATGAACCAAATTTTCCCTTGAAATAGGGAACCAATCACAGAACAGGGAGGGAGCACATGCGCATTTGATAGACGTACAGGCGCATTTGATAGACATTCGTAGCACCCAATAATACGGCTCTGGGCACCCGTAAACCATGCCTCAAATACGTGAAAATGAACGTGTGGTTTCCAGACCACGTTTTATTCTCAATGATACGTGGTCTGGCATTAGCCAGGCTATTTCCTTCCCCCCTTTAGTGATAAATTAATATTTTCATAAATATTTGGCCATATCGCCCAGCCCAAATAATATATATTTATAATAATAATGGTAGATACAGATAATAGTAGATAGTTTGAACAAGTATCTAGCAGCAATAACTAGCATCTTGTTCACAAAAGGAAAACTCTGTCTGCTACATTATATTCACCACATGTAAATACAAGTAATACGTTTGCTAACAATGAATGGTCTGAAAATGGTGTGTAGTTAGCGACAACAGCCTTTGTCAACACAGCTATTTGCATTTAGTGTAAACAGACACCACCAGAAAACAACAGTTTGTTCTCAGCTTACATTCTCTACAGCCAAAACATGCCCACGTGCATCTGGGAAAAAGATGAAATGGCTTAACAGCACATATGCTTTGATCATGTGACAGAGCATTCACGTACAAATGGAGACAACAAACAAGTTTACTATAATATAGCCAAAGTGTCCAAATACTTATTTTGGGAGTGCACACATTTTGTTGCATTAAATACAATATCGAAGCAAATGTCACTCATTTTAAAGGTAAAAGGTAGCACAAACACACTTAAGTGAAACGCATAGAAAAGAAAGATTAATGACAATCCTAATAATATTCTGAGAGACGCAAAACCTGAGAAACAGGCCAACTCAGGTGTGATCAAATAAAGCTTGATTTTCTGCATCACTGCACTTCAAATATGATCAGATTTGCAACACAAATACAGTTGTATAATCACCGTAACCACAAGTGACAATTTTTTTTGTATTACTGGTTTAGTTTAATTTATTTTTCTTTCAGCCTTAAATTGATATATTTCCAGTTCGTTTTAATGTTTAAATCTAAACTTTTTTTAGTGAGTTGCAAAGACAACATTCATATTTTTTATTTAGTATAAGTTTAAGCAAGCTAAATTTGGGATGGACGGTATGACAATATATACTTTGGTAATTGATATGAAGAGTATTTGTTCTGTAATTTGTTCGGTAACCACTTCTGAATTTGAATCTTTAATAACTTTTACGTTCACACACAGTACGGATAAGCTTCAGTCAGTTAATTAAGATTTGACGGATAAACTTGGGGCTCAATTGGACTCTTGTCATTTATGGACGTCGCAAACTTTGATATTACTCTGATATTGATCTTACACACAATTGCTATGGTTACTGGTAAGAGAATACAGGCTTGACTCTCATTGCACGCTCATACAAAGTATTCGAGACGCTGCTATAAGTTGCTGTGTGAATGGGACATTGAGACTCAGATCTGTAAGTAAATGAGGTTGTCAATTCCAAAAACTGTCATTGTGAACATAGCCAATATCGCAGCCCTTTTCATAGCAGATGACAGATGTTAAAAAGAGTTAAGCACAATAAGCCATGATTAAAAAACTCAATGCACACCCATGCCGACTCACACACATGAAACACGCAAACAGAAAACCGCCTCTCTAAAGGGCCTTTCACACGGAGCACATTTAAGCAACGCGAATGTACGTTGCGATAACACTCCTGAATAGAAACGATAGACCCCTATAGAGCGATTCACACTGGGTGCGATCAATCATAGCACGAAACAAGAAAAACTATTTTACAGATGAAACATGAACCCAAATATCTCATTGCGCAAGTCTCTGAGTTTTTGCAGAACTACGCCCCCTCTGGCGTCAAGTGAAACTGCAACCAGAGGTGTGCACGCTCACGGACCACACGCACATGCACGCTTGCAATAGCTGTTCATAACCAAAGGAGCATCAGCCGCACAAATCTTTTGTTAGTCATAATGTCTTCAGAGGTAATAAAGTTATAAATCTGCAAGTCATTTTAGATATATGAAAGGAAAGGCATTTGAGTAAATTACACACTTATGTGTGTGTGTGAGGGGAAAACGGGGGTGGTAGAAAACTTTGGTTTTTGTTTCCATCTATCTCCATGTTGAACTGTTTTACGTATCCACTTATGATTGTATTATTATGAAAACACGTTCATGAAGAATATAAGTTACTACTTTGTATAGGATCCCGTTTGAGCCCTAGAGCAGACCGGCGATCTCTCCATTTGTTGAAAGCCTTCCCGATGTTGACTCTCGTCTTATTCCGACGCCTAGCACTAGACAAAAGTTTTATTTTCTTGTCTTACATGGAGTTTGCGTTGGGGTTTGGAATGAACTACAAGCCGGTCTCTTTGAATCCATCTTCTACTTTTGTCGAAAGTTGACTAAAGTTTTGTCGCTCGAGTTGTCTTCTCTGATACGGAGAATGGCGGCGAATACACAAACCTGCCAGACACAGCCAGGTGAGCCCCCATTTATTTTACTGTACAGGATTATAGAGTGATCAGAGAAGGGCTCATTCAGCCCATCAGACAATTGTTTAAGCATGTATGGGTTAGAAAAACAGGTATTTTTAACATTAAATGTTGCATAATGCACCTTTAACATGTAGTTAGATAAATTTAAATCAAGTACCTGAAAAACTTGTTTGAATTCATTTTTCGTTATAATGAATTTGTCCTATTGTTTGTTATTTACATCTTTGTTTTTATTTTTAATAACAAAATAACTATATCATATATATATATATATATATATATATATATATATATACATATAGTGAAATAAAATTTCTCATATTGTGAAATAAGATTTTGGTCATACCTATTTTGGAGTATTTTCTCCTTAAAACTGCAGTGTGCTTTCCCACCATAACAAACATGATTTTTAAAGCATTTCTAAGAATGCCGATTTTCAGAACGCAGCTGACTGACTCGAGTGGCGAACGGGAACATGGTTTGTGTAACTTTAGGATTAGGGATGCACAATATTGGATTTCGGCCGATGTTCGATATGCCGATATTTTCAAACTAATTTTGCCCAACGCCGATGTATTTGTATTTTTTTTTTCAAGTACAAAAAAAACGTATTAATGCTTTTATTGAAGTTCTCAGTCAAGAGCAGTGAGTGATTTCCTCTGTGTTTTGTTGTTTTATTAACCTTAAAAGGATAGATCACAAAAATTTTACTCATCATTTAGAGTCATCATTTACTCTCTCAAGTTGTTTTAAACCCTAATAAATTTCTAAGTTATTTGGAAGAATGTGGCTAACCAAACCGTTGCTACACTCCAGTGACTTTAATAGTATATTTAAGCACAAGAAAGAAATTAAAACGCACGCGCGAGAACTGAACTGAAGTAGTTGAAGGAGATCGCAATTCTCGCGCATGCGTCGTGGAAATCTCTTGAAGTCTCGTTTCAGGCCAACAAGGAAGAAATAGTCGAATAAAGTCGTTATTTTTGTTTGTTTTTCAGCACAAAAAGTATTCTCGTCGCTTGATAAACTGATACTTGAGCCACTGTAGTCACGTGGAATATTTAAACATTTTCTTCATTGACTTTCTGGGCCGTCAAGTTTCATTCCCTTCGGCAGCCGAATGTGGTAGTGATACAGCTCTCAAATTTAATCAAAAATATCTTCATTTGTGTTCCGAAGACGAACGAAGGTCTTACGGGGTTGGTACAGCACGGGGGTGAGTAATTAATTACTTAATTTTAATTTTTGGGTGAACTATCCCTTTAACATGCGCCCGGTCACAAGCATAGCAGTTCATCTACATTACTCACCGATCAAATAAGACTTTAGCGGTACAAAAATTCGGTACAAAAAGCGGTACAAAATGGACGCCATGCTATGGTACTTGATAAACGACAAAAGGGACATTTGTGAGTTCACGGTCTGTAGCCTACATACTATGGCTGACTCAGAGCATGAGCATCGATAAGACGACTCATTAACATGGAGGGCATTCAATATCGATGGATCGTAAAACTTAGAACCGGTTTTCAATTTCCATCCCTAGTAAATAATGACAGAATTTTTATTTCTGGGTGCAGTATCTCTTTAAAGACAAGCGGCAGCATATTATCGATACTGTCTCTTTAAGAGCTGCACGCGACGCGTCTAATATAAGTGCATTTGACAAGCAAATTTTCTCTGTTTGCTTTCACTTTGTTTATGTAAACTTTGTGTGTATTTGACAGTATTTGCACAATAAGACTTGAAAAGACAACTTCAAGTATGCAGGTGCTGTGACCGGCTTTTAGTTCCTGAGAGCGTCGGGTGTTACAACAGCGCATCAGCACATGAATGACATTAACTAGCAAGACTTTAATAACATAGATGCAAATAATGAACTTTTGTGAATTGCACAAAAGAGTCCCACGAGTGTTACTCTAACCTTGCGTTTACATGTGATGTGAATGTGCGTCGCGTTGTACAGCATGTTGAGATGAAGACGCCAGAATTGAACTGATAGAACACATGAGATACTATGATTTTTCTTGAAAAGCATATCGTGGAGGAGACATTTTAATCGTCCACGATAAAAAAAAAAGTGATTATCGCACACCTCTAGTCAGAAGTTTAAGCTGCTGGTGATCATGCTTTGTTCACGGTTGTCACGTGCGCATAGGAAACACGCCACCCTATCAGCAAGGCTCAATGGCAGTAATATTCATATCTCCCGATGCCGATGATGGTCATTTAAAGCTTTTATTGGCCGATACCGATGTTGTCACAATATCATCGTGCATCCCTAATTAGCATCACATTATTAACTGTTTGATAACGTATTCAAGCCAAAGGACAATTTGTCCGACATTGCAGAGAGTGATACAAAAAAACGCGATGGAACATACATCGACTAGTAGGCTAGCCTTTTTTTGAATCAGTTTCTGGTTCAAACATATATGACTGAATAAAGCCAATATTTCCATTTGCCATTGCGTAGCATTTACCATAGTCGAGTTTATTTAATTTGTATCTTTGTATTCCTCCAATTTTTTTTTGTTTTTTCTTTTTTAATAACGAAAATAAAATAAAAAATAACTATATCATGATATAAATATCTTTGTATTTCTCCAATTTCTTTTTCTTTTTTACTAACTAACTAAAAAAAAAAAAAAAAATAGCTACATCATGATATAAATATTGTCCACCCCTAGACTAAATGATTGGAGAGGTCTAGCACCCTCTTGAGCACTGAAGTTTGTTACTACCAAAGCAATGCAAGAACATTGAAAATGTGTCGGCCAACTACACGTCTGCATTTGCAGGACTCACCTGTCCCTGCAGTCTCCCAGAAGAACCGGCGGCAAGGGAAGAGGTGGAAGTGTCGATGTCTTCATCACGTGGGCGGGACTTTGTGTAGATTTCTGTGTGGGGCTTTTGGAGCGAGAAGAAACCGGCGTCACAGTCGCTGAGGGTGGAGGAGCTGGCGGAGGGCTGTTTAGAGGAAGAGGAGGAGGGGATGAGAGAGGAAGAGGAGGAGGAGAGTGCGCCGGGAGAGGAGGAGGAGACGAGAGAGGTAGCGGAGGAGGACTGGATAACGGGTGAGGTGGACTGGATAACGGGAGAGGGGGTGGAGGAACCACAGCGGGCTCCTCCGCAGTAACAATGTCTGGAGGTGGAGAGGGCGGTCTCTGAGGCTCAGGGGGCGGGGCCGTCTCTAGTGGCGGCTCAGTGATTTTCACCGGTGTATTTGCCACATTGGACGTGTTCAGGCGGAGCGAGGGGGAGTTCTTGGCGGCGGCCGCCTGACGCTCTTTCTTTTTTCGCGTCAGCTCGGCTCCAAGGCTGGACGTGATCGGCAAATGTAAAGACGAAGGGGAGCGGCTGCCTGGGTGAGCGCTGTGGGAGGAGCCTCCGCCGGATCCTCCAGAATATAAAGAATGTTTCTTAGTGCGAGAACGGGAAGAGGAGCGGCGAGAGGAGTAGTGAGGAGAACGGCTCCGGGAACGCAGAGAAGGCCTAGGGAGGAGAAACAAGAGAAATGTTTTAAAATCAACTTCACAAGGACAGGTGATAAATGCAGACTTTGTCCAAACATCTTTAAATTAATCACTAATCTTAAGAAAGACAACAGAAATATCTCCATATTTTGACGTAAAACCAAGGTTTAATGGATAGGAAACACTGGAAAGAGAGAAAACGGACGTTTAACAAAACAGACGTTTATTTTGCGCTTTTCCGAAGAAATTTTTCGATTTGGATGGTTCAGTGTCTATTTCATGCACACAACATGGATAAGCTACAACAGTTAGACATGTCACCTTTGTGGACACAAGCTCTAGACTGCCAATATTAGTTTCTCGATTTTTTTAACTAACTCTATTTATCTCGATTTCTCTACTAACTCTAATGGCAAACTGTGAACGTTTTAATTCTGTATAAGAAAAATACTATTTGAATCATTTGAGTGTATCTAAACGAGCTAGAGCTGTTAATGTGTCAGCAATCAAATGTAAATTAAAAACACCTTTCTCTTATTTAGACATATATATATTCCACAATGACACAGAACCTGACAGAGCAGTTATTTACTTGATAGATAATGGTGGTAAATAAGTAAATTAAAGCCTGCAAGGGAAGACCTGTAATACAGGAATTATGTCATGCCGATATTGGAGTGAGATCAAAAGCATTTTTCATACTCTATAAACTATGCAACTTTAAAAGCTGACAGTACAATGCACAAGAGTTTCATATGAAGACATTCTTTCAAAAAAATAAATAATAGTTAGGACTGAATATTTAACTAATATCTCAGTAATAACATTACCTGCTGCAATAAATTCACAAACTAAGTAAAATGTGCTGATAACTTATCAATATTGCAGTTTAAATGGATGTTTTGTGACAGTGTCTTTTAATAATGCGCTCATTTTAATGTGATTGGGTCTACACTAAGATTGTTTTAATTGTGCTTTATAAATAAACATTGATAGTTCACCTAAAAATTTAAATTGTGTCATTTCTCACCCTCATGTTGTTCCAAACCTGTGCGAGTTTATTTCTTCTGTTGACATCCATATAGTAGGAAACGAAATACTATGGAAGTCAATGGCTGCCATCAACTGACTGGTTCCCAACATTCCTCAAAATATCTTCAGTTTTGGTGTTCAGCAGAAGAAACTCATACAGGTTTGGAAAAACATGCGGGTAAGTAAATGATGACAGAATTTTAGTTTATGGGTTAACCATCTATCTATGAATACTTAGTATGCTAATAATCGGGTGGTGAGATTTGTGCACGAGTAAACTACATTTCTTTAAAGATAAACAAAATAATTGTGGCAATCTTTCAGCAAAATGTATACAGTCTAATGAATTTCACATAACTTGCCTGTCAACCTGATAGTTTAAACACAGTATGATGTGAATAATAGTAGGGCTGTCAAACGATTAACGCATCCAAAATAAAAGTTTGTGTTTACCTAATATATGTGGGTGCACTGTGTATAATTATTTTTTATATATAAATGCACACACATGCTTGTATATATTTAAGAAAAATTTTCATGTGTATACATTATGTAGAATTATGTATAATTTATGTCATATAAATATTTTATATATAAATAATATTTTTTTCTTAAATATACAAGCATGTGTGTGTATTTATATATATATACAAAATAATTATACACAGTGCACCCACATATATTATGTAAACACAGACTTTTATTTTGGATTAATCGTTTGACAGTCCTAAGTCACATTTGCTTTTGAAGCTTTTGCAATGACATTCATTACATCTGGACAGATTCATACTAGCATATTTTGACATTTCCAAAAAATGGGGAAAAAAAAGGTACAAAAGGTTTCACTGGGGCTGTACCTTTTCAAAATGTAAACTTTTGGCCATTTCATGAGCTAATAAGTACATTTTAGGTGTTAATATGTACATTTTGGGTGCTAATATGTTAATTTTAAATGGTAATATGTACATTTTAGGTGGTAATATGTCAATCTCATGAGCTAATATGTCCTTTTTGGGTGGTAATATGTACCACTAAGGTACCAATATGCAGCCTTTGGGTACGAAAGTGTAACTTGCCTTTTGAAAAAGTGCGACCGCAGTGACAGCTTTTGTACCTTTTTTTGAGAGTGTATGGACACACTGTGCTCATGTCAGATGTCTGTGAATTAAAGAGTGTTTTACTCACCTGGACACTGGACTGGTGCTGGATGAGCGTCGGTTGCCGTAGGGACTTCCAGGTGAGAGTTTTCTGGTTACATACGGACTTCCATCCTTCTCAGCGCTAGAAGACCTCCTCCTTCCATAGGGGCTCTCAGACCTCTGTCTGCTCCGCCTGGGCGGCTCCCTGTACGGGCTCGGGCTCGGGCTCGCGGCCCTGCGCCTGGAGGAATAGCTGTTCTCGTGCTCCGCAGTGGAAGGACTGTCCGCTCCACTTCTTCTGGACTGGCCCTTTCCTTTAGGGCTCGACTTGTGGCTCTTGGCGGCTTTCCGATGACTGCGGTCCTCCTCATACTCCTCGCTCCTCCGCTTGTCTTTCCGAGGCTTTGATGAGCGGACACTTTCCTTGCTGATGGAGGAGGACGCAGAGGAGGCGCTGCTCCCGAGACTGACCGCGGACTGCACCGCACCTGATGAGACCGAGTCACCGGCCCTCTTAGCAGCGGACTCACCGGAGCGTCTGGAGGTAGACGCAAGGCACGCGACTGGGCTTGACTTCTCCTTGGCCTTTTTCCGGCTCTCTTTGCTCACTCGCTCCCGGTCCTTGCTGCTTTTCTTTCCGCTTTCAGTCCTCTCTGCAGAATCCCTGGCCTTATTCGGGTCTTTGGACTTCTTGCGGGAGCGCTTGCGTTTGTGAGCCCTGTTCTCTTTGGTAACCCCCGCCTCGCCGTAGTCCGGCAGCTCTAGGCGTTCGGCGTCTCCGCTCCTCGCCGGTTTCCCGGTGGCGGGGGAGTCCAGGAACGTGTCCGAGTCGGAGCTGATGTCGTCGTACTCCACCAGAGGCTTGATGGCGCCCACTGCTGGCGGCGCGGCGGTAGCGCACACGAAGCCGGTTTCGGCCTCGTGTTTGGACTTGTTTCGCTTGTGCTTGGAAGAAGTGGACGAGCTCGTCGTTTTGGTGGGATGCCGACCGGGGCCCGCGTGCAAAGGCTGACCGTCCTCGGCGGCCGCCTGCAGCTGCTGATGATACAGCGATTCAGCCTTCCTCTTGGTCCCATGCAGGCGGTCTGATCCAGGCATACCTCTGTCCTCCGGAGACGCGGAACTATGTGGTCAAGACAGCACATGAACAGCAGAAATCGCTCAGTATTGGGTAAAAGTGTGAAATCTCGCCAGACGAAAGAGTCGGATCGAAGCAAAACAAAGATGCGCACGCGATTTAATGCGCATAGGTTATCCACAACTCATCCCCGGTCCCGTGGCGTCTTTGAACAGCGTCCAGATATATCCAATCCGAGAGTACAAATTCAACAATAACAACAAAAAATGCTTTTTAAACGATGCGTCTTTCACGATGCCATCACTGGTCGTTTGTTTCCAGGGCGCCTCAAGCAGCGCATTGCGCTCGCGCCTCTCGGCTAGCTTTAGCTAAGCTAGCGTCCCTCGAAAAGACAAAAAGAAAGAAGAAAAATACAGGATGTCCTTGTTTTAGATTGTTTATCCTTGTTCGATATCAAAGCCTAAACAGATGTTTAGCTCTCCTTGCACACGGTTTCTGAGCTTTGAAGCAGTAAAGCTCGCTCTGTAGGGATATTGTCCCACATAACTGAAAATAAAACTTGACCCGCTTGCTTCTTGTTCACATATTCGCTTTAATGTTCAGTGTAAACTCTCTGTAGTTTCATATTCATCGCAAATGATCACATATTTATGTGTTAAAATTGATTCCAGTTCACTTAAGCGGCTCTGGAAAGAGACCAGACCTAGAAATTGGGCGATGTTCGTGGATATAAAACCCTCCACGGCCCTTAATTCAGAGAGAATTCACTTCATCCATTACAGCCAAAATTATGCGCTGCCTCTTCTGCGCATGCGCGGTATAAGCCCATCCCACGGAAAAGGAAATACCAAAGGCTACACTATTTAGAATAGAATGTATTGTTCATTGCGTCCTTAATAACGCACTTTCGCATAAATTGATGATTTCATGGGTAAATACATAGGGTAAATATTGAAAACTTGGCTGGAAGTTTATTAACCTATAAAATCACCCGTTTAACGTGCTTCTGTAGAACAAGATCGCTGTCAATCTTCATGGTAACTGGGCGACAGCCAATGAAAAGAGGCAACTGTACCCCGCCTTCAGTCGCGTTTCGCTTGAGCTGGACAAGCTCACCGTTTGATTCCTTAGTCAAATGTGTGTTATATAAATAATTGTATTCAATTTATTATGTAATAACAATTTGATTTAATACGTTTAATATTTAAGACAAAATAATTACCGACAATATTATGTTATTGTAGCACGTGTAAAGTTACAGACTCTCCCTTCGTAAACAAGCATATTAATCATAATTTTCTAACAAACCTGTTAAAAAATCCAAATCAACCTAAGCAAGAGGCCTTTTAATGTTTATGCCAATTATACCTCTCTTAAATAAATATGGATTTTTTAAAGTATTTGCATTTTTATAATATCACAACAATCGACCGATCATAGGCTACTAAGAACTACGTTATTTACATAATATGGTGTTTAAAAAAATGTACTTTTGCAACAAAGATGGTTATATTAGCCTTGTGTAACAAATTAAATTAAGTGCAGTATGATTTCCCCTTCGTACGCATCCAACGGCGAATGTATGCCGACTTCGTAGTTTCTGTTTTGTAGTTGAATAACAGTTGATCAATTTGCTGTAGTTATCCGTATATTTTCCAAAAAGCAAGGTATTTGTTAACGTCGCGCATAGATGACGTCAGAGTGCGAGTCCACGTCTCCAACAGTGACAGATTATTTTAAAGGCTGTTACATTTATAAAGCAAAATTTGATGTGATAATGATCACTTCATACATTGCTATTACATATAAATAACCTATTTTAGGCCTACATATTAGTCTACATATAGGCCTACCTGTAGGCCTACATATTATTTGTAAAGAAGTGTGTGTGTGTGTGTGGTAAACCCTAGGCCTACTACAATATGGGTACAAAATGTCCCTACAAAGATAAATTAATTCCAAAATATATTTGTTCTGTCCTTATTCTCATGGGACATTGTCCCATTAGGAAAACAGCTTATAAATCAATTATGTTTTTTGAAAATGTAAAAAAAAAAAAAAAAAAAAAAAAAAAGATTTCTGTGATGGGTTTAGGGTTATAGGAGATAATATAAAATCTGGAAGCCCAATTTGTGTGTGTGTCAAAGAGTTTTTATTAATAAGGGGCATTCCTTATTAATAAAATATGTAGGCCTATGTAAAATGGTAATTTTCTTAGTTTTGTAAATGATGGCATGAGAAAACTTTATGATTGTTCATTCCAAATTCTTGAACACAGGTGCAATGACTCTTTCTCTAAAAACATGCAGTACCTTGAAATCTTTATTGGCAGCATTTCTTGTTGATTTGGGTTAAAACATATCAGATATTATTGACTTTAGGATGGCTAGTACAAGTAGCCTACTGACCATCAAGAAGTTGTATGCAATCAATATGGGGGGGAAATGACGTTTGTGTCTGAAATAAAATGTAAGAGATGTGCAAGATTTCAGTTTAATAGAACATTTAATTTTACCACCCTTCTGAGTAAAACCACCACAGACGTTCCAATGGTTTCCGCTAAAAATACCATTAAAAAAAAATTACGAACCATCAAAGTGTTAACCATTAAAACCATCACCTAATGGTTTCAGTAGCAGTGTTGCCAAGTTTGCAGCTTTCCCACAGAATTGGGCTATTTGTAAACTATTGCTACATGTTGATTTCCCCCCCAGCGGTGGTTTGACATAATTGTAGCCTAATTCTAATTCACTGAAATGCATGTATTGAAATATTATACATATTATACCAATGATACAATTGTGCTATATTATGACTTTTGTGAGAAAGCATTGGAGCTCACAAAACACAGTTTATGATAAGCCTACTACAAGTGATTTTCAAGATTAAATTGTGTATAATGCATAAGAGTCTGTTTTGGGCAATATTCTATTATTTAATTGTTTTAACATGTCACCAGAAAGCAACAAATCAGCAGTAGAGACTCACAGGGACCGTTACAGTTCCCGTTAAAACCAATACAATTCCATTGTAATCATTAAAACCATTACCAATTCTACAAGGGTTTCTATTGTTTTGTTTTTAGTAGGAAAAGAAAGTTATTTTCACAGTTTGCTTACAGTTCTGCAAAACTAACTAAATTGTAAAAAGTAGGGAAAGCTAATTATTAATATAATATAATTAATAGTACATATATATTTTATATGTATTTATTTTTCTAAAGCTAATTTGAAAACCGCGGTGCTCAACCATTCGGTTTCATGTTGTTTGGGAAAACGCTGCCTCGTGTTACCATCACGACTACGTCAAATGACGAAGGCCATCTTTGTGTTTTTATTGGCTGAGACCGCTAAAAGAGGAGCTGACGCACCTAACCCGGAAACCAGCATAACAATAATACGAAAACAAACGATTCACAATCTGTACACTTTCCATACAACATTATGATAAACTATTGCACTTTTCCAAGTAGTTTGCACACATTGATCCGCATAAATATTTGTATTTCCTCAGAACGCCAAACAAACGAACTTTCTGAGTAGAACTATACTGATTGAATTAATCTAAAGCTCACATTTTATTTTTAATATAAAATATATAATATTACCAGTTTGGTAATATGACAACTAAAAAAAACGTGTAATTTTATATCATAAAGTAGTTATATTCGACCTTCCATGTCCATAGACGATTACTTGGGGGCTATTACTTTTACTACGGTTACCACACCATTACACGTAGCTTTAAAGTATTAAATATTAATGCAGACGGGCAGTTTATTATGGACAGATACCACTCCAATATTTATGAACAATAAGTTAATAGTAGTTTGCCGATGGGGAAACTGTCACGGTAAAGGGGAGGGGGTGATCCGCAACACAACAGGAGATAAGCTTGATTTGTTCATACTTCAACCACTGGGGCTCTTCTGCATCTTCGCCATATACAAACCCGAAGAAATGAAGTGAAATACGGCATGAGCTCGACGGAACCCAGCGGCACCGACACATCTGCGTCCTTTTAATAACCGGACGCGCTTTTCTTCTCCGGTTTACCGACTTTATAGTGTTCGGGATGGGTAAGGAGGTGAACGGCGTCTCTCGGAGTCGCTTTGAGGCGAGTAGTCACTGTTTATTTCCAGATTGACTTGTCGATGTAAATAATCTTGCGTTTTTATTCCTAAACGCCTGACATGATGTAGGATTAGAAGTGTTGTTGCAGTAGAAGAGGCCGAGCTTCCGCAATCATATGCGAGTTCAGCTCTTCTAATCGCTTGACAGTCTATAAAACACATTCATTAATGTATGTTGACCAAAGGCAGCATCAACTCCATCAATATATCCCTTTTTAAGTGGCTATATATTAGTTTTTCGTGTAAATATGTAGCCTACTTTGTGTCGAATTGTATAAACACAAACAACCGTTGATTAAAGATTAGTGTGGCTCAGAAGGCGCTTTAAAATGTCTCGCTTATTTACGCGAAGCAACAGTAGGTTGCGATGTAGGCTTCGATGGTTTTTATGAATTAAACTGGTTAGCTGAGATTATAGGAGACGGATAATGCTGGTAGGCCCACAGCAGGCTGGAGTGGGGAAAAACAGCCGGCCAAAACAAAAGCTGGATATATACACGGGCCTTTACGCGATAAAACACATCGCGTATCACAACTCATCACCCCAGAAAGCAGTTGGGCCGAGTTTCGCAAACATTTCGTTTGTTGTTGCTCTTCGAATCTCAAGATAAACCGTGTTTAAACAAGTTATAACTGTGTTTACATCTGGTGTGTCTCAAAACTTAGTGAGTTGACTACCTAGACCGCATTTTCGGGACTTAATAGGCTCGTGTTGCAGTTTTGTGCGCCTGTGATGCTGTCTAGATAGGGAGCTCACTAGGTTTTGTGACACAGCCGTAATGTTGAGACACATGGTGGTTTTGATGCTGGTTTTATCGGGGGTTTATGTATCTATAGTTGCTTTTAAAGATCAGACTCACACATACATACACTCTGGGCAGAGTCAGGCACATTGTAGCCAAGTTACTAAAGATTAATGTGTTAAATAATAGCACAATTATTCTTCCCTAATAAGATTACCGAAAATTTAAAATGGTATCAAATTTTAACCACAAACACTTAACTATCTATAAACGGTGAACAACCTTAAAATCCACATTACCTAGCCAGGGTGTTACATTACGTCCAAATTTAATTTTTTTCATATATGATAATAAAAGTGGCAATGCATCTCTGTAACATTTACTATTGTCCTATATAGCAAAAGTAATGTGAACGATAAGTTTTCCTTTGTGATGCAATAATTCAAATGCCTAAAATGTCATGCATTCTGGGCTGGCAGCTACTTATAATTTTTTAAAGACACATTACACTTCATTATGAGACATTAAAACCATGCCATTTAAGTGGAAACTGTGATAACTTTAGCAAATGATTGTAAAGGTACTAGACCTAATCTCAGTATGTTGCAAAGGCATGAATGTAATCAGTCTTTAGGCAGCGATGCATTGTTGCCAGCTTAAGCCTGTTTCTTTTTTTAGGATCAGAGTGATTATCTGGACATTGTTTTGGAGACAGCAGCATGAGAGTGATCTTTACAAATAACGGACAGCTCATATTATGCTTGGCTCCTTGATTGTTGCGATATTGTCAGAAAACATGGATGTAGCGTCAGCTGGTGGACTGGTTTTGCCTTTACGTACATATTTAGTTGCATTTGGCTATTGTAACGGTAAAAGGAGTGCAGCCATATTACAATTTCATTATTGTACCAGTGGTAACCTGGCTACTCAGTCAGTGTTGACCTAAATGTTACTGTTTAAATGGGGTTGTTAAGCTGATGTGTCAACAGAATGTATAGCCAGCGAATCAGAGAGCAAGAAACTGTTGCATTACATGTAAACCAGGAAGTCACTATATTTGTTGGTCATGATAAACTACTTAAAATGACTGAGGAGATAACTAGAAGTGTTATGCAGTAGCTGAGCTATACTCAGTATCAGATTACGGTATATTGAAATTACTGAAACCGGTAAACAAAATAAAAGGAGTAGCTGCTTTACAAACTCTTATTAATTTTGATATTTTTAGGTCAAACCGTTCTTGTCTGCCAGTCATATAATGCAGGTCAATGGTCACCACCTCAAAGAGCATGCACAGAGAAGTCCAAATTAAACATGATTTAATGACTCGTAAATGTAAGTACACTTTGATGGCCTAAGACACGAAACGAGCGGTTTGTGTGAGAAAACGAACAGTATTTATATAGTTTTTACCTCTTGTAAAAACCTCTTTGAGGTGGTGACTATAGACCTCCATTATATGACTGACAGACAAGAACGGTTTGACATCAAAATTGAAAATACTGCGGAAACAAAAGGCCCCTACATCTTGGATGTCCTTGAGGTAAGCTAAAACATATTAAAAATTAATTTTAAAGTGAACTAACAACACCTATTGTAACAAAATAATTCAATTAAAAAGGCAAAGAAATTATAAAGACATGCACAAAATAAGAGAGATCCTGTGAAATATTAATAACTGATTATGCTGTAGTATAATCTTATACATATACAACACTTTGTGCTCTGTAGCTTTAAAACAATATATATATTGTCATTAAAGTTTAAAGTAAACTTTAATTTTCTTTCTTTTTTTGTTATGGGATGAAATATATACTCTAGACATTTTTTTTTTTTGTATATCCATGATTATTATTCTCATCAAATTATAAGTATAGGGAGACAAATGACTATTTTCTCTGTAAAATAATAAACTAAATGTATAATACACTTAAGAATTACTATATTTTATTTTCATTTGGTATTAACATATTACCCACACATGACACATCTTTGAGAGATTTGCCCACGATTGAATGTACATGTACATATAAAAGGGAGCTGGTCATCAGAAAAGTCACCCTAAAGAGTGTTTCTGATGAGCTGGAAACAAGGGATCAATCATTCCTGGTGTGTAACAGTCTGCACGTCACATCATGGCTCATCCTTAAACAAACAAACAAATGGAAAGAGAATGGATGGGTGAAAAGAAAGAGGAACAACAAAACTGAGAGTTTGTGATAAAGAATACCTGTAAGCTATCTGACATATTGTTTCTCTCTCAGCTGAGTCGGTGCTTTAAAAGACATAGTTCACCCCCCCCCCCATAATGAAAGGAAACAGACTTTGGGGTCGTGAGGCTCAAAAAAAGCATGTGATTGTACTCAATAGTTCTGAGAGTGACTCAAATGATATCACTTTCCTATTCTCACATTATTCAAACTTCAGTTATTATGATCACCCTTCACTCTTAGAAGAAATGGTTCTATTTAGAACCAGAAATGGTTCCATCCCCCGCTTCATATATGGAACTCCAAAATGGTTCTATATAGAACCATTTTTTTGGTAAAAGGTTCTATTGGTGAAGTATGTTCTATAGAACCAAGAGGAACCCTTTTTTTATGTGTGTATAGAAACTTTTAGGGGTTCCAAATACGTAGCGCTGATAGAACCTTTTAAGGTTCTATATAGAACCTTTTCTTGTAAGAGTGTTGATGTGATTTGTTCCTTACATACTTATTCTAAAGCATTGACATCAAACCTGCAACAGTGTGTCTTGAGTTGCCAGGTTTGAATGTGAGATTTCAGAGTGTGTGTAGAGATGAACAACTGAAATGTTAAAATTTGGCTTCAGATGAGTTGAAATGATGCACGAGGCATACGTTATACTTTTATGTTGTAGGACTCATTCTTTTTCATTGTATTGAATAACATTTTAACGTTCTTTTAGAAGAAAATGGCCAGGTAACTCTTGATTTTGAATGATTTTGGGTGAATGAAAAATTAGAGATGATTGTTATGGGATTGGACACTGGTTTTCCTGGCTGGTTTGATTGTTGATTAGTGAATCAATTTAATCCCAGACTGATAGAAATGGAAATAACTGTGTTCATGTTTTTACAAAGGAATTCCCAGTGCACACAGAACAATTTATGCACGCTCCACTATTTTTGGATGTGAGTTCGTCACTTTTCCAAAAAAAAAAAAAAAAAAAAAAGGAACATCCGGTTTGCTCTGAATTATTCAGAAAGACAATCTGTTTCTCTTGTTACCATTTGGGGAAAAAAGGTTTTGTGGTTGGACGAAACCAAGTTACGACCTCTGGTGTTCATTTCCAGTATTTCAGCACACAGTCAAGGCTATACTCATATAATTTGGGATAAAATGTTGTCATTTTTTTTCAGAATAATTTAGTCTGTAAATTGTTTCAATGTTAAAATACTTGCACTACTGTCGATTAAATGACAGAATAAAGGAAAACAAGTGCTGTGAATTGCCTAAGTCCTAGAAGATCTGTCATGTTTATGGACATTTCCTTTAACCGTACAACACAATGCGGGCAATTTCTATTGACACGGTACTTAGGCTTGTATTTTTACAGAGTGTGGTGAGAATATTACGTCTAGATAAAGCGGGACTGGTGTTAGGTATTCCTTCTGTTGTTAGTGTTACCATGAGCTAGAAAAGAGAATGTGTGAAGGCTTTGTGTGGGATTGAGGAAGCACAAACAAACTTTGCAAAAGGTCGTTACAATTCTAAAGGTCAGAGAGAGAAAGAATAGAGAGAGTGCAAGAAACCTTACAAGGCAACTTTAGGGGGAAATGTATAGTTAAATTAAGTCCTTTTTTGAGACCGGAGTCTGACAGATTTTAAACTATTAAAATTATTTAAAAAATTCAGTATTTTTAATTTGAAATTTTAATGTAATGAAAATTACATTTGTTGCCTTGCAATTAACTGAAATAAGTTTAGGTGTAAGTAAAGTATTACAATTGGTAAAACCGAGATTAACGTTAATTTTGTTAACGTTAAAAAAACTCACATGCATACATGCAGTTTAATATAATTGGTAACATTTTGCTTAAACAATAAGCTTTTACTAGTTAACTACTCTAGTTAACAAGAATTAAGAATGAAAATACTTCAGCATTTAGTTCATATTAAATTCAACAAAATTCATTAAAATCAAAAGTTGCATTTGTTAACATTAGTTAGTGGACTATAAGCTAACATGAATGACTATATTTATTAACATAGATGAATAAATACAGTAATAAATGTATTGCACACTGTTAGTTCATGTTAATTAACTTATGCTAACAAATGATACCACTGTAAAAAAATATTTTTAAGATTTGTTATCACAACATATTTTCTTTTGTCAAATCAAATTTATAATAATTTATTTAGTTGAGATAACTTATTATTTTGAGTTTCCGATTATTAAATTAATCTCCTTCATTGTATTAACTCACTTTTTCCAGTTCAATCAACTTAAAACTTTAAGGCAACCCAGGTTACTTACTTTTTTAAGTTAAACCAACACTATTTTTTTTACGGTGTCCATTAATTAACAATGAGCAATACAGATACACTTTTGACAAATTTTAATAATATATTAGTAAATGATGAAATTAAGATTCACAAATGTTGTAGACGTTTTTTTTATTGTTAGTATCACATCAATAGGATTCATATAAACTAATGAACAAACTAACGGTAACAAATGGAATCTTATTGTAAAGTGTTACCAAAAAATAAATAAATAATACAACAAAATTGCTAAAAACAAAAGGACCTAAACTGCAATGAAAATATAAAGATATAAATAAAAATATTAATAAATAACATAATAGTATATAAATAATACTAAAACAACACTGGCACTTACAGTAGGCATGTTTTAGGAGTAATTCTTGACACCGTAACATTTTGATAACATAAAAGTTATTTCTATAAAATAGTTTTCATTCTCTGGTATTCCATAAATTTGTATGAACATATGTAAACTTAATTTGAAGCTTGTGTAATGCCTTAAAGAACCTAAGCCTCTGCATTAGAATACGAAAGACTTTTTGTTCTGTCATTCTGTGGGTTCAACTAAAATATTGTCGTCTTTTTTTATTGTTAAAAGTGTTAGATTTGCTGCAGAACACTGTAAATGCTATTGACCTCTGAACTTGTGAGACGCACAGTTTTCTAAATTACTGTTTTTCTCTCTCCTCAGATGTTCTCCAATAACGACGAGGCTGTTATTAACAAGAAGCTGCCGAAGGAACTGCTGTTACGGTTGGTGTGAAACCCATTCAACACTCTTTCTTCCTGATTCATTTACTTATTTAAATCATCTCTTTTTGTTAAAGGGTTAGTTCACCCAAAAATGAAAATTCTGTCAGTATTTACTCACCCTCATGTTGTTCCAAACCTCTATGTGTTTATTTGCTCTGCTGAACACAAAGGAAGATATTTGGAAGAATGTTTTAATCAAACAGATCTCAGTCCCCTTTGACTACCATAGTAGGAAAAATACATACTATGGTAGTCAATGGGGAATGAGATCTGTTTGATTAAAACATTCTTCCAGTAAATACTGACAGAATTTTCATTTTTGGGTGAACTAACCCTTTAATAGTATTACTCTTCTCCATCTCCATCAGGTTTCCTCATCTTTGCTGTTTTTATAGCTTATAAATAATGACTGAGCTATTTGTTAATTATGTTTGCTGATGGTTCTCCTCTCTTTTTGCCCCCGCAGAATCTTCTCATTTCTAGATGTTGTCACACTTTGCCGCTGCGCACAAGTCTCACGAGTAAGTGTGATTTAGTCTAGGGACTGGTGTTTTGTGGGACATTAATTGTCTATTTTGACATTTATTCATTTCACGAGCCCTCCAGTAAAACAGTATTTTGTGAATTATGCTGTATGTTGCTTGCTATGATTATTGACTTTCCTTTTCTCACTTGCTCTCTTTGCCTCAGTCATGGAACCTGTTAGCCCTGGATGGCAGTAACTGGCAGCGCATTGACCTCTTTGACTTCCAGAGAGACATTGAGGTCAGTAGACACAGACAGACTTTTTTTTTTGACAGATGAAGTCAACATTTTCTTTTAGCTATTGAAATACAAGCAATTTCAGATGTTATTTAAAGGAGTTGTTCACTTTAAAAAAAAACTTTTGCTGATAATTTACTCACCTCCATGTCATCCAAGATGTCCATGTCTTTCTTTCTTCAGTCGAAAAGAAATTAAGGTTTTTGATGAAAACATTCCAGGATTTTCTCCATATAATGGACTTCAATGCACTCAAAGGGCTTTAAACGGCACCAGACAATAAATTACGAAACGACAATGAGCGAAACGATCGGTCATTTAAAAAATAAATTAAAAAGGTTTACGTTTTATTAGCACAAATGCTCGCCTTTTATGACTCTCCTGTTCGAACTCGTTCATCAAAATGAACGAAATTTTTTCGAGTCATTTCATTCTGACTTGAAAAAAGATTTGTTCATTTTGATGAACGAGTCACGAATCCGCATCACAGAACAGAGCAAGGCGAGCATTTGTGCTTATAAATCTTAAAGGAACACTCCGACTTTTTGGGACTTTAGCCTATTCACCTTACCCCCCAGAGTTAGATAAGTCCATACATACCTTTTTCATCTCCGTGCGTGCTATAAGTCTGTTTGACGCACCCACCGCTAGCCTAGCTTAGCACAAAGACTTGATGTGACTGGTTGCAGCTTTCATACTGATCCAAATGAGTGGCAAAATAACGCAAACGTTTTCCTATTTACATGTTGTGATTTATATAGTCACATAATGTACAAATAACAAAGTCAAATGAGACACAGACATCTTTTAACCGTATAAAACCTGGGAACTATTCTCTGAAGGCGAAGCACTGCTACTTTGACGGCGTAATAACCGCATCACCGGAGACACGCCGTGGAGGAGCGGAGAGTTCGCTCAGTGTTTGGGTAATAGAGTCAGCAATTTATAAACAGTAAAAGCGTAGTTTAGAGTCATGGGTTTTCGCTCTATTGTAAATAGCTGCGACTGTAAACACGGGAGGTAACCATGTTTCACAGAATTCCAACTAAAAACGCTGACTGGATGAAGAAATGGCTAACTTACTCTGGATATTTATCCAAACACACCTAAGATTATCAAGGGACATTATGTTTGCTCGGTACATTTCAATGAGGACGACTATTTTGAAAAAATGGAATTTGCCACACGCATCATAATGTGCTGAAGGATACGGCCATCCCATCGATAGCACAGACAGGACAAGTGGAGCACCTGCGGCTGAGGTAAGTGTTCCGTTATGTTTTTAGATGACCTACTGTAACAGTGCCTTTAGCCAGATCTAATGTAACGTTAGTGACACTATTATATGATTAGGGTATGAATATGTTTTTATCTTGATGCGGTGCGGACGCGCTTGGGGAAAAAAAACGAGCGCGTTTACCGCGTTGAACTTGCACCCTGCGCGCGCCTAGTAGCCTAAATTTGAAATAACCATGGAAATAACGAACTTGAGCGTGCAAAAGGGTACGATAGGCTGTGAGTTCATTGTGCAAAAACAATTTGTGCTATTACTTTCGCCTTATTCTATTCTATAGTAATGCAATACTGTATATTATATAGGCAAATGTATTTACTGTTGAATACATTTGGTTCAGCTAATAAATTGCATTTAAAATATATTGATTCCTGTAATAATAATTATTTATTCATGTGATATTTATAAATCTGGGTGCGTTTTTGGTTGGAAATCAATGAAACATGGTACTGTATTACCTGGTCTCCCCTGTTTATTGTCACAGCTCATACAATAAAGCAAACACCCATGATAAACCTTGCTTTTCTATCTAACTTTAGTAATTGCTGACTCTTTATTCCAACGCTGAGCGAAGCGAACTCTCTGCTCATCGTCACGGTGCGTCTCAGGTGATTGTTATCACTCTGCCCAAGTAGCAGTGCTTCCCCTTCAGAAAATATAGTATTTATACGGTCAAAAGATGTCTGTGTCTCATATGGCCATGATATTTGCACACTCTGTGACTATACAAACCACAACATGTAAATAGGAAAACGTTTGCGTTATTTTGTCACTCATTTGGATTAGTATGAAAGCTGCAACCATTCACATCCAGTCTTTGTGCTAAGCTAGGCTAGCGGCGGGTGCGTCAAACAGACTTATAGCACGCACGGAGATGAAAAAGGTATGTATGGACTTATCTAACTCTGGGGGGTAAGGTGAATAGGCTAAAGTCCCAAAAAGTCGGAGTGTTCCTTTAAACTTTGTTATTTATTTTTTAAATGACCGATCGTTTCGCTAGATAAGACCCTTATTCATCGTCTGGTGTCGTTTAAAGCCCTTTGAAGCTGTACTGAAACTCTCATTTGGACCTTGAACCGTTTGGTTCCCATTGAAGTCCATTATATGGAGAAAATCCTGGAATGTTTTGATCAAAAACCTTAATTTCTTTTCGACTGAAGGAAGACAGACATGGACATCTTGGATGGAGTAAATTATCTGCAAAAGTTTTTGTGAAAGTAAGTGAACTAATCCTTTAATATGAAGGTGGCTACCAGATCTTAAAAATCTCTTCGTGTATAGGGTCGTGTGGTGGAGAACATCTCAAAGCGGTGTGGAGGCTTCCTAAGGAAGTTGAGTCTTAGAGGATGTCTCGGAGTCGGAGATAGTGCGCTCAGGTAAGAAAGAGGTAGCAGATAAATGCTTTATGAGCACTTTTTCACAGCTAAAAGATGAATATTCATTCTTAAAGGAGAACTCCGGCACAAAACGAACCTTTGGTCTAATAACACATTGGTACCTAGTCAATTTATTTTCATGATAATCAAATGTAAGGAGTTTTATTTCTAAAAACTGTTTAGCGTATAACGCTAGTATAGAAGACATAGAGTAATGAAAAATAAAAATCGCTAGTTAATACCACTAACAAAGCTCAAAATAGCCCCACACTAATAGAGTAACATAATGAGGGTCCATACATGCAAACCGAAGCATTGAGAACTTTGTAAGTGTACAGACCGTTTAATAAGAAGATATTTTATAAAGACAGTCCACTTCGTGTATGCAGGCAGGAGCCATCTTTGAAAAACAGTCTCGACCAGTCGAACCACGAACGCCGTTCATACAGTTCAGCTCACTTAGCACGGCATTCGTAGTTCGACTGGTCGAGACTGCTTCTCTCTCCTTACGTTCTTCCGTCGTCACAAGGTCATTTCATCCATCAGATCCTTCAGAAAGATCTGACAGAACCCATAAATTGACCCCCCATAGACCCTCCCCTTGAAGAAATCAGGACAGAAGTGATTGAAAGTGGGCAAAAGAGACGGATTAAAATACCAGGTGTAAACGGAAATGTTTTCCTCATCTACTTGTGATCTGAATGACCAAAACGCATCTTAATACCCAGTTTGAACAGGGCCTGTGTCAACTCTAAAGCAGAAAACGCTTTTGCCTGTCAATCATTTTTATAAAAAACTAAAATGGCTTCCAGGATGTTTGCATTTAAGTATGTGTGATGTTTCATTCATGCAAACCTTTTAGAGGAAAAACCATTTCGGTTCACTTTGTCATTTTGCCCTTTATGTGAATAACCCAAAAGTCACCATGAAATCAAAATGGATGGAATATTGCACTTTTTATTATTAATGATTTATCCGTGCACGTCATTCTTTTTAATTTATTTTATATCTTAATTTTTACTTTTTATATCTTTTATCAAAATAACTCCCCCCTCCCTTTTTCAGCGACATCTCTTCTCTTCTCTGATGATGCGTTTACTGGCGTGAGGGCGGGACAACCTGTCACTCACATGAGATCGACCAATAGTAAACCACAACCATCCAATCAAACCCCATGGACAAAATCAAGTCCCGCCCTACATGTTTTTTTTTTTAATGAGAAGCCGTTACACTCAGACATATACGCCACGATAAGAAAGAAAAGACTATCGCAACTTTCATGCCATTTCATGCCGACTATAAGACCTGTCGAGAAACTAGATTGCCTCTGGGAAATTCAAGCATCGTTTAAAGTTTAATCACGTCAAATTTCCTTTCTCTCGTAGAACGTTTGCCCAGAACTGCAGAAATATTGAGCTGCTCAGCCTCAATGGCTGCACCAAGATCACTGACAGGTAGGTGTGTGTGAGTGTGAGAGTGTGTGAAAGTGCTTTGTGATCTCCATTGAATTTCTGTCTTTCTTTTTGCAGTACCTGTAACAGCTTGAGCAAATTTTGTCCCAAACTGAAGCACTTGGATCTTGCGTCCTGCACCTCAATCACCAACCTGTCCCTCAAAGCTCTGAGGTCAGAGGTCGCAGACACACACTCTTGCTGGTTACGCAGAATGCTTCTCTAGGGCTAAACGTCTCTCTCTGTGTGTCATTTTAGCGAGGGATGTCCTTTGCTGGAGCAGTTGAACATCTCGTGGTGTGATCAGGTGACCAAAGACGGCATACAGGCACTTGTGAGATGTTGTCCAGGACTCAAAGGCTTGTTCCTCAAGGGCTGCACACAGGTGATACTGGACTTTCACATCATCCTTCAGCCCTCTTCTGTGTTATTTAAAGCTTTTTGAATTGCTAAAATAAAATCTAAATATAACACTTATAAGGTATCTTTTGTTAGCATTAGTTAATGCATTAGCTAATATGAAATAATAATGAGCAATTTATATTTATTCATTCATCTTTGTTTATGTTGATACAAATAAAATTGTTATTTGTTTGTTAATTCATAGCGCATTAAAGGGATGGTTCACTTTGAAATTAATTTTTGGTGTGTTTTAGCTTACCTCAAGGACATCCAAGATGTAGATGTCTTTGTTTCCGCAGTTGTTTCAATTTTGATATTTTTAGGTCAAACCGTTCTTGTCTGTCAGTCATATAATGGAGGTCTATGGTCACCACCTCAAAGAGCATGCACAGAGAAGTCCAAATTAAACATGATTTAATGACTCGTGAATGTAAGTACACATTGATGGACTAAGACATGAAATGAGCGGTTTGTGTGAGAAAACGAACAGTATTTATATCGTTTTTACTTCTTGATCTGAGGGCGCGGGCAAGCGCCGGAAGTGATCTCTTGTGCGTTTGTGAAAAACATTGTCTATTTATGTATCAAAACTGTCTTCCATTGCGATTTCCTGTGTATCTAAATATGTTTAGATCTTTACATTGAAAGGTAACACTTCCAAAATCTCTGTGTAAATAATGAGTGACGTATAGGCACGAGAGATCACTTCCGGCGCTTGTATAGATAGAAGCGCCTGCACTCTCAGATCACTTGGAAGTGGCTGTGGTTACAAGAGGTAAAAACTATATAAATAGTTTTCTCTCACAAACCGCTCGTTTCGTGTCTTAGGCCATCAATGTGTACTTAATTTGGAATTCTCTGTGCATGCTCTTTGAGGTGGTGACCATAGACCTCCATGGTATGACTGACAGACAAGAACAGGTTAACCAAAAAATATCAAAATTGAAAATACTGTGGAAACAAAGACACCTACATCTTGGATGCCCTTGAGGTAAGCTAAAACATACCAAAAATTAATTTCAAAATGACCCATCTCCTTAACTAATGTTAACAAATGCGTCCTTTGATTTGAACACATTAGTAATGTTGAAATTAACATTAACTAACAATGAACAATTCTTCCACAGTGTTTATTAATTTTAGTTCATGTTAACTAATGCCAACGAACAAAACCTTTTGCCTTGGCAACTAACTGAAATAAGTTCAAGGTGAAGTACTAAAATTGCCTAAACTCTAAAACTGGAAATATAAAAATTGAAAGCATATATGTACAGTACATAATGAAATTGTTAAAAAAATAAATAATTTAAACTAATTTAAATAAAATAATATGTAAATATATAAAAATAAAATCTAATTAAAAAGTAAAAAAAAAAACTTGAATTAAAATTGAAGTACTGAAATTACTAAAACTGAAATAAAAATGAAAGCTATGGAGAAATTAATTAAACTCCAAAAACTAATAAAAATGACAAAAGCACATAACAAAATTAATACAATTCAAATGAAAGATAAAAGTTTTAAAATATAAAAAAAAAAGTCTTGACCCAAACTCATGGCATTGGTTGACGCACAAGTTAAGCAAACAGGCCACATTGTTTATGTTTATAATAATAATACATTTATTTATTTATTTAAATAAATAATAATGATAGATTAACCACAGTTATCAACTCTGGAACTTCCCATTTCATGCAATAATAACCTGATAAGGCCAAAAAGAACAAAAGACACCAAGAAAAAAGGAAGAGCATAGTCCATATGCTATCAGATATCTTTAGAAGACTTTTATGGTAATTGTTGCCGTTGATTTGTCGTCACTGATCTCCACATTTTGTATTCTATGTAAAATCAAATGGGTTTGACAACATGGCGGGAGTACTGTCTCTTTAAATCCGATAAATCGTTTAGTAGCACATTATCTGTCTCTCTTTTATGTTTTCTCTCTTTATAGTTGGAAGACGAAGCATTAAAGCATATTGGAGCACATTGTCCAGAGCTGGTCACACTCAATTTGCAGACGTGTTCAGTAAGACTCACACATTCACATTCTCTCATACACTGGATGGGGTGGTTTCCTCATCTAGGTATATCTCTGTGTGTGAATCGAGCAGCAGATCACAGATGAAGGTCTTATTACCATCTGTCGCGGGTGCCATCGGCTGCAGTCTTTGTGTGTGTCTGGCTGTGCGAACATCACAGATGCGATTCTCAATGCCTTGGGCCAAAACTGCCCTCGTCTCAGGTACATATAACACACACATACACACACACACACACAATCCAACCCATGCATTTGCATGCAATCACCCATTACCCAATTTCTATCCACTTGTCAACTTTGAACCATTGATATTTTTGTCTCTGTAGAATATTAGAGGTGGCCCGCTGCTCTCAGCTTACAGATGTAGGCTTCACTTCACTAGCACGGGTGAGTCAACGATCTGACAAACACAAACCTCCATCTGTGCTGAACCTCTGGAGCTTCTAACAACAGAAATCAAACGCTTCATTTCCTCTTGTTTTACAGAATTGTCATGAACTAGAAAAGATGGATTTAGAAGAGTGTGTACAGGTGGGTTGGCATGAAAATGCATGATTACAAAATGTTAAAATGTTGTTGCATACACTATTTAAAATGTTCAATTTTGATATTTACATTTATTTATTTAGCTGACACTTTTATCCAAAGCGACTTACAATTGCTATATATGTCAGAGGTCACACGCCTTTGGAGCAACTAGGGGTTAGGTGTCTTGCTCAGGGACACATTGGTGTCTCACAGCGGATTCGAACCCAAAAGGCATGTGTCTTATCCACTGCGCCATCACCACCCCACAAATAAACAAAATTTTAGGTCAAACCATCTATTAGTCATATAATGGAGGTCTATGGTCACCACCTCAAAGAAATTAATTTTTGGTCTGTTTTAGCTTACCTCAAGGGCATCCAAAATGTAAATGTCTTTGTTTCCGCAGTAGTTTCAATTTTGACACTTTTAGGTCAAACCGTTCATATAATGGAGGTCTATGGTCACCACCTCAAAGAGCATGCACAAAGAAGTCCAAATTAAACATGATTTAATGACTCGTAAATGTAAGTACACATTGATGGCCTAAGACGCGAAACGAGCGGTGTGTGTGAGAAAACGAACAGTATTTATATTGTTTTTGCCAGCCACGTCCAAGTGATCTGAGAGCGTGGGCACTTTGTGGCAGTGGTTACAAGTGGTAAAAACAATATAAATATTAGATATAGAGTATGATTACGACCATGAGTGTGTCCTGACACGTGTTGTCTAATGTCAATCCCAATGCATCTTTTTCAGTATCTACATGGATAATAAAATCACCAACAATTAATTAAGACTTCATGTCAAACAGGATTTATTACTTACACTATATAACGTTACATAAACTTAAAATAAACCTATACTTAAAACTAGAGTATCTGGAAATATTACTGTAAATGACAGCAACACTTGCCCCTTTGGACTCATTTACAGTATTACTGTGTATCAAGTGCTGAGGAACATCCGAAGCTGAAACTCAGATAATCAGATCAACTCTGACCAATCAGAGCAGAGTATTTTGTTTAATTGAAGGTTGAATGTATCCTCCAATTATACATTTTAGTTTTTATAATTATTTTTCATAACTTGTTTTTTTTACCACTAGAGGACTCCCAAAACCCCCCATTATTTTTTATTATAGACATTGGCTGTGTGTTTGCAGTTATTTGTCTTATCTGACATGAAAGGGAGTATAGTTCCTAATGTTATTTCGTCTTTTGTTGATTATCAATGAATACAGTTATCATGAATATTTATAATTGTATTTATTTATGCATGTAAAGTGCTTTAGAAAATGTTATAAAAGCATTGTTATAGCATTTCCTCTTTCTCCTTAGATTACAGATGGGACGCTCATCCAGCTATCTATACACTGCCCTCGACTCCAGGTTCTGGTAAGGGTTAAAAACAAAATTTACAATAAAACATTTGTATTTTAGTCGTGTCACTTTTTAAAGGGTAACTAAACCTCTGGTCAGAGCCTGACTCCACCCACTGGCAATATTAGATAAAGGGGACGAAATAGATGCTAAAACACTCTATGCTGATCGTTTTCAATTCTCACAATTCCAATTCCTGACCCCCTACAGTGGTTTTGACGAGATGGTATTTATTTTGCCAAGGGCGTAGCTCGCGTGGTGAGCTGAAAGCTGCGTACGTCACGAAAAACCGCTAAAATCCAATAGGAAAATTCAACTGCAGTAGCCATCGTTCAACCTGAAGAGGGCAGCACTAAGACGCTTTTACACCATAGCCTATATTGTAGAAATAGAACACTTAATATAAACAAATCTGTCAAAAAAGTTACTCGAATCGATGACTGGTATTAATAAAGATCCGTTCTTACAGATCATGAACTAAAAAAAGTTGGTTAAGTGTTAAGTTACTCTTTAATCTCCCACAATAATGTCACTTATTCCATTTGAGGGCTTTTCTCGGTTAATCAGAATATGTAATTAATACTAATAATTGCTGGGTGTCATGGGCTTGTTTGTGTATTTTTTGTTGTGGTTGATGTTTCAGAGTTTGTCCCACTGTGAGCTGATCACTGATGATGGCATCCGGCAGCTGGGCAGTGGACCCTGTGCTCATGACCGGCTGGAGGTGGTGGAGCTCGACAACTGCCCGCTCATCACTGATGCTTCATTAGAGCATCTGAAGACCTGTCACAGCCTGGACCGCATCGAGCTGTACGACTGTCAACAGATCACCCGCGCCGGCATCAAACGCTTGAGGGTAAGACCTTTCTTTGCTTCTGCAGTGAGAGGGAACACATAGCGGTTTGTTGTGGGTACTAAAATAAAACTTTTTTTGGGATGGATATGTATAGATTTAGGTTTGGTTTGCAGATCTTGGTATAGGCCAAGAAATGGGTTCTTTATATATATTACAAGTGTAAATAATTGCTCTGATTAAGGAGTAGTTCACTTTTAAAAAAACCTTTGCTGATAATTTACTCACCCCATGTCATCCAAGATGTTCATGTCATTCTTTCTTCAGTCGAAAAGAAATTAAGGCTTTTGATGAAAACATTCCAGGATTTTCTCCATATAATGGACTTCAATGGGAACCAAACGGTTCAAGGTCCAAATGAGAGTTTCAGTGCAGCTTCAATGGGCTTTAAACGATTCCAGACGATGAATAAGGGTCTTATCAAGTGAAACGATGGCTCATTTCAAAAATAAATTAAAAAAATTAAGTTTTATAAGCACAAATGCTCACCTGTCTCTGTTCTGTGTGACTCTCCTGTTCGAATTCGTTCATCAAAATGAACAAATCTTTTTTCGAGTCATTTTATTCATTCATCGAAAAAAGATTTGTTCATTTTGTTTCAGGTTCCATTCACTGTGGTTTAGGTTCATAAGAAGTGTCTTATGCTCACAGTAAAAAAACAGAAAGAAACTGTACTATTGTGAAATATTATTCCAAATTAAAAAAAATGGAGTAATGATGCTGAAAATTCAGTTCTCGTCACAGAAACACAGTTTTCAGAGGCACATGATCCTTCAGAAATCGTTCTAATATGATATCAGTCAACATTTTTGTTGCTTAATTTTTGTGGAAACTTTTTTTGTGGAAATGATTTTTCAGGATTCTTTTTATAGAATTAAATAGAACAGCATTTATTTGAAATATAAAATCTCTTTACTGTAATTTTTGATCAATTTAACGATTCCTTATTGAATAAAAGTATTTATTTATTAAAATAAATAATTCTTACTGAAAAGTTGCCTTGAATGAACTGTCTGCCCATGTATAAATGCAAAAAAAAAAAAAAAAAAACCCAGCTGTGCTGCTTAATATAATTTTTATTCTGGATTCTTCGAATAGAAAGTTCAAAAGAACAGCATTTATTTCTAATGGAAATATTTTATAACATTACATATGTGTTTTACTGTCACTTTGCACCTTACCGTATAAAAGTATTAGTTTCTTTTCAAAGAAACCGTACTGTCCCCAAACATTTTAAAGGTAGTGTACTTGAAGATATATGTATATAATAGATAGAAAATATATATTTAAAAGGTGTTGTAACAACTAAATTAAATTGTAAGATTAAACAATTGCACACATTTTATGACTTAAAATAACCATTTATTTTAAGCAGTTGTATTTTAGACAACACACAGTTATTGTATTAAAATCAATGAAAAGTATTAGACAACATTAATTAGTAGATGCGTTGACAATGCAGTGTGTAGATTTAGTTATGAACACAAGAGGGCGCTCTCATCTCAAAATGCACTGATGTTCACGTTTATTTATAATATTGTGTTTTTGTGAGTAACCCGTATGATTATAAGATACATCATATGCTGGTGAGCTTCTTTTTTATGCACTTTGTTTCTTTTTTTCATCTTTAGACTCACTTGCCCAACATTAAAGTTCACGCCTACTTTGCACCCGTGACTCCGCCTCCATCGGTGGGCGGGAGCCGCCAGAGGTTCTGCCGCTGCTGTATCCTTCTATGATGTGAAGCGGACTGTGCATCTTGACCTCTCACCCCCTGGTCCACCTAGAGCACGTGCTGGTGGGTCCCGGGTCAGAGCGCACGGGAGTGACCGAGAGACATACAGAACTCCACACCCAGTCATGAGCTTTAATCAACACTACAGTCCATTCAATGGCTTTATACCAGACTCTTATAAGGTAACTAAAGTGGACGGATTGGGGGAATGTGCTACTTTGTTCATTGCAAACTTTTTAGAGAACAGAACAATGGGGCCTTTCTGAAATTAATGGCCGCTTGTTATTGGATGGACCACCTCGATTTGATTCGAGGTCATGGAGACGATCACAAGGTAACAGCTCATCTTTCTTGGCCCTAAACACACAGTGATGGTGGTCTTTAACCTGTGAGCCCCTGAAGACACGCGTTCAAACACATCTCTCACACACACGCATACACACGGATTCTCTTTCTCTCTGTTTGTGTTGCTCTCGGTGGCTTTGTTAAACTTACAGCAGAGACTGAATATTTTTAAAGCGCGATTCATTTCCAAATCTTGCGTTTTATTTAGTTATCGGTCTTTACTATTTTAGAAGGCGTCAGAGTTACTATCGAGATCCAGGGCGTACAGATTTAGGCTGTAGTAAAAAAGGCAAGTGGGAAAATGTGTATGTATTGGGTGGATGAGTGAGTGTGTGTGTGAAAATCTGTCATTCGTGATGATGGAGAGAACGGCTGTAGGCTTCATTCATGAAACAAGCAGAATTAATTTTTCTTATAAATTCAGTACTTCACCTTGGCTTGTGGTCCTTAAAGGGTTAGTTCACCCAAAAATGAAAATTCTGTCAGTTTTTACTCACCCTCATGTTGTTCCAAACCTCTATGTGTTTATTTGCTCTGCTGAACACAAAGGAAGATATTTGGAAGAATGTTTTAATCAAACGGATCTCATTCCCCATTGACTACCATAGTAGGAAAAAATACATAGTCAATGGGGAATGAGATCTGTTTGATTAAAACATTCTTCCACATATCTTCCTTTGTAATAAACACATAGAGGTTTGGAACAACATGAGGGAGAGTAAATACTGACAGAATTTTAATTTTTGGGTGAACTATCCCTTTAAGAAAAATAACACACTTTTCACATTCTCATTATTAAATAATAAATACCAAATACATACTTTGAGATGTGGTTGAAATTATCTGGATTCAGAAAAAATACAGTTCAATGAACACACACACACACACACACACATATATATATATATATATATATATATAATTTTTTAAACAATTTAACTGATAAAATGTTTATATATAATATAATATAATATATATATATATATATATATATATATATATGTATGTGTGTGTGTGTTTTTCATTTCCATCACATCTCAAAGTATTTTTTTGGTATTATTTATTTTATTAAAAAAATATATACATTTGCTTGCATTTTACTATCAGGGTCTTTGATTAAGGGAAAACAACAGAATATCTACACAAAAAAATAAATAAATAAAAAAAAAGTAAAGGCTTTAGTAAAGGTTTAAAACTACTGAGATAAAGTCACAGCTGAAGAAGCACGCAGTTTCATTTGCGAAGGACTGTTTTGCAAGCAGTTTCTACAGTGATTTGTTCTTGTGTTTCATGAATGAGGCCTGATGTGTGTTCACGTCGCCACTGATTCTCCTGCTTCCTCAAAGGAAAGTGAGCAAATAAATCAGCCAATTACAATCAATCGTCTGCTGACATCTAAAGTACACGGACACACTGATATCTGTGCTGATGCACTCCGATCATGATAACAATCAAAAGCGTTTGTTCTAGAATGTTTGTTGTACTTGTTTTCATCACGATTGTGGTCTTCTCAGTTTAGCCTGTTTTGAGTCATGTGACATGTGAAAATGTTAACCTCTATTTTTCTTTTTGTACGTTTCTGTAGGTAAGCATTAGATAATGACCTTATTGAAATGAGTTGCTATATATGTAGAATATTTTGATAGGGCTTTATGAAAGAATATGGATGAGCTGGAGGCGATGTAAAAACGTAATTATGTTTCAAATGAAAATTGCAATTACAATAAGCCGCTTTTAATTTAATATCTATTCAGTTGCTCCAAAAAGTCTTTTACACTTAGACGGAGAGGATCACGGCTGAGATTAACATTTTTCCCTCGCACTCTTTTTAGACAAAGGTATTTCAGAGGAATCATATATGCAATAAATCGCAGTATTAAATGCTGTGATCGTATGAGACTCATAGATGTCATCAGGTGCTTTGTCTTTTTTTGGTCTTTTCAACTTTTGACTTTAAACGCGTCCTCCATTTGCAGTCAGAGATGTGTATTTCATTTTCAATGAGCAATTTCATCAGGTTTGAGACAATCGCTGATCATCAAGATGCTCTTAGAGCAAAACGACAAAGCTGAAATGTGATTCCCATAATACAACAATCTAGAGACTAATAAGCATTGACTGCAGCTGTAGTTACACTGCCATTGAACAGATTTCTTCTGGCATGTTAGATCTTCTAGAGGATTAAACAACACACATCTGAGCCATCCTGGAGAAATCAGTGTTTCTAGGTGGAAGCATTAGAGGGTTAGTTCACCCAAAAATGACAAAAATGTCTTTCATTCGTCTTCGAAACACACATGGAGATATTTTTGATGAAACCTGAACGCTCTGTGAGCTTTTCCAAAAAGTGCTGCACTGTGTTTACAACATGAACCTTTTATATTTGAACCCTCATTTTCATAGAGAAATTAAGCTTATTTTAAGACAATTAAGATTTTTGTATTGTGACATTTCATTATTTCCATATAATTAAGGAAGTGCATATATGCACTCTAAAAAATGCTGGGTTGTTTTAACCCAATTTTGGGTCAAATATGGACAAACCCGAAATGTTGGGTTAAAAACGTAATGTAAAAATTTAACCCAACGGCTGGGTTAGTCCATATTTGACCCAAAGTTGGGTTAAAACAACCCAGCATTTTTTAGAGTGTGTGTATGTATTTTTTATATATATATATTAGTATGTATGTGTGTGCATGTGGGTGTTTGTGTGTACATATAACATGGTTGTACATGTATGTGTGTGTGTGTGTGTGTGTGTGTATATACACACACACACACACACACACACACACACATATATTAAAAAAAAGTATGTATACCCACCATTGGACATCATTATCAAATTAAGTAACCTATTCACTAAATAATATACACTATTTTTTTTAAGTTAACTGGTTTATTAATATGAAAACGTCACAATACAAAATATCTAAATATTAGTAGAATTGCGTTCATTTCTTGTAAAAAAAAAAACCAAATGGTAACAATTTACAATAAGGTTTCATTAGTTAACATTGTTCACTAGTTAACATTAACGTGCTTTTACAGCATTTACTAATCTTTGTTAATGTTAATTCTAACGCTTACTAATACATTATTAAAATCAATAGTTGTTTTTGTTAACATTAATTAACATCCACTTATGAAGTAACATGAACAAACGATGAACAGCTGGATTTTTATTGAGTAACGTTAACAAAGATTAACAAGATACAGTAACAAATGTATTGCTCACGGTTAGTTCATGTTCGTGAATATTTGAACTAATGAAACCTGAAATAAAGTGTTTAAAAAATCTCTGGATTTTGCGGTAAAATATGACTTTGCTTTTGATGTTCATTCACATCAAATGTTGTCACTTCGCTTTTTTAGGAATGCCGTAAGGGAAGCTTACGAGCCAAAAATTGTTCAGGTTGTTAATAAACAGGCTTACAGAGTTACAATTTTTTTTCCAAAAACTGACTCCATAATGCCGGTGTATTTCCAGGCATGCTATTTTTAGTATTTTCTGGCTTTTAGATTTTCTTGCAAAACAGACATGTTGACAAGGAATATTCTGTCTCTGTGCACAATGGCCGTGTCCCTTCTTTGCATTTGTCCTTTATTATTGGAGAAAATGAACCATGAGCAGTTGCACTGACGTGCTTGTATCTAACTCCATAATAAAAGTATTGTAGTATTGCAGACATTCAGTTGACTTACTAGAAGCTAGTAATATTAGGAAGGCCACAGCACATTGCCGTAATTTTTTAATATGCAGTTTTCAGGTTATGTAAAAAAAAATTCTACCCCTTGTTACTGTTTTGTTGTATTTTTACCGTTTATGCCTAATAACCTCATCTGTTTCTCTTTCTATCTGTCTGTCATTTCCTCATACACACACACACTCACACACACACACCCTCTCAATCAAGTTACCTTGTCATCAAGAGTGTGTTTATCTTGTGGAGTTTTTGGGCTCTGATCTTGGGATACACAGACACATTTACAATTTGGGGGTCACGGTTTGAGACAAGGATGTTAGATTTTGGTCTATGAGGATTGAAACCCTCACAAAGACTGTACTTTGAATTTTTTTTTTATACAATTAACCAATATAAATGGATATGGCAGTATGAATAAATATATGACTATATATTATTAAGAGATGTGTGATCTTTCTGTTATTCCTCAGACATTGAGCTGCTGTCATTGACGTTGAGGTTCAGAGACAATAAAATTGTTTTTTGGATTGATCTATAGAGTTGGTAATTGATACCACAGTTATATTTGATGATAATACTTACAGTTGAATGTATAGTTCCACTATGAAAATGAATTATTATAGTTTTTTTTTTTTTAAAAATCAAACAACCGGTTTGCAGGCCAACTCATAAAAAATGTGGTGACTCATTCAGACTGGCACTGGTTCAGTGCCTGGGGAGTTAATATAATGCAATTTGAACCATGAACTAGTTTGACTGGTAACATTGCAGTAAATACGTGAGAACCGACATGTTTCCGCATTTGTGCTGGAAACATAAAACTGAGATTGTCTACAAAATCTCATTTGTTTAATGACAAAGGGAGTAACTTCTTAAAGTAAGGAGGAGGAAAAATAATGTGTCTAACGTGCTGGAAAAGAGACTTAAAGGGTTAGTTCACCCAAAAATGAAAATTAAGTCATTAATTACTCACCCCCATGCTGTACCAACCCTGTAAGACCTTCGTTCGTTTTCAGAACACAAATGAAGATATTTTTGATTAAATCTGAGAGGTGGATCACTGCTACATAGGATCCCTAAGGGATTGAAACTTGATGGCCTAGAAAGTCATCGAAGAAAATGTTTAAATATTCCATGTGACTACAGTGGCTCAACTATATGTTTATCAAGCGACGAGAATACTTTTTGTGCGGAAAACCCCCCCAAAATAACCACTTTATTCAACTATTCCTTTTGTTCCTTGTAGGCCGAGACGAGAGAGTTCATGCGCGATAATTGTGATCTTCTTCAAGTCTATTTTAGTTCAGTTCTCGCACATGCGTCATGGAAATCTCTTGAACTCTAGCGTTAGCAGCATCTTGACTATCTGGCCTGCCAAAACTGACACTCAATTTGAGGGTCAATTTCCCAGAAAAGTCTGTGGTGTTTGAACTGGCTCAACAAAAGAAAGATGAAGATGGGTCACACTTCATATCTAGTATCATTAAAGGGATACTTCACCTCTGGGAAGATGAATGTGTATTTAAAATTGGTCATTTATATACACTGTAAAAAATGCTGGGTTGTTTTAACTAAATTTTGGGTCAAATATGGACCAACCCAAATGTTGGATTAAAAAAGCTATTTAAAAATGTAACACAACAGCTGGGTTTGTCCATATTTGACCCCAAATTGGGTTAAACCAACCCAGAATTTTTTCAGAGTGTAGTAGAAATGTGAAATTAATTTTGAAATTGAAGCATTCTAGACTGGGAAAAGGCAGAAAATGTATTTTTTACTGGTGTGGCTGAAAGACGACAACTCCCAGAATGCATTTGCGTTGCTGCCCTTACGAGGCCCCTCCCAAACCACGGCAGAATCCAAAAAATGCATTCACCTAAGCTTGTGTGACCCCTACACCCGGGTCCCACTCGACCTCGAACCCGGGTCTCCGGCATGAGAGTCAGGCGCTCTAACAAGGAGGCTAAAGACTGCAGCCTCTAGCATCTGTCGCTAGAGCGCCTATTGAGATCAGGGGAGTGAGGTTTACTCGCACAGCAACTACTAGCTGGCCTCCGTTACACTTGCTTTGATACATTGTGAATTATTTGATAAATTTCCATCGAAATGGTGCTAAATTGCATTGTACCGGGATGTACTACTAGCCTGATGTATATAACACGACTTAGACTTTCACATTAAGAATATGATGCAAAGCAGGATCATGTCAACAGCTTAGTAGCTCTGCTTATGAACTGTTTTCCTCCAAATGAAATCACTATTTCTCTAAGCTAATACATTATCTAGGCTAATCCATACTCTACTAACACTAAAGATTTATAAAAAGAACCACAACAAATGTGAGTTATAACTTTTAATAAAAAAAAATAATATTAACACTTAAAAAATAATATTAACATTTACACTCAAAGCTCTGCGGATTCAGCGAGGTCTCGCTCTGGCCACCTCTTGTTCTCCCGCATCTGTTTATCTCTGTATTGCGGCTCGTACAGGTAGCCGCGAGCATCAGATTCTCGCAACAGATCTTCGAAATCCCCTTCTGCCATTTCAACTTCAAAACTACCTTCCCCATATGTGCGTGGTGAAAACACGCAGAACACTGGTTGTAGTCTTTAGCCTCTGCACGGTAATTCGAAAATGCTACTGGTTTTCAACTGATTCAAAGCTTAAAGGACAACTCCGGCGCAAAATGAACCTTTGGTCTAATTACATATTGTTACCTAGTCAACCGTTATCTGAGATTTGTGTTCATGATTGCCAAATGTAAATAGTTTTATCTCTAAAAACAGTTTAGCCTATAACGCTAGTATAATGCTAGTAAATAGGGCATAGAGTAATGACAAATAAAAATCGCTTGTTATTACCATTAACAAAGCTCAAAATAGCCCCACACTAACACGACAGCACAATAAGGGTCCCTACATTCAAACCAAAGCATTGAGAACTTTGTCAGTGTCCAAACAGTATAATAAGAAGATATTTTATACATACAGTCAACTTCGCGAATACAGGAAGAAGCCATCTTTGAAAAATAGTCTGTACCAGTCGATCTACGAGCGCCGATCCAAGTGCGCTGAACTGTGCAGAATCTCATATGGTCCGTTGTTTCCGGAAGAAACACAAACACGAACCGTTTTCTTCTCATCAATATGTACATGTAGACTACTGTTCGCGCTCACCTTATTCACATGTCACCAGTGCACTTGGATCGGCGTTCGTAGATCGACTGGTAGAGACTATTTTTCAAAGATGGCTTCTTCCTGTATTGACGAAGTTGACTGTGTGTATAAAATATCTTCTTATTAAACTGTATGGACACTGACAAAGTTCTCAATGCTTCGCTTTGAATGTAGGGACCCTTATTATGCTATCATGTACTGTGGGGCTATTTTGAGCCTTATTAGCGATTTTTATTTGTCATTACTCTATGCCCTATATACTAGCATTATACTAGCGTTATAGGCTAAACTGTTTTTAGAGATAAAACAATTTACATTCGGCAATCATGAAAACAAATCTCGGATAACGGTTGACTAGCTATGTGTAATTAGACCAAAGGTTCATTTTGCGCCGGAGTTGTCCGTTAATGCTAAATCCCGAAGTATCCCTTTAAGGATGTACTTGCACACACAAAAAACTAAAAACTATTACATTAAATGAATAGGCACTTATAACGCGCGACTGAAAAATTAATCCGCTAATGCAACAGATTCAGGTAGTACTGCTAGTGGAGAACATTTTAAACTCTTGTTGATGTCTTGCACCTCTCGGGATGAATCTGAAAGTCTCTGCTGCAACATTGCAACACAATAAAGTGCAGTACAAAGGTAGTGTTTCCCCAAGAACCTACTTCAAACCCTTGTACATCAAAATCTTGTTCTCCTGATGGAGCTGATTTATTGTCTTGTTTTCAAAGTCTCCACCATGAGAGTCATTTTCAAATGAAGTCATTGTTTTATCGAAATAATGATGCCATTTTCTGTCACTATTAGCTCCAAACCCGAAAACATCCACCTGCAAGAGAAAGAGTTATCAGTGCGTTTATAGTTCCTTCGTGAGAATATAATGTAAAATGTGAAAAAATTATTCCTCTAGTTTTAATATTAAATTCATTGTCTTTTTTCTATTTTTATAAATAAAAACAACAGCAGTGCCACACTAGCTGTGCCACACACCGTTTGAACCGGCAGAATGGGAGTTTTTACCGTGTCACAGATGTGAAGAGCGAATATCAGCGTTAAGAAACCAGTGGATGGATATCTGCCATGACCTTCTGCCCAGTTATCGTGCACATATTTTATGAATTCAGGGTGCAGAATCATCACCTAAAAACCACAGGAATAAAACAGGACACTTTTGAAATGTGCATTTATGACAGATTTCATTCAGGTGATGCTAATATTAACCATGCAAATTAAAAAAAAAAAACATCAACAATTGTCATTGATTGATTAATTGATTTCAAGATTAGGTCTGTGTTGTTCACCTTGTCCTTATTTGCTTTGATTGAAGATGGAACGTTGGTGTATGTACTGAGAAAACAAATACATTTAGATCAAAATTCAGATTTAAAAGATCATATACAATTAAATATCCACATTGTTTTGGACTCAAAAATGACTATACAAATGCATTTTAAGTTTTTGTTTTTTGTTTTGTTAAAGGGATACTGCACCCAAAAATGAAAATTCTGTCATCATTTACTCACCAGGAAAACATTGTTTTAGGTAAAGAAACATTGAGGTCCCTATTTTAATGATCTAAGCACATGGTCTAAAGCGCACGGCGCAAGTCCACTTAGGGCGTCCGAATCCACTTTTGCTAGTTTAACAACGCGAAAAATGGTCGGCGTACCCGGCGCATGGTCTAGAAGAGTTGTCCCTATTCTCTTAATGAGTAATGGGTGTGTTTTGGGCTTTACGTGCAATAAAAAAATCAGAGTCTCATCTCCCATTTCATTAAAAACAAAGTCCTGTTCGCCACAAAAGTCGGACGTTGAAAAGGCGTCCACTGACGGGCCAGAGTGAAAGTTTTTATGACATCTTTTTGTGACGTGTTCTGGACGTCTGAATAATATGTTAATGGATCCTTCGTACAAGGTTAAAAACTAATACTGTTTCTGGACCAAATAAATACTCTTAGGATGCATTAAAATAAAACTCATGTTTATTTCAATGTAATTTCCTTACATTGTTTAGATGGTGATATTTGTTTCATTTTAAGTCACCACTGTGGTGATCTGTGTTTCCTTTAGTTGGGCTCTTGGTCCCAGTTCTTGTTATTTGAGCTTTTATTTGGCTGTTGTAACTGTGTGTTTGTATAACACCATTGTTGTGGCAGAGAAAGCCAAAAGTAAAATCAGCTGTTTTCAGCTGCTTGTTGATGATGACAAAATCAACACAATGCAAGCCTTAAACAGCATTTTGTTTTTCTATCTGATATTTATTTATATATATGATATTTATAACCACCAATCTTGTGGAACTGCATTAACTTTAAAATGATCACTGTGTACAAAGTCTTTTAAGAAAGTGAATCACATAGTCAAACACAGACACAAACACAAACATGGTTCACAACAATGGTGACAACCAAGACAAAAAAGCTTGGGCATCAAGGATGTTTTGTACTATGAAAGCTACCCATCATGCATTGCAGCATGAAGCATTTTTATTTATTGTCACCATTGTTGTGAATCATATGCAAAATCTTGATGTCTGTGTGTGTGACTATATGGTACATTTTCTCAAAACATTGTGTAAACCTGCTTTTTGTCCACCTTCCATGCTATAGTTGGGGACATTTAATTTAATATTCAACAATAATATTGATCAGCCTGCATTGACACCATTTTTTTTTTTGCATTGACACCATTATATGAGAACTGAGCTGGACGATTACATCACGGTTTTCTCCAGAGTGGCTCAAACAAACTTTGTTGCATTATTTTCCTGTTATCTCTATAAAGCTGCTTTGAAACAATCTGTATTGTCAAAAGCGCTATGTAAATAAATGTGACTTGACTTGACTTTAAAAGCCAGTTGTAGTCCCGCCATGGCGAATTCGCTATTTACATGACGGAATTTGCAAGTGGAGAGACTGAACGTGCCTCCAGAGAGGAAACGGATCTGCTCGTGCGTGAGGTTAAAGCGTGCAAGCAGACCATCTACAAGACAAGCCGGATTCCACCATATATTTATGTAGACAATAATAATCTTTTACATTGTAATCCTTTTTTAATTTTTAATAATTGACATGTTTGTGTTCTGCTGGGCGAACCTGCGTGTGTAGTAAACAGAGTGTATGCGCATTGTGCTCCCACCTAGGAACATATTACAAATGCGTCCATTAAAAACGAACAAAAAAATGCACCATAGACTTTAGACCAGGTTTTTGTTGGTCAATGAATGGCGCAATCTATTTCAGTTGCCTCAAAATAGCAACGTACCAACAATGCGCCTGAAGACACCTCGTTTTGAGACCAGCACACCCATGGATGATGAACAAATGGGCGCAAATGCATTTCCTATTTAAACAACATGCGCAGAATGTGAAAATGATAACTGCGTCAGGCTGAAACTAGCAAAAAGCACTTGCGTTGCGCTTGTGCGACATTGCGCCGGTTGTATAATAGGGCCCTTAGTTTCATAGTATCAATTTTAAAGTTTGATATATGTAGTGTCTGGACCAAAAAGACACACGATTATTCATTATAGTTGATGAATAATCCAGAAAACCCCCTCGCCCAAAAAGCAAACTGTGTTCTGTGGACAATCCAGGAAGAGCAACTACCCAAAAAATCCAGAAAAGGCCTCTGGTTACTATCGGTTAAGACCGTTTTTTTTTTTTTTTTTTTTTTTTACTCAAAAGAATGTGGAAGTTGGCCACATGAAAAAGGCTTTAGGAGAGACTCATAAAGCCTGTAAAACAGGCTTGTCTTCATTAATTTCTTGATTTACTGTTCAATGAACATGGATATCCCCAGGACAGTGTATCTGTTGTATTGTATTTTGATAAGCATGCTTTATAATTGAACCACTAAATAATGTAACCTTATTGGTCTCATGCTTCTCAAATGAATCCTTGTGTGATGCCCTGAACATTGAATGCTTGTTATGTTAATCAAAGCATAAAGGGAGACAAACTGCCAGCATAATCTAATAATGCCAATGAGTCAGCTTCCAAACGAAGGAACTTTTCCCGCTTTAAAATTGCACCTTTCTCATTGGTCAAGCCAAACTTGAGCGGTGTGACCTCTGTGGAGGTTAAAGAGTCAAGTCACCTTCATTTATATAGCGCTTTTTACAATACAGATAGTTTCAAAGCAGCTTTACAGAGATAGCAGGAAAATAATGTTGAACATAAAATGAAATTTCCCCAACTAAGCAAGCCAATGGTCTCGGTTTCCGGCTGACCTCATTTATGCAGCTTAACAATCATTTAACTGACTATTGAAAAATAGGATTGTATCATGTTCTATTACCCCCTTTTCCACCAAAAAATGAACTGGTACAGAACTGGTGCTGGTTCAAAGTTGGTTCGGAGTTGTTTCAACTTGCGAACACTTTCAGAACCTGTTTAATCTTTTCTTTTGATATGTAATCTTTTCTGATTAGTAATGTACCCCTGTCTTGTCTTTTTTTTCTTTCCATTTATTTGTTCTATATTGTGACGGTTTTCTTCTTTGCTTATAATGTTTTCAAAAAAAAAAAAAAATAGAAACGCTTGCGTTAACTTCAAGCATAACAATTACGAAGGCGGACTCAATCGGGTTTCTGCAAATGTTTCTCCTGGCTTTGCGACGGTCAGAAAAGATGCCCCCAGCCCCTGACGTAAGCATGACGTGGTAAAAGAACGGTTCTAGTCCAGCAAAGAGTTGGTGCCGCTTTGGAACCAGTTTTCCCGGCCGAGAACCGGTTCTTTGGCTGACGAAACGCAAAGAACTGGTTCGCGCGCAGGCAATGGGCTCCAAACGCTTTGGTGGGCATCACATTTCTCAATATTAGATTTAAACTGACAGTGTCTGCTTCCCAGACAATGTTAGGAAGACTGTTCTAAAGATTAGGCGCTAAATAGGAAAAGGATCTACCGCCAGCAGTTGATTTTGATATTCTAGGTATTATCAACTGGCCGGAATTTTGAGATCGCAATAGGCGTGAAGGACTATAATACATTAAGAGCTCTGTTCAACGGCTAAGACAATGCAAGTATTGTAAATTCACTAACTAAAGGAGGAGCGTACGTAGGGTTGGGTATCGAGAATCGAGTATCGATTGGAACCGAGACTAACTTTTCGTTTTTCCCGGTATCATTCAAAAGTAAAAATTTCGATTCCTAGTTTCGATATTCACAGTCCGCCGAGCGGAAGAAGAAACCGCTGAACAACACTAATGAAGAAGCGTCTACCGGAAGTGTTGGCATAACCACGAGAGTCGAACATGAGTACCTTACGTTGGTGATCCAAAGAGTGGCTTCACTTTTCTAAAAATAACGAAATCTCGGCAAAATGCAAAATTTGTGACAAAAGGAGTATTTTTACAGAAGGAGTATTTCCATCAGAAAGGATTATTTCTTTCAGAAAGGCCATTGGTTAGCAAGGGTAGCTACACTTTTTTGACCCTGCCTCTTAAAAGAATCGGAATCGAGAATCGTTAGGAACCGAAATCGAAACAAGGAATCGGAATCAGAATCGTTCAAATTCAAACGATACCCAACCCTAAGCGTACGTGCTACTTTGGACGCGTGTGTCTGCTGTCATCGGGCAAATTTCAAGTGTGTTCACTTTTGTTAGGAACACCTCTACAATTGGCGTCCCCTTCCCCAAGTGCCATTCAAGGGCGCAAAAACTCTATTTGGTATTCGCCAATTGAGTGTGGCGCATCTCTGAAAGAAATCCAATGGCTGACCGTCAACGCTGTAATGCGATTGGTTATCATGGCTCATGTGATGGCCGTTGTGCTTTCTCCAAAAGTAGAGCCAACAGACCCTGCTATCTCTTAATCGAAAGACCATCCCTGGTTTAATTCTTACTGTCTGATGTGTCTAGTGGTAAAAGCGCTGATAAGCCACTGCATGTCCAGAACTTTAACGGGCAGAAGCACCAGATAGGTGTTGTCATCCAAGTCCACAGCGCTCTCGGGATACATAATCCGGTGAGTGGTCTTGTTTCCCACATCCTTCTCATAATCTTCTGTTGGGCCTTTATTTATCCTGAAAGAAAGACACACAGGAGATTGAGGTATTCATGATTGTGGAGAGCAGGGCGAGGCCAAGGGCCTCGAGAGAATGGCGCGAGGCCGGTGGCGTGATTTGATAATGAGCGACACCTGTGTGCCGCACCGCTCTCCTATCTCTCAAGGAGGAGCGACGACAGTGAAGATTAGGGTTGGGTATCGAGAATCGAGTATCGATTGGAACCGGGACTAACTTTTCATTTTTCCTGGAATCGTTCAAAGGTTAAAATTTCGATTCCTAGTTTCGATATTCACAGTCCGCCGAGCGGAAGAAGAAACCGCTGAACAACACCAAAGAAGAAGCATCTACCGGAAGTGTTGGCATAACCGCGCGAGTCGAACATGAGTAGCTTACGTCGGTGGTCCAAAGTGTGGCTTCACTTTTCTAAAAATAACGAAATCTCGGCAAAATGCTAAATTTGTGACAAAAGGAGTATTTCCTTCAGAAATACCATTGGTTAGCAAGGTTAGCTAAACTTTTTTGACCCTGCGTCTTAAAAGAATCGGAATCGAGAATCGCTAGGAACCGGAATCGAAACAAGGAATCGGAATTGGAATCAGAATCATTCAAATTCGAACGATACCCAACCCTAGTGAAGATGGAGAGAGGCCAGGCCTGGATTTATGTTGTGTTTTGTTATTCGTGAAAGCCAGTCGTCCGTGAGAACTTTCATTTTGTATTTGTTTATTTTACATTCATTAACGTCTTTGAATGTCCTGCCGGTTCCCGACATCATTCCACATCATCTAATGTTGCTACAATGATATTCTTATGAAATGCCTTTAAGGCATCGTTTTGAAAATAGTGTAAATAAAGTCTTCTCTGGAATCACATGATCTAATGGGATCACATCTGATCAGGCATACAACAACAGCCTCTGTCATTAATTGTTTCATCGATTCTGATGGTTGAAAGCTTCGTTATTCACTCTTTGTTGGCATTGATGGTTCCATGAAGAAACTTTATGGTTGAAAATGGCTCTTTAAATTATGTCCTTCACAATAATAATAATGTTTAAAGAAATTTTCAGTGATCAGTTCTTGAAAAACCCTTCTGAGGAACATTTTAATAATCCGAATACCCTTTTTTCCAGCGTAAAGAACCTGTTGTTAAATGGAAAGGTCCCATGGATGTTAAAAGTTCTCCATGGAACCATCAATGCCAATAAAGACACTTCAGTCTGACATAATCTAATATATTACCTTATGACTAAGTCATGGCTGTCTATCAGTTGACCATAGTTGGATCCCAGGAGGTTCCCAGAGTTTCCCACCACAGCACAGGTTCGGCAGCGATCTGGACCAGCGTCTGAGTAGTGATCTTCATTGGGGAATAGAGAAAACAGCTGGTCCACCACCTTTGTGTAGTTTGATGCACTTCGTACATCTTGAAGCTCCTGTACGAAATTATTTCATCAGGAACAGAATGAAATATATTATTCAATCATGTAAAAGTGAGCACTATTTTAAGAGGTTTGCAGTGCAATATGTTCAAGAGGCATTGTGAACAAAGAATAAAGACGGGCTTGTTGAAGCTCTGTATCTCCATAACATGATGTTTTTGGTAAAAAGTCATATTACACATTTATTGTTTTATATGCTTGTTGTATCTAGGGTATTGAGAAGTGTTTTTGTCAATCCCATTACTATTGGATGACAAGGTGTAAATGGGATCTAAAACGTTTTGAGCTTGTCTAGTCGAAATTGCATTCGACTGGACTGTTTTCATAGTGTAAAAGCTCATGTGGGTGAATGCATTCAAACAACCACAAGACCGCCTCAAAATAGGTGGCCACTGACCTAATGCGTAAAAAAGGATTTAAACTGAGCTTGGTTTGAAGACTAAAAATGTACCAAGCATGCACAATTAAAGTTCTCTAACCTTTCCTAATTTTCTAACACAGCATTTAACATGGTCTAGCGGCTATCAGAGCAGAAATTGTTTTTACGTCGTCTCCTTTCGCGTTCATATGTAAATTTTGTGAGCCATTTTGTCAATTGTTCAATGTTACAATCACTGACCTTGCCATCTAAAATAAGAAAGAACATTTCAAGCAAGGGATTTGAGGAAACTGTGGTTCCTAATTATTGTGATACAACATTTGCTTCGCATTTCAGGACGAGAAGACAAATACGTCTTCTAATATTTTCAATTGTTCATGACAATGTCAACCGTAGCAAAATGCTGCGCACCGGTTTGAGCTTTAATGTGCCCCTGGTGTAAGCAGGAAGTGAATTTGTATTTTGACATTAAACATCTAGTTTATACGGAAGCGTATTGCATTCACTTGAAGAAAAAAAATCTACTCTGTTTTTCTGAATTAACGAGTTAATTTTTCATGAGAAAAAAAATTTTGCTCTGTTTTTCTGAATTAATGAGTTAATTTTTCATGAGAAAAAAAATTTTTGCTCTGTTTTTCTGAATTAACGAGTTAATTTTTCATGAGAAAAATGTTTTTTTGCTCTGTTTTTCTGAATTAATGAGTTAATTTTTCATGAGAAAAAAAAATTTTGCTCTGTTTTTCTGAATTAACGAGTTAATTTTTCATGAGAAAAAATGTTTTGCTCTGTTTTTCTGAATTAATGAGTTAAAACAGAGTAAAAACTTTTTTTCTCAAGAAAAACTAACTCATTAATTCAGAAAAAAGAGCAAATTTTTTTTCTCATGAAAAATTAACTCATTAATTCAGAAAAACAGAGCAAAAACTTTTTTTCTCATGAAAAATTAACTCATTAATTCAGAAAAACAGAGCAAAAACTTTATTTTCTAATGAAAAATTAACTCATTAATTCAGAAAAACAGAGCAAAAATAATTTTTCTCATGAAAAATTAACTCATTAATTCAGAAAAACAGAGTAGATTTTTTTTCTTCAAGTGAATGCAATACGCCTCCGTAGGTTTAGAATAGTCATATGTTTTATTTTTTTATCTATATCAATGATGGTGAAAATATTGTAACAGACAGGGGTCTGTTGGCCCCAAAGATGTTCAAGCAGTAGCAGAACCACCACTGCTCTGAATGTACCGGCCAACGGAGGCGTAAAAAATTAAGTAACCCCAATAGTAATTCCAAAAGAGTGCATATTTACAGTGGAAATCCCCCAAAAACAAAAATAAAATGTTTAAAGTTATCCATTCACAAACTATCAGCTATGTCAATAAATGGACCCAAAGTAGAGCAACAAATAGAGTGCCGAAGTTATCACGTCACTTTGTAGGCCAAAACGCGGAAGTGAGTTAGCATTTTACCACTCCAAATTCCCTCGCTCTGAAGTCTATGGGATTTTTGAATGGGTTTTTGGTAAATCGCCTGAAATAAGGTCTGTGGTGAACAAAGCCTCTAAATATTTTCATGTTTAGATCTATGACATAAAACACACCTTGTGTTTTTATTTTTATTTATTGTGTCTGCTTGTGTTTTTTAACTTTATATAGGCTTCAACATGTATACATTTTGGATTAACTTGTAAAGATTATCTTGATAGACAAAACGTGTAAGGGTCACAACTTATTTTCTTATTTTTTGCGATTTTCCAAAAGTCTATGGGGAAAATGCATAGCTTTTTGATCGAGGGAACCCATGCGACGCTAACTTCCATGTTGTCCTACAAAGTGACGTCATCACTTCGGCACTCTATATCTATATACAGGTACTCCACAGCTGTTTGACAAAAACGGAATTCCTACATAGTGTGCCTTTAAGTAAGGATGTATTAAACTAATAGGTGTTTACAAAAATATTAACCATGGTTGTTGGCATGGTTTTCACAGGAATAAATTACTTATTTTAAATTTATATTAAAATAGAAAACAGTTATTTAAAATATTCCACAATATTACTGTTTTTACTGTATTTTCATGAATCAAATAAATGCAGCCTTGGCGAGAATAATTGGACTTCTTTGAAAAACATAACAAAATCTTAATTTGGGGGGTAGGCATATACCAAAAGCATATTTATTTTGAAGCAAACTTTCTTACCTTCCACCAGCGGAAGATGTTTCTTTGTAATACACTGTTGGTGCTATTGAGCAAAAGTGGAACAGTGGGTTTGTAACGTTCATTGAACCAGCTACTATTTCCGCTGTCTTCCAAACAGATATGGGATGTGTGCTGAGCTCGCTCGAAGACAAAACTGTAAGAACTGTATATCAAAACCACTGCTGAGTTTTGAAAGTACAGGAATAACAAGATGCTCGTAGAGCTCAGGAGTGCGGTGATTTTGAAGACCCGTTTCAGTCGCATGGTCATCAGTGTTGTTACAGGTTACTTCAAACAGAAATATAATAGACCTACAGAGGGAAAGAGAGTGATTCATATTGAGTTATAAAAGAGACAAATACAAGGGGGCTAAAGATGTACCAAAGCCAAGTCACATTTCGCCAGTAACCAAACCCCTGGTGTCCAGAAAGAGCATTTTAGAAGAAAAGACACTGCAAAAACTCCAGAAATACGTATAGCAAATTATTTTGCCGACCAGATGGTAATAGGTTGAAGGGGGTGGATTGGAATCCACTGCTGCTTCAATGTGTAATGATTGATTAATCAACATATTAATAAATATTTTTCCTTCTAAATATCAAATGAGCTGAATGACTTCTCGGGAGATTTTCCTTTGTTATAGAAGTTATGAGGATTACTTAAATGTTCTTTTCATATACTCTTTAATGTCTGTATTTGATATCTGAATGCAGTAAAAGCCGGCTTCCAGAAATTAAATTAGGTTCAAATTAAATTCATGTTTGAGAAAGGTCTTCAACGTGTTAAAGGGATAGTTCACTTTGAAATTAATTTTTGGTATGTTTTATCTTACCTCAAGGGCATCCAAGATGTAGATGTCTTTGTTTCCGCAGTAGTTTCAATTTTGACATTTTTAGGTCAAACCGTTCTTGTCTATCAGTCATATAATGGAGGTCTATGGTCACCACCTCAAAGAGCGCGCACAAAGAAGTCCAGATTAAACATGATTTAATGACTCGTAAATGTAAGTAGACATTGATGGTCTAAGACACGAAACGAACGGTTTGTGTGAGAAAACAGTATTTATATCTTTTTTACCTCTTGTAAACACAGCCACGTCCAAGTGATCTAAGGGCGTGGGCACTTTATGGCTATGGTAACAAGAGGTAAAAACTATATAAATATTGTTCATTTCCTCTCACACACCACTCGTTTTGTGTATTAGGCCATCAATGTGTACTTATAATTACAAGTCATTAAATCATGTTTAATTTGGACTTCTCTGTGCATGCTCTTTGAGGTGGTGACCATATACCTCCATTATATGACTGACAGACAAGAACGGTTTGACCTTAAAATATCAAAATTGAAAATACTGTGGAAACAAAGACACCTACATCTTGGATGCCCTTGAGGTAAGCTAAAACATACCAAAAATGAATTTCAAAGTGCACTATCCCTTTAAAACGTATAGCGGTCATTGAAGCCAATAGTTTAAGGGACCATTTCTTTGTTAAAGCCTGGACTAAAGTGTAGCTCTCCTTCAGAGCAAGAATGCATTATCCTGATAGTTTGAGAGGACTCTTCTGTTTATAGTTACAGCCTGACCAAGTGCAAATTATTAACACCTGATTGTTATTTCAGTAACTGGTGGAGAGACAGAAAGAACCTGCAGACCTGCATTGGTGAGAACCGGAGGACATATTCTTATGTTGATAAAAGAGACTGTTGTATTTACAGCGCAGGAGTGCTATTTTGGTTTGGTTTTGTTTGAGTGAAAGAGAAATTCATAAAGACACTCAGAACTTTTTTATTTTCTGAACATTTTTACAATGAGTTTATGTCTAGTTCATGTTTCTTGACAAGCCAAGCGTTTGTTTGTGTTTGTTTTAGTTGTTCATGTTTATTTGGAATGAAGCTGCATGGGTTCTTGGACATTTTTTACAGTTTATTAAGCGCAATTCTGACTTTATAACTTCATCTTCATACTTTTAGGTAGATTTGAAGTAAATTCATGTAGGCTACACCAGCAGTGGACTTCACAAAAATTCACATAGCCTACTCAGAATTATGAACATCTGTTTTCTTTATAAATCAATATTAAAAAACTGATTTTGTATTTTTTATATAAAACTTTTTTTTTTTAAGTATTTAATAGGCTACTCAATCAAAAGAGTAAAGACAACGAAAAACCCAGTATACTAGTGATACTTTTAAGTAGCCTATATCTCAGTCAAAAGTGTTTGTGTTAAGTACAGGTCTAATAGAATATAAATAATGAATAAACTTCTTTTTTTCAAGGGTTCTGACTTTAGTCCTGGAATTCTGAGATATTTTTAATAACTAGACTGTAAAATCATTATTTAATTTGATACGGCATTATCAAAATATTGTGCACAATCCAACGCATTCTCATCCCAAGCGCCATATACAACGCTTTTGCAAAAGCGTAAATATCCAACGCACATGGCACCCTTGCAAAAGCGTCCTATATGGCGCTTTGGGATGAGAACGGGCTCTGCAATCACATGTTTAAATTCTACAGCACATACATAAAATGGATGTACATGGTTATAACGTGCAAATATGGTGATGTTGCCATTATTTATCAAAGCATGGAATATGGTCGCCTACTGTTAGCCTATTTTTGGTAAGGAATAAGGTTTTGTCGAACTTGAATACACAGCTGTAATGTGCTGCGATATATTGATACTCAAGCATAATTTACTCATACAACTTTTCCTAAGAATATAAACTGACTTACCTTGGTAATGTATTTCGGACTTCTCAGCGTGGTGTTTTTTTCTTTTTCAAATCCTGCGTTATTAGAGGCGCATTACTAGAGAAATGCCTCAGGTAAGACTCTGTCGATGCTTGTGTGTGTGTGTGTGTGTGTGTGTGTGTGTGTGTGGAGTAATGAACCTGTGCTTTAAGCTGTAGGCTATGGGTGGAGCTGTGTGTAACTTCCTCGGAAAAGGTTTGCTAAAACACCTGTTATTTATATAGGCCTATGTTCCAACAGAATATTGTAAGGGACAAAATCCACATATTTTATAATATTAATGTATTTCTATATAATGTATAATGTTCAAAGATGTTTCAAAAGTTTCAAATGCATATTTATTTAAAAAAAAGACTCCTCTCGCTAGATGAGATCTTATTTCTCGACTCGTGTCGAGACTTACATTGACATACATTTGAACCTTATTTGAATATTTGGTTACCGTTGAAGTCCATTCTGTCTAGAAAAATCCTGAAATGTTTTCCTCAAAAACCTTAATTTATTTTCGACTGAAGAAAGAAAGACATGGATATCTTTGATGACATCCATAGATATATACACTAGACCTCACCTGGGGGTGCATGCGTCAAAACCGCCGCAATCTTGGAACAGGGGTCTTGTCATAGGAAGTAGCTAGGTGCTGCCTTTACTTCGAATTCATTGATGGTGGCGGACTTTTGTGCAGCGTATGAAGTTCACGGATGATATCTGAACTAGGAAGAATGTTTTTTTTTTTTTTTTTTTTTTTTTTTTTTCTGGAATCAATGATAAATACATGTCTGACCGTTGGAACAAACCCAAAAAAAACAAGAAAAATCGCATTCATGATGATTTATGGTGATTTTATTTGCGTTAGACCTGTGTCTACTACATTGACACTGATGCATTAAAGTGGAGGGGCTCCCTTGTTTCAAGATGGCGGCTCTATTGACGCATTCGTTCTAATGAACTGCCGTAGCCAAGGTGAGGTCTAGTGTATATGTCTATGGATGACATCAGGGTGAGTAAATGCATCATTTAAGAGGTATAGCCTAAAACACAGTGCAGTTTACCAATCAGTAAGGCTGCACTTCACTCGCTAATGCTCACACACACACCCACACACACACATAGCACCTGCTTGAGCGCCTAGCTGCCATTTTTATTCCTGGAGCTAGAGAAGCGTCCATTTTTCTGGGGTGTTTTTTTTTTATTTTTGAAAAAAAAAATATATTCCTATTTGCGCACAGCTTCCCAGTCAATCAAATATATTTACTGAATATCAGGTCAGGAGTTAAGTGCTAACACCACCCCTTAGGCTATAGTTTATAGGTAGGCTATACCTAACCTGTTGTGTGGGAGGGAGTGCATCTCCACCAGCTAGCGTTAGCTAAGCTAAATATTGGCCATAGTTAGCCTACTTTTAAAAAACAACTTTCGCACGGCACCGAATCTTAACAAGTAGTAGCTAACATCATTTTTTTATTTTTTTTGAACATTGTATTTATTGGGTTAGCTAACGTCATTTTGCTGCATGTTTTGTACATTGCCTGGGGTTTTATCTTGGCCGTCATTGGTTGCCCAATGATCTGGCCGTGATTGCATGTGATTGAAGGCCACTATGGCTTTAAACTGACTAATGCCGCGATTTTTGTAGTCTGCCACTGCCTTTGTCATAAAGAAAACTAAAATATGGTAACATAATATAATGTCTGCGAACTCTTGCTTAACTGTTTTATGCCAGAGACCCATTAACATCACAAAACATAATGTTGGTCATAAAAACTCTATAGGTAAAACTCAAGGCTAAAATAAACTCTAGTCCTGCAGCACTATTTAATGTTCTAACAATCAACTTAAAAGTAAACATGTGGGCCACGAGAACCACCTGTCAGTCACATGTTCCCATACAGGGGGTGATATAAGTTGTTTAACAGTGTACAGTAAATACCAGGAATTGAAAGCTGACATTCTGATCTTTAGTCTCACATAACATTCATATTTTCATCTTAAACCCAAATGTCTTCAAAAAGAAAGAAATTTGCCTCGCTGTTCCCAAAACTTTGGAGATGATTGTGATCTTCATTTGTGTTTCTTGATTTCAGTGTACCAGAAAAAAGTCCTTGACATACTTGCTGACATAAGAACTTGCTTAAAGCAAAGCCAACCTGCCGGTTCATCAGTAACCATCGAAAGTATGGAGACTTTGGAGGACTTTGACTGTGAAAAGGAATGTCTCCATGATGCGGAGGCCTATGGTGCTTTGGTAGTTGTGTAAGAATGGAAGTACAAGATAACTAGCTTTATACAAAACAATGCACTCACTCATTGTTATTTTGGGGAGGGCCAGTCAACCTTATTGAGTAATGAAGATATTCTAATAGGTGCTGCAAATATCAAAAGTTCATTACTCAATAAGGTTGACTGGCCCTCCCCAAAATAACAATGAGTGAGTGCATTGTTTTGTATAAAGCTAATTATCTTGTACTTCCATTCTTACACAACTACCAAAGCACCATAGGCCTCCGCATCATGGAGACATTCCTTTTCACAGTCAAAGTCCTCCAAAGTCTCCATACTTTCAAAGGACTGTGTCCACAAAGCCCTTGACAGGTACGTTACAGTGTGGATTTTGTGTAATGTCCAGGTGCTTTGTGTTTTTCGGTCTCTGAATCACTTTGGTGCATGTATGTAGGAGCACCTTATTGGCTACAGAGACTGAGAGTATGGGAATGACCTGATCTGTTGATTTATTTAACAACAAACACGACAGAGGAATCTATACATCTCAGTCATCTTTGAGGGAAACAAGTTAAGCGCTCTTTGATAACGTGATTATTACGTCCTTTCAGATCATCTGTCCATCATCGTATAAAGCCCGCTTTGGTAATTTGACTGGCACGATCATTTTTTGACTGATCATAATTACTCCTCAATGGATCGAGTCCAGACCGAACTTCCGGTCTGGACTCGATCCATTCGGGCTGGCATCTAATGCATATCACCAACAGAGTTCAAGTCACCTACAAAAATATATTCCAGCCAATTAACACGTATGGAAGCTTGTTTCCGCCACTGAATAAAAAAATAAAATAAATAATTGCGACTTTTTATCTCACAATTCTGACTTTTTTTCTCACAATTGCAAGATAAAAAGTCCGAATTGCGTGATATAAAGTCGCAATTGCGAGTTATAAAGTCAGAATTGCGAGATATAAAGTCAGAATTGCGAGATATAAAGTCAGAATTGCGTGATATAAAGTCGCAATTGCGAGATAAAAAGTCAGAATTGCGAGATATAAAGTCGCAATTGCGAGTTACAAAGTCAGAATTGCGAGATAAAAAGTCAGAATTGCGTGATATAAAGTCGCAATTGCGAGTTATAAAGTCAGAATTGCGAGACATAAAGTCAGAATTGCGTGATATAAAGTCGCAATGTGAGTTTTAAAGTCAGAATTGCATGATATAAAGTCAGAATTGTGAGATTTAAACTCTTCTGATGGGGGAAAAAGAATTGGCCTAATAAGTCGCAATTGCGAGTTTATATCTCACAATTCTGAGAAAAGATGTCAGAATTTCGACATATAAACTCGCAATTATGTGTTATAAAGTCAGAATTGCGAGATGTAAACTCGCAATTGTGAGAAAAAAAGTCACACTTCTGTCTTTTTTTTCTCAAAATTGCGACTTTATATCTCACAATTCTGACTTTATATCACGCAATTCTGACTTTATATCTCGCAATTCTGACTTTATATCTCGCAATTCTGACTTTATAACACACAGTTCTGACTTTATAACTCGCAATTGCGACTTTATATCACGCAATTCTGAGAAATAAAGTCAGAATTGTGAGATATAAACTCGCAATTGTGAGAAAAAAAGTCAGAATTGTGAGAAAAAAAGTCAGAATTGTAAGATAAAAAGTCTCAATTCTTTATTATATTTTTATTCAATGGCGGAAACAAGCTTCCATAGTTATTCCACATGATTCAATAACACTGTGTCGTGCCGCATTGATGCCATGGCTGAAGACATCCTGGCTACACTAGTCAGCCGTGTGAAGAAAAGTGAGTTTTACTCTATGCAAGTAGACGAGTCAACAGATGTTACAAATCTGGCCAATCTTCTTCTGGGAGTCCTTTACCTTTTTGAAGGAACGGAACAAGAAGTTTTTTTGTTGGCCCCTTGCCACCCGAACAACAGAGAGCCGTCCAAGAGGGACACTAGGTCCGCAAACCACACTCTGGTCGGCCAGTGTGGGGCTTATAACAACAGATGAGCCCCTTCCTGGCGAACCCTTTCCAGAACTCCCGGGAGCATTGATATCGGGGTAAAAGCATACAGGTGTAGCCTCGGCCACACCTGCACTATCGCATCCTGTCCGAGAGGAGCTGGCTGGGTGACCCGAGCCTGACCGAAGTTCTCCCAGAGGAGCTCCACCACCTCCGGGTGGAGCCTCCACTCCCCGAGCCTCAGCCCCTGTCTCGACAGAATATCGGCCCCCACATTCTGACACCCTGGAATATACAGTATATTGCCCTGAGTGACAACAATTTCCCTGGGCCCATAGGAGGGTCTGCAGGGCCAACCTCAGACCTTCCCCGATGGTTAGGTAGGTAGGTAGTTTATTTATATAGCACAATTAAATACATTTTACATTGTCCAATGTGCTTTACAATATTAATAAATATCATAAGAGACTGACAGCAAAACAGCAACAAAAGTTCAGGATTACATTTAAATAGACTACTGCAAGATAAGTAGGGGTGTCACGATTTCGATATTAAATCGAAATCGATCGAAATTAATTCAATGGTATCGAAATCGAAATATAAAATGGTATCGTCGATACTGCCACGCCCCATGTCGCGTCCGTGATGGAAAGTTCGGATCGTTTTACTGACTCTATTGTTCAATCTCGTTCATCAAAATTAACTAAACTTTTTTTCTAGTCATTTCAGGGGCTTTAAATGTTATACTATTAAGTTATGTTACTTGTTTTTGTTATATTTTAAATTTGGCAATGGTGTAGTGTACATTGTGAACAAATTTGTATTACATAATGCATAAATGTGTAGTCTAAAAATTGCATAGCAATCTGCGCTTTACTTTTTTTTTTTAAATCGAATCGAATCGTGACCTTAGAATCGATAACTTAATCGAATCGAGGATTTGGAGAATCGTGACACCCCTAAAGATAAGTGCTTCACCAGTGTTTTTAGCTTGGATTTAAAAACAGAAAGCGAAGAGGCCATTCTAATGGAAGTGGGCAAGTCATTCCATAGTCTGGGGCCAACTACAGAGAAGGCACGGTCCCCCCGGCCTTGGACTTTAGTTTTGACTTAGGGATAGATAGGAGTCTCTGATTTGATGACCGTAGTGATCTGGACGGACGATGCTCAGTCAATAGAGCAGACAGATATGGTGGAGCCAGACTATTCATAGATTTATACACAAAAATTAAAAGTTTATACTCCACTCTATAACGCACTGGCAACCAGTGTAGGGATCGTGAAATAGGAGTGATATGATTCCGTTTTTTTGATGTAAGAGACCACCGAAGTGTTGCACATGATGGCCCCTTAGGTCTGGCAGGAAGTATTTGAGAGCCCGTAAAAACTGTCATCATCTCTAGTTGGTTTCTATGCCAAGACTGCTGATGGTCCTGCCATAGACCTGTCGCCGAGCGGGCACTCATGACCACCCCCCCCCCCTAGCATGTAAGGGAAGCATCCTTCCATAGCGTGACGTGTCGACAAGGAACCCCCAAAACTGGGCCCTGGGCGAGGAACCGAGGAACCACATGACCAAGGCACGTAGGCATTGCCGCGTGACCTTGATCGTGCGAAACGGCGAAATTTTTTACACAAAAATTCTGCTCGTGTTGCATGAATGAGACCCAAAATCTGTTAGAATAATCAAATATAACAATTTATTGTGTCAGGTAAATGTAGTATTTTAATTTCATAATCACTTGAAAAGTAATCAATGAAAACCTTCAAATGTTCTAGAACAAAGAGAAAAATCTTTTACCCGGCATTATGAAAGACATGAATGCATCCGCTGCATTTCATTATATAGACCTCATTTCATCTGTAAACATGAGTTTACAGTGGAAATTTACTGTGTTCAGTAAATACAGTATAGCCTCCCCCCGTCCTGCCCTCCCCCGCTTATTACTTATTTGGAAATAGGACACTTTCACACATTTCAAATAATATTAAACACATGTATAAAACTATGATATTTGTTCAAATTAAAACCATATTCTTGTGTGAGTTTGGGTGGGGGATGCGGGGAAGAAGTGTGCGTGCGTGTGAGATGTTCAAATGTTAATTTGCAGCAACGTCTTTCCTCTTAAACCAGTTTTTCCAGTCTTACACTGTTTTACGGTCAATGGTACTAATCAGCTGATTGTCAAAGCCATAATATAGTTTCTGAGAAAGTCTAAGATAATTATTTTTTTCCCACCATAAATTAGCTATACTTATAAAACACAAATTGTATTAATTGTAATTGGTCTGGTTTTGTGTTGTTGTATAGAGAACTAGCACAGAAAGTTGGATCTGCACAGCCGTTCCTGCTCTATGAAACTCTACTGTTAGCAACTGATCCACTCCTATCGCAATGGAATTCGATTTTGATATTTCAAGTTCAGACAATGTTGACATTTTGTGGTTACAAAAAGTAAAAACGATATAAATACTGTTCGTTTTCTCACACAAACCGCTCGTTTTGCGTCTCAGGCCATCAATTACATTTACGAGTCATTAAATCATGTTTAAGTTGGACTTCTCTGTGCATGCTCTTTGAGGTGGTGACCATAGACCTCCATTATATGACTGACAGACAACAACAATTTGACCCGAAAATATCAAAATTGAAACTACTGTGGAAACAAAGACACTTCACATCTTGGATGCCCTTGAGGTAAACTAAAACATAACTAAAATTATTTCAAAGTGAACTATCCCTTCAACATTCTTCACTGACATGTACAGGACTTGAAGTATTACAGAATATTTCATAAGCAGCTTTCATAATTCTGATGACAGAAATGCCTATTTTGTGCCTTGATTGTTTATTTTAAAAGTCAACCTATGATGTAAAGGGGCTTGTTTGTTAATAAAAAAGTAGTTTATTAAAACCACTGTTGGCATTTTGCCTTTATTTCTTACTTTACAATGAACAGAATTCTGCTATGATCTCAGAATAAGGTTACAATTTAACTTTCTGGATTGTTTTGAAATAAAGTTTTGAAAGAGTCATATAGAAGTAGAAAGTGAATTTATTCTTTTCCGATTAAATGATTTGTCGGTTTATTTTACAGTTCTTTAAAGTAGGTAATGTAGAACCCCAATAAGAAAAACTGGAATTCCTTAGTGTTGTAACACTTGACTCCTAAGGCAAGGCTGAGAAGAATTCCATGATGAATGATTTCCATTTTCTTTTAAAGCGTTAGGTCGACACCAGAACCGTGTAGAATTTTAACTCTGCCAGTGTTTATGCCAATTTACTGTTCAAACCCTGAAGGAAAATGTCCAGTCCTCATAAAGGTTACAGATATTTTGACACTACATCCTCCAATCATCTTCTGCACTGTACAATTTACAAATTTACCAACTGCATATAAGTAATGTTGGTCATCTAAACATGAAATCTGTTTGACACACTTTATAAAACTCGTATAAAAACTGCCCTGTTTTAAAGCAATTGAAACAGGTCAGATCTTTTCAAAGGCATCAATGAGGAAAATAGGAACTTGTACCATGAACGCACAAGTTAGAAGAAAGCATATTAACTCTTTCACCGCCAGCGTCTTTTAAAAAAAGTTGCCAGACACAGACAGCATTTTTCATAATTTAAAAAACAATTGTTCTAATATTTTGTTTTATGAATAACTGAACAAGCAATATAGCCTAGGCTATCCAAAAAAAAAAGAAAAAAAAGAACAGAGCCTCTGCTTTTAAACAACAACGTTTTATACTAACATTATAACAGAAGCCCTGACCCGTAACCTAAAAAAAAAAATCTAGCATTTCGAGATTAAAGTCCAAACATTTAGAGATTAAAGTCGAAACAAGTCGAGATTAAAGTCGAAACAAGTCGAGATTAAAGTCGAAACAAGTCGAGATTAAAGTCGAAACATTTCGAGATTAAAATCGAAACATTTCGAGATTAAAGTTGAACCATTTCGAGATTAAAGTCGAAACATTTAGAGATTAAAGTCAAAACAAGTCGAGATTGAAGTCGAAACAGTTCAAGATTAAAGTCGAAACATTTCGAGATTAAAATCGAAACATTTCGAGATTAAAGTTGAAACATTTTGAGATTAAAGTCGAAACATTTAGAGATTAAAGTCGAAACATTTAGAGATTTAAATCGAAACATTTCGTGATTAAAATCGAAATATTTCGAGATTAAAGTCGAAACATTTTGAGATTAAAGTCGAAACGTTTAGAGATTAAAGTCGAAACATTTCGAGATTAAAGTCGAAACAAATCGAGATTAAAGTCGAAACAAATCGAGATTAAAGTCGAAACATTTCGAGATTAAAGTCGAAACATTTAGAGATTAAAGTCGAAACAAATCGAGATTAAAGTCGAAACATTTCTAGATTAAAGTCGAAACAGGTCGAGATTAAAGTCGAAACAAGTTGAGATTCAAGTCGAAACATTTCGAGATTAAAATCGAAAAATTTCGAGATTAAAGTGGAAACATTTCGAGATTAAAGTGGAAACATTTCGAGATTAAAATCGAAATATTTCAAGATTAAAGTTGAAGCATTTCGAGATTAAAGTCGAAGCATTTAAGAGGTTAAAGTCGAAATATTTTGAGATTAAAATCGAAATATTTCGAGATTAAAGTCGAAACATACATTTGGAGAGACGAGAGTATGAGAATACAATCTTCCGTAGAAGCTGCGCATGTGTGCTTGCCATTGTCTCAAATTGCCGCACACACAGGCATTCATAATGGCCATCATGAATGTATGTTTCATCAAAGGAAATTCAACAGGTGCCAATCTACCAGCATTAGGCTACCATTATAGGACGCTATAAAATCTACTACGCCGGAATAGACTTTAGTCTAGCTATAGAAAAATCAACACGGAAAACACTTTTCAGACTGGATGAAGAAATCCAGCTTTATAAATGAATGAATGAATGAATGAATGAATGGGGCATTTATATAGGCTAGCGCTTTCATATGTCTAGGCCTACACTCAAAGCCCTTTACAATCATCTCTCCTCAACCATTAGTGGTTATTAAATCTTAGGAAATCCCAAATGATTGGATACAGAATGATGCACTTAAAATGTATCCAGAGCATACCTCGAAATGCTAGATCTTTTTTTCAGTTTTTTTTATGTTGCGGTATGACGTATGTCAGAAAGAATCTCAACCAGCTTCTTAACTTCCGCTAGCGCGTTCTGCAGGCAAAGTACATAGCAACACTTTAATAAAATTCATTTTCTCAGAAACGGAGACAATTTTAGAAACTGATTCGCTAGTCGGATTTCGAACGATTTGAGAGAATACCCACCCTCAAAGTTGTTGATATAGCTCGAAATAAATAATTTAAATAACTTCTTTTTTACTCTAATGTGTGACATCATTCACGTTAACCGCAGAAATTGTTTGTAAGCAGCGAGTGTAATTTGACACTATCTCCACCTAACGCAAAACCGGCTTCTGACCACCGGATGTAAAGGGCGTGCTGAGATAAACCCGAAAGCGATCGTGCATAGTCAATTATGTTAAAACACTCCGTTGAGCCATTGAATCAACATCGAACCCTGATGTTGATTCTACATCATTTTGCACCGTTTTAATATTGAAACAACATCCATAGATCAACAGAATTTCAATGGTATTTCAATTACTGAAACAATGTTGAAATTTCAACTGACAACGTGATTTAAAAGGAATTCCAATCGTTAATTATTAAGTCATTGAAAATGATTGCTATGCATACAATGTAATGGCCATAGCATGAATTTACAGCATAATTTAAATATTTACAGTCAGGATGTTAAAAAGTGATGGAACTTAACTTCTAGAAAACGAAGAACACTGAATGTGCATCAGGTGTATTTTACATATACTAGGTCAATGGAGCAGCATTGGAAAATTCCAAAGGGAATTGGATTTATTTTGTGTCTGTCTCTGCTAAAAAAAATGTTGCGGATTAACTGAAATAAACAGACAAACAAAATCACTCTTTTCAAAAGAGTCACATCGCTTGTTCAGTTCAGTTAATCTTTATTTATTTCCTGAAGGCAATTTGGTTGCATACAAGCATATACACAAAGGACAAAGTCACACACATATACAACAACAACAACAAAAGTTTCCATCCTAAAAAAGTTTTTACCAAAACTGTTACAACTGAGGAGATAGATTAATTTTTAAATTTGTGTGAGCTATAGTAAAACATCTAAGATGATCCAAAGAGGTTTCAGTCTTCAAGTCTTGTAATTCCACTTGTCAATTGTTGAAGAGTTGCTTTTCTTGATGTTGCCCAAGGAAAGAGAACAACTTTCAGAAGAAAAAAAATAAATATTTCAGTTGCATTCAGCTCCAAATAATTTGTGCTGTCAGATAGTTTCTGTTTCTGTAAAAAAAAAAAAAAAAAATTAAAGATAAGATTAAAAGTAAGTATTAAGTTCATCTGATTACAGGGAAAGATTAACCTCAGTAGTCAGTTTTTTTCTTCTTTTTTCTCCAGAGATCAACTATCCACATATAAATACACAGAACGTTGCTTTGGTTTGTTTTATGAACAGTTTATTCTTAGCAGTTTTTCTTTTTTTTAATTCTGTTTTTTTTTTATATGCTATTCGCCATCAAAACATCTTTAACAGGGTGATTTAATGGTTGGTTTAATAATCTAACGACCTTTGTTTCCCAACTCTGTTCCTGGATCTGGAAGCACACCAACACTACATTTCCAAACTCTTCTAATCACACCTGGATTAACTCATCAGCTCATTAGAGATTTCAAGACCAGACATGTACAGAATGGGTAAGATATGAGAGACATCCGAAATGTACAGTGTTGGTGCCTCTAGGTGCAGGGTTGGGAAACACTTGCCTAGTTAACACGTGGTATGACAGAGAGTGTGAGGATATATCTTTACAGTATAGGCTACTGTATATATATATATATAAAAAAAACTTTCTATATTTCTATTGAACATCTCTTTCCTTATTTGGTATTGGAAAAATAACATACAAACAACATACAATAACCAGATGCTATTTGTTTCTTTTGAGTTTATTGTTACACAAGCTGATTGATTGTGAAAAGACATTACAAATTGTCTGAGAATGATGCTTTGAGGATTAGAATTAAAGCATCATCGTTTATTTTCTCAATCAAATCTATCCAAACTTTATGAAGAGTCTCATTGTGAATGTCACATGTGCAACAATCAGCATAAACAGCACATAGATACACATTTATATCAATCACAGATAATCCATTTAAACTGTAGAGAGACTAAACAGGTTTTGGAACCTACAAAGTAACAAAGAGCCATTTGTTGCCATTCAAATATAATGTATAATAAAATACAAAAGATGCAATCTGGCCTAACTAATCCAAACACACTTTGCAGCTCATGCATTTAACATATCAAAGTTGGCCATTTTTAGTTGAAAACAGTGTACTCTTATCTGAGTACACTGAGTACACTGAAAACAAATACTCTTATTTTGTTGAAATCTTGACAGATTTACAAACGGTTTGATTTCTTACAAACGTTATTAACGTTTATCTGGATGATTATTTATTTATACACTTATTATTCATAAGTATGCTGTGTCATAACTAAATCTCTGACGTTTATAACAAACCAAACCGTTTGAAATCGGTAGAAAATTGAGCAAGTTATGGTTATTTAAATAGTACATGTACCATTAACACAATGTTACGAGTGAGTGAGCTGCCTGTGACAAGATGGCCGCCAGGTGCAGACGTCGACCTTCATTGGCCAGCAGCGCGGACGAGATATCTAGCCTTTATAGCCTATAGATATCTATGATTCAATCTATTCCCGGAGGACGAAATCAAGCCCCGCCCTTCATTTTTTTTCTACACCGCTGGTTACTTCCGGGTTCTGGACTGGCTGCAGTAACACGTCTCTGTCCATGCGGCGGCGCTCGCGGTCCAGTGCAGAATGAATGGGAGTCAATGGGGTTTCACCCCCAGAAATCCACTTTTCTCAGGATGTAATTTTTTGTCAAGTAATTTGAAAGTTGCATTCAAAAGGGAGGGCTAAGGTAATACACTCAGCTGAAAATTGCATTTTTAAGTTCACTTACCTGTTCGAAAAATCCATTCAAAAATGTAATGACGTCACACAATAGCAGAATGCTAGCGTGTTCCGGCCAACACCGACCTAACCTGTAAGAAATCAAAAGGACATAAGTACTCGTTCATTCGACTTTTGGCCTATAATCTATATTGAACTTGCGGAATCAACAATAAAATCTATTTTGATTTAACGACAAGCAGGTGAAGGAGACACATTTAGCCGTTTAGCCCCATAGACTGCCATTCATTCTGCGCTCGCCCGCGATCACCTCCAGTGGAATTCTAATGGAACTGCAACCAAGATGATACACAACGGGGCTAATAGGAAGTGCCAAGGCTCTCCGTTAGACGGGCTCTGGATATACGTCACAACAAGGAAAAAATGACAATCTCAACTTCCGTTTCACGACGACTTTAAACATAGGGGTACAGTTGGAACAAGGCTAAAAAAAAAAATTGTAACAAGGCTAACAAGGAACCAGTGTGGGAAATGAACTGTCATGGTAACTATTAGATAGTAATACAAAATTAACAAGGGTAACAAAAAACAGCAATGGAAATAAAGGAAACAAAAATAATAAATCTTAAAATAAATAAATAAAAGCTGACATGTGCATTGCCGTGAGATTGCTTAAACCTGGAACATTCAGTCTCTTTGTCTTGTCTTTTTTTTTTTTTTTTTTTTTTTTTAAAGCAGACAGATCCGTGATTGCCCAAACCTGGAACATTTCCGTCTCTTTGTCTTGTCTTATTTTTTTTTATTTATTTTATTTTTTTTAAAGCAGACAGATCCGTGATTGCCCAAACCTGGAACATTTCCGTCTCTTTGTCTTGTCTTATTTTTTTTTATTTATTTTATTTTTTTTAAAGCAGACAGATCCGTGATTGCCCAAACCTGGAACATTTCCGTCTCTTTTACTGTGCGTCACATTATGTTTTGATGATTAGATGCTGACAGATAAACTCTGTAATAACGATGCCTAAAGACTGCTCAAACATAGGATTGGATCATTCATTGTCTTTATTGTAGACTGAACCACACAAAAAATGACCGTCTCAGTTAAAGACGTGAATGTGTGTCACACCAGCACACAAAACACATCCCAGATAGCAAACAGTCATTGAAACAATGTTAAATCAAGTTCATTTATCAACATTAAGTCATTAAATCAACATTGAACTCTGATGTTGATTCTCATTTTGCACCCTGTTTTAATATTAAAACAACATTGAAATCCTGTCCATAGATCAACAGAATTTCAATGGTATTTCAATCATAAGGAATATTGAAACAATGTTGAAATTTCAACTGAACTTAGGCGGCGAGCTACATAGGCCTACCGTGCACCCCCCACCTCCCAACAAAACCATACTTTTTTGAAAGGTCTGGATGTGTAGAATATGAATCTGAATGTTAACATTGAAAATTTTGGGTTGCACTACCTGTTTTAGGCCTGTGAATAGGGAAACCCTAAAAACGTTTTTAAGCGATTTTAACATTTCGAGATTGGCCTAGTCAATCAGAACAGCTTTTAAGGGACCCAATACACACTCAAACTTAACATATGATGACTTAGGTTAAATATCTACCATGCTGCTTATTGGTAGGTGTCTAAAATTAACATAGTTAAGGCTTTATGTTGACATAATGAGCCCATTTCATGCATAGGCCATGACCATTCGCCTATCATACACCCCAACCCCCTCCCCTGACAAAATCATGCTTTTCTGAAAGGTCTGGATGTGTAGAATATTAATCTGAATGTTAACATTGACATTTTGGGGATACACTACCTGTTTTAGCCCTGAATAGGGAAACTCTAAAAAAACGATTTTAAGCTATTTTAACATGTCGAGATTGGCCTAGTCAATCAGAACAGCTTTTAGGTTACCCAATACTCTTACTACACTACATTGATAGTTACTTTAAATAGTTGTTTTTAATTATTTTTTATTTAATATAGTTAGGGCCTTGTATGGATATAATCGATCAAGGTCCATTTCCATAGTATCAGTTAACATGCTAACATTCCAACCCTCATTACCCTTTCCATCAAAGGGGTACGGCTCACAAATCATTTCATTGACAAATCAGAAACCTGTCTGGGTTGTTCATCCAATGACAAAATAAGATATTTGTTGAATTTTCATTAATAGTTTCCTCTCTGTCAGAAAGGTATATAAAGACTGAGGTATATAAAGAAAGATTTCAATCATTTTTAAATGTTAATTTTATGTTAATGTAATGCCATACTAATGTCACTGGTCATCCATTTTTTAAAAAATGTATATTTATATGTCACATGAAAGCTGAATAAATAAGCTTTCCATTGATGTCTGAAAATTATGCAGCACCTATGAATTTAATATCAAGTAGCTGTGGGAATTTCATCTAAAAGTTGATGTGTGTTTGTTTACTATATTTAGCTATCATAATTAACCAAATAAAAGAAAAATTAAACAAGGTGAAGTACTTTTCATCTCTAAATTATTTGGGTTTAACTACATGTATAAATAACTATATCGTGAAATGTATCGTTACCATGAAATAAAATTAGTCATACCATGAAACACAATTTTGTCATACCGCCCACCCCTGCCGTTGTGACGTCGTCAGGCTCCATATACTTTATGACACCATTTACATTACATTACCAGACACCATGGTCAGCGTGACATTGCTTTATGACAACGTTGTGGTAAAGTTACGTTTTTTTTTAAAATCTTGACTAACCCAGAAACGTCATGGGCACGTCCTCAAAAGACGTCGCTAGTTTATCCCATGGAGAATGTTGTAGTCCTTTTTTCCCATCTTGTTTCGAGTCATTTCGTTCATTCAACGAACAAAATGACTCGAAAAAAGATGTGTCCACACATCGTCGTTCATGGACATCTTGGATGACATGGGGGTGAGTAAATTATCAGCAAAAGTTTTTTTTTTTTTTTTTAAAAAACTGAACTAATCCTTTAAAGGTTGGATTTTTCTTAATTTTTCTGATTAAAGCATTAAGATCAATTTCCAAAAGATGATTTTTTTATTCCTCTTTTTAGGAAACTTTAGCATGGGTGTCCTATCACTGTATATAATTGTGAAGCTCCCCCTGTCATTGATCTAGCACTAGCATCCCCTCAGTATCATGCGTTAAAAATTATCTGGCGTCGCCCAGCAGATGTTACGGTTACATTGCGGTCGAAATATAGGACTTTGTCATGGTCTTCTTCATCCTCACCTATGAAGCAAGGTATGTTTTTATCTGAGATTCATCCTGCATTGCCTCCTCCTCACTAGACTAGTGTCTTGATCAATGATCTGATGAACATCAGAGACCTTCTTTGCCATTGTGCTTCTTGTGTCTGTGCTATAACATCTTTATTTATCAGTTTTGCAAATAGAAAATTAATTGAAATCATGAAATTTGTGTCCAGAACTTATAAAAAAACAGTATTAGCCTATGTTGTCACTTAACCTAATGAAATTCTGTTTAGTTACCAAATGTTTAGACAACCACAAATAGGTTCACTATTTTTTTTACAACCAACTCAGAAGTTGTAGGTCTAATGTAAATACAGCCTACTCATTTTATAAACACTATAGCCTAAGCAGGCTAATAGTAAAGGTGTGGTCATTTTTACTTATACAATTTATGTTTGGTAGGCTATGTTTCAGTTATAGTAGGACCTGCTTTTAGTGGTTTCCAATAAACTACCAACGAACGTGAGCAGTCTGACACTTTCCCTGTTACTTCAATAAAGTAAAGAAAAAAAAAATACATTCTCTTCTACTGAATCACTAGCTCACACTGCCCTCTAGTGGTCACACACACACACTTGCGGCGTCCCAATTCGCTTACTCATACTACGCCCTAAAAGTATGTACTCTCGAAAAGTACATACTTTTGAGTGTGTAGCAAAAGAGTAGGCAAGCTTTGGGACGTACTATCACATTACGTCATCTTTAACGGACAGCTCTGTCGCGTGCTGCGTGCATCGTGTCACCGTAAACTGAATTTTGTTCAATGTAACTGTTTATGTTATGCACATGAGTCTCCCAACGAGAGATTTTGTAAATTGCTTTTTTTTTGTAAATAAGTGTGTTCAAAAAAAAAAAAAAAAAAAAAGTGTCACCGTAAACTGCCCTGTCAATCATCTTGTCACAGTTAAAATCCTCCGTCCATTCTATCTAATTTTATTTCCTACCGTTTCGGAGAGCACGTTCATCTGACAGTTGTGGGTCTTTCATGCTCTCCTCGTGTTTGCAATTTGAATATAATGATGCATTTAAAACGTAATGGCCAAACGCGTCTTTACAAAAGTTCACAATGCTGCTGCAAATGCAATATAATGTGGACAACATTGAATAAATTCATTTTCGTCAGGTTAGATAATGATAATTAATCACTCAAAGCTTTTTATCTAAACCTCTCTACACAACCGCGGGGACTCGCGCGTCCTCCGTATCGACTATGTATCTGTAGTTTTTTTTAACATGTTTTACTCGTGTTTGTAGTTCTAACCGAATCCTCGTCCAACGCGCAAAATCAGCCGTTAGAGTGTGCGTCGATCTACACTTCGGATTCTGACCGGAAAAAGTAGACCATCCGGGTATCTTTGAAACACTCATTTCAACATAATACGATTTGGGACATACTAATTGTTTACTGCGAACTCCCTCTTAATTGGTTGTCTCCTTTGGTCCAGAAGCACTTCCTGTTTCAGTTTTTTAACATAAAAGCTGGGATAAAATGCAACCAAGAGAAAATATAAAACTGAATCTAAAAGTTAAACACATCTTTAAGATGTTTTCTTGACATGTGAAATAAAGAAAACAGTTACAAACTGAAACAGGAAGTGTTTCTGGACCAATGTTGTTTACATATTGCAAAATGGTCTATAAGATAGAGGTCAATAACAAGATGATGATGAAAAGATGAATGCTCTCTGGAATAATTTGAGAACGATCCAAAGAGCATATTGAGTTTCAATGAAGAACTTAAGTTACCATGAGCAGAGCACCTATGCATTAAACATAAGCATTAACAGATTTCTTACCTATCAAACTTATATGAAATGGATGACGAAAATGTGTGTGCATGTGTATTGAAAAAACGCCGTTATAAGCTCAACGGCTCTCTAAAAAAATGCCAATAATCCACTGTGCATTCCCGCGTCTCGCCACAAGATGGCGTCCGCATCTTAATCACCCATCCTCCATTTTCCACCGCTCGTTGGTCCAATGCATGGTCGATTCAATGCTGGTGCGTAGCAGCACAAATTGTCGAGCCCCGGTCACAGAACCCTCACAACACCACAACATATATAAATATATCTTTGTACATTATATATACTTGGAGACACAGCCAGTCTCAAACCCGTTATACACAACTTTCAAACCAACAGCTGCTAGCAATCATTAAATTGATTTGATTGGTATTTGGGAGAGATGAGACCAAACGCCTAGAGTTTGATCAGATGTCACGTAAATGGTGTTGACCTAAAAATATCAAAATTGAAAATACTGTGGAAACAAAGACACCTACATCTTGATGCCCTTGAGGTAAGCTACAACATATCAAAAATTGATTTCAAAGTGAACTATCCCTTTAATTAATGTAATATTGAACTATGAAGTTACTGTAGTTAGCAAATATTTGTCACGTTTTCTCTTGTCGTCCTTTTATCTCACAAAATTCTTGTATCTCTGTGGAGTTTTGACATTTCTTCCAAACCTTGTTTTCACCATTTTTTTTGGGTGAAATTATTGTAGCGTGACCTGAATCAGACCCGGGTAGACCAGTCCCTGCAAGTTCATACACAGGCAAGTTGATTCTGACCCCGAAGGTGATGATGATCCACCCTGCATTCATAAACTACAGTGTGTGGGTGAGAGCTGGCAGCAGAAACATGCCAAATATCCTTCAACTGGTTTCATCACAGTGACATTCGCCCTGCACATCTGTGATCAGGTAAAGCTTTTGTCTTTCATTTCAATTCCTCCAATGTTTGTCTCACAGAGTCAGACTTTTTACTATCGGCATGAAGTCTAGTCTAGTGCACTTTGCAAGAGACCATTTTATTAACATGTAAAAAGACCAACATCATTTTGGTTTTACATGTCATTTAGAGGCGGGCTAATCTGAAATTCATGATGCCAACAACAGCCGCCATCTATAAATCATGGTATTCATTCATTATTCCTATTCATTCATTATCTATTTTATGTAGATGCTGACACACACGCATAAATGGAGCACAATAAAGGGCTCTGATTCAAAAACCCAATAATCCTGAATTTGGTCATCAAGGCAGCAGTTATTTGAGAAATGTTATATTTTTTTCTGAAAACGTTGTCAGGATTCTTTCTTGAATTAAAAGTCCAAAAGAACAGCATTTATTTGCAATATCATTTTTTGTAACATTCTAAATAGTTTTACTGACTTTTGATCAATGTAATGGATCTTTGTTGAATAAAAGTAGGTCTATTAATTTCTTGCTGACTCCAAACTCTTTGAATGGTTGTGTGTATTTAGTGCATATTATTATAAATGATCAAGTTACAATATGCAACAGACCGTTAATGAAAACTATTAGCTTTAGGTGTGCCGTCATTGTTGGTTTCATTTGAACTTTTACTATTTGCTAATTAAGGTTTGCTGAACTAATTTGCTCTTTGTTGTCAGAAGTGAGATAAAGATGTGAATTTTCACGGTGCTGGATATAGCGATTTGCTTATGAGCTTATATAACTGCATGCAAGCCATGCACACAATCATTTAATTTTTAACTTTTGGTGCATTGCATCATGGTTTTTTTTATGGCATCTTGACTCACTTCAGCAGAGGCAGCCATGGTGCCATGCCATTTGCCATGCTAAATCAATTAGAAACATATTTTATTTCCAATGGCCAGGCTAGAGCACATTGTCCTTGTTAACAGAGAAAGTGAAACAATTAGAGATAAATAAAAATAATTCAATATACTTCATCAGAAGGACATAATGCTAAACATAATGGTTTTATGTGTATTAAATTATGCATTTCTGTGAAGTATTGTTGAATTTTTGAAACATCAATTGTTTGAAATTTTAGAGGAGTTTTACATAAATTGTCATACATATTCTAACTTTTAAATATTATACACCTTATAAATTAATTAAACTTGTAAATATGTAAAGGCTATTTCTTCACAATGTGGTAATTCAATGTGAATAAATGTGTCAGTAGTTTATTCACATTGGAGTAATATTTGTGTGTTTAAAAGTTTGGTTACTAATATATTTTCTTTTTTTGTCCCATACAAGAAACAATTATAGGTTTCATCGATATAGGTTTCATAATGGCATGAGATTTAAGCCCATGTATTTGTCATTGTTTTGTCTGTTCACGCTGAGTTGGTTTCATTGTGTTTACCATACTGTGCGTGGTCTTTAAGTATTTAAGTATAGTGTATGTGCATTACCATGACTGCCATGTTTGCATCAACATCTAAACCATGTTTGTACAGTGTATTATCTTTTTGACAGGCTGCTTTTAAAGAATATGTTTGTGCCGTCATACATGCAGAACAAAGGATTTGTGACGTGTGTGTTTCTGTGTAGTTTTGTCATCTGTCTTCCTTAAGTATTTTGAACCCTGTACATTATTACGTGGCATCAGGAGTGAGGCACCACAGCTTTGATTGCATTGTTTAAATGGAGCAGTTTTTCTTGTTTTAATGAATGAAAAAAATAGAAGAAAAAAATGGTCAAGACAAATTTGAGGATTCACTTTTTATTTAATATCAATGAATGTTAATTTTAGAAATGTTTTTTTTGGTAGAGTGAAACAAATGTAAAAAATGTTAATGAAAAATTCATAGCACATGCACACATGTGTCTAGGTGAAATTGCCATGTTAAAGGTAGTCTAAAATATGCAGGATTTTTGCAGTAAAATATCCAAAAAACCGTTAGGCCAATGTTATATATTTTGTTTAGATGATTACTTACAATATCCCAAATGTTTCCAACTATTTTTAAATTGGGAGAAAATTGTGATTTTTAACCAAGGAAACGGGGCGTGTTAGCAGGGGTGAGGAGTTGCCAGTCAATGACGTCATATCCGCGTTACCCCCGGTTTCCACCAGGTTTGACGCCGTACTGCAACAGTAACCATGGCGACAGACGTGAACAACTGGGTCGGTTACAGCGTGAGCGTCCCTAGCAAGATTTGGTTCAAACATTATGGACCATGGCAAGCAGACTTTGAGACAAAAAGAGGACTAAAACGAAGATCAACATCTTTCGAGATGCCGAAAACTCAGGCAAACTCACAACACTCAGGCATGACGGCGTAACATTACGATTATAAAGTGCTAATACTATAGAAACAATGACAGACAGACATTAGCCTCAGTAAAGTTAGCTTCATTCATTGAGAGAAAATGTGCGCCTTTGGGGTTTGTAGTCTTTGTAATTACCAGTGTTGTAGTCGACACCACCTCACTCAAGACCGAGACCAGAGAGAGTCGAGTCCGAGACCAGAGACAGTCGAGTCCAAGTCGAGACCGAGAGCAGTGAGTGTTGATTACCTAATTTACTTTTAAATTTACTTAGAGTTTAAAAAATATCATCAGTTTAGGGTAAAAAGGCCACATAGTAGGTGGTGTTAAAAGTAATTTTATTACAATTTGTCATGCGCAGTTGCACACTATAGAAAATCACCAATCACTGGGCGTGTCAATCAATTTAAAGAAATATTTTATTAACATACATTAATAATCATGAAAAATATTTTTGAATTGAACATTCCGAGTCCTAAAAAAAAAATGTTCGAGTACGAGTCAATTCCGAGTCCAAATGCACACGAGTCCATGACAAGACCAAGACCATTAAAATATGGTCTCGAGACCGAATCCGAGACGAGTCCGAGTCTCGAGTACTACAACACTGGTAATTACGTATTTTCACAGTCTTATACCTCAACGGTTTTACACCAAACTGCGACTTTCTTTACTTTAAAATGTATCTTTTAAATTGACAAACATCATATGTGTAATTCAGGGCACAATTCAAACGAGATCAAAATATGTATCTCGCCATTGACTACCATACAATATTTTTCCGAAATAAGGTCCCATGGTGGTCGACCGGAAGGGGAGGGACTTAGGCTCTCTATTGGGCCAGTGTCTGTATTATTGTGTTTGTAATTGTTCAGTAATCCAACTGTTAATATGAGCATATTAAAAATCTGGAATATTGAGCCCGATCTCATGAAAGTTCTATAGCACGAATGTCATTTATACGCCAAAAACAGTTTTTGCGTGTATATGGTATGCGTTTTTCGCGTGCATATGATACGCACTTTTTGGCGTATAATACGCACAAACTCCCCTCCCCCCTAAACCTACCCCAGGGTTGTTTAAAACCCTAAAAAAGTTTTTTAGTGCGTAGCATATGTGCGCAAAAAACATTTTTGGCGTATAAATGCCATGAGAAATGACATTCGTGGTATAGATACGCATTTTCATGAGACTGTGTTGGAATATTTGACTCTTGGGAAAGTACTCAGAGTAGCATAGATAGGAATGTTTGAACCTTGTATTTTGAGCACTTCTTGTGTTGTTATTGCGTCTTCACGATGACTTGTTTGATTTAGTCCTCAGATGTAAGTCACTTTGGAAAAAACGTCTGCTAAATGACTAAATTTAAATGTAAATGTAATAAAAGTTGTGTTATGGTGTTATGGCCTATTCACTGCCAATGTGGCGGTCAATAAATAAGAACAGATGTTATCTCGCATTTGGCACATTCTCATCCGGGCATTTGTAGAACGTTCTCACTTTTATCTGATTTTAAATATTTGTCTTTGAGTCACTGTTAAATGTGTGAAGTTTTACCTGTTGACCAGCTGTCACCACAATTTACTCACAGCCTTTGTCATGTATCACGAGATGAATGAATTTCTGTTAAATGCAACGTGCGATGTGTCATCTTTGAGGAACAGAGCGAGTTATTCAGACTGAATATTGGTCAATTATACATTTCCAATTGTACACTGATTCACAAAAACGCTCTGAAAATGATTCATTCATGAATCGTTCAGACTGATAAGCTTCTCAAATTCAGCTCACTAAATTCGTGATCTTATTGACTTTTTTTTTTTTACAAGTATGATTCGTTCATGAATCTGACGGATCAACTCTCTAACTAAAGTTAAAATGCTGATATCCGTGGCACACATCCCCCAAAGGTTCATCTCAGGTTTCTTCGACACTGTAGATTGTCGTCGTCGGCATTTAACTTATAATTTTCTTTCTTGGTGAAAACTTAAACTGTCAGTTAAAACATGAAAAAGGTTACTGAAATATGTCCCTTGTGTTGTGTTCGTATTTTTTAAGTACAATCAACTTGGATGTTTCAGTCATTTCAGTCAACTTAATTAAATTACATTAAACTGACTTTCAGTTATCTGATAGTTCAGCCACCCAAAGAAATACTATGGAAGTCAATGGCTGCCGTCAAATGCCTGGTTTTCCAACATACTTTAAAATAGGCTTATTTTGTTCGACAGAAGAAAGAAACTTAATACAGATTTGTAACATAAGGGTGCGTAATTTGCAAAATGTTAAAGGAGTAGTTCACTTTTAAAAAAACTTTTGCTGATAATTTACTCACCCCCATGTCATCCGAGATGTCCATGTCATTCTTTCTTCAGTCGAAAAGAAATTAAGGTTTTTGATGAAAGCATTCCAGGATTTTTCTCCATATAATGGACTTCAATGGGAACCAAACGGTTCAAGGTCCAAAAGACAGTTTCAGTGCAGCCTTAAATGACACCAGACGATGATCTTATCTAGAACCCTTCGAGTCATGACTCGAAAAAGATTTGTTAATTTTGATGAACGAGTTCGAACAGGAGAGTCACGAACGCTCATCTCAGAACAGAGCAAGGTGAGCATTTGTGCTTATAAAACGTAAACTTTTTTATTTATTTTTGAAATGACTGATCGTTTCGCTAGATATTATTAAGACCCTTATTCATCGCCTGGAGTCGTTTAAAGCCCTTTGAAGCGGCACTGAAACTCATTTGGAGAGTTTGGTGCCCAGTGAAGTCCATTTATTGTCCCTTTAACCTTTATATAACCAGGGAAATCCTTTGAGAACACGTCTCTTTTGTGAAGGAGCCCTGGCCAAGAAGGCCGCAGTAAAGTTTCCACATAAAATACAAAATAAAATGAATACAATAAACATACAAGACATAATAGATTAACAATTACAATGAATCAGCCATGCTTAAAGTACAATACAATGACCTTACAACAGTTAAATATAGTATGTAACAAATACAATTCAATACACTTATCCTAATTTGGGAATTTGCCCATTGTGCCTGCTTCCCGATACTTTACTAGCCTCTTGAAGAGACCAAGTTATCAACTACTGAGCGACCAAGCATATTAAACTGCAAAAAGACTATTTAAATATTAACCCTGCATCTTCTGCTTGTCTGTGTGAATGAACGGCGGAGACGCACGGTTTAATTTAACGTTAACTTACCTCACACACACACTTATGAATATTATCTGAAACTTGTGGCTTATAGCAACGCAGACTTGGCAGCAGACTATTTTTGGGGATAATCAGGGTGCTATTGCACTTTCAAAGAATCCAGTGTGTCGACAAAGATGTAAGCACATTGACGTAATGTTCGGTTTGTACTAAATGACGGCCAGATAGGCTAATTCTTTATTATTGTCCTACATCTGATATGGTGGCAGACATTTTAACAAAATCTGTGTCTAAAGCTAACATGGATAAATGTATGTGTTTTTTATTTGGAACGTGAATTAATTTTTATTCAGAGATGTATCTATATGACACATTGTGATATACTCTGTCAATTTAAGAACAAGTAAGCTTTGACTTTGACTATGTTTACATGCAACCAATAACCGTTCAAAACTGGGATATTAGCAATAGCCCAATCGCGAACGGCCATGTAAAGACCGGCAAAACCCCGAATATGCTCATATCCCGGATTTTATATACCGGGATGTTATACCTGGGGTACCCTTTTTCTAACCAGAATTTTTGCTCATGCTCACGCGTATCGACATATCCCCATAGTGATTTGTGTTCTTCGCATGTTCTATTCACAAAGAATTTTAGTCTTTAGTTTTGAGTAGAGAAACTTCTCAAATATGGCGAGACACAGAACAGCATACTTTTGGAGTCACCAGCATCAAAGCGCAAACAAAGGCGATCGCTATATGCCCCGAACTATTCATTATCCGCGTGCTGCTGTTGTTGTTGTTTTCTTTGGATACAGGAAGAGGAATCGGAAATGACGTATATTGCATCTTAAGGTTGTCCGTACATCTAGCCGCGGGTCGCCGTTTACATCGGGATATTGCAATGGGTTCATTATGCACGGCGTTATTTCCGGTGAAGGATTAAGGATGCTCGATAACTTCCGCCGATCATAGAGTCCAATGCAATAACGAGAATTTATATTGAATTTTATACTCCATGGTTATACTAATGAAACGTTAGTCACAAAAACAGATAAAACAGACACCCCTCGTTGTGTTTATGCTTCTTTTTAAAATTATATTAAATAAACATAACTATATATAAAATTACATCTAAACGTATGTACGTTTCGTTTCAAAGACGGGAGGACAGTAAATATTGAAGACTCTGCCATAATCCCGTTTTCTCCGGTTTTCCTCCGCTTTAATCTACACAACCGGAAATGGACGAGCATCCTTACGTCAAATGCGGAACTTATGCGTGCATATAGCCCATTCCATGTATACAGGAGAAACTCTCTCTCTGCAATCATTAATAAAGTGGCCGCCGCTCTTTTGTGAGTGTGTGTCCTTCGTCATGTTACCGGTTACCTAGTTATCTCTAATTGAGATGGCAGCGCTAACACTCGTCATATATCGTACATGCACAGAAACTCAAAGGTCTTCATGGCAACCCGTCAAAATAAAAGTTTGGTTTAACTTAAAGAAATTGACAGAAATAATTATATCAGGCTACTGTACAATAGATTTAACTACGCCTCCAGTAATTAAAAATACTACCACTAATAATAATAATGTGTGCATAAGGTTGCTTATTTTTCTCTTGATTTTTTTTTATAAGCAATATTTCTAAATATCATCAATATTTTCATTTAAACAGCATGTAGCCTTCAATGCTTTCATAAATTTACTGTCATAAATAATAAAGTCATTGAATTGAATTTAAATCATTTATTGTCTTCGAAATAAATTGGAAAAATAGTTCAAACTGATTTTGCTGTGGTACCAAAATTGGTACTGAAAAAAAAAAAAAGATCTGTTGGGTATTTTGAGCTGAAACTTCACATACACGTTCTGGGGACATCAGAGACTTATTTTACATCTTGTGAAAAGAGGCATAATTTGGGACCTTTAATGCTTTAATAACAAATCATTTATTAGGAGCATTTATGCTGATGTGTATGGTGGCGACTGGCGACACGTAGGCTAACTTAAAAGTATTTGGAGGTATACTGTATAGGAAAAAAGTATTTTTGCGGGCGGGAGCGGGACAAAACATAAATGTTGCGTGCGGGAGAAAGTAACTATAGAGAGTATTTGAGAAAGTCAGTTATAATAATGACCCACGTATTCAATTGGGCTCATAATTATAATTTCTTATCTTTATGTTTAGTTTGCACATTGCATTATCTTCGTGAAAAAATTAACCTTTAAGACTGCACAACTGGAGAAACTGGTTGAGGAACTACCACTCCTCGAGTGGACAAAGGACCTTGAAAATGAACATTTGAACACCCGATCGTGCACAATTGAGACAAAGGTCTCACCTCCCTCATCCTCCATTCTTCACCCTTGCAGAGATTCATCAAACTCACACAAGAATCTAAATGGTTTTATGTGAATGATTATCATCACATTTTACACATGTTTATCCAACACATTCTCATCCCAAAAAGTCATATAACTGACTTTTTGGGACGTCTTTTGACCATACGTCAATATTCGCCTTTTTAGGGCCCCCTTAAACGTCGCTAGATGGCGATCCCGGGCCGTCATACAACTGACGCTTTACCTTTAACGTCAGTTAGGTGACGGGTTAGGTTTAGGTCTGGGGTAGAGTTAGGATCCCATAACCTCATCTACCGACGTTTAAGGGGGCCCTAAAAAGGCGAATATTGACGTATGGTCAAAAGACGTCCCAAAACGTCAGTTATATGACTTTTTGGGGTGAGACTGCGCTGGTTTATCATTAGAAAATGTCTCATTTGCAATAGAGATACCCTCCTTTGTGTGCATGGTGGGGTGACTTTAAAATTGTGTATTAAGTTTTCATTTCAATTCCTTCCTGCTCGGCACTGCTGTTGGTGCTTAAATGCTCACTGTGCTTCATTTACATGTGTATTCAATTTGTGCTGTTTTTGTTCTTGCAGCTCTGCACTGCTATTGGTGCTTAAATGCTTGCTGCGCTGCTGTGCTTACAGTACTTGCTGTACTTGATGTGCTTTAAGGACATTTACATGTACACTTAATTTCTGATGTTATGTTCTTCAGTCTCCGCACTGCTCTTGGTGCTTAAATGCTTGCTGCGCTGCTGTACTTGATGTGCTGGCTGTGCTTGCTGTGCGCCATGCTTGGTCTGCTTGCTGTGCCTTGCAGGGCTTGGCCCCGTGTTGCTGCTTGCAGCTATATTATGAATTGTATTTTCTGGGTTAAAGGTTCTAATTCAACCAAATGAATAAGAAACAAAGCTCCAAAAAAACTGAAATAAATTAGAACACGAGAAATGGCATTAAAGTAAAATTGAATTTAAGTCTATTAAACACAAATTGATGTACAAAAACATGATTTAAATACCAAAGTAAATAAATATAATACGAATGGATATAGTTAGATCAAATAACCAAAGTAAAAGTAAATGTTTCCTTCAAAGTAAAAGGAAACTTTGTAAAGTAATTTTCCTGGTCTGGCTGTTTTTGTGTTAAAAAAAAAAATCATTTTTGCGGTTTTGGTCAGAGTTCTGGTCTATAGCACGTATCCTGACAATACGTGAATGACACACACAGAAAAGGATCGGGCGCACAACAAATACCTGTTACGCATACCGGTACGGCCTGTTTGAAGAGCAGTTTTACTTCGTCACCCCCACAGAAAAATCTGCTTTGAATGTTTGAACTCTTTGGTATGTCACATTGTCACGCAAGGAAATATTTTCAAATCATTGAATTGCTAAAAACAAAAATGTTTTTTAAAAAAAGTTAATATGTATAATTATAGTGTATGATCAGAAATAATTTTCAACCAAAGTAAAAAAATAAATGCAATTAAAAATAAGGACAAACGAAACAATCCCTATAAGATTGTTCTTAACATCTTGACTTCATACTTTGATTTACATACAATATATACAACACAAGCTAAAACATAATTTGGCATAAACATGGCAGATTGTTAAAATGTACATTCATGAAGATCCATCAGTGATGAATACATCATCTGATAAGGTCTTCAATATGTGATAAATCACCAAAGATAAGTTCTTCTAAAAAGCTAAATGTGTTAACCGTGCCCCTATACAAAACTAAACATTCAAAGGTTGCCTAGAAGTGAATTTGAGGTGGTATGAGATTAAGGTATGTGCTTTAAAGACACAGTTTTGCATTTTGCCTATAGGTGCAAAACAAACAAAAAAAACTATTTGCAAAAAGCAGCTTTGCATGACAAATTTGTTCACCTCTTGTTATTTCCCAGTGAACACCTCAATAATACAGTTGCACATGGTGTCAAACTCAAAACTGCCACTATGTGCGCCGGTACAGATGTTACGTGAGGTATTCTCAAAGTAGTGGTACCAAATTAGCACCAAACTCAAATGTAGAAACCTGCACAAAAGAGAAGGCTAAAACATCCATGCAATAATAAAATGTAACCAAATATTTAAATAAAAGGGAAACTTACCCGGTCACAGGTATGCATGGCAAATACAAAAGTGAGGAAGCCAGTGGATGGATATTATCCCCTTTTCAGCAACCATATCTCATGGATATACCTAATGAAAACAGGACGTAGAATCAGTTGCACACTGCTCATCCAGTACCCGGTTTATTACATGGCTCTTTGGAATACTTGACTCTGATTGGTCAATAGCTTCGCGTTCGCACCCTCATCATTCTATCGGGGGTTCATTTGAGAGAACCACCGGCTGGATGTTCATTATCCCTTACATAACAGTTAATCCTGGTTCTCAAATGAATATAATATTTTTTTGGATATCTTAAATGGATAGTTCACCTACAAATAAAAATTCGGTCAGTTTTTACTCACCCTCATGTTGTTCCAACCCCGCAAGACCTTCGTTCATCTTCGAAAACTGACAAAACTGACTGAATTTTCATTTTTGGGTGAACTATCCCTTTAAAAGTTACAAATAACCTATAGGCTAATTCTCCACCCAATGACGTTCAAATTGCTCCAAACTGGTGGCGGTTCACTTGTGCTTGATGTAGATGTTCAAAACAAACCCTTATATATATTTGTTTTTAATATTTAATGAAAAGAAAAAAACACATTTAGAAACTGTTGTGTCACTTCTCACCTTTGTGCACAATTTGTGTTGTTGCAATGATCTATTTCCACTCTTTAGACATCATAAATCTCGGTCATACCTGTGTCATTCATTGTGCATGTTTTTTTGTACTGTCTATTGAAGGGAGGAAAATAATAACAGTGTTTGTTTTTATGGCACAATGAACAGCACATGTAAAGCGATTTGAGTGACATGGGGTGGAGAGTGATATCCCACACAATAATAATTATGTTTAAATTCTTGAACAACAAACCAGCACGGATTTGGTGATCATTTCATTAAATGTGTGACAAACAGCGAAATGTGCCGGTGTTCTCTGAAACAAATAAAAAACCCGCAGTTATCAAATATATTCTTAAGAATTTTTCTTTTATCATTAACAGGGTTTGGTGTTATCTGATTTTGTTTTAACAAAAAACAAATTTCTTAAAGACCATTTCTTTCTGGGGCATGCATGTTTATGAAATGGGATTGTTGAATGCCCTTTCCCCCACTGAACAAGAAGGATTAGCTTCTAAGAATCAGTACTTGATTGCAATTCATTCTTGATTTTATTGTAACCATTTGTACTCTGTGGCATTTTCAATCTGATAAGCATTCCGTTTGTTGACGGTGAATATTTTGGTCACATTTACAACCTACAAAAATATTAAAGTGTCATTCTTTGCAAAGTGACCCTTCTCCAGTTTGATAAATTCTTTAAAATGATTTTAAACATTTTATTAGACAAATAAATCTTTAGGTAAATTAACATTACCTTAGGACTTAATTAGGCATTAAGGTTGGTCTGAAGTTACATTGCTCATAGCATAGGTGTGGTTTGGGTGTAACATGAAAAACAATCAGAGCGACATCTCACATTGAGCAGGAGCGCTTGTTCCATGGTGGAATGCTATTATATAAATATTAAACTGCACTCTCTAGCTATTATCTCATTTATTTATTAAAACCATATCCATACAGACAGGTTTCTGCCTGAGCCATCATCAGTGTTTGGAATGCTTTTATCTTTTTACGTATTATTATTATTATTATTATTATTTTGCTACCTTTTGGGCACTTTTGAGGCCCTTAACGTGCTCAAACTCTTGAAACTTTGCACTTGGGTCAGAACCCACGGCCATCAGGGCAGGGCTGAAGCTGGTACCCAGGCATGTTGAATGGGGTCCGAAAACGTGGTCCATAAATCAAACACGCTTGCATGTAATAATATGAAACTCGGTACACATATAGATCTCATCGTTTCATATATACTTCATACTATTACTTTTTACCTCAGCTCAACAGGAAGTCGGCTATTTAGGGTTCTTTGTAAAACACGCGCAATGGAATTTAAAGTGTTAAACAGACCCGGGACCCGAAGTAATAGATTCCGACCCGGACCCGGCTGATCATTTAAAATATAGACCCGAATCCGTATGGGTCCCGGGTCGCGTCTCGGGTGCACTGTGAAGACCTCTACTTCACACTCTAACTTTTTACCCCAGCCCAATAGGAAGTCGGCTATTTAGGGTTGTTTGTAAAAAAAACATGCAATGGAATAATTTAAAGTACTTCTCTAGAGAATTCAAAGAAATGCCACAAAACTCGATCAGCGAAGTCAAGACATTGAGGATAAAAAATTGCCAGGGGATTTTTGATATCTCGAACGGTTTGGCCGTGGCGAGGAAACAAAATTACGGCGAGAAACATGAAACAGGAAGAGTTTTATAACTTCTGCATACATTAACTGATCTTGATGAAACTTCAGCAGTGTGTTCGCTGTCTGCTGTCTTTTGTGGGCGCAGTATTGTACAAGGGGATTAAAATGCACAATAGACAAAGCGGAGTTCAGAGAAGGATATTCCCATGGTTCGACTTGATGGACGGTGTGCTGGGTCACCGTCCCTCTGTTAGTGGCGAATCGCGAGACAATCGGGACACTATTGCAGCCACGGCCGGTGAGTTAATTTACATGTTATCTTCCTAACTTAAAAAATAAATTAATTCATAATACCCGCTGAAATGGGTTGGGTTGTATGTTGTTTGATCCAGAAAGCTATGTTAGGGGCGGGGATTAGGGCAGCGCTGCGGGGCTACATGGCTCGGAAGTGGAAACGCAAGCCCGGTGCTTGAGGCCTGAGGCCACTGGCTCGGCTCGGCTCGGCTAGGCTCGCTGTTAGCTCTGGCCCAGTCCTAGCCCGGCAGTGGAAATGCGGCTAATGAGGGTATGATTAAAAAAAAACACAAGTAACACTTTAGTTTAGGATCTAATGCTCACTATTAAACAGTTTCATTACCATGCAAAGGCAGGGTTTTATAATCACTGTGGTCCCGAATGTGATGTAGGTTAGCTAGGGGGGTTCAGAGTTTCCACAAGAAAATTTTGATTTCTCTGATCTACATTTGTGCATTTTAAGATGTTTTGAAGGCCACAAAAATTGGATAACAGCTTTAAAACCAGTGGGCAGCAGATTATTTTTCTCTATTTTTCTACCATCAGTGGGAAACAAAAAATTGATTAAAAGTCAGTCACGTCCCAAACTAAACTTGAAGCCAAACCTTAAAATATGATTGGTTGATAGAAATGTTGTTCCAGGACTAGCAAGGTTGTGGATCCAAGAACATGCCGTACTTCACTTTTGGAGTATCAATACAAGTATAACTCGGTTACTCTCCTAAAAATAAAGGTTCCAGAAGGTTTTTTTCTTTCTTCGCAGCAATGATAAATACCCATTTTGAGTTCCTTACAGTAAGCAGTTGTTACAATTTGTGTGTGTGTGTGTGTGTGTGAAGAACATTTTAATAATCTGGTAAACCCTTTTCCATTAAGAACCTTTTGTGAAACAGAAAGGTTCCATGAATGTTCTTCATTCTTAGAGAATACACATACAGTTTGACCTGAAGGGATGCATATGGAGAATCACTGGGGTGTCCAGCCACAGGTGGAATATTTCAACCCCAGGGGTAGCAGGTGGCTTGCCAAGGGAAAGACACGTGCTCAGAGAGGCTTACAGCGGAAATAGACAAGTGGGGGTCGCTCAGAGGAGGGACCATGCACACGGGAGGCACCTAGCCAACGTGCAGGCAATACACACTGGCGTCGGCGTCCAGTCCGTGGAGTGGAATGGTGAGCAAGCGAAGACACCTGAGCGGGTTCTAGTACTGGCTGGTTGAAGCGAGTACATGGGCGGACACTGGTTCCACTCGAAGATTGTAGAATCTGGCGAATGTGTTGGGTGTCGCCCAGCCTGCAGCTCTGCAGATGTCTGTTAGCGAGGCGCCATGGCCTAGATCCCAAGAGAATGCCACACTCTGGGCACGGTCGACCTTGCTGCTGGTATGCCAAAGCAATAGTGTCCACTATCCAGTGAGACAACCTTTGCTTGGAGAGAGCCTTTCCCTTCTGCTTCCCACCATAACAGACAAAGAGCTGGTCTGAGGTCCTGAAACACTGCGTCCTGTCTAGGTAGGCATGAAGGGCACGTACTGGACAGAGCAGTGCCAAGGCTGGGTCGACCTCCTTCGGGGGCAGCGCTTTCAGGTTCACCACCTGGTCCCAGAAGGGAGTGGTAGGAACCATGGGCACATATCCAGGCCAGGGTTTCAGGAACACGTGAGAAAAGGCCGGCCCGAATTCCAGGCACACTTCGTCTACAGAAAATGCGTGCAGGTCACTGCCCTCTTAATGCAACCAGGAGTGCTGTCTTCATTGACAGGAGCTTAAGCTCCACTGATTGCAAAGGCTCAAAGGGAGTTAGTCAATATGCAGGGCAGTTAACCACTGAGGCCCCGTCCACACCACTGCGTTTTCGTTTAAAAACGGAGAATTAAAACGAATACGATCTCCGTCCACACCAGAGTTTTATCTGCGTATTAGAAATGATCTCCGTCCAAATTAAAACGACTGAAAACGCGGATCACGTGACCATTCACCAACACTGGGCATGCGAGTGCCGGTGTAAACAGTGAATGACGAATCAGGGAAGGATACGTCATGACTGATAACACCCAATCATAGAGCTGAGCGAGCCCGTTCTCATCCCAAAGCGCCATATAAGACGCTTTTGCAAAAGCGTAAATATCCAACGCACATGGCACCCTTTAACGTGAAATGAGACTCAGATATATTTGGGCAGAAGGCGCCCCCTAGGGGTCTAACCCTTACCCTACACCATACCTAAACTTAACCATTAACCGAAGCGTCTCATTAGACGTTAAAGGGTGCCATGTGCGTTGGATATTTACGCTTTTGCAAAAGCGTCCTATATGGCGTTTTGGGATGAGAACGCGTTGGCTGAGCGGGAGCCTCTGCGTCATCGTTTATAAACTCCTCCGTTTTGTCCCGTCCACACTAAAACGCCCACCGGAGATTCAAAACGCGAAACGGATCTGCAGCGTTTCTAAACTTCTCCGTTTTAGGTCTTCGTTTTTCCCGTCTTAGTGTGGACGGGAGGTGCAAACGTAGCAAAAGGTCTCCGTTTTTGAAAGAAGACGCAGCAGTGTGGACGGGGCCTGAGAGGTCCCAAGAGGGAACGAGAGGAGGACGAGGTGGATTCAGTCTCCTCGCTCCTCTCTGGAACCTGATGATCAGGTCGTGCTTCCCCACGGACTTACCTTCAATTGGGTCATTGTGTGACTCAGGAGGGTTTGAATGTGATAACTCAATGCAGCCAATCATGCGAAAAAAATTTGTTTCTCTTTGCATGAAGGCTCAATAAATTCCAACACATTATTAAACAATTGTCTGATTTCATGTTCATTGCTACTTACTTGCAAAAAGTACAAACTATACTTGAAAAGAAAACATGATTGTTTAAAGCTGCTTAAAGGGGAAGTGATAATTAATACTAAAAACAAACAAAAAATAAATATGTGAAAGAAGAATGTATGTATGTGTGTGTGTGTGCGTGCGTGAGAGAGAGAGAGAGAGAGCAGAAATGTACAGTATGTACAGTATGTGAAAGGAGAATGTCTGTGTGTAAGAGTAATGTATGTGAAAGGAGAATGTCTGTGTGTGAGAGTAGAAGAATGGATTTTGGGTTGTAGAGCCTCTCATAGATTCAGGTGACGTTACAGCTAATCTGCACATCTCTAGTTGGGTTTACTTCTCTTCCTCCATCTGCAACCACCTCTCCCTCTATCCAAATGATTGTCCATGGATAAAATGGGGAAGAAAAGGAGCATTAAAACTAAAAAAAAATATTGTTTTCTTCCAAAAACAAGTTCCTTGTTTTATGTTTTAAAACTTTAAGTTAATAATGACATCATTTAAGGATTTTGATGATCCTCTAATGTTTAAAAATTGGATAATTTGCATGTCATAGTGTTTTAGAGAAATTTAGATTTTGCATCTACAGATAGGACCAACTTGCACAATAAGTTTGCACCTTTTTGTCCATGTGGCTTACTGGGCAGGTTTTATGATTATTAATATTATTTGTCTTTGGCTATTTGCTTTGTACTTTACTTTGACACTAACAGGCTTGCATTACAGATACGTATTTAGGGAATTTAAATGAATCATTTAATCTCTTATACAAACAAACTCTGTTTCTCATACAAACACAAGCTCATTCAAAGGTACACATTCACACACTCACGAGCTATCTCCTCTTCCTCCTCATAAAACTCAAGCTCATTCAAAGGTACACATTCACACACTCACAAGCTATCTCCACTTCCTCCTCATAAGACTCTGCTGATTATATTTCAAACAATATAAAAATTTCACTCTTGATTCAGTTGTACAGCTGAGCGCAGCAATGCTAGGTGGTGTATCTTGCACTGCACCAGGATGATACCCCCCGACTACTGATTTGCTGATAGTTTTATATTTTAATGTTGTATGTCTTGATGTTACCCTGTTTGTTTCCCTTTGTTTTACAAACATGACCTAATAAATGTTGCGTTACTTAAATGTTTACATTTAATTTATTTTTGTATTGTTGTGTTATATTTTTATGCTATAATTGATGTTAAAAACTATTCTGCACATTAATGAGCCAAAATGTTATGTGGTGGGCTGTTGTGGGCCAGAAAGTCCAGGGCCATTTTTTGGTCCCAGTCTGCCCAACACTATCTCACGACCAAGTCGTACGAATTCGACGCATGATTAAAAAGTGGCTAATTCGTACGACCTCACTCGTACTAATTCGTACGATTTGTCTAAACCCACGTGATGGTTAAGTTTAGGGACGGGGTAAGGGGTAGGTCATTCGTACGAATTCATACGACTTGGCCAATTCGTAAAATATGTACGATTTAGCAAAATCTTATTAATTCGTACGAGTGAGGTCGTATGAATTGTTACGAATTAGCCACTTTTTAATCATTCGTCGAATTCGTACGACTTGGTCGTGAGATCGGGTTGGTCTGCCCCTGATTCGACAGCTGGTGATGAAGACTGCTCACGACATGTTGGGGCATTTGGGGGTGAGAAAAACATATGATCGCACTATGCATCATTTCTATTGGCCTAAATTAAAGAAAGATGTTGCGGCCTATATTAACACATCACATATGCCAGATGACGGGAAAGCCAAATCAGGTTATAAAGCCTGCACGTTTGCATCCAATACCTGTTTTGGCTGGTCCTTTTGAACATCTACAGTTAGACTGTGTAAGGCCATTAGCTAGTGCTAAAAGTGGGTCTGATATCTGCTGACCGTAATGTGTCGGGTAACTCATTATCCTGTTGCCTACCCACTACGCTTTATTACTACTAGGTTCATTGTAAGGGCTCTTTTTCATTTTTTTTTTCTTCAATATTTGGAATACCAAAGGTTGGCCAAGACTGACCACTGCTCCAGTTTTATGTCTCGTGTCTTTGCTCGGGTTTTATGTTAGCTTCACATTAACCCTCTGGGGTCAGCGGTATCGTGCAAAAAGTAAAGTGCAAAAGATACTAAAAACACTCTGCTGATTTTGATCTTACGTATAAGTGTTATACATCATTCAATCCTGTTAAGTGTCTATTTTTTTGTGTATACTCAAAAAAGGTGCTGTGTTCTTTGTCAAATAAAGAAAAATAAATGTGCAAATTTTGCCTTCTCTCTGTCAGTGAAGTCCATTCTGAAATGCGTCCAAAAATGAACTGCAACTCTGTTTGGTTACCAGTAGGGATGGGGCCGATCCGATCCAGTATCGGTATCGGGACCGATACCAGAATAATTCACGTATCGGATTTTTCCGATCCAACCTGCGGAGAAATCCGATATTTATGATCCATGTCTGCGCTTTAACCTTGTCTGCTGAAATGACTCCAAAAGTGATTCCCGCCGGGCCTGCTAGTCTGCTATAGCTGGCTGCAAACTGTGGAATGGATACCCTGAACGGAGGTGCAGCTCAATCAGTGACTGTAAAACATAGGGCTCAATGAGACACACCCCCGCTCAGGAAATCCATTCCGCAGTTTGCAGCCAGCTAGCAGGATAGCACTGAGCTATAACATGTTCGCTGTGTGGAAATCATATGGTGGAACTGGAAACACCGCTGCAGTGCAGAGCAAGACAGCAAAGTGCAATGTTTGCAAAACCGTATTAATTAAACTATTTGATGCATGTTTGCAATTCGCAGTCCAGAAGAGAAAGAGAGAGATCTCTCACGCGGTGCAACAGCAAGCACAACATGACAGCCCGGCGTAATGAGTGACGACAGAGGAAACGTAGCCTGGTTACACTTTAGATCTGTGATATTAGTCTGATTTCCAAATATTACAGAATATATTGAGGTAAAAACATTAAAAACAATAGCCGCATTCTGTCTAGCCAACTTCCTTCCCATCGCGGCGGTGCACTGTCATTTCTCCCTAAAACTCAAACTAGAATCAGCACGATCGATGATTGTAGTAAAATGCAGTCTCTGCTGTTACTAAATTGCGGGACGCTTTTAATAATAAAAAGAGCTATTAAAAGCACACAATTTGCGCAAGAGATGCTGTTCCCAGTGCGGCGCGCTCCGAAACAGACCGCAACAAGACAAACAAATTATACTCTGGGCTTCATATGCGCGTCTAAACGATCAAATGTAGACTGCACAAAAATGTCAAACCGACCGACTTGGAGATTAACACTTAAACAATTTATTATGTCTAAAATGAACGTAGTTATGGAAATATTTGGGAGAAAATATGGTGCATCATCAGTAGACTATGAAATCTGTCTGAACTCGTTCTTAAAGGGGCAGCAGTATAAATGTGACGATTGCGACATTACTGAGAATCAAACAACCAAAGGCAAAGAGAAAATCACTCACAGCTCTTGAATGAATTACTTCAGCTTTAATAAGCATAAATCTATCTATGATAAACTTTGCAGTGCTATTTTACTTTTGATTACTTTATTATAATTCTTTTTAAGACCATACCTGAATAATATTTGTAGACCTTCCTGAAATTAAAGCACTGTGTAGGCCTGTATAATGTGTATCTTTGTTTAATTGTCTATCTATTGTATAATATATATATATATATATATATATATATATATATATATATATTTATTTATATATATATATTGACATACATACATACGTACATATCATCCTTGCCTGTAGAGAGGAGTTTATTTCAGCATCATATAAAATCAACAATAATGATAAATACTATTAAAGCAAACACAGCTCTCAGGTATCGGAAAAGTATCGGTATCGGCCGATATCCAAAGTCAGGTATCGGGATCGGATCGGAAGTGAAAAAATGTGGATCGGTGCATCCCTAGTTACCAGTAAAGTGGACTATAAGGAGACAATCCTGGAACGTTTTCATCAAAAACCTTAATTTATTTTCGACTGAAGAAAAAGAATGACATGGACTTATGTGACACACCTAAATGAAAGGCTAATTATTCCTAATTCCTAATCCTAATTATTCTTGACAAGTGGTTGGGCTGCCAGACAATGTTTATCACAATTTAAAACAATCTATTTTTTTTTTTATGGATGATTGGGCAGGATGATTTTCAGATAATTTTGAAGCTAAATCTCTAGGCGACAACAACCATTAGTCAAACGTCTTGTGGACATATTTAGTATGTGTTTTGTGGCCTTATTTCAGAAACTTTCATTTTTATTTTTAATTGTGTAATTCAGAAAAGTGGATCCTGAAAATTGTGGCTACTATGCATCACAAGAAGTGTACTGACTGAGATTATCAAAACATTTCATTATGTTTACTAAGAACGTTACAATGTTTAACATGACTGGAACTGTTTTTTTTATTAACAGTTTATTTCGATTCGTTATCTTGTGATTCGATTCAACATGGATTCATTTTGGGTATAAATCAGATGCATGTTAATTTTTCTCAAAAATCTCTCTCAGCTAAACACTTCACTACACAAGGGAACCCTCCCTGTTAGCTTTTTACTATTTGGCCATTTTTATTTTCTTAACTGAAGAAAAGATGCAACACTTGAACTTTCATGAGCTCACACTTACAAATAATCAGAGTGTAAAAGTATGCATATTTGTCATTTTATATAGGCGTCCACTCATGTTGATTGGGTAGACATGTTGATTTACTTATTGCTGGCTGGAATGATGTGATTGCCACGGTAACCCCACTAAAATGTTTCCCAGTGTTTCTTCTCTCGCAAGCTGAATTCGGGGGAACGCAATTATGCTGTGGGCGACCGGGAGCATCTGGGCATGAAGGCGGCCTTGGAGGAGTGGAGGCACTGGCTGGAGGGGGCTCGTCTGCCTTTCACTGTCCTTACTGACCACAGAAATCTGGAATATATCAGGTCCACCAAACGCTTGAATGCTCGTCAGGCTCGCTGGTCACTGTTCTTCTCCTGCTTCAATTTCAAGATCACGTACAGACCGGAGTCCAAGAACGGGAAAGCTGATGCTCTGTCTTACTGGTTCAAGGATGTCAACGAGATCTCAAAGCCAGAATCCATGGGTGGATCCATGGGCCTAACTATCAGCTCTTCCGGTACCGCCCGAGTGTACTGGGGACCGTCTGTTCGTACTCCTCAATTTCCATGATTGAGTGCTTCGATGGGTTCACTGCACTCTCAGCGCTGGACACCCAGGTATTTGTGCTATACAACTAGTCTCCAACCGCTTCTGGTGGCCCACACTCCGGGCTGATTTTATCAAGTTCATTCACCAATGTAACACGGTCAAATCTTCCCACCTTAAACCTGCCAGTCTCTTACAGCCACTTCCAGTGCTATGCACCCACACTGTAAAAAAATATTGATGGTTTAACATAAAAAAGTAAGTAACCTGGGTTGCCTTAAAATGTTAAGTTTAAGTTAAGATTGAACTGGAAAAAGTGAGTTAATACAATGAAGGTGATTAATTTAATCATCAGAAACTCAAAATAATAAGTTATCTCAACTAAATAAATTATTTTATACCATGGTCTGGGTGAATACTCGATTCTGATTGGCTGCAGGGTGTCCGTTAAAAAGTGATAGAGGACACCCAGTAAAGTAGTTTTGGTGAAACTGCCTGTTTACCATTCGAAATTCATAAATAAATGCGCTGCCTACAACAGCTGTGAGTAACCATAGCAACAGGCAGTCAAACGCTCTAGTCAGACTGCCTGTTGCTATGGTTACTCACATGGTGATCGATTCTGAAAAGATTTAGTTCATCGCAGATTTCGTCTAAACATCAATTGTGTGTTTGTGTTGTCTTTTAGTTTTCTTTTAAATGATATTATTCATTTTTCACAGGCCTATTGTTTTTATTGTGCTTTATAAATACAGTCAGCGCTGCCGCTACCACCTTTGGGGCAGTAAAATTAGCCTAATGGAAAGTAAATAATCAGTCATAAAAATTGCCGATATTATTTCAGCATAGAACTATTATTATCATAACAAAACAGGCGGAACAAGTATTTAATTGCTCTAGAAATAACTGATGGCGCCTCTCCTCCACCTTAAAGTTAAATTGGCAAATGATTTTCCCCTCGAGGGCATCATAAAGGAATTATGCACTAAAACAAATTCATTGACAAGCCTTTTATTTGTCTAACTGCGGTTCCATGAGTTTATGCTGTGCCAAGTTTACACTCAAGCCAAGTTTCAATTTTGTTCAGCTCATTGTTTTATTTTTTTTATGTTGTATTCATTCACATTTAGCCTGCTTTAATAAAACTGCAATCGGGTTTTACACGACTCATCTGTAGCGCTGTGCTGGAATTTATTCTCAAGATTGTACTGTGTCTATTAATGACTAAAGCTACAGTAACGTCTTCAGCTCGTCAGTTTGAGATCCTTTCCTTCTAAACTGATCATATCTCTTAAGCCTAGAGGGGAATATTTTATGAGCAGTAGGAAAACCGGATTCATCCGGCCTTATGCTAAAGCCCAAGCACAAATGCATGCATGCAAAAGCTCAACCTTTTAATTTTATTTATTTATTTTTAAAATACAAGATAATGATCCACATAAACTTTAACATTCCAGATGTCTTATATATTAATACATTAACAACATATATGTTTACAATGTGTGCAGTAAGGCATTATAAATAGAAAAAAAAAGAAGAAGAAAAAAAAGAGTAGGACATTCTACAGCTCTCAAAACATTGCCACTGTAAGCCAACATTTATATTAAACACACTGAAATTTATTCATTCATTTTTGTAGCCATCTCAGCACTTAATCCATCCTGAAATCCTGCATTGATTGTAAGAACAGTTTTCTTTATCAATACCCTTTATATATTGAAATCTTGTTTCTGTGCAGAAGTTGATGGATTGTTACGTTTTCAATGTCTCCTTTATGAGGGCCGCCTTTATAGTGAGTGTGAGATTTGTCAAAGTAATGATGCCAGGTTCCAGTACTTGAAGCTCCAAACCCAAAGACATTCACCTGCGTAAAAGACAGAGCTGTCAGGACATCATTTTGCCATTTCAGTGTAGTCCCTTGGGCTATTTGAGTATGCAAAGTATTGCTTTTAATGCAAAAAACGCTTTGTGATATGAAGGTTGGGATAAAAGGCATATATGCAAATACAAAATGTTAATAAAATTTATTGTAATTTTTAATGTTATTTTATTACAGAATCAGTGGAGTGGACAGTTAGGTAGGTGGGTGTAGGCATTATAGGGTCAAGCAAGGCATGTTCCTGGATCAACATATTTTGTTGAAACTGGAACACTATTCCTGTCCGAAAGTAACCCTATCCCTATACCCCTAGATCTATGACCTTCCCATAACTTATCCCTATAATCAGAGGGAAATGATAGGTGAATAACACTGATGTAGAAGCACCTAACCCTGGTTGCAAGTGTAAATTTTACAAAAAACGCAAAACTTGTTTTTCCAGACCAGGATCTGCAAAGATGTTGATCCAGAAACATACAGTAATAGGCATATGAGTAGCGTGTAAATAGAGATATAATCTCTATTTTTTTAGTAAAATATTTGACCAGTGGCTACAGACTAGTGTGCTTAGCAGGCACGTAATAGTGAACATGCAAATTTTTTATTTATTTATTTTTTTCTATCTACAGAAAACCTGTTTATCATAAGCTGAAATCTTAAACTGAAGCATCATGTAAAAAATGTAAGCAGTCGTACCTGATCACAGACATGCAGGGCAAATACTATTGTAATGAAGCCAGTAGAAGGATATTTGCCATTTTTCTGCAGCCATTTCTCATAGGTGTATTTTATAAAAGCAGGGTGGAGGATCATCACCTGGACAGAAACCAAATCATTTATGAGATAGATTCATAGGGCTTAAAAATTAGCTTCACTAACATTGATTTAATGATATGGGCACTTACCTTGTCCTGGTCTGCTTTGATTGAAGCTTTGACTCGTGTGTAGGTGCTGAGAAACAAAAATAATTATGTAGATGATCATTTTTTTTTTTTTTTTTTTTTGCGTTCACGATTTTTTAATTGTTTTATTGAACAGTACTCACCGTGTGATGTGTCTAGTGGTGAAGGTGCTTATGAGCCACTGCATATCACGAATCTTGAAGGGAAAAAGCACCAGATGGGTGTCGTCATCCAAGTCCACAGCGCTCTCGGGATAGAGAATCCGGTGAGTGGTCTTAAACCCCACGTCCTTCTCATAACCTTTTGTCGGGCCTTTATTTATCCTGAGAGAAAAAGAGGCCACCGAAAGAAGATTATTGCAGGAGATATACGACGAACGTGGTTGACAACCACTCCTGTATAGAGAACATTTATCAGATTTGTTCTGTGTTCTAATACCTTATGACTAAGTCATGGCTGTCTATCAGTTCACCGTAGTTGGACTTTAGGAGGTTCCCAGAGTTTCCCACCACAGCACAGGTTCTGCAGCGATCTGGACCAGCGTCTGAGTAGTGATCTTCATCGGGAAAGAGAGAAAACAGCTGGTCCACCACCTCTGTGTAGTTGACTCTGAACTTTGACGGTTGTAGGCCCTATAGAAATATTCAGAAAGTAGGATACTGCTTTTATTTTCACTTCCTCAACTGGCTGCCTTTCTTTCTGCATATACATTCTGATGACAACATACATCAGGAAGTTAAGCTTACAAAAAATAACTATACATGTTGTTATCAGGATGCATATGGAGAAGGCTATAAGAGATAAGCACTAATTATTCTGGCACAGAATATGAAAAGAACTACAAATCAAAAACTGCCATTGTAAAATATGTAGTTGGTTGAACTTAGAAACCATGCTGCCATAAAAAAAGGAATAAACTCAACTGGAAGATAACCTTTGTTAACTATCACTTAGCTATCAGGAATATGCAAATAGTCAAAACGTTTGCGCGGACACCCACCCACGTGAAAAGACATTTTTAGGGGGAGGGGCTCAAGTGAGAAAAAGGGCACTTCTCATTATTTTAAAACAAAAAAAATATGTATCGGGAAAAATATTAACTCTGACTTAAAAAAAAAAAAAGCATTAAAAAAGTTAATTTAATTTTCCTCAAACTCACGCAATCGTTTCATTTTCAAAAGATGCCTATAAAATAATCAGTTCACACAGAATGAAACCATGGTCTCCTTATTATTCATAGGTTTATAAAGGAAACCATGCCACAATGTCCATGTTTTCTATGCTAGTTTCAATCAAGTAGGCTATATTCGATACATTGGGTGATATGGACATTTGAGGGAGGACTGTATCATCATCAACATCAAATAAAACGTTCAAAATCCACATTTAGATGGAGTTTGTTTTAAACCTACTGTCCTTAATTCGTTTGCATCTGTAGATTTTTTTTCTAAATTCATCAATTTAGATTTTTAAATTTCTAAAGGGGAAAGACTTTTGATGTATGCAAGTCATAAACTTTAATAGGCTAATGAGAGTTTTAGACCATAAAAAAAGTTAGAAAAACTTCCGGATAGGTCAAAAATTACATTTAGCCATGCACATCTTAAATTGATATGCTCATTCATTCGTTTTCACGATATTTTTTTTTTCTCCACAAAACGATTATTGAACCAATATTGTCATCCGACTCAATACGCGATATCAATAGCCTCCTTTGAACCGCACGACCTGTTTATCCGCTGCCGGTCAAAATCCAAACTACATGCGCACTGAGCGCAGCGCGAGCTCACCAGCGCAGTCGCAAACTGTGAACTCTGATATTTAGACACACTATTCAATAAATATACTTTTTGGCAGGGAAGCTGTGCGCAAACAGTAATATAGCCTAGGTATATAGGCTATTATTTAAAAAAAAAAAAAAAAAAAGGACCCCAGAAAAAAAGGGCACTTTTTTCCAGAAAAAATAGCTTTTGTGTAAATTTATTTAATTTGGCGTACAGTGAATCATCGTGTTTTAAAGTCAAATATTTTAAAGACTTACCCTCCACCATTTGTTCGTGTCTCCATGTAACACGCTGTTTTTTCTGTTGAGGAGAGCTGGTATGGTGGGATCGTACCGATAAACGAACCAGTCATCATCCAGCAATCCCATGACGCAAGTTTTACAGGAGCATGAGGGTTCGAATAAATAATCAAATGAGTCTGTGGTATCGTCCATCGGGGCGTTTTGAGTGTACAGAAGAAAGATGGTCATACAGCATGCAGTCAACGTGATGTAGCGAGCTCTGTTGAAGAACTGCATCTTTTGCTGGTGTGTTCCTGGACGAATGAAGTTTGGTTAGCCTACTAAATAGACAGAAAAATGATACGTGATTTAGGCTGCACTATAGCTTTAAATTACTGTTAAACAGTTCTTTGAGTATAGGGTTCAAACCACCGCACTGTAAAAATGAACAATCATAACTCATCACAATCATGTAGGCTATAGTCTAGTAACTTGTCCTCAGGGTAAATTCTGTCCTTTCCGCATGAATTGTCACGTTAAACTCGACTTTCGATTAGTAATTCAAATCATACAGTGCAATAAAAGAGCAGTGTAGCTTTTTTTTTTCTTTTAAAAAAAGAGGCTACGCAATGCATCATTCATTTAAAAATACATCCTTTTGGGAAAATAATTGAATATTTTTGACGTGAATAATTAATACATCATAGGGTTAATTAATTAAATAGTTTCAAATAGGCTTATTTCATACATTTCATTTAGGTTAAATATTATAAAAACAAGCAATATTGAAATAACAAAAATAACTGTTTCACCAATAGAAGTGTCCGCTCAGTCCACTATCACGTAACATTTCAAAGGCTAAAACATTAAGTTCATTACACTGATCGAATTTATGTACACCGAGAAGATAAGACAATATTGACATTTATAAAAAAAAATTTCCGCTGTCTAGTCTATAAAATGTGAAACTTACCTAATTGATAAGGTCAGGCTGGCAGGTTTCTCGTAGCCTATTTCTTAATCTTATAAGTATTTATTGAGGTCTGTATAGATATATTATGGCCAGGAAATATATGCAATACTTTAGCAATATGTTTATTTCTTGCCATCTGAATCATTAGAGCATCTGTGAGGTAAAAGCTTTGCGTCGAAAAAACCAAAGACAATAATGTTCGTCCCTCAACTCGTGGAACGGGTTTTACCTGGTCATACCCCGGAGTATGCATGCTGTCCAAATAACATTATCAAGATATCTCAGAAAATAAAAAGCAACTGTATGCTGCTTCTGTTCTTTGGTTTAAAGAAATGTAAAAAAAATACAGCCCAAGAGAAACTGTTCCGAAGAGAATTGCTTGGGCTTTAAAAACAGCTTTGAGGTGAATTTGTCCTGTTTTCAAACTTGCACATTTTATGCATACTGTTGGGGAAAGGGAGGGGTAACTGACACGTCAGAATTCGTCAAAAGGTCGAGCATAAGCTATAAAGCTGCATGTCTCTGGGAGGTACCTTTTGAAAAGATATACATGCAGCCATATAGTGACAGGTTTCGTACATTGTTTTCTGAGAGTGAGGGATGGCCGTTGATGGACAAAGATAATAAACATTTGCATTTATGTGTGTGTGTGCGCGGGCGCGTGTGAAACTCTACAAGAGCCATTCCACCGAAAGGGTGACATTTCTGTCCCCAGGACATTATATAAAAAATCCATGAAAATTAACTCTAAAATACATTTTATTATTAATCAAAATTTCCTGCACATTAAGCTAACTACAAATTAAAAATGTATAATTAAAAACATTTACATATAACATGTCGCCACTCTCCATCTCTAAACTTTAAGTATAATGATTAAAATCCTTCAGATATCTTAATTTTTTTGCATTGTTGTATAAATTTATATCCAATGTGATTTAAAATGTTTTCTTTTTTATTATTATTATTTTATTATTATTATTATTTTTATTATCTCAGTCCTGTTACTATGGACCCTAATATCTGCAGGTGAGATTAGATATGAACCCAGGTCAAGGAGCCTTTAATCACATAAATAAATAATATTTTATTGTATTATTACTTAGTGACCAAACTCAATCGCACACCTGCAGGTGATAGGTGCGTCGGATAATAAGACCAGGGGCCCGTTTCAATAAGGAGGTTCAACCAACTCTGAGTTAAAGCTTGAACTCAGAGTTGACTTACCCTGAGATGGGAAACTCTGAGTTTTCGGTTACAGAACAGCTGAAATGAGTTAGTTCAATCAACTCTGAGTTGACCGACTCTGAGTTAAGCGCTTGCACCACAACTATAAAAAGCCATTATCAATGGAGCACAGATATTATGAGTCACCATGGCAACAGCGCCAGACAAAAAGAGGTGTTTATTAATTACCAAGTAATCTAAATATTGTAATTTAATTAAAGGGATTACTCTTAATTCTTCTGTAATTTAAAATAAAATATGATGCAATTACATTAAATAGGCTAGCCTACTACATAAACCAATTAAGTATAAAACAATAGTGGATTTAACATACATTTTTAAAAGGTATATTTTTTATGTAACCTTCTCCCTCTACACACTTTGATCAATTCAAGAATAATTCATGCAATTGTATATTGTGAATTTGAAAGAATTAAAAGTGCAGTTTCTTGTCTCTCCTCTTTGTATTAATCAAGTGGTTGAGGTTGAGATTTAGCAATTAGTAATATGTAGACCAATACTTTCTAGAGATGGTATAGCCTGATTATTACATTAATCTAACTACACCGTTGAAGATGTCAGTTAATAATTCATAACTATTTTAGAGTAACTTACTGTTATAATATAGTAAACTTACTGTTATTCAACCTAAAGTAGGCTACTATTACTTTGATAAAATTTTACCTAAGTTAAAGTAAAAATAGGCTACCAGTCTAAAAATTCACTCAAGTAAAAAGTAGTTAATTTAAAACATGAGTAAAAGTTGCTGAGTAACTTGTGGGGGTGGGGTGGGGGACTTCCCCATGTGGGGAGAGTTGAGAAACATCTCAGAAAATATCACGGTTTATGGTATTAAACAATTATTAAATATATAAACTGCATTCTTAAATTACGGTTATTATTATCATCAGTTAAAATGACAGTTAAATAAATTAAACATTTGTTCAATAAAACATATCAACTAACTTCAATAATTGATTATGAATAAGATTAACATCTTATTTTTTATCATTAATAACTTATTAAATTATGTTTGAAAAATAAGTGAGTTCTATTAAATGTTTTTTATTCCAATTTTTTTAATGATTTAATAGAAATATATTATCAAAAACGGTGGTAATCAAATAAAAGTTTAGCAAACGTTTTAAATCCTTTTATTTTTTGGCAAAGTGCTACAAAACAGATTTAGTCAATTAAACCATGGACAAACAATATATATTCCTTAAAGAATGTGTAAATACATTTTAGTATTATTGTTGGTGTTTAACAGCACTTCCTCTTTAAAAAAGGGGAGGAGACCGCAAGAAATTCTGAGTTTACTGAAGAAAACCTGCTCCCGACCAGGTTAGGTTCACGGAGTAAGTTACCATGGTAACTGACTCTGAGTATAAGTTACCTCTCTTTCAGAAATGGGCTTGACTTACTCTGCTGTCTCAGGTTTAACTTACCTCCCTTTCTGAAACAGAAAACCCAGAGTTTCCCTCATTTCAGGGTTAACATACTCAGAGTTTTCACTTAACCTCCTTTCTGAAACAGGCCCCAGTCATTCAAGCAGATAAGGAACTCCTGCACACTATCATTAGCTACTTGCACTTTTCAATCAAGTTTATTCACACACAACGTTTCGGTCACACGACCTTCGTCAGGAGTATACAAAATGTTCAAAAACATCTCTTTTTAAATGCGTACATGACCACTCCACAGAACTCCATCTGTAAACAATTAAGCTCATTAGGAGTACATAATTAGCCCCACATCACAGACAACTACAAATTGTAATAGATTACAAAATTAGTTAAGATCACCCCGTAGATCAACAAGATTAAAAAAAAAAAAAAAAAAATGCTCATATATATATCCTATGCTTATAAGGATCCAGTCCTTTGATTCCCTTTATTTTCTCCTCATATCTCATCTTTGCATTAGGATTTAGCTTTGTCCGACAATCTTTAGCCTGCTGCATTTTTGTAGGATTTTTTTTTTCATGCCAGAAAGCAAGCCTGCTATGCCAGCACATGTAAACTGGCCAAACATACCCATAATTATTTGCGTGCTGATGACGTTGCCGCCCAGTGGTCACATGTGTTGTCTTAGCGATCTCTATATTTTGAATCAAATCGATGCAGGTTTGGTGAGCAGAAGATATTTTTGAACGGCAGTGCACATCCAACAGAATGATTCTAGCTTTATTTACCAATGTAGGCCCTATTTAAGTTACCCTAAAAACAACAGGATGAATGACGTGACACTGTGATAATAATACAGATATTAAACGTATAATGTGTGACAAAACAGGCTGTCAGTCTGATTAGTAATGATAAAAATGGTAACTTTAGAGCCTAAATGTTTCCAATTTATGCAAGGAATCCAAAAGTGAATAGTTGAAAGATATGAGAAAATTACCCATCAAAAAAGTCAGTAGCTTTCTCTTCCCGCCTGCGAGTGGAGGTTTATTATTCTCTATTTTTTTTAAAACAAAGATTAGCTTCACCTGAGCGGCGCCAATCAAGCAGTCCTGTCATCGATGTCATGCGCACAGCGCTTTATGCCGCCGCGTTCAGGCAGTATGCCTGTAACCCGTGTTTTCCTACCTTATACCGTGAAAGTGCACTTGAACGGCAGTCAAACCCGTGACTTCCCACCCGTGAACTCTTAAAGTTTCTAGATCGACGTACTCCCAGTTACGAGCTCTGACGTCACATAGCCCGCGAAACCATACAAAACAACAATGGCAGCACCTATGGCGGTTCACGGTGAGAATACAAGGACAGTACAACGTTGCAGTCAAATGAATAATTGTAGAATAATAATGATAATAATACACACCCGGTTGTGTATTTTACTATTATGTGTCTGAAACAACAATATATTGCGCTCAGGTAGTTGGTCGTGACTGCGTTGGAACGCTACAAAGTCGTGGTTTTGAAGTTGTGCTCAAAAACCTGCCTGGAACGCAGAGGGGACGTTTACATTTTAAAGAGACATGGCAACTAGCCTGTAAACAAACCTAATATAATTATCGTAAATAATTCATTCATTAAATTTACTTTATCCATTGAATGCTTTTAATCAGATTTGTCATTATTTTTACTAAATGAAAATATCAGAGGGACCCGCCCAATTAAGTTTATTTATTTCTTTATTATTTTTTTTTACTTTTGATGGGGAGGTCCCTAATACCTTATGGGGGATCCCGGATCCCGCCTCAAGATTTCGACCAATGCATAAAACCACAGCTGAAAATGGTATATTTCATTAGAAGTTTTATTTTTTATGTAGCCTACCTTTGTTGCCTATGCTCATTAATATTATTGTGTAAGCTATAATACATTCGAGCACTGTTATGTAGGGGTACAATGAAAAAAAAAAAAAAAAAACCATATCAAAAAACAACTTAAAATTGAGAAACAAAAAATAACGGGTTGTTTCAGGTCAAATATGGACAACCTAAACTGTTTAATTTAAAGCAACGGTTGGGTTTGTCGCTCTTTGACCCAAACACATTGGAACAACCCATCATTAAAAAACAAACAAACAAACAAAAAAACACTTCAGAAGACTATAGGTTCATTAAAATGGAAAGATAACAGAATATTGCTAGTATCAGGCTGAGGATCTGATCTGTGAAACTCACTGCGGCCAAATAATTACCCCTCTCGTTACCGGATGCTAAACAGAATTCATTAGACCATATCAAGAATTCGCCACAACAATGTTCACACAGAAGGTGTTTTACGAAAAAAGCACGATAGGTTCATAGACAAGTCTTTTTTTAAATTCTTATTGAAAAACAATGGAAAAGTACCAAAGTGGAATCTACTTTCCCTCTAACCCTTTATTCTCATCAATATTTTCATTATTTAGCCTATATTATCTCTTTTTTATTATCCTTAATGCTCAGTTTCTTGCAGCTGGGTGAATATTGCCAGAGGAATCGCCTGAACCTCAATCTACACCAACCCAAACTCTGAGGATAGAAGCACCTCTGCATTCAAAATGCCGTCTTGTAAACACATGAAGGTCTTCTTCGTGGTTCTGTTGAGTGCCATCATCAGTACAGTGACCATAAATAAAGTTCCTTATAATCTGTTCAAACTATTGATGAACAATAGCATGGTGGAGCCGTTGTTTCACGAAGAACCCTGTGTCTGAATGAAGCGGTGTTTGGCTGCAAGTGATGACGAGTGGTTTACCAAACGCTTCAGACAAGATGTTCCACCACTGCTCTCTCTCAATAACTGCAGGCTTCCTCACGACATCTATACCTGGTGGCAGGTAGGCATATTCAGTTCCATTCTTACCTTTGTGTTAAAAATGTCCTAAAACCACAATGTTATATAGAGGAGAGTGGGGTAAGATGAGTCATATGTTCTTTAAAAGATTTGGCACACAGACTACTTTAGGCTTGAGAAAAGTGGTACAACGCATGCCATGGAAACCCTTTAGCGTCACCACAGATCCATGGGTCTTCAATCCTGCTCCTGGAGGCCACTCTCCAGCAGAGTTTCGCTCAAATCCTATTTCAACACTGCTAAACTAGCTAATGAAGCACTTCAGGATCTGCAGGTTGGATATAAATTAGTTTGATGCGCCTCTAGGAAGCTTCATTTGACATTAGCTATGTTTCCATACACCTATTTTTATGCACATTTTGTGATCTCGCATGACAGAATGCTGGATGGAAACGCCAAGATACTCATAAATTCTACAAATGCGCATAAAAAATGTATGTGCTCAAGTGAGGCAGATACTTTTTTATCATGTAAGAAAACAATGGAAACAACTTAATTTGCAACAACAAGCTCAGCTCACGTGACTGCTTCAATAGAGGATGTGATTGCCTAACTGGGCCAAATTCATTGCATAGCATCTTAATGCTGGTTTGGTCATTCGGAAATGCCTGAGCCAAAGTTTGTCATCCGAATGACATGGTTTAATTCCCTCCCAGAAGCGTCTCGCATGATTGCATTCCCAAATACCAGACACCCGCATGTAAGATAACATGACGGTGTTTATTGTGTTTCGACTGTGTGATCTGTGAAGCCACTCATTTATGATGTAGAGGGAAAAGCCACAGATTGCTGCAACTTCCATTTTTATTAGATATTTTGCGCCTATTTGCCAGGAAGGGGCAATTTTGTTCTTTTGAACACATGAGATGGAGACGCTGTTTTATTCGCAAATGTTTTAGGCAAATAAAGTTAAATTAGCATCTTTGGATGAAAACATAGCTTGTTTGGGAGACTTTGACTGTCTGGATCTGATTTGTAATTAGATGAGTGAACCCCTCTGGGTGCCTGTCAGAGCACAATTTAATATAAGGATGAGGAGTATGAAGGCAAAAGAGTAGCAATACTCGAGAGCACGTAGATCTGAATTTGAGAACTTAAACTTGCAATAAATATTTGTACTTGAACATTTACCCTCACAGCTCCAATGTGAAAAGTTGAATGTTGAAATTTGCACAAAAATCGCTGCGAAAGATGCTTTCCAACAGGTTTTGGAGGTTCAACTCCATGTGACAAAAACTACGATAAAACCTGTTGGAAACCTGTCGATTTTTGTGAGAGCATATCAGTGAACACCCCAGACCACTCGGTGAGTTTCACTTCTTTGTAAACTAAAGTTTAATGCGTTTTATGAAGAATTGTTCCCGTGCACCTAACCATTGTGGAGGTTGGGGGGTGCAACCACAGAAACCGAAATTCTCAATCTGTCCAAATTTCAATCTTAACCGTTCTATTTCATCAGAAACGATCTTAAAACAGGGCTTCTAGTGTAAAATACTGAACTTGTGCTTTAAGCCATGTTAGCATTTCAGAACATCCACGAGGAGGCGAGTTTCGTGACATCATCGCGTACAATATGAGTCCCATTTCATTGGCTAGGCACCAACCAATAAAACGGCCTTTGAACACAAGTGCACAAGTTATTTTTGCCAAAAGAGTTGCAAAAGTCACGGCGTGAAATTTGAATTTTTTGTATTGTGAATGTACAAATAAATGCAAAGATATGTTGCGTTATAGTGACTGTCATGGTATTTCTTTCAATTGCATTTTACACGTGTGTGACTACTTGTCTGTGGCTTCAAATTTAGAATACAGGTTATCAGCGAGTGAAAATTTCAACATTCAACTTCGAAATTTTTTTTTTAAGGTTTTCGCATTGGAGCTGTGAGTGTAAATATTCACATACAAGGACGAATATTTATTGTATATAACTACGTTCTCTCTACGAATTGCTACCCTTTTACCTTTATAGAGGAGAATGTCAAGTAGGTTTAGGTGATGTATTGATAAAAGGACAAGCTACAGAGGGACAGGTATTTCACAAGTAGGTATACAGGCAGTAGAGGCATTCGTCTGGAAAACAAGAAATACCAGAAAGGATAAAGAACAAAAAATTGCTGAGCATACTATAATAAACATCAATTGGTACATAATGTATCCCATTATACTTTATACCATACGAAATCATCCAACATGATAAACATCACTCGATATAAGGATAGTATCAGCTCAGTGTCATAAGGATATAAACAGCTCAAAATATCGAATTCGCATCCCAAAAGATTTGTGATATCTTTGTGAATCTCAATAAAGAAGAAATAATGACATGTGGAACAGCGTCTTTGAGCTAAACTAACAGAAACAACAGCTGAGGGCATGTCTGCACATGTATGTGTGATGCAGTTATAAATAAGTAAACGCCAATCTCTATAAACACAAACAGGTCAATTGTAGGTCAATGACTAACACCTCAAGGTAACTTCTGCTAACGATCCTCTCGTTCTTCCAGGCGATGGTTATACAACCTGCTTTCATGCATTATGTGCACACTACGTGGTTGCACATTAACTCTCAAAGATTTTTATTTTCGCACCACTATTTCGAAAACACTCCCAAGAGATTCAAACGCGCTGGTAAACACAGTGGAGGGATTGAGACCAAGACCGTCTTAGAACTTCAGAAAAGGGAGCTGATCAGTGTGTACAGAGGGTGGTGAGAAGGACGAGGTCTCAGGAGTTTCAGTTACACGATTATTTAATGACATTCATCTGTATTGATGATATACACAGTCCTGTTATTGTGGATGTGACATTAGATGAACATAATGTAATTTAAAAAAAAATTAATAATCAATATAATCTGGTTAGTTGTCAATATTCAGGGTTTGACTTGATGTGTATTGTAGAACCGATTGTACGTTCAGTCATACCATAACCCAACCCAACCCCACACCACATAAGTACTTTTTAAAGATTAATATGTATAGGATGCTCGGTAATGGTCAAAATGGACAAAGATATACATTGTTACATATTTATATTTCCTTTCAATGCTGTTCTTTTGACTTTTCTATTCATCAAAGAATCCTGAAAAAAATACTTATTATACCGTTTCCTCAAAAATATTAAGCAGCACCACTTTGTTCAACATTGATAATAATAAGAAATGAGCACAAAATCGGCTTTTTGTGAAAGATCATGTGGCACTCAAGACGTCACTGAATGCAGAAATTAAGAAATAATGCTGTCCAAGTCCTAACTGTGATATTTTCAAGGATACATGTTTAATGCACAGACAGAAATATATAATTGTTCAGTAGCCTAGTGGTGTTTTCATGCATATAATCTTCAGTTATCTGTTCAACTCTAAAGCTGAGCTGTAAGAGACCATCCGTTAAGCTGCACAATACATTTCAAGAGGAAACAGATATAATCACACCGTCAATGGCTTGATCATTCAGGTCTTTCCACATTTTTTGAGTTTTTGGAGGAGCAAAGACAAACATGGTGTCATATCTGATTAAAGTGCGTCAAAATTTGAATTTTTTTGTTTGCATGTAATGGAAAGAGGTGTGGAGCCCCTGAGCAGATCGTTGGTGCAGCAATACAGGTTGGGTTGGTTTAATTTCTGCTAGTGGGAGAGCAGGGCACAACCTAACGCATTTTGGTTTTGGCTCAATTAATTAAAAAATAATTAGGTTAGATAAAAAATTTTTTACCTCAAGCAACATACACATCTCTGCTACAAATGAACACTTAAAGTTTTTTTCTAGGACCTACCATTTTCGTACAGTTGGACTGAAAGTGACAGAAGTGCAAATGTTACAACTTATATGCGGGGTTAATTGTAACAGAGAGAGGGGTTAGTTGTAACACTTGTGTGTAACACACATAATTCAGGACTATTTTATTTGTATAGTTTGATATTGTTTGTGTATCTGTATAGACAGATATCCACACATCCATCCCTCATCCAATCATCCTTCTATTGTGGATCAATTTCATGGATAGAGACATAGAAAAGAGCTGCACAGTTTTGCAATAAATAATAATAAATACAATTATAAAATATTGTAATTGCAATTAAATTAGATTTGTGTGAGGCAGCTGCATGTACAATTATTATTATTATTATTATTAATAATAATAACAGTAATAATAATACAAATGAGCTTAGAATAAAAATTTAAAGGGTTTATTGCATTAAAAACATGCCATATTTTGAATAAATAAACAAGTTATCATTCATAGTACACTAAATTTTAAACTAAATTCCAACATTGTTTGTGAAAGTCCAACAAAGTTAAATGTATAATCAAACCTGAAACGTTGTGTGGCTCCTTTTTCATTTGATTTGATTTTCATTGTACACTTGGCGGCTTTTTTAAGCCTAGCTAACAGTCGTTATGGGAATTGCTGACATGTTTCAAAACGGTGCTATGTTTGAACCAACAAGACGGTGATTAAGGCAATATAAAGTTAGATTTGGAAACGTATACACCCAACTCAGAAACCGGAAAAAATATATGATGAAAAAATGTACTTTTAGGGTGTCAAAACACCCTTTGTCCAGTATCTTCACAAAATATAATCAAAACTTTCCGCAAATTCGCGGGAGACTGGTAATTAATCACTTAAAGCTCTTTATCTAAACCTCTCAACACAGCCGCGGGACTCGCACGTCCTCCATGTCTGTAGTTTAACACTTTTTACTTGTGTTTGTAGTTCTAACCGAATCCTCATCCACAGCGCAATGGTTTGTGGGCAATATCAGCCGTTAGAGTGTGCATCGATCTACACTTCGGATTCTGACCGGATTTAGTAGACCATCCGGGTATCTTTGAAACACTCATTTCAACATACTACGATTTGGGACGTACTAATTCTATTTTCGAATACTGTACTATTTAGGACGGGTAGTATGCGAATTGGGACGCAGCATAGGTCTGTTATTGCCAATCATGGGCCTCTTCCTTGCTCAGGTCAGGGGGCTTCTGCCCCATCTAGCCTTACGTCAATTTGGCCCTGATGTCTATCTATTCTCTGAGGCTCTCCCACTCAGCTGCTTTTATTGTAACTGGATTTTGTTTTGTAAACCTAAAAGTTTTAAGCAAAACAATTTCTACTCTACAGTTCTATCTGACCTTCATTTGATGGTGTTATGACACTTGAGGTTTAGTCTTCAAGGTCAAGGTCAAGGTAAACTTTATTATCCCACAGGGGGAAATTCATGTGGTCATTCATTACGCGCTGTTGTCACAACATATTTTTTACGCATTACTGTTGTCACAACATATTTTCTAAAAAAATTTAAAAAACCCATAAAAAACAACACAAACACAAAAAGGAATGACAATACGGCGGAATTGACATTCACAATCCAACATTTAACGCTAAAAAAAGTATATTATCAAAAGACTAAAACTATAACAACTTGTGATGTACTTGGTCATTATACAATCTGATCGCTGTAGGTACAAATGATTTATTGTACCTTTCTGTTCTAATTCTCTGTTGTATAATTCTACCAGTTGAAGGGGTAAGGGGTAAGTTAAATAAGGGGTGAGTCGTAGCTAAGTGACTCGAAAGTGGCGTGTATGTTTACGCAAAAGTCATGATATCATGTTAGCCTATGAGCGTGTCTGATGCTCAAATGTGCTGGCTGTGCAGCTGCAAATGCGTTTTACAAAAGGCTTCAGTAAATCGAGGAAAAGAAGTTATTCGAGAAAAAGATATAAATATATTTTGTTAGTTCATTTTTGTAAGTTTGTGAGAGCTATTTTTGTTCAATTTGGAGGTATTTCTTTTAGCTATTTATTATTTACATATTTATTTTTATAATACAGTAGAGACATTATTTCTATCATTATTTCATTCATTATTTTTGAAACTGTCATAATAAAACTTGTTGAGAATCCTATCTGAATTTATGTCTTGTAAGTTGTAATATAACAATTTTCTAACCATACAGTACAGAGGAGGCATGGCCTGTTTTAAATGTATTGAAATTAATAAGGTATCATTCAGTAAACTTCTAGTATCATTTGAGTATCTATCTGTTTATCGGGCCAAGTGTCCTGTTTTTTTTTGGTAATCAAAATATGGTCACCCTAATCAATACGTGCTGTGTCATAAAAATGGAGTTTAGATGTTTTCAAGTGCAAGGTTGGACTTTTATACTAACTTACATCAAGTTGTAGTATAAAAATTTTCTGCCAGGTCCTAGTTCTGTCAGTTGAGTTAAATGTGTTATTTACGATGATTGATAAAATGAAGAGTGTGTGTTTGTTAACCTGTGAACTCTGAATCTGTTTATTTCAGACGTCTGAGCAACGTTGATGCACTGTAGGCTACACTTAACAACTTTTGGTCGTGTTTGTCTCAGGTATATGTTTTATTCGGATTTGTCATGTAACATGTTCTTTGTAAAATATATTAGCTGAATTAAGTGTTACCATTAACACAAGCTACATGCTCGCACATGCTGAAATGTACTGCGCGATAGGCCTACGTTCTTCACTTTATGCATTTCAATTTTACAAAAATATGTAAAATGATGTTTCATAGTTTCTCTGTTTTCTTGAAATTTCTTTAATGTAGATTGCACTGACTGTACACTATCAGGTTTTGGTCGTGTTTTTCGTCCCAGTTTTGTCTGTGATAGGCCCGGTAAAGTGCATTCTTGAGTGACCACCATCCACATACTCTCAGTGTGATTCCACCCACACACAGTCACGTGTGTAAATATTGATTTCCGATTGATTGGGGCCTAATCTTTTCCTCTTTTACTGGTTTCTGCCTTTCTCTTATGCCAGTAGCCTAGGCTACTAACTATCAGAAAACATGTCAGTGTAAGTCCACTAGATGTCAGCAGCCGCTTTCTTTTTTTTAATTACAGCATGACACCTAACAGTGTGTTTAGTTAGTGCATAGACTGTTCGTCTCATAAAAAAATAAAAACAACATCTCTTTAGTCTGGCCTTGTTTTTAATTTAATGGTTTTCTTTATTTTAATAAACCTTTACATGTTGTTTTTATTCTTGTATTTTACTTGTACTAGTTGCCTATTTTGTGCTATATAAATAATATTTGCTTGCTGCTTGCTCAGGACTCAGGAAAGGAAAAAGGAAAAAGTTCAATCCTGCTTGCGTTTCCCAAAAGCATCCCAAACAGCTGTTATTAGAAGAACAATCGCCGTTGCCACCACGATCAATTAAGCTTACGATGCGTTTTGGATACGCAGCCCAGAACAGTCGAAGTAGCCAACAAATTCTAGAATAGGTAGGCCTAATGGTCTTCTTCGGTAAAGAATAGTTAAAAATATATATATATTTGCATATTAATTGTAATTCTCCCAAATGACCGAATGCAGCATGTAGTTCTTGAGCGAGTGACAGAAGTCTAAAACTGATTAACATTTTGTATTAACCACCCCAGTGAAGGTTTGCACATGGAGAAAATACCATTCAGTGCCTATAGAGAGCAGCATCAGCCCGTGGACTCGTGTCACCTTCGCTGCGATTTTCTTTCTTATCCGAAACTTTTCCTCAGAAAACTCAAAGCAAACATCAAGTGTATTAATGCTTGTGTAATAACGTATTTTTGTTGTCTAGAATTTAAAATGATTGATCATTTGAAAAACATTGTGGCAGAACAGTCAGTTGGCTCAATTGTCGAATGAGATTTTTTTTCTTCTTCTTAAAAGTTTATATCTTTGAACAGTTTCTTGTTCGCATCATATTTGAATGTCTTATTGTTTTAAACAAATTGCATGCGTACAAAAGAGTCTACAATTTGCACAATAACTAAATGCAAATCAATTGTTGATCAAAACTGATGAGTTGATGATTCTCAGTGAAACGTCAAACTCGTAACGTCAACAAAATAGAAAAGAAAAACATTACATTTGTAGCTATATAACTATGCACGGTGAAAAGACATTTAAACATTTTGACCAGTGTGGATCACACGATGACAAAACATTTTTTATGTCATTGGCCAATTTATTGAACAATAACCAGGTCATGAATGATTTATGTGAGTCACTACATTTTTGAGTTCTGATGTTCATTCAACCAGCTGTGATATAGTTCACAGTTAGAGAATGTTAAGACGGCAAAGTGTGAAATGTGGCAAAGCGATTGAGGAAAAAACCTATAATGTAATCTTACACTCACTTGCATGAATATTAATTATTTGTTGTATTATTAAGCGAAATGCCAAAATTGGCATTTAAAGGTATTTTACCAATCCCAGAATGCATTGGAATGTAAAAAATAAATCCAATATGGCTGATGAGAGGAATATTGATTTTAAATACATATATTTTATTTATGCATTTTCAGCAAAGAAACATTATTGATGTAAAGTGACAATAAAGATGTTTATAATGTTACACAAGCTTTCTATTTTAAACTACACGCTATTATTCTGAGCTTTCTATTCATCAAATAATCCTAGGAAAATGTAGGCTATCATGATTTCCACAAGAATATCAATCAGCTCCACTGTTTTGAACATTGATGATAATATGAAACGTTTCTTGAGCAGCAAATCAGCATATGAGAATGATTTCTGAAGGATCATGTGACACTGAAGACTAGTGCTGAAAATATATTTTAAAAAATAAAATAGAATTAAATAGAAATTAAAATAGAAAACAGGTATTTTGATTTGTAATAATAATTTACAGTGTTGCTGTTTTTACTTTTATTTGACCAAATAAGCATAAGTGACTTCTTAGTTCTTTCCAAACCTTTTATTCAATACTGAAATGTATTGCATAATTATTTGGTGTAAAAATGATTATTGCACATACATCAAACTGTTTTGAAATCATTTTTGAGTATAGAGCACTATTTTTGTTTCACACATGGAGTTTCTTCCTACATATAGAGTGTTCTAAATGGATTACTTACAAGGTTTTATGATGTTTAGGATGCCGACAGATGTAGGCCTACTTTCTACAGCAACCTTGAAGGGACAAATGGACATCACACACATTTACAAGGTAAAGTTTCAGCATGAAATGCACTTTAATTCAGCCTGCAACAACAGTTTATGTTCATGTGTTTGTGCTGCTGTTCTTATTTCGATGAGCTAATGAGAATGTGAGAAAAAATGTGTTTATGACAGTATGTCACTTATTCAGACCGACAGAGCTCTGTAGTGGGCAAGAGTTTTCCAAAAACAGTCAGTATAGGCTTGGCATCCCCAACTAAAATCTGAGTTGGCTAGTGGAATACGCATGGAAGGATTTTTATTGTGATATTTGACTTGAGAATTTTTAACATCACTTAATAAAGATGACATGAAACAACAGCTGTTATCTTTGTCCCACATGGAAATGCAAAGTGAAAATACATGCGTTTTGATTTAATGCTCATGTAGGCCTACACTTATCCATAACTGCCAACAGCTGTATATAATTGCTATGTAAATCGCACTCTTTATCGGTTTGCTGTCTTGTTGTTTGGATGCAGGTGTTCACACTCTTCTTGAGATGATGAGAACATACATTATGGAGATTTGTGTCTTCATCTCAGCAGGGGTCACTCATGTCACTTGGCAGCATCTCACAGAAACTTTAAAGTTGCCCTTCTTGTTCTGGTATCAGTTTAAAGTTAGTAAAATGGTGTTGTGTTTTTCCTCTCTATCTAAGTTAAATTGTCTGTTTGATGCTGATCTGCCTGGATATACTGATTTTCATGGTTTTTAAATTAAAACAAAGTTTTCCCTGGATTTTACATTCATTCTTTGAGAGCCTTTAAAGGGATAGTTTACTTTGAAATTGATTTTTGGTATGTTTCAGCTTACCTCAAGAGCATCCAAGATGTAGGTATCTTTGTTTCCGCAGTAGTTTCAATTTTGATATTTTTAGGTCAAACCGTTCATTTCTATCAGTCATATAATGGAGGTCTATGGTCACCACCTCAAAGAGCATGCACAGAGAAGTCCAGATTAAACATGATTTAATGACTCGTAAATGGAAGTACACATTGATGGCTTAAGACACGAAACAAGCGTTTTTTGTGTGAAATCAAACAGTATTCATATTGTTTTTACCTCTTGTAAACACAGCCACGTCCAAGTGATCTGAGGGCGCCGGCACTTTGGTCTACTCAAGTGGCGGAAAGCGCCGAAAGTGATCTCTTGCGTGGTTGCGAAAAAAAAAATTCAATGTTGTCTTTTGATATATCAAACTCCCTTTTGATACATCAAATTTCCTGTATATCTAAATATGTTTAGATCTTCACAGTGAAAGGTTATACTTCCGAAAACAATGAGTAACATATACAGTACACGTGCAAGAGATCTCTTTCCGGTGCTTTCGTCCGCTCCCTCAGATCACTTGGACGTGGCTGTGTTTACAAGAGGTAAAACAATAAAAATACTGTTTGTTTTCTCACACAAACCACTCATTTCGTGTCTTGGGCCATCAATGTGTACTTACATTTACGAGTCATTAAATCATGTTTATTTTGGACTTCTCTGTGCATGCTCTTTGGGGTGGTGACCATAGACCTCCATTATATGACTGAGGGAGACAAGAGCGGTTTGACCAAAAAATATCAAAATTGAAAATACTGTGGAAACAAAGACACCTACATCTTGGATGTCCTTGAGGTAAGCTAAAACATACCAAAAATTAATTTCAAAGTGAACTATCCCTTTAAGATATGATTCATCTCTGGTTGCTTTGCTTCATGGCTTAGATTTGTTTATTGATTTTATTTATTTATTTATTTTTTTGAAAATGAATGAGAAAAAAAAAAATTGGAACCAAAGAGACCAAGTGGGTGTTCTCTTTATTTGAATTATTTGAACTTGATTTGAATTTCAACTTGATTGTTTAGTTGATAATTTGTATGAGCTCATTATTATTTTGAGCTAAAATTGTGAATTGCAAATGCAGTTACAGCTTAAACAAAGGGTAACAAACAAATGAAGAAGACTGTCTCTTCTTAGCAAAGCACAAGGCAATGTGGTGCCAAAACAAGACATGAATCCTGCGCTCACCAAAACCGCTCACATAATGTTTCTCTTCTTTGATTACTGCAGACAGACGCTATTGGAGGAAGAATACAATGACAGCAAAAAGATGACCCCGATATCTACCAGCGCACAATCCGATGACATCTCTGTGGGGTAACGCGTGCATTATTGAAAAGGAAACGTTCAACATGGATTTGAGTTTCTATCTAGTTGACAGTTTCCGATAATACAATCCATCTGCCTCCACATGTGTAACCGAATAAGTCTCCTTTGATAAAAACACTATAGACATTTTTGTGAAGTCTAAAACTGCCACATAAATTGACGGTTATCACATGCTTTCTAATCTGTGCTCGTTCATATGTCCCGTCCCCTAAATTAAGGGGTGTTATTTTGAAATAACAATAGCTTCCATATGGAAACGTGGCCAATTATGCAGCTCTCCCAGTAACAGGTTTTTCATTTCTATTTTTTTTTTTTTTTTTTTACAAACAGGCATGTGTGAAGCTTGTCAAGGTAAGATAAAAAAAAAAATTAAATGATATTAATATTGAAAACATTAGTACAATATTTATTTAAAAATTAATTACGAAGAGAATAGTGTGAAGAATAGTGTGAAAATAATTGTAAAAATCAATCATTTTTACTTTCCCCTGGTTATTTCTCAATCTGGTATGATATGTCATTATATCCTGTATCACAAGACGTGAAGGAGAAAAAAGAGAGGGAGGGAAGGGAAGGTGAGGAGAGAGAAAATATCTGAAGAGAGATCAATTTGAAATGTAATGGAGTGAAACCTCGAGATTGATTTTATTGCCGTTTTGTGGTGGTCAGTAATTTTCCTGGCCGCTGAGAGCAGTTGTGTGTGTGTGTGTGTGTGTGACGCCCCCTTTATTCTCAGTAAAAGCTGGTCTTGTCACTACAGGTGAGATATGAGCCAATCAACATGGCTTCAGCAAATAATCAGTATGAACACATACAGTATCAGCTTCCTCCTTGTTCAGCAGGATGAAAGACTGGAACAGTAGCTCTAAGCTGAGGCTATTATTATATTTCAGGCTTTTGTAAGAGTTAGTCCAAACGTTGCAATCTGTGTTTTGTAAAAGTATACCAAGAACATACTAGAAGATTATATAATGGAATAACAGATGCGAAAGTGTTTACAGGAACAGATCACTCATAAATGAATTGGTAACACTTTACAATAAGGTTCATTAGTTAACATTAGTTAATGTATTAACTAACATGAACTAACCATGAGCAATACATTTGTTACTGTATTTGTTCATCTTTGTTAACGTTAGTTAATAAAAATACATCTGTTCATTGTTTGTTCATGTTAGTTCACGGTGCATTAACTAATGTTAACAAGATTTAAATAAAATATTAGTAAATGTTGAAATTAACATTAACAAAGATCAATAAATGCTGTATATGTGCAGTTCATATTAACTAATGTAGTTAACTAATGTTAACTAACGGACCTTATTGTAAAGTGTTACCATGAATATTTTAACATTATTTTGTGAATTATAGTGCATGTGTGCATTTTATCAGCACTTATGCAGGGATTTAAACTTGTGACCTTGGCATTATGAATGCCATGCTCTAGCGGTTGAGCTACAGGAACACAAAATCAATTCTTTGTCATATTCTGTTGTCATTCAAGTACACTCAATGGGCCCTCTTATAAACCTGGTGCAATGCAGCGCAAGTGTTTTCACGTCCAGCTCACGTCTTTTTCACGTTGTTTTAATAGCGAATGCATTTGCCTGTTTGTCTTAATGGGTGTGCTGGTATGAAAACGAGGTGTGTTCGGGCACATTGTTGGCACGTTGCTGTTTTGAGGCAAATAGCAATAGTTAAAGGAGTAGTTCACTTTTGAGAAAACTTTTGCTGATAATTTACTCACCCCCATGTCATCCAAGATGTCCATGTCTTTCTTTCTTCAGTCGAAAAGAAATTAAGGTTTTTGATGAAAACATTCCAGGATTTTTCTTCATATAATGCACTTCAATGGGATCCAAATGGTTCAAGGTCAAAGACAGTTTCAGTGCAAACTGTTCAAAGGGCTTTAAGTTTCAGATGGTGAATAAGGGTCTTATCAAGCGAAACGATCGCTCATTTAAAAAAAAATAACCAAGTTTAAGTTTTATAAGCTCAAATGGTCGCCTTGCTCTGTTCTGTGATGCGTGTTCGTGACTCTCCTGTTCGATCTCGTTTATCAAAATGAACAAATCTTTTTTTGTGTCATTTGGTTTATTCAACGAACGAAATGAACGAGTTGACCCTGGAAAAGTTTCGTTTCTTTCCCCTATCAAATTTCATCATGTAAATATCTAATTTGCCATGGTGCGAGCGAAACTAGCTTTTGTCTTTTGACACTCTGATTGGTTTATTGCATGTCCCGCCCAAAAAACACCCCTTTAGACCATAAGCCGAGTATGCCGACCATTTTTCACATCATTAAATCAGCAAAAGTGAGTTCGGACACTCCATAAGTGCACTTGCGCCGTGCGCTTTAGACCATGTGCTAAGACCGTTAAAATAGTGCCCAATGTCTTTGAAAATTTTTATGGGCTTTTTGGCAAGAAAATAAGTCATAAACAAGTGTCCAACCACACAAAGCTCAGCTTTATGTGCAACATTACAACATCATGAGCCTTAAGGCCAATTTATACTTCTGCGTAGGGTGCGCGCAGTAGGTACGGCATGGCATACGCAGAGACGCGTCCCATACCGCATACCCTTCGCCGTACCCTGACGCGCACCTCCTCAAAAATGTAACCACACGTCGCGACGATGCGGACCGCAAGATTTGGTATGGTAGCATCGTATTTCCTCCTACACATTTCCACAAGTACCATCTCGCCTTTCAGTTTTAGTAATTTCACTAAAATTAACTGTTTTTCCACCTCAATAAGCTACAAATCCAACATGATCCGCTCTCTTTCAGGCTTGTAGTAACCTAGCCGCAACTCGAGAAATCGAAACAGTGGAACATTAAAACCCTCCGCCGCCAACTAGCGTTTCGGAGCAGTATTGCAGAGCAACCAAGACCTGAACGCATAAGTATAAATGCTCACAAAGGCATCGCCAACGCCGTACACTCCCGCGTACCCTCGACGCAGGAGTATAAATTGGCCTTTAGAAGTATAATGTTAAAGTATTTTTTGGATCACCTAAAAGAAAGCTGCTACAATCTAGCGATGTTTCCCGAGATATCCCGCCCTCTGTCTGAGCTCCTTGGCACTGTCCTGTCAGATTTATGTTTTGTATTAAGTAAAGGCGAAGCTACTCATGTTGTCTCACTCTATCAATAGCAAATGCATTAGTGATATCTACTACGTGCGAGAACACTATTCATTTACCTCGACCTGTCCCTGCAGGGGCGCATGCAAGCTTGTAGGAGGTAAAGAGCTGTATCCGCTTACTCCTCGATGGGACCCGGGCGTCAGGCCCTGGGTAATCGATGCCCATCGAAAGGAGGGAGGGCATAGAGAGGAGGTACAGAGATGGCAGATGAGGAAGATTTTGTGAAGTCTGGCCAACACATCTGCCTGGGGTGGAGGGGATAGAGTTGTGGGTAGTGTTAATTTCGTTAACGAAAACTAAACGAAAATATTTTCGTCAACGCACATTTTTCACCGAACGAAAACTAGACGAGACGAGACTAAAATCCCCACTAAGAAACAATAACTGGGACTAAATCAGAAATAATTTTCGTAGACTAATAAAGACGAGACGAAAATGCAGTTCGGTAAATAAAGACTGGGCTAAAATCTATGGACATTTTAGTTCACGAACAAAGACGAGACGAAAATTACATATTATTATATGATATGGTTTTGTCAAATCCTGTCTCCTCCTCCGCCTCCTCCTCGTCAGCTCTTCCGCCACACACACCCACGTTCAAACCTGGAGCGGGCGGGCACAGTCAGAGTAGCCTACACAACACGGAGCAGACAGGAGCTGGATTCACGGTGAGGCGGCGGCGACAGGTTAAAAGTAAAACATGCTTTGCACGGGGCTCGGGAGAAAGAAGAGACGTGATATATGGACACATTTTGTTACAATGATAAACTAACTAATGATGGCTAACTTTCATAGCATTTAGTATCCAGGCTGGCTATGTTGCGTTAGCTTCTTAGCACGTAGCGACCGTAGCCACTTGTTGATAGAATTGTATGTGAAGTTAAATTTATGCTAACTTAGATATGTTATACTGGCCGGCAGTGGCGGCTGGTGAAAAATATTGGAGGGGGGGCTGAATAAGAGGGGGGTCTGGGGGTCCCCCCCCAGAAAATTTTGAATTTAGTAGATGTGATTTCCTGCATTCTGGTGCATTTTAGGCCTAAGGCCCACTAGGGGGCCTTAGCAAACTTACATGGGTCAATAAGTCTTAAAATAATTTAGATTTAGTTATATTAACATAATCTTAACTTAACTGTGTTCATTATACCATCAATTACCATTCACTAGTTTTCAACAATATAAATGAAGAAAAAAATACTGTTTTGCCCTTACCTATAGCCTACCAATAAAATAACTTAAACCAGTCAATACCAATGGTCAAATAATAGAATAATAATAATAACAGTTTGACAGTTAATGATAATGAACAAGTTGCATGTTTATTATGCTCTGTGTGCTGACAGAAAAAGTGAAAACGCATAATATTGATAAATTATAATATAGTTAATACAAAAAATAATAGGTAATACAACAATCTAGTTTAATCAATCCCCAGCTGTAGACTACATATTTTTGACAAATTGACAATTGGATAATGGATAACAATGTGTTGATACTAGAGAAAGAGAGAGAGAAAAGGCTCTGAAAGAGAGGGTGGGACAACATTCTTGATTGTAACACCCAAGTATGAGAAGAAAGTTGATTTTAACTAGTATGAAACACAGTAATCTAGCTCAGAACTAAAAAACATAAAAAAACAAAGCAAACACACAGGTATTAATATTCCTATAACTATTTTAATATCAAATGTGTGTGAAACAGTGTTTATGTGTGTGTGAGTGAGTGAGTGACAGAGACAGACAGGTCAATTCCCACGACTTACTTTACATTATTTCCACTCGACGTCACTGGCGCTGCCATTCTGCTCTCATCTGAGGTAAAAAATGTCCCGTGATGCGCGTGCACGGTGCACTCCCCTAATCTGATACTGTGGGCGATATTTTCAGCGCCCCTAAACCATAAAATTTGACGACGCTGATTGGCGAAATATAAACTTTTTTGCATAGCAACCGGGGAACCATTGGCTTAAATTCCAGCACTGTGGGGCTGAGCGAACTGGCGCCCTGAGAAGACAGCCTATTGGCTATACTACTACACCAACATGATAAAAGTAACGAAAGTGAATGCAAATATCATTCTGGTGAGTTCAAAACACTTTTCAAAGTAAAACCATTATTAGCATATAATTAACACAGATTATTTTTCGAAATGATAAATTTTAATATATATTAAAAAAACAGACAGACAGGTCGGAGGGAGGGCGGCGCCCCAGCGCCCTCTATGGGCGAGCCGCCCCTGCTGGCCGGGCAACTATAGTTTCAGTTACATTTGATTAAAGCAGACAGACGCTTTAAAAAGATTAGTTAAAAAGATTTCATACGTTCTAGCAATCTATGCCTTGTTTCACCTTAAATACTGTACCTTTATATACCATGTGAACTAGCTGGCAGGAAAGCACTTTTGTTGTATCAGTTGGAGTTTTTTTTTTTTTTTTCACAACATTGACCTCAAATCTATTTATTTTATTATTCTATGTGAACTAGCTTTAAACAGCCAGCACTTTTGTTAAGTTCATAATACACTTTATTTTATTTATTTGTTTCCTTTGTCAGGTGTATTTTATTTGTTTTAATGCAAGCATTTGTGTTTGTGTCTTTGAACCTTAACAATGTTCAAAATAAATATGCAAATATTGTCAGAACATCTTCCATGTCTGCATGTGTTCCTTAAAATTGTGTTTTTTTATCAAAAAGATGAGAGAAAATGTTGAAATGTGAAATAATTTTAGGAAATGTTAAATATTATCTGCTGACAAAAAAAGTAAAAGGTTAAAATGATGTCCTGACTAAAACTAGACTAAAATGTTGACAGTTTTTTTTTTGACTAAAACTAAACGAATAAAATTATGTTTTCTTGGACTAAAATAAAGACTAAAATGCTCGACTTATAGTCGACTAAAACTAGACTAAATAAAAATGGGATGATGTCGACTAAATGTGATAAAAACTAACAAGCGATGCTGAAACTGGACTAAAACTGAAACTAAATTTAAAAATGGCTGGTAAAATGAACACTAGTTGTGGGTAGGGTTAGGGTGTGCTTGGATATTCTAGCTCCACTCATTAGGCCCAAATTACATTCGATCCTCCACTCTGGATGTCTAGTGAGGAGGAGCTAGACCTAAGCTCCACCCATTAGCTCTGTAGTGAGCGGCCTCTTCGGAAAGTTGCTATGGAGTTTAAGGTTTGGCTACACGAGACTAGGGGGATAGAAAAGACACGGGGGGCAAATGAGCAGGTTAGTGTTCTCTGCCTTTTCACACTCAGTCTTGCACAGCGTGGCCGTGATGAAAGGCCTCAATAATAATGGAGTTTGCAGGTTTCTGGCAGCACCAAAGTGAAGCCACGACCTCTATTAGGGTTGTCGCTAACGTCCAGTAAAGTCTTCAGCGACTGGGAGTGCTGTTCTAACATCCAAACCGCCTCTGTGTATGTGTGTGGTTGTGTATACATGAGGAATAACAGGCTCTGGAGTTGTTGTGTAAGTCTGGCTAAAGGTCATTGTGTGGGATCTGTCAGTGAGGGAAGCCTTGGCATTTATAACCTGCAACTTCAAGCCGCGGCGTGCAGAATACACACACATCATTGCAATGATGAAGTTGATGCTTCCGAAACATATTGCCGTACAATGTCGAAACAGTTTGAAATATGTTCATATAGAATATGAGATGATTGGTTTAGTGATTAGCACACATGCTCCAGATATGTTAAACCATCATACAGGGGGATATGCACGTCAAAAAAATATTGTTGGTTTAACTTAAAAAATTAAGTAACCTGGTTGCCTTAAAATTTTAAGTTGATTGAAATGGAAAAGGTGAGCTAATACAACGAAGGAGATTGATTTAATCATCAGAAACCCCCCAAAAAATAAGTTATCTGAACTAAATAAATGATTTAAGTTGATTTGACAAAAGCAAAAATGTTGTGATAACAAATCTTGAAAATATTTTTTTTTACAGTGAATTTGGTTATTGTTTTTTTTTTAAAACATAAGTTTCCCTCCATTGGATATTCAAGTAAAAAAAAATGTAATTAAGCATAGACCATCGATTCTATTGGATGCTTGGAAAGTAAAATATTGTATGGTAAATACAACACTGTAAAAAAATATTTTCATAATTTGTAATCATAACATTTTTTTCTTTTGTCAAATCAACTTAAATATTTTATGTAGTTCAGATAACATAATATTTTGAGTTTCTGATGATTAAATTAATCTCCTTTATTGTATGAACTCACTTTTTCCATTTCAATGAACTTTAAATTTTAAGGCTAAAGTTAAACCAACATTATTTTTTTACAGTGAAAAAAAAACAAAAAAAAAACAGTCTAATTATGAAATTCAAATTCTGTATTTAAAACGCAGAACATTCCCAGAATGCACTGTGGCAAAATAAGTTTTGATTATAATATAATTTAATATAGCTTTACATTAATTTTACTGAATAAAAAAGTTTTTTTAATAGTATTTTAGTTTATTTTACTCAATATTTGTGTGTGCTGTGTGATTTTATGTTTAATGACTATAATAAGCATACAAATACACAAATTTTGAGTAAGTTCATTTTTAATTGCATTGAATTATTTTAGGACATCATGAAAATTTGTGCCTGACAGGCTTAAGGCACTTTGACGCGATGATGCTCTTGAATTGAAACAATAGATCCCTATAAATGAAGATATTCCCACCCGGCACGATCAATCGCGGTGCGACAAAACAAGAATTTTCTTTTTCGACCAGTGTGTCGAGCATTGTGATCTATTTGAGTTTCTGCAAACATATGAAGACAGAGCATCCAAATCAGATGGTACTTATATAATCTCAAAATAATCGTTCCACACAACGTTGCTTCTAAAGTTGTCTTGTTTTAAGAATGCTTCGATTTTTGTTGTATTGGGTTAATAAAATAATATTTTACTGTGTGCTCGATTCAGGGAGGTCCCGAGCGAAAGGAGGGCTTCTGTTTGAATAACCTCTGCACGCACAGGGAGTCATTGGCTGACAGAAAGCAACATTCTGATGGAGACATTCTGAGTTATGATAGACTGAGTGGTAGAAAGAGAGCAGGAGTCACACAGGAGTGCAGAGAGATGATCCATATCACCAATCAATATCTACTGCACTCCTTCTCAGCAACCTACACTCGCAGTGAGTGTGTGCGTGACAGGAACAGTTGTAGAGATCCCTTTAACCTTGCGTATGGACAGGTTGTTGGAGCCCTGCGGTCTGATTTTAATCACATCCTCTGGTTATTCACCATTACAAGAATGAGATGTCTGCAAGAACCTCTGTCCCATTTTCATGTCTACTTTTTTTGGACACAAACTTCCCGTACAAAGAAACACTATAATTTCTAGCCAAGAATAAGCACGTGTGTGCATTTGAATGTCTTTCAGCTAGATCGTGTGGTTGCACGTGCGGTGTTTATCGCGTTCAGACCATCACAAGTAATGATTTTTCTATTGCTGTCATAACATGACATTGATTTGACAGATTCCATTTCAGATGCACACGTTTAATGAGATATTTTCAGCCTGGAGCCAAACTATGGGATCACCTTTTTCCCGATGGAATTTCACCGCACACTGATGAAATAATCACGCTAAAAGGCAGTTAATTGCAATTTGTATGACGTGTCATATTACCAGTTGTTTGATTTACCAACACTTTAAGTTAATTGGTTTGTCTGCTAAAGGACAACATATCAAGACCTATAAAGATAAACATGTTTTGTTTGTCATATTTCACAAACTTTACTTTTTACTTTGTTTCTTTAGTTTGTCTTTGATCAGTTTAATTTCTTCTAAAAAAGAATTCACTCAAAGGTTCATTACAGGTTCCAAGAAGAACCTTTATCAGCCGTGGAACATTTTCATCGCGCAAAAGACTTACGCCGCCTTCACACTGGCAGTTGAAATCAGCTCCGATGCGGCTGCGAAACGACCGGAAGTCATTCATTTCCTATGGAGATTCGCAGACCGCATGCGAATGGGTCCGAAACGGGTCCGACCGAGTGCGGTGCGAAGAAAATCGTGTCCGTTGGTCATCCGGATGCGTTCAAAAATTTGAACTCGTGCGAAAAGCTACGGACTGTTCCTATCCGACAATTCCAGCGGAAGTTGAGCGTTGCTATGGTACTGATAAACAAACCTGAATTATTAACTTTTAATAAAATAAATAATGATTTTATAACGATACGTTGTCATGTCATTTTATATTTTCATGACTTTCTAACGTTTATAAGGGCAGTTAATACAATTAAATTGAAGGTAGACATTGAACTATTGACCACTAGTGGTCAATAGTTCAATGTCTACCTTCATTTTTATTCGACCTGACATGTCAACGTCCTGAGCAACTTACCTCACGCAGCATAACCCTCATCAGAGAGATCATACAGAATTGACAGAATCAAACTTCAATCTCTCCGCAATTTTTGTTCTACCCAACGCTTTTCACTGTGTAGTACGACGTCCGTTGGGAACGTATTGCGTATTACGGAGCTGATTTCAACTGCCAGTGTGAAGGCAGCGTTACAGTGGAATGTTGGGACCAAGAAGTCAGGAACAAGGAACACAAGTTTTTTATGAAAAATGGGTCTTTATTTTAACAAAAGGAAAGGATGAGCCCATTACAAATTTAGGCCCTGTTTACACGAGAACGCTCGCGGGTGAAAACGTAAAAATATTTTATCGGATGTACCATTCGTTTACACGGCGACCGCATTTTTGAGCCTTAAAAACGCAAAAAAGAGAAACCACCCTCCAGAGTGGAAAGCTTAAAAACGCTCCACCGCCGCGTTCCCGTGTAAACGGTAAAAACGCAAAAGTCTGCTTGACAGTGAAGGTTGTACGCAGGTGCATGGACTTGGTGTTGTTGTAGTATGCACTCCTAGCCGCCTGGAGTGCATACTACATTGAATTTCACACACTTTTGCGTCACCATTGGCACGCGGATTTCCCACACAAAACCCTCGTCTAAACGCAGAATACAAAAGACACTTTTGCGTTTTCTCTTCAGAATCGTTTCCGTGTAAACATAGCCTAAGAGGGAAACCAATTTAACTACACATTCAACATACCAAAAAATCAAGTCAAATAGAGATGTATAGCAAATAAAGATAAGGAAAGAAAAATGTAAATGTACAACTAAAGTGATTTTGCTAGTAGAGCGGGAGAGATTGTCAGCAGTAGTGTTGACTTTACCAGAAACGTGTTGTCTCTTGAATCTGAAGGGCTGCAAGATACCATCTTGTAATCCTTCCATTAGAATCCTTCATTTTCTCCAACCACTGCAACGCTTTGTGATCAGTCTCCATTGTAAACTCATGGCCTAGAAGATAAGCTGTGTCCCAATGTGAATACTGCATCCTCCGAAGGTCGCATTTGAAGGCTAATTGTGTCATCGCGGTGGGATGAAGGCTGTCCCAATTCAGTTATGCATCCTTCGAAAGCCGGTTGCGTCATTGCAGCGTGACAAAGGCTTCCCTGATTCAAAAGCGATGCTTCGTTTCCTCGTGAAAGAGAGGATGCACAAAATGGATCCTAAGCGGCCTATCCTTCCCCATAAGTCATTGCACGGGTGCGTATTCTCTAGTCGTAGACCTCATGGTAGTATGGGATTTTATTTTTGACTGGAATGAAAACTAGGCTGTACATGTGTTCAATGGGTACTGTTGTATAACAGTATCTCAGTTCAGCAGACTTTCCAAATAGCTGAATTCAGTATGGAAACTACCCCGACTATGGTCTAATTGTGTACCTATTATTGCTGTGCATTATGGGATTAAATGAATGCGTTATATATTCTGCTCTATATTTTCGGACACACCTACAAAATGGCTGAAAGTAGAATATATATAGTGTAAGTGGGTGATTTCAGAGATTGCTCCCATTATAATCAATGATGCTGAGGTACACTTGCAGTGTAGACAGTTTCGTTGATTGTAATGGGAAAAATCTAGTTTTGTCACGTTGTGTCGCTCCCTCTCAGTGTATATTAGGGGGCTGTATAGAGAGAATGGGAGAGATAAAAAAAAAACATGTAACATCACACAGAATACAGATAAGCATGTTCCATTTATTAGGTCTTTCAGGATGCGGGTTTAACGTAAACCTGTTTTATCTGCTTTGAAGAGCTGAAGCGCTGTCTCTACAGATAGGACGCTTTAGAAGAACACAAGATTGTGTTATCAGGTGCCACCTCCCGGGACAAGGTGCGTACACAATGTTTCAGGTTTTTAACAGATAAATATGACATCAGGTTTAAGAAAAGTTTGACAAAGTAAAGGTGGCTCTGAATGAAAACTGAGAGAGATAGGAGAGGATGTAATGATTGGGAATAGCCTGATAATTTGTGGTCAATGAATGTTGTCAGCATTGCTTTGTTTCGCATTGCATCTCTCCCTCAAACTCTTTGCCCCCCTCATCTTTAAATGTACTTTTTTACTTGACTTTGAGAGATGAATAACCTTTTGTTTGTTTGAATATGTACACTCTAAAAAATGCTGGGTTGTTTTAACCCAACTTTGGGTCAAATATGGACTAACCCAGCCGTTGGGTTAAATTTTAACATTACATTTTTAACCCAACATTTCGGGTTTGTCCATATTTGACCCAAAATTGGGTTAAAACAACCCAGCATTTTTTAGAGTGTAGTCAATTCTAAAGTTACAACAGCAAGTATGTCAGACTCTATTTGAAGGGATGGTTTGTTGGCCCATTCCAATATCTCCATCATGTCTTAATTTTCTTTTAATCCTATATGTAGAGAGTATTGGTTTAAAGTCCCCCCATGTAACATCAATGGGTGGATGAAGAAGATGAAGGTAGGCATAGATACAAAATAGCAAAGGTTTTATTCCAATAAGTAAATACCCAAACAAATAGAACATTGTGCTAGTGCACAAACAATAACCATCCTGGAGTCCGTGACGGGCAGTGGGACCGGGTGCAGCTGGATGAACTCCAGGATGGTTCAGGCGGAAATGGTGGTGAGGACCCTTCGGGTGGCCCAGGTGGCGAGGACTTATTGCTTATTATTTTCTTGCCATTGTGTAATAAAGATGTAGGCCTATACTTTTATAGAAATACATAATTTGCTTGATTTAATAAAGCACTGCCCTCAGAGAGAGGCAAAAACAGAAGCCAGATTAAAAACGCATGCATTTTTTTCTTACTCTCTGCATCTACAGTATCAATACACCCCCATACTCAAGCTGGAAGACTCCTTGGAGAGAAGAAGCAGCGAGAGATAGAAAGAGGAAGGAGCTGAGGCAGAGGAGCAGGTCCTCCCTCCTACCTGCTTCCCACACAGTGAGCGGTTCCTGAAGATCTGGAGGAGGAAGCACTCCAACCTGAATTCTCCTTCTTTCTAAAGTCTGCTAATAACCCTCTCAAGCAGACCATCATGACTATTTTAAGTTTGTATACATCCCACTCCTGGCCACCTCATACAGTTATTCAATATGCTTCTTGAGAAATTGTAGAATGTAAAGAAAAAATCCACGAGCTGATGTTTTCTTAAGGAAAACTTCTTGTGCTTTTGTACGAAAAGCATCTTTGACTATATGTTCGGTGTATGTATAATTGCTTCAAGCTTTATAGCAGAGTTTTCAACAAATTTTGAACCACTCTGATCCAATCAATGATTTTGAAGTTGAATTATTTCAGTCATTTTCTGCTATTTTTGTTTCTTTGCTGAAACTGATGTGATCTATTAGTGTAGATTCGAGTCAAAATGCTGAGACGGATTCTCATTTCTGACGGCAAAAAAGATAATTGCTTGCATCGCAAGTGGTCCGTAATCACTAATATTAGTTCAGTCAAATTTGGCTGGAGTTTGTAACCAGTTGTCACACCGCTGACAACCTAAAATCACGGCTGAAATGCCTCGAAATTAAGCCACCAAAAGTTCCTAACGTCATGTCTGCAAGTAGCTTACTACAAACATTAATTCCGTGAGGTATTTTTACATGCGTGCATTACAGCAGCCACGTTCAGTCGTTACCAGTGGCTGCATGTTCCTCACAGATTTCTTTCCATAATCACAGGAATTTATGGGAAAGAGCCATCTCACCTTCTGCTGCCTGACAGGGATTTTTGACAGCCACCATTCGCTCTCGAAATCTCACTCTCCTTCCACTTTTTCTCAATCTCCACTTCTCTCTTCACACTCTTCTCTCACTTTTCTTTCCCTTATGCCCCCCGCCTGGGGTTTGATGGACGTGTGGATTTCACAGACTTTATTCCATTGCGCTAAAATCCTGACAGGCCAAGACATGCAGGTGTCCCCTCTAGCTTCCTTTCAATGCTTACAATGAAAAAAATATGTTAATTGCGTTTTGAGTCAGCTCTAGTTAGGCTGACTTATGAAAGGTTGAGTTTTTGACATTTATGCTCCAGGAAGAGACCTCAGTTTGTGTAATTTAATTAAAGAGTCGAATGTTTCTCAGCTCATCTGAATCTATGAGGAGAGTTTTTTTTCTTTCTTTCTTTCTTTTTCGCACTTAATTACACAGCACAAGTTGTTAAAAATGTCATGTCCTCTTTTTAAATAGGCTGGTATTATGGTATTAAATTTTTATAGCGAGAGAGCCAAAGCCTGATCTGATTTTGATCTTGTGGCATCTAAAAAAAAGTGCATTTGCCATCTAAAAAAAAAAGTGCATCAAAATGTTTGCCTTCATTATCATTTATAAAATAGTAGTAACTTGGTCAGTCTGTGAAACAATACTCTTTTTGGTTGAAATCTCCAGGCCCTCCATACTTTCTAACCAATTCAGAGCTCAAGAACAATTCAGAAGCCGATAAAAAATATTGAATAAAATAAAAACCCATGCAGAGGATCATTTTTCTTGTGACGCCCTGACATCTAAAGTTTTTTGTCCAGTCCATCTAAATAATATTAAATTATGTAGAGTTTCGATATGGGCCTTCAAGGCAAAATGGTCATTTCAAATGCATATGAAGTTATCAAATGCAATGGCAAATGGAGACGTTATTTAACAAACAACTGACAGGTCTGAGATGCAGAGAAGAGGAGAGGTCAGGTTAAGTCCCTGATGTGCAACCACAAACTCAGTCAGGGCTATGAAAGGGGAAAAGGAAAGGTAGAGAGAACGTGTGAAAAGAAATAGATCATAAACACAGAAGAAGGGTGAGAGACAGTTGACCTTGTGAGCGCTTCCAGTCTAGGTGCCATTGATTTGTTTACCTGGATTGAGCTGACAGCTCCTCATTACGATTTCCTTTAGAGAATGAGAGAGAGAAAGAGAGTAAAAGGGGGAATGAGAGGAAGGGAGATCAATTCCTGTGAAGGATCAGGGCTTGCAAGATCACTCTGAATGGTCATTTAACGGATGGGTTGTGTGTGTGTCACGAGTGGGTCACACAGGTCTACTAGAGCTTTGAGTTTGTGAAATTAGTCAGTTTGGTCACTGGTAACTAACAGTGTACTTAAACAGGCAAAAGGGTATAGCAATCGTTATTAATAAGACATTTTAAGAATTCACTTTATAGGCTACTAATTATTATTTACTCGCTGACTTTTATATTCAACTAACTATACCCAAGTAGCCTACTTTGCATGTCAACTTTGCATGACTCTCATTAGAGTAGACTGACTAGTAGACTGTTATACTGTAGGTTGTTATGATTTGGTTTAGAGGAATAAGTTGACATGTAGTTGCATGTTAGCCTATAGCCAGATAGAATGTCAAAAGTGTACCATCGAAACGTGTATTACTTAAATCATCAATAAATAACCATATCTGACTCAATCTGTTTCGCTTTTGGGATTGTTTCTCTGTCAGAAAATGATCAAATCTATTCAACATATCTTGTTTTCCTCACAGAAAATAATAGCATATAGGCCTATGGAACCCGGACAGCAGAAAACGATGTGAACTCCTACACAAGTCAGAGTTGCATCATAAATTAGCATTTTCTTGAAGGTTATTCTTCATTAACAGTACAACGAATTCACAATTCAAACCGTCAGAAGTCAACATTCACACTAATCAACACGTTTATATTTTTTTTCTGTCATGACTGACACGTCCTCAAAAACGGAAATTATTTTTTTTTGTGGCTTGTATTGCTCAAAGGCAGCTTGGATAACAAATAGTTACCCAATGTGGTTACGATTAGGTTTAATCTAAGCTTTAACTGAGCTTCATTCCAAAACAAGCGGAACTACTTGTTATGGCCACACGGAGCCAGTGTTGCCACTTCAAATTCATGCGCGCGCTTCTCTCATCAGAACTCGCGCCTTTTTCATGCACTGTACAACAATACGTGCTCGACGCGCGTGTTATATTTTAGCAAGCGTTGTGTGATTTCTTCTCGAAAGCGACAGGATGCTTGTGAAAGTCACGCTGGCTATAAGATCCTCCCAGTGACAGGCGTGAAACTTACAAATGAACCGCTAAATGCCTATATGTCAGCACTCTTCATTCCTGAGGTGAGACGGAAGGTTGTCATGAGAGGAATTCATTTAAGTTAGTCGTTAAGGCATGTATAGGTTATAATAACTTTTTTATTCATTAAATGTACATGTATTTCTTAACATCATTACTAAAAACATAGGCTTAAAATGTGAGAAAGTTGAAATGACTACACCACAAAATTGTGCTCTAATGGTTTTATAGTGAAAACAAATGCCTGCAGATGTTTAGCTTCTTGTGAGGACAAAAAGAATCACAACACCCAAAGGAGTCAGACATTTCCCCTTGGCCGTGTAATTAAAGTGGTATTTATGAGACAAATATTAAATGGAGAGTCTCCCGGCTGCGCTGTCAAGCAGGTAACCTCCCTTCGCTATGATTAAAACCACTCTCTGTCACAATAACGACCACTGGGATGCAATTGTTTGGCTGCGCGTCGAGAAACAACCAGCGTATCATAACCAACAAAACCACTCAGCAAAGTTTATTTATCATTTTATGGTGTGATATATTGCAATTAGGAACAGGATGCTAAGACAAGAGCCCATTAATGGAGCAGATTTATCTTGTGCTGAAACGTTGGAGAAGAACAGCACCAGATGGCAACCATATCTATAAATAAGTCATGTTTCAGAAAAGGAGATTAGTGCTTTTGAGCTTGTTTTTAATGGTTTCTTGCAGAGATTAAAACATTGACTCCTAACTAAGCTTTGCAATAACCCTTTTTATTTTTAGAGGCAAGCATGTGTAAACAGGTTCCATAACTCAAGATTGCCATGATCATGTATGCTGGGGGAAAGTCGTACATGTTACTGTTTTTTCTATCTTAAAGGTGCAGGCACACTATACTTTCACTCCAACACATGTGAGCACTAGACCAGAAACACAAGCACAGGTGAATAAGTTTTGTCTTTGAAAGCAGTCCAAAGTGTAAGTCGTGTGACTTGTTTATTTGACCAGTAGGGGATGTACATACAACTGGCTGTCATATATAAAAGCTGCATGGTTTGTAGTGTTATGGCGTTTGAAGTGATTTTGTAAAACTTTGATCGCAGCCTAAGGTCTATTTAAGGTAAGGATGCCTAACCTTCTTGCATCCCTGAGTTTGCATTGTGTATACAGTAGCAGCTAACTGTCTCCTATCTCTAACTTTAGCTGTTCTCAGAGCTAACCTCTCCATATTCTCAACCCACTAGTACCTATAAATAAACATTTCATCGATTGCTTGAAGCTTCCCGTCCACACAGTAAACATACAGAGTGTCACCTCAAAGTTTAATGTGGACGAACATAAAAGTGCTGATATACATAGAAGTTTTTTTCTTCCGGTTTCAGAACCATGGATCAGGGTTTGCGAAGATAGAGTGGGTTTGGCTTATCAGAACTCTGACATTCTGAGTTATGCAACTTGTTTCCGCTGCCTACAGTCCAATACGCCCACCTAAGCCTCCACCTCTTTTTATTTTTCAATATCTGACAACTGAAGAGTTGAGAACTAACCTTGACTGGTATAATGAGACAGCCCGCTTCACCACTGGACGATTTTGTCTCATTTGGCTCATCAGCCTCTCATTGGGGGGGTGTCCGATGACAAACGTATATTGCGTATAAATCATCACAGATGGAAACAGACCATAGCCTTAAACAAAACTGTGACCTGAATTCTCTTCCGTGGGTTTCCTTTGTGGTGACTCTTGAGTTCGGTCATTAGCAGTGAGGTGAAAGAACCTGCTGACACTGTGAGCCATTAACGGAGAATGAGATCTGATTAATCACACACACACACCACATGGTGCAAGAAGATCGGACACTTTCATTTGCATAAGGAGTCTAGCGGAGACCCGGCTCAAACATCATATGCCCAGTGATTTGTTATTCCGTTTTTTTTTGTAATGAAAGTGAGGTGTATTTATTTTCTCTAGATAGATAGAATGTGCTTAATCTAATGTAATCTAATGCAATGCAAATCAGTCAAGACAGCATAACATTACTGCATTACTTAAGAAACATGTCCAGATGTGCCGTAATACATTTCTACAAAAATATTCAGGACTGCTGATGGGATGAGATGCAGGATTTGAAAAAAGGTACGAAAATTTTCTACTTAATTAAGTGTGGATTTTTTTATTAATTGTGTATGCCAATGCTATGACAGTGACCTTTAACCTCTTCTCTTCTCCTCCAAAGGAAAAAAGGTACAGCGGGAAATGGATTTTTGCTCTTCATTTGGCTGTGTCTCTATAGAGAAAGTTATCTGAGAGCGCTTTTGCCAAAATAATCAATTTTTCAATGACAATGAACGGAGCAAACATGGTTAACTACCACATACATGGTGCTACCAAACACAATAACTCAATAAGCGGGCCGATAGCTCCCCTGTGAATCACTGGCAGCTTCTCTTTCCTGTGTTCAATCTCTAGTATTACACATGCATGACCTCATCAGGAAGATCTGAGCTGGTATTTTACAGACACATGACTCACTCTCGAGTTAAGTTTAGCCTTCCCCAGGCTATCTGTAGAGTTTTACAGTAAAACAGCTCACATTCCTAGTTTTGACATTTTAGCTATTCATTTGAAAAATCTTAATTTGGCCATGTCTCTTGCAGCTACTGACCACGCATGTGTCATGTCCCTCCTGGCATCACACATGAGTTTTGACTGGCATCTAATGCTGCTGTATATTGACATGGAGGCAGAGCAACACTGCGGTTGGTAAGCCTGCAGCCTTGAGACCACTTTGACCTTACTTGGGTGTGAATGTTGTGGGTTACACAAATGTATGGGTTTTTTCTGAATATATGGATTCTGTTATATTTTATAAGGTGTATATTTGTTGCCTTTTGGCTTATGAGTTCTCTCCGACTGTTTATCCGCAGGGACGGATACGCAAATCCTGTTTTGCACTTATAGTTCCAGAGTAAAGTCTGCCTTGAACAGCTCTGATTCAACAACTCTTTTCTGAACTGTCTCACAATTTAAGGGCTTAGGGTAAGTAAAAAACAATACAAACTCATGATACACATCATGTTAAAATCTGCCAAATCAGCCCAAGGTCTTTTATAAAGGTCTATTCGCCCCACTTTGCAAAGATCACCACTTATTCAGAATATTAGTTATTTATTTTTTTATATACATTTTTATTCAGAACCAATTACATTTAAAAGATAATAAAATGATTTAAGAATGTTCAATTGCTTCAGAACACTGTGCTAAAATGACTCTTGTGGTTCAGTTATTTTAGTGAAGCAAACCCATACAGTGCTAGAGTCCGATTTCCTGAATCCATCACTGATTAGCCGGTTGAGTGAATTAAAACCACACAGCATGGCCATCTATTGTCCGAATTTTGAACATGACACGAAAGAATAGTGATGAAACGGTGCTTTTTAGTCCATTGAAAATTGAGCCTTTAAAAGTTAAAAACCCAGAACTTATGTTGCTCTTAAAGCAACACTAAGTAAGATTTTTTACCTTAAAATAATGTTTCCAAAATCGTTTCAGTGGTTCATCAAGTCCTAACAGGCACTTATGCCTCCGCTTTGTGGTCCTATATCTGCTATAACCACGCTATGTGAGACTGCCAGATCGGGTCGAGTTTCTGTAGTTCTAATGAGACATAAGAAAACTACAAATTTGACTTGCTTTACGTCAAGCGTTACAATAGTCATTTTGGTTTTCTTCATTTCTGATGTCGCAATACATCATACTTTCATGAAATCATGCAACATATACTCTACCTTGTCTGTGGACATCGTTCATTCCAAAGCCGGTGCTCGACAGACAACGAGTGTGTGTGCAACATAGGCTAAATTATTTACCACAGCGGTAATGGACAATTCCGCTTCCGACCTGTAGGAAAAGTTACTTGATGTTGCTTTAAGGACCATGAAGCTATTGTATCTTGTTGTGTTGACTGTGATTATCATATAGAAGTTATGGTTAAAGATTGAATGGACACATTAGTGGTTTGTGGGAATCTCTAGTATACCTATTCTATAAAATAAATCAAATAAGCTATTCATTTTAGAAAATGTATAGGCTACTGAAGAAGACCAATCATTAGATTGTGTTTACCTCTAAAATGGTTATATATAGCCTAATGTAAACACACCTTTTGGAAGAATTCTGTTAAATGTATTTACTGGCAGCAGACTGGGGAGATTAAATGCAACAACACCTTTTTTCCCCCCGTCAAATTTTTCAAAACAAATAGCAAATGAAACCGTTAAGTAAGTCCATGCAATGTTAAAGATGATTGATCCACCCAAAGTCACAAACGTCCTTTCGATTCCCATCTCTCAACACATTTCGCGAGGAACTGCAGCACCTCGGACAATTCCTCACCCGCCCCGCCCTCAGGGAATGATTGACATTTGGGCATCCGATATCTACCGAGCGGCACCAGCTACATCCAATCAACGGAAGATCTGGGACTTGCAGTCGTTGCCCGTGGATACAACAGGGGGAGCTTCAAAGCGGTTGTTTACAGTTGCGAGCGGCAGTCTGACCGGACGGAGGCATCGGCACATTCCCGCAGATGGGCTAAAGACGAACCATCTGGGAAGCGCATGGACAGTTGTCTTCAGCACAACTAAAGGAAAAAAATCCAACTCCAGGTTATGTTGCAGATGCTTACCGACAGCTAATTTAATCACTGGGTTCTTTTGCTGGTACGACTGGTGCGCATTTTGCCTGGGTTGCTTTAGGACAACAGCAGGATCTAACGTTCTCTTACAACAAGCTTTTTTTGTCGGACCAAACTCACTGGACAAGATGGATAACGAAAAGTACTTGCCAGAACTGATGGCGGAGAAGGATTCTCTGGACCCATCCTTCCAGCACTCATTGCGTCTTCTTGATCAAGGTAAGTCCCGCTGTCTCCTGTCAAACTATTCGTGTCACACCTCTTAAATTCCTCTCACGTTACGCGATGTTCTGTGCGTTTTGCGCGATCACTGATTGAAGTACTAAAGAGATGACGATTATGATGAACCCTTTATTTGCTTGTCCTATATTCGCTTATTGTGACATATTCAAACATAGCCAATATGCATTTGTACATTGTGGCAAGCCGTTTTAACGCGACTCATTTTAATTCATTTAAATTAGGATAATTGCGGCTTTTACTAGGCTATCAATTCCTATACGCACTAGTTATTCTGGCTATCAATCTGTTGAATTTGTCATTGTTGAACCACTACTTTTCCATTGCATACTTGTGCTTGTCTCTTTGTTTTAGTCACAAATAGTGACAAACAACTTGCTCATTTGTTGGTGGTAATAATTTGCATTTTTTTCCAAATATTTGCTAGTAGTAGCCTACTAATCTCATAGAAATGAATACCCTTTAGGTAAAAGTGTGTTCACATTGTCACTATAGTAATATATTTAATCTTCCTTTACATTTTTTTTATTAAAATTGAACTGCAAAGTATCCATTCTGACTAGCCATTATATGACAAGTGAAATCAAATGTAAATAGAAAAGTTACTAGTGACATTTGGGTTTGAGTCTCTAATGAGTCAATGTACAGTATGCAGTAACCTAAAGAGGCAGCATACTGGTTTTAATTTTTTCATGTGTATTTTTCTATTCTCTGTAAAGAATTAAGCATGTTCATTCCTCAAGAGCATGAGCTCATTTGCGCTTCAAGGAAGCAGAGCATATTCGAGTCTAGACTCTAGAGAGAGCGCAGACTCATTAATTAATCAGTTTTAAGAGCACTGCACAGAACCAATATCATTGATAACGAATGTAGCATGTGTTCTTATTCACGTTTCTGGATTGGATGCAAGACTTTTGGGGCTCTCAGGCAAATAATGAAATGGGAAATTCAAATGGAAAAACATAAAAATCCGTTCAACTTATCTTTATGAGCAGATTAAAGAAAATGTTTAAAGGGATGGTTTGCCAGTTGTTGGGAACATTCACTCGCACGACCGTGAACATGTTCAGAATGTTGGTGTTGCATGGAGGCTGTTTCATGAAAGTAAGTCTGGCAATATCGGCAAAATGTCATTGTTTTATTCCTATACCTTTCTTTAGTTTGGCATAGCATAGCGCGCTCCCTTGCAATGCACACAGCTGTCATAGATGCGCGCTCCATCTCTTTCTCACATCCCAGCAGTGTTGCACAAGTAATATGTCAAAGTTATTTACTCATGAAAACATTTTATGCTGTTGCTTGAGATGTGTTCCTCGTCGTGCGATCCAATGAAAAATTCCGCTCGATTCACCGAAGTGTCTCCAACTAAAACCATAGAGCTTTAAATCTGGTGAACCAGTGCGTAAGAGAGTCCGTTTGCAGCTTTAAGCATGATGCAGCCATTCTTCTATTAAAGCTGCACTAATGTCATAGAATGTGTTCCCTGGCTGTTACTCTTGGTTGCACTTTCCCCAAGGGGGTGACTGAAGGTTTCGGAGCTCTAACACTAAGGCATATGAGGTTTGAAAAGCTGCAGAATCAGCATAATGTGGAACATGTGCTTTCCATGCAACTGTCATGGTATGGCATTGAGACTCTTGTTTGAGTAAAAGTAATACACTCTTAGAAGAAATGGTTCTATTTAGAACCAGAAATGGTTCCATCCCCTGCTTCATATATGGAACTCCAAAATGGTTCTATATGGAACCCCAAAATGGTTTTATATGGAACCCCAAAATGGTTCTATATGGAACCATTTTTTTTTTGGTAAAAGGTTCTATTGGCCAAGTATGTAACCCCAGGGTTCTATATGGAACCCTTTTTTTTAAGAGTGTATAGAACCTTTTAGGGCTTCCAAATACGTAGCGCTGATAGAACCTTTTAAGGTTCTATATAGAACCTTTTCTTCTAAGAGTGTAGTACAACCAAAATAAGTCATTATTTACTCACCTCCATGTTGTTCCAAACCTGCATGGTATTTTTTAAACCAGAAATATAGAAGTTTTTATTTTATTTGTATGCTGTTTCCTTCAACACGTATTGCGAACACGTCAAGCGGCAAAAACAATAAATAAGTATAGATCACTATAACTCGTCCGCTTTGTTGCACAGAAAAAAGAATTGTGTAACTGAGTGGTAAATTTTGGGGGAGCAATTTCTTTAAGAGCACAGGTTTGAGGAGTATATGTGCAGGGAATAGTGTAAAATCAAATAAAAATTTTTTCCTGTATTCAGTATCCCAAAAATATCTCTAACAAGGGTCATTCTAGTCTAGCTTTGTCATTAGACATCAAACCTGTCTCATTTTTCAGCAAAAACGGTGTGGTCTCTCTATCTCTTTCTCAAAGCCACATCAATATGCCAGGCCAGGGTGGAAGATATTCATATGAGTTCTGTCGACAGTATCTAAGGTTTCTGCAGAGACCGCTTGGGTTTGCCGTGAGAAGGACGGTGCTTCTGTCAGAGCGATAACATTTTTCACACTTTCGCACTCAGCACTTTTCTTACTTATCACTCCATCTTGCTTCCTTTCACTTTAAATTGCAAGGCCTTTTTGCAGGATATTTTGAAGTGAGAGGCATGATGACAGAAGGACAGAGCTTTAACCTCTTTTCAGTTCTTGAAATGTTGCGCTTACAGAAATGAAAACGAGAGAGGGAGAGAAATTGTCAAGCCAGGGAGAAAGAGACTGCTTCATAAGTGTATTTGCTCGTTTATTAAGAAAGATGCAATTTGCAAGTAATTAGCTAACATCTCTCAATGTTTTATTGGCAGAAATCAGCATAGGCGTCCTGGGGTTTGGAGATGTTTGCGTGGCTGCCAAATCTTGAGAAAAACTTGCGCTCTTATCTCCAGTATAGTACAGATGGCTCATGATGTCATGTCGAGTAGCTCTTAGAATCCTTAACTTAATTATGTAATTGGCAGGAGAAAAGGAACACAAAGAGAAGCAACTTACAAAATACACATTCGCACATGCATTTACACTGTTCACAGGCCGCTAAACAATTCTTGACTGGCGAGAAACAGATGCAGTGGGAGTTTTATTAAACCAGCGCAAACCAACAGTCACCAAACCCCCAAATCCCACTCAATCTTTTGACTTAATTGCTTTAGAAAGGCCTTTCTTAAGAGAATGTGAGTCGGTAATTAGGTATTTAGTGTAATTACACTCCATTAAATTAACAACGGATCCATAATTGGGTTTCAGAAAAGTAAAATTTAATGTACCAGTAAAGACTTACATTTAGTGGCAATGTGTATTTGAATTTAGTACGCATTTGTATTTCTGAGTGAAGATGGTTGTGTACAGTATTGCAAGTCAGGGTGTCTTGATATACATCATGATTAAATGTATAGTAATTTATAAATTGCAAAAGACATCACCAAATGCATGAGGAAGATCAATGTTGCACGCTTTCTTCGCTTTTGTACTTTACACTACTTGAGTGCAACACTTTCTAGTGGCAGTTTAAAAAAGGTTAGCTTTCTATGGAAGCTTGTTTCCGCCACTGAATAAAAAATAAATAAATTAATAAATAATTGTGACTTTTTATCTCACAATTGCGAGATATGAAGTCAGAATTGTGAGAAATAAAGTTGCAATTGCGAGATATAAAGTCACAATTGCGAGATATAAAGTCAGAATTGCGTGATATAAAGTCAGAATTGCGTGATAGGAAGTCGCAATTGCGCGTTATAAAGTCAGAATTGTGAGATATAAAGTCAGAATTGCGTGATAGGAAGTCGCAATTGCGTGATATAAAGTCAGAATTGCGTGATAGGAAGTCGCAATTGCGTGTTATAAAGTCAGAATTGCGTGATAGGAAGTCGCAATTGCGTGATATAAAGTCAGAATTGCGTGATAGGAAGTCGCAATTGCGTGTTATAAAGTCAGAATTGCGTGATAGGAAGTCGCAATTGCGTGTTATAAAGTCAGAATTGCGAGATATAAAGTCAGAATTGCGTGATATAAAGTCGCAATTCTGAGAAAAAAAAATTATGATAAACTTTTTATCTCACAATTCTGACTTTTTTCTCACAATTACATATTACATATCAATTACAGAAAAAATTACATAACACACAATTGCGACTTTATATCTCGCAATTCTGACTTTATAACATCTGCGACTTTATAACATGGAACTTTGACTTTATATCTCGCAATTCTGACTTTATATCTCGCAATTCTGACTTTATATCTTGCAATTCTGATTTTATCACGCAATTCTGACTTTATATCTCGCAATTTTGACTTTATAACACGCAATTGCGACTTCCTATCACCCAATTCTGACTTCATATCTCGCAATTCTGAGAAATAAAGTCAGAATTGTGAGATGTAAAGTCGCAATTACCTTTTTTATTTTCCATTCTGTGGCGGAAACGAGCTTCCATAGTTTTCAGAGCTTCTACATTATTGAATTCAACGTATCAATGCGACGATTAATGCATGTTTGTGAGAAAAACAATCAATGGTAATTTGGCATGGGCAGATGTTTAGCTTTGCCACATCTTTAGCTGTTCAGTTCAATATTTAGCTGGTTAGCATAAATACACTTCTGGTTGATTCTGCAAGCATATAAATTGAAAGTATTTCATTATAAGATATAGTAGATGTCAGCTCAATGTACCAGCTGACATCATTGGCAATGGATCACTTTCTCCAGGTATTGTAGACCACCTTGATTTTGCCATGTTTAGATCATATCCAATCCACTATATACCCTAAGGAAGGAGAAGTGAGTGAGTAATGTGAAAAAGAGGAAATCCTTTAGCTCATGCATGCTGCATCCCTGGTTGTCGAATAAACAAATGCTTGTGCAAAATCCACAAAACTCCCAAAGCACAACATGTGCTGTTTAAGATGATCTATAAGATACATTTAAGATTCAGGAAGGGACATTGATGCCTGCTATGATAGAGAGATCTATAAAAAATGTGTTTTTCTCTCTCTCTTCTTTGCCCTCTGGTCTGTGGCTATATGCCGGCTTACAAAACCACCCACGAGCAAACAGAAACAGCGCCTGGCAGTGCATCAAAGGCCTTGTGAACGGAGATAGATGGAGACAGTTAGAGAGATAAATTGCAAGTAGAATGGCACTTGATTGAGATAATCATCACTGTCTCTCAGACACCCTTAACGCAATAATATCGTATCATGTGTGTATGTGGATTGCTGTCGATGTGAGTTTATGACCTGAGATCAGGTCGGTTTTTGCTAATATCACAGTATTGGAGAGAATATGGTTAGGATAACTGATCTAGGGTCTGTTCTCATGAGTGTAGACGCAGAGAACAGATCTTTACAAGCTGTTTTTTTCTCTTTTCCATTATTCGATATGAGCTATATCATTGATTTAAAAAAAATTAATAACAACATAACTTTAATATGGATGATGTATCTCTTGGATATGTACTGCTCTCCTTTATTGCAGTGACAGATGTGATGCTATCTTGAAATTAATGTTTTTTTTTTGTTTTGTTTTTTAGATTGGGAGTGATTTTTTATTTTTGAAGTAAAAAAAAAAAGTTTTATCTGCGTTTGCATGCATCAGAGGAATACAACAATAGTGTTTGCTCTTCAAATGAATGTAAACCAAATGCAGTGCTGTGGTGTTTTCTGTGCATGACTGTTTTTTTAAAATGATTAATATCCTTGTAATGAATTGCCCTTGAAGTTGGCATTAAAAATATCATCTTCTTTTTTATAATCTCATGCTTTGCTCTGTCACTTCTTGATCCTGCTTAGTAAGCTAATGGCAAGTTATTATTGCAGGATGTCTTTTACCGAGAGGATTTTAGACACGCAGAAATGCACTCTGTGTGAAGTGAGAACTGTTTCCTGAGAGACTTGAATTGTTACACATAAAATCTAATGACTGCTCGTTAACTGCAGTCAACACATATTGATTTTACCCTTAACATCTGATTAAAGTTCCAAGTTATGTCAAATAAATGACTAGCCAGTGTAATTTACTGGTTTATGTCTCCACGTTGTGCTGGGTGATCATCTCCAAGGGTAGAATAATATTTAAAGGTGAAGTATGACATTTCTTATTAGCACCAAACAGGTTTACACAAATATTGACAAGCTTGTTTTCTTTTGTTTAGTCGCATCTTTAAACTCTTTAAGCCGATGTTACTATTTCCTCAAACAAACAGATTGCAGGTGCTGCTAGTCACGCGGAAACGGCGGGGTTTCACCTTTAACGATCAAATAAATCAATTCAAGTATCACGAATCAGGTTTACAGGACTTTTATGAGAGGGAGTAGTCCGTGCGTGTCAGGTGTGACATTGTTTTCAGAATCTATTTTTACGTTCGTATTTACTAAAATGCAATAGATGTTTGTGCGTCACCTCGGATTACTCCTTCCCGGTCTCAAGCCGCAGTCGTTTCGCGGCTCGTCTACAGGTATAATCATCTTCAGCGGCCCTTGCGTGATGGGACGGGTGATTTTAAAGCATTCTCATCCCCCATAAAACGCAGCCATGTGGAAAACGTGCCGCGCATCTCATTTTCTGTTCGACGGTACAGAAAAAAGCGGCGGTTTTGTGTCTGCGTTTGTCAGTCTCAGCAGTTTCTGTGTGGGGTGCTTTCTCAGGTCAGCTTGAAAAACAAATGAGCCTGGATTCTCAGACGCCGAGCTCTGATTCGACACGACGGGTCAGGGATAATGAGCCGGAGCATGTAGCTGTGAAATACTGTCTCTGTGAGTTTGAGGAGGAGAAGCACTCTGTTCCCCCTCCCTTCCCCATCCACCTTGCCCTTGAGAACTGGAAATTTGTAATGTGATATGTAGCGGTCTTACCGAACAACCTGTGGTGACCAATAACCCCCCCCACTGCAATATTTCCATAGGCTGCTGAGAGAGTCATTGTACAATTCACCCAAAAATGACATTTTTGTCGTCATTTACAAACTCTCAGATTCGTCAATGTTTTGTCTATATATACGTCACTGTTAAAAAGGGGGTCAGTAAGATTTTTTAAGGCAGTAAAGACTTTTAGATGTGTCGAAACGATACATATCACGATACTGAACTCGCAATACGATATTATTGCGATACTCCAATGGTAAAAGGTTAACAAAAAATGTACTGTTGGTTAAAATGCTAAATTTGGTATTACATTGGTTTGTTTAAATTAATAGGCTTGGACTTGGTTTCGAAATCCCAATGCACAGGACAATGGTGACACCAGAATAACAATATTCGTGATTCTGAAGCTGAAAATACAGAAATAATTTAGACGAATATGCTTGCACTCGGTCACTTACTAGATATATTTAAAACAATATAGGCAACTTTTTACTGGTAACATAACACCGTGTCCGAACTACACGCGGCGCGATAAAATCAGAGTTAATCAGAGTTTTTGTCCTAACTAGACGCGACGGCGAAACGCAAAGTTTCTAATTTAGAAACGGTTCCTATTTCTGCGACGTTGCGGCTGACAGATCCGCCCACACAGAGATATTACACTGGTAATGAGTCCACATGATTTATTTTTAGTTAAAAAATAGGTCACTGGGCGGGCCACAAGCAATAATGGATAATTTACCTCAGATTACCAGAATTATTGTTTCGATACCGATACCAAGTCAAGTATTGCGATTTCGATACTTTTTCGATACCTTTTCTGAAAAGGAAAGTATTTCTTACAAGGCGTTTCACATGCACCTCCTTTAGCACCTCCTATTAGCACCAAACAGGTTTACACAAATATTGACAAGCTTGTTTTCTTTTGTTTAGTCACACCTTTAAACTCATGGCGTTGATTGAGCCGATGTTACTATTTCCTCAAATAAACAGATTGCAGGTGCTGCTTGTCGCGCAGAAATGGCGGCATTTCAACTTTTATGATCAAATAAATCAATTCAAGTATCACGAATCAGGTTTACAGGACTTTGCTTTCTCAGAATAAATTTTAAAATAGGCGTTATTACTTTAGAAAATAGTGATTTTAAATTGTAATTATATATTTCACAATATTAGTGTTTTTACTGTAAAAAAATCATACTGACCCCTATTGTTTTCTAGTAGAAGTATATCAGCATAATCGTTTTTTATTATATTACATTTAATTTATTGAACTCAATATTCATTAAAATGCTTTATTTCTCAAATTACATATCCAAGAGAGGAATTTAGCATGTCAATGTCAATTCTGAAATATGAGAAACAGTGACATTTGGTGATGTTGTACTTTCAGCTCTAATTTTACCAGGTTTAAATCCATTTTGCATATTTAACCAGTCTGTAGACTCCGTCTGGGTTGATTTACTGATCCAGAAGTCTTAATTCTGTCAAGTGATGATACAAATGTCTTTTTTTTTTTTTTTGGTGAACTGTTCCTTTAAATCACGTATGCTCAGTGGTGGAATGTAACGAAGTACAAATACTTTGCTACTTTACTTAAGTACATTTTTCACGTATCTTTACTTAAGTAGAATAAATAGTGCATACTTTTTACTTTTACTTCGTTACATTTTGCAGCAATTATTCTACTTTCTACTCCACTACATTTCTACAACTTCTGTTACATTTTCATTACATTTTCTGATGAGTTTTTCCCCTGCCAAAACGTAATCTGACCGTTGCACGTTTGTCTCACCGGTGACGTTTGGTTGCCATCATAGACTGTAAAGGTTGCCATAGATACAGTATATATCAACCCGGTCACACTAAATGCGTCTGGCACACAGTGCGTTTATCGTGCGATTTAGTTTGTACCGTGTGTAAAGTTTCAGAAATAGTGACAACAATTTTTTTTTCCCCATAATTATTGAACATCGTTATGTTGATCATGTTAATCATTAGAAAATAGACATTAAGAGAATAGCAGCAAGTACTTTTACTTTTAATACTTAAAGTACATTTAAAATCAGGTACTTTTTACTTTTTTACTTAAGTACGGTTGTCATTGTGTTACTTCTACTTTTACTAAAGTAAATATTTATCTGGTTATTTGTACTTTTACTTAAGTACTGAGATTCAGTACTTCCTCCACCACTGCGTATGCTTGCTTTGTCTCAGGATGAACATGACATGGGTTCGACGGAGCTAAACGATCCCAATCTGTGGTCGGGAGTGTTCGGTACTTACATTAGGGAGCTCGCGGTGAGACTGTCTGGCAAACCACGGCACTCTAATGTTAATCTAGGCCACCAATCCACCCCTGTGGTGCTCCCCTCCTCATTTATACAGTATTAATCTTTTACTGCTGCAGGATGTTAATGCATCGCTCAGAAGAGCAAGGGACAGTGCAACAGCAGCCCTGGATAACAGAGGATTAGCGAGAGAGCGAGAGACTCCGTTAATCAGTATGTCTTTGTGCTCCGGGCTACAGTTTGAATAAGGCCGCACTTCTCCGTAGGGACGAAGTTATTTATGAAGGACTGCCACCAAATTAAATTTCAAAAGGCAGGGAGAAGGCAATAGGAGAACGAAATGCAGGATGAATTTGGGTGAAAGAAATAGGAGGAGGGAAAACAAGCAGGAAACGAAATAAAGCTATATGAAAGTAAGATGAGAAATAGAATATGATAGAATGTAAATTAGAAGGCTCTTCTTGGTGCTTGTGATTGCTGTGTGACGGGAGATGGCTCTCGGAGACAGACAATGTGGCAGAGCTGGCAGACGGGTCCACATTCGTCGGACTCGCTGGGTATCACCGGAAGGCGGGACGCGCTTGAGTGTGATTTCAGAGAGTTCTGTGATCTTCACACATCCAAAAGGTGTTTTTGTCTCTTTTCACAACGCAGGGTGTTTCTCAAATGCACATCCACTAGGAAGCTAAAATCTCCGACAGTACTCAGTATGAGTGTGATTTGTTAGTGGATTTGTGTGTTGACACAAATAGTGTGTGCGTTACATTGACACCGGGGCTGACGTTGATTCCTGTTAAGAAGTTTTGTTTGTGTAGCTTTATTGTGAAGAAGAACAACAGAAGGAAGATCTTGAACCACGTCTGGAAGTTTGAGTTGTGATCAAAAATGCATTGGAAGTCTACTGAATGTGACAGGAATAGTTCACCTTTAAAATGTTTGAGTTGAGTTTGAATCTGGATCAGAACAAATGTCAAATTGCCATTTCCTTGCTCTTGTTTCCCATTATTTCCTGTCCTTCCTCCACTGTAGCTATTAATAAAAGTGGCAAAAGGGATCATAGAATAGATTTGCTGTATGTTTAATCTTTTGTAGCTGTAGTTTTTACAACAGTTAAACATGTCTACAAAATGCAGTCCAACAGCATTGGAATTTTTACTGGTTTTTAGTGGTTATATTGTTACATTAATAGGTTACTGTCTTTAGTGAGTCACTGAATCATTCAATCATTCGAAATTATTTGTTTAAATGCTGATTCATTCAAGAACAGTGACTTAAAAGACATTGATTCATTCATTCAATCAATCAATCAATCAATCAATCAATCAATCAATCAATCAATCATTCAATCAATCAATCAACTGATTTGTTCAAATGCAATTCATTCAAGGATGAATCATCACTAATGCAACCGCACACATCTTTATATAGCAAAAAATGTGAAAATCAGTGGTTGCATTAATAATGATTTAACCCTGAATATAGAGAATGTCTCCTCATGATACATATTAATTTAGAATTTAAAAGTAATTTGAACTAAAAGTGATAAAGTACAGATATAAAGTATATATATATATATATATATATATATTGAGTTTTTTTATTTTAATGCACAAATTTAACTAAATTCAAAGGTTGGATTTAATACAGAAAGGACAAACATTGATTTATAACTTAATCATGATATATTAAAGTAGATTGGCTTTTTAAAAGAAAATGTTTTATGTTTTTTTGTTTAAATTTTTTTTACAAACAAGTTTTACTGCTAAACAAGGCAAATACTGATGAATACCATTTTTTCTTCTGTCAGTGAAAGTGCAATATGATTTTTCTGCTCAAGGAATCTAATATATTTTAATAGCGAACTGTTTTTAAATAGTGTATGTGTAATCAGATGAAGACGGAGCATATGAGGATGAGATAATGCTTGTAGTGGTCAAGGAAGGGCCTTGAAAAGTCAAACCTCTCTCTCTGTCTATTTCCTACGCTACTCTCAGCACATTACCGTATAACTTCTTTCTACAAAAGCCTGAAAATCCACTTAAGTTTCATTTACTGATATCCTGTTTCTTCGCCTCTGCGCTATTAAAGATTTATGCCCCTCCATAACCCAGCGAGATCCTCACTTTTTCCCATTATACCCTATAACGGTGTGTGTGTGTGATTTCGTTCCTCTTGTGGATGAGAGTCTAAAAGCTCTGCAAGAGAAGCTTTATGCTGTTATTTATTTATTTATTTTTTATACAGGCTTGCAAAGAGAAGAGGAGTTTCCTCTGTCAATTTCAAATGGCTCCTGGGGGTCTGGTTTGCTCTGCTGTAAAAACATGATTACAGGGCATTTTTCCTCTTTATAACATGGTCAATAAAATCCAGAATAATTATTGCAACAATTATACACTTGAATTGTTGGGCTTGGTGCTGATACAACACTTTTGAATGCTAATGAATCATGGGTAATCCGGATACAGACCATCTTGTGTGTATGCATTTTCTCACAGTCCTTAACGGGGGCCATTATTCGGCTCCTGTTTTCCCCAGAAGTCCACATATAATGCTTTTTTTGCACCAAATTTTCTCATTTTAGTTTTTTTGTCACCATTCTCCACCAGCTTTCTGACCCTGTATATTAAACAAGCTATTTCTGATACTGTCCCTTTAAGAGTTTTGTTTTTATGCATAAACTCTGTGTATTTCACAAGGTTGTTCATCAAGACAGGTTAAATGGGTATACTGCAGGTATACATGTAGGCCTATACTGATATGAAACTGTCTTAATGAGCTCATGGTTGTGATTTCATAAATAGAAAGATTTTTGAACGAGTCAGTTTTGCAATTTAGCTTCCATGGTTTCAGTAGATCAGAAAGGGTGCTTTACATTGTGCAAACGGCTTTTTTTCGGGAAAGGGATGCCATTTGCCATTGGCAACTTGAGTTCAAGTCTCAGCTTGAGGTACAGGCTTATCTGTTCGTTAATAACATCGTAAACGACTAGTCGACGTCGACTTTAGTCACTTAAGCCGGGGTCACACTTGTAATGTAATGTAACTTGAAACTTACGACTGATCATGCCCAAACACGGCGAGTCAGAGACGTTCAGTCGGTGTTCACAGTCAGTGTTTACAATCTTGTCCAGTCGTTGGAAACAGTCTGTAAGTGTGTTCAGTTCAGTTAGTCGTTAAGTGTCCCAGGCATTAAATGTCGACTTATAAATATCTGTTCAACCTCTAGTCTCAATACATAGTATTAAAAAAAACAGTTGGCGAAGAGTCCCCAGATGACCGAATACTTCTGCCGAGATTATGAAATGTGCTTCCGATGGACCCTTTACCATCCCATGAGGCCACGGGAGAGGGTTTATGAAGGGAAGTGACGCGACGCAACTGACTTTGGCAGGTCACATGACAGTAACAACATGGCGAATGTGGTGTATCCGAATTGTATTCAAACTACCCTTTCCTACTGTATAGACTAGGGACGGAGAACGTTGGTCCACTCTCCTGCAGAGATTAGCTCCAACCCTGATAAAAACTCACCTGACTGTAGCCTAATGCCGAGTTCAGACTGCACGATTTTCAAAGTAGTCGGGTCGCTGTTCTTTTCACACTGCATGACTATCTTGGCCAGCATTCAGTCGCTGCTGTGTTCAAACTGCACGATGGATCGCCGTCAGAAGGTTTCACACTGCATGACTTTACAATAGTAAGAATCGCCGACAACTCTGTCTAGCACGCTGCGCGCAAACTACGTACGTTTCACAAAAAAACAAACAAAAAAAAAACACACGCGAGATGTGACAAGGAAACAACTTGACATCACACGTGCCAGACCGGAGTTCTCACGTGAGACTTGTGGTACAGCTCAGATGAAACGTCAAACAGACACTGGTGCTCCTGCCAAATTTCTACTAATTTTTCATCCATTTCTTGGGTCCAAATAGACCGAGAAGAAGCCTTATTCTGAGACAATGCCATGCTTGTTGATATGTGTTCTATAACTCCTCCCCGATGCTCTGAATCTTGCTCTCTCATTGGCTGGCGGTAATCGCCGATATAGTTTTCAGTCAGAACATTTTTCTCACAGCATGATTTTGAATCGCCGACAAGTCCAGATTAGCCTGGTTAAAACCAGACCATTCTCAGTTGTAACTGAGATATGGTCTGGCAAAGCGTCATAGACAAATCATTTCCAGAGGGGCGTCACCAGTGGACATCGCGGGTAAACCTAAAACCAATTAGAGCAATGAAGGGGATGAAGTATGCAGAGCGGCGGCCAGCGTAGAAACATCTCAGGCCCTGTCCACACTACTGCGTTTTCGTTAAAAAACGGAGAATTAAAACGAATACGATCTCCGTCCACACCAGTGTTTTATCTGCGTATTACAAATTATCTCCGTCCACATTAAAACGACTGAAAATGCGGATCACGTGACCATTCACCAACACTGGGCATGCGTGTGCCGGTGTAAACAGTGATTGACAAATCAGGGAAGGATACGTCATGACTGATAACACGCAATCATGGAGCCAAGCGTCAGCGTTTCTGAAGTCCTACGTTTTGTCTCGTCCACACTAAAACGCCCTCCGGAGTTTCAAAACGCAAAACGGAGCTGCAGCGTTTCTAAACTTCTCCGTTTTAGGTCTCCGTTTTTAAACGAAAACGCAGTAGTGTGGACGGGGCCTCAGAGTGTTGTTCCTTGCTCGTTTTTTAACAAAAAGGAAACGTTCAAAACGCTTAAAACAGACGCAATTGCTGATTCGAGCGAGCAGCATGTATCTTGGTAATGTAGGCTACAAAATCTGCTTCAAAATCCCAGCGCTGTCGCCATCGTGTAAAGCCCGCCCCAACGTTTCTGATTGGTGCCGCGATTTCTGCAGACTGGAAATGGGTTTGAATGAGCGCTTTGCCAGACGAACTTTCAAAGCAAATCTAAATTTACCGGAAGTTGTTTGGGTTTTCCCAGGCTAGGTCCAGATATTTAGCATGTGAAATATCTCACGGGCGTTGGCGATTCTCTCAGATCGCATCTTTGCCCATTCACACTGCGTGATTGTCACTCAAGCATCGATTTGCCTGTGATTTCGGGCATTTGTCGGCGATTTCTCCAAACCTGTCGGCAAGCCAAAATCGTGGCTAAAATCGTGCAGTCGGCATTAGTGATCCCAAATACATTGATTAGCTTGTTCAGGTGTGTTTGATTAGGGTTGGAACTAAACTCTGCAGGACAGAAGCCCTCTACGACCAAAGTTCCCCACCCCCTGGTAATAGAGCGTACTTTTTAAAGGTCACCAAGTAAATTCAAATTCAAATGTAGTAGCAACTCAGATTTCGGAGGCAGTGATTGTCTTTAATTGCTCCCTTTGTCAAGTGCGTTCCAAACGGCTACATTACGACACACAAGTGCTCCCTCTAAAGTCCACACTTCAAGGGCTCTGCCCTTCGTATTGAGTAGGGCAAAGGGATGCTCACTTCCGATTGGAATTCACACTATTTCTACATAATACATCAGACTCTTAGTCTTATTTCAGAAGAGTAAGAGAAATCCTGTTCTTTTTCCCCATAATTTTTTCAGGTTTTCCAACACTTTTTTCAATGAGTAGGTTTGTGTTGCAATATGTTTTTTTTTTTGTCACCTTTGTATTGTACACGATTGTATCGCACTATTGAATTACACACTAGTTTTAAAAAAATAAATACATTCACTGTTTTTAACACGGTTATACATATTAAGATGTTTCTAGAATGAAACGCCTCATTTATTCTGTTCATTCATGCTGGAATAGCTGGAAAGTGGAGCAGGCATAATGCTAAGCAGTTATATGAGATTTCATTCTTTTTATGAAATTGACAGTGTGTCTTTTTACCCACCCATTATTAGATTAATGTTAGATATATAAGCCTGCAAAAAAACCTTTTCAATTCAGATTTCCAGCATAAATATTGTTTTAAAGCAGCTGCCTCACAACCCCCCAGAGCAAGCTAAAGGCGACAGTGGTGAGGAAAACGATCACAAATAAAGGTATGGAAGGACATGAAAGTAAGTTTCGAGGAAGATAACTTAGAAATAGATAAGTTATTAATCCCCCCCCACCCCACCCCCCTCCACACACATTTGATATAATTTCTAGCTAGCAAAAATTGTCAATAGAATAAAATAATACCAATTATTTTTTAGGAACCAGCATACAATAGTGTCAATACCAAGGTATAGCAGAGGCTTGTATATCATACAGAATTTTTGCTATTGATCCAATCCTACTACTGTATTCGTCTGTACTCTTTGTCTGTAATACCACGTACAACTTGGCAGTGAAAGCTCACCAGTGTTTTTCGCAGTGGGAGAGACCGAGAGAAAGGTCTCTTATATCAGTTGACATGACCAGCAGACAGATGATCATTCTGTCTTAAAGGTCACAGAACATACTAAACAGCAGCTCCAGTATTATCGGAGCAGCCGATTGTATTTTATTCGTATTCGCCCACTGGGTCTTCAGCTGTATTTTATGGCGTTTATAGCCATCTTCCATTTCGTGAGGTTGACTCTCCAGGTTCATTTTCCCTTCCTTTCTCTCTTTTTAATGAAACTCTTCTTGTTCCTCATGCTGTTTACTATTGTTCTCCATTCAAGCCATTTGAGTCCTGACCTGCTGTTGGACTTGGTTCTCGTTAAGGTTGGCACACGCATAGGGTCTTTTGACTCGTTACATCTCTGACCCCTTAGCAGGTTTGGTCGGTGTAGCTCATTAAAGACAGCAGTAGGCGCTCACCCCTCTTCTCCTCGTCGGTTTGCTTTCCTTGTCTGGAAACTATTAACGGCAGGCAGTCTGTTCTTTTGCTCGCTCTTTCTCTCTTGCTTTTGTTTGAAAGCCCATTAGCTAAGATGTCTTGGTGGTGCTGAAGCCAGCGAGGGTTTCCGGACCAGTTGCTGAGTAAAGGGGAATTAGAACTACCTGAAAAATTGGCAGACATGCAATTATATTCAATGTGTCGGAAAAATATATATATCAAAATATGCCAGTTGATCACCATTTAGGGTTTTTCTGTTGGCGATACCAGATAGTTTACCAGATAGGGCTGTGAAACGATTAATCGCGATTAATCTCATCCAAAATAAAAGTTTGTGATTACATAGTATATGTTTGTGTAGTGTGTATAATTATTTTCTATATATAAATACACACACATGCATGTATAGATTTAAGAAAAATTTGCATGCATATACTTTATATATATTTATGCAAAATTAATATTATGCATAAATATAAATATTTGACATATTAATAACACATTTTTCTTAAATATATACATGCATATGTGTGTATTTATATATACAAAATAATTATACACACTACACACACATATATTATGTAAACAAACTTTTATTTTGGATGCGATTAATCACGATTAATCGTTTCACAGATGAAGTTTCTGACGTTTAATAGACCCGAGTACTAACAAAATGAATAAATACTGCATTTATGCATTAATTAATAAGTTAATAACTAATGGGACCTCACTGTAAAGAGTTATTGTTTTGTTTTTACTTTTATTTTTAGCTTTGTTTTTTTTTTAATTTCAGATTTAGCTTTACTAATTGTAGCTTCATCTTTTTTTTAACTTTTTATTTACACTTTTCACATTTTAAGTTTTACATCTATCATTTATTTTATTTCAGCTTAATTTGAATTAATAAAACCGATTTTTAACAAGTTTTAGTTAAAAACCGTCTCAAACTGTCATTTACTCAAGTAAATGAAGACATCATAGCTCAGCTGCAATGATCATTTTTTATGACATCCGTTGTGTTCGCACCAAGCTTTTGAAGCTTTGATTAGAAAAGAACTAACGATTTCCATTGATTTTGGCTTGAAGTGTCGCATCTCTTTCTCTGGAGACGTGATTATGATTATCCTGCAGACGCTGCAGTACATGCACGCAGCCCAAAGCTCCTGTGAGAGCGATGTAAGTGAGAGCTTGCTGAGATAAGGCAGATAAGATGCCGTCCTGGTTATAGATCTGCGGTTAAGAGGTGTTGAGACACTGGTTCTAATTGCAGCCGATGTGTGATTTTACTTTGCTGAGGTAGAGGAGAGAAGAGGATGTCTTTGAACAGTAGAAAAAAAGATGTTACGCTATTGTACTAACACATAAAAATGCAGGAAAAGTAAGTGACCATCATCCCACCCATTGTGAGGGCTACGTGTAAAATTAAGCATGAACATTGACGATTTTTGTTTCCTTGGAGCATTTCATTAGAGTAATTTCATGGTCCTTTTTTATCTCACAACTTGCAAATAATATGAGAATTTTTAGACATGTTTCAGCGTGTTGCTAGAATTAAAGTCCACCTGCAGTGATCACCAAAATGACATATTTAAACATTTTTTTTTCCCTGTAAAAAGAATTTGCCATGGCTTAACATATCTTGAATGTAACTCTACACCTTTGCTTAATTTAGTATACGCAGATTTATGAATATGCAAATTAGCCCCACCCAGATTTCACTCTGCCAATTTTACTTAAGTTACTGTAGTAAACGCTTGTAGCAAATTAGCTCTAATGAATTTTACTAATCAATAATAACTTGTTTATATTAGGGTTACACTCAATTAACCTATTTGTCCTGTGAACACTCATGGCCAGTATCAAGTAACTTTGTGGGCGGGTCTTGGGCGCTGTTGCTATTTTACCGGCAAGATAAATGATTATTGCGTCCGACGCAAGTTTAAAAAGGGTTGGTCTGAAGTAGCTTCATTATTCAGGTGTGGTTTTGGCGTAACGGGAACAAACCAATAAGAGCGTCATATCACATTCTCTTTAAGAGCGTGATGAACGAGGTGCGCTTATCCATGGCGTAATACTATTATAACGGCACTTTACCAGGCGCGCTTCACAATCGGTTCACAGCCGAGGAGATCGATGTTCTCGTCAGGGCCCTAAAAGAAAGAGAAGTGACATTGGGGATGGGACAAATCCACCCAAATTAGATTCAGTTAAACATGCTTATAATAACTTTGGTAAATGTGTTACCAAAGGTTTATGCCAATTTTTCCCATCGTCATGGACAGTGGACACAACAATGATTTCCGTCATGTTTAAATAGTTTTTTCTTATAGTTGGGGGCCTTAAGCACATTTTCGCGCAAATTCATCTAAAAGCGCCAAATTTGGCACAGTTGTAGCTCAGGTCATACTGAAATGATTTAGCTAGGGCGCCGGAGCCAGCGACCCTCGGGGCCAAGATGGCGGCCAAATCCAATATGGCCGCTGCCCAAAAAGGGTTCCGGCTATAACTTTTGAACCACATGAGTTACAAATACAAACTTGAAATGTTTTTCAGCTTAATTGATCATGGGAAACACATAGAAATGTTTATATTTATGACCCAGTATATCTGGACCCCTTGATCCTCCAATTCCAATATGGCCGCTGTCCAAAAAAGCAGTTTGGGCTGTAGAATGGGGCCTTACATCCCATTGTTCGCGCAAATTCATATACAAGCACCAAATTTGGCACAGATGTAGCTGAGGGCATACTGAAATAATTTAGCCAGGGCGCCCAAACCAATGGTCCCTGAGACCAAGATGGCGGCCAAATCCAATATGGCCGCCACCTGAAAGGGATTCGATTATAGCTTTAGAGCCAGATGAGATACAAATACAAACTTGATGTCTATTTTACCTTATCTGGCTATGGGAAACCCATATGAATACTTACATTTATGATTGGGTATATCAGGACAAAATTTTTTTTTTTCAAAAAAAAAATATCGCTATCAGGACCCCCCAAATTCCCTAAATCCAATATGGCCGCCACCTAAAATGAATTCGACTATAGCTTTTGAGCCAGATGAGATATAAATACAAACTTGATGTCTATTTTACCTTTTCTGGATATGGGAAACCCATATGAATACTTACATTTATGATTGGGTATATCAGGACTCCCCAATATGCCTGCTGTCCGAAAAAGGGTTTTGGCAACAAATTTTGAACCAAATGCGCTACAAATGAGGATGTGATGTCTATTTTATGTTTATTGATCACAGGAAGTCCACTGGCATATTTATATTTATGCTTGTGTAAGTCTGTAACCTGTATTCTTTTCAAGACTGTGGTTAAAAATCCTTTTTTTATCACAACTTTGAAGGTTATTCTCAATGTTGATTAATTTTCTTATAAGTGTACTACATGTGAATACATTTCAAAGTGTAATCATTTAAGAAAGAATAATACACATTATTATTGCAAGTAAATATTTATATTATCAAATTGTTAAAAGAATAATATAGTAAATTTCTCCTAAACTCTTAATGGTTTGCTTAGCATAACAAAAAAATAGCAATAACATGAAAAAACAACAGTGAATTCTCATGGTCTCACGCATTTTCAATTATTATCATTTATTATCATTATAATTATCATTATAATCACCGGATCTCTCATCGTCTCCACCATCATTGTTTGTACAACACCCTCACATGCACATATAGAAGTGCAACAAACTCCGGCTTTACAGCACTTGCAGTGCCCTCTACATGTTGCCTTGCAGCCACAGTGGAGGAGATATGGTGCAGGCTTTGACTCCAAGATTAGTCCAGTAAGGTTCCCAAGTCTTGCTCGTAGAGTCCAGATACCATCCCCATGCATTGAAATCTTGGATATCTTGCTAGACAGCGGCACTGCTGCAAGCCAGCTTCCAGCCACTTCTCATCCCAAGGCAGCATCTAACTGACAATTTTGACCATGCTTCAATATCTGACGCTTTAGGCACCCTTTAGGCGATCCTAGGGCGTCATGTAACTGACGCTAAAGGTAAAGCGTGAGGTAAATGACGCGGTTAGGTTTAGGTCTGGGGTAGGGTAAGGGTTAGACGAGATCCTAGGGCATCATCTAACTGACGCTAAAGGGTGCCTAAAGCGTCAGATATTGAATATATTGAAGCATGGTCAAAATGCTTCCCAAGGCGTCAGTTAGATGATGCCTTGGGATGAGAATGTGCTGGAAGCTGGCTTGTAGCAGTGCTCTTTTGATGTTCAGCTTGGGTGGGAGGCAGGTTCTCGAGAGACTTGGTACCATTCGAGAAAAGGTGATGTCTAGCTTCATCTACACGGCTGGAACCACAGCTCTTGCTGATGATGACCATACGCTCCAGTCTTTGGACATGGACGTCATTGTTGATCTCTTCAGGCTCTAAGGTAAGGGTAACCAGGGATTCTGTGAGATCTGGTGTTTCCTCCCAAGCCTAATGGCCATAAAAAGGCATTTGTCCGGACTGTCGACAGCGATGTTGTCATCCTTCCCATCCGCTTCTTCCACACACTCGGCATCACAGAGCTCTGGATTGGCTTTGCAAGTGTAAAAAACTATAGGGACATTCCTGCTCATGAAATCAGCAAGGATCTTGGTCCCCAGAAGTCACTGGCCTAACCACTCTTCCACGCTTTAACAGGCTGTGACACAACCTCAGCCTGGGCCATGGGAAAAAGAGTGCATGGGCAGCTTGGGAGGCAACACCAGATCTCACAGAATCCCTGGTTACCCTTACCTTAGAGCCTGAAGAGATCAACAATGATGTCCATGTCCAAAGACTGGAGCGAATGGTCATCATCATGTACAGCAAGAGCTGTGGTTCCAGCCGTGTAGATGAAGCTAGACATCACCTTTTCTCGAATGGTACTAAGACTCTCGAGAACCTGCCTCCCACCCAAGCTGCACTGATTCAGCACATCAAAAGAGCACTGCTGCAGGCCAGCTTCTACAGGAATCAGGCAACCGCTGTCCAGCAAGATATCCCAGATTTCAATGCATGGGGATGGTATCGGGACTCTACGAGCAAGACTTGGGAACCTTACTGGACTAATCTTGAAGTCAAAGCCTGCACCATATCTCCTCCACTGTGACTGCAAGACAGCATGTAGAGGGCACTGCAAGTGCTGTAAAGCCGGAGTTTGTTGCACTTCTCAGGCATGTGATTGGCTAAGGACAAAAAAGCAGGAATTCCGGATTAATCCGGAAAAATCACATCCCTGACTTCTATATGTGCATGTGAGGGTGTTGTAGCAATGATGGTGGAGACGATGAGAGATCCGGTGATTATAATGATAATTCATGTGAGAGACCATGAGAATTCACTGTTGTTTTTTCTTGTTATTGCTGTTTTTTTTGTTATGCTAAGTAAACTTTTAAGAGTTTTGGACAAATTGACTATATTATTCTTTTAACAATCTGACAATATACATTTTTCCTTCCAATAATAATGTGTATTATTCTTTATTATATGATTACACTTTGAAATGTATTCACCTGTGGTACACTGAAAAGCATTTCGCTTTTAAAAGGAAATTAATCAACATTGAGAATAACCTTCAAAGTTGTGATAAAAAAAGGATTTTCAACCATAGTCTTGAAAAGAATACAGGTTCCAGACTTACACAAGCATAAATATAAATATGCCAATGGACTTCCTGTGATCAATAAACATAAAATAGACACCACATCCTCATTTGTAGCGCATTTGGTTCAAAATTTGTTGCCAAAACCCTTTTTCGGACAGCGGCCATATTGTATTTAGGGAATTTTGGGGGTCCTGATATACCCAATCATAAATGTAAGTATTCATATGGGTTTCCCATAGCCAGGAAAGGTAAAATAGACATCAAGTTTGTATTTGTATCTCATCTGGCTCAAAAGCTATAGTCGAATCCATTTTAGGTGGCGGCCATATTGTATTTAGGGAATTTGGGGGGTCCTGGTATACCCAATCATAAATGTAAGTATTCATATGGGTTTCCCATAGCCAGAAAAGGTAAAATAGACATCAAGTTTGTATTTATATCTCATTTGGCTCAAAAGCTATAGTCGAATCCATTTTAGGTGGCGGCCATATTGGATTTAGGGAATTTGGGGGGTCCTGATAGCGATATTTTTTTTTGAAAAAAAAAATATTTTGTCCTGATATACCCAATCATAAATGTAAGTATTCATATGGGTTTCCCATAGCCAGAAAAGGTAAGATAGACATCAAGTTTGTATTTGTATCTCATCTGGCTCTAAAGCTATAATCGAATCCCTTTCAGGTGGCGGCCATATTGGATTTGGCCGCCATTTTGGTCTCAGGGACCATTGGCTTGGGCGCCCTAGCTAAATCATTTCAGTATGCCCTCAGCTACATCTGTGCCAAATTTGGTGCTTGTATATGAATTTGCGCGAACAATGGGATGTAAGGCCCCATTCTACAGCCCAAACTGCTTTTTTGGACAGCGGCCATATTGGAATTGGAGGATCAAGGGGTCCAGATATACTGGGTCATAAATATAAACATTTCTATGTGTTTCCCATGATAAATTAAGCTGAAAAACATTTCAAGTTTGTATTTGTAACTCATGTGGTTCAAAAGTTATAGCCGGAACCCTTTTCGGGCAGCGGCCATATTGGATTTGGCCGCCATCTTGGCCCCGAGGGTCGCTGGCTCCGGCGCCCTAGCTAAATCATTTCAGTATGACCTGAGCTACATCTGTGCCAAATTTGGCGCTTTTAGATGAATTTGCGTGAAATTACCTATTTATGTGCTTAAGGCCCCCAACTATTATAATAATGTATCATTTGCAAAAAGTAAAATGCTTCTGTGTAGATGAGAGAATCATGCGCGTTGTTCACACTCTGTATTATGGCCAAGTATGCGCTCTTAAAATAGCATCTCAATGTTCGCGCAACGCGCCACTGACTTTAGACTAGTTTTTTTCTGGTCATAATTGTTTTCTGGAACTGCAAAATAGCACCAGGGAATGTGATCTGATTCAAAGCACTGATTCAACGATTCAATTGATTCCCAGAAAAGTTCACAAACTCTCAGTCTGGCATTTTTCATGTGTTTAAGGTCTAAAATTATATAACTGCTGTCTATTTTTAGTTTTATTGTCATATTTATTTAAAGGGGTAGTTCACTTTAAAAAAAAACTTTTGCTGATAATTTACTCACCCCCTTGTCATCCAAGACATCCACGTCTTTCTTTCTTCAGTCGAAAATAAATTAAGGTTTTTGATGAAAACATTACAGCATTTTCTCCATATAATTGACTTCAATGGGAACCAAACGGTTCAAGGTCCAAATGAGAGTTTCAGTGCAGCTTCAAAGGACTTTAAACGACACCAGACGATGAATAAGGGTCTTATCTAGGACCCTTCGAGTCATGACTCGAAAAAAGGTTTGTTCATTTTGATGAACGAGCATCACAAACGCTCATCTCAGAACAGAGCAAGGCGAGCATTTGTGCTTATAAAACTTAAAATTGTTTATTTATTTTTTAAATGACTGATCGTTTCGCTAGATAAGACCCTTATTCAATCGTCTGGTGTCGTTTAAAGCCCTTTGAAGCGGCACTGAAACTCTCATTTGGACCTTGAACCGTTTGGTTCCCATTGAAGTCCATTATATGGAGAAAATCCTGGAATGTTTTCATCAAAAACCTTAATTTCTTTTCGACTGAAGAAAGAAAGACATGGACATCTTGGATGACATGGGGGTGAGTAAATTATCAGCAAAAGTTTTTTTTAAAAGTGAACTACTCCTTAAATATCGTAGGCGCAAACAGTGTGGAAAACGTGCCTTATTTTTAAATTCATTTTTTTTTTCATGGGTGTGTCTGATTCTAATTGGCATTGATATTGATGTGGCCAGAAAACGTATACATATTTCAATGTAACGCCAAGCGCTCTACAGCGACCCTGCTGTGGTGGGGAAAATATTGAGTGTTGGTTGAGTGTATAGTTACTTGTTTAGTTTGCAAGATGGTAGTTGTATCAAATGTTCTCTGTGTTAGTTGCTGATAGAAACAGGAGATGGCTGTGATAGGAAACGGAGAAAGTGTGTGTGTGTGTTGTCTTTGTTCTCCCTTCAGTAGAATCAGATAAGGGTTTCGGAGAGGCGATACAAAAGCCATTCGAGCTCATTTTACACATCCAGACACATGAGCCCAATCCGCAGCGAGACACAAACACTCAGGAAGATTGAGTGTCCAGCCTCAGCCGAAGAACGCATCAAAGAATCAGTCCCGCATCTCAGACAGAAGGAAAGAAACAAGGGCCAGACGGATGAGCATGAACGTTGTTTTGTAGCTGTGAGAGAATGAAGGAAAAGCAAGGACAAAAATGGGGGGGGAAATGACAAATCAGCTCCACGGGTGAACTCATTACGAGAAATCAACGAGGCACAGAAATGCACTTTCATCAAACTCTGATGCCTATAAACAGGACAACAACCCACTGGGATAATGCTGTAATGAGAGGTGTGTGCAAGTGAGAGAGTGTTTATGTTGCACCCTAATAGTCTGTTCTTTGAAAAATAACACTCAGAGTCCACCAAAGGTTGCCACAGTGCCTTCAAAACACAATGTAGGCTAATGCTTTAAAGAATGAATGCGGCTTGCGTGTTTTTAGTTGTATGGATTATTAGTCACTGTTTTCAATGCACAGCGTTGATGAAAAGCTCTTTTGAGACGGGGTCAGTCACTGATTCACTTCGGTTGTAAAGGCATTTCTGAGAAAAGTAATCTGTCTAATTGATTTAGCTTTATACAGACATGAATCCAAGCATATCGCGTAAAATTAGATTGCTAATTTGCTCTTAAAATTTGAATACTTGTGTAATGTAATGCATCAGGTCTGAAAACACATCATTGAGTGAATTTGTTGTATTGAAAGCTGTTTTACGTCATCAAGGAAACATTCCCGAGAATGCTTGAAATAAAGGGTCTGGTGTACAGTTTTTATGTATATGATTTGTCTTATTTGTTGTATTGCTAATATACACTACAATTCAAAAATGTGGGGTCAGTGAGACTATTATTATTTTAAACAGATTAAAGGTCCCGTTCTTCAAGATCCCATGTTTCAAACTTTAGTTTGTGTGTATTGTTGTTGTAAGAGTATAAATAATATCTGTAAAATTATAAAGCTCAAAGTTCAATGCCAAGTGAGATATTTTATTTAACAGAAGTAGCCTACATCGAACGGCCCGTTTGGACTACATCCCTCTACTTCCTTCTTTAATGACGTCAGTCGAACAGTTTTTTGACTAACGTCCGCCCACAGGAACGCTCCCTCAACTTGCGCACTTCTTATAACCTACTGTGTTTTCTCAGCTCTTACGGTGATTTTCTGAAGTAAAACTGCTTCATCTTTTGTGTGATACAATTAAACTCATCAGGATATGTTTTATCATCATTCGGACCTGGTTCGAAACAGCAGACTTGTAGGCTATTAATAATTAATGGATACATACAAGCAGATGACAAATATGTTATAATAAGCGTAATCAAACTACTAAACTATACCTGTTCCATCTCTATACAGCACTCTGACTCTGTAGGCATTATTGTCCGACTCGAAATGAACACCGTTACTGAGAGTTTCTGATATTATCATCATTCTGTGAGATGAAATTGTCCTGAGAGACTGAGCGCGAGCTCATGAAGCTCCGCCCCCTGTGCCGGCAGCAGCAGCTCATTTGCATTTAAAGGGCACACACTAAAACAGCGCGTTTTTCTAAACCCCAAAAAATGACAATTTAAACATGCTGTAAAAAATGATCTGTTGGGTATTTTGAGCTGAAACTTCACATACATATTCTGGGGACATCAGAGACTTATTTTACATCTTCTGAAAAGGGGCATAATATGGGACCTTTAAAGAGTTAGTGCACCCCAAAAAAATGATCCCATAATTTTCTCAAGCCATCCTGGTTGGATATGACTTTCTTCTTTCAGCCAAACACAATCTGAGTTATATTAAAAAAATATCCTGGCTCTTCTTATAATGGAAGTGAATGGTGCCATTTTTTTTGAAGACCGAAAAAGACAGAGTCGAGCTCCGGCGTATGGCGTAGGTGTGGTGTAAGGTCCATCCATACAAGTATGGATATTTTTTCTTACAAAAACACAATGCTTCACTTCACCTCAGAAGGCCTTTATTAACCCACTGGAGCCGTATGGATTGCTTTTATGGATGGATATGCTTTTTTTGGGCATCAAAAAAAAATAAATATGGCACCATTCACTCCCATTATAAAGCTGGGAAGAGCCAGGATATTTTTTTAATATAACTCTGATTGTGTTTGGCTGAAAGAAGAAAGTCATATAATCCTAGGATGGCTTGAGGGTGAGTAAATTATGGCATGATTTTCATTTCATTTAATACTTTTATTCAGCAAGGATGCATTGTTCAAAAATGATAGTATAGACATGTATAACGTTAGAAAACAATGAAAGAATTTTTAATAACCATTATTAATAATTGATCACCAAAACAGCATGTCAGAATGATTTCTGAAGGATCGTTTGATGATGTGGTTTAGACATTCTTTGTGGTTATATCAGTGGTTCAAAAGTACTGGGTTTTAAAGCACATTTTTTGGAATTCAAATCTGGTTGGGACCATGCAATCAAACTCAGTGTGAAATGTTTTCTTGATCTGCCGCACTGACTAAATATAGACTGACCGCATCCCAAATTCTAGATCGTCCGCAAAGCGTTTTCAGGCTGTTGACTTTCTTAAGATTTCCCACATTCATTTGTGCATTCGCAGCAGGGGAGTTCAGCCACCTCCAGAACGCACACAGCTGCAGCTCTAGCAGGAATCGCATATCCTCGCGTGTAGCAAGACGACGTTCAACCGGAATCCCAGCGGCGTCCATCAAACAAACCTCGCTGTCGTTCGGCAAATATTACCCAAGCTGTTTATCCAGGCTTTCCCCGCCTAGAATAAACAAGCACTGATTAATTAATGACAAACACACACTGAGATGAGATGCAAACAAACACAAACGCATATCCACAGAATGAACAGACGTGCACAGCCTCTTGCTCTTGTGTAGTTTAGATCATCGTGCTGCACTCCTGTCTCGGTCTAATTTAAATTGGCATACTTTGAAACAGCTGGGTACAGCTCTGTCAACCACACACAAATAACAAACAGCCATCCCCGTAGACGGATGAATTATCATATTTATGGTGTCTTGTGACCCCGTGAGCTCTCTAATAAAGAGCCCTGATTCTGATCGGATGGGTATTTGATGCACAGATGATGCGAGTCTAAGTGTGTGGAGATTTGAGAAGAAAAGAAAACACACGGGGGTTGTGAATTTGCATGCGTGTATGTGTTTGTATGCATTGCGCCGCTCAGAGAAAGAAGCATGCTGATGTTTATCTTGCACTTGTCTCTCTGATAGATTTGGGAAAGGTTCAGTGATCAGCTAGCTAACAGGGAATATTCTCAAAAATTTGGCTTATGTTCTGGCAAGGTCCTCCCATTTATGTGTATATAACAAACATCATTTATAATACACCATCGACAATTTTTCCGTAAATCCATGTTTTCACTGTTATACGGTAGGGGCGCTATTACACATGCAGCCCCTAAAGGGACATGTGGTGGGGGAAAAAAGAGATGGGAGGAAAAATAATAAGTCAATGCTTTTGCGCTTTCTCACAAATGTTTTCCGTTTTCTCGCTCAAAAAACATTTTGCTTTCCCCCGAGAAGCTGTCTTGCAAAACCTTTTGAGCTCTTTGCGAGCGAATGCCAAGTTTCTCAAGGGAAAGCAAAACATTTGCGAGAGAACGCAAAAGCATTGAAAAAAACTTTTTTCTTCCATCTCATATTTTTTTATGTCCCTTTAGGGGCTCCATACTATTACGCATCGTCTGAATGAGTACAGAATCTCTGGATCAAAACACAGATGAAAAAGAATCAGCTTGGATGAGCTTTTTTTTAATGAAGCTCTGTTATTTCTTTTGATATACTGCATGTTCAGATTCATACAAAAATTCTGGGGTCCATGAAAGTTTTGTGAAAAGGATCAAAAATGCTGGTGGTGGTTGTAAAAAGAAAGAAAGAAAAAAAAAATGGTGGGGAAAGTTAAAAATATTTAGCTTAAACACATACAGTAGGCTGCGTCCGAAATCGCGTACTTATGTGAGTAGGTACTATATTTAAATAAGAACGTACTTCACGACCATTAAAAAAGTACGTTCTATATAGTATGAATACAGGTAGTATGAATGAGTCCGGAAGTACTACATGTCGCGTGACATTTAAAAATTTAAAGAGCCCATTCCAGCGACTGTGAAACCATAGACATATACACTAGACCTCACCTGGGGGTTCTAAGCATGCGTCAAAACCGCCGCCATCTTGGAACAGGGGTCTTGTCATAGGAAGTAGCTAGGTAACGCTGCTATCTCTGCCTTTACTTCGAATTCATTGATGGTGGCGGACTTTTGTGCACCGTATGAAGTTCACGGATGAAATCTGAACTAGGAAGAAAAAAAAAAAAATTTCTTTCTGGAATCAATGATAAATACATGTCTGACCGTTGGAACAAACCAAAAAAAAACAAGAAAAATCGCATTCATGATGATTTATGGTGATTTTATTTGCGTTAGACCTGTGTCTACTACATTGACGCTGATGCATTAAAGTGGAGGGGCTCCCCTGTTTCAAGATGGCGGCTCTATTGACGCATTCGTTCCAATGAACTGCCGTAGCCAAGGTGAGGTCTAGTGTATATGTCAATGCTGTGTAACAAGGTTAAAACGGTTTTATTTCACAAAATTTTTCTGTTATTATATAGTTAAGGTTGTTCTATAATTGTTTACATTTCCTGGGCTAAAACTGTTCTAAATTGTTAAAAATTGTTGTTAAAAAGTAGGTGATGGTTCATTTATTTGCTTGTGATATAACTATCGATAAATAAACATGAATGAATCAATAGAGATACGCATGTGTGTCTGTGTTTATCTCCTAACGGTACAGCCGCGTCTCTGATTTCCGCCATTTTCAAATATAACAACAACAGCTCCTCTCCCGTGGCATCATGGGATAGTAAAGTGTCCATCGTATGCGCACTTCCGAATCTCGCCGGAAGTAGTAGGTCATCCGAGTACTTTTCGCCTACTCTTTTTCGAATTCTATGATTTCGTACATACTACTCTGCTCGCATACTTTTTTTTCGCATACTATATAGTAGTGAAGTATTCGATTTCGAACGCAGCTATACGTTATCGTTCATGGAACGTTTTTCTGAAACTGTTTCGGTTAAATTCATTTTGTTACTACTTGTTTTAGAATTCAGAGAACATTCAAAAGTAACATTCCCATGTTTGCAAAATGAAAAAATGGAATATTCGCATAACCAAGAAAGAATGTTTTGAAAACATTTAAATAATTAACGTAATGAACGTTTGGGAAATGTTCTTAAGGTCCTTGCACACTGTGTCCAAAATTCTCTTTCGAAATTTTTGCACGTTAGAAAATAAATATGGAGCTCATTCTCATTCCGTCATCTAACTGACGCTTTTGACCATACGTCAACATCCAACGTTTTAGGGTACCCTTTAATATCAGTTAGATGGCGCTATCTAATCCTAACCCTACCTAAACCTACCCGCGTCATCTAACTGACACTAAAGCTAAAGCGTCAGTTAGATGACGCCCTAGGATAGCGCCATCTAACTGACGTTAAAGGGTACCCTAAAACGTTGGATGTTGACTTATGGTCAAAAGCGTCAGTTAGATGACGTCTTGGGATGAGAATGTGTAGGAATATGATGTCACAATCATGTTTAAACACTGCCTCCGTAACTTTCGTCCATCATTAAAAAAAAGTTTTCCGTTTTTCGCATCCGTAGCAAGCATTTTGAGAGGTGTTTTGACAATTACGAAAAATATGAAAAACGCATACATTTCGGACTCAGTGTGGAAGGACCTCGTGACCATATTTTTTTTAGTTGGGTAGCATTAAAACATACTAGGACAGCCATAATCTCTCCAGTATTATTGTCATTAATACGTTAACCTGTAATGCTGATTGTTTTCCCAGTAGCAGGAAAGTAGCGCCGGGCTTTGAGCAAGACACATGCTATTAAACAGTGACATTTCCAACACAACTGACTGTGTGTCACTGTCCCATATGGCTGCCACCCAGCTGTGATAGGAAGGACGATCCATCAGCGCAAAAGCGTTCTGTCTTTGTGAGGCAGTATTGAGTGAAAGCACAGTTGGATGGGATTCTCTCCTTCCGCATCTGAGCTATTGATTCGCCTCAGGTGAATTTATGGTGACATTCCTGTAGTTTGCACAAAGGGAAAAGCATTGTTGTCTTTGTGGAAATCAATCACCAAAGTGAACAGCTTGTCAATAGGCAAGAGTGACCTGTTTGGCTTAGATTAAAGGATGTCAAAAGTTTGAAAGTGTACATGCTTTATAAAGAACCATACTCGGATCACTTTCAGTCGAAGTGAGTGAAAGGGAAAAAAGAAGTGAGTGAAAAAGTGTCTAAGTGGCCCTGTCCCAACGGTCTTGTGGACTTACAATGGGCACAGTGTGCGCATGATTGCACAGTCCATGAGACCGTGGGATGTCCCATTTGTCATTTTAGGTTTCAGAAGGGAGCTTGTGAGCACCCCCTTTATGACCTAGGAATGCACACTTTTGCTGAGCCTTCACGAGGGCGAGACTTCTACCTGACAGTCAAAGGGCCGTAATTTCACGAAAGTGTGGACTAAGAGGAAGACACTGAGGGGTTAGGGTTCTATTTGGGACAGGGCCCGTCTTTACGCTGGTACTGTCCCCGGCCTTGCAAGTAGGTAATATATATATATATATATATATATATATATATATATATATATATATATATATACTGTATATATATATATATATATATATATATATATATATTTATTGTAATTTATATTATTGTATTGTTACTATTTAAATGTAATTTTCATTGATTTATTTATATTTCTGTTTGTATTTATTTCCATGTAGGCCTATTCAGTTTTAAGTATTTAATCTATTTGCATGTATTAATTAATTAATTACTATTGTTTTTGTTTTTACTATTATTTATATTTAATTTACATTATGTCTTGTATTATTTGTTTTTAATCTTGTCTATTTCTCCATAGATATAAATGTCTAATCTCTTTCTGTGCATGTCATCATTACCTTTGATTTAACATTTGCCTTTATAGGGTAAAGTATAAAGTGAACTTGGAACGCTTTGTTGTAAGCGAACCCTGCGCAGATTTAAAATGAACTTTAGTGAAAGCATACCAAAGCGGTTTTAATCTGAATCACTTTTCATTTCAGTTCACTTCTAGTGTTCATGCATGTCATACTTGTCAAAATTCATTCAAACTGCTTTCAGACTCTCACACAACCGTTGTAGTCACTAGAACCAACATCTGTCGCAGGATTTTAAAGTGGATCAGACGCTGCAGCTTTGCTCATGTGCTGTATTCCACTAAAAGCATGATATTGATGAGTGGCTTGTATTACCCTCGTGTTTGAGCTTTTAGGTTAAAACTAATACATTGCTTCCAACAGTCTCTGGTACACATGTAATGAATAAAAGAGGATTTTTTTTTGTCTCCCCAGAACAATAAGAACATTCCGGGATTCAGTAAAAAAAAAAAAAGTACACAATGCAGAGATTGGCCAATCAGAGTAAAGTATTCCATACTAACCATATTAATTGACAGTAAAGTTATTGTTTAATGAAAGTAGTGCGACATGTGAATAGATGCATATTTTGATGCATCATTATTCAACCCCTAATCATGTTAATTCTCTTGAACAGATTTTGTCAGATGGTGTGTGGTTTGAGTTGTTGACGTCCCTGGGATGGGATGGTTTACTTTTGTAGAAGAGAGTGTGCCGTGTTTGGCATGACACATTTGTGCCGTCTGTAGTCGAGAAATTCCACTTCTTTTATTAGAACAGCAGCTATTATCAACTCTTGAGTTTCCATCGCCACCTGAACCTTTTGACATTCCTTTATCAGAGAAACGCTCTATTTTGATTTACAAGAATGCCAAGGCTTGTTTACCAAGGCTTCATTTGTTGCAAAAAACAATATTATCCGGAAGCATTATTATTATTTAAATGGGTCGTAACATGAAAAATAAAATTTGCCTCGATCTTTTGACATATGGCGCAAATAACTTTGTACACTGACGCGTTTATCATTCCTATTTTGCACCCGCGCAAAGCGGGCTATTTTTTTAAAGTCAGTTTCATGATTACTTCTGTCATTGTGTGATTGGTAGTCTGATGGTAATAACTGGTGGTTATTTATTTATTTATTTATTTAAATCAGTGTTTCCATCATTGGTACTGGGATTGTAAAACAAATATTCGGGAATCATTTTTATATGATTGTTCGAAGCACAAAAGATGTTTTTCCAATTTCATATCCCTAGAGTTTGGTGATTCTCAACTGGTTTTGCTTCAGGGTCCAGTTTTTACATTAAAAAAAAAAGTAATCTGACAAGGCACCAAAATTTCTTGCTCAAAAAGGATAAAACAAATCCTTAAAACCAGGCGAGGAAGTGTTGTTTTATAATAATAAGCCATGAGCATGAGAAACAAAATAGAAATTTTTGTTTCTAAAAGTTAATTGGCCCATATGCTTTTTCTGACCTTACTTTGCATGCTTATATTTAATTTTTTGCGGTTAGCATCCCTTTCCACCGTTGTCAACGCCCCTATCAGAACCCGGGAACTACTTTTGGGCCACAACCCAACAGTTGTGAACCACATGGCTTATGTTTTACAGATACTGTGTGTTAAAATAAGAGGATATAAAACAGAGGGCCAGAGAGATAAATGGGACATAAAACCTGCGATGTTCCAGTGCTGTTCTTTAAACACATTACTCACTAGGCAGGAGCTTTGCCTCACAGTTAGAAAGCTGAGGCCTGTGGGTTTAACTCCCAAGATTGGCAGAAAAAATGACGAGAGGGATTTGCCATCCTACTATGATTGAGCCATGTGTACTGTTACTTAAAACCTGACCATTCACACCTCAAAAGTATGATTTATGTGTCTAAACATGCAATATGAAAGGATAAAAGATATGAATGGGATTGTTCTGCTGCTATATAAGGATTTTCTCTCATCATGACTGCACAACATTCCAATCGACCAATCAGATTTGAGGGACACCTTTATGTTGATGTCAAATTTAGGCTTACAAGCAGGGTTAGGTGCTTCTACGTCAGTGTTACTCACCATAATTTACCTGTGATAGTTGGAAAAAGTTATGGGTTGAGTTAGGTTTAGGCGTAGGGATATGGTTACACTCTAAAAAATGCTGGGTTGTTTTAACTCAATTTTGCAAAGATACTAACTCGTGGCCTCAAGATAGTAACTCGTGGCCGAGTTACTATCTTGAGGCCACGAGTTACTATCTTGAGGCCACGAGTTAGTATCTTGAGGCCACGAGTTAGTATCTTGAGGCCACGAGTTACTATCTTGAGGCCACGAGTTAGTATCTTGAGGCCACGAGTTACTATCTTGAGGCCACGAGTTAGTATCTTGAGGCCACGAGTTACTATCTTGAGGCCACGAGTTAGTATCTTGAGGCCACGAGTTACTATCTTGAGGCCACAAGTTAGTATCTTGAGGCCACGAGTTAGTATCTTGAGGCCACGAGTTACTATCTTGAGGCCACAAGTTAGTATCTTGAGGCCACGAGTTAGTATCTTGAGGCCACGAGTTACTATCTTGAGGCCACGAGTTAGTATCTTGAGGCCACGAGTTAGTATCTTGAGGCCACGAGTTAGTATCTTGAGGCCACGAGTTACTATCTTGAGGCCACGAGTTAGTATCTTGAGGCCACGAGTTAGTATCTTGAGGCCACAAGTTACTATCTTGAGGCCACGAGTTACTATCTTGAGGCCACGAGTTACTATCTTGAGGCCACGAGTTACTATCTTGAGGCCACGAGTTACTATCTTGAGGCCACGAGTTACTATCTTGAGGCCACAAGTTACTATCTTGAGGCCACGAGTTAGTATCTTGAGGCCACGAGTTACTATCTTGAGGCCTCGAGTTACTATCTTGAGGCCACGAGTTACTATCTTGAGGCCACGAGTTAGTATCTTGAGGCCACGAGTTACTATCTTGAGGCCACGAGTTAGTATCTTGAGGCCACGAGTTACTATCTTGAGGCCTCGAGTTACTATCTTGAGGCCACGAGTTACTATCTTGAGGCCACGAGTTAGTATCTTGAGGCCACGAGTTACTATCTTGAGGCCACGAGTTAGTATCTTGAGGCCACGAGTTACTATCTTGAGGCCTCGAGTTACTATCTTGAGGCCACGAGTTACTATCTTGAGGCCACGAGTTAGTATCTTGAGGCCACGAGTTACTATCTTGAGGCCACGAGTTAGTATCTTGAGGCCACGAGTTACTATCTTGAGGCCTCGAGTTACTATCTTGAGGCCACGAGTTAGTATCTTGAGGCCACGAGTTAGTATCTTGAGGCCACGAGTTAGTATCTTGAGGCCACGAGTTACTATCTTGAGGCCACGAGTTAGTATCTTGAGGCCACGAGTTAGTATCTTGAGGCCACAAGTTACTATCTTGAGGCCACGAGTTACTATCTTGAGGCCACGAGTTACTATCTTGAGGCCACGAGTTACTATCTTGAGGCCACGAGTTACTATCTTGAGGCCACAAGTTACTATCTTGAGGCCACGAGTTAGTATCTTGAGGCCACGAGTTACTATCTTGAGGCCTCGAGTTACTATCTTGAGGCCACGAGTTAGTATCTTGAGGCCACGAGTTACTATCTTGAGGCCACGAGTTACTATCTTGAGGCCACAAGATAGTTATAATTAATTTTTTGCCAAAGTGGGACTAGGGGGGCTCTGTAGGTACATGTCCAAAGACACATTGGTTTACTATGGTAACATCTAAAATAAAAATAGTCTAAAATATAGTAATGAAATATACAGTTAATTTGTTGTTGTGCTAGTTAAAGTATTAGGCAACTGGCTAATGCAATGTGCATGTGTGTATCGTATTAGCCACACACTCTCTTTTCAAATAAATCAGTGACTGTAGAGCTTTCATCATGACTCATTCACAAATATGTTTAGACAGATTGACTAAATGAATGCAGCGATTGAAGGCTTTATTGCGTTGTGTCCAAAGTGAGAGACTTGTATCAACAGTGTTAACATGGCTTAGCTTGACAACTTCCCCTCATTGATCTAATTCATGTCAACGCTACTATAGACCTGTGTAATGAAATTGAAAGATTGAGAATCTCTTTTTGTGTGTGTTCTTTGTCAGAATTAAATCCAGCCGATTTCACTGGAAGATTAGTGCCAGTTTGATGGTTCAGATTAGCAGTGACAGCTTGTGTCGGCTAGTTTCTTCAACAGACTCCGGTAATAACAGGATCGGGGCACATCTGAGCCAAATAAAACACTTACCTCAAGGTTTGGAGACTGAGTGAGTCTACAGTTTTCTGTCGGTAATACAAATAAAGATTTTTAGCATTCATTTTATACTAGCTTTTGGGTAGAATAGAGATGTTAAGAGAACTTTCTAAAACACTTTACTTGAAGGGGTGTGCATAAGACTGACATGACACCTTCATAATCATGACATGACACACGTTATGAATATGAAGTAAATTTTATTCATGTTTGTGACAACTGTCATTAAGTGTCATTTTTTATGCAAATATGACATTGTTTGACATGTCTTTGTTATGACACCTTGACATAAACCAATACATCATAACCTGTCAGTGTTTTTGTCATGACAACTTGACATTACTAAGACAACACAACCTGTCATAAACATGACACAGCAGATTAATGATCAAACTTAAGAAAGCTCCTAGCTTTATTGGTTAACATTACATTAAACTGTCAGGAGGTTGGTTTTGACATTGGCTGTCATGAAGCCATTATATCTTTTTAATGTCAAATTCAATTATTACCACTGTAGTTGAGGTCACGAAAAATATTCATGACAGTTATAATGGCCTCATGACAGCCAATGTCAAAGCCAACCACATGACAGTTTAACTTCATTTTGTCATGAAAAAGACACTGACAGGTTATCATGTATTTGTTTATGTCAATCAATATGTCATAACAACATTTTAAACAATGTCATTATTGAGTGAAAGACACTTAATGACAGTTGTCATAAACATGCATAAACCCTATTTCATATTCAAGACATGTCATGGTTATGAAGGTGTCATGCCAGTCTTATGAACACCCCTTCAAGTAAAGTGTTACCGAACTTTCTTGTGTTTTCTCAGGCTGTCACTGTTTTTGGTACCTTGAATTTGGCTTTTCGCAGATTACGCAGTGTATTGTTTTCAGTGGGTATTAACCACACGTCTGTTTATAGCAGTTTTGGGTGATTTTCTCTTTGATTGCCAGTTTCTCACAGGAGACATGTCCGGAAACCCAGCAGGAGAAATAACTGTCAGCTCATGGATATTGACTGTGGATCTGATGATAAAAGATATTAAAAAGTCTTATTTTGGATCCAATCTCCTGAAGACATAATCTCAGTGGGCTTCCTAATATCATGCAGAATAAATATTTCAGTTTGTTTGTTTGAGAATATTGTTAGAGTACAATTGTTTTGCTCTTTTCTGAAACCTAGGTGCTACAGTACCTTGCTGGCTATACTTCACAACATTTGGGTCAAATAGGCCATTCTATATCATTCTAATGCTGATTTGCTGCTTATTTAAAACAGTTGTGCTTTTATTCTTTTATAAATACAAAGTTGAAAAGAACAACATTTGTTTTAAGTCTTGACTGTCACTTTTTACCGGTTATGCATATCATTTACCAAGTATTTAGGTTGCTCAGAAGTATACGTTTTAGAACAGCAGCAGGAGCAAATTTGTTGCCACAAAACGTTACCTTTGTCACAAGGATTTGGAACAATGCGCCCTAGGCTCATAGACAGCTTAAAACATCCCGCTGTGCATAAGCGACTGAGTTAAAGAGCAAACACTCCTAAATGACAGTGCAATGTCAAGATGGGATTACACCCTTATTATGACACTTCAATTTAATATCTGCCAGTCTGTGTGTATCATGACAATGACACAAACAAGCAATCACAGACTGGCTTTGAATTTCAAAGGTTATTTAACACTGCAGATGAAAACAGTTGGTGAGTGAAATAGGATATTAAAACGAGGAATAAAGTAGGAACGACTTTTTAGTAAGCATTAAATGAATGTAAGTTTGCCACAAACTACATCGGGCCCTCTCACACACCCGGTGGAATGTAGCGCCAAGTGTGACCGCGACGCAAGCTTGTTTCAGCCTGACACGATTATGATTTTCATGTCCTGCGTTACGTTGTTTAAATAGCAAATGAACTCGCGCTCATGAGTGTGCTGGACTGAAAACAAGATGTGTTCAGGCACATTGTTGGAGCGTTGCTATTTTGAGACTACCATTGATCAGTCAATGGCGCAATAATGTTTTTGTTATTTAAAAATTGTATTAATAATGTGTGCCAATAGGTGGGTGCACAGTGCGTGTACACTCTGTTTATTACACACACAGGGATGCTCAACCACACAAACATGACAAATATATAAAAAAGTATTACAATGTAAAAGATTGACATTGTTTACATAAAGATATAGCGGAATCCGGCTTGTCCCGTAGATGCTTTAACCTCGCGCACGAGCATGTTTCCCCTATCAAATTCCGTCATGTAAATATCAATCTGCCAGGACGCGAGTGCAACTGGCCTTTAACGGTAATGGGAGATGAGAGTCTGGTTGGTTTATTTCACGTTACGCCCAAAACATACCCATTACTCATTAAAAGAATAGGGACAACCCTTTAATGATGCGTTCTGACCGGACGCGAATAGCGTGTCAAGCCGCCTTTCCACTGCACACGACATTCGCATACGATTGACGCATTTCGCCCCCTAGTGTCATTCGCACAGAACTTTGAAATTGGTCGTGAAGCAATCGTTACCCTAGGATATTCACAATGGTAAAATTAATGATTTTAATAAATGTAATGCATGCATGAATATATCTACACAAAACAAATGACCCTCAATTCATCTCAAATAAAAATATAGTAGTATAAATATTGGTTTAATAATTATAAAATATATTTTCTGCTATAGTTAATTATAACCAACATTTTACAGAGCGAGCGTTTACAGAAAAACATTAAAAAAGTTAAAATATTGGTAATTCTAGCCTCGCGCTCATAGTTTTTATTAGAATACATCACTTCCGGTTGGCCGGTCGCATACGGTCTAGCCGCAGACGTTCAGATATTTCAACGGATCCAAAGCTCAAAACGGATCCGAATTTTCCGCATACGCATATGATCGGAACTCCCCGCAGCTCCCGTACGACTCTCCATTGGAAATGAATGACTTCCGGTCCGACGGCGGTCGTTTGTCGTGTGCAGTGGAAAGGCGGCTTCAGGCGCGAATGATTTCAATGTTAAGTCAATGCAAAGACGCGTTATGCGCGTAAAAAATTCCTGCGGCGCGAAAGACGCGAATACGCCTCATTCGTGCGTCAAGTTCGCGCGAATTGAGCGTCTGGCGCGTTAAGCGCAAATGATTTAGTTAGTGGCATTTTCACGCGTTTGACACGAATTCGCATCTGCCGCCCGAGTTGAAAAATCTGAACTTTGGCATGAATTCGCGCCGCGTTAACCAATCAGGAGCCTAGCTGCTTGCTCACGTGGTGAAGTGTCTGGATGCTTCAATAAATTATTTTGTAATATGCCTAAATGCATGGTGGGATTATGCACAACAAAGCAAATATTTTATCACTTAAAACATTATTTCTATATACGAGAGATGTTTATTTTGTATTGAATGTTATTCATTCCATATCTAGATTATATAAAATAGTATTATGATGTAAAGACAATCAACATATGTGCATAAGTTCGTGTCTGGACGTGAGAGAGAAAAAAAATCACAGGACAAGTTAATAACTTTTGGAAGCTGGCTCTATTTATCATCAAAACAAAAATAAATGACAGCTAGATTAGGTGGATGAGGGCGAGGGTGATCCTCGCTCCGATGCGGGACAACAGGTCATCAGACTGGAAGCGCGACAGGCGGAAGTATCCAGCGCAGCTCCTGGAGCGAGCAAATGGTGAAACTCGCCAAACGCTTCACCTCAGAAGGGTCCGGAGGACACAAATATACGGGGACGATGATCCCCACGCCACTCTCTCCAGAGTAAATACAGAGCGGTGACTCTCTCGATAAATGCTCGGTCAACATAAAAACAATGGCCGCCAACGGATTTCGATTCTGACGTAAATTTCGCTTCAAACTTTTGTTTTTACGCGCGTCAGTTTCACTCTTAACACGCGAATTAACACAAAGTGGTCAAGCGTCAAACTAGACGCGTCAGGCGCGAATTTGACGCGCTATTCACGTCCGGTGTGAACACAGCATAAGGCCATGCGCCGCGCACACCTACCATTTTTCCTGTCATTAAACTAGTAAAAGTGGATTCGGACACTCCCTAAGTGCACTTTACACCATGCGCTTAGATCGTTAAAATATTGTGTCTAAATAGCTATTTGATTGTGATTTAATGTAACGATAATCATTTACTGTAAGATCAGGAACATGCATTCAAGTAAATACGGTCAGTTTTGATTCAATGTTGGCTTTGTCTCCAGACTTAGGGGTTGTTGAGTACATCCGTGAGTGTTTGTGTGTGTGTGTGTTTCTGAACCTCTTCAGTCACCAGCATGTGGTCAATAAGGACGTCTCTACATCAGCCCAGCTGGCTGGATGATCCAGCTTTCATCTCAATATCCTGCTCTCCTCTGGCTCCTCTAGGGATCTCTGCACAATGCCTCATTATCCGGAGAGAGATCATCCGCTGCCTGGGTACATGTCGCCTCTCACCAGCTCCAGTCAGGGTTAGGAAAGGAGATCTCCCTCTCAAAATTAAACATGGCTCCCGTAATGTAAGATCTCCAATAAAAGATGCAGAGCTAAGCAGCTTGCACAGGATTTGGGCTGAAATCAGTTAATTACTATGTGATATGGCGAATCTTAAGCCTGTGTAATTGGAGGCCCCCGCAGCAGACAGAAAGAGAGACCGATAGAGCCTCAGGTTAGGCTTTTTACAGCGTGGCACAATGCCGGCACACAGAGGCATATTGTCCACGTCCGTCTTTGTTCCAGACAAACACACACACAGGCGCTGTTCCAAACTTTATATGGCTGTATAGAGGGCAGCTGTCTTCAAAGGCAGCATCCTAACTGAAATGCAACCTCATAAAACTAACTAATTTGGAATGCTCTAAATGGGCAGTAACTTCATCCTCAAGCAACGCCAGAGACAGTATAAAACACTCAATGATTTCAAGCTAAAGAACCCCAATTTATGATACAATGTTTTGCCTGATTTTGTTGTTAGAAAGCGAATTATTGACGGAAAATTGAGATTTTGGTATTTCACTTCTCAAGTAATTATCTGCTGTACGACATGCCTGTATCCTAGATAGAAAATCTGTCCTGATTGGGTTGTTATCGTGATGCCCGCCGAGTGAACTGACTTGCCTTAAAGGGATAGTTCACCCAAAAAAATTGAATTCTGTCAGTAATTACTCACCCTCATCCAAATCTGTAAGACTCTGGTTCATTTTCAGAACACAAATGAAGATCTTTTTGATGAAATCCGAGAGCTTTCTGTCCCTCCATTGATACTTTTGACGCTTCAATAAGTTCATAAAGAGTTCATAAAACTAATCCAAATGAATTTACAGTGTTGTAGTACTCAAGACTCGGACTCGTCTCGGACTCGGTCTCGAGACCATATTTTAATGGTTTTGGTCTTGTCATGGACTCGTGTCCATTTGGACTCGGAATTGACTCGTACTCGAACATTTTTTTTTTTAGGACTCGGAATTATTCCCGAGTCCACTCGAGTTCAATTAAAAATATTTTTCATGATTATTAATGTATGTTAATAAAATATTTCTTTAAATTGATTGACACGGCCAGTGAATGCTGATTTTCTAGTGCGCAACTGCGCATGGCAAATTGTAATAAAATTACTTTTAACACCACCTACTATGTGGCCTTTTTACCCTAAACTGATTTATTAAACTCTAAGTAAATTCAGTAAAAAAAAAAAAAAAAAAAAAGGATTTCTCTAAGTAAATAAAAGTAAATTAGGTAATCAACCCTCACTGGTCTCGGTCTCGACTCGGACTCGGCCGTCTCTGGTCTCGGACTCGACTCGGACTCGACTCTCTCTGGTCTCGGTGTCGACTCGGACTCGAGTGAGGTGGTCTCGACTACAACACCGTGAATTTAGAAGTTTTGTCCAAATATTCAAAAGAGGCATGATCTCTGAAAGTTTTATTCACATATCAACTATCAATTATTCATCAACTCACACATCAGTTGTGGTAAACGGAAGCTCAAGCATATTCGCTTGAGTGCAAAAACCAATGAGGTTCATTCTCGTGTCACGCAGCACGTTTGAGCTTTAGCAAGAACCAATGAGGTCCATTCTCGTGTTACACAGTACGTTTGAGCTTCAGCAAGAACCAATGAGGTTCATTCTCGCACATCAAGCAGGTTCGGTTGAGCTTCTGTTTGTTTATACTTGCTGATCAATGTTTAAATGTGAATAAAAGTCTAAATTCAATCTGTTCATCATAGAAAGTGATAGAGTCTCTTCAGAAAATTTGGACTAAACCGCTCAATTTTGTATGGATTTGTTTTATGATCTCTTTATGAACTTTTTGAAGCGTCAAAAGTGTCAGTTGCATAGCTTTCAATCGAGGGACAGAAATCTCTCAGATTTCATCAAAAAGATCTTCATTTGTGTTCCGAATATGAATAAAATGCTTATGGGTTTGAAACAAAATGAGGGTGAGTAATTTTTAGGTGAACTAAACCTTTGAAAGTACACGATGAAGACTTTGACTCATAACGGATATCAGCAGATTTTGGTGCCTAGATACAGTGCTGTGAAATTATATTAGATTATTTTATACTTTTCAGTATTGAATGAATTATAGTCCTATAGTCAAATCAACAGTTTTTTTTTTGCCAAATTATTTGACAAAAAATTATTATAATTTACTTTCCCATGTGCAAAAGGGAGCAGAAAGAAGATAAAATCTTATTTTACATGTTTATATTTATTTTTAATTGCAACTGAATATTAAAACAATCGATTGACAAAATAATTGCATTGTTGTATTTTTTTTTAATTTAGAGAATAAATGAGAGATGAGTCAATTTTACAGACATTTGATGCATCTTTTCATGCTACACTAATTTAATCCCAGATAATAACATACTTACTGTAAATGTTTTTTAAACAAAAATCATGCAATTTGTGTCTGTAATGCTGTAGAAACAAGTAATAAGACACTGAAGTGTACCATTTTCATGTAACAGGCCAGGCTTCTCACTAGGGTTTGGAACAGAGCTACAGTCGCTTTCCTTTTATCCCCGTTGATTTTGTCATTGGCAGGGTTCCTGCTCGTGTCTCACTGGTGTCCCTGGTTAGTGGTGGCTTCCAGGGAATTGAATGCACACTGTGTGTGTGTGTGTGTGTGTGTTCATGTTCCAATGCAGCAGTTTTGACAGTCTCCATGTCTCAGCACCTCTGTGCTAATTTAACCACTCACAGATGCAGAGCGGGGGAACAGTGACCCACATGTGAGCCCTGTTCATTTAAAAAAAAAAAAAAAAATCTGTAGTTTCTTTTCTCCCTCTAGATTAGACAAGATGAACCCAAGAGGAATTTGAGCGTTCTTGGAAAGGCACTGTGACTCTGGCTCGCTTTGGCGTATCGGATGTCCTTGCCTTTTCAAACCTTGTTTTTATGGGTAGTGCATTTTTACTAAAGATAAGCTATACACTAAAAGCCCTGTATACGGTCAGACGACTGTACGATTGGAAAGGATCCAATTTCTAAAACATTCTCTTTTGTTAATTTGTTTTTTGGCAGTGGCTTTCTGAACTAAACTCTTCGCTTTTCCAATGGCGCGGTTCACTTCTCTACCTTGTTTTATAGGCGGAGTGTCAGAATTCAAATGATTGTTGTAACTTTGTGTGTTCAAATGCATTGTATTTTATCATTAAAAGCTTTTTGTAAACCTAGTAAAGTCTGCAGCCAACATCCACAACTACTTTCTAAGGCAACATCCTAACCGGATGAAATCACTGACTTATCTAAAACGCCCTATTTAGGCTGCAAATCTGTGGCACACACATTTCTCATTGATGTTAACATGTTGTTAAGTTAATGAAATTATACTCTAATCGCACAAAAATACTGAGTAATATAGATATAATATAATAATATAGTACATTAGTTCAAACTGGTTTTGTCAATGTGCTCCAGTACTGAGTTAAATTGAAGAATAAATTGAAGACGTGGTCTGACACTGAGTTTTGGCAATACAAACACCATCCATCCTCACTGTGAGTGTGTAAACAGGACACACACCACCTGTACTTGTGAATCTCATTATTTGGTAAAGCATAGAAGGCCTAAAGATCTTTTCAGGTGCCAAGAGAAATCTAGAGTATATGGATGTACGCAGTTAGTTTGAGGTCTTCAGCCAAAACGATTCAGTGATTCGGCTTATTGATTATATAGATGTCACGACACCATGTCACGGACTAGTATTAGTTTGATACCCTCATTGATTTGATCCCCTGATCTCTAGCCACCCTTGCGTTGACCAGATGTCGAATCCCATCTTGACGAACGTCCCGTCCCCCTCGCTGCGGTTTCGCAGAGTAATGGCCCGTGTAGACGGGCCTGCAGAGGAGGAAACGAAAATAAAAATATATGAAAACAATACGGCCATCGCTCCTCATAATTAGTGTGCAGCCGATCAATGGCTGACGGGATGGTCTGGCCTACAAAATGATTTCTGCTCAATTTGTTAGTGAGATGCAGTAGAGATGGCCATCGTTGAGCTGGAAGATGCTTCTTTTCAAAAATATTCACTGCAAAACAGGATTTCGTACTTATGTACTGTTTTCTTTTTAAAATCTGATTTTTTTTATATATTGTAACATTATGTAACAAATACATAATATAAATAACAATATAACAAATCATTTTCGCCCCATTAGCAGATGACTTTTTTCTAGTTTTAAGCATGAATCGGACAGAAGTTTGTAATGTTTATGTGATGATGTGATAAGATGAAATACCTTCTTAACACGATTATAAGGCGTTTTGTGTATGTGTGTTTTCAGTTGTTCTTATTATTATTTTCTCTTAATTTTGGAATACATTTTAGTATGACATTTTTTGGTGAATCATTTGTGAATCAAAAATGTTTGTATGCAGATTTCATGCACTAAAGCTTGTTTCTGCTACGAATTTTCTTTTAAAAAGATATCTTGCGACTTTTTATCGCAAGTTTTTTTTTAACTCACATTTGCGAGATGTAAACTTGCAATTGCAAATTAAAATGTCATAATTGCGAGATATAAATGATTTTCTCTGAAATGTGAGATATAAACTCGCGAAGTCCAATTCTGAGGGGAAAAAACCCACAATTCTGACATTTTCTTAATATTTCAAGTTTATATCTCACAATTATAACTTTATATCTTGCAATTGCTTGTTATAAAGTCAGAATTGTGTGATATAAACTTGCTATTACGTTATATTTCGCAATTATGACATTTATATCACACAATTCGAATTGCAAGAAATACAAGTTGTGAGATAAATTAAATTAATTTATTAATTTATTTTTTAAAGTCAGTGGCAGAAACAAGCTTAAACTACCAATACAACCACACATATGTGTACGCAATTATTAGTGAATGAGTGCCATTGATTTTTTTAGAGCTGCTTTACAGCTTAAACTGTTAATTTCATTATTGGAGAAATTTGCGGTGTCAATACTTCTATTACTTTATCTTATTACTGTGAAGCTGCTTTGAAACAATCTGTATTTTGATCAAAGCACTATATGAATAAATATGAAATGACTTGACTATGAGACTGTAGGGCGTTCCATTTGTCATTTTAGGTTTAGGCTTATAGTGTGCGATTTAGGACACATCCTCTGTAGGCAGACAGCAAGGGATCTCAATAGGATTGGAGCAGAGCTCATATGATAAAAAAAAAAAAAAGATATCGCCATCCGTGGCTGCTACACGTATAAGAACATTTCATTAAGCCTTCTCTCAGATTTCACCTTCACTCTTTAACTCTCATCTTTCTGTCTCACATTTCCTCATTCTTCATCCATATCCATTCATTAGTCCTCTTTCTAATCCTCCCCGCTGGTGTCAGTAACCTTCATGTTTAGCTATTCATCAAAACCCCAGCAGAAGCAAAGGTGAGCTGAGACACTGGAGTGTCAGGTTCACTTTTATAACAGCTTGCATCCCTTATCTTTTCCTTTCCTTTGCTATGAACACTGCATTTAACAAGCTTTATGCTTTTTAAGTGCAATTGCATTCTTGGCTGAGTGGAAATGAAGCCTGCTCACATACTCGAGTCTAGTTGGTAAAACATGAGCAAAGAGAGTCCCTGAGATAAAATGATATAAATGAGTAATCACTGATGACTTCATTATTTCTTTTAATATGTCTATTAGGATTATCTGAAAAACTTTCTTACTAGTACAGCAAATCAGGCAGGATCTGGAATATCACTTGAACTATTTTCATTCTTTACTTTTCTTCTTGCAATATTTGCAATTTTACTGTCTTTTAGTTGATTTTTCACCAATGTGATTGTACTCTCGTCATCGAGTGTTCAGTTGAAGGATCAGCTTTGTGACAAAGTAAGATACAAAAAAGAGATATGACTTTTCTGTTCTTTTTTGCAGATGTTGGTGTCTCAATATGGATTGCGATCTGATGTAGAAAATACTGAGAAGTCTCAATTTAATCTCATTGTTCTTCTGGAGTAAGTTCAGATATAAACGAGATCCCATACGTATTTTTTCTTTTGTTTTATTTGGATGAGGCCAGAACTACATATGAGGGGTGGATCTGAGCGTAACTTAGATATTTTGGTCTTGAAAATAATTGTTGTGAAATATTTGAGTACAGACCACTTTCACACTGCAGCAGAATACGTTTTAGATCCAGTCTGTTCTCCACCAGAGCCTCTCCCATCAGTTTTGTGACTCGAATGCTCCGTTCTCCACCCGGATATAAAAGCTGCTGTCAGTTAATGAAGATTTGAATGGATCGGACTCTTGCGTCGTATCAAAAGTGATGACGTCGCCATCCTGGATATTACTTCGGTCACTGTCGCTATGTTAATGTTAAAGTCCCCCTGTGGTGAAAATCAAGCTTTTGATGTTGTCTATGTGGTGTATTTAATATGATTTAAGACAAACTAATTCATAAATTAACACCATTCCTGAGTAGGGCTGGGTATTGAGGTCAAATTTCACAATTCGATTCGATTTCGATTCACAAGCTTGCAATTCGATTCGATTTCGATTCAATATCGATTATTTTGGATATCAGTTACAATAAATGGCAATTTTTCTCAAGGGAATCAAATCTCTTAAATGCTGTAAACTATGGTCTATATATATAGTCTAGTTGTAGCCTACTAGGCTTCATTAGCCTAATATGAAGGTAATGATGAACTGTTTTGTAGCTACAAACACTTAAATTACACTTTTATTTATTTTTATAATAAGAAGATTATATGAAATATAAACATTTAAATGGTGGCTGTCATAAAAAAACTTGCCAGATTTATTCAAATATGCATTAAATATTGAAGAACACTAACGAGTGTGGACTAACGAGTTTATGTGCGTTTTCTGAGGTAAATATGACGATACATGACATTGATTACAAGCTGTTTAACTGACGTCTTTCCACGGTTGAAACGCAGATTGAGCGAATCAATGTGACATGATACGGATTTCGATAAGTTGTACTCGATCTTTTAACACACTTTCAGAAGCTCATTCATGTTTATTTCGCGCTGTGACCGGTATTATTAACCCGGAAGAGAGATCAGCGCTGCTGCTTCTCTGGAGCTGCGTCAGAGCGATCTCACGCCACAGCGCAAAAACGGCAAAACGCTATTTATGTTTTTGAATTTCTAAAGAAAATGGACGTAATTTGAAAATTGAGACTTTGTTTCATATCAATAGTAACAAAGGACAAAGATTATTGCGATTTGTTGGATGCGCGCAGCCGCGATACAATCCCAGATAGCAAACTGACATTGAATCAACGTGGAAACGACGTCTCTCATGACATTGAAACAACGTTGATTTTGCTCATCGAATTAACGTTGAACCAACGTCAGACGCGGCATTCTTCAAAGCTAAATGAAAATCGAAAATTGGTTTGCTTTCATAACGTTGAAACAACGCGTTGATTTCAAGTTGATTTTCCGTTAGTTTTGAAAGAATGACGCGTCTGACGTTGGTTCAACGTTAATTCGATGAGCAAAACAATGTCAGATCAACGTTGTTTCGATGTCATATTTCCACGTTGATTCAATGTCAGTTTGCTATCTGGGATGTCTCGTTCATTCAAATGAAACAGGATGACTAATCGATTCTTGAGATTTAAGAATCGATATCGGTTTGTAAAAATGAGAATCGATTAATATCGAGAAATCGATATTTATTACCCAGCCCTATTCCTGAGTATTTTCACCTTAAAACTTGACAAAATCGCTGGTGTTTCTGACATCACAAACTGCCTTGTAACCAATCACGTCAACTTGTGATCGTCAACGAGTGGATCTCTGAGCTGCTGTGAGTGAGTGGAGACGGGGCTAATTTGCATATTCATAGAACCACGTTTACTAAATGAGGCAAGAGTGTAGAGTTACATTCAAGCTATTTTAAGGCATGAAGACATTTTTTTTTCCGAGGAAAAAACATTTAAATATGTCATTTTGACAGTTTTATGGGATGAAATTATTGACTACAGGGGGACTTTAAGAGAATAAGGGCTTGACTCTTGTTGTATGCTCATACGGGACGCTAAGTTGATGACAGTTTGACACATTGTTGAGATTCTGAAACTCTATGTGAGATTAGCCCTCAATTATACTTTTGGTTGCACTTTATGTGCACAGTGTACTTATGTAAGGATGTACTGGGTATTTTAATGTAAGGTAACTAAATGGATTATGGTTAGATTTAGGTGAAGGTATTCAGACCTAGTTATTACCCAGTTACTATAATAAGTACATACAGTAGTATGTGGGGAATAGGACTATAAAGCAAAGTGCTAACAAACATTTTGCAGTTAATTTGTTCCTTCTCCTACAGGGTAACTTGTAGACTGAAAATACCAAATAAAGAAAAATCCTTGTAGATTGACGCTAGAATTATGTGGGAGAAAATGTTTTTGTGTTTCACCTGACAAACGGTTATTCAGGAGATAAATGAGCCACGTCCCGTGCTTGTGAATGCGTAATCAGCGTGAGTCAGTTTGGTAAATGTCTATATTGGATCAGTTTCCTGGACACGAGGGCATTTACAGTCTGTGCCTCATTAAACATGAGCTGTGTCCTGTTCCTCTATGCATTCGGCTCTATATTTAGAGTCATTTGTTCCGTTTCTCATTAGAGAGTGAAAAGAAAGAGAGAGTGAGTCAGATCGCTATTAGTGGATCTGATTCCTGAGACTGATCGGTTTTTGTAAGAGGATCTGCGGTTCGTGGCCCCTGAGCCGGCTTATCAGTGCCAGATCGGAACGGGGATCGAGGCGGATGAAATGTTCACCTCGTCAGTCTATTATTCATCATTCTGTTGGAGAACACCCACATCAGTCAAACGTTCAGCTGTAATGACATGAGTGAGGAATCCAGCTCTGTCTGAAGGGAAAAAAAACATGTTTGCTGAAACATTTCCGTCGGTTTAGATTTGTAAGTCTTTTCTGAGTTTCACTACATATGCTCTTTTGTATTTGTTCCTGTCACTGTCTTATGCTTATAGACTTTCATCCAAATCTGTTTGCAGTCATCTACAGTATTGTTCAAAAGTGTTTGTTTTTTTTTTATCTGCATTTATTTGATCAAAAAAACACCAAACACCATATTAACTGGTTTCAAATATATATAAAAATGCAATTTATTCATTTAATGTCAAAGCTGAATTTTCAGCATCAGTACTCCAGTCTTCACAAGATCCTTTAGAAATCATTCTAATATGCAAGAAATATTAGAAACATTTAAACTCAAGAAAAATGTCTTGCTATTATCAATGTTGATAATGGATTCTTTGATGAATGGAGCATTCAAGAGAGCATGCATTTACTTAAAATACAAAATTCTTCAATTCTTCAACTTTTGAACGGTAGTTTATTTAACCCTCCAACGTGATCTCATGAGAATACATATGCATTTGTATGTAAAGTGTCATTCTATCATACGTATATATAATTACGTTTTATATGCGAAGAATTGGGATTAGGGTTACGGGATCTTACATTTATCTATAAAATGGTAAAAATGGAAATTATACGGATATCTTTATGATATAGAATATACGTAAATAGATAAAGTTTTGTAGCTGTAAAAACGTAATAATGTTACGTTTAAATGTTGCAGATACGTCTATATTATACGTTTCAGCATTTATCCAAACGTACTTAAAAGTATATTTTCTATCTTTGCAAAAACGTAAAATACCTAAGTATTAACAATGAGAACAGTGGGCGGTACCGCCTAAAATAACATACTTTTAAAATATGTACTTATCTTAAAAACTATTCATGATAGAAAGGTGCGGTCTTTTTTGCCATCTTCCTCAGATTCCACTGAAAACAGTAATTACTTACCCTGCTTGTACACCGAAGTTGTGCTGGATTAAACTTTTTTTTTAAACAAGGACTTTTATTTTGATACTTATTTTTGAGTTTTCCTTAGTTTTCCTATGGTTTCCCGTTTAAAAGAGGAAGTAGGCCATATTTCTTCTATGCTTGAGTTGTGCAAGGTGCTCCATGTGGTCGCAGGCATTCAGCTTCATTTTGCCTACCAAAGCCCTTTGCAATGCAATATATGTAAGTGACTGTTTGAATTTGTTTATTAAGCGTTATGTGTACTTTATTGTTGTGCTGTAATGTAGCATTTAATTTAATTAATGTTTGTTACTTTTCTATTCAAGTTTACAAAGTATTAATTCTGTTGATATACAACTGTATTGTTGTTGGTTGTTTGCTTTGTGTGTTTGAGCGGGATTTATGTATTTTGTGAAATTCATGTTTGTGTATTTTCTCTTCCTTGTAGTTTCACACTTTTCATGATTTAACTTCATAAATTGCATCTTCGTGGAGTTGGAAGTGTTTAGCGACTGGATAGCTGGATTGATTAAAACAGTGAGGCCAGTGACAGAAATCGATGTTGTTTGGCAGATTCACGAGCAACAACCAATGGAAATATTGCAGATGGAGAAATATTTTTCTTACCCAATCAGGGGAAGGTTACCATGACGTATTCTAGCAAATCGGAGGACTCTGTACCCTTGCAAGGGCTGGTACTATAGTAAGGGATATGACGGAAACAGCGTTGAGTGGTGGAGGAGACGACAGAAACCGAACGGACGCGTCGAGTATAAACAACGCTATATATATATATATATATGCAATTGTAGCATTATTTATTATTTTAGCACTTTTATGATGGCAAGCAGTAAACAATTTACGGTGGAACAGGCTCTGGAACAATTACTGGAGAGTGACGAGGAGAAAGCATTGCTTAGAAAATTCTCCAGAAAAATGCCTGGGACTATTTGTAAATAAAGTTAGATTTTTTCATTGTTCTTTACACATTTTATTTAACAATTACACATGTCTGTCAAGCAAAGGCTTTGACAAATATATTGTTTGTTCAAAAACTGTTCACTATTGTTGTGTGATGTGTGATTTTCATAAACAAATGACAAAAATCAAATTTCCGTTTTTGAAATTCTCTAGTATATTGGACATTTTTCACTCATACTTCCTTTATAAACACATTGTATGCATGCTTATGTTAGCTTAGGGTCTTCTGAATCCATAGACACCAAACACATAGTGTAGTGTTCCATCTCCATTACATGTATTTTATAAGCCCAAATGTAAAAATAGACAAAAAAAAAACGCGCCAAAAAGGGCTTTGTCCCCAGAGGGTACATAGTTTTCTCTTTAAAAAGTTTTTCAGTAGATATACATATTTAAAAATTGCAGTATTAATACTGTTGACTTCCATAGTATGGGAAAAAAATCTATTGAAGTCAATGGGGACGAGAAACCTTTTGGTTACACACATTCTTCAAAACATCTCCTTTTGTGTTCAACAGTCGAAAGAAACTCATACAGGTTCGGAACAACTTTGAGGGTGAGTAAATGATGACATTATTTGTATTGTTGGCTCAACTACCCCTTTAAACTCAATTAAGCTTCTAAAAGATGAGTTGCTATTAGCGTTGCCATTGCCTACAAATGTTGTTGCCTATGAATGACTTAAGTCGATGTCTTATGTTATTGTCATCAAATAACATTTTTGCCAATACAATTAAACATTCTGAAGGGAAACTATGGTAGATAAATTGAATCAGTGCATAATATCAGAGAAACAACACGTGCTTTTTGTTATTCCGGCTCTATATACCCCTGAGCTATCCGGGTTCATGAGACCAATCAGACTTGTAGCGAGTATGGCAAGGGACACCGACTGGGATGAGGTCCGGTTCCAGCGGTACTTAATGCTCAAGAGAAAGGAGAATACAAACACAGAGCCGTATCTCTTTACAAACGGCTGACGGGTAGCCTTGATTTAATATAAAAGGCATATTTTTTACCGTTACCTGATTAATTTCCCCAACATGCCGACACCGCACTGCAATATCACACAGAGCATGTGCACTCATATCCAGTAGTCAATCCCCAAAGTTACTGCTCATTTGCATAAAGTTCAACTTTTCTCGACTTTCTCTTGTCGCTGTCATTTGTGTCACTGGATGTCACCAGCTCTCATTAAAAATGAATGAGACCGTGTCGCTGGCAGTGCGAAAAGAGCTTTAGTGATCTCTGACTTTAGATAGCAGCGAGACTTCATCGAGATGAAACCCTAGAGGAGACCTGCGAGATTACAAGCGTCGTAAACGTGGGCTCATAACTCTCAATCTCATTGGTGTTTTATTTGTGAAATATAATTGTCTCTTTGGGAAGATTGTATGCATTTCAAGTCTCATGTAGTTTTGGATGCCGGTACAGAATATCTTCAGGATATATGTGGCTTGTTCCTCGCTAGAATTGATCAAGGCTGCTGTCGAGAATGAAATTTATGATATTTTATATAATCCTAGACTTGATTTAATCACGAAAACAAATCTCTGACAGTGAACATATGAGCTCAATGCAGCTGCTCTCACTGAATAAGAGGATTCTTGGAGATTTCACAGTCTGTTCCACGCCGACCCCCCTCGTACATAGAAGAAATTCCTTTACCAAACCAAATGCTGCAGATATGATTGTTCTGCCTCTGCTGTTTTTGAAGAGCACTTGTTATTCTATCTCAACACAGACAGTATATCTTATAGAGAACATGGCGTCACGCACCCTCGATCTGATTTTGACCACTAATGAAAAGTGCTGCACTGGCAGCGAAACTGGATTTTAAAGGGGTCAAGTGTCTTTAGACGGGAGGAACCTGGGATGAATCTCCATGACAACCAAACTTTCAGAGAGACATGAAGCCTCTGAGATCTTCATCCTCCCATAAATATTTGATCATATTCATCTCGTATACTAATTACATTTCGGACAGATCATTAGAGACACCCTAGAATAGAAATCTGAAGATAGTCCATAGGTACTTTTAGCAAGTCTTTGGTTTTTCTGATTAACTTTTATTTTAATATAATCAGCGTCATACCGTTAGGTATATGCATTAGCTGTCCTGAATAATTTTCTGTACGATGAAAAGATGTCTTGTATAGAATCTGGGTTCTTGAAGTGGTTATTGATTCCTTTGAAACGTTTTGAAGTTGCTTGTCGAAAGTTTTTTGTTTTGAAAATATTGCAGCCGCTGTAAGTTGCACTACAGAATAAATTCAAAGTATGCACAAAACCCCATGGAGAATATGTTGTTTGTATTTTCTGAATTTTATGTTTAAAAAGTAAAGTGGAAGTCAGTACCGTATGACCTAGTTATATCAGAAAATCAGCACTCAGACTTTATAAAAAATTGATTTAAAACAGAATGTGCATTAACCAAACTTTAGAATAGACATTTCCATTAATCAGCCAATCTAAAACAGCCATATTAATTGGCCTGATTATTTTTAGGTCTATCATTACACATTGTTATGCATCAATTGACATTTAATTATATTTTGTGACTTATGTTTGGAAATTCCGCTTTCCTCATTTTACTCTTCTACCCAGATTGATAAAGATCCATTGAGTTTTTCTTGTCTATTTTGAATGTATTCCATAGTGCACTTCTAGTGGCTTTTATCTGTCAGACGAAGAACTTTTAAGAAGCCTCCAGGAAAAGCTTTTTGTTTTCTTTACCCTCCTATTATCTTTGGGGTCAATTTGACCCCATTCAATGTTTAATGTCTGTAAATACGTAATTATTATTTTTTTTTTTTTTGCTTCAGATTTAATGAATTTTCCTAATTTAATGGGGACAACAGTGTAAACATAAAATTAACCTGCTGATATTTTTTCAAAGTCCTGTACACATTTTGTAGCATCGGTATTCCTTGGGGTCAATTTGACCACAGGCTCTTTTAGTTGTATAATAAAACTAAATTTATAGTTTAATAGTTTATAAATAAATTTTAATTTAATTGTAATTTTACATATTTAATAATATATTCCCTCTGTTTTAGGGCTCTAACCAAACATAACCATGTCTGTAGTATTGTGAGAACCACTAGTAGTTCACATGACATGTGACATAATTCTCGAGAGAACTAATAATTCTTTCCCGTGCCATGGGGGAGGGGAAAACATCATTTTTGCAAGATTGACCCCAAACATAACTCGTGTTACTATCCTTGCTAAAATAAATAGTTTTTCTTTCCAAATGTTATAGATTACAAAAATATATACTTAGAAATATTATAAAACAAAAAAACCACCAAATATATTTATACTTTTCCAATTTTAGGTCAATCAGTAAGATTTTATGGTGATTTGTGATTTTGTCCATAAATTTGTCGTGCAATGGGTATTCTGGATGTATAAGGGGAGGGAGGGTGGTGGGTGCGTGGATTTCAACTTAAAAGGTTACTTAAGTAGTCACCAAAGACAAAATTGAGACAAACCTTTGTAAAAAAAAAAATATCATATTGTGGAGGTTAAAATTACTGGGGTCAAATTTACCCCTAGGTAAAAAATGTTATCAGATTTGAGGGTAACAGGAGGGTTAAATGAATAGTTATCCCCAAAAATGAAAATTTAGGAGGCTGAAACTGAAGAAAATTCATGTTGATCACTTTTATTCGATGGAAGTGAATGGTGACTTCCGGCTGCAAAGACCCAAAATATGACAAAAGACACTAAGTCGTAAGCTATATAAATAAAGTCAGAGAGTAGGTTTGTGTGAGGAACAGTGAATTTGCCAAAATCTCATTACAAGTAACGCGAGTTATGTAATCAGATTACTTTTTTGTAATCTGAGTATTACTTAAAATGTACAACAAAATGTCTTAGTTACTTTTTCAAACTAGTAACGCAAGTTACTTTGACTGACAGCCCTCCTGTCTTCATGTTGAGAGAAATCGTGAAAGGCGTTGTGTGTGAACATGATGGATATTGCAGATCTAAATGTGAGCATGCATTTACTCATCTCACTTGCACAAAAACAGATCCAGTATTCCTCAAAATAAATAAAAACACTGAAACAAAAACTTCCTATAGTAATAACAGTAAATTATGCATAATTAAAAGCAACTAACCCTAAACCAAACTCTAACCGTAACTCTAGTAAGTACATGTCGTTAATTCATATTACTCAGTACTGTGTAACTACGTCACCTGAAAATAAAGTCAAACCGAGAAATGTAATGTACTGTAGTAAAACATTACTTTTAAAAGTAACTTTGCCCAAGACTGATCCCCATTTACATTCAATCTATGGAAAAAGATAATTACACTAGACAAAAGAAAGTAAGTCATACAGAAATCACACGGGGGTTTGTAAATGCTGACAGTATTCATTTCGGATGAACTATTCCTTTAATTGGTGTTTTGAAGAAACCATTGTGACATTCAAGAGGTCTCATTTGTGATGTGTTCTAGCCTTTGATGCTGTATTACAAATCATATTTTTCATCTCTTGAATAAAAGCTGTGGGTTGAAGCAGCATCTGTTGAGCTAATTGCATTAGTGAGACTGTAGGAACAGAAGAAGAGCTCTCTTGCCTCTCGCTTCTATTTCTAACGCTGCACACGTCGTGTCGGTCGTGCTCCGCTCCCCAAGCAAAACGCCTGGATGTCTCTGGCTACATTTCACATGTCTGACCCCCACTTAATCAAGATGTCTTGTTGTAGCTCCCAATCAGTTCTCGTTTTCATTTCTCTCGTTCTCTTTTTGCTCTATTTGAACTTTCAGACAAGTCCTTGGTTTTTCCCAACACTTTTCTATATTCATTTCGTTAGATTATTTCAGATTAGGAGGAGTTTAACCAAAACCAACCCAAAGTTGATCTTCTGAATGCATCAGCATAGTGAGAATAATGTCAGTAGTTCATAATGGTCCAAGAAATATACTTTGTAGAGCCAGACCGATATATCGGCAGGCCGATATTTTCGGCCGATATTAGGCATTTTCCTAAACTATCGGTATCGGCAGTTATAATGGCCGATATAAATGAATAGTTCAAAAATAAAATAAAAACGGACGAAACACGCTTGAACCATGTCATGAGTGTTGGAGTTGCATAGTTGGTCCACCAGAGGGCACTCTACACCGTTCCTGTTGGCAACACTCGTTGAGTTGGTCTCGAGACATACATTGCTTGAATAACAATTAAAATCCCTATCCCTATCGCAAAATTTGTGACTATCATGTCCAGTTTTGTTGCTGTTAAATAAGCCGAGAGTGAAGCGGAATTAGCTAGTTATAGTTACGTTGTTACCGTGTAGTTGACTGACTGTCCTTTTAACTTAAGTATTTCTTTAATAGCGTTATATCAATGAGACGTATCATCTCTCCTTGGCCTGTTATATTGAAAATATATGTTTTACAATTTGCAGTATGACGTTATCCATTGCTAAATTATGGCTCATAATAGACTAGCTAACCACAAAGCTAGCTAATGCCACTATCAGTCTGTTCTGTTGTGACAATAAAAGAAACAAGTTTCTTTTTAAAATGCATTATCATATTATTTGAGTTAAAACTCATAAATAACTACAAACAACTAATGTAGGGAAATCTGTTAATGTTTTGTTGCGCGTTTCTGAAATAAAAAAATAAAATAAAATAAATATCGGCCGATATATCGGATTTTAAAACCAACAAATATTTGTATCGGTATCGGCCTTCAAAATCCTTTATCGGGCGGGCTCTAATACTTTGTTTTATTTATGTCTGCTTTTCTTTTTTTAAAGGTGCATTGTGCAACATTTCATGTTAAAATACCTGTTTTTCAAACCCATACATGCTTAAACAATTGCTCGATTACCTGTATAATCCTGTCCAGTAAAAATAAATAAGAGGGATTAGGGTTGATTGTACTTCAACATTTAAGGCAGCAACTTTGTTTCCAGTGTATTTGAAACAAAAAATTTTGTTTTTTGAGTTAAATGTTTTGAACCCTGTTTTCGCCCTAGAGTTAAACATTAAAAAAGGTAATTGTGACTTACAGTATAGTCGGCTAATTGTGACTTTATATTGCACAAAGGTAACTTTGTTTCTCATAATTGTGACTTTCTATCTCACAGTGTGACTCTTATTTCTTATTTGAGACTTTTTAATGTTTTGCTCCTTGTGAACATCATTTCTTTCAGCCTTCTAATTGTGGAATCAGTCGAGGCAGGAAATGATTACTCATAAATATAATACGCACATCCAGAAACAAAGAGCCAAGCTATAAATAAAACACATTTGCAGCAGCTTTACTTAGAGTTCAGTTCTTTCAAATGGAAACCACAGGCCGTAAAGGCACCGTACAGCTGTATCATCATTAACTTTTGATAATGACTCCTGTCGATATGGAGGACGTGCTGTCCTTAACAGCGATTCCTTTTGTTCATTAGCCTGGTTCAAGCCGGAAAGACCTAATGAGCTTTTCCTCATCAAAACTTCATCTGTTCGGCGTAGCAATCATCCGTATTGTAATATTTTCCCTGCCATCTCTCCTGCAATTGTCACATGGAGTCTCATTTAGGAAGATGGAAAAACCTTGCAGCGTTAGTTCAGTCCAGTCGCTCTAAATCAAATAACCCGCTACAGTATTTTACCGTTTTTCTCCGCAAGCCTTTACGATGGAAATCGACTAGAAGCCAATTGCTATGCTGGACCTTTATGTAGGCATGAGGGTATTTGAGAGAGAAAATGCTCTGAGAGTGCATATACACGAGGTATTTTCTGCCTCGCATCCCTGATCTGTGTCAGCATATAGTCAACAGAGCATCTTTACCGTAGTTTCACCTGAGACCAGCACATCTGAAGATCAAGACTGAGATGTCCGCTGTGAAAATCAGATTCCTCGTTTTACTTGTGTCTTTTAAAACCAGTCGTATGTGCTTCGGTAATTATGGGCAAATGCGCTTTAAAGTCAGTGTTGGATATTTATTTTGTTCTCTATTCCATGTGCGAGGCCTGTCGAAGGTGTAGTGTTCATTTTGAGTCGAGTTGTTTTCAGTGTAGAGAGAGATGAAAAAGATTAACCTTCACATACAGTATGTGGTTTTCGTTTACAGTTATGAGAGATACACATTGCCTGTTCATATACTCAAGGTCAAGCTGTTATTTTGCAGAATGATGCTCAGAAACGCTGCTGTTTTCAAAGGGGCCTTTTCATGAAAACAGGATTTTCCTTGCTCTTATGAAAAGAAAAGTAAAACCAACTAGGGGTTCAACGGGTTGTATTACATCTGTATTCACGGATTATATAAAGAAAATTTATATTGACACAAAGTTAGCATCAGCAATTCATTGTTAATTTAACTTTAACACACACATTCAAAGGTTTGGAGTCAGTAGGATTTAAAAACAATAAATTAATCTTTTTATTCAGTAAGGATGCATTAAATTGATTTAAAGGTACAATATGCAAGATTGTTTCGCCACCAGGGGTCGCTAACCTCTTACAATAACAAAGGTGTATATTAATGACGTATATTCCAACACTATCTCACGACCAATTCGTACGAATTCGACGCATGATTAAAAAGTGGCTAATTCGTACTAATTCGTACGATCTCACTCGTACTAATTCGTACGATTTGTCTAAACCCACGTGATGGTTAGGTTTAGGGGCGGGGTAAGGGGTAGGTCATTCGTACGAATTTTAGCAAAATCGTATTAATTCGTACGAGTGAGGTCGTATGAATTGTTACGAATTAGCCACTTTTTAATCATTCGTCGAATTCGTACAACTTGGTCGTGAGATCGGGTTGCGCATTAAGCGGAATTATGGATTTTGTCGTCAAGCTGATGTATCTTTTATGGATGAGTGAATACATTGATGTTTTTAACATGACTGTGGAATGAAGCAGGGCGCGATTGCTAGACGTATACCAACGCCACACGCAACGCGAGTCCCGCGGATATAAAGAAATAAGGACATTTAATTCTACCGAACTACACGCTGAATTACTCACACAGGTCAGTTTATTAGAGGAATTAAACTTGAGGTAAAGCAGCGCTGCTTCACTTGCTCTTACAGTTTCACTATCACACTAAACTGCATTTGAGTGTGTTGAATGTTAGTTGTTGGCTGTATGAGACTAAGCTAGATTAACATACAGATTGTATTCTAACTTTTCATCATGTTGAACTAACATTGATTAGTTTTATATACATTAATTTGCTCACCTGTTTGCTCAAGTAACATGCAACACTCGCGTCTCGAAGTCGAAGTTAGTCGCGGGACGTGGAGCTCTCGGCATCTGGAAAGATGTTGATCTTCGTTTTAGTCCTCTTTTTTCCATAATGTTTGAACCAAACCCTGCTAGGGACGCTCACACTGTTGAGCTCGCGTAACGGGCATAACCGACCCAGTTGTCCACGACTGTCGCCATGGTTACTATTGCAGTACGAGGTCAAACCTGGCGGAAACCGGGGGTAACGCGGATATGACGTCATTGACTGGCGACTGCTCACACGCCCCGTTTCCTCGGTTAAAAATCGCAATTTTCTCACGATTTACAAATAGTTGGAAACATTTGGGATATTGTAAGTAATCAACTAAACAAAATATATAACATTGGCCTAACAGTTTTGGGATATTTTACTGCAAAAATCCTGCATAGTGTACCTTTAAAGTCACAGTAAGGACATTTGTAATGGTACAAAAGATTTACATTTCAAATAAATGTTCTATGATCAAAGAGTCCTGAAAATAATTATAAAACATGTTTCTTGAGCAGTAAATCAGCATATTAGAATGATTTCTGAAGGATCATGTGACGCTGAAGACTGGAGTAATGATCCTGAAAGTTCAGTTTTGCATCAAAAATACATGTATTTACTATAGAAAAGAGTTATTTTAAATGGTATCGATTATATATTTCAAATACTGTAAATCAGCCTTGGTGAGCATAAGAGACTTTGTTCAAAGCTTTATGATATACATGTATACATCTAAAAGCTTGAATTCGGCCTACAGTACATTATAAAGCAGGGTTTTTTTTTGCATGACTCTTCATCATTTCTTCTCTTAAATGCATTTCTTTTTGAAGACCAGCAATAGTGATTTTGACCCACGGCGTTTCACAAACTTTTGGAGGGACTCAAAAAGGTGCCCGTTTTGTTGAAAGACCCCCTTTGAGATCCTCTGTCTCTCGCTCAAGTGTATCATCACCCAGCCAGCCACCACTCTTCCCTTCATTTAGACTATCGATCCTAGTTTTTTTTTCTCATTCTCAGCGCTTTGTGTAATGGAATGGATCCAACACCAGCTTACAGGACCAGCGTCGAGCAGTCGCAGTCTATTAGCCAATATGAATAATTAATCAGGTATAGCTAGATAGGAAAAGGATACGCGCTTACAGAATCCATATTAATTATGATGTATTGTGTCAGCGTATCGCAGCGGAGACGGCTAGGACGGCATTCCTATAATAAGTGCACTTTGAAGTTTAGCTGTCTATCCTCAGGTGAAATGCATCGATGGAATGATTTCTTGACACAAAGGGACAGGAGGAGTGAACCTCGGGGATTTCAACGGCAATGCAGCTGATTAAATACTTGTCATGAATGGGGTTCAAAATAGGGTCGATGTGCTAATGTTAATTATCAACCTTTTATTTTTTATAGAATAATACGATTGTCAAGTAAAATTGAATTGGCATTTGAAAATTTACAGTTCACATGTTTTTTGGAGCTGTTTAGCAATTATTGTGAATGAACAATGTATGCGATTAATGTGAACGGTTAAATCAATCTCCAGTTAGCAATTTATGCTATGCGTACTTACACAAATTTTGAGCAACATAAGACTCATTTGATGTTAAATCAAATATAACGACTTTAAGGGCTTTTAACACGAATCAATTCGATATGCATATGACGCAGTAAGCGTATGACACACTGTTTACGGCTATAGCATTGGGAATTTCATTCGCTGTGGGAATTTAACTATATGCCTGACTACACTTTTGAGTGTTCAGTCTAGACTTAAACAACAAGACTGAGTCTTAGGTGCCATGGATAAACATGTAGATGTTCTTGGCACTCAGATGAGATGTTTTAAAAGAACCTGAACTGGCATCAGAGATCTGCAGACCATTAAGTGCTTTATAAGTAGAAGCATTTTATAATTCATACGGACAGATAACCGGCAGAGTGATGATAATAGCCTAGGACTGGACAATCATATAGCATAATAGGATAGGATTGATACAATCATGTTTTCCGGTTGCTCTGATGGCTGTGTTTTGAACAAGTAGCAGCTTAATTATTGAGACATTGGGGAATCCACCGAGTGCATTGTTATAATGAAATCTTGACGTTATGAATGCATGTCTTGTTTGTTCTGACAATCATTTGCCATTAAAGGGATAGTTCACTTTTAAATTAGTTTTTGGTGTGTTTTAGCTTACCTCAAGGGCATCCAAGATGTAGGTGTCATTGTTTCCGCAGTATTTTCAATTTTGATATTTTTAGGTCAAACCGTTCTTGTCTATCAGTCATATAATGGAGGTCTATGGTCACCACCTCAGACACGAAACGAGCGGTTTGTGTGAGAAAACGAACAGTAGGTATTTATATCGTTTTTATCTCTTGTAACCACAGTCACGTCCAAGTGATCTGAGAGCTCCTGCGCTTTCGGTCTGCACAAGCGCCAGGAAGCGCCGGAAGTGATCTCTCGCGCGGTTGCGTAAAAAATTCAACGTTGTCTGTTGATGTTTTGAAATCTTCCATTTTTATTTCCTGTATATCTAAATATGTTTAGATCTTCACAGTGAAAGATAACACTTCAGAAAGCTCTGTGTAACGAGTGACGTACACACGCAAGAGATCGCTTCCGGCGCTTTCCGAAGACCGAAACGCCCACTTGGCTGTGGTTACAAGAATATAAAAACGATATACTGTTCGTTTTCTTACAAAAAACGCTCGTTTCATGTCTTAGGCCATCAATGTGTACTTACATTTATGAGTCATTAAATCATGTTTAATTTGGACTTCTCTGTGCATGCTCTTTGAGGTGGTGACCATAGACCTCCATTATATGACTGATAGACAAGAACGGTTTGACCTTAAAATATCAAAATTGAAACTACTGCGGAAACAAAGACACCTACATCTTGGATGCCCTTGAGGTAAACTAAAACATATCAAAAAACAATTTCAAAGTGAACTATCCTTTTAACTTTGACATAGTCGTGCTATTATTCCATGTATACTGAAATATGCTAATTCATTAAACTGTTAAAAATGTTTGTGTGAAATCCAGTAAATTCCAGGTTAATAATTACATGACTTTCACAATAATTCCACAGTAGGGCTCTTGTATCTAACTGCACTCTTGGAATATCATACTGTATTGCTACAGTATACTATAAAGGTACCCAGCATGCAGTGCTGCATGCATAGATTATGCTGTGGAGTTTCTTGATTCTTGTTGATTTTATGTGTGCTGCTTCACTTTTAGCAGTTTGTGATGTTTGATTATTTTGTAATGTTCGGAATTTATCTTTTCTATTATTATGATCTGTTTTGTGTTGCTGCTTGAATATCCATCTGCAAACAATTGCTTTTTTGTGTGTGTGTTCTTACAAAAACGGTTAAATGTCCATAGATTTTTTGTATTTATATACAGTATTATATATGTATCGCATGTATACATGTAGTAGACAGTTAAATGTTAATGGGCAAGGTTTTATTTGAAAAGAGCAAGAAAAATACAGAGATTTTTTTTTTTATAGCTAAGCTACTTTACACTTATAGATAATTCTTTAATTAATAAAGGGAAAGGAATTTCGGCACACATTTTGTGCATAAACACTTGTGCACAAAGACAGTGAATAAAAGGGCTCTGTGTTTGTGTGATTTAGTTTACACATGCCTCACTTCACCCTACAGCAGACCTTAAAATTGCCTCCTGTAATCACGACAACTGGCAGGCCATTACAGCATGTCAACAGCAAAGGCTTTTAATGAATAACAATGCTGTCGTATCCTTCATGTTGTCTCCAAACACAAGGTGATTTTGGAAGCTCTGATGCCAGTGCCTCAGCGATTCAGGATCCCAGAGGAAATTTTTATTGGCTTCACTTTCATCTTCACTCAGGAGACTTAGATTATGTTTTTATTGAAATATCAACTTTGTCATAAAAATAGGCATTGCAACATTCGATTTTCAAATATAGTCAAAGTCAGTTATTTAAATAGTGCTTTATACAATACAGCTTCTTCACAGTAATAAACAGGGAAACGATTGAAGCCATCATGCAAAGTTCATCAATTAAGACAATTCAGCTACATAAAACAATAGTGTATTTATTCAGCTCAAGTCAGTTTAGTGTTGTTTTAGTCCTGTTCAATAACTGTCGATGTTGCGAATTCAATCAATTGTAAAACAAAAGCGATTCATATTTCATCATCCTGCTGAATTCAGTTCAAGTTTTGTTCTTATCCGATCAAATTAATCATATTTTATATGGTGTGATATCGATAACATTCAGGGCCAGATTTACGAATAGCGTGCACCACCGCAAACCCTCTTTTTTGGGTTGAATAAAGACCTTATTGCATATGCATTTATAAGAGTTTCCCTTTCCGAGCCAACATTTACGGGAGGAGAGTGTTTAAATTAATTTACGCTAGGTTTACGCTAATCAATTTGATGCAAAGTTCTGGCATGAACTTCTCTCCCTCCTCTTTTTTTGGAATTGTTTGGCTAACCTATTTAGTAAATCTGGCCTTCAGTGTCTTTTTAACCCCAACTAAAGCCGCCTTTCCACTGCACACGACATTCGCACACGATTTTCGCATTTCGCCCCCTAGTGTCAGTCGCACGGAACTTTGAAATTGGTCGTGAAGTAACCGTTACCCTCGGATATTCACAACGGTAAAATTTACGATTTTATTGAATGTAATGCATGCATGAATATATCTACACAAAACAAATGACCGTAAATACATCTCAAATAAAAACATAGTAGATTTTATAGAGCTAATCAATATAAATATTGATTTGATAATTGCCATAGTTAATAATTAGCGACATTTTACAGAAAGAGTGTTTAAAGAAAAAACATTAAAGAGTTATAAAATGTTGGTAATTCTAGCCTCACGCTCATAGATTTGATTAGAAGAGTACATCACATCCGGTCGGCCCGTCGCATACGGTCTAGCCGCAGAAGTTCAGATATTTCAACGGATCCAAAGCTCAAATCGGATCCGAATTTTCCGCGCACGCATATGATCAGAACTCTCCGCAGCTCCCGTACGACTCTCCATTGGAAATGAATGACTTCCGGTTCGACGGCTGTCGTTTGTCGCGTGCAGTGGAAAGGCGGCTTAAGCAAGCCAATAGTAAGAGTATAGGGCGGTAAAATGTTTAACGTAAATGTAAAAAATTACATTTTCAACTTTTCTTCGGGTGTAATGTTGCTGTTTGACCATGAAAAAGGTCTGCAAAGTTACAAAGCACTAAGTCACTCCAAAGGGTGTTATTCTCTATATCTAGTAAGAACTGTTTCTGAACTCTCTAAAAAATGCCTCGATTGAAGTCTTGAATTTTCTTCCAGGAACGAACACGTCACAAAATTCATAATTTGAAGGATTCCAGCCCAAATGCGCATTCAAAAAAAAGGGACGAGGCCTGATTGAGTTGTGTTATAGTGTGTTGAAACACACGGTTATGGGAAGGGACGTGACATTTTCCGAAATGCGCTCAAAGCGGTCGACCAATCACAACACACTGGTCCAGCCGACCAATCAGAGCACATTGCACTTTTAGGAAGGAGGGGCTTCATAGAGACAGGAACTTAACAGAGCATTGGGAAAAAGTATGAAAACCCCAAAACCCCCTTTGAAAAAGGGCATAATATGGCCTCTTCAACATCAGATCGTTTAGGGCTCGTCCAAACGAAGACGCGTTTCGCTGTATACGTATACATTTTTTTATCGTTTTGTTATCGATCGTTTTTTTTATCGTTAACTTACAGTATATCTGTTTCCCGGGCTGTCTCAGCGCTTAGCGTTTTGTCCACACGGATCAGGCGTTTTGGGAGAGTGAAACCGCTATTTTTTGAAACCAGGTCCCAAAGTGGATAAATCTGAAATCTGTTTCGTGTGTACAGCCAATCTTTATATTTTGTGAAATGATGATGTCATCACATCACGTGTCGGCTGCGTCACATGCCATCTTCGTCCTCTTCTTGGTTCGTATACAGCGTGCAAGGTTATGCATGGTCAAAGTCTTCTTTTCCGTGTATAGTGTATCTCTGTGGCAGAATTACAGCGCCCCCTACTGGTCTGGCATATATACTACACCGTTTTCAGTCGGTTTCAGTGGTTTCGTGTGTACGCAGATATTTCTTGAGACGACGCCGTGTTTACGGATTTTTTTTTTTAGAACGAGAAAAAAAAATCGGATAGGGATTAGGTAACGCACCGGCTTCGTGTGGACGTGGCCTTAGTCTCAGAGGGAACGTTCGAGTGCTTATTGAGATCTCTGTGCTTAGTTTTTGGTTTCTTAGAAAGGTTTATAATGTTGTTGATTGCTTCTGAAACTAAAGGAGATGTTTGAGGTTGCTAAAGTCTTGTTCCCAGGAGAAACATCTCAGACTTTAGACAAATTGTGTTTGATTTTCATTTAAATTGGTTGTAAAGAAGGAATAGCTGAGCTATTAAAGAGATCCCCTTTGTAAATGGTATTTCTTATGGGCTTTACCTTTAATTATTCGTGAGGAGCCTGCTACAGCATTTCTCCATTGAGATCTGACCTTGAGGTGACAAGCCTCTTTCGTTGTGTCTGTCTCTCTGTCTAGAATGGCAGCTGTGCCCTGACAGGACGACACTACCTTGCTCACTTGACACGTACCTAGGAAGGGTACAGCACCTCTGTCCTCGTGTTTTCTCTCTTTCTCTCCGTGGTTTTCTCCCCTCAAAGGTCCCGTAGCACTAAATAATGGAGAGGTATAGGGGCAGGACGGTGTCCCTGAGAAACTCAACCCTACATAGTGAGCCTGGCTCCTCCATCCCGTTTAAAAAAAAAAACACAATCTCGGAGCATCGCTTTTAACTTTCATTCCAGTGCCCAAAAGATGAAGCGTGCACAAGCACTGAGATGTTTTAGATAGTCTTTATTGCTCAGGGTGTTTTCTGTGCCACGTTAGTTGACAGATTTCTGTCTTCACTCAGAACAGTAAGTGGGGAAGATCGGCTGTAGTGCTCGGAGTAAAGCGAGAAACACAGAGACGGCGAGAGGATGACAGATGTTTGGAGAACACAGCATCGTTTGACTGCGAGCTTCGGCCCACACAAACCATTAAGTCCTGAAAAACGAGTAAAAGGAATAGTGCATTCAAAAAGTAAAACTCTTTTAATCTCCCTCAACAACAGGTTGTTCCAAACCCATGTGAATTTATAATTAATGTATTAATATTTTAAAATTAGCTGTTAGTTTTATATTTTCCTTTTAATTTTAAAAACAAAATAATATTTTTATTTCAGTTTAACTTTAGTAGTACTTCAATTTTGATTATTTCAGTTAGTTGCCTTTTTTTCAGCTAATATTAAATATTTTTTTTCAGCCTTTCAGTCGCAATTAACAGTAACAACACTGGGAAATAACTAGTTTTATTTTTTGTACTTTTTTTTACCCCCCATTTGCTTTATAATTTTTTTTACTTTCACTTTTAAAAAAAATTCTAAATTTTTTTTCTGTTAATTTATTTATTTTTGGAGGAAATGTTTCCTTCCAATGCTTACAAAAATTACAATGATAACCTTTATTTTTGCCAAAATTCGATAGTTGTTGCAATAAAAGTTACTCCGATTAAACTGATAATTTGGTAGGCTATTAACCCCCACTTTAAATCAATCAATCAATCAATCAATCAAATATATTTTAAATGAATAAATAAATATCTCCTTACATCTGAGGAGAATGTTTTCATATTCATTTCAAATTAATTTATTATAACAACAACTGCATTAAGTGAGCATTTTGGGGTTAATATGCACATTTTTCGTATAATTAATTGGTATTAAATATTTGTTTCTCAGCATATTTCAGATTTTTAAAATATTGCAGATTTTCGTCTCACATAATTTCAAATTTCACATTTCCTTCTCCTTGCGCTTCTTCTTGTATTGTGAGTCAGAGCTCCAGGCTGGAGAGCTCAGTCCTGATGAAGTGGAGAGTATGAAATTTCATTCATAACAGATGATGATGAACATTCGGACTGCTGCCGCTCAGCCAGTGTTTTCTGCTGTTTCATTCTCCTCCTTCATTTCTCCTTCACACATCCTCACCGGATTAAAAGGGTTTTAAAAAGACACCCGCCATTTTGTAAACACACAGTTTACTACTCCTAAAATATGGAAAACAGCGATAGAAAGCATTTACCTGTTGCCTTTTTCTGTGGCATTGTGTTCGTTTCTCAGCCTCAATGACGTAGCACTGCTAGTCGTAGGATAATTAGTCTCTTAGCCCTCCTTTTTGATCTTTCAATCGCATAACTTATAGATCTACGTTCCATATCCGTCAGATATCCAACTGGCTGTGTGAATGCAACCAGGAAGATGGCCCTATGGGAACATTTCGTTCTCAGGGGCCGGCCCTGGTGGCGGGTTCCTATAACTACTCGGAGCGAAAGCTCTTTTATAAGCAGATTTTCGAGCCCGATCTCATGAAAGTTCTTATCTATAGCATGGATGTCATTTCTCGTGCCATTTATACGGCAAAAATAGTTTTTGCGTGTGTATACGCGTTTTTCGCGTGCACTTTATGTTTGAAAATGTGTTTGAAGATGCAATTTGGTTAAACATTTTCATTTCCAAATACTTTTAGGGGTCACTTGAGGCGATGAACTTTATATTCATGTAAAGACTTCCACGAGTTTGCAACACTTCGATTAGCATGAAATGGTGTTGGAAATTTTGTGCGCTCCAAAACCAGATAAACGATTTGAAAAGTAGGTAGATGCTTTCTCATAAGCTTCTCTTAACCATGACATGGTTTTCAATGCCTAATTGCCACTGACAATCTCATATGACAGACTTTTTGTAAGCTTACAAACGCAACTTTCAGAAACGGCGACCATAAATGTTTAATAATTGGCCCTGAAAAATTGTTGACAACTATATGAATATAAAAGGCACAATCTATGTCTAAGATGACTTCTCTTTTCACTGTTTTTCTCGTCTCTCCTCAGGATGTTTACTTTCTGTCAACTCAAACTGGGCCAGGCGCGCTGTAGGTCATGAATATTAATTGCGTAATGCGAGTTTTGCTCTAACTGATTTGCTGAAAGGCTGACGTTGGTTGGTGACAGGGGGTCAAGGTTTGACTGGTTAGATCTTGCTGACATACACAATAACTGTATCATAATCGGGTGGGGAAAAAGGATTTTTTCCCTCCCCCCCCCTTTGACGGTCATTCAGTGACATTCAAACTACATTATACAAAAGTCTTTCAATTTGATTGGGCCGTTTATTTGCTCAGATCTGTTATACACAATCCACCTCTAAAGATAATTAGAAAAAGAGACAGAGATGCTGATGCAAAATGTGTTTTTTTTTGCAAGCCTCCCAAAAGATAAGAGTTATGAAATATGATATGACAGACAGAAGAGGCCGACGTCTGGTGGAGAGCAGAACAGATGCCCCATCTCATCTGGATCTGTCTCTCTCTCTCTCTCTCAATCTCTCCGTCTGTCTCTCCACCTGCATTTTTAACAAGCGCGCACATAGACGGAGCAGGTCAATTGGAAATGAGAAGTAACCAGGATAGATGTTAAACCCCAGTTTAACATTTAAACACACATACTGTATATACAGTACATAAAGCCCAGATCAGTAATGAAGTACTAAAGTGTGCATACAGTGTGTACGCCTGTGGGATTGTGTGTCTGGCTTTGCTCATGTTATGTTTTGTTGCAGAAAAGGGAATATTTGACAAAGAGAAAGACTTTAATAATACATAGGGAATTCTCTTTTGCTTATATAACGTCTCATGTGTGTACACACACACACACTTGTGATAGGGATACCTTATTAAAGGCAATTTTAAATATGCAAATAATTCTTTGAAGATATTTTTATAAACTGCTGATTAAAAAGCACAGTAACATGTCTGTATTGTCTGTACAATTGTGTCTGTAAAGCTTGATTGGTGAACATCATGATGAAATGTGCAGCTTTTATTGCAGCCTAGGAACTTTAAGGTGTTTTTTTTTTTGTATTATGACGTGACTTTCATGATAATTATTGTAATGCAAACCAATGTCATTCTTTCAGCTCTTTTTTTTAAAGAAATGTAATGCTATTTAATTTCCTAGATTTTTAAAAAAAAGGAATAGTTATCCTAAAATGAAAACAAAGTCATCATTTACTCACCCTGGTGTTGTTCTAATGCCGTATGCCCGTCTTTCTTTATCGGAGAAAACTTGCTTGTGCTCATCCATATAATAGGGCTTGGGCCTTGTGACGTCATTACTTGCTGTGGCGGCCATCTTGACAGCTTATAGCGCATGTAAACAAACAGCAAGTCGAACGAGTAGAGACAACAGAGTTGGGATAAAGAAAAGAAAAAAGATGTTAAAATCCCTAAAACCATGTGGAATTTTATGTTGAATAGGGAAACCAGGGACCGGTATGTTGACAAACCGGCACTTTTAATGGTTTTGGATCCATTTGAAATTTCCAACAAAGAGTCGGCAAACAGTGGGAACACTGTAATCCGGACAATGGTAACTTTAAGATGCGCTCCACCTATCTGCTAGTTTGGGAACTGTTAGTGCTAACAATCATTCACACATTTACTGTTAACTAAGTTTCAAAAGTGTAGTTAGTAACGTTAGCTGTCAACCCTCCCGTTTTTTTTTTCGGGGTTTCTCACATATTTGAGCTCTTTTCCCGCTGTCTTCCCGTTTTCCTGTAAAATATCCCGTAATTTTAATATTCTCATAACATTAACATTAGCCCTTCCATCGGACCTGTCAGTCCTGTTGCTACCCTCTTGCTTTAATCATCGTTTTGCTTACTAACTTAAGTTTTGCTTAAAACAGCTACTAACTACACTTTTGAAATACATAGCTAAAAGTACGCTACATGTGTGAATAGTTGTCAGCACTGTAACTGTTACTTAAATAGCAGCTTGACCTTTGTCCGGATTAAGTTACTGTGCTCCCACTGTTTGTTGGAAATTTCAAATGGATCCAAACCGTTAAAAGTGCCGGTTTTGTCCACATACCGGTCCCTGTTTTCCCAACGCACTGTGTAAAAGGGGCTCAGTTGACCAGGGTGGTTTAGTATGGCTATTTTTAATTGTATGGCCACTGGTTTTCTTCTACTTCTTTAAAAATACATTTGTACAAAAATGTAGTGAGATTTAAAACAAGATTAAAAATGTGCAGTGGTGCATGACAAATAAAATGAATTCAACATATATTCTCTGAAAATTGTAAGTCTAGTAAACAAATGCAACTTGTTTTAGTTTAACGTGGGGTTAGGGTATTTTTTTTGGGCTAAATATATATTTATATACATATATTTACTGAAAAATAAGACAATATTTTTTGCAGTGTGTTTCTGTATTACACCGAATGCAATTACTGTGATTAAATGTGACTTTTCGCACATTCTTTTTGATTAACATTTCATGAATCACTTCAAAGAAGGGATAAAAGAATATTATTAGCCATAAAAGTTGGGGTCCCTTGTTGTTTTGTTGAGATTCATATTATATATTTCACCAGCCTTTGAAAGAACTTAAGCCCTTAATGATAAACCAGAAAGCATCACATAATAAGAGCTTTTTTTCCCCCACAGCATAAAGAAGCGAATGCTTCCCTTCTGAAAATCTATTATAATGCCGGATAATTTTTTTTTTTTGCAACTGAATGCCTATGGCATTATGATATTCATGAGCGAATGGCGTGTTAATGTTTGTGTTCCAAATAATTAGCATTTCTCATATTCCTACAGAGGACATTGTCTCACATTCAATCTTATTAGCACGTCAGATTCCTGTCATCTCTTAAGAGTCACGGGTGGAATTGTTTCGCAGATTCTTCTGTGGCGTAAATAACCTTCATAGAACAGACAAGCTTTTGGCCGACTGAGTTCTGTTCTGATCCGGGAAGCGGTGGGAAGGCGAGATTACGGCCCTTTTTTCGGGCTCTGAATGGGACGTCTGTCAGACGCTAAAGACGCGGGGCTTAATCTTTCCAAGGCTGAAGATCACACTAATGCAAGTTGCACAAGGTCAAAGCAAATATGTTGCACTCTAATCGTTCATGGAGAGAAGCTGGACAGGACGGCTCGATGAGAAATTAGATCTAAATAACTGGTTTAAAATGTACATGTTGTAAAATTTGTGTTTGTTGACAGGGACATACACCATTAGGAGTTCACATAGGTCAATCACGATGTCAAATGGGAAGATTTTCAATGGATAAAACTTTGGCTTTTTCAAATACATTTTTTCTTGGTTCTTTTGGTTAATGTGGCATACTCTCAACCTTTTGACACCTCAATGATTAGGATTATTAAATTGTAAAAATTAATACACTGGTGTATGGGTCATTGACAAGTAGGCTAAAGCGTCAAAAAATGATTTTTGTAAAATCTTTTCAAAACTAATGTATATTTTTACTTGTGAACAATGTGTTTAAACACGTTTATTTATTTATTTATTTATTTATTTATTTTACTCTTTTAATGTCAGGTGGGTACCACAACCAAAAAAAAAAAAAATCTAGCATTTCAAGATTAAAGTCTAAAAATTTTGAGATTAAAGTCGAAACAGTTCGACTTCACAAGTGCATTTCTTTACACACACGCCCACGCGCTCTGAGCCAGTGGACGCACACTGGTATGAATGCACACACTTCTATGGAAGACTGTCGTAATGTTTTGACTTTATTCTCGAAATGTTTCGACTTCTCGAAATATTTCGACTTTAATCTCGAAACGTTTCGACTTTAATCTTGAAATATTTCGACTTTAATCACGAAACATTTCAACTTTAATCACGAAACATTTCAACTTTAATCTCGAAACATTTTGACTTTAATCGCGAAACATTTCGACTTTAATCGCGAAACATTTCGACTTTACTCGCGAAAAATTTCGACTTTAATCTCGAAACATTTCGACTTTAATCGCGAAACATTTTGACTTTAATCGCGAAAGATTTCGACTTTAATCGCGAAACATTTCGACTTTAATCGCGAAACATTTCGACTTTAATCGCGAAACATTTCGACTTTAATCGCGAAACATTTCGACTTTAATCGCGAAACATTTCGACTTTAATCTCGAAACATTTCGACTTTAATCGCGAAACATTTCGACTTTAATCGCGAAACATTTTGACTTTAATCGCGAAAGATTTCGACTTTAATCGCGAAACATTTCGACTTTAATCGCGAAACATTTCGACTTTACTCACGAAACATTTCGACTTTAATCTCGAAACATTTCGACTTTAATCGCGAAACATTTCGACTTTAATCGCGAAACATTTCGACTTTAATCGCGAAACATTTCGACTTTAATCTCGAAACATTTCGACTTTAATCTCGAAACATTTCGACTTTAATCTCGAAACATTTCGACTTTAATCGCGAAACATTTCGACTTTAATCGCGAAACATTTTGACTTTAATCGCGAAAGATTTCGACTTTAATCGCGAAACATTTCGACTTTAATCGCGAAACATTTCGACTTTACTCACGAAACATTTCGACTTTAATCTCGAAACATTTCGACTTTAATCGCGAAACATTTCGACTTTAATCGCGAAACATTTCGACTTTAATCGCGAAACATTTCGACTTTAATCTCGAAACATTTCGACTTTAATCTCGAAACATTTCGACTTTAATCTCGAAACATTTCGACTTATCTCGAAATGCTAAATTTTTCATGTTGCGGTTCAGGGCTTCCCAGGTGAAAAAGACGTACAATTAAGTGCATTAAAAATGCATTACATTATATTTGTATTGTACTAAAAACATATTTAAGTACATTTTTAATACACTTAATTGTACGTCTTTTGCAGGTGGTGCAACCAAAGAGTTGTATGTGTATATATAGTGTAGTTTTACCACCTGACATGGAAAGTGTACCAACCTACCCATACATGAAAGGATCAGTTGGGCTCTTCTGGATGATGCATTATCATGTTTACGGTTAATAACTTTTCAATTCATAATAAAATAATCTTTTAAAAGCTTTTATTTATGTCATTTCGGTGATCAAAGATGAGTTTTAAGGAATACAATTTTTGAGAAAAAAGTGTTACTGAATATTATAATATTTACATATTGATTTATTAATATTACTAATATTGATTCTGCATGTGGTTTTTCGAAAACACAAGGCCTGTGTGAACAGATCCTAATTCTACATCGGACAGTTCGGTAGTCTGAATAAGTATGGAATGTGGGTCAGTGATGAGCATATGTTTAGTGAACATAAAGTCTACTCAGTGATTTTCTTGTCTGGTACGCTAATGATGTAATTAATTAACCCCCTGGGCATATAAGACAGTTCATTTAAAAAAATGAACAATTTTCGACATCCACATTTAATGTTAATGATGAAGAATTGTTGAACTCTTTGTCATTAAGATGCTAATGCTAAATAATTCTACAGTAGAAGCGTAAACATACAGAACAGCTGTTCACAGCTCCAGGATTTCCCTCATCATTCCTCAGTAATCTTTACAGCTGAGTTCATTTATCATGTAGAGTACACTACTGTACCAACCCATTAAGTGGTTAGTATAAAAGGGCAGCCTGACCCCACTTAATGACATCCCAGTGGTCCGCACGAGCTGGGAATTTTAATGTGGTTGCACAGCAAGCTAAAGGATTTTTGATTCCTGAAGAACTTTCACTAAGCAGAGATCTCAGGTTATTGAAGTTTCTTTCAATGCCTTTAAAGGGATAGTTCACTTTGAAATTATTTTTTGGTATGTTTTAGCTTACCTCAAGGGCATCCAAGATGTAGGTGTCTTTGTTTCCGCAGTAGTTTAAATTTAGCTATTTTTAGGCCAAACCTTTCAGTCATATAATGGAGGTCTATGGTCACCACCTCAAAGAGCATGCACAGGGAAGTCCAAATTAAACGTTTTAATGACTCGTAAATGTAAGTACACATTTATGAAACATATTTGGATACACAGGAAATTGCAACGGAAGAACTTTTGAATTGATTTTTTTTTTGCAACCGCGCTAGAGATTACTTCCGGTGCTTTCCGGCGCTTGCACAGACCGAAACGCCCTCAGATCACTTGGACGTGACTGTGATTACAAGAGGTAAAAACAATAAAAATACTGTTCGTTTTCTCACACGAACCGCTCGTTTCATGTCTTAGGCCATCAATGTGTACTTACTGTACATTTACGAGTCATTTATTTGCAGTGGTGGAATGTAACGAAGTACAAATACTTCGTTACTTTACTTAAGTACATTTTTCACGTATCTTTACTTTACTTAAGTACAATAAATAGTGCCTACTTTTTACTTTTACTTCGTTACATTTTGCAGCAATTATTATACTTTCTACTCCACTACATTTCTACAACTTCTGTTACATTTTCGTTACATTTTCTGATCAGTTTTTCCCCTGCCAAAACGTAATCTGACCGTCCGTTCGTTGCACGTTTGTCTCACCAGTGACGTTTGGTTGCCATAGATACAGTATATCAACCCGGTCACACTAAACGCGTCTCACACGCAGTGTGTTTATCGTGCAACTCATACGCGAAAATTTGTTTTTACGTGCATAGGAAACACACCGTGTGTAATATATGTTTGGTTTGGTTAGGATTATGGCAAGCCAAGAGGTTCAGAATTACACCATAAATGAATCGCGTTTACTGCCAAACATATTAACATATAGTAAGGATAAGCATGATATTGCCTAATTGCAAGCTTGTTTCAGAAATGGTGACATTTTTTTCCATCATTATTGAACCATCATTATAGGAGTAGGCTATTAGGTTGAATGAGTTAGAATTAAATGTTTTATTAATCATTAGAAAATAGACATTAAGATAATAAATTGTTATGCAAGTACTTTTACTTTTAATACTTAAAGTACATTTAAAATAAAGTACTTTTTACTTTTTACTTAAGTATGATTGTCATTGTGTTACTTCTACTTTTACTAAAGTAAATATTTATCTGGGTATTTGTACTTTTACTTAAGTACTGAGATTCAGTACTTCCTCCACCACTGTTTATTTGCCATTGTACTGATTTGCGTATGCATATATTTGATGGTACTGGTCTTATAGGGGCCATGTCTTTTTTTTTTTTTAAATATATTATCTTTCTTGAAGCCCAGTTATACACTGTAAAAAATATTTCAAGATTTGTTATCACAACATATTTTCTTTTGTCAAATCAACTTTATAATAATTTATTTAGTTGAGATAACTTATTATTTTGAGTTTCTGATGATTAAATGAATCTCCTTCATTGTATTAACTCACTTTTTCCAGTTCAATCAACTTAAAATTTTAAGGCAACCCGGTTACTTACTTTTTTAAGTTAAACCAACAATATTTTTTTACAGTGTAGTAATCACAACATTTTTTCTTTTGTCAAATCAACTTAAATAATTTATTTAGTTCAGATAACATATAATTTTGAGTTTTTGATGGTTAAATTAATCTACTTCATTATATTAACTCACTTTTTCCAGTTCAATCAACTTAAAATTTTAAGGCAACCCGGTTACTTACTTTTTTACGTTAAACAACAATGTTTTTTTTACAGTGTAATGTTAAACCCAAAACAGTTTCTTTAGTTTCTTGTGAGCATTAAAATATTTTTGTATTCCTACCCCTCAAAACATGTACTGTATGTTTAATGTAAAAGCTATTTCTTGGATTGATTTTCCAGCAAAAATAACCACGTTGTTATGTGCATTTAATGCAGTATCGCTGTAATAAAAGAATATGGTTGTGCCCATCCATCCATTGTCTTATTATTTAGGATGGATTGTTTTTGTGCAAAATGATTCATGATTTATTAGAAAGCAGAGCAGAAATATCTAAATTCATGTTAAGTTGATCAGGGTATATGCGCTGGCGAGTGAGACCCCCCGCCGCGCCGCCATCACCATCTCCCTGTGCCTTATCTGCTTTTCATTACAGCTTTGCCTGTAGACAGAATTGTTTCATAATGAAGAAATACATTTTCCCTCTGCCTCATGTTCATTTGCTTTACAATCCGAGCGCGTTGTGGGAATGCGATGCGGTGCGAGAGAGACACCAGAGATTGTGACACAAAAAAAAAAACGCCCTGAAGATTGCTCCGAGTTAGTTAAAAATGCAGACAGATAGATATTCATGTTCGTCGGGCCCCGCTGAAATAGTGGCACAGGAAAACCGCACTGAGAAAGCGTGTGTACGTGAGCCTCGGAGGGCACACTCTCTGTCACTCCAGTCTGCAGCTTTAACACATCACATCTCAACATGCTTTTCCCGTGGGGGGAAAAAAAAGAAATGTGTTGGTTGTCATGGAAATCTATAGCCATTTTTCTTTCTCTCTCAGCATTGAGCGGGTCTGAGTCCAGAGGGAGGGTTGCAGGAATGAGATGTGGGCAGGGTGACACGGGGCGATGACAGCGGGCAGCCGCTGGTATTGATCTGTGATCTGTCACGGCAGCCCACTCTTGAAAAAGCGCACTAAAGTGTTTCACAACACGTGTCTTATTTTTCATTTTCAGCTACTATTCTGTTACGCGGGCGCTCCGCGGGAATTTGAAGAATTTGACTGCATGCGACCGTAAAAACAGAGGAACTGAAGGCTCAGGTTCAGAATATGGAAATCAATAACGACACCAAACATTCTTTCAGCCGATAGATATCAACACGGTAGCTTTGTCTCTTTGATTTAGAGGTACATTTTGCCCTTTTAAAGGTGCCTTCCGCTCCTCTCAGAGCTGAGTTGTGGCTTGAATATGTTATCTTTTAGATAATGGTCACCGGCATTACTGGCATTCTCGCAAAATGCGCATAAAAAATGGATGGCGTTACTCGGCAGTTGGTTTTGACTCTTTCCCGGCCATTGCCGGAAATTTCTGTCATTTATGAGACAATGCTTTCCTTCCATTTACAGAAATGTATGGCTTTCCGCTTCTTCACTGTTATATATATATGGGGGCCGCTATTAGGCATCTTCTGAATCTCCTGATCAAAAGACAGATGAAGTAGAAGCAGAGACAAGTGATATGTAAGCATGCATGTGTAAAATAACTCGAACATCAACTTTAAACTGCATATAAATTGAAACTGCTTAATGTCACTGAATGAAATGTCGACTGTGCAAGCTTTTGCGTGTTGATCGATTCGATCTACTCCATCTGTGTTTTAATCATTGTTCTGAATGCGGTCTGGATGTAGTCTTTGACAAAAATGTGATTTTACTCAACTTCTTACTCAAAATGTTTGTTTTTATTTTATTTAATATTTTTATGAAACTTACCCACATTGAAGTGTTGATAAAAAAAGAATGCATGAAGCTGTTCTTTATTTTGATATACAGTAGTGCATGTTCAGAAACTCAAACTCAAAGTACAACAAAATACTCTGGGGGAAATTATTTGTATTTATTTTTTTAATTATCAAAAATGTTGGTGGTGGCTGGCAAATTGAAAAAAAAAGCTAAATATGAGTTAATAATTGCAACATAATACATGGCTAAATTTGTATTCTACCAATTTTCACCTCAGGGAACCTACCGTTTATCTTGGATGACTATGAGAACTCCATGTGGTGGCACCATGTACAATATTCTTGCCACCAAAATGAAGCAAATGTAAGCAAATTGTGTCCGTCTTTCTCTGTTTGACTGACTCATCTTGTACATGGTGCAGTTGATGTCAAAATTACTTCAACGTTTTACAAAAAAAAAAAAAAATAGTTGGTCCCACTTTATATTAAGTGGTTTTAAGTACAATGTATTTACACTGTAAAAAATATTGTTGGTTTAACTTTAAAAAAAAAAGTAACCTGGTTGCCTTAAAATTTTAAGTTCATTGAAATGGAAAAGTTGAGTTAATACAATGAAGGAGATTAATTTAAACTCAAGAAACTCAAAAGATTATGTTATCTGAACTACATAAATTATTTAAGTAGATTTGCCAAAAGAAAAAAATGTTGTGATTACAAATCATGAAAATATTTTTTTTACAGTCTACAGTGTAGCTACTTATTGTGCTCATTTTGTATTATAAAACAATTTTGCTGCTATTGAGATGTTGTACGGGTAAGGTTCAGGTGTGTATGGGTATAAGGGTGGGTTAAGGTGTAAGGGAAAGGTCAACAGTGTAATTATACATGTAATTACATAAATTAATTAAATCTGTAATTACATGCAGGTATTTACACAATAAGTTCATTGTATCAAATTAGTCATTTCAATGTAACATTGTACTTAAAGCCATGCACTTAATATAAAGTGGGACCAAACTTTTTACTTACATTGATCATATAAAAATATAGTAGGTTTTTTTTTTTTAATTAGATTTTTGCATATTTGACATTATTCTCATTTGTATATGTCTTTGAATAAAAACTTCTAAATTAATTAATATAATGATGTGAGTCTATAGCTTGCACCTTGCAGGGTTTTAATCTAAAGTTTTTTTTATTACAAGCCAAGCTCTTTAACCACCACTCTGTGCCAATTTTTAGATATGGGATTTGAGCTTACATCTCTATTTAGAAACCAGAATAGTCCCTCACCAGAGTAGGTGGAAGCACCTAATGGCTTATAATTCTTAAAGAAGCAGCCTTTTCTGGTTAAATCCAAAAGCACTCTGTGGTTGGTTTCAATTTCAAGAAGCACAAGACTTTGTTTGTGAGCTTTAATGCAACACGGGCTGAATTCACCAGCTGAATGCCACAGTTTGACACCAAATTCTATGCACTTTGACATTGTTTGCCATCACAAAGGTTCACATTTGGTTCGTGCTCGGTTTGGTTTTCTTCAGGGCAAGACTACAAAACCCCTAAATGAATGGAAAAGAAAACACAGAGAAGAGAGAAGGGTGGAGAAATGTCTGTACTTGAGCGTGTAATGTTCAACATTTGTCAGCTGTTCTGTCAAGTATGACCAGTATTAGTTTGGATGTTTGACACATCTTTCGTCATGAGAAGTATAGCTTTGCACTCCAAACCTCTGAGAATGTTTGTTCAAGCTTTTTTTCACAGTAACCATCAGTCCTTTTTTTAAAAGAAGCCTTTGTTTCAATAAGCAAAAGAACAGCAAATTAAAGGTACACTATGCAGGATTTTTTGCAGTAAAATATCTAAAAACCACTCGGCCAATGTTATATATTTTATTTAATTGATTACCTACAATATCCAAATTTTTTCCAACTATTTGTGAATCGTGAGAAAATTGTGATTTTTAACCAAGGAAACGGGGCAGTCGCCAGTCAATGAGGTCATATCCGCGTTACCCCCGGTTTCCACCAGGTTTGACCTCGTACTGCAATAGTAACCATGGCATCAGACATTTACAACTGGGTCGTTTATTCCTGTTATGCGAGCTCAACAGTGTGAGCGTCCCTATTAGGGTTTGGTTCAAACACTATGGAAAAAAGAGGACTAAAACGAAGATCAACATCTTTCCAGATGCAGAGAGCTCCACGTCCACGACTAACTTCGACTTCGAGACGCGAGTGTTGCATGTTACTTGAGCAAAAAGGTGAGCAAATGAATGTATATAAAACTAATCAATGTTAGTTCAACATGATGAAAAGTTAGAATACGATCTGTATGTTAATCTAGCTTAGTCTCATACAGCCAACAACTAACATTCAACACACTCAAATGCAGTTTAGTGTGATAGTGAAACTGTTAGAGCAAGTGAAGCAGCGCTGCGTTACCTCAAGTTTAATTCCTCTAATAAACTGACCTGTGTGAGTAATTCAGCATGTAGTTCGGTAGAATTAAATGTCCTTATTTCTTTATATCCGCGGGACTCGCGTTGCGTGTGGCGCTGGTATACGTCTAGCAATCGCGCCCTGCTTCATTCCACAGTCAAGTTAAAAACATCAATGTATTCACTCATCCATAAAAGATCCATCAGCTTGACGACAAGATCCATAATTCCGCTTAATGCGGAATATACGTCATTAATATACACCTTTGTTACTGTAAGAGGTTAGCGACCCCTGGTGGCGAAACAATCTTGCATATTGTACCTTTAATTTCCGCATGCTATATATTATGTGTAAAAAAAAACGTTTAACATATACATTTTTGTAATTTATATGCAACACATGCTACCTTTAGAAGAGTTTAATCATTGTCTGTATGTTCTTAATTCATCTTGCTTAGATTCATGGATAACTGAGCTTTTTCAAATCTCCAAGAGCTTCTCTTTGAAATCTTTTTGCCAGTCTCCTCTTTCTGCCCCTTCTTGTGTAATTTGAGGAGTTAATGGAGCGTTTTCTGGCTGTCCTCTGTTGGAGTCTTAAGAGGGAGTCCTCCATAATCCTACAAATCATACCAGTTTCTGAATTTTATATTGAAATGCCCAAATTTCTTTTCTTTGTACTATTGATTTTGCCCCACCTGAGCTCGGATTGACACTGCCCTACATGTATTTCAAAAGACTGGAAGCTTTGGATAGAAATTAGATTACGGTATCCTGACATGCTAAAGACAAAAGGTCTTCTCAAAACAATAAAAGTTTTGCCACTTCATAACTCTGGATTTCATCGCAATCCCCAGAATCTTATTCACCAACCACCCACAATCTAGTTTAAACAGGTGCACTAAACTTTTTTATTTATATATGAGTTCAATAATTTTCCAATATACTAATTTAAAGTGCTACAGTATGGTCTATGATCCTATGTTATTGTTCCAGAGCTTAGATTGGTTAGTAGGTCACACTCTTCTGAATGGAGATGATTCTGCTGTAAAGGCTGCTGGTTGTTTAAGGAGGGAAATTTATATTTTTCAAGTATTCTCTCGGGTGTGTTTTGTGCCCCACGACTACAGGAATAATGACATGAAACAATGAGATGAACCACAGATTCACTGAATCCTCTGTCTCTGTGGACCTGACTGAAGAAGGCAACATTTGTTCTCTTACCAGCTCTGGGCATAGCTATACTGTACATATACACTAATTTGATGTGTATAACAAGTTAAACATGTTATTAACAGCGTTAACGCAAACCCATTTTAACGGCGTCATTTTTTTTTATCGTGCGATTAACGCTTTTTGGCCTAGCAAATTTTGTATTTTTTTTTTCACATGCTTTTGTAACAGGACGTCAAAACATTGTCTGGTGTCCTTTAAATCCCTTTGAAGCTGCACTGAAACTCTCATTTGGACCTTGAACCGTTTGGTTCCCAATGAAGTCCAATATTATGGAGAAAATCCTGGAATGTTTTCATCAAAAACCTTAATTTCTTTCCAACTGAAGAAAGAAAGATGTAGACATCTTGGATGATATGGGAGTGAGTAAATTATCAGCAAAAGTTTTTTTTTTTTAAAGTAAAAAGTGATGACTCTCCATAACAGTTTGAATAGAAATCCTTTCCTGATTAGTCGAGGGATTGGAGGTTGTCTTAATTTTGCATAAACTATCCACACCAAAGCACAAATAATGGAAAAGAGGGTTGAATATTAAAGCGCAATAACCGTCACAAGATGACAGATTTTAGAAAAGAACATTAAAAATGCTTTTCATAATTTAAATGTTTTAAAGTGCTCTAAATATCATTAAGAGTTAATGGTCAGGGTTTACTGGATACATTTTGGGAAGAAACTAAATTTGACTCGATTCGGCAAGTCAATAAAAGTGACATAATAGACTACCTATATTTTTACTTGGAGTGTCTTTTTTTATCTTACACCCTTTTATCTAAATCAAAAAAAAAAATCAGGTAGGAAAAGGATAGCAAAATCTAGCCTAAAGAATACAATACTCACCCGGTAATATGGCGCCCAACGTGGGGTACCATATTCTTGGTGTGCCTCCTGTGAGACTTGACTTAAGACTTCTATACTAGATTTACTAACAGCTTGCGCCAGTGCAAACCCTCTTTTGGTGTTAATAAAAATACTGTCAGAATTTGCGCTGAAAATGTGTGGAGAGATATTTTTTGAAGCGGACCTTATTGCATATGCATTTATGCTAAATTTATGGGACAGTATTTAAATGAATTTACTAAGGTTTGCGCTAGAAAATTTACTGTATTTGCGGCATTATCTACCCCGTTATTTAAAAAAAAGCATGTCTTAAACAAGACGCAAATTTGGGCTGCTCTTGCTCATTATGGAAATGATCCAGCTGTTTCTGTGTTCTTTTATTTGTGTGTCGTCAGTAAATCACGTGCAGAACCTTCCACACCCATCCAAGTTTTTTTGGAATTGCACTCACGCACTATTTTGCTCTGTTTAGTAAATATGGTAAAAAAAGAATAACCACAAATCTTATACGTCATGCCTACGGGTATTACTTTTTGGTTTAGACTACATTTTCTGTAAATCAATAGTTTTGAAATTCTCCACTGTGTTTAATTTGATTATGTAATTCTGTAATGCTAATTCCGTTGAAATACTTCATTGTTTGTACACATGTCTTGTACCTTTGACTTTTGTAAAGTTTTCAAATACTTTTTTTGCTTCAAATCAAAGTTTATAACATACTGTAACAATTCACCATTTGGTTTAGTTAAAGGGATAGTTCACTTTGAAATTAATTGTTGATACGTTTTAGCTTACCTCAAGAGCTTCCAAGATGTAGGTGTCTTTGTTTCCACAGTTAGTTTCAATTTTGATGTTATTAGGTCAAACCGTTCTTGTCTGTCAGTCATATAATGGAGGTCTATGGTCACCACATCAAAGAGCATGCACAGAGAAGTCCAAATTAAACATGATTTAATGACTCGTAAATGTAAGTACACATTGATGGCCTAAGACACGAAACGAGTGGTTTGTGTGAGAAAACGAACAGTATTTATATTGTTTTCATCTCTTGTAACCACAGCCACGGCCAAGTGATCTGAAGGCACAGTCACTTTGGTCCGTTATTTCCAAGTAACTATCCCCTTTAATGGTTTATTTCCATGGAAAAGAAAAAAGAAAAAAAAACTTCCTGAACCAAGGCCGATGATACAGTGGATGGGCACTGTTGAATTCTTTTGATGACTTATCTAATTATTAATTAGTAATTGTTACAGAAACGTATTAATATTCATAAGCCAAGCTTTTGATATAGAAACATTGTTATATTGCAATGGGATGAGAATTGAGTTGTATTGTGCCAACTTGAGAGGACCTTTTTAAGGTTTGCTTAATTATTTTTTTTACTTTTTTGATTAATATTTGTGAACAATATGTTCTGATCCATAAATCAGGTCAGCCATAGAGTATTTCCACTTAAACATTAAAACTGTTCTGAGAATCATGGTTAAAAATAGGATGAGCAAGATTGTTTCTGGCTGTTTGTTTGCACAAGATAAATCTTGCAGTTGATTGAGCAATTTAATCATTGTGCTGTCCTGATCAAGTGAACTCAAATTTAAAGTTTGATGTTTTATGTTTGATGGACGTTTTGATTTTCCAATCTGCTTGTCTCAATGTCTCTATGCAATGTATTATGAGTACCCACAGTGATACAATGACCCACTGTCACGGGGTGTGGTGGCGGGAGTGCAGGAGTGCAGGTAGAAGGAGTGGAAGAAGTCCATTTTAACACAAAGATGACGTTTATTTACCAACAAATACCGGCAGGAAGACAGGGAAACCGGAGCAAATACAGGGTAACATTAAACATCGACCGACAACCATAGAGTAACACAGAGGGAACTAAATACACAAAATAATCAAACATAATGGGGTGAAAACAGGTGAAACAGATGATGATGACGAGGAACAGGTGGCTGATGAGGGAGTGAGTCCGGGAGTGGAAACAAAAGGATCCGGGGAGGTGTAGTGCAGATGACGAGACAAACAGGTGAAGACGAAGACTGTGACATCACTCCCCCCTCCCGGTAGGCGTGACCTCAAGCCGAAACATCAGCGGGGAGGGGGGGTGGGCGCCCTGGAGGCTGTGGAGGACGTGGTCAGGAGCAGGGAGTCCCCCAGGGCGGAGCAGGATGAGGGTGTGGCCAGGGCGGAGCAGGGTGAGGGCGTGGCCAGGGCGGGGCAGGATGAGGGCGTGGCCAGGGCGGAGCAGGATGAGGGCGTGGCCAGGGCGGAGCAGGGTGAGGGCGTGGCCAGGGCGGAGCAGGGTGAGGGCGTGGCCAGGGCGGAGCAGGGTGTGAGGACCTCTCGGGCGACCATGGCGGTGAGGTCTCTTCAGGCGGCCACGGCGGAGAAAGCCCTTCGGGCGGCCGTGGCTGGGACACTGGCCCCCCCCCCAAAAAATATTTGGGTTGAGTCCCCGGGAGAAGGGCAGATGGGAACTGGACGGTCTCGGGCTGGACGGTCTGGACGGTCTCGGGCTGGACGGTCTGGGCGGTCTCTGGCTGGACGGTCTGGACGGTCTCTGGCTGGACGGTCTGGACGGTCTCTGGCTGGACGGTCTGGACGGTCTCTCGCTGGACGGTCTGGACGGTCTCTCGCTGGACGGTCTGGACGGTCTCTGGCTGGACGGTCTGGACGGTCTCTGGCTGGATGGTCTGGACGGTCTCTGGCTGGACGGTCTGGACGGTCTCTGGCTGGACGGTCTGGACGGTCTCGGGCGATGGCTGGACGGGGCTGGTTGGAACCAGTGGTGAGGGGAGCTCAGGTTCGGGATGGCTGGACGGAACCAGCGGGGCTGAGAGTTCACGCTCGGGAAAGCTGGACGGAACCAGCGGGGCTGAGAGCTCGAGCTCGGGTAAGCTGGAAGGAACCAGCAGGGAGGAGCGTTCAGTTTCTGGAGAGCTGGACGGAACCAGCAGCGAAGAGCATTCAGTCTCTGGAGAGCTGGACGGAGCCAGCAGTGAAGAGCATTCAGTCTCTGGAGAGCTGGACGGAACCAGCAGTGAAGAGCATTCAGATTCTGGAGAGCTGGACGGAACCAGCGGTGAAGAGCATTCAGTCTCTGGAGAGCTGGACGGAACCAGCGGTGAAGAGCATTCAGTCTCTGGAGAGCTGGACGGAACCAGCGGTGAAGAGCATTCAGTCTCTGGAGAGCTGGACGGAACCAGCAGTGAAGAGCATTCAGTCTCTGGAGAGCTGGACGGAACCAGCAGTGAAGAGCATTCAGTCTCTGGAGAGCTGGACGGAACCAGCGGTGAAGAGCATTCAGTCTCTGGAGAGCTGGACGGAACCAGCAGTGAAGAGCATTCAGTCTCTGGAGAGCTGGACGGAACCAGCAGTGAAGAGCATTCAGTCTCTGGAGAGCTGGACGGAACCAGCAGTGAAGAGCATTCAGTCTCTGGAGAGCTGGACGGAACCAGCAGTGAAGAGCATTCAGTCTCTGGAGAGCTGGACGGAACCAGCAGTGAAGAGCATTCAGTCTCTGGAGAGCTGGACGGAACCAGCGGTGAAGAGCATTCAGTCTCTGGAGAGCTGGACGGAACCAGCAGTGAAGAGCATTCAGTCTCTGGAGAGCTGGACGGAACCAGCAGTGAAGAGCATTCAGTCTCTGGAGAGCTGGACGGAACCAGCAGTGAAGAGCATTCAGTCTCTGGAGAGCTGGACGGAACCAGCGGTGAAGAGCATTCAGTCTCTGGAGAGCTGGACGGAACCAGCGGTGAAGAGCATTCAGTCTCTGGAGAGCTGGACGGAACCAGCGGTGAAGAGCATTCAGTCTCTGGAGAGCTGGACGGAACCAGCGGTGAAGAGCATTCAGTCTCTGGAGAGCTGGACGGAACCAGCGGTGAAGAGCATTCAGTCTCTGGAGAGCTGGACGGAACCAGCGGTGAAGAGCATTCAGTCTCTGGAGAGCTGGACGGAACCAGCAGTGAAGAGCATTCAGTCTCTGAAGAACTGGACGGAACCAGCAGTGAAGAGCATTCAGACTCGGGAGAGCTGGACGGGACCAGCAGTGAAGGGCATTCAATCTCTGAAGAACTGGACGGAACCAGCAGTGAAGAGCATTCAGACTCTGGAGAGCTGGACGGGACCAGCAGTGAAGGGCATTCAATCTCTGAAGAACTGGACGGAACCAGCGGTGAAGAGCATTCAGTCTCTGGAGAGCTGGATGGGACCAGCGGTGAAGAGCATTCAGTCTCTGGAGAGCTGGACGGAACCAGCGGTGAAGAGCATTCAGTCTCTGGAGAGCTGGACGGAACCAGCGGTGAAGAGCATTCAGTCTCTGAAGAACTGGACGGAACCAGCAGTGAAGAGCATTCAGACTCGGGAGAGCTGGACGGGACCAGCAGTGAAGGGCATTCAATCTCTGAAGAACTGGACGGACCCAGCAGTGAAGAGCATTCAGACTCTGGAGAGCTGGACGGGACCAGCGGTGAAGAGCATTCAGACTCTGGAGAGCTGGACGGGACCAGCAGTGAAGGGCATTCAATCTCTGAAGAACTGGACGGAACCAGCAGTGAAGAGCATTCAGTCTCTGGAGAGCTGGACGGAACCAGCAGTGAAGAGCATTCAGACTCTGGAGAGCTGGACGGGACCAGCGGTGAAGGGCATTCAGTCTCTGAAGAACTGGACGGAACCAGCAGTGAAGAGCATTCAGACTCTGGAGAGCTGGCCGGACCCAGCGGTGAAGGGAGTTCCGGCTTGGGGGGGCTGACGGTGAGCGAGGGCTCGGCAGGGCTGACGGTGTGCGCGGGCTCGGCAGGGCTGACGGTGTGCGCGGGCTCGGCAGGGCTGACGGTGAGCGCGGGCTCGGCAGGGCTGACGGAGACCAGTGAAGGTGAGGGTTCAGATGTTGGAGTGGTGCGGGTGACTTCTTCCACGGAGAATGGGGGTTCACAGCACACCCGCACCCACTCCACACAAGCGAGGAAATCCTCTTCGGGACCGCTCCCTGGGAGGCGTGCCCGGGACCGCTCGCTGAGGCTGGCGATGTAGAAAACACACAGCGAGCGGTCCGGATAGTGAGTGAGGCACGCCAACTCCAGAAAGTCCCTGGTATGGGACTCCAGGGAGCGGTCTTCCTGGTCCAAACAGAGGAGGCTTACCGCTGGAAGGTCCATAATACTCCGTTTATTGCGGTCGGTCGATCTGTCACGGGGTGTGGTGGCGGGAGTGCAGGAGTGCAGGTAGAAGGAGTGGAAGAAGTCCATTTTAACACAAAGATGACGTTTATTTACCAACAAATACCGGCAGGAAGACAGGGAAACCGGAGCAAATACAGGGTAACATTAAACATCGACCGACAACCATAGAGTAACACAGAGGGAACTAAATACACAAAATAATCAAACATAATGGGGTGAAAACAGGTGAAACAGATGATGATGACGAGGAACAGGTGGCTGATGAGGGAGTGAGTCCGGGAGTGGAAACAAAAGGATCCGGGGAGGTGTAGTGCAGATGACGAGACAAACAGGTGAAGACGAAGACTGTGACACCCACACACACAATAACTCATTAATGTGACTAATATATTAGCACCCCACTGTGTCCCACAACAAAGACTTCTGTGCGTCCTCGAAGAGCTCATTTACACACTTTAATGTCTAATCAGATGTCACTTGCCACAAAGACAGAAATATCCTCCAATCACAGAGAAATTTCTATCAGATTATAAGCATATCCAATCGAATTACAGCATGGCCAATGGAAGCTATTTCACAGTCCACTGATCAGTCAAAATACGCTTGGTACAAATGACATCGGGCAAATGGCAAGACTTTTATCTGGGCTTATCTCTGAACCTGAGATTCACTCTGATAAACATTCATTTTACCTATATAACGATTTGACTAACTCTCCCTGTCTTTCTCTCTCAACAGAAATTGAAAAGATTCAGAAAGATGAAGACAAAGAGGATGAGAAGTTCATCGATGTGGTCATCAACAAGAACATGAAACTGGGACAGAAGATTTTGATTCCTGTAAAACAGTTTCCCAAAGTGAGTACAACTAAAAGTTTTTATTTTTTTAATTGTGTCGTATCATATAAGAGGTTACACCCAACACAAAAACTGGTCACAGATTTTTTGAAAGAAGTCTCTTCTGCTCACCGAGGCTGCATTTATGTGATAAAAAAATACTGTAAAAACAGTAATATTGTGAAAAAGTATTACAATTTAAAATAACTGGTTTGAATGTTATTATATTTTAAATGTAATTTATTTCCATGACGCAAAGCTGAATTTTCAGCATCATTACTCCAGTCTTCAGTGTCACGTGATCCTTCAGAAATCATTCTAATATGATGATTTGATGCTAAAGAAATATTTCTGATTATTATCAGTGTATAAAACAGTTTTGCTGTTTAAAGGAGTAGTTCACTTTTAAAAAAAACCTTTGCTGATAATTTACTCACCCCCATGTCATCCATGATGTCCATGTCTTTCTTTCTTCAGTCGAAAAAAAAAAATTAAGGTTTTTGATGAAAACATTCCAGGATTTTTCTCCATATAATGAACTTCAATGGGAACCAAACGGTTCAAGGTCCAAATGAGAGTTTCAGTGCCGCTTCAAAGGGCTTTAAACGACACCAGACCATGAATAAGGGTCTTATCAAGTCATTTAAAAAAAACAAAAACAAAAAAAAAAACAAAGTTTAAGTTTTATGAGCACAAATGCTCGCCTTGCTCTGTTCTGTGATGAGCGTCCGTGACTCTCCTGTTCAAACTCGTTTATCAAAATGAACAAATCTTTTCCCAAGTCAACTCATTCATTTCGTTCGTTGAATGAAACAAATGATGATGATTTTGATGAACGAGTTCGAATAGGATTGTCACAAACGTGCATCACAGAACAGAGCAAGGCGAGCATTTGAGCTTATAAAACTTAAACTTTGTTATTTTTTTTTTTTAAATGAGCGATCGTTTCGCTTGATAAAACCCTTATTCATCGTCTGGTGTCGTTTAAAGCCCTTTGAAGCTGCACTGAAACTCTCACTTGGACCTTAACCGTTTGGTTCCCATTGAAGTCCATTATATGGAGAAAAATCTTGGAATCTTCAACTTAGCCGCAAGATAAGTTTAGAGTCATTTTTGACTCATGTTTAATTTTCGAACCCTATGTACAGTGTTGTTAAGACATCCTACTTTCATCTCAGATCAGAAATATTACACGTTTATGTCCAGTATTGTTCTTTACTACCTATGAAAGATTAATTAACTTCCGTTGTTGACTTTTGTAATGCGCTACTAGTTGGTGTTTAGAAATCAGCTCTCAATAAATGACAGTATACGGTATGCAAAACTCGGCAGCTTGTTTCCTAAGTGGGGCTAAGGTACTGTAGGTGATCACATGGTCAGGTACCGAGTCGATTTTTAAAATCCTCATGTTAACCTATGAAGGACTGTACGATTTAGCTCCCTAGTATTTAGCGGACCTTTTAATTCCTTACATGCAGGCGTAATTTGCGTTCTTCACAAAATCCCATTTTTAAATCCCATCTTAACTTCACTTTTTCTTTCAGGATGGCTTTATGGACGCTTTATTTTATTTGTGGTTATTTTTAATGTTTTTCTGCACTTTGTAAATGCACTTTATAAAATAATGTTATAATTATATGCAGTGTTGTGGTGTAGAATAATTAGATGTGTTTAAATTCATTGGTTCGGCATGCGTTTTTTGCTGATAACCTTTCATTTGTTTAACATCTTATCTATCACACGGCATGGCAGCACTTCTATACAGACCACAGTCATTTCAAAGAATGAAAAGCACTTGTTAATATGAACATGAGTTTGATAATGAAGCATGGGGCGATTCCAGCAAATGCTCCCAATTTCCAGCAAACGTTGTTGCTGTTGAGTGTGTTATTTGAAGATTTTTTCCCTCCTTCGCAGAGATAGAGGTGAGCTTGACCTTGACTATCACATTATCATACTACTCAACGTGTGTGTGTGTTCATGTGATGTGTGCATATATTCCCGCTGTATTCCCAAAAGACTCTCACACGAGGACCAATCCTTTCTGTACGTCATTTAGTATGTGCTTTCGTAGTTCTCCAAACATAATTTAATGGGCTTCTTTGTTTGCCTGGTTTTTAATTCACACCGCTCCATCTTGAGAGGGTGAAAAGGTGACACACAGAAAGAGAGAGAACTAGAGAGATTGAAGCAGCAGGTGTAGATGTCTGACTGTCTCTTTTAGGGCATTGAAAGGGTTTTAAACAGATGATAATGAGAACAGCATGTTTATGTGAGGGTTTGAGGAGGCGTTTTAGGGAAGAAAGAGTCGAATCAATGAACAGGACATGTGGAAGGAGAATAGCATGTGCTCACATTTCTTTGACTATTATAGTCACCACTTTCCATTCACTTTTATTTTTAGACTGAGCTACTGATATTTTCTGAATAAGCAATACATATATTAGTTTGGAATAATTTTTTTTTTTTATAAAAGTACAGTATAAACAGTAATTATGTGAAATATTATTACAATTATAAAGATTTTTTTCTTGTGTGTGTATATATATATATATATATATATATATATATATATATATATACAGTATATATATATATATGAAGAGTTCAGATGCAAAAGCCTCTAAACGCCATTTGAAATTTTCCTCTTTAATGATGATTTTTATCAAGCTTGTATATTTAAAGTTCAGTAATTTCACTTAAATGGCAATGATGATTACCTATTAATTGTTATTTAAGTGAAATTACTGAACTTAAATATACAAGTTTGATAAAAATCATCATTCAAGAAGAAAATTTCAAATGGCATTTAGAGGCTTTTGCATCTGAACTCTTCATATATATATATATATATATATATAAAATGGTTTGAAATTAACTTTTTCACTCACCGGCCAATTTGGCTACTAAATTTTTAAGTTACCCTTTTTTTTTAAGTTCTACTAGACAAAAAAAGATAGAAACTGTGTGCATTGTGCTGTGTGATAAAACTGCACGTTTTAGAGTGGCCTTTTATTGTGGCCAGTAAAAGGCCACTCTAAATATCATGCTGTCTAGTCACTAATAATCATGCTGTCTAGTCAGCATCTTGATATGCCACACCTGTGAGGTAAATGGATTATCTCGGCAAAGGAGAAGTGCTCACTAACACAGATTTAGACAGATTTGTTAACAATATTTGAGAGAAATAGGCATTTTTGTGTATATATTAAAAGTCTTAGGTCTTTGAGTTCAGCTCATGAAAAATGGGGACAAAAAAAAGTGTTGCGTTTATAATATTGTTCAGTGTATATATATATATATATATATATATATATATATATATTACAATATAAATTATTCCTTTTATCAAAGCTTTTCAGCATAGTTACTCCAGTCTTCATTGTCACATGATCCTTCATCAGTCATTCTAATATGCTGATTTGCTGCTCAAGAAACATTTCTGATTATTATTAATGTTGAAAACAGTTGTGCTTAGTGTAATACATTTGTTATTCCTTTTGATGAATAGAAAGTTCAAACGAACAGCATTCAAATCTTTTGTAACACTATAATAAATGTCTTATTTACTGTCACTTTTGATCAACTAAATGCATCCTTGCAAAAAAAGAAAAAAGAAAAGCATTTTTAGAATGATTGGACTGGACTAGGATATGTGCTGGTTTTAAATGCAAGCAATCAAAACCTACTTCAACAAGTGAATTGGCATGACAAAATGACGAATTGGCCTCTTTTCATGACAAATGGACCCTGGACAGATGAACAACTCATGCTTCTTACATGAGAGCAGAGGGACTTTTGGCAGCTACATACATTTGTGCACATATTTAAACACATGGTACTCGAGCAGCCATGTGTGTGCACACACATTCAGAGAGTGATAATGTGTGTGTGTGAGCTATTTTTTGAAGAGGGTTTGTAAATGGGCTCTGGGATCCCAGAGGGAGTGTGCTGTGAAGGGTAACACATCACACACACACACACACACACACACACACACACACACACACACACACACACACACACACACACACACACACACACACACACACACACACACACACACACACACACACACACAGTAATAAAGTCTGCTAAAGGCAATTTGAAGATCCCAAGTGCAGTTTATTTAAATCCAAAAGTGAATTTAAACAAAAAACATGAAACAAACATGATTTGAAACATAACATGAACAAAAACATAAACTTGACTCATAGACAGCGGTCAGAACGTGACACTTAAAAAGGGAGAGCCCATGGCAAGAGCAAAACATGGAAACAGAAACCAAACTACAAAATAAAAGACATGAAAACACGAACACAAAACCACAAACACACACACATACTACTGTCTTTCTTTTTATTTATTTATTTATTTTTCTTCGTCTGGTGCCTAACCTTGAGCCAAAAAGATGTTACAATCATGACTGGATTTGTAATGGAAAAAAAAAATGTATTGGTTCATATTTTATATTTAAATTTCTGGAACTCATTTTGCTCATTAATGCACTAACAGACTTCTTTATATCTGAGACAGAGCTCAGTTTGTGTCTAAGCTTACTTTGTTTTTATATTTGTTTGAAGAAAATGGAATCAAAACTTATCGTGTGGTTGCTAGGGTGTTGCTAGTAGGGTTGGGTATCGTTTGAATTTGAACGATTCTAATTCCGATTGCGATTCCTTGTTTCGATTCCGGTTCCTAACGATTCTCGATTCCGATTCTTTTAAGAGTCAGGGTCAAAAAAGTTTAGCTAACCTTGCTAACCAACGGCCTTTCTGAAGGAAATAATCCTTCTGTAAAAATACTCCTTTTGTCACGAATTTTGCATTTTGCCAAGATTTCGTTATTTTTAGAAAAGTGAAGCCACACTTTGGATCACCGACGTGAGCTACTCATGTTCGACTCGCGTGGTTATGCCAACACTTCTGGTAGACGCTTCTTCTTTGGTGTTGTTCAGGTTTCTTCTTCCGCTCAGCGGACTGTGAATATCGAAACTAGGAATCGAAATTTTAACTTTTGAACGATTCCGGGAAAAACGAAAAGTTAGTCTTGGTTCCAATCGATACTCGATTCTCGATACCTAACCCTAGTTGCTAGGTGGTCTAATTGGTCCGAGGCAACAGACCTTCAAGTGTCAATTTACCTTGAAGTCTTGTTCAAATCACTTATCCTAAGCCTATTTTTTTAACTACATTTTTTATTATTATTTTAACGCACAAATTACGCACACTGTCATTTACAAGCCTGTATTAATTTTATTATTTTATTAAAAACTTTTTTTGTTTTTGTCAGGTCACAGGGTTTTATTTCCTGCAGCATTGTGCTTCAATTGAGTTCCCATCCAGACTTCCACACTGTCTAAATGTTAATCAAACACAAATGTCAGCTTGTGTTATTAAACACCACTCCAGCTTTTCTTGTGACTCCTCCACCCATCGGAGTCCCCAGTCGCCCAGAGATGTTTGTGGATCATGGAGCATGTTGTCTCTGTGGTTCCTTTAGAGCTGGACCTTATAATGAGATTATTATCTATTCAGTATGAAATTTGTCACAGTGCAGTGAGTCGAATGATCTAGTTGTATGATGCGTTTCCACGATGCAGTGTCATGAATATAATTGTCGTCGCTTTCACTGGATGATCAGCCGATTACTTTAATCACAGTCTATGAGTGTGAGTGCCTACCAAACTCAAACAAACTCTTCCCACTGTCCATCATGTCCACAGAAGCGGTTTGCTGCTTTAGATCGTGAGGGATTCGTTGGTATCTTTACTTCTAGTGTCTTGGTATCTTTATGTGCTCACATGGATGAGGCCGGTTTGAGTCCAGAACTCAACATTTCCATCCTGATCCCATTTAACACTTCATCTATTAGGGGAAAGAAGGGATAATTATGTTTGCATTCGTGCTAACAAGAACATTTACATTTGCATGCACCATGGTAAAATCATGTTATTCAAATATCCATAGCTCATAAATACAGTGGTATGTGAATGTGATTATCCGTAAAAAAAAAAAACCCATAACAACATGGAATCAGGTGGTAGGACCGTGGTACTTTGAATTATGCTATATACATGGTTTTATGTGGTACTACCATGATATATGTCCAAAATATCATGGTACCATCTCCGAAAAACTGTGGTAGTACCATACTCTTTGTTATTACCAAATGGTTTTTAGACATGTACCATGGTTTCTTAGGGTACCATATAAATACCATTTGAATATAATTATCCTTAAAAAAGTACTGTGGTAGTAGCATATTACTTACCATAGTATCAGATGGTATAACTGTGGTGCTTTGAAATATATTATGTGCCATAGTTTTGTATAGTGGTATGTCCAAAATACCTAATTTCAGTGTATTTCTGAAATTCATCTACCATGGTTTTTATATGCTACTACAATGGCACATGTCCAAACTACTGGTTGTTTTAACCCAATTTTGGGTGAAATATGTACAAACTCAAACATTGGGTTAACCCAATGGCTGGGTTTGTCCATATTTGACCCAAAATTGGGTTAAAGCAACCCAGCATTGTTTAGAGTGTATGGTACCCTCCCAAAATATCGTGGTACAATGTCCAAGAAACATGGTTGTTGTACCATACTTTTTGTAAGTGTAGTCGTTCAGTATATTTGCCGTGGTGTTTAGACGTGTGCCATATTAATACCATACTGAATGTGAATATGATTACCTTTTCAAAAAGTACACTGGCAGTAATACCGTGGTATCATATGTTAATATGTAGTCATTTTAGATACACTGTGGTACTGAAATTCACATGTCCAAAATATCATGGAAGTACCATACATTTTAAAACTAATTTAGTACATTTATCAAAAATTACTACTGTATACCACCATGGTTTTCAGACATTTAAAACTATGGTATTCTTGAAGTAACTTGGAGTAAAACCATAGTACATGGGCCAAACTTAATATTGAACTCCAGTTACTGCACTCTCAGAAAAAAGGTACAAAAGCTGTCACTGGCGCTGTACCTTTTCAAAAGGTAAACTTTTGTCCATTGTAGGTAAATAATAGTTACATTTTAGGTGCTAATATTTACCTTTTAAGTGTTAATATGTACATTTTAGGTGCTAATATGTCAATTTCTAAGTCCTAATATGTACATTTTAGGTGCTAATATGTCCATTTCATGATCTAATATGTACATTTTAGGTGTTAATATGTACATTTTAGGTGCTAATATGTCCATTTCAGGAGCTAATATGTCAATTTTAGGTCCTAATATGTACATTTTAGGTGCGAATATGTCCATTTCATGAGCTAATATGTACCACTAAGGTACCAAAATGCAGCCTTTGGGTACAAAAGTGTACCTTTTGAAAAGGTACAGCCCCAGTGACAGCTTTTGTACCTTTTTTTCTGAGAGTGTGTGGACTTCAGCTTTGTCATAGCGATGCATTATTGGACGACTGGTTGGGAAGAAAAAAAGATCTGGACGTCAGGTCCTGTAAATGAAACTTCATCTCACAGCTAAAAGGAATGTCTGGGGTACGTGAGCCCTCAGCGTTACAGCGGTAATGATCGGCCTCTTCAAATAAAGCAATTATCAGCGACGGAGCGAGAGCGCCAGTGTAATGTCACACGGCGCGGCTATTCACGTCGCCCGCGTCACACTAAACAGATTGCCTTTGACAGCTCTGATGACTGCAGACACTAATGCGCTGTTTAGAGCTTCAGAGAGCTACTGGAGGAAGACAAATTCAATTTGTCCAGTCTGACAGGTGGATGTAGAGAAAGAGAGAGCGCTTGAAGGGTGAGTGTGATGAATCTGATTGGAACGGTTTTCCTCCAGACGTCACCTCTAGCCTCGTTTATGCGGCACGTGTTTACAAGACGGGGACACTTTCTCGGCTAATTTCATCTCGTGAGGTCAGAGGAGCTGCTTATTGGGATTCAAGAAGAATCTTATATTAGAGAGCAAGAAATATGCATGTTAAGTGTTTGTTAAAGTGAAGCATGTCACCATTTTTCTCAAACTCTGCCATTGATGAGTCAAACAAATAGTCCCACCTATATAGTCTGAGCTGCAATGTATGTCTGGTTGGGATGTTTAAAGGGATAGTCACATATCTTCAGAACACAAATGAATCTGAAAGATTTCTGTCCCTCAATTGACATCTAAGCAACTACCAATTTGACGCTTCAAAACATTCATATAGAGATTGTAAAAGTAATCCATATGAATCGAAAGGTTTAGTACAAATATTCGGAAGAGGGATCCGGATCGCTTTATATGACAAACAGATTTAATTGAGTCTTTTCTTCACATATTCCAAGTCGTCTATTGCTATTTTTGTGAACAGCAGGTTAATTACTGACAATGCCATCTCTTTTGAGTCAGGATTGAGAGCTACAGCAAAAGGGAAGATTTTCAGTGGAAAAACACGCTAAATGTTGATTTATTTCTCACACAAATCTATGACTTTAGAAGACTTTATCATTTTAGTCATTTTATGTAGCTTTGTATAAAAAGACCTGCATGTTTTCTTCAGAAATCCTTTGAATATGGATAAAATAACACCGTACGGGTTCAGAAGGAAATGATTGTGAGTAAACAAGGATTTAGGTTAATTATTCCTTTAAATTAAAGTGTCAAATGGAACCTTGTTTTGCCTTTTCATGTCTCTGCTGCTTGTCTGTGAAGTCAGTCTCGTGTGTCGTCCAAACCCAAAGAAACAGAGAATGCAGCTTTCTTCTCAGCCACAAACATTGTGTTTTCCACACACACTGAGCAGAAATTTTCATAAAAAGTAAACCAAGCTTAATAAGTGACACATGGATCTCTGTATATGTGATTTAGCATCTGCGTCAGGACACTATCAGCTGAACGATCTGTAAATTGCCCTCATTACCTGATGTAATCTGCAATTAAAATGAGTTCATAATGAATGTCATGGTGGGATATCAAAATTTTGCCTGTGAGCTATTACCCCAATTTGCCTGTGACTTTCCTATAAGCCAACACACATTTTCCTATAAAGCCGCACACATTTTGTCCATCAGATAACAGTTATTATGCTCCCCTATTTTTTATTTTTTTTTTAAGGAAAAAAAACTTGTACTTTTTGCCTACTCTTTTATGAGTACTGTGAATTCTGACGTAATTATTTTGTCACGTACTGTTTTTCGCCTAGAGGGAAAACTAATAAAAAACCCTTGCATTTTGCTGCCAGGCCTCTAGATGGCGATGAAACACGATAGACGTATAGGTGATGAACACGTAATACACATGTGCGTTACGTCATAGTTTTCAGAGATTCAAAATTTTGCACTTTGAAACCCGTTTTCAAAACTTTGCGTTTTTTAGGCACCCAAAACGCAGTTGGCATGTAAACGAACGTCCAAAACGCATACAATTTTTTTACGTTTCTATTTGAAAACGGTGTCGAGTAAACATGCCCTCGTATGTCAGCAAATTTATAACCACTTGTTAAGTAATTGTCATATTCCCTATATTCTAAGCTTCTACGTTTTAAAACGACACTTATTTTATGTTGGTTAAGCAAGTGGTCATCGTAACTAGGGTTGGGTATCGTTTGAATTTGAACGATTCTGATTCCGATTGCGATTCCTTGTTTCGATTCCGGTTCCTAACGATTCTCGATTCCGATTCTTTTAAGAGGCAGGGTCAAAAAAGTTTAGCTAACCTTGCTAACCAACGGCCTTTCTGAAGGAAATACTCCTTCTGTAAAAATACTCCTTTTGTCACAAATTTTGCATTTTGCCAAGATTTCGTTATTTTTAGAAAAGTGAAGCCACACTTTGGATCGCCGACGTAAGGTACTCATGTTCGACTCGCGCGGTTATGCCAACACTTCTGGTAGACGCTTCTTCATTAGTGTTGTTCAGTGGTTTCTTCTTCCGCTCGGCGGACTGTGAATATCGAAACTAGGAATCGAAATTTTAACTTTTAAACGATTCCGGGAAAAACGAAAAGTTAGTATCGGTTCCAATCGATACTCGATTCTCGATACCCAACCCTAATCGTAACGTGATAACTTAATAACGACCCGTTTAGGATTTAAGAGGTTAAGGTCATATCGATCAATTGATCATTTAAACGATCGATTGAGGGAATTTATGGTACATTCGAGCCCGTTCTCATCTTTTGGTGTCATATAGGTGACGCCATATGACATTTCGTCGAAATATTACGCACATGGCACCCTTTAGCATCACTATAACACGCAGAACCCAAGGCGTCATACACTGTAGGTGACTGGCATCCTTTAGCGTCAATATGAGACGCAGACCTAAACATACCCATAACAGTGCGTGTTATATTGACGCTAAAGGGCGCCACGTGCGTAGTATTTCGACGAAATGTCATATGGCGTCACCTATATGATGAGAATGTGTTGTACATTCTCAGGGGCAAACACACACGACATGCCAATTTGAGCATTTCTATATTTGTGAATTTTGAAGAAAGGTGTGTGTGTGTGTGTTGGGGTGCGTTTAGGAGATTTAGAGCTTTCCGTAAATCCTCACGCAGCTCAGTGTTGTGTTTAATGTCCAGATTAAGGCCCACGCTGTCATTTACAAGCCTTAATATCATCAGATTACACCATTAAAGAGCTGCTAAACAAAAGCCTCAGTAAATAACAGGCATCTAATGAAAGCATCGACGCAGCAGAACAAACCGCGCTCTTAAAATCCCACACCCACTTACTGACACTAAATGGGAGCATAAAGCAGTAATATACGGTATATTTGATATACTGCTGGTTCCATTTAATGTTTCTTATAAAGTACATGGAAATGTGGCATATGCAAAAGATCGTGCTGTCATCATAGATTCAGTAGTGGTTTGAATCAAAGGTCATGACCTCTTTACAGTGTCCCTAGTGATATCGTCATCAGCTCTATCCTAATTTGCATACATACTATCAGAACTACAAAGTGTGTGAGATTATTATGTCCCAAAGTATGAGGATTAGTGCATCTCAAATCAAAGTGTGTTCCCAATGCAATGGAAAAAAGTCTTTTTAACAGAGAGAAATGTTATTATGTTTATAGAAAATGGATGCAAAGACTTATGTAAAGACTTGGCAAAATACCAAAGTCTACATTTATAGGACAGTGATAAACTCAAACATTTCTCATTAACAAAATGTTAATGTTATCTCATTGGACAAAAACGTACTGACTTTGACTCAAACTGGGTTATAACTATTTCCCAAAATTACGTTTTATCAGTTTAAAAAAATAAATACAAAACGTGTCCCAACTGTAAGAAAACAAGTTGACCAAAAGATTGAACCCAATATTAGGTGATAATATAGCATAATGAGAGATTTATAAGCTATTTTTTTTGTATAGGCTGTTCATTTTTGAGCATTTCGGGAACACCACAAGTGCGATATTTTGTACAAAATAGAAGCATTTAACATAACCACTTCCTAGTTAAACTTTAAAGGAGTAGTTCACTTTTTTTTAAAAAAAACTTTGCTGATAATTTACTGTCATCCAAGATATCCATGTCTTTCTTTCTTCAGTCGAAAAGAAATTAAGGTTTTTGATGAAAACATTCCAGGATTTTTCTCCATATAATGGACTTCAATGGGGACCAAACAGTTCAAGGTCCAAAAGACAGTTTCAGTGCAAACTGTAAACTGTTCAAATGACTTTAAATGATTTCAGACGATGAATAAGGGTCTTATCAAGGGAAACGATCGCACATTTAAAAAAAACAACACATTTTTATACGTTTTTATACGTTTTATAACTTCTGTGATGTGCGTTTGTGACTCTCCTGTTCGAACTCGTTCATCAAAATGGAATCTTTTTTCGTGTCATTTGGTTAATTCAACGAACGAAATGAATCGAAATGAGTCGACTCGTGAAAAGATTCGTTCATTTTGATGAGTCACGAATTCGCATCGCAGAACAGAGCAAGGCGACCATTTGAGCTTATAAAACTGAAACGTTTTTTTTTTTTTTAAATGAGCTATCGTTTCGCTTGATAAGACCCTTATTCATCGTCTGGAATCATTTAAAGCCCTTTGAACAGTTTGCAGTTTGCACTGAAACTGTCTTTTGGACCTTGAACCGTTTGGTTCCCACTGAAGTCCATTATATGGAGAAAAATCCTGGAATGTTTTCATCAAAAACCTTAATTTCTTTTCGACTGAAGAAAGAATGACATGGGAGTGAGTAAATTATCAGCAAAAGTTTTTTTCAAAAGTGAACTACTCCTTTAGATTTCTGTATATATTTATTGTATAGTTCTGTACTGCACAGTATGTCAACAATATCTCTTTAGATAAACTCTTCAAAGCAGTAAAAGCTGAATGTCGTATGCCAGAGATGCTCGGATACAAATAGTTTGTCTGTTGGAAATGTCAAAGTATGCATTCCATTCATTAATGCATGCTTACGTTCACATGCGTATGAACTCATAAGTGTTTAGTGAAGTGCATGCTTTTAGTATGTAGTCGAGTGCAGCCTCTCCGCTCTTTCTGCTAATTCTGGGAATCGCATTTAACCAGCAGATTCAGTCAAGCCTTTGTGTTGCTGTGGGTTGTCACTAGACTTTGTCTGAGGTCTTCATGGGTGGCAGGATTTGATCTCCCGCTCCAGGTTCAGCGCTGAGATCGCTAACAAGCCTAGACAGCAGGCGCAGATGAAGTGGTTTAACAAGAACATCCGCGAAACCGTCTCGCCTCCCCGGCCTATACGCTTCCTCTTTCTTTTGTCATCCTTTGGTCTCTCTGGGATGTTTCTTCTTCCTTTCTTTCTCTTTATTCTCTCGCTTGTTTCTTTGATCCTCGCCACCGGTATCCATCTGAAAGTGACACAACACTGGTGTGTGTTTTAGATCTCGAGTCTCTTTTGATTCAGTAGAGCATCTTTTACAGATGCAGTTCTGTCAAGAGAAACTTTGTGGTTTTGTCCCCTCACGGTAATTTAAAACTATTAATTATAAAAAAGAAATGTCAAAATCGATTATAACTTCTTAATTATTGCCCTGATGGTCAAAATGGGAATTTTTCAATTCTTTAGCTATTTTCTTACATCCACTTTCAATATTGTGAAGCTCAACAATCTTTTGATGCACATCACACTCTTAGAAGGAAATGTTCTATATAGAACCTTAAAAGGTTCTATCAGCATTACATATTTGGAACACTCTTAAAAAAAGGGTTCCTCTGGGTTCTATATAGAACCCTGGGGTTCCATACTTGGCCAATAGAACCTGTTACCAAAAAAATGGTTCTGTATAGAACCATTTTGGAGTTCCATATATGAAGCGGGGGGTGGAACCATTTCTGGTTCTAAATAGAACCATTTCTTCTAAGAGTGATGTTCTTTGGTTTTACTCATTGTGATGGATGATTCAGGAAATTTGGCCTTTGTGCTTCCTCGTATTTAAACTCATGTGAAACAAGAAGTCATAGCTGGACAATTTCATGTTCATAGTCACCCTGGTGTGCTAAAAAGGTAAATATTAATGGGAATATACTTCATATACATTTTATTCATAAAAAATTATAGGGGTATGAATAATTGTGGCCAACGTGTTTTGGAGAAAAACATTTAATTTATAATTTGATTTCTCACCCATTTTCAATTCTTTTACTTCACAGGAAGGTTAGATTTTTGCCAATTTTTTGAATGAAAGATCAAAAGGATAAACAACGCAGATTTATTTTTACAGCCATTTTTTATTGTATTTACCAGGGGTATGATTAATTCTGGGCACAACTGTATGTAATATATATATATATATATATATATTATGTATGTATATATATGTGTGTATATATGTGTGTATATATTGTATATATATATATATATATATATATATGAAGAGTTCAGATGCAAAAGCCTCTAAGTGCCATTTGAAATTTTCTTCCAGAATTATAATTTTTATCAAGCTTGTATATTTAAGTTTAAGTGATTTCACTTAAATGGCAATGATAATTACCTATTAATTGTTATTTAAGTGAAATTACTGAACTCAAATATACAAGTTTGATAAAAAATCATCATTAAAGAAGAAAATTTCAAATGGCATTTAGAGGCTTTTGCATCTGAACTCTTCATATATATATATATATATATATTTAGCAACTAGCTAATTATATATATAAAAAAAACATAATTTGTAAAATATTAATACGAATTTTGAACAAAGACATAAATATTTGATCATTGAAGCATACATAACCAGTAAAAAAAGGGGGGATCAATGGTAACGGAAAGGAAAGTGCTGCAGTTTAATTGGTTGATGTGGGCAAAAAAAAAAAAAATGCCAGTGTGTGGGTTTGATAAACATTTAACTACTTTTGCAGCGGAAATATTTATCATGTATTTCTGCATAACTGATATATATATAGTAATATTAGAAGACAGTACAAAGCAGTGTTAGTAAAACTCTCTGTTTTTTCCCTCTTTATTAGTTTAATTTTGTGGGTAAACTCCTGGGCCCTCGAGGGAACTCATTAAAGAGACTACAAGAGGACACGCTGACCAAGATGTCCATCCTCGGCAAGGGATCCATGAGAGACAAAGAAAAGGTATTCTCTTCTCCCTTATTATCAGTGTTTTTTCCCTTTTGGCCGTTAATCAGAGTGTACGAGGCAGAGTGTCCCGTCTTTCACCGCATCGTCTCATTGTCTCCGCTGTCACGGGTGAGGAGCGCTCTGAACGATCTCGACTACGCCTGTCGTTTTTCTACGTGCTGCGACGCTGATTGAATGGATCGATAGTTGCTGATGCCCCCCCACACACACACACACACCTCACCTGGAAAAAGGGATACAATGTCATAAAGAAATGCTGAGCTCAGCATCCTGTCCGAGAGAGAAAGAACACAAGAGACAAAGGGACAGAGATATATTGTCTGACAGGTTCGGGGTTATTGGCAAACAACAGATTAGTTCTTCAAGCGTTTCATTCAACTGACTTCGGCTGTTCAAGCAATTCAGAGGCATTTTTCTATTTAAAGTGGTCGTTTTGTTCGATTTAGTGGTTTTCCCCTGATCTCTTTTTATGCAAGCCAAGGTTTCTTGCACCAAAATCAGCCCAGTTCAGGTCTATAATTGTTTTCAAGCTCAATCTACCTGCGTAGATACAATTGGAAAATAGTATATATTTTAACCCTGTGGGGTTTGAGGTGTTTTCTGGGCACTGGTGGTGTTTTGACGTGGCCTAATATTTGTGCTTATTTCATTTACTTGTTACATTTGTATGGCTTAAAACACTTTAGGGTGTACAGTGCATTTGAAATCTGAATTAAATGAAATAATAATGATTTCAGTCCCAGAAACTGTTGGCCGATAATGAAAATCACTGCTTTCGCCCCACAGTGATTGGCTGCCGTACAGCATTTTTGCACTTCTCGTTTGCATGAAGGTTTTGCTGTAGTTTTGCTGATAAAACTTTTGCTGATAATTTACTCACCCCCATGTCATCCAAGATGTCCATGTCTTTCTTTCTTCAGTCGAAAAGAAATTAAGGTTTTTGATGAAAACATTCCAGGATTTTTCTCTCAATATAATGGACTTCAATGGGAACCAAACGGTTCAAGGTCCAAAAGACGCTTTCAGTACAAACTGAAAACTGTTCAAAGGGCTTTAAACGATTCCAGACGATGAATAAGGGTCTTATCAAGCGAAATGATCCCCCCCCCCCAAAGTTTAAGTTTTATAAGCTCAAATGGTCACCTTGCTCTGTTCTGTGTGACTCTCCTGTTCGAACTCGTTTATCAATGAACAAATCTTTTTTCATGTCATTTGGTTCATTTTAACGAACAAAATGAACGAGTTGACTCGGAAAGAGATTCGTTCATTTTGATGAACGATTTCGAACAGGAGTCACAAACGCGCATCACAGAACAGAGCAAGGTGAGCATTTGAGCTTATACAACTTAATTGTTATTTATTTATTAAATGAGCGATCGTTTCGCTTGATAAGACCCTTAATCATCGTCTGGAATCGTTTAAAGCCCTTTGAACAGTTTGCAGTTTACACTGAAACTGTCTTTTGGACCTTGAACCGTTTGGTTCCCATTGAAGTCCATTATATGGAGGAAAATCCTGGAATGTTTTCATCAAAAACCTTAATTTTTTTTCGACTGAAGAAAGAAAGAGATGGACATCTTGGATGACATGGGGGTGAGTAAATTATCAGCAAAAGTTTTTTTTAAAGTGAACTACTCCTTTAAAACATGGATGGTAAGATGTTTTTTTTAATGTCGTCATAAGTATAAGCACAAGACTTTTATGCTCACCACGGCTGCATTTATTAAAACAAAAATGCAATAAAACATTCATAACTATTTTCTATATTAATACACAAATGTGATTTAAAGCTGCATTTTCAGCATCATAACTCCAGTCTTCAGAGAAGAAAGTGTTATTTTTTGTAAGTCTTTCACTCCATAAACTTTTAGAACAGGCTGTACTTTGAAGACGGTTCTAAATGACCTACGCTATAATTGGTAAACTTTTTTTTTTGTGCAAAATGTATTCAAACGAGTCAGGAAATTCCATGATACGTATCCTCTAAGTGATTGACACTTCCCTCCAGCATATTTCTCACCGATTCGTGTGCGTGATGTTGATTTTGGGCCATTTCCGAATAGCTCGACTGCAGGTGATTTTGATGTGTGCATGTATAAGCGTGCTCGCAATTATATCCCCAGTTCACACAAGCAATCTTCTCCCTTCAGACAGCTGTTACAGAGCTCAGGGTGTTCTGGAAGGTTTTATCTACTAATTGGGCGTGTTGTTATTGACTGCTGCTCTCCTCCGGTCCTGTCAGATTTTGGTGAACAAGCTCTCCACGGAGAAAAGCGAGAGAGGGAGAATTGTAACGGCGCAAATTGGACGGTGTGGATCTGGAACGCTCACCTGCGCGGTTTTAAGCCGTTTGGAGATTCTCCTGCAGTGCCGTCCCACATTTGCTTGAAGCTCATAATTCTCTTTGATGTTCTAGAATTCGCAGAAACGAATTTCACAGAATTTACCAAACGATGTTGATAGTAAACATACATGCCCCAAACCCTGCAAGAGGTTGTTTTTTGGAAGCAGTTTAGAAAACTTGCTGTGTATGTGCGTGTTCACCGATAAATATGAAAAATATGCTCTTGCGAGCACTTTTCTCAGCGCTGTAGACCATACAAATATAACATAATTATTTTAACGTCCTTAAAGGTGCAGTAAGCGATTTCTGGAAAACCAACCCACACGAACACCCCCTCCCTTCGTTGCTCAGCCCACAAAATGCAAGAGTGGATGTCTCTTTTTAAAGTTTTTATCGTATTGCGGTTTTACACCCTTGCGGTTTTGTGTGTTCAGCCAATCCGTATATTTTGTGAAACGATGACGTCATCTGCGTCACACGCCATCTTCGTCTTCTTCTGCTTGGTTCGTATACAGCGCGCAAGGTCTTCTTCTGCACGTATAGTGTATCTCTGTGGCAGAATTACAGCGCCCCATACTGGTCTGGCATATATACTACACCGTTTTCACTCGTTTCAGTGGTTTCGTGTGTACGCAGATATTTCTTGAGACGACGCCGTCGGATTTTTGTTTAGAACGAGAAACTAAAGCGAAGATGTTGAATGAACCACAAGGAAGAACAAAAAAAGAGCATTTAGTACAGCAAGAGTTTGTTTTAGTCGTCGGAAACTCAAGACAAACAATGACACTCAAAATTGACCTGTTACTCTAGCTAACATTACAATAACAATACAATCTTGGTTCTGTGAAACAGAAAAAACAGTGTTCCATTCCTACTGCCATTGCACGCACACACACACACACACACTCTGTTACCTCACCATATCTGCACTAAACTCTTTCAGTAAACAGCAGATGAAATTAGCATCTCATTTGCATAAAAGCGACTGTCTTAAGATCAGATTAACTGCATTACATCAGAGGAAGCACAGGACACACACACACACACTTAACAGCACGTTTTTGCTCTCCATTGGAAAAAAAACCATTTTGGATGAAGGAATCTCACCTTGCTTCATCTGTGCATCTGACGGGTGGGCTGATGTAATTCTTTGCTTAGTTTTGTGTCCCTGTTAAATTGCTCTTTTACTTTGCAAAGTTCTGGATACACCCCCCCACCACCACGCACACACATACACACACACACACACACACACTCTCTTCCCAGTGTTAATGGATTTGCATATGGAATTTCCATTTTAATTGAATTTAATATGCATGGCATAATTACTGCAGTTTATTAATTTTGCTCGTTTATTTATTTGCATCCCTTAGTATCCAGAACGTGGAAATTCAAAGGCGGAAAAAGAGTCTTTCCTTCCTTTATCTTCTATTTAAAAAAATAAATGACATTTTTTGAAGGATTTTTGATTCATTTATTTGAAATATAAATATTTTGTAACATATTAAATCTACTTACTGTCACTTTTGATCAATTTAATACGTCCTTGCTGAAAAATATATATTTCTTTAAATACAAAAATGATACAAATTTTTATACAAAAACACAAAAAATTAAATAATTTCGAACATAAACTGTTTGAACAGGCTGTTTTTGCTACTGTACTTTAAAAATATATACATTTAATTTTTTTATTGAGTAAAAAATCAACAGGTAATTGACACAATTTTTAGCTCCCGAAGCAGAGCAAAAGTGGCAAAAGTGTACAAATGCAGAAATGTTTCTTTTTTTTCCGTACGCTTGCGTTAACAGGAAGAAGAACTGCGAAAGAGCGGAGAGGCAAAGTATAATCACCTTAACGAAGATCTCCACGTGCTAATCGAGGTGTTCGCTCCCCCAGCCGAAGCGTATGCGAGAATGGGTCACGCTCTGGAGGAGATCAAAAAATTCCTAATCCCGGTACGTTTGCACACAGATGAAAAGATAATTCACACTGCTAATTGCAGTGTGTATTATCTTGAGACCAAAAATACATATTCACTGGTTTCAAAATGTTTCATTTTTACACGGTACATTCTGTCTAAGGAGGCCTGGTGTCCACAGGACCATTTGTTTTTTGCTGAAAATCCTATTTTAGTATGCATACTATATGTACTAGGGATGGGCAACGATTAATCGCGATTAATCCCGATTAATCGCATCCAAAATAAAAGTTTGTGTTTACATGATATATGTGTGTGTGGTGTGTATAATTATTTTCTATATATAAATACTAACACATAAATGTGTTCTTAATATATCAAATATTTATATTTATACATAATATTAATTACGTATAAATATATATAAAGTATATACATGCAAATATTTCTTAAATATATACATGCATGTGTGTGTATTTATATATACAAAATCATCATACACACCACACACACATATATCACATAAACACAAACTTTTATTTTGGATGCGATTAATCACGATTAATCGTTGCCCATCCCTAGTGTGTGCGCAGTATTGACTTTATGTACATAACATCCCACAGTAGCATCTGTTATGCTAATGAAAAGCTATATTAAATGTTACTATTTATATGCAGAATTCTTCCTCTTGGGCAAAAACACATGTTGGTGCATGTTTGAGGTCGCAGGGGGCGTATATTTCCCCTTGAAAATCAAGTGGACCATTATTGCACGTTCCAGCTCATTAACTAGTGCCCATATGTGTGTGTGTCGTACAGGACTATAATGATGAGATCAGACAGGCTCAGCTACAGGAGCTGACATATCTGAACGGCGGCTCAGAGGACGCCAAAGTCCCGGCTGCGAGAGGCAAAACCAGCACACGAGCCAGAGGAACACCAGCGCCGGGGCCGCACAGGTACGATCAGATTTGATTATACGTGCTGTGATTGTGATTTTGGGTAAATGCATAAAAACACTGGATGGAATTGACCTATGGCTAAGCCACGCCCTCAAACGTGATGAGCCAACCAATCGCGGACGAGATATCTAGCCTTTATATAGATATCTATAGCCTGGACACCATGAACCAAATTTTCCCCTGAGATAGGGAACCAATCACAGAACGGGGAGGGGCAGCAAGACGGTGACGACGTATATGCGACACAGCGAAGCAGTTTGTTTATATCTATGGACTCATCATGGCAGCAGACGCGAAGTTACCTTTTGATACAGCCTAACGTTTGACATTAAAATATCGGCTTAGCTGATTTGCAGAGGGGGGATTTAAAGCTGTTCCCTTTTACTGGTTTAAATTTTTAGTTTATATAACGTTAGCCTTTTGTGTTGATCACATATTTTACCATTTTATGTGTTTTAACAGCTAGATCGTGTTGCTATGGACGCAGTTGTTCACTCTGGTAATATAATCGTTTTTTTTTTAATGAATAAACTTCTTTTTAAATACATATTTTGTGTAAAATTATTGATTTATTTGGTAAGTAGCCATGTTATAAGTGGGAAATGTATAGCGAGGCGGTTGTTACAGCAAATAAAACCCCTTCGGCTGATTCAAGACCGTGTTAAAGTTCGCAGGGTTGTATTCGCTATAACAACCGTCTCGCTATTTATTTATTTCTATGAGAGCTGATAAGACAAAATAAGGACTGTTTACTACCATTTTTGCTGTGCCGAAACGAAAGCAGACCTAGATATTTTGCGCCAATTTCCCATTCTGTTCTCTTGAACACATTGGATGGAAATGGTGCTTTATTTGAAAAAAATTTGATGCAATATTCCAATTCTGCACATAAGTTTGGATGAAAACATGGCCGCTGAGGACATTTACGCCATACACAACTGTGAAACGCCAGAAAAACATGTAAATAAGGCGAATTAACTCCTTAATATCACCTTCTCTGTTCATTCGAATTTTCTCTGCTGTTTATTGAGCAAATAATTTAAAACTCCACTGAGAGTTTAATGCGGCATAACTGGCAGATTTATTCTCACACGGACTGACACTAATGTCATTACCTCAAATCATTCTCATTTTCATCATAGTTGGAGAGGAAAATTCAATAAAACCATTAAAGCAATCTTCCATTAGAGCAGTGGTTTCCAAACTTTCCAAACCTCCTGAGGCGTTTAACAACCTTCTGCGCACCTCCTCTTTTCCTCTTACACTGCACTCACACCTTTTCATTAAGGGACCATATTTTCCCCTTTAAATTGATTTTCAGGTGTGTGTGTGTTTTTTTTTTTTTTTTTTTTTTTTTTTTTTACTATTTCTCCTCCAGTGTCTTTAAAAAAAGTTGCCAGCTGATGCCAGCATTTTTGATCCTTTTCACAAAAGTTTCATGGCCCACACAATATTTTGTTGCATGAATATCTGAACATGCTATACATCAATAGAAAGAACCGAGACACTGCTTTTAAACAAAAAAACCTGTTTTATTCTAGCTTCTTGCATTCTTTTATTTTATTAACACTTGAGTGTGGGTAAGTTTCATAAAAAAGCAACATTTTGAGCAAAACACATTTTTGACTACAACTGGATCAAACAAACAAAACACAGATGGAGTAGATCGAGTTCATCAACACCCCAGTCCTACAGCTCGTTCTGACATCATTCAGTAACGTTAAGCAGATTTGATTTGTTGTTCACGTTATTTTACATATGCATCTCTTTACATATGCTATCACTTGTTTCTGCTTCTTCTTCTTCGCCTGTGTTTTAATTCTGTGCTCTTTCAGAATATGCATAACAGCGCCCCCTACATTTTAACAGTGAAAACACGGAAAGCCAGAAATTTTCGTTCATGGCGGTCTCATAAACGAGTAAAATGTCCGTCAGTGGCGGGGAAAGAGTTAATAACTGTTCAATGCTGCTCAGAGGTGGTGTGAATGCAATTATAATGGCATAAATGATGTTATGAGATAATGTTTTAAATAAAAAAAAATGTTCAATAGAGACATTATGGGATGATCAAAACGCAGTGATACTTTTAAATATTAAACTAAAGCTGCAAGTGATTGGTGATAAGTCTTAATGTAATTCATTCAGTGATGAAGCAAGTGGCTGTATTTATGAATGGATCATTGAATCATTAACTCCTGATTAATTCAATTTATGTTAATGTGTTATTTGGAGATGCACAACAGTTCAGCTGTGGCTTTCGTTGGGATTATTACTTTATTGCAAAATAGAGCAAACATGAAATAAATACCTCATTCATTCATTTATTCCTTCATTCAATATTGACAAGACTGTGTTTAAATTGCACATCATTTAATATGATTTTTTTTGCTTGTTGAACTGCAAAGAATTTCATTCTTGCGCGTATAATATATTATCAACATTAAAAACAAAAACTTACACAAGGTATGTTTTATACCAAAGTCTAAAATCGATCTCTATGCACTAAATGTGTTCTTCATGCAAGTGCTAAATCCCCACAAATGTACATTGTCGAGAACAGAAATGTAGCAAAAAAGATATATTTTTTATTGTTTTATGCTCACCAAAGCTGCATTTATTTGATCAAAAATAAATATTTGATTAGTAAAAACAGCAATATTGGGAAATATTAATGCCATTTTAAAATAATTTTATATTATTTTAAATAAAATATTCTATATAATATTTTAATATTATTTTTAATTGTAATTTATTCCTTTAAATGTAATTTATTCCTGTGATGGTAAAGCTCTATTCTTCAGAGTCACAGAAAGATCAACTCAGCATTTATTTGAAATGTAATTTATTTTTTATTTTTGTAACACTGCCAAAGGCTTAACTGTCACATTTGATCAATTTAACACCTCCTTGCTGAATAAAAGTGTTAATTCCTTTTTAAAAACTTCAACAACTTTAAGTCCCCAAACTATTGAACGGTAGCGTGCACTATAGTCAAAAATTTAAACAGTCGTCAAAACTGTGGAATTATGGGAACTACAAATGGCTTGTACTTTAGCTTGTACTTAGGTTTGTCTATAAAACTAATTCAAACATTTAAGTACATATTGTTGTTTGATTAAGTCCATTTTTGTAAAAAATGTCAAATTTATGTGGCTTTTTTTTACACTATTTTGTTCATTATTGTTCCTGTTGTAACCTAATGTTGCACATAGACAAATGATTCTTGCAAAAAATTTGAATTGATTGAAATTTCATTGATGTATATTGAGCCGAGGTGTTTGTCCTGCAGGAGTAGAGGGGGTGTTCCTCCGCCTCAGGCTGCAGTTCCCCGGGGGGTGGCGCCCAGAGGAGCTCCGCCCAGCAGGGTCCCGTCCAGCAGAGGGAGGGGGGTTCCCTCACCGAGAGCACGAGGAGCTCCGCCCCCACCTGGGTACAGACCTCCTCCTCCAACCGTGCAGGAGACCTACGGTGAATACGTAAGTAACTGTACCATCCACGTCACTCTCCTCAGGGACTCTAACAAAGGGTATATAGTACGCACGAAATATTGGACTTTTGAAATATGCATTGATGTATGCTTATTTTAAAGCTACACGTTTTACCATGCAATTGAATTTCTGCACTGTAAAAAAAATATATATATTTTCATGATTTGTAACTTAGATCATTTATGTAGTTCATATAACATAATATTTGGAGTTTCTGATGATTAAATCAATCTCCTTTATTGTATTAACTCTATTTTTCCATTTCAATGAACTTAAAATTTTAAGGCAACCAGGTTACTTATTTTTTTAAGTTAAACCAACAATATTTTTTTACAGTGTGATTTTCATTACACTGTAAAAAAGTACAATCGACTTGGTTCTTTAAGTCATTTCAACTTAAATTAAATTAAACTGACTTAAACTTATAGTTGAACACTCTTGTACACTGTAAAAAAATATTGTTGGTTTAACTTAAAAAATGAAGTAACCTGGTTGCCTTAAAATTTTAAGTTCATTGAAATGGAAAAATTGAGTTAATACAATGAAGGAGATTGGTTTAATCATCAGAAACTTAAAATATTGTGTTATCTGAACTACATAAAGTATTTAAGTTGATTTGACAAAAGAAAAATGTTGTGATTACAAATCATGAAAATATTTTTTTTTACAGTGTATAACTTATGAAAAAGTAAAAACTTATTTTGATGAGTTTTGATAAGCAATATATATATATATATATATATATATATATATACACAGTATATAAAAGAAATGTAGCCTATATATAAGTTTAATTTATTTTTATTTCAGTTTACTTTTTGTAATTTTAGTACTTTTTATTTAACATTTTATTTAGGGTTAGTTGCCAATGTAACATTTACAGTTTTTAATTTTTAACTTTGTCATCTGGTATTTTATATTTTATTTTAATTCTGATTTATTCAAATCAAAAGTGATTTGTAATTGTTTTAGTTTTTATGAACAATAACTGCAATTTTTATATACTGGTATGTAAACTTGTACATGGAATTGTGTTTGTGAAAACAATTCTTACTCTATTTGTGCCTTCACAGTCATTTTAGTCCTCTGTCTAGACAAAAAGTGTTATCTATATGCCTACAACAGTGTGTGTTTTATTGTTGACATTTCTCATATGGATAAATTATATAGAACAAACTCAATAGCTCGCCAAAGCTCTCCGAGAAATGAATGTTTTCCGACACTGATCTAATTTGTCAGTCGTAATAGAACAGTTCATGATGCGGTCGTCTACCGGAGACATCCTAAATCATTTCATCTGCTTGATTTACTTGTTTTTGTTTGCGATTATGTGGGAAAAAATATGGTCATACGGTATTTGCCCGCCTGCTCCTGACACCATTGTAGATTTCCTCTGCTTCGAGTTTTAATTTATCAGAGAGATTTGCAAAATAACCAGTCCAAATACATCGGGGCTTTCACCAGCCTCTCTTGATGTTGCACGTCTCAGAGGTCTCCTGGCTCGCGTGTGGCATATTTAACAGATGGTGGGCCCGGAGAGGTGGGTGGATTTGGCACGCCGCCCCGCAGTGCCCGTATCTAACCGCATCTGACAGGTTTATTTAGGGGGCGCCGTTCGAATGCGCTGGGGTCAGAGGAAACGACTCAGTCGCCAGCTGTTCTCCATCGAAACGCGCGCCTGTGCAGGAGTCGGAAACACTGGGAACGATTCAAACATCTGTGGGATGATGAATCTGAAGCTGTCTCTCTGAATCAGTGTTTAGATGTTCCTTGTCAAGAGCGAACTGGAAAAAAAAGACCTTTTGACTGTCCTGAGAGTTTTGACGAGTCATGAGAATTTAACAAGACATCTTTGTAGAGGAATAGTGATGGATAAATGAAGAGGCTGTCATTGTTCTTTCACCTTCATGCCATTTCAAACAATTATGGTCCTAGATTTTTAGTGGAATAGAAAAGGAGACGTTGAAGGCGAGTATATTTTTACAAGTTGTATAGACTATTTTTATAGTGCGTGTTTGTCCTTTTTGTTGCTTGATAGACATGTTCAGGATGAACTGTCATTGTATGTAAAATAAATGCAAAGTGTGTTCCATGGGAATGGGGTTTGGATCAAAATAACTGTATTGAGAAGCCTCCATGTTTTTACGTAAGCCTAAGCTTTGGCTGTGTTGATCACATTGTGCTCATGGTGTTGTCATTGGTTTTCATGTATCTATTGTGACAGCTTTAGACTCAAAAGTGTCTTTTTGCACCCATATTGTTGGATATTACATCAGTGTTTCGGGGGTTGAACAGAAAAGCGTGTCTTGAAGATTTACAATATGATACGATTTTTGTTGGCTTTCAAAATGCCACTTTATACTATTTACTCTTCAGCATTCATTCTTCATCTCTTGCATTTCCAAATTCAGGCCTATTAATGCCAGTTAATAATAATTTGAGTTGGAAATTTATTAAGTTTTATATATTTAGCCACTGTTTGGATTTAAATAGGCAAATGCTTAAAGAGCCCCTATCATAGCATTTGAAATGCTCATATTTTTGTTTTGGGAGTTCCCAAAAACAGTTTAACGTGCATGCAAGGATAAAAAACACTTTATTTGTCTTATAATATGCATTTATTTTTACCCGATTTGCTCAACGACTCCCAAATGATTCGTTCGACGATTCATTTTCCCAAACACCTCCTTTGAGTGACGCGAATCTGCGGCGATTGGTCAAATGACCCAGTCAGCTGTTATTGGTAAACCGTAGGCAGAGATTGTCGGCAACGTAACGCCCATAACCAGGATTATAGCTTGTCAAGTGTTGAAAATTGTATATAGTGTTTGAACAAACGTGTCAGAAAAAGTGCACTTTCCACACGGCCCCTTACTCGCGTATCCATCAAGAGCAAGCTTTTCCGCGGCGGCTTTTGAAGGCCAGTGCTTATTATATAGAGCGAAGTCATATTTGGCTAAGTCGTTTAGGAGGTAATTGCCATTTTTTAATGAATGTCTGGTGAATATCAAAAACAAAACTAACTTTACTCGTTTAGAAGCTGCGCTATATTGTGCATGCTACAGAAAACATAGCAGCAAACATTATTAATAATACTTACAGATTGTGATTCGAAGGAGGACGAACCTGATCCATATACACTGGACACTGAGCCCTCCTTCGGGAACAACCGGCTTGCGAATCCACATTTGAATTCATTTATGTTCATTTATCTGTGTGAGTCATTAATATGAAGTAATTTCATCGGCCGGTTGTTTCCTCGCAAGGGCCGCTCTGATACCCGAGTCACTCTCTGCGGAGGGTTGCAATCATACCATTATGCAGTCTGTATCTCCGAACCTCTGTTTCCACAATCAAAACCGCTTGTCACTTTGGTTTAGCCTCATAATTACTGAGCCGGTTGCGATACCATCTCTGCTTTGGTCGAGTGCTGAAATTACTTCCATTGTCACCAGTGTTGTGTTATGAATGCCTGTGTCCAGCATGATGTTTCTCGAACCAACACAAATCATGGGTTTGCTTCATAACAACATGGCGGGACATATGCGTTCGCCTCTGGGCTCCTCGGATTTGAGCCGTTTAATTCTGTCCACGCCGTTTTTTTATCACGCTGTCGTACTTTAGTGACATGCAGACCGATGTGAGGGTTGCTACTGAGTAAGTGACGACACTTCCAAATCATATTCAACTTCAACTTTAAAAAGTCTCTGTTTTTAGTAGGTGTTTGACACTTTTTGTTGAAAGTGTGAAGAGAAAGTCAAAGGAAGTCAAGATTCGATTAGGTTTTGATTCAGAGTGACAATCTGATTCTTGATGCATCTATATTTTTTAAGCTGCAGTAAAAACACAAATCTTCTTTGACAAGGTGCTAGAGGAGAACTTGGGGTTAGAATTGTTGCGTTATTCCAAATAAATAGATTAAGATCCACAAATAAATGTGAGGAGTTTCAATAAAATTACGAAATTCGCAAATAAATTAAAATTAGATTTTCAAATAAAAAATATGCATACAAATTTGTTTTATGCCTGGTTTAGATTACACGTTGTTTTTTTGTCTGTTACGACGGTCAGATCTGTATCGAGACTCATTGACTAGAAAGTATATATATTTTTCCTACTATGGAAGTCAATGAGACCAGAAACGGTCTGATATTCTTCTAAATATCAGAAAATCGGCTGAATTGATTCAAAAACGGTAAAACTCAACTGTTTGACTCTGAGGGAGTTGTAAAATGAGCCTATTTCCAAAAAAAAAAAAAAAGTGGAGTATTCCTTTAAGGCTTCTTTATATGATATTTCCATCAGAAACTGTGAATTAGGAGAGTTGTGAATCACACAAGTCATTTTGTATCTTTTAACTGAGTGAGGAAAATAAATTCCAAATGGTTTGCTTTGAAATGATGTAAATTGTAAATGCCATGTTGCATGTCGATACTTTTGAGATGTGTAAATGGCTCACATTTATTTGTGAACTATTGTTCAGTTTAGTGTGATTGGCACTTTTACAAAAAAACTTCATAGTGAGTATTATATCTAATGAGAGCAACATTTCTTATCATATAACAAGCGCGAGACAGAGCATGAAATTCCATTAAACGGATAATGTCATGCATACTTCCACCTCATAGTTTCAGTCTGACTACCCGAATACCCATAAATCAGTTCTGTTTATGCAAATATGACCAGAGCCCCATGATAGCTCGCCGTTTATGGCTTCCATCCTCTCTCGGTTTGATCACCATGGCAGAAGCCTTGAGGTAATTGCAGTTGACAGTAGTGTAGTTTAGTTCTGTGTGACCAAAGCAAGTGTATTAGTCCAGCAGAAGATGTTCTTCATGAGCTGCTTTAAACCACCTGAATAGTTTGGGTTTTATGAATGGTTTTAAAAGTGAGACGGATAGAGTGAAAATCGCTCATCAATCTTTGAGTTCAGTAGTGCTGTTGTTGTTCCAATGTTGGTTTGGCCTGAATTCTCAGACGGGAATGTTGTTCCAGGATCAACAAAATATGTTGACCTTCAAACATGTCTTACTTTCTCATGTAGGCTGTGTAAGTTGAAATTCGGCTCATGTCACTTCCCTTTTTTTCTTCTCCCTGTGATTTACTTCTCTCTGTCAATACTATGGATAAAAATGGCAAGAATGCAAAAAAATATCCCTTCATAATGTTGATGCGCTGTAAATTGCATGCTCATATTTGTTAGGTGTTCATTATTCCGAGAGAGTGAAGCCGCTCTTGGCAGACGCGAAGCTCTTTTTCTGATCTGTGAAACTATGAAATATTCCAGAAAACCCAGCAACTGGAGCAGAGATGAGCAAGTGTGATGGAGTTAGCCAGATAAGCCGTCCGTGAGTGTCAAATTTTAGATCTTTATCAGGTAATGTGTGTTGTGTTATCATTTCGTCAATTTATTTTGTTAGTTTAGCTGTGTTTTAAGCAGTAAAGGTCTATAGTAGGTCCTCAAGTAGTTAACTTGTTAAAGTATGTGCTGAGGTCTTGTGGCCTCTAAGGGCAGGTCTTATCTTCTAACAACCTGTCTCTCAGCCGATTGTGTCTGTTCTACCAGAACACTCACCTAGGGAGCTTCCTGTCTCTCATTCAGGCTGGAGTGCATGTGTGTGTCGATGTTCTCGTTATGTCTGATGTAACGTGTGTGTTCTCGTGACCCACAAACACTGCTGCTGTTCTGTATGTTTGCCTACTGGACCAAGTCAAATGAGTCCATCCTGAAGTCTGTACTATATTCTGGCCTTTGGATATTTATTTTGTGTATATAGCCACTGCAGCTAGTGGTTTTCCAAAGTTACTAGCCACTCAGAATTTTGACATTGATACCATGGGGAAAACTGTCATTGAGATATTTTTAATATTATCGCATTTGGCAGTAGATATTTTAGGCTGCTGTCACTTTAAGACCCAAAGCACGGATACATTACTGCTACACATTCGTTTTCTTTCTCAACTGTTTACGTTCACCTAAAACATAAGTGTTACGTGAATTCTTACTGTGTGTTTGACTGTTTAAGTTCAATAATCAGCGAAAAAGACTGAGAGGCGGCTTTATGTACGCGCACTTTGGGTGTGAGCACACAATCTGAGAGAATGAGTCCTGTCCTTGAGCGAAATTCAATCCATGTAACACCAACAATATTCATCCGGAGCAAATGAAACCAGTGAGTGAGTGGAGCCGGGTTTGTGTCAACTCGCTGTCCGGAATGATCTCATGAAATGGCGTATGTATGACACGCCGATTCGTATTTCCATTTTTGGCATGCTATCAACACGCATAATCGCTTGTTTATAAACGCCGTCGACTTAACGTTACATTACTGTATATATAAATATATGACCAACCCCAACCCCGTCCCTAAATATCGCTCCCGAGATGTAGATCTACATTTTGCTTTGTTTCGCTCGGACATTTAACGGCATGTACATAAACGCGGAATCACTCGGACATTTAACGGTGTAAACATACACGCAAAATATGCGTGGACATGCGGATTGCTAAAAATGCGTATAGATAACACGCCACTTGACTTGAAAGTGACGTGTATGTTTACGCAAAGTCATGATGTTTCGAAACATCTCTACATTGCACTTAGTTTATTATTTCAGATGCCTTTTAAAAAGACTACAATTGAAAAATTGTTATTATATATAAAATTCAACCCGCCACAGTGGCTAACGGGAATGACTGCGTTAAATACTGAAATGTATGTATGCAAGTAAAAGTCACGCACAACTAACGATGTGATTTTTTTTCAACCCGATCTCACGGGAATTCATACGAATTTTACGAGGTGGCTAATTCGTAACAATTCGTACGACCTCACTCGTACGAATTAGTACGAATTTTGCTAAATTGTACATATTTTACGAATTGGCCAATACTTATGAATTCGTACGAATGACCTACCCCTGACCCCGCCCTTAAACCTACCCATCACGTGGGTTTAGACAAATCGTACGAATTCGTACAGGTGAGGTCGTATGAAGTAGTACGAATTAGCCACTTTTTAATCGAATTCGTACAAATTGGTCGTGAGATAGCGTTGTTTTTTTTATGTGTGGCGTCTCACAGTCGCGTCGCGTCTAATGTGGACAGACACACTTGCTGTCGCTGGAATTTTATCGCGTCGCGTGTAGTTTGGACACGGTGTTAGTCTATAGTTATAATAATTATCTTTAATATCTAAAAAAAAATAGAAGTCTTTACCCTCATTGAGATAAGTACAATCATGTCTGTGTGTGCGCAAGAGAGAGGCTAAACATGATTGAGTTTGTCTGGGTCTCTCCGTGTCTCTAATGTGGCTTTGCGTTTCTGGCACCGGGCTGAAGGAGGCAAATGTAATGTGATTACATGGCTTTACTCTGCTCTAATAGAGCTCTCTCCAGAACACCGCTTACCTGAGCTCCGGCCAACAGCGCTCTGATAGACTCACCACTGAGACCCCAGCTGGCAGCTTGAATAAAGATCCATACTCTCACGGGCCACGGATCGCGGCCGCAATGTCAATCGCGTACTCAAAATTAGAGCGTGCGCAGGTGAGATTGAAAACAGGTCATCCGCTGCCGTTACAGAAACCTTTGAAACCTCTTCTGCTGATGCAACAATGGGGTAAACGTATATCAACCAACTCAAGAGCTTCACTTTGTTCACAACTTTTCTGGGGTGGACAGGTATGGAGAGTTGTGATGCCACAGAAAAGCTTGTGAATATTAATGTACATCGGTATGCAGATGTTATAAGTCTGATTTTAAATGTCCTCTTGTTGTATGATGTTTGGTGTCCCCCGTTGACATTGCTATCCTTTTGATTTGATTATTATGTTTGATTATGATTCATTTAAATACGTTAGTCTTTGGATTGACCCTGAACTTAGTTTTAAGCCTTATATTGATTATATTATTAATAGAACATGTTGTTTGGGTTTAATTTATCGCTTAATGAATTGTCTTACATTTCAAGTCATGAAAATAATTGTTTCTCAGTTAATATTGCCAGTATTGTTTATCAGAATACCCTTGACATTTGTTTTAAGCCTCCTAATGTTGTTTACATTTAGTTGTGCAGATTTGTGTCCATAGCGTACTCATCGTTATCATAAATTGAAGTAAATATAGAAGACAATTTAATTAGTTTCTGTTTATTTTGATTGTCCTTTTTATTTGAAAAAGCTTTTGATTCCATATAGATCTTTTTATTCACTTAGACATATGCAGTATACTTTTTTCATTTGCTCATTTGCTTATATTTGCTAAATGACGTCACTTAAAGGAGTAGTTCCCTTTTGAAAAAACTTTTGCTGATAATTTACTCACCCCCATGTCATCCAAGATGTCCGTGTCTTTCTTTCCTCAGTCGAAAAGAAATTAAGGTTTTTGATGAAAACATTTCAGGATTTTTCTCCATATAATGGACTTCAATGGGAACCAGACGGTCCGAGGTCCAAACGACAGTTAATAACAGTTTCAGATGCAGCTTCAAATGTCTTTAAACGACACCAGACGATGAATAAGGGTCTTATCATGCGAAACGATCGGTTATTTCAAAGCTTATTCCAAAAATTTAACTTTTCTAAGGACAAATGCTAGCCTTGTAATATATTGTGAGGCGCGTTTGCAACGTCACGTAATACGTAATTACGTTCAAAAGGTTACGGGCGACGTAGCCGGAAGTACAGAATCAAAATCGTCCGACATCGTTGTTTTACCTTTTAATTCCTTTTTTGTAAACGGCGTTTGAGTTATTTTGCACGTTCAACCTATGCGTTCAACTTGTAAACACTGACTCTGTACTTCCGGCTACGTCACCCGTGACCTTTTGAACGTAATTACGTATTACGTGACGTTACAAACGCGCCTCACAGAATAGAGCAATGCTAGCATTTGTCCTTAGAAAAGTTACATTTTTGGAATGAGTTTTGAAATAACCGATCGTTTCGCATGATAAGATCGTCTGGTGTCGTTTAAAGACATTTGAAGCTGCATCTGAAACTGTTATTAACTGTCGTTTGGACCTCGGACCGTCTGGTTCCCATGTAAGTCCATTATATGGAGAAAAATCCTGGAATGTTTTCATCAAAAACCTTAATTTCTTTTCGACTGAGGAAAGAAAGACATGGACATCTTGGATGACATGGGGGTGAGTAAATTATCAGCAAAAGTTTTTTCAAAAGTGAACTAATCTTTTAAGTCACGTTAGTTAAGTTAAATGCATTGAAATTGTTGAATTGGTTACAATGTATAAATCAGCCATTCTTCACTGTCAATGACATTGTAAGGAGATTTTATTTTCTAATAAACCCCAAACCTGAAAGAATGCTCGCTTCACATGCGGCGTGAGCTTGATCCATCGTGAAAGAGATGCCACGCACGTCATCAAATGCTCGCGACTCTTTAACGACGGCTTCATCTTAGCGAGTTTACCAAACAATCTGCCATCAGTCTCCCGTCGCAAATGCAACAGAGATCTGCTCTCCTCTTTCATACAATTTGAGACATTGTAAGAACAACCCAATTTGAAAAGATCTGACATGCCGTGCGTCGTGCGAACAGAGTTTTCAGTTTCTCCCTGCTTGGCGTGTGATGTGTACACGTCTAATTCCAGCGGCTCGTGCGACGTAGACAGATTTGATCAAACGTGAGCCGATCAAAATGGCACAGGGACTGTCAGCAGCTTTCAACTTCTTTACAGCGACTTGGAAATGAGATTTTTCCGTTCTTCAAGGAAAGTCTAATGTCTCTCTTTCTCTCTCACACACATGACCTGGTTTTGTTTTCACGTTCAACGAGACTAATTTATTTGATCAGTGCGCAAAGCCATGCATAACTAATCTGCCAAGGTAACAAAGTTTCGCTCTCCAGAATATGATTTTTTTTTACCTTATGATATATTCATAGTACTGCAGATAGAGATCACTGTCAGCCGAGATGGCACAATGGAAATATCTTCAGTTATAAATAGCTGAGGGAGTCTAGTCTTGTTTCAGCTTGGAAGGAAGATGAGTTGCTCACCGTTGAGCGTTTTTATTTAAAGGTCCTAATGCTGAATAGCGCCGTTTTGCATTGATTTCGACCCTTTTCCTTTTGGATAAAGAAGGGAATTAAAGTGTTTGGCTTCTCATCAAATATCTGAGCTGCTGTTATTTGCCAGTAAGCGAGTAGTAGGTCTCTAGACATCAGCCTGGCAGAGGTGACCTATGGAGAGGCACTGAAATCCCTGTGAAACATCGTGGAGCTCCAGGTTTTCCAGGGGGATCAATTCTCATATCCTTTCATCAAATTCATTTTAAGAAGAGGCCGGTTGAGGCCGTTTTTATTGATGGACATGAAATGATTAGTGGAAGGGGAAGGGTGTGTCCGGGTTGTGTTTAGGCCCCGTTTACACGAGAACGATTCCGGGTGTAAACGTAAAAATATTTTATCGGATGTGCCTTTCGTTTACACGGCGACGGCGTTTTTGAGGCTTAAAGGGTTAGTTCACCCAAAAATTTAAATTCTGTCAGTATTTACTCACCCTCATGTTGTTCCAACCCCGTAAGACCTTTGTTCATCTTCGCAACACAAATTAAGATATTAAGATCACTCCTGCATACTAGTCCATAGGCTTCTTGAGGGAATGACACTTGCTGGCATCGAAAAGTCATTAAAGGACATCGTTCAACGCAGACTCTGATCAGTAACGTCTGCTCTGCCCTCCACTCAATTTTTTATTGTGCTCCCTTACTGAAACCGTATATGTCCTGGTTGCTCTTATTTATCAGTTGATCCCTTTTTATTAGTTTTTTTATTTATTTTTATTTTATTTTAATTTTTTTCTATTTTAATTCTATATTATTGTTATTAACGGTGGATGATATTAATAACTATTCATTCTGTTGTTTCTGCTGATATTATCATTCACTGAGTTGTATACATCTAAATGTATTTTTTTTTCTTTTGCTTTTTTGTAAAATTTAAAATAATATAAAAAAAAATAAAAATACTTATTAAAAAAAAAAAAAAATAGTCCAAGTGACTACAGTGGCTCAATCTTAAGTTTATCAAACGACGAGAACACTTTTGTGCGCAAAAAACCAAAAATAGCGACTTTATTTCAACTATTCGTTTATTTCTCCCTCTGTTTCGAGTCAGATTACTAGTTTAATAGCGTAAGCTTCTGTTATTGTACGTCACACGCATCACACACATGACCAGCGTCAGCCAATAGTGAGCCTTCGTGTGACGTAGCTTTACGCAATCACACTACGTTAACTGACTACAGGCCCATGGAGAAGGAAGTGAATATTTGAAATAAAGTCGTTATTTTTGTTTGTTTTTGCGCACAAAAAGTATTCTCGTCATTTGATAAAGTTAAAATTGAGCCACTGAAGTCACTTGGACTATTTTAACGATGTCTTTAATGACTTTTAGATGCCAGCAAGAGTCATTCCCTCAAGAAGCCTATAGACTAGTATGCAGGAGCGATCTTAATACCTTAAATATCTTAATTTGTGTTGCGAAGATGAACGAAGGTCTTACGGGGTTGGAACAACATGAGGGTGAGTAAATACTGACAGAATTTTCATTTTTGGGTGAACTAACCCTTTAAAAACGCAAAAAAGTGAAACCACCCTCCAGAGTGGAAATCAAACGCAAAAGTCTGCTTGGCAGTGAAGTTTGTACGCAGGCACATGGACTTGGTGTCGTTGTAGTATGCACTCCTAGTGTTAAAATGTGATTCCCGGTCAAACCAGTTGAGAACCCCCTTCTTAAATGTACTCTGCGTTAAATTAAAAAGTGTCTCCCTAAATAATAAATCTAAATTATTATGATAATGGAGTCTGTTTGCCAATGCTAATGCCATCAAAAGCAAAACTTCTCTCTTTATTTTGTGCAAGTAAACTTCATTATAAAAGTCTGTTTAAATGTCACTTTGCTTGTGGATTAAAGATGAAACTGTGAATAGTGTGCTTTGGCAGCGGCGGGCCTCTGATCGGACAGTAATGCCTCTCTAAGACTGCGGGGTGTGTGATGAGAGCGGTTTTGTCTTTGTTTTCGGAGTTGAGGAGGATTTTGCGAATGTGAATTGAGGGCAGATGGATTTGGAACTGAGCTGGGACCGGATGTGTTGGAGCAGTCACAAAGGGTCGGAGCCTTTTTGCCGAGGACGTTTATCCTAAATTAGCAGGAGAAGAGCAGGACTAGGCTTTGATGTTTAACTTCTGTGAGAATATTTTAGAGAATTTGACAATGTAGGTGCACTGAGTTGTGCTTGAAATCAACATTCGTAATCTGCCATGTGGCATATTTCTGAACGAAACGTAACACTCAAACGAAATTTAACGCGGATTTGATTTTAAACATCAGGAAGTTGATTGGATGGTGAAAACTGCAGGTAGTTAGAGGGGAGGGGCTTGATGACATCATCTGCAAAGCTAATAGGGCTGGGTATTGAGACACATTTCACAATTCGATTCGATTTCGATTCACAAGCTTGCAATTCGATTCGATTTCGATTCGATTCAATATCGATTATTTTGGATATCAGTTACAATAAATGGCCATTTTTCTCAAGGGAATCAAATCTCTAAAATGCTGTAAACTATGGTCTATATATATAGTCTAGTTGTAGCCTACTAGGCTTCATTAGCCTAATATGAAGGTAATTATGAACTGTTTTGTAGCTATACAAACACTTAAATTACACTTTTATTTATTTTTATAATAAGAAGATTATATGAAATATAAACATTTAAATGGTGGCTGTCATAAAAAAACTTGCCAGATTTATTCAAATATGCATTAAATATTGAAGAACACTAACGAGTGTGGACTAACGAGTTTATGTGCGTTTTCTGAGGTAAATATGACGATACATGACATTGATTACAAGCTGTTTCATTGACGTCTTTCCACGGTTGAAACGCAGATTGAGTGAATCAATGTGACAGGATACGAATTTCGATAAGTTATACTCGATCTTTTAACACACTTTCAGAAGCTCATTCATGTTTATTTCGCGCTGTGACCGGTATTATTAACCCGGAAGAGAGATCTCTGGAGCTGCGCCAGAGCGATCTCACACCACAGTGCCAAAACGGCAAAACGCTATTTATGTTTTTGAATTTCTAAAGAAAATGGACGTAATTTGAAAATTGAGACTTTGTTTCATATCAATAGTAACAAAGGACAAAGATTATTGCGATTTGTTGGATGCGCGCAGCCGCGATACAATCCCAGATAGCAAACTGACATTGAATCAACGTGGAAACGACGTCTCTCATGACATTGAAACAACGTTGATTTTGCTCATCGAATTAACGTTGAACCAACGTCAGACGCGGCATTCTTCAAAGCTAAATGAAAATCGAAAATTGGTTTGCTTTCATAACGTTGAAACAACGCGTTGATTTTCCGTTAGTTTTGAAAGAATGACGTTGGTTCAACATTAATTCGATGAGCAAAACAATGTCAGATCAACGTTGTTTCGATGTCATATTTCCACGTTGATTCAATGTCAGTTTGCTATCTGGGATGTCTCGTTCATTCAAATGAAACAGGATGACTAATCGATTCTTGAGATTTAAGAATCGATATCGGTTTGTAAAAATGAGAATCGATTAATATCGAGAAATCGATATGTATTACCCAGCCCTAAAAGCTAACTAGTTTCAGAGGCGGAAGTTAATCATGAAAAATTACGGAAAAATGCAAAATATTGTTTACAATTAGTTACATGTACACTACAATTCAGAAGTTTTTTAAAGAAATTAATACATTGAAATGTTTCCTGAGCAGCAAATCATCAAATTAGAATGATTTCCGAAGGATCATGTGACACTGAAGAGTGAAGACTGGAGTAATGATGCTGAAAATTCAGCTTTACCATCACAAAAAATTAATTACATTTTAAAATATAGTTAAACAGAAAACGGTTATTTTAAATTGTAATTATATTTCAGATTATTACTGCTTTTTAGAGAGACTAAAATCTAATTTCATGTTGATTTATCTGATCATTTTTGCATGCATTTACATGACTTTAAGCTTAATTGTGTATGATCGTCGACTGTATGTTAACATAATGGGGTTCTCTCAGCTCTCTTTAACATATTTTACGATATTTCAATCTATTTAGCAAGTTTTCCCCCACAATCGGCAATGGCAAAAAAGGTGCAAAGTCTGTGACACAACTCCATTTCCAGCTTGTTCGTATGACCTCTCCTGACACTTCATTCGTCTTCATAAACATTTCAAACAGGGCTTTGCCACATCTGACAACAGGCCACAAAGCAATCTGCGATATGTCACAATAATAGCTACATTAGATATTAACCCCCATGAAGTTTCATTATCAACTCTTAAATGGTTATTATGCGATGTTAATTACAGTGTCAAAACCATATCAGCCCCTCGACTTAATGAAGCACTTTCACAACCTTTCATTTTAAGTGAAGAGCTGCTTTTCAGTTTTCATGCGTGGCTCTCTGCTATTTCTGCTCTAGATATGGAGTATTAATGTCGACTGGGGTTCAGCAGAGTAGATTAACCTCTAAGCAGAGTTTGGGAGTGTGTGAGTGAGTGTGTGTGGATTCAGGACGGCTCGAAAGGCTTCATCATTAGAGCAGATCTCTTGACCCTCATGAAATGCAGCATGTCCTGTGGAGACTGTTCGCCGCTCCAGACTCGGGCCTGCAGTGCTGCATTATACATGCGTTTATCTCTTCAAGTGTTCATATCAAGCAAATCAGGATTTTCTTGCTCTTTTAAACACCATTTCTGAACTGAAACTCCACGGAAATTAAGTCTTAAAATTTGTTGAGAAATACTGACTGAAAACTATTGTGAAAAAGTCATTGAATCATTAATTCAACCAATTCGTTCAAAGCATAGAAACTATTTGCTGTCTTTATGAGTGAGTCATAAAATCTTTCAGTCAACCAATTTGTTCAAAACACTGATTCATTCACGAACTAAACAAGTGACTCTCTTTATGAGTGAGTCTTTGAATCTATCAGTTAAGTGATTGATTCAAAACACTGATTCGTTCAGAAAATGAACACATTTCTTTGTATTTTATGCAATTGTAACAAAAAGGAATGAAGCTATTTACTGTCTTAATGAGTGAGTCATGGAGTCTCTTAGTCAACCAGTTGCTTCGAAACATATTTATTCATCTTCAAAAAAGGTGACACTCTACATATAGATTATGAGTGAGACTTTGAATCTCACAGTCAACTGATTCATTCATGAACAAAACCAGTGACTCTCTTTATGGGTGAGTCATGTAATATTTTAATCGACCAATTAGTTCAAAACTCTGATTAATTAATAAACAAAGTCTTTGAATAATTCAGTCAACCATTTGACTCATTTAAAAAATCTGATTGATTCAAGATCAAAACAAGTTACTGTGTTTCTGAATGAATCGTTGAATAACTTATTCAACGAAAACAGAATTATTCACAACAAATGTTGTTGTTTTTTTCTAGAACAAAACACCTCAAATTTTCTTCTGTTGTTTTAAAAAAGCTTTATATTGCAAAAAAAAAAAATGATCTGGATATTTACAACATATATTTTCTTTCCGGTAGGAATACGATGATGGATATGGAACGGCCTACGATGACCAGGGATATGACTCGTATGACAACAACTACAGCAATCAGGCGCTGAAGTAAGTTTGTGTGTGTTTTGTCTTCAGAGTAAAGGGCATCTCAGAGTGCCTTTGTGTGTGTATCTGAACGCGAGAGCTTATTCACAATGTAGGTCAGTGCTCACCTCTCTGTATCGAACCAAAGAGTTTGTGTAGGTCCGCATGAGCTGGACTTGGAGATTTGCTGCATTGGAAATCGTTCAGGCTAATGTAGGGGGCAGCTTTGAAAGCCCAAAAGAGAGAAGCGGGCCTTCTCGCTAATGAATCACTCCTTGATCTCACAATATTCTCTGCAAGGAAACATTTAATGTAGTATGGCAGGGTCAGTTGTCACTGTGTAGCAGAGAAGGTCTTAAAAACACCGCAGTCTTGTGAAAGACATTTTAACTTAATGGGTGTTAACATACAACATGTTCATGTTTTTTGAAGCAGACAATTTAGAATGCAGTATAAGTATATACAATATAACTACAGTTGTTAATTTTAAAGGGATAGTTCACTTTGAAATTAATTTTTGATATGTTTTAGTGTTTTAGTTTCAATTTTGAAATTTTTAGGTCAAACCGTTCTTGTCTGCCAATCATATAATGGAGGTCTATGGTCACCACCTCAAAGAGCATGCACAGAGAAGTCCAAATAAAACATGATTTAATGACTCGTAAATGTAAGTACATGATGATGGCCTAAGACATGAAACGAGCGGTTTGTGTGAGAAAAAAAACAGTATTTATATATTTTTTTTACCTCATGTAAACACTGCCACGTCCAAGTGTGGGGGCTTCTGTATGCACGAGCATGCCGGAAGTGATCTCTTGCCGGAAGTGAACTTATTGTTTACACATAGATTTCGGAAGTATTACCTTTCACTGTGAAGATCTAAACATATTTAGATATGCAGGAAATCGCAATGGAAGACGATTTCGATATATTAACAGACAACGCTGCATTTTTTCCGCAACCACGCGAGAGATCACTTCCGGCGCTTGTGCAGACCGAAGCGCCCGTCACGCTTATTTGGTGTCTTAGGCCATCAATGTGTACTTACATTTACGAGTCATTAAATCATGTTTAATTTGGACTTCTCTGTGCGCGCTCTTTGAGGTGGTGACCATAGACCTCCATTATATGACTGACAGACAAGAACGGTTTGACCTAAAAATATCAAAATTGAAACTACTGCGGAAACAAAGACACCTGCATCTTAGGTAAGCTAAAACATATCAAAAATACATTTCAAAGTGAATTGTCTTTTTAAATTGTTTCATTTTTAAATAATTATAAATAATATAATCAGGAAGAACGAATTATACAATAATGAATAAAATTTTGAGTACTAAGTTTAATTTAATGGCAACATAATACATTTCAATACAATTTTTGGTTTATTTTTCATTGATTTTAGCATATATTGAGCTATATGATTTAAAGTACATATTTCTAGTGTCTTTAGTTTTGATCACTGTTTTTGACATGGGTCACATTTTAAAAACCACACGAACAACCTCACGAAAACAATTGAATAGAATTTGAGCAGAAAATGAGCATTGGCACTTGACTTGAGGTGTGAACAGGGCAAAAAGACATGATGCTGGATTTATGGCAGTGATGACATGTCACAGTAATCTTCAGGTGGACTTCATCACACTCTGTCTTGTCTCCAGAGGTTGACCCATGTGTATACTTAAAACTATATCAAAGACACACAGGCCAGGTCTCAGATCAGTATTTGGAACATACTCATTTAAGATTAATGTCAGTTGAGGCTTCTTCCTGCGCTCAAGTGCTTTAAGAGCTCAAACGACATTGACTAATTAATGAGGAGTCTTTCGACAAGCCTACATGTACTTCATTACACGGCAGGTTTCTGTGTTCTTTGATTCATAAAACATCGTCTGAGCGTTTCTGAGCTATGGTGGATTTCCTCATACCTCATCCTGGTGCGTCTTTGATCTTGTAATATGTAATCCAGGGATATGTAAACTAGCATTTCTTTTAATCATAAGAATATACTGTGATCCAGAGGTGATTTACCATGTGTATACTACTGTATGTATATAACTATCAAATATAATATAATGTCAAAGCAACAACAGGCCTAGTATTTATTCATATTTTGAATTTGCTTTTATTTATATGGTTACGGTTTTTAAGAGTCATAAAATCTTTCAATCATCCAATTTGTTCAAAACACTGATTCATTGAAGAACAAAACAAGTGACTCTCTTTATGAGTGAGTCTTTGAATCTATCAGTTAAGTGATTGATTCAAAACACTGATTCAGTCAGAAAATGAACCAATTTCATTGTATTTTATGCAAAAGAATTGTATTTTTATGGTTACGGTTTTTATTTTTTAGTAATTTTGTTTTGTTCTGTTGTTTTTAAGTAGTTCATAGGCTTTGGTTACACTTTGTGACTTACAGTAGTTAGTTATTGTACGGAAGCGTATTGCATTCACTTGAAGAATTTTTCTGAATTAATGAGTTAATTATCTCAGAATTATGAGATCATATTTCATGGAAAAAGGTTTTTGCTCTCTTTTTCTGAATTAACGAATTAATTATCTCAGAATTACGAGAATTTTTCATGGAAAAAAGTTTTTGCTCTGTTTTTCTGAATTAATGACTTGATTATCTCAAAAATAAGGAGTAACTCATTAATTCATAAAAACAGAGTGATTTTTTTTTCAAGAAAAATATATTTCATAATTCTAATTATAATTCTAGAGATAATTAACATGTTAACAGAGTAGATTTTGTTTCCACAAGTGAATGTAATACGCTTCCGTATTATTGTACTTACCAAGGTAAGTGACATTTCTAATTTACATTTTTAAGTTTGAGTTTTCCGTTTATAATTTATTCCAGCTTATGTTTTTAAAACTTTTGCGAACTTTTAACAGACTTCCGTGTGTACATGAGACACATTTTGCGTGCTTGCGAGAAACTATAGCCTCTTTAGTAAAAGAAAAATTGTCGATAAACAAAAAGTAAAGTGGTTCGATTGTAACGGATGAGCACGCAAAAAAAAAATAAAAAATAAAAATAAAAAATCCCATGCATGGGATTTCCTTTGTGTGTCACTACCATTTTACTATGAAGAAAAATAGTATGGAATTATGAAAGGGATGGTTCACTTTTAGGTCAAAGTGTCTTTGTCTGTCAGTCATAGAATGGAGGTCTATGGTCACCACCTCAAAGAGCATGCACAGAGCAGTCCAAATTAAACATGATTTAATGACTCGTAAATGTAAGTACACATTGATGGCCTAAGACACGAAATGCAGGTCGTGTGACCTGCATTATATGACTGACAGACAAGAACGGTTTGACCTAAAAATATCAAAATTGAAAATTCTGTGGAAACAAAGACAACTACATCTTGGATACCCTTGAGGTAAGCTAAAACATACCAAAAATTAATTTCAATGTGAACTATCCCTTTAAAGATGGCTTTCGTTAGGGTAGTATATCTCAAATATGACAGGCAAGAAACTGAGCCATAAAATAGGCTAATTTTATTTTATTTATTTTTTTGCGAAAGTGTCATGACTTGAAATTTGTCGGATGTGTCTTCACCGTGGCATTCCGATGCTATATTAGGCCGGCGTTACGCGTGTTAGAGGAAGAGGAGAGCTCAGAGATTAAATGTTGGCAGAGGTGGCGGGTTTATCTCACAGGAGCATTAAAAGGGTCAGAGGTCAAATGTTACGACTTTGATGAAAAAGCCTTCGCTGTGTGATTCTCCCAGGCGTGTCACCTTCTTGTGTAGCGGTCCGGATACTCCACACGTGGGAAGTGCTCAGGGGTGCGTGAGTGTGTCTGACAGCATTTAAACAGCTCGTCCCCTTCTTCAGAGTGCTATAGAGCGCCATATGGCCCACATAACACACACACACACACACACACACTGAATGTCAGAGCGGCTATAGGCCTCCGCAGAGCAGTTTGTTGTGGGAAATGTCAGTGCAGTGAGTTCAGAGACTGCTGCTTTTCAAAGGTTAGCACTGCTTCAGGAGACACGACTCTGAGAGTTGAGATTTAGAGGGGAAAAGAGCAATTATAGCGGGAACTGATTAGAAATTCCCTCTTAGGAGATTGATTGATTGATTTCCTCGCCACTGTCGCCTCTGGCTTGATCTCGGAGGGGTTTATAAGGCCACTGTTCTTAGTAAGATATGTTGGAATGGTTTTCGCTCTACAAACGAATTCAATAATTGATGTTTGCAAACATTTAATTTCATTTCATTCTAGTGATAGCAGCTAGGCAAGAATTGGACCACTTTAAGAGGATTAGCATCGTGCGTTAATCGTGTTTTTAGTCACACTTTTGCAAGTTTGAAAATCTACCAAATGTTTTTTTTTCTGTTATTGATAAATGCAGTTTTTATTTTCAACTGAGGACATTATATTGGCAACTCATTCATTCGACTTAGAGTTTTTACCCTAAAACCGTATTCTGAAAAATGTGGGCAAAATAGTTTTGATTTATTTTTAAAAAATACTTCCCTTGATCTGAGCGGTTCACGACTTGGCTACTTTTCCTAAGTTTGCCTCCTGAACACACACATTTTTTTTTAACTTAATTCTATAATGTTAAATGGATAAAAAAACAAACAAACATCTTAATCTTGTATTTGGGTCAAAAATGGGCACCCATAGACATGAATGGGGAAACTTTAATTTAGAGCATTCTAAAATAAGCCAAAATAAGACACCAGGTGACGGCAAAGTCAATTAAGCTCTAATAACTTATTGGAATGATATTTTAATGTAGTTAAAAAAAAATAAAAAAAATAAAACATAAAAATAAGCATAATTTACATAGAAAATATGGTATTTTTTGAAGTAAATAAAATCAAAAATACCCCCAAAATAAAAAAAAAACACCATAAATGGATAAACAAAACTTTATCGAAGACAGTGATATAACATTTATAATAAATAAAAATTGCCCACATTTTTCCAGAATTAAAGGATTCAGGGCTATAAAGTGAATATGGTTTGAGGGCTACTGGAAAACTGCAGGCTTCTAGTTTGTATTCATACAAATAATAATTAATAAAATAAAATAAAATGTTACTTTCAAAAAGACCAAAGAATCATCGATCTTCTAAAGGTCAGTTCTTCACACTGCACAGACAGATGCTGAGCAACACGGACAATCCCCAGATCACAGCTAGTGGTTGAACGACATTTATGTGATTAAAGTTGAGTCGATTTTGACTAGTCGCTGAAGATGTCATTAATGTACAAAAAAGCCTGAACCTCGATCTGAGACTGGAGCGCGGGTCGCCTTGTGCGCAGTAATGGCAAACGACACAGCGCTCCTGCATTATCAGTGGATCGCTGTATTTCTCACAGATTTCTGCTTGTTCTGAATCAGATACAGTTAAATAGCACAATAAAGGTTATGAATGCATTATAGACAGCGATTGCGTGTGAATTAATTAGTCTCTAATAGTGAAGACATATATGCTAGAACGTTTCAGTTTCTAAGCTGTTTTATTGATAAATCACAGAACAGTGTTGACAATACACTTATACCGTCTGTTTGTTTTCGTTAGTCACATGTGTTCTAGTCACCATGGACACCTTCATAATCACCACAGCTGTTCATCATTGTCTCATCATCACTGTGCGTTTAAGTTCCTCTTGTGTTCTCATTCATTGTAGGGTGTTGTTCATGTCTGCAGGCTGTTCTGCCTGCTTGGATTATGCTAATGAGTCTTGGGTGCTATATTCCTCATCTTCATCTTCATCTTCAAGTACAGTTTTTGGATACTCTACCCACCTGCCTATTAGGCATGTTGTTTACTCTCAAAAAAATCCTGGGTTGTTTCACATCAATTTTGGGTCAAATATGGACAAACCCAGCCATTGGGTTAAATTTTAAATTTTAATTAAATTTTTAACCCAACATTTGGGTTTGTCCATATTTGACCCAAAATTGGGTTAAAACAACCCAGCATTTTTATTACACATGTTAAAATACACGAACACCTTAAAAAAGTGTAATTTTACCAAAAAATATAACTTTTTTTAAAATATGTTTTGATTTTCTATTTGCAAAAAGTTTAATTTGAGAGTTAATCAGATGGGAGCAACCAATGAACTTTCAGCCTATTAGACGGAATATTTTGATGCGAGTATGTGAATCATTTTATGGGACTATCCCGGTAAAATAAATGACAAAATATCTAATAGTCTTTTTCAATTAATTGAAATATCACTGTTTTTTTTTTTTTTTTCAAAAGATTTTTTTTTGTAAATATTTTTTTAAATATTTAATTTTAAAAATATTTTAATAAATACATTTATTAATTTTTATCAACTGTTTATTTACATATTTTTTGCTCTTACCACAACAAGAAAAAACAAATAAATAATTATTACAGGTCAGTTTCTTCATGCTGGGTTGTTTGAACCCAAAATTGGGTAAAATATGGACAAACCCAAATGTTGGGTTAAAAATGTCATCTTTCAACATTCACTTTCAACTGTACAGTTTTTAATTTCATTTTTAACCCAACATTTGGGTTTGTCCATATTTGACCCAAATTTGTGTTGAAATAACCCAGCATTTTTTCGAGTGCATGTATCGCACATAAATATCGCTTTTTTTTTAAATGAATACACTTATCATTTGATTCATTTTGTAATTTGAATTATTATTCTACACTCTATAAAATGTTGTTTTAACCCAATATTGGGTCAAATATGGACAAACCCATACACTGGGTTAAAAAGTTATTTTAAAATTTAACCCAACGGCTGGGTTTGTCCATGTTGGGTTGAAACAACCGAGCATTTTTTAGAGTGTTATAGATTTTTTAATGGATCAATTGATAATTTAATACTTAATTCTCCATAATGGCAGGCTCTTTTATCAGTGGAAAACTCTTACTAGTTACTTTGTTGTTTTTTTTCCGGTTCTTTTGATCCTGTAAATATGTAGGAGAAAAAAATCTGTTCCCCACCTGATGAAGAGGATCACGATTGATTACTCCTCCGTTCAAAGCATCAGACTCGGCAGGTTTCTCTCTCTTCTGCACCTGTCTTCCTCTCACACTTTCTGTCCTCTGTCCCACTTTCTCCGAGACAGACGTGCTGATATTTTTATCTTATTTCAGCTCTATTTTAGAGGTTTGGTGTCTTCGCTCTCGTCTCTGTTTCCGTCTCTGTGGACCTTTGGTTCTGTTCTGTTAGCAAGACAAGAAAACTGTCACAATCTAAAAATAGATTAATTTACAGAGTAAAGAGCTTTCGTTTCTGTCGCAAATTCCACAAGCATATGCAAACCATGATTTTGCCTGTAGCTTGTTTGAATAGACAGATTTTTTCATTTGTATGAGGAGACCATAAAATGGGACTCGCGCATACATATTTGCACATGGCTTATGGTGTGTACACAACATGCTAACTATAATAAATGCACATTGAATGCTCTAGTTCAGCGTTGAATTGGTGCAGGAGACTCACTAGAGGACAAAGACCTGTGGTTTTCCGTTGTATGTTTTTAGACTCTATAAATAGGTTTCATTTTAGTCTTATCTTGACTGAACAACCTTAATGAATGAGCATTTAAAGCATGCTCTAAGTAGCATTCTATTTCCATTTTTGGCTGAACTTTGTGACCTATGTATGGAAAACATAATTATCGCTGTGTGATGTTTATTCACCTCTCTGCCCTCCAAACCTCTTCCAAACTCTTTCTGTTTGAGTGTGAGACACTGAAGCAGTAATTAGTGATTAGTGATAAGCCTCTCTCAGTAGATTAGACCAGCGAGACTCGTCACAGACGCCCCACTGCTGATTTACCAGCTGTGAAAACAAGACGAGAGAACGAGGAAACGCAGAGATCACCTGGGACATGTAGTACATCATTCAGATTTAACCCTGCCATCTGTTTAACCACACGAGAGAGAGAGAGAGAGAGAGAGAGAGAGAGAGAGAGAGAGAGAGAGAGAGAGAGAGAGAGAGAGAGAGAGAGAGAGAGAGAGAGAGAGAGAGAGAGAGAGAGAGAGAGAGAGCGAGCGAGCAAGGCCTTTATGAATGTCAAGTCAGTGAGCGCCCGTCCCGAGGAAACGCAATCACTTTGTGATCATGCTTTTGGGAACATCTGGGATCTTCTTTTTATTTTATTTTATTTTATTTTTTTATTTTATTTTTTACCTGCACATAAACTTATGTTTTAAAATACCCCCCAATTATTAATTTAATTTTAATTTAATTTTATTTAATTTAATTTTATTTTATTTTTACCTGCACATATACTTATGTTTTAAAATACCCCCCCCCCCCAATTATTAATTTAATTTAATTTTATTTTATTTTTCCTGCACATATACTTATGTTTTAAAATAACCCTCAATTTTTTATTCTGATTTAATTTAATTAGTTTTTTCATTTGATTTATTTTTATTCTGATTTAATTTAATTTATTACTTATGTTTTGAAATACCCCCAATTTTTAATTTAATTTAATTTAATTTAATTTTTCCTGTACATATACTTATGTTTTAAAATAACCCTCAATTTTTTATTCTGATTTAATTTAATTAGTTTTTTTATTTGATTTATTTTTATTCTGATTTAATTTAATTTATTACTTATGTTTTGAAATACCCCCCAATTTTTTTAATTTAATTTAATTTAATTTAATTTAATTTAATTTAATTTAATTTAATTTAATTTAATTTAATTTAATTTAATTTAATTTAATTTAATTTAATTTAATTTAATTTAATTTAATTTACCTGCACGTATACTTATGTTTTAAAATACCCCCCCCAATTTTTAAATTAATTTATTCAATTAATTTAATTTATTTATATTTACCTGCACATAGACTAGCACATTTTAAAATACCCCCCAATTTTTATTCATTTAATTGTATGTATGCATTTATTTTTTAATTGACATACTAATTCATATTCAATCAATTGACATACATTTTTTAAAACGATGATTGAAATAATATATTTATAACTCTGCTCTAAAAATTCAACTAGTAAGTACTCCAAAGCATGTTTGATACAGGTAACACAAAAATGCAGCGTACCTGATAACTCCATTAAATCTCCTCAGAGGAGTGAAATGTTCCTCTGGGTGATTGTAGTTCATTCGACAGCGTGTTTGCAGTGTTTACACGTGTGTGTTGCTAATTGGAGGAATTGGACTGTGTGTGACTTTAATGCATAATCATTTCTGTTAACACTCTACCTCGACTGGGGCAAGCTGAACAGGGTAATTGAGTAGAACAGAACAAACTCGGCTCTGGAGGAGAGGGAGAGAGACGAATTAAGGAAGGAAAGAATATTGACGATGTGTCAGAGACGAAATTAAAGGTGTCTAACTAGGTTTGAACTCCAAGCTGGTGTTCAGATTGGTGAGAAGAGGTTCTTTGTGGTGTGAAACAGCAGAGAGAGATGCATCTGGCAGCAGGTTGTGAAGTTGACTGATGCATTACTGAACACAAAAGCTTTAGGTCTCTTCAATTTCACCTTCATGCGCGGTGGAGATGGGTAATTTCATCACACATGTGATATAAAGCCAGTCCTCCCAGCCCTCACGAGGTTCCTGAGCTTGTGTGTTGGAATCTGAGGAGAATAGTGACCCTAGTTGTGCTCCATGCATGCAATCCCAGCAGAAGCCTCTCTCTCATCCTCATATCTTCTTGTCCCTGGTGTGCAGACACATTTTGAGCGTGAAACTAACAGTAACAGCAGGCTAGCGATAGGCGCCTCTGTGTGAGCTTTGACGCAGGATTTCCTCTCTGCATAACAGTTTAGGAAAACCAAAAACACTCTTTTCTCAGCCACTGAAGGTTGATTGTCGTATGTGTGAGTATCTCTTGAGGGAATGAAAATCTCAGAGATTTTCATTGCTAATAATATTTTAAAAACATTTAAATTGTCTTACAAATATGTGATTGTGGGCTATTATATCCAGGATCACTCCTTAAAGGATGTCGGTTTTATTATACATTTTATTTTATTTTAATGTAAATTTCACATTCATAAATGCAAGTTTCTCTTTTTATGGTACTTGAAAAAGAGATCAAAATGTATGTAGATGTGATGTCAAAATCTAAAAATAGTAAAGCAATTAAAGTGATTAATATATGCTCATCATTTTCACATAATATAATATAATTTCACATATATAATAGTTTCACAAATATAATTAATGATGCTGATATATAAAGTATACTCTATGTATTTATATTGCATTAGAATACGCTTTGGAATTGATAAATGTATAATGTATATCCGTTGGTAAACTGATATTTATGTACCCTCTCATTCTTTTTATTTTTTATTTTAATTATTATTTATTTATTTTTTTCTGTTCTTGTTGAGGCATGTGAAATATGTTGTATGAGAAATTACAATGTACATGCTACTTGATGTTCACAATAAAGCATTAAAAAAAATCTCTTGAGGGGAGGAGTCAATAATATTATGATTGGAATAAGGGGAGGGGTTTTGACAGTATGATTGGAATAGGTTCCCCGTGTTTCCCACAGGATTTTGAGAGACGACCCAGAGGAAACATGTATTGCTCAGTATGCGCTTCCTAAAACTTAGGAGAAATAAGAGTAGACACAACTGAGATATGAGAAAGGTCTAATCATGAGAACATTTTTATTGTCTTGCTTTGATCTCTTTTAAAACATATTTTCAGAGATAGCTTTTTTCATGATATTGTTTTTTTTTGGTCTCGAATGAGAAGCTAAAGGGACCCAAACTCACGCTGTCCTCGATGTCCATGTGCCATCCACAAGACTAATGGCCCTATCATACACTCGGCGCAATGTGGTGCTGTTTTTTTGCTAGTTTCAGCCTGAAGCAGTTATCATTTTCACGTCCACGTTGCTTAAATAACAAATGTATTTGCGCCCATGGGCTGCCAAAATAAAGTGTTAGCAGATGTTAAGCTGACAGTCTACTAATTATGGTTGGGTATCGAGAATCGAGTATCGATTGGAATCGGGACTAACTTTTCGTTTTTCCCGGAATCGTTCAAAAGTTAAAATTTTGATTCCTAGTTTCGATATTCACAGTCCGCCGAGCGGAAGAAGAAACCGCTGAACAACACCAACGAAGAAGCGTCTACCGGAAGTGTTGGCATAACCGCGCGAGTCGAACATGAGTACCTTACGTCGGCGGTCCAAAGTGTGGCTTCACTTTTCTAAAAATAACGAAATCTCGGCAAAATGCAAAATTCGTGACAAGTATTTGTGACAGAAGGAGTATTTCCTTCAGAAAGGCCGTTGGTTAGCAAGGTTAGCTAAACTTTTTTGACCCTGACTCTTAAAAGAATCGAAATCGAGAATCGTTAGGAACCGGAATCGAAACAAGGAATCGGAATCAGAATCAGAATCGTTCAAATTCAAACGATACCCAACCCTACTACTAATACTCTAATGAGAGTTAGTTGAAAAGTTACTTATAGTCAGTAGAATGTCTAAAGTGGACTATCGAAATAAAGTGTTACCAAAGATTTAAAAGGAGTTACTATAGAAATGATATGAGGAGTAGGGTTGGGTATCGAGAATCGAGTATCGATTGGAATCGGGACTAACTTTTAGTTTTTCCCGGAATCGTTCAAAAGTTAAAATTTCGATTCCTAGTTTCGATATTCACAGTCCGCCGAGCGGAAGAAGAAACCGCTGAACAACACCAACGAAGAAGCGTCTACCGGAAGTGTTGGCATAACCACGCGAGTCGAACATGAGTAGCTTACGTTGGCGGTCCAAAATGTGGCTTCACTTTTCTAAAAATAACGAAATCTCGGCAAAATACAAAATTCGTGACAAGTATTTGTGACAGAAGGAGTATTTCCTTCAGAAAGGCCGTTGGTTAGCAAGGTTAGCTAAACTTTTTTGACCCTGCCTCTTATAAGAATCGAAATCGAGAATCGTTAGGAACCGGAATCGAAACAAGGAATCAGAATCGGAATCAGAATCGTTCAAATTCAAACGATACCCAACCCTAATGAGGAGTTATTGAAATTAAGGAAGTTTCTATAGAAATAATGGGAGGAATAATACGTAATTATTATACGACACAAGGTCTAAATCTGAAGAATACTCCCTGGTGGAAGGTGAGATCATTTTTTTTTTTTTTTTTTTTTCAGTAATGCTTCTATTTCTTGTAGCACCATCCATACTGATGGGAGGCCAGTGGAATTATGGGAGCATGAACGTTAGCAGTCAGCTGTGATTGGCACTGGACAGCTCAGCTGAGGGGCCTATGGGAGAAAAACTCAATTTGGAGGCAGAAAGGGAACAGAGACCCAGGAGCAAAACTTCTAAAATGCAGCAATAAAAGGCAGGCGCACCGCAAATCTGTTCGGAAAATAGCTTCTCCGATGGGTTATTCTGCTTCATGTGCCTGCTGAGATGTTGCTTTGTCAATTTAAATAGGGAGCAACTAGTGTCATAAAAGCAGACACATACCTTGAACTTTCACCATCTTTCTCTCACTTTGGTCCTGTCTGTCTTTAGTTTGTTGGATATTGCAGCACACAAAAATACAACAGTTACTTTAGCAGACCAACCTGAAATGAGTCAAACATGACACATTATCAAACATCATATGTAGGTACAATTATCTACGCACACACATACCTTGAACGTTCACCACCTTTCACTTTCGTTCAAATAAATGCACGTACAAACACACAGTGTCAATAGAAATATCTTTAGTTTTTTCTTGACAATGGATCGATAAAATGGATCAGCCAGTCAGCGAGCGTTCATTTTATTTTGCTCAATAATTGTCTCTCGTTTCTTTCCACAGCTCAGAAGATTATTACGAATACAGCCATGGTATCAGTGCAGAATCATATGACTCTTACGGTAAGTGTCTTTTATTTCTTCTCAATGCAGTTTTATAATCACATGATTTCTGATTTCCACTCTAATGCAATGAAACAATGCTGTCTATTTTAAAATAAGAGGAACCATGAGTCTTCTTTTGCCTATAGCACGCTCGGCTCCTGCTGTACTGTTGTTATAAATGCTGCTGGCATTGGCAGTATCTATACAACGACATAGAATTTATTTGAACAGACAGTTACAATGAATGTAAACAGGAGATGGGTTTGGATGCAGCGAAAGAATCAAAATAAGTTTGCGGTTATGAACAATGTCGGTACAGAAAAGCATGAATATGGCAGAGATATCTAGAAAAGAATTGCAATGCTCTGGAATTGCTGATGTTGCTGTTGTAAGCTCATTGTCCCCGCCAAAAAAGATTAGATGTGCCATTATGTTTCTCAGCAGCTAGAATATTAATGTGTGTGTGCTTTTTGTGCAGACTGAAGCGTTTGTGTGAATTTTTGTAGAATTTATAAATGATATTGTAACAGAATCAACTTACCATATAGTTCCCAAACTTCATTTTGTGTTTTTTTATTGTTTTATTTTGGGCACTAGTATTTTCCTTTAAACGATTAGTGTGTGCGCGTACGTGCGTGATATGAAGAAGGTCAAAGTGGAAACCTTTACCATATCGCATATCATAATTGTTTTTGCTACTTTCCAAATTTCTTAAAGGGCAATTCCACCGGTGGAGACATGAATATATTGAAAGTGGGTCATATATGTTGTAGAATAATATCATACATTTCTAATTTGGGTTCTTCTTGGCCGATAAAAGGCCGAAAATGACTTTTTAGTGCTTGTGGATAGTAGACAACAATTCCCATAGTGCATTGCAATGCTCAGCTCCACAGGCCACTCCCACTCTTTCGCCTATCAATGTAGACTAGAGTTGAGCTATTGCCTGGAAATCATTTCATACGATGAAATCAGATAATACGCGCTAATATGCGTCAAGGCGGTGCCCGCGCCATCAGCCAATGAATTGGCGTGATTCTATATGGGCTTCAGACAATCGCCACGCTTACTCTGACGTGTAATTTTACACATGAAATGCAGCCAAACCTTGGAGCGTTTTGTCTTCGGCATCTTAATTAATCCCCTCGCTATCAGACGTCTCGCAGATTGATAACGGCTCCCTGATGCCGCAAATTAGTTAAAATTTTCCGGAATCTAGAGCGAGCGAGCAAGAGCGAGACAGATCAGACTGCTCCAAACCGTATAGTACACGTATGAGGGAGAGAGCGAGAGACTTTGCGTGCGGACACAGAAGCTGCGGCCGAAATCGAATACTTCCCTACTATATAGTATGCAAAAAACAGTACGCGAGCAGAGTAGTATGTCCGAAATCATAGAATTCGAAAAACAGTAGGCAAAAAATTCCCGGTTGACCAACTACTTCCGGCGAGATTCTGAAGTGCGCATACGATGGACACTTTACTATCCCATGATGTCACGGGAGAGGAGTTGTTGTCGTTATATTTGAAAATGGCGGAAATCGGCTGTAACGTTAGGAGATAAACACAGACACACATGCGTAGCTTGATTCATTCAAGTTTATTTATCGATGGTAATATCACAAGCAAATGTTCATCATAGGGGTTGTGTGTGTTTTTTTTTAGGTAAAATTTATTAGGTAAATAAACGTTATTTGAGAAATTCCGCAAAAGGCGTGATCTATGAGCAGCTGACCGACACCTCCTCTTGATTGTCGGCTCGGACGACGTAAAAACGTAAAAACATGAAAACAGAAAGCAGAACTAAAAAAAGCGCGAAGTTGGTGCAGTCAGTGGAATGGGCTCTTTAAATTTTCGCACTGTTGTTACACAACGTACGTCACGCGACAACAACATAAGTCAATAGCGTACGACAATACGACAATAGCGTACGTCACGCGACAACAACATTGCGCATGTAGTACGTCCGGGCTCATTCATACTACCCGTATTCATACTATATAGAACGTACTTTTTTAACGGTCACAAAGTACGTTCTTATTTAAAACAGTACCTACTCGCATAGTACGTGATTTCGGACGCAGGCACCGAAATTTTAATTCTTATTCGGTCTGGTTATTACTGTCTACGTCGGAACCGGTTCCCTATTGCCACCGCGTTTCGCTATCCATAATGTGTCTGTCTGCGTATTCAGTAGCTTCGTTCATATTTTCAAAAAGCTTCTGCCGGTGAAATCAAACGCACTGGCACTGATCTGTGATTGGTCTGTTAGCACATTAGGCCCAGCCCCCTATGGGCGGGTTTGAAAGGGTGGGATCTAGTGCTTGTAGACTTTACAGAAATCTTCCTCCTACAATGACGTAAAGTGACGATTTTTGCGTCATTGTAGGAGGAAATAAAAAAATGTAAATAGCAGATTTCTCTCGTCTCAGGGGAAAATGAGAGAGTGTTGCACGACCATTCGATAGTATGACTGGGTTTCTAACAATGGAAATCTTCATGCAAATGTGTGGAGTGTCCCTTTAAATAATAGATTTTCTTTTTATTTCATGTTATGTTAAGCCAGAACTTTATGTTGGTTTGAGAAAGACTGACCAAAATGTTTGAAGAAGATTTAATAGCTTCAATAGTCAGAATGTTTAAAGTTTAAAGTAGTTATAAGTTTGCATAAGTAGATTTAGACTTATTAGAGTTCCAACACAGCAAACACAATGTTGCCCACTTACCCCTATATAGTTAGTTATTTGTCATTTTCCAGTCAGTTTTCACTTTGCAACCACATTTGAAACACAATTCTACACACATACACAATCCATAACACTCAAGTTAACACTCTCCATGTGGTACAAAACACAGGCAGCTTGACAGTTCAAAGAAGAACTTCCTATTATCTGGCTGATACACATCCTTATTCTTTCTAAACGCAAGGACAGTGCGCGTGAACCCTTTTCTTGAAGCTAGCGCGGGCTAACCTGAGATTGACAGCTCTCTAATTAAAGATTATTGGCTATGGCTCCCATTCTGAAAAACGAGTGATTTAAGAGAAACGGCCTTTGTGCCTTTCTGTCCCTAAAAAGAACTGAAAACGAGCAAGATCACACAAAAGCTGCCGTCGATAGCGCTCTCGATCATCGACGCGGACGCTGGTGAATGAGCTGTGCTGTTACGCTAATGGCGGCGGTAACCTCTCGCCTGAGGGCACTCCGCTAAACCCCTTTCAAGTGGCTATTTGATCCTCTGGTGCAATTAAAGTTGTTTTGTTCTTTCTGAGGTGAAGGACAAAAGGAGGATGGTTTGGGGACGTTTGTCTTTGATTGTCAGTGTTAGTTGGGCTAAATGATCAGAGATCCCATGAGCACAGAGAGGAAGACAGCGGATGGTGTCGTGACTCTGGGGATTTGTTACTTTAAAGATTGGTGTTGTTCTGTAAAAGTCGCATTTGAAGGTGGTTTGGATTGCTGCATGTTCCACAATTACAAATCACTGCCAGGGTCCCAGTCGGTTCCTGTTTAACACAAACTTACAAGGAAATTACACTTTACTGGTGTCGAAGCATGCCCAAGGTCACATCTAACCCTAAAAATGCATTTTATTTTTTTTTAATTTATGTATAAGATATGCTCCTTAGAGAAATTTAAGCTTATTTTTAGGGAAAAAAAGTATTATATTTTATAATTTTTATTAAATATTGACAATTTAACCACATTTCCCCCGTTCACATGTCAATGAATCCATAAATTATTATTTTTTTATATTTATAACTATAATTTCAAAATCATACAGTATATATATATACTACAATAAGTCAAGTAAAATATTGTAATTTAATATTACAATAAAATTAAATATAATTATAAATATAATTCTTATATGTTGTAAAATATGCTTAATTTTCCTAATGCTTTCTTTTCATTTTTATTTTGGGGTGAAATATGATCCAGCTTTAAATGTATATTTTTATTATTTCAACAAAACAATCACAACAAAACAGCAGTGTTCATAAGTTCTGATGGGAGAGTTGAAAAAGTAATAAAACTGAGTAAACATTAACATATAAAAATAAATCCGGGGCGTGTTCTTGACACGTTGCCCCTTTTTCATAACACTGGTAATATTTTCACCTCATTTAAAACTCTTGTTTTTTCTTTAAAGCTTATTTTCACGTCAGTAGTTGGAAATTCAAAGTAGTCCATTAAGATGCAAATCATTGTTGTTTTAAATGTGACTTTTGATGTGCGTTATCACGTCTTCTTTCTGCACACGTTTCATTGTACGTTTACGTAGACAATCATCGCACAAACTTATTTAATTCACCAAAATACATTTGTGCAAGCTCTCAAACTGTGACGCAGAAAGAAACTTATCTTTCAAATGTTGTTCAGTGTTTTATGAGCATGTTTCACAACAGAATGCTCGAATTTCTAACAAGAGCTAAAGGACTTTCACTAATAAACCTCCTGACCTCTGCTCTTTGTCTCCCTCTTCAGGCCCGGAGGAATGGGCAAACAACCGCAACAAGGCGCCACCAGCAAGGACAAGCAAAGGAGCGTACAGAGAGAAGCCGTATTCCCGGTTCTGACCAGCTACAGTCCTTCGTGTGCCCTCCCAAGTAATGGATTTTCTATGGACTCTATTTCCTTTTTTTGCAAATAAAATCAACCAAAACGACAAAAATAGAAAATTGAAGAAGTTGATGGGTAAAACTGACATGGAAGAGACCCCCACAAACGGAATATTACGGGATCACCGGATTATGTAGTTTAAATCAGAGAACCAATCAGAATTCAAATAGACTCACTTATGTCGGAGGGAGGCGGGCACTAGCAGTTGGGGGCGGAGTTATATGAGGTGTACGATGTTTAGAATTAGCAGGTCAGTTTTTTGTAGATACTTTTTTTTTCTTTTTTTTTTATTGATGGGTAATCAGCTTCAATGTGTCCCTTGTAAATTTGACCTTTCATGAAAATTAAGTAGGAAAAAAGTCAAAGAAAATCTCAGTGCACCTGTTGTTTTTCTTCTTTTCTCTTTTCTAAATGGAAGGTTCTTCAGCGTTAAAGGGCTTATAGGAGCATGTCGTAAGAAAAAAACAAAAAAAAACTGTGTGCAGTTTCATTTGCGATGAGAAAAGCCTGCATAGTTTGTCTGGTTTTTGTGTTGAGCGTTAAAACCCTTTAATGAGCTCTGTGGTAATAGGTGTTTTCTCCTAGCGAGCGATCTACTTTTAGACCTTCTCAGGAGCGTCTAAATCAACATTTCTTGACTATTACACGGCAACATGAATGTGGCTAAAACCCCCAATTCAATTTCCCAATTTGAGTTGATATATGATAGATTCCTTCAAGAAATACATCAAGGTAATGACGTTTCGGCACACTTTCCTGTGCAATTCTAATCCATTATAGCACATATAATCCTTTATACACTAAAGTTGGTTTGTCCATTAGTATGTCGTATAGCGTGGATGGGTTAAGAGCATTTAAAAACAAACGAAACGAGCATCGCTTGCGATAGTCGAAGAAATTTCAAGGGAATCCAGCAGTTTTGGGCACATTGTGTATCCTTTAAAGCTTGTTGTAATGCATTTTAAGTGCACAGCAAAGTGTTACTGGTCATTTCTAAACCAAATACTGTTGACTAAAGTTTAACTAGTACTCTTTTATAAAACTATTAAAAGTCTAATCAAATGTATGCTGAAGTTTAAAAGGTGATAGTAATGACAATTATTGTGGTACTGGTGGTGGCAGTTTAATACATTTCTGTTAAGAGCTATAATATTTGTAAGCTTGTGTAAGCCCTTTAATTCTCGTCTCAGTTGATTATAAAATAAACTTTTTGAAAGCAAAATTATCATTGTGTTTGAGAGCACATTTTGTCCTTGTTGACTTGGTTAAAACTGCATAATCTAAACTAATATCTGATGTGTGTTATCATTAAAACAAGTGTAACGTACGTTGGGGGAAAATCCTTTAAGCCCACATAAATGTGAAAATAAACCAAAAAGTCCTCCCTTAACTTTGTTGCAACCCCCCCCCCCCCCCCATAAAAAAAACCCCGAATCTGATGCATGTAACTATTTTGACAAGAATTCCCTTTGTAGAATTAAATTCAATTGCATCCAGCACAATTAAATTCATCTGTAATATACCATACCCAGCAGCTTGAAATAAATTTCCAATTATAAACCTACCTTATTATCTGTTATAATTCTTTCTACTTGAAAACACACGAGTCTCTTCTGTGGTAAAGCATTTGAAGTTAATTATCTACTAATATATCTTTAATCACACTCCTTTTACATAATTTATTACAAGACTATATAGATACGGTACTATTGCATCAGTAAGATGTTGCGCATGGAAAGTAATTCCACATTTATTGTCTTTCATATTCTAAGATTCAATAATGTAAGCAGTGGCTTTTTGAAACTTGGTTCTTTTTTGGGGATTTCTGCTTGCTGTTTTTGCTCTTTCTTCCCCCTTCCGGTCACATGACCGTCTCTATAGTCCACTAAACAGCCCGCCCCCACATGACCTCTAAATGACCCCAGCTGACCTCAGAGCTGATGAGGATGGCGGTAGCTGTATTTACAGGCCTTCGTTCCACAAGGTAAACAACCCGTCACAATCTAATCTCATCTAAACTAGCCCTTAAACTGGATAAAACAAAAACAAACCTGTTCATTTAAAGTTTTTCTTGGCTTACGTTTTTGCTGAGGAACTTAAATTAGAAGTAAAATTGTAAAAAGATTAATAAATAGCTGTAATATTGCTTTAACCAATCATTATTATCACCAATTATGTTTAAGAAGGAGCTAAACTTATATATTTGTATGTGTGCTATAGCTTTAAATAAATGAATGTTTAATATTATCATACTACTGTAAACCATTGCACATTAATGGTAACCTTCAGTTTGTTTGTGTCTTTTTGTTGTTGTTGGTTTTTATCAGTACAGCTTCAGGTTTTTATGTCTCTCTTTTCTTTTTCAGGTCACGATAGCCGAGCCTGAAGCCGTGAAACGCCACCGATGCTCTTCTCAGATTGTTTGGGGTGAGCTTGATATTTTGAAAAACTTCTTTTTGAACTGTTAATTGTGTGTGCGTGTGTGTTTGTGTGTGATATATACTGTATATACTATTCAAACTGTTAAAAATAGAAGTTTATTTGTTTAATTATTCAATTGAATGATTTTATTGATTGATATTGATTGATTGATTGACATGTGAAATTAAGGCAGTTCTGAAAGCGAAAGGGGGTCAAACACAGTATTAGTATGGTGTTCCTAATAATCCTTTAGGTGAGTGTGTGTGTGTGTGTGTGTGTATTATTCAGTTTGAATAGAGTATGTTTGTGTTTATGCATTATTTAAACTGTTGAAAATATTATTTGTTTATTTATTTATTCATTGATCAATTAATTGACTGAACTTTATCCACAAATTTTCCTTTGGCTTCTCATAAAAAAACAATTAAAACACAAACAATAATCATAATCATACAACATTTTAAAAACAACCACCCAAGACTCTAACAATTGATTACTTTCATTAAATAGTCTAATTGCTGCTAGTATAAAATAGTTTTACACTTTCTCAATTAAAAAAGTTAACAAAAAAATGCAATGCAAAAACAAAAAAAGACAGAAATGCATTTCAGTTCAGTCCCTTGTGAGGCAGCATTTCAGTTACTGGTTGAAAACAGATCTATGTAAACACCCTTACAACAAATAATGACACTCTTTTGCAGGACTATCTTGAGTAAACTGCCTTTCAGGGAACACAAGCACTTATTGCTTCCCTTAAAATACTCTCTAGGTGGTCTCTAGCGTTATTGTACACACAAATGATGGGTTTAATGTGTAAACTAACCGAAGTCGTCTGACAGTGATGATGAAAGCAAGAGTTCTATTAAGTGCGTCTGCTGTTAAATCCCCGCCTCGAGAGAGCAGACATGCTTTCCTCCGGCAACTGTCAAACAAGAGCTTCCCTGGCATGAGAGGATAAAGAGCTGAGCCGTCGGGAGAGCAGAGACGGGTAGAGATCTCATAGAGTAATCCTATCAGTGCGACTGCTCTCCGTGTCTGATGACTGCACTGAGTGCCACCCTCTGCCTCGACTCCCTGCCTCTCGTGATTTAGTGATGGTTTCGTCCGCAGGTTTCACTGGCCAAGGACCGCCCCAGAGGACGTCTGAGCGTCATGTTTAAGGGTTGTGAAAATCTAAAGTCCATATCCCTACGATAACAGAACGGCGTGCATCCACTAAGTGAATCATTCAAGAACGTTGTTGGAAGGCTTTCGTTTTTTCCATGAGGGGGTTCGGCTCCACGACTGCTTTGTTTCCTGACGGACCTTTAATGAACACGACACACACGGCTTTCAGATGACGTCATATAGGTGACGCCATATGACATTTCGTCGAAATATTACGCACATGGCACCCCGTTATGGGTATGTTTAGGTCTAGCGTCTCATATTGACGCTGAAGGATGCCAGTCACCTACAGTATATGACGCCTTGGGTTCTGCGTGTTATATTGACGCTAAAGGGTGCCATGTGCGTAGTATTTCGACGAAATGTCATATGGCGTGACCTATATGACGCCAAGGATAAGAACGGGCTCAAACTCCAGAAGTCTGTATATTTCCCATTTTTGTGTGCATTAGGGTCTGTTTACATATCACGTCTATTGCGCGCTCAAGTTCGTTATTTCAAATGTAGGCGCGGTATGCGCGTTCATAATGGAAGCGGCGGTTGCGGTGCGACACGCTCATTTTTTCCAAGCGCGCCTGCGCCGCATCAAGATAAAAACATCTCTACTTTTCAGAATGCCGCAAGCTCACCTTAAGCGCACAGTAGGTCACGTGACAAGAACCAACCGGAGCGCAACCGCCCTAGCATTTTGGAAAAAGGGAGAATGTGGCGCGGCCAGCGTTTTCTATGCGGTTTTAGGCGCTATATGTAAATTATACTTTAAAACCCAATGCATTTCTCCATAAATAAATGTTTGTAATTCATTTGAAATATTTAAATACGTTTTTTTTTGTGTGTGTCGGAGAACGGTTGAGTTTGCCGAAAAACAGAAGATAATTTGCTCTGGAATTTTTACTCAGGTTTTGTGAGAAAAACAGAGAGTTGGCAGATTTGGATGAAAAACTAGTCCCATCCGAATAGGCCTAAAAAGTGTGTTTCCCATTTGTTTTTATTCAACTTTTTCCTGTTTTTCTCTTGTTTTAGGGAGGTTTGGCTGCATCATCTGATCGTGAAAACTAAAACTGCACAGGCGCTACCGTAGAGAGCTTGTACTCGGCAAGAAAAGCACAATGAGCAGACTTAAAAAGTCCCTCGCGGCCCACAGAAGAAGCAAGACACTCCTCAGGGAAGACTTCGTTTCCACTGGAACTTTCCCGAAAAAGGCTTCTGAACGTCTACGAGGTCACAAAGCGCCACACTAAGAGCGTTAATGTGCCAATAACCGGCAGACGAGCGGTCCAGCCTCCTCTCGCTCAGGAAATGGTGCTCTCTGGTCCTCGGGGGAGGCCGTGCTGGGGAAATGGTGCTCTCACAGCTGTACGCTCCACATGCACTGAGGGTGAACCCACTTCTGTCTACAGACAGTCTTAGGGGTTATTGGGCCATGTGTCATGTGCTAACACATTAATACGGGAATTTACTCTTCTGACAGGAGCCGGAGAGAGAGAGAGAGTGAATATGTAAGCTAGATTTATCACACAAAAATGGGAAATGAGATATAATGCAATTTCTGTGTTAAGTTCATTATGAGGATGTCAAATGAATTCATCCTAATAAAGGGACCTTAATCTCAGCATCTGGCTTCCCATTAGCTCGTGTAATATTTTCAGTCAGGCCAGTATTATGATTTTTACTGTCCCCACCAAATTATCTATCTATCTATCTATCTATCTATCTATCTATCTATCTATCTATCTATCTATCTATCTATCTATCTATCTATCTATCTATCTATCTATCTATCTATCTATCTATCTATCTATCTATCCATCTATCCATCTATCCATCTATCCATCCATCTATCCATCCATCCATCCATCCAAACCTACCAATCCATCCATCCATCCATCCAAACCTATCCATCCATCCATCCATCCATCCAAACCTACCAATCCATCCATCCATCCAAACCTACCAATCCATCCATCCATCCATCCATCTATAAATGTAGTGTCACTTTCTTGCCACAGTTGCTTCAAGTATGAATTGTTATACAGTCATGCTTTCTAGGGTTGTAGGTGACAAGTCGAATTTGTCTTGTTTCATTTGACTGTCCCAATTATTATGTGTCCAAATTGTGTTTGATAATATCTTGGGGTGCTCACATTTGTTATTTGTGCATCCTCGCGCCTTACCTCCACTCTCTTATGCCGGTCCTGCCACAGACTGAGGCTTCTGCAATCCCATAAGATCATTACAAATCACACTGGGGTGCCTTTCTCGTACAACGATGTAACTCGCCGCTTCACTACCATAGTACTGCATCGTTGGAGAAATCAACTAGCTAGTCACGAGTCACGACTGTTTACCGAAACCCATTGTCGCAAAGTATCGTTCAACCACGTTGGTTTCACACGTGGTGCAGTAATAACTACTTTTAATGAAACTGTTTGAGATCCAATTAACGCTAGATTGTTATATATATAAATTACAGACATGTCATCTGAGGACTATTTCTAATTGTTCTCAGTTATTTTGCTTTATTACCAGACTCAATATTTGGCTCGTTCTTACATAGTAGAGCACGTTCGCACATGCGCACTCTTCAAAATCGGTACTTTCGGTACAATCGGTACAAAATCGGTATGGTAAATCTTTTGAAAAAGACTTTGTATGTATTCTAAATAAAAGGCACCGGTTATTCTGAATTTCAGCTTGCTTATTTTGCTCAAGATAAGGATTTATTACCTCCAAATGTGTTGCAATATAGAAACTATGCCTCTATGAGAGCTGTCGTTCAAACCTGTCGTTGCGAATGTTCGTTGGAACTATTGTTTCGGGAAACACCGACTATCCTGATAACAACGGAAATTGCGAGCATACTGTAGTTAGCTAACAATCTTTCGGGAAACGGACCCCAGTACGACTTGGATGTAATAAACTTGGGTTCGACATATATGTAGACTGTACAATGTCACCGATGTCACCTATGACGCAAGTTAGTTGAAGAATAAATGTCATCAGCATGCGCTAGTGGTAAACAAATGCAAGATGAATCACACTTTGCCAATCATGGTTTTGATGTGCGCTGAAAAAAGAGAAGGAATCGAAAGAGAAGAATATGGATGCAGTCGTGGCTAGGGAAAAGAGGCATGCAAAGGAAAACAATTTTGCCTTTTTGAGTTTTAGCACCATGTCGCGTTGATCAATACGCCATTTCATGTTGCATTTTTATTGACAAGTCAGTAGACGTAGGTCGTAGAATTAAACACACTTGAGGTGATCCTGCTAAATGTCACTTTCAGAAAATTATCACAGGCTATTTTTGGCCATAACAGCCATCTTTGAACCTCTCTCACTGTATGACGTTGGACACCATTTAGGATCCACAACCATATCGCCATGATAACACCTTTCGTCTGGGATACCCCGTGACGTTAGGATATGAGGGAACACTCTAAAAAATGCTGGGTTGTTTTAACCCAATTTTGGGTCAAATATGGACAAACTCAAACATTGGGTTAAATATGTCATTTAAAAATGTAACCCAATGCCTGGGTTTGTCCATATTTGACCCAAAATTGGGTTAAAACAACCCAGCATTTTTTAGAGTAAAGGATACACCTGTGTATGCTCGATCATGACTCCTCAGATGCCCTTAAAGATGGCTGAGTTTGATTGGAGGATTGGGGAGTGAAAAAACAATGAGCATCTTAGTATTGACAGGCACCCTTGGTGATTAAATATATATATATATATATATATATATATATACATGGCAACAGCTCACATATCTATAACATCCTGCAGTTTATGTCAAAACTGACCCTATTAACATTTACCATCCAATCAGTTCCTGCTGGATAAAAACAAGTCCTGCCCAAATTATATTCAAGTTGAGTGTTGTCTTGCTGTCGTTCAGAACCATGGACAGCGACCATCTCTCCACTGAGGACGACAATCTAAATGTAACCCATGCTAGTCTGATTATTTTTCATTCACTGGTTTGTTTGTTTTTTTCTCACTGTAAATAAAATCTGATTTTTTTAGTGATTACTACAACACATTTATATTTATTTAAAGTATTTATTTATTTAGGCCATTTGAGTTTTTTTTTTTTCTTTTCCCTGAGCTCCATCTATTGAATCATTCAGAAATCTGTGTGTTTTTAGTTGACCTGGAGCTGGATGCCCATATGAAACATATATTGTACATATTGATCAGATTCACTTAAGTGTTGTTGGCGACGATCACATAAGGGAGACTATAGTATGTTTTACTGCATGTTCACGTATCACCATAAACACGGGCTCGTTTTACTCTTCCTCTGGTTTCCATTGATCAGTGTGGATGTTCTTCACTTCTTCTGAAACAGATACAGTGGATGTGTACACCTTTCAACCTGTTAATGGTTTTATGTGGTCTCATAAAACATTGAAAAGTGAATTTGAGAATCATTGGGTGCACAGAGCACACATCCACATTGCAACAGCCCACATACAGTATCTATAACATCCCGCTGATAAAGTCAACATGAAATCAAAAGTGACTCTTTTTACATACATCCAATCAATTCCTTGATGAAATCAAGTCACATTATGCACATAAAATTGGTTATAAATGCCATTTCATGCTGACTTTGAGTCGATAAGATTGTTCTGGGTTTATTCCTATATACTACTCAAATAAAATCAAAATTTTTATCACGAACTAACTCATCTCATTCTTGTCTAGTCTAGTCTACTCTAGTTACACACTGTTCTTGAACTTTTATAAAGAGTTAATCTGTTGTCTGAGGAGTTGAGTGTAATTTAAAGGGGCCATGGTGTAGAATTCAGAAACTCTTATTAGCGACACCGGTGGCCGTTTAGTGAACTGCAGCCAGCAACTTATCGTTCGTCTCGCAGCCATGCAAATAACGTACAGCAATTTGTTTGTGGATAGTAGCCTAAAACATATCTGCAACATTTATCAAGCTCACAGATAATTGTGCGTGCATTTCTTAATCAATATGATTCTAAACTCATAGTAAAGTATACTACAAAAACCAGGTAAGTCCAGAATATGAATGCAAAGCGTTTCATTTGATGTTAAGCATTTTCCTCCCGAAACTCATTATAAGAATGCTAAATGTAGCTTAATGCATATTAGAATGCACCCCTTATTATGTCGAAATAATGAGATATTTATGCAAAAATAACGGCTTATGTCGAAATAACAAGATATTATGTCGAAATAACGAGATATGCCGAGATATTATATCGAAAGAACGACTTAAGTCAAAATAATGAGATATTTCGAAATAATGACTTATTAGGTCGAAATAACAGGATATGGTGAAATAACGACTTAAGTCGAAATAACAATATATGTTGAAATAACGACTTATTAAGTCGAAATAACAAGATATTATGTCGATATAACGACTTATTAAGTCAAAATAACGAGAACGTTTTCCGTACATTTCAACTTAAATGACAATAAACTGACTTAAAAAAATTTGTTCCTTTTTATTTTCCTGGCAAAAACGTCCAGGTTTTCATAGACAACCGAGGAAGTCTGGGAAGGTCTTGTTTTTAAATTTTTGTTACATTAATTTTAATTAGTACATGAAAATTCTTACATGCCCCTTTAACTCTTGAAGGAGTGCAACAAGTTCTTTGGTATATTTCATGTTTTACTGTTTTTTTTTTTCTTACGTACAGGACATTTTGTACATGTATGGCACTAATTTACCACTGGATTTATTTTCTTTTAAATTACACTATAAAAAATCAACTTCAATTATGTTAAACTGACTTGAAAAATTAGTTAAATCTTTATTTTATTTAAAATATATATATATTTTTATATATTTTTGTTGTCATAACATATTGATCATTTTTTTTTTACAGTGTATTTTTTATGGTGGCTGAAACTAAATTAATTTTCTGAAATTAATAGTGTGCGCAGCTTTTTAAAATGACCTAGCCACCTTTTTTTTTTCATTATGTCTATGTATCACACACTTACATTTATTTGCTTAATTAACTCAAAGTGTCTGTTGCTTTTCTCCTTTATTGAACCTCTGTGATCCACCTTAAAAGTTTCTTTATGTTCCTAAAAAGCTGCAATCTGCAAAGATCAATAAACCTTTGGTGGAGTGTTTGAAGCTGTTTTTCACAGGGTTTTAGGGCAGGCGCAGTGGTGCATGCGCACATTTAGCCAGCGGCCCGTCCTCTGTTTCAGTCCGAGGTCAGGATCAGGGCTGAGTCATGGCCTCGTCATCTGATACCACTAGGTTTAGTCATTGCATAATTAGTCTTGTGTTTGGGAAGGACTAAACACACAGCTTTTAAAAGGTGTTGCAAAGCTTGCGACAATTATGGAGATGGGACCGGTTTCATAAGAATAATTATGAACATTTGCATAATTCTGTTAAACCATGTTAGAGACCTTTCCCCACTAGCCTATATAATTGTCTTTTTTTCTTCTTTTTTTTAAATACATGTCCTGATGAGGGGTTGACATTTGTTAAAGCCAAATATATACATAGATCATAAACACAGAAAAACAAATAGTGGTTTGTAATGGCTTGCTCTATCCATCCATCCATCCACCCATCCATCCATCCCTCCATCCCTCCCTCCATCCACCCATCCATCCATACCAACCCACCCACCACACCAACCACCCACCCATCCATCCACCACCCATCCATCCAAACATCCACCCATCCATCCATCCATCCATCCATCCACCCACCCATCCATCCATTCATCAATCCATCCATCCATCCATCCATCCACCCACCTATACCACCACTCCAACCACCCATCCATCCATCTATCCATCCAGTCACTGTGGGTTGACAGTGTAGTTTAGGAATTCACATGAGATCACATTTTCCATCATGTTTAATATTGTATATTTTCTTGGCTGCTTCTGTAAGAGCTAATATTTATATCAGCCTTTGAAATTTGTATGTTTTCATGGGACGTTTCTCCCAGTGTTTTCGATTCTTAGACTAAAGTAAAAGAGGCCATCTGGTGGTCTCTCTCTTTGTTCAACTTCATCACAGTGTATCGAGAATTCATAATTTTGAAGCATATGTGCTGACAGTCCCTCATGAGTTTCTGCTCCTCATTCGCTCATCAAGAATGAAAGTGTAAGTTACTTTTTGCATAAGCAATGAAATAAAGAGAATGCCTTCAAAACTTTCTATCTTTGATCATTTGTGTTCCCTGATCTTCCATAAATATGAAATAATAATAATAGTATTAATTCATAATAAACGTGTGGTGTTTAAAACTTTTGACATGATTTAGTCTACAATCATAGAAAAAACATAATAATATTTATAAAAAATAATGAAATATTTTAAACTGTCTCATCAAGTCTTTATAAAATTCCTTCTCCGCCCCCGTGCTTGAACATAGACAAACTGTAAGTTACTGGTTGATTTCTCCAAAAGTGTTAACGCTGTTTCTGTTTTGCTATCAAAACATTTGAATAATTTATTGATGAGCTCAGTTTTGCTGTTCAGTATGCAGCCCTATGTCACAATACACAATTTAAGGTGAACCAGTAAATTGCCGGGAGCGAGTGCTAGATAATCTGGCGGTCTCTCTCTTCTATTATTTGACATTTGGTACATTTCAGTTCCCACACTTCTACTCCATTCTGTGTTCCTTGTCTTAAAGAAGAGAGGTGAAAGGTAAACATGATGAGAGGTCAAAGTTTGTTTCTGCAGTTTGCCAGGATTTAAATCATCCATAAATTTATCAGGAAATGACATGAACTTTCTGTCTTAAATATTCACACGTCCCAGTCTTTTCATCTAAAGCTCTTGCTTGGTGATGACCCAGATCATTTGTAAAGAGGTTACATTTAAAAGGAGATTAATGGCCTCACATTAAGCCACGTTGCATGATTCAAATAGACCTCAGAGAAATAAGGGATTCAAAGCAGAGAATAAGACATGTATGGTACAGATACTTTGGGATCTTGTAAACAAGAGTTTTGTCACTACAATAAAATAAATGTGTGATTATATTTCTGTTTATTCATTTTTAGTGTAGCATATGTCTTCTTCTTCTTATTTTTTTAAAATTAATTCAAATAATTAACTGCGATTTCATAGAAACAACATGGCTAGATATCTTATAGTAACAATAACTGAACAAGCAATATAAATATCATACAGAGTATATGGTTAATGGGCTATATGCACGCATAAGTTCCGCATTTGACGTATAGTCAGGGAGCCAAAGTCTCAAAAATGGGTTGAACCTGACATGGTCTGCCATACTTTTTATTTGTGTTTTTTCTTTTAACTTTGACCCTAAGAACAAATAATTGTAGGGTCTGCTCTGCCGGAAATATCGCGAAAAAAAATTGTGGCCATTTTAGTGTACGCACCCTTTATTTTTTATCAGAAAAATGTGAAAAATCATTTTTTTCATCAAATTCTTAGTGGGTTGGGTAGGTTCTCAATAAATGCATTCCAGATACACAGAACACATGTCCGGACAACATCCACTGAAAAAATAATTCTTAAAACACATTTCTACATGATTTCGCATCAATTTAATGCAAAAAAACAGGCGTTTTTTCACTTTTTTTCCACTATTTTCATCTTTACTTCATTGGCAATCAACTATTCCCTTAAGTTATGACATCAGGCAATATGCCATTCTTTTCACCAAACACTATACTCATTACACAGAAAAAATGATAAAAATCCAAACAAAATCAATGGATCTGTGATGATTTAACTACTAGTTGGCGATCAACAGGCTCAGAATATCAATAGAATTTTAGACTACTCTCAAAATTCTTAAAAACATGCTGGATATTTAGCATCATGGCTCACTTACAAACACACACACACACACACACACACACACACACGTGATCTTAGTAATTTTTATGAGTTTGGAACAACCAACCAACGGTTACCAACGGTTACCAACGGTTACCAACGGACTTCGAAGCTGCTCATCATTGTCTGTGGTAGCCTAAGTGATAGTGACTAATATACCGGTATAGGTCTGCCCCAGAGTTTTGGGAAAAGAATGGTAATATGGATATTGTAATGGTAATTAACTGAAAGGACCACACCAGTCTTCAAATATTTCTGAAGATTCCTCATCCCAAACATATCCCTGTAGAAGCAGCATTCATTCTCTACTAGTTTACTTAGCTAGCTTTAGCCGTTTTAGCTCATTTCTGTGGTTTCTTTAAACGGAATTACTCCTCTCACGTATGGGGTAGAGAGTAGAGACTTACTTTTTTTAAATGCTCAGAATATTATGCTCTAAGAGAGGTATGTGTCCTATATGTTCAATAAGTTTCGACCAGAAGTTGAGAAATTGCCAAAATTTCAACGGGACTTGTTAGGTAAAGAAATAGATATGAGAATAAATGCTGCTACAGGGATACGTTTGGAGCAAGGAATCATTGGAAATAAACTTGTATGAAGCCTGGTGTGGTCCTTGAAGTGTTTTTCATGTCAGACAAATAGTAGGCTAGTAAGGATAACTAAAGGCTACACTAAACGTTAGCTGCCATTAGCAATTAGCTACATGGCTAGTTGTTACATTCAGGTTTAGAAAGTTTACCTAGTTAGCTTGTGGCATGAATGGCCACACAGACACAAAAAAAACAATATATAGCTATATTGGATATCAGACTGTATACAAATGTTCAGTAAAATGTAAACATACTATATAGTATGCATAGTTTGTTTTTGTATATAGTACTGTACAGTATATAGAGTGAGTGATTTGTCAAAAGCTAGTTACCTAGTAGTGTCAAACATCTATATTTCTTTCACCCGAATGCACAATATTTTCCATTGGCAGATTTGGTTCTGATCTTATTGGGTTTGCTGTGGAGGAAAAGGTAACGAGAAGAGAAGGCATCAGACGATTGGAAAGGACTGTAAAGAGGAGTGGAGGATTGAACAGAAGGGAAGAGAAGAATGAGGAGAGTAGAGGGGACTGAACAAGAGAGAAGAATAGTAGATGAAAAAAGAGGAGTGAATTGATCATTTACATTTATTAATTTAGCTGATGCTTTTATCCAAAGCGACTTACAATTGCTATATATGTCAGAGGTCACACACCTCTGGAGCAACTAAGGGTTAAGTGTCTTGCTCAGGGACACATTGGTTTCTCACAGTGGATTCAAACCCCGGTTTCTCACACCAAAGGCATGTGTCTTATCCACTGCGCCATAACCACCCCGCTCAGTGATGATCAGATGTGGTTTGTTGGTGCCTTGGGGAAGAAGGGACCACAGTTGATCACAGTTGCAGGCATGGTATCTGGGATGAGAAATGCTTGAAATGATTTCCATGTAGGAGCAGTGCAATTTGGTTCCAGGTCCTCCAATAGTTTGTTGGCGACTTGGGGAAGATGGGACCATAGCTGATCACAGTTGCGGGGATGGTATCTGGAATGGTAAATGCTTGGAATGAACTGCCATGCAGTGTTCGTCCATCCTTTGTGTACTCTGGGAAGTCAAGGTTATCGAACTGTGTGAATTGTCCAACCTTCAGGTTCGTTGGTATGAAGGCACCATCCCTAGTTGTCTGCTCTTCAACTGCCATTGCCATTGTTGTAAAATATATGTACTTCTTTGTAGCTGATGCTGTTCCTAAATCTATTTAGGAGTGACACAGTTGACTTCTGGTTTCCTTAACGGCTATCCCAACGTGTTTCGGTGTTGGGATCTTGGCAACTGCTTGGCAGACATCCTGGGCAAGGTTGAGAACTTGTTCTTGCTGCTTAGGACTAACTTTCACCCGGCCGTCTTCACCTAACTCTGGAGTTGCATCTGTTATCATCCATGCCAGGTGGTATAACAGCTCAATCTTTGGGATGCCTCCAGGTATGATATCTTGCTGCAGTGTCGGGTCTTCAGTCATACTGCCAGCGATCTGGTGACTTCATCTGGCTTGAGCTGTTCTGGCTTGTCTTGCTTCCTTCAGGGCCTGCTTACGTTGGTCCTGGAGTTCCTTCTGTATTCTAGTTGCAGTGTTGTAGGAAGAGACTATGGTGTCAACTCACTTTCTTCTTCATATTCTGCAAGTATGCAGAGTATTAGGGTGGTGATGGCGCAGTGGATAAGAGACATGCCTTTGGGTTGAGAGACCCTGGTTTGAATCCACTGCGAGACACCAATGTGTCCCTGAGCAAGACACTTAACCCCTAGTTGCTCCAGAGGCGTGTGACCTCTGACATGTACAATTGTAGGTCACTTTGGATAAAAGCGTCAGATAACTGTAAATTAGTATTTCTTCTTCATACTCTGCCTCTTCCGTTTTCTCCTTAAGTTCCTTCAACTTTGAGAGCATGCAGCCAACATTCATTTATGCTGAGCAAATAGAACATACTTTCTGTGGCACAACCATTATTTTAAAAATACCACCTACTTCATAGTGCCTTCTAAGGTGGGTAATCAAGGACTGATATCTGTATGAGGTAACATTGTGAACTCCATGGCTTTCCAAGTATTTATGGAATTCATTCCTCAAAGCTGTAACGAAGAATATGGCATTCAGGTCTGGATGCTGGTGCCATAGGGTGGCCCGTCTCTGAGAGAGCAGATCCTGGGCCAGGGAGGGGCTGTCGCGAGGACCACCAGTTCCGGGAACCAGATCCGGTTGGGCCAATACAGCGCAACTAACAAGACCTGCTCCTCGTCCTTCCTGACCTTGCACAATGTCTGTGCAAGAAGGCTCACTGGGGGAAACGCATACTTGCGTAGATCCGGGGACCAGAGAATAGAACGAGTGGTAGTGAGAATTGTCCGGGGTGGTAAAAAGATAAACCTGTGGGGTCCACATTGAGGCCTGGATGGTGGCTGCTGCTGGGGCTTAACAGGAGTGGAGGATGCCCCAGGAGGTCGATCTCAGTGACGAGCAGATGGAGGGTCTGCGACCAGTGAACGGGTGGGGCAAAGCTCTCAACCACGTTGCTGAATAACCCAACCTGGGACAGAGGGGCATCCAGGAACCGATTTTTAATGGTGTCCCTCATATCGGCCAGGTTGAGCCAAAGGTGGTGCTCCTGGACCACCAAGGTGGATATCGACTGTCCAATGGAACGTGCGATTTCCTTTGAAGGGGGCAAGACAGCCGAATCCTCATCTCCAGAGGACTGAAGTTCCCCCTACGTTGCTGTGATCGACATCTGATCATCAAGCAGAGCCCCAAAGGACATGGCTGGTTGTTGCAGCGCTTGTAAGGTGTGAGGGACCCAAGGAGATTGCCTCAGCGGGGAAGTCCTCACGTCTATCCTCAGATCACCCTCAGATCACCCTGACCATGCACAGAAGTAGGTTTATTTTGAGGTCCAAAATAAAAGCTATATCGGGACATAGGCGAGGGGACTGCACCTCCCTTGAGGTAAGCAAGTCTCAATCTCAGCACAGTCATAGTCATATTCCCGCAATGAAAACTTGAACTATTCACAAAAGTTGCCTCAGCGTGCTGAATGCCCAACATGAAAAGGAACTATTGTGACCATCTGCTGGCGCCAGGGAATAACCGCATCCATAAACGTACGAGCGGAAAGACATCCCTAACGTCCTGCTCTTTTAGTGAAAAAAATAATAATTCAGTGTCAAAGTACCCAAGGATAGCCGCGGTGTAATCGGGGTACACTCTCAAAGAGGAATGCCCACCAAGACCGCCACACACACACACACACACACACAAGCAATGCTGTGAAAATCCTTGAGGCCACCACTGATCGCACAGTCACACCAGCACTGGATACAGAGTCTTGCTTTTCTGGAATCTTAAACATTGCAGCAGTCTGCAGAACTCAGTCAGACGAAAGCTCGGCTCCTAAGTGAAAGACAATGTGTGCGTGCGCCCGCTTCCTGTTTATACCCACGCTGCGGAGCGGGGCACGTGATGCGATTACATCGTCACGTCGATGTTACGCCGCACGTGATCGACTGAAAGGGAACTATTTATAACTAAATTTTAATTGTAGTTACTAAATCAAAACTGCGGAATTGTGGAAGTTTTACACGTACTGTCGCCTACTCTGTTATCTTTCTTTCTTCTCAGTTTAAGAGTCTGAGTGTCATCCTGTATTCATAAACTTCAGATGGTTCAGAATTCAGCAGCTCGGATCATTACACAAACACTGTTGAATGAGCATATTACCCCAGTTTTAGGGAACCTTCATTGGTTTCCAATCAGATATCATATTCAATTCAAAATTTTACTTTTTACTTTGTAAGGTGTCCTTGAGTGTCTTGAAAGACGCCCACAAATAAAATAAATTATTATTATGACTACTAGCTAACTAGCTTTTGACAAATCACTCACTCTATATACTGTAAACAAAAACAAACTATGCATACTATATAGTATGTTTACATTTTACTGAACATTTGTATTGTTCAGTATTGTGTACAGTCTGATATCCAATATAGCTATATATTGTTTTTTTTGTCTGTGTGGCCATTCATGCCACAAGCTAACTAGCTAAACTTTCTAAACCTTAATGTAACAACTAGCCATGTAGCTAATTGCTAATGGCAGCTAACGGTTAGTGTAGCCTTTAGTTATCCTTACTAGCCTACTATTGGCGCTTTTCCACTGCATAGTACGGTACGGTTCGGCTCAGTACGCTTCGACTCGGCGCGGAACAGTTCGGATCGCTTTGCGTTTCCACTGCAGTAGTACCCCTTCAAAGTGTGTGGGACTGATCGTTATTTGCGCGCGCCTCTACTGCCATGACATCATCTTAAAGGCGCCACATTTTCAAACCCACAACACAGGAACAATGGAGACTATCGAGGGGATGGTGTTCCTGATTCTCGGTATGTGGTTGTTTTTAACTGCTAGACGGAAAAATGTGTTTAAAATGAGGCTGATGGCAGCAAAACAAAAATACTGATAAAAAAGTGTCTTGTGTCGCAAATCCAATGACGCTAGTAGTGACACTGGTAGTGACGATTCTGTCTGACCAATCAGTGATCTGCAGTGTTTCACGTCACATTTTAGTACCGGTACGGTACGCTTGGAACCTCAACAGACCAGGTACCATATAAAGCGACCTGAAGTGAACCGTACTGTACCGTACCATGCAGTGGAAAAGCACCATACCTGTCTGACATGAAAAACACTTCAAGGACCACACCAGGCTTCATACAAGTTTATTTCCAATGATTCCTCGCTCCAAACGAATCCCTGTAGCAGCATTTATTCTCATATCTATTTCTTTACCTAACAAGTCCCGTTGAAATTTTGGCAATTTCTTAACTTCCGGTCGAAGCTTATTGAACATATAGGACACATACCTCTCTTAGAGCATAATATTCTGAGCATTTAAAAAAAGTAAGTCTCTACTCTCTACCCCATACGTGAGAGGAGTAATGCCGTTTAAAGAAACCACCGAAATTAGCTAAAATTGCTAAAGCTAGCTAAGTAAACTAGTAGAGAATGAATGCTGCTGCTAAAGGGATATGTTTGGGATGAGGAATCATCAGAAATATTTGAAGACTGGTGTGGTCCTTTCAGTTAATTACCATTACAATATCCATATTACCATTCTTTTCCCAAAACTCTGGGGCAGACCTACTGGTATATTAGTCACTATCACTTAGGCTACCACAGACAATGATGAGCAGCTTCGAAGTCCGTTGGTAACCGTTGGTAACCGTTGGTTGGTTGTTCCAAACTCATAAAAATTACTAAGATCTCATGTGTGTGTGTGTGTGTGTGTGTGTTTGTAAGTGAGCCATGATGCTAAATATCCAGCATGTTTTTAAGAATTTTGAGAGTAGTCTAAAATTCTATTGATATTCTGAGCCTGTTGATCGCCAACTAGTAGTTAAATCATCACAGATCCATTGATTTTGTTTGGATTTTTATCATTTTTTCTGTGTAATGAGTATAGTGTTTGGTGAAAAGAATGGCATATTGCCTGATGTCATAACTTAAGGGAATAGTTGATTGCCAATGAAGTAAAGATGAAAATAGTGGAAAAAAAGTGAAAAAACGCCTGTTTTTTTGCATTAAATTGATGCGAAATCATGTAGAAATGTGTTTTAAGAATTATTTTTTCAGTGGATGTTGTCCGGACATGTGTTCTGTGTATCTGGAATGCATTTATTGAGAACCTACCCAACCCACTGAGGATTTGATGAAAAAAATGATTTTTCACATTTTTCTGATAAAAAATAAAGGGTGCGTACACTAAAATGGCCACAATTTTTTTTCGCGATATTTCCGGCAGAGCAGACCCTCCAATTATTTGTTCTTAGGGTCAAAGTTAAAAGAAAAAACACAAATAAAAAGTATGGCAGACCATGTCAGGTTCAACCCATTTTATAGAGCTTTTGAGACTTTGGCTCCCCGACTAGTAAGGATGCTCGTCCATTTCCGGTTGTGTAGATTAAAGCGGAGGAAAACCGGAGAAAACGGGATTATGGCAGAGTCTTCAATATTTACTGTCCTCCCGTCTTTGAAACGAAACGTACATACGTTTAGATGTAATTTTATATATAGTTATGTTTATTTAATATAATTTTAAAAAGAAGCATAAACACAACGAGGAGTGTCTGTTTTATCTGTTTTTGTGACTAACGTTTCATTAGTATAACCATGGAGTATAAAATTCAATATAAATTCTCGGTATTGCATTGGACTCTATGATCGGCGGAAGTTATCGAGCATCCCTAATGCTTCACCGGAAATAACGCCGTGCATAGAGCCCATTTGCGTCAACAAAAGTTACCGTTACGTTTCCTCATTCTTGTCCTTATATGGTAACGCAGGCCGCAACACTTCCGCTGAGAACAAACAAAACAGTTCAGCTTCCTAAACGCGCCAGATTTAAGATTTTCACAGAATGGTTTATTAAATTTATTTTATTCATCACAATATAGCGCATAGAGGCGTAATTATTACCTTCACGACGCTGTTATTGAAATGTTGTTCGTCAGCGCCAGCTCCCACCTGCGTCGTGTGGAAACAATGAAACTGTAAACATTTCCAGCTCGATGGATAAAGTCACACGATACGAGTAAGTAAACTTAAAACATTTTTTTGGGTCAACTAACTTAACCCTTTAGTATATCCTTGGATAAAAGAATAACGTTACATCCAAGTTTTACTTTTTAAGCCTCCTGACCTGACATTGACACCACCATAAAGTTGTTTTGATATGCAGTCAACCTGACAGGAATATGACAAGTGTCACACTGTGAAGAGTTTATCTGCTCAGAGAAAATATATAATAATATGACGAAAGTTTAGTACAGAATGATGGATTATACAGCAGAAATAAAATAGCGAGTCAGCTTGTCTTAGAAGAAATAAATGAAAGGTTTTACTCTCATGATCTTTTGAATATTGAGCTGTTTTCCATCCTCTATCCTTGACTCTAACAAGTCTTTCCGTGAGTTTTAGACCACTAAGACCTAAACACTTTTACTTATGAGGACCTGTAGCTAGTTATTGATGTTGATTTGTGTGTGTAAATAGCCTAGTTGTATTGTCTACTAAAAAAAAAAAAAAAAAACACTCAGGACTTCTGTAATTTTGAGTAATTGTCTGCTGGATATACAGTATTTAAGTATTAAGTGACAATATCAGTTTTCTTCAAACGCAAGAATGTTAATGCTTGGCAGATATGCCGATTTCTCAAAAGAATGGCATTAATGACTTGTTATGACTGAAAAATGTGAAATGGCGTCAGCTGCATAAACACACATTTTGTAATGCTTCACATTACCATGTCCAAGATACATGTGACATGTAAATTTATTGTGAAATGGCATCAACCCTTGATGTGAATGTAGCATTGACGAAAATGTGCAGGTATTTGCAACGCATCATGATCATCATTGTGATATTGGATAGAATCGTTGACATGATAATCTTAATTAAATTGAATCGTCAGACCAGTGATGATTCACACTCCTAGTTGTATTAATTTTCCCTTGTTTTAGTTCAATCCAAACAGGGGAATGAATTAATACAACGTAACCATGATTTACTAAAACAAGGGAACAAATTTTTATATCGTGCACACAATTTAAGGACTCCGTACTTGGATATTACATTCTGGGAAAGGTTTTATGATATTCTTGTGTCTAGATATGTCTTGAGTAACTTTTTTGCCTGTTTTTATTGTCCATTAAAACAAGGAAAGTAAGTGGGTGGAAGGGGGCGGGGTAAGGAAAAAAAAAAGATAGAAAAGTGACTTATTAAACTAGCAGTTTGATTTGACCAGTTCACTTTGCCAGAAGCTGTGAGCTGTTGCAGCAATGGCGCACAACAAAAAACTAAAAAAACAAAATGCGCGTGGCATTTATTCTCAAAAAAATAGCTGGCAAGGCCTCAGAGGCTGCAGCTCTAACTGCCCTCCCCTTCAGCCACTGTTCCCCCTCATCAGCATCAGAGACTGCCAGTTCGCTTCAATCCTGAGGGGGAGACGCCGTCTCAGGGGAGACCGGCCTGGATGGCACGGCCTAATTGGGGCCCGAGGATGAGGGGCCTGCTGCAGCTGCCCTGTCAGATGAACGAGGGTCCCGCTACAGCCACCGCACGCAGTTACAGGTCAATGAAGAGGAGAACCACCGCGAGACATGGCTAGCAGAGAGTTGCAACATCTGAAGGCTGTTCACGGTTTTTTAATTTCATAACAAAATTTCATCTTTGAAGATTATGCATAAGTGCTTTCAATTCTGCACTCTCAGAAAAAAGGTACAAAAGCTGTCACTGGGGCTGTACCTTTTCAAAAGGTACACTTTTGTATATTTTGGCACCTAAAATGTACATATTAGCACCTGGAATGTACATATTAGCACCTGAAATGTAAATATTAGCACCTAAAATGTACATATTAATACCTGAAATGTACATATTAGCACCTAAAATGTACATATTAGCACCTGAAATGTAAATATTAGCACCTAAAATGTACATATTAATACCTAAAATGTAGATATTAGCACCTGAAAATGTACATATTTGCACCTGGAATGTACAGATTAGCACCTGAAATGTAAATATTAGCACCTGAAATGTAAATATTAGCACCTAAAATGTTCATATTAGCACCTGAAATGTAAACATTAGCACCTAAAATGTAAATATTAGCACCTAAAATGTACATATTAGCACCTGAAATGTACATATTAGCACCTGAAATGTACATATTAACAACTGAAATGTACATATTAGGACCTAAAATGTAGCCTACAGATTAGCACCTGAAATGTACTTATTAATAACTAAACTGTACATATTAGCACCTGGAATGTACAGATTAGCCCCTGAAATGTAAATATTAGCACCTGAAATGTACATGTTAGCACCTGAAATGTAAATTTTAGCACCTGAAATATTAGCACCTGAAATGTACAGATTAGCACCTGAAATGTAAATATTAGCACCTGAAATGTACATTTTAGCACCTGAAATATTAGCACCTGAAATGTACATGTTAGCACCTGAAATGTACATATTAGCACCTAAAATGTACATATTAGCACCTAAAATGTACATATTAGCACCTGAAATCTTCATATTAGCACCTGAAATCTTCATATTAGCACCTGAAATGGACAAAAGTTTACCTTTTGAAAAGGTACAGCCCCAGTGACAGCTTTTGTACCTTTTTACTGAGAGTGTGTAAAAGCGAGAGACAGACAGAAAGAAAAAACTATTAAAAAAAACAAAACAATGAAAAGATAACAGAAAAACAATCAGCCATTTTCCTTATCTTGGTGCTCGTAGGTCACAAAATAGCCAGTCAAACGGGAGGGTTTATAAATTAGAAATATGTAAATTGAAAGGCTTTGTTTGTGTTCCTCTGAGACTTGTCCCTCATATATGACCATTATACTGTTTTAAAAGGATTATGGCTATCACAAACCATACTCAATTGAGGCAGTAGTTATGAAAACGGCTCCTTCAAATGAAAGTAATTTGAATTCGAAAGCAAGAGGGAGTGATTTTTAAAATGAAGGCACCCGAGTTAATGAAGAAATGTGGAGGCAGCATTCGGCTGCTGAATTAGGAAGAAAGAAAAACAAGATGGGATTTGAGAATACAAGGTTGATTTTCAAATACAGCAATTTTGTGCCGTGCACAGGAATCAAATTATAAGGCTGCTTTGATTTTATATTTGCAGCGTGGTGTTTGGTCTATTTCAGGGGTCACCAAACTTTTTTCTCTGGGGGCCACATTATCGTTCCTGACTGTGATGGGGGGCCGGGGCTATATAAAATAGAATTGTGTGACCAAGACCAAACTGACCACCAGCAGGCCTCATAGTAGAGATTACTAGCCTGGCACAGCCATATTTGTTTATCATTAATAGTTGTTTGCAAAAGTAGTAATCGAGTCTTCACACTTTGTTTTAATTTGAAATACCACAGATTTTCCATTTATTTATTTTCGAATACAAATAACATCAAACCTGTCAAGGTAAGAAACATCTGCCTAGTTGAGGTGAGTGGCACTGGTAAGGATGAATGAAAAATTATAAATTATAGGTAGGCCTGTTACTATTTATAATAATTGTGTACAGCACTTAATAAAGGTCAAATAAATAGGCCTATAAAATAAATAAATAAACATTGAAATTATAACAACAACATGAGTAATAGAACTAGTCAGCTCTTATGCCCATCCAGGTGAGCATGCTCAGTAAACAACAAAATACCAAATGCAGACATGTTATTATTTTCCAAAAAGCAATTTAAAAAAATAGGCCATGACGACTTTTGGGGATTGCCGGTTCAAGTAGTGGGGGGCAGAGGGGTTGGGGGGCCAGTCAAAGGGGTGTGGCGGGCCTGATTCGGCCCGCGGGCCTTAGTTTGGTGACCCATGGTCTATTTGGTCATGCATTCATGTATTTGTATGGATCGTCTGTGTTTATTTTAGCTGCAGATTTGTTCTGAATTTGTTTTGTTCTATAGGCACTAAGATCTGTGAGGAACAGAGAGGCTTTCTTTCCACCCTGTGGGTTTTGGCACCGTACCAATCCTGATTCCTGCCTCAGCATTTCAGCGTGTTGAACACCGTTGCTTACACGGCCTTTGCTGTCCATGATAGAGAGTCAACAGTGACAAACAGGTACGTTTGACATTACCCTTGACCAAGGACTTGAAAATCCCAGGAAAACATCTACACACACATACACCAAAGTGCTCCCTCAAACCTATTCAATGTGCTGATTTCCCTATGCTCTCATCTTCTCTCTCCTATTTCTGGTTTTAAATATCACTGACCAACATTTATGCAGACAGGAAGAAGGGAGGCAGCCTTGTTAGACTGCAAGATGCAGTGTAAAACAATTGTTTTGTCACGATGAAATGGGAGTAGCAAATTTTTTTCTTCTGTATTCTGATGTATCCAAGTGTGTAATGGATTATCAAAAAGTAAAAACAGTTGGAGGTGGGATTATTCTGTGCTTGGGTTGTTGATTGGATGTTTAGATGTGGCCATTAACAGATAAACGTGAGCTTGCAGACTAAATGATTAAGAAGTCCTGCGTGTACTGTACGTCAGTGAAGTCCAGTTTCAGTGTAAAGTGTAGTTATGACATTGGTCATTTGTTTTTTGCCTGGCTACGTTTCTAAGTGCGCTATTTGAGCGACGTAAGCACAAATTATTAATAAAATCAAAAGAAATATCTGATCATCCTCCAACACGGTCCCTATTTACATCTGATATTGTCCGGGAACTCTTGTTTTACCAAGGCAATGACTGACGGCTGTATTCACTTCCTAAGAGCTCTGTTATCAGCCTTGCAGTGGAAAATGAAACCATATCCATTTCGGCTGAGCCAGATTGTCACAAAATGGCACGGTTAAGCAAAGAAAATGGTTTGGGCCGACAGTGGAAAAGTGGCTTTTTGATAAAGAATTAGATTGGAAAAAACATGTAAAAAAATTAAATGGATGTAAGGGTGAATTCTCAATAAGATCTATAACATGCATTTAGAAAATGAATTACATTTAATGGTGTTGTGACTAGGGGTGCAATGGATTGCATTTAAATTTTTCTTGACAATTTACAATTCATGCAATTTAAACCATTCAAGTGAGAGAAGTGGTGAAAGAGAACTCGATTACGTGCACACACAGAGAGAGGCACATTTCAGATAGTGTGCAAACTCTGAATCGATTCCTCTTTCGCTTCTTGCGCTTCAATGAACACATACACACAAAATTATGTAAAAATACGCACCTCTGCAAGTATTCTCGTAAACAGTCAGTTAGTTATGTCTTAAGTGAACTTAAACTGTTGAGAAAGAAATCGGATGTGTATCATGATATTGGATCTGTTCATTAGGTCTAAAGCAGCCTATACAAATCTGAAAAACACATCTTTAACAAAGATTAATCTATACTTAATTTATACAGTGAACACTATAGTGTTATTTTACATTTAATGAATACGTTTCTGTACCTTAATATTTATTTGTAAATTTATTTTGTATTTATCTATGCTTGGAATTTGTGTATTTAATTGTAATTCATGTAAAATGCTAGAATTTTTATGTGGTATCTTTCAAATTACTTAAAGTGGGTTGTAAGTGATTAAAGAAAAATAAGTTACATTATATATATTTGCACGTTTATATGTTTTGTCGTTGTGAACTGAGCTATCATCATCGCGATCGCAGCACATCCAGTCTGAAATACCACTTGATGATGGCGCGCACACACACACACACACACACACACAGATGATGCTAATTCTCCGCCCGCTCTTCAATATCAGGACCTCGTCAGTATTTCTTTCACCCTTTTATTGATGGACAGTATTTTATTGTGTGATGGATTATTTGCTCCAAGTGAGAATGTTAGTGTGAAATTGAACACAGTATATGACAATATTGTTTTCAATAAAAAACATTTGCACAAAGCAAGCTGATCCACTTTTCCATGTTGATAAGAGCATTAAAATGAGAAAAAAATAATGTGAGAAAAAGAAATCAAGAGCCATTTAAAATAGATAAAAATGTGCAATTAATCGCGAGTTAACTACGACATTAATGCGATTAATCACGATTAAACATTTTAATAGTTTGACAGCACTAATATATGAAGAGTTCAGATGCAAAAGCCTCTAAATGCCATTTGAAATTTTCTTCTTTAATGATGATTTTTTATCAAACTTGTATATTTAAGTTCAGTAATTTCACTTAAATAACAATTAATATGTAATTATCATTGCCATTTAAGTGAAATTACTGAACTTAAATATACAAGCTTGATAAAAATCATCATTAAAGAAGAAAATTTCAAATGGCATTTAGAGGCTTTTGCATCTGAACTCTTCATATATAAAAATAAAATAAATAAACAAATAAAATAAAATTATATATATATATATATATATATATATATATATAATTTTATTTATTTATTTATTTTTTGCTGATCCGAAAAATCAGATCCGACACTCAAAAACCGTAAAAAATATGATCAATACATTTTCACCTGACTAGATTTCCCACGATCTTGAATGTTCTAGTGGATTGTTCTGTTGTTTTCATTGTTTTAATTAATGTTAATTATTTACAGTCCTTAGTCCTTAAGTATTAGATCACAAGGCCATTTAAGTGGCTTTTAGCAAGATGGTGTATTAGCATAAAATTCAAATAACTTTTATTTACTGGTGCGTATGGGATTTAGAACATGAATATGGCATAATTGTATTTATTTGGTGGAATAGCTTGTAAATAACTAAATGTACATGTCACATATATCTCGGGCACTGTAATGTGAAGCATAACAAAATGTCCGTTTATGCTGAAGGCTAAGTTAACGAGAGTTAGCCACATCACACTAATTACCTACAACAACAAAACCTCATTATTATTCCCTGCGTGTACTGTTTTGCAAAGCGATGAACCGCCGTGCCTGACATCTCCATCATTACGTTTGACTGAATCTCATTTCATCACCTTTGGTGCTCATGTGGTCGAGAAATTGTGCTAGCATGTCTTGCCGTCAGCAGTCCCTGCTCTTTTGAGAGCCTCTCTTTAGCTCTGAAGGGTGTCTGGGATAATAGTGTACGCCAAGACTGGCTCCGAGCAAACGCAGTGTGTGCTGCGCGCAGAGACAAACGGCCACATCGGCATCTCAAAATGAGTTCACACCCTCAATTTCATACCTGCTATTCATTTCTTCACGAGAAGCATTCTTACACGCAGCTCAATTTGTACGTATTGTTGTGTTGTGTCTTGTCGCTGTGGCCAGAATGTGGGAGTTTTATGGGAATGTTATCTTTGCTAATATTCATAAGTACAGTGCAGATGGGTCTAAATGGACAAAAAAGCTTTCACCAACTTTAAAATGGCATCAGATTTAGTTTACCTGAGCTGGCATATTGGGCACATTACCATGTCGTACTGTCATTGTTGGGACTGATAGGGGAAAACAATCGTGAGGTGCTTACAACTTTGAGAGTTTGATTTATCATAAGAGTGAATATAACAGAGATGGGCTATTTTCTTCCATGAACATAAAGTTGTTTTGTAACTTTAGGAGGTGCCATTATCTGTGCATGGTGTTTTCTGTCAGTTGCTGTATCCTAATTGACTCTTACCGGGATAGAGCAAATTTTTAACTTTTGTTTTTAGCCCCTTACAGCAATAATAATATACTTATTGCACATTTTATTTAATCATAATTTTCAAGAAAATAATAATTTACAGTTTGAGGAAGTTGTAGATTTCAAAGCTACAAACTCTCAAAAGCAAAAAAAAAATAAAAATAAAATAAAATAAATATTAATAATAATACATTGCATGAAGAAAATGTAGTATTTTTTTGCGTTGTGACATTAGGCTAATATTTTATTATATTATTATACAGTATTGTATTATATTATATGATATGATATGATATTATATTATATCATACAGTGTTTTCCACAGGATTTTTGTGAAACTGTGATGGATGGTCCTCTAGAGGGGTGCGGGATCAATGTTGACATTGTGGCTGACTGCCACAAAAAAAGAAAAGAAATAAAAAAAAAAAATAATAATTTAATGATGATTTATGGGAAACACTGTTATATTATATTGTATTAAATTATATTATTGTATTATATTGTTTATATTATATTACATTATTCCATCTATATTTTTAATCTTTTATTTTAAATTACAGTAATGCTACAATTATTTATGCTTCAAAGTTCATCAAAGTTGTCCTAAGAAAAGAACAGGTATTGTTCAAAATTCATCTATAACTTTGATGAATTTTTCTTTGTCAACTTTGAATGTTGACCACTGTAGATTTTGCATTACAGTAATGAGAATATTCTTATATATAATAATAATAATAATATATATATATATATATATATATATTTCTTATATAGAATATATTTCTTTCTTTATATCTTTTTATTATTTATTTATGTATTAAGGGGATGGGATGAGATGAGAGAGGGGGAATGAGATATGCCCAAATATAGGAATTTATTTTTCAAAGTTTGAGACGCACAGCACAGAAAAACCTCAGAGAGTAACAGAAGAACAAAACTCTCCCCAGTCTCCAGTATAACATCACTCTTGTTGTGTTTCTTGCCTGAAGGCGTGCATGAGACGGAGAGCGAGAGAGAGAGAGATGCCTTCCAGCAGAGCATGAAAATGACTCCCTTCCCTCCAGGGCCATTCTCTCTGGGAGCCAACCCTCAGATCATCTTTAAAGAGGTCAGAGGTCAGTGTCAAATTCACCCAGAGGCTTCATGTAATGTCTTCACATGATCTGACATCTTTTGCTGTCTGATATGTGTCCTGTCATAGCAGCCTGTACAGTATAAATGCTTACAGATGTATAGATTTGAGTAATGCCTGATAGAAGCTTTTTCAACTTGACAGTTGCAAGAATTCCAGAGGCTATGGTTAAAAAGTAGCAAAATAATTTGGCATCCAAGCATAACAAAATTGTATTTTAAGTTATGCGAACAGTATCCGAAACTATACACTGTCACAAGGAATTTTTTCTCTGTGGCTGTTGTAAGTCTCTGTTATCTTTTTGGACTTATATTCGGTGCAAATCATAAAGCATTGGCTCTCTCGTGACGTTGTTTAGGAGGATTGCGTGGCTGTTTTTTTGTTGTTGTTGTTGACTGACTGGATAGCAAAGCCCAATGCATATTTAAATTCTACCTGTTTAATAATAATAATAATATATATCTATTGGGCAAGATTTAAGATACCAAACAATGTATAAGCTACACTGTGTAAAGGATCTCAGATGGAAGAGGAAAAGAAGAGATTTATGATACACAACAATCTATTATGGGGCTGAACATAACGGCACAATCAAAGGGAGGAAATGGTCTGGAAATTCTGTTCTTCATGCTGCAGTGATTCATCCTTCTGAGGGAAAGACCTCCACATCTTCAGCCTACACTGATTTGGAATCAGAAAGATAAATGGTGATATTGTGGCTCCTTCATTGTAAACTGGACTCTTGAATCTCTGAAGCTGGTCAAGTAAAGGAAATGACATAACCTATAAAGCCTAACATACTGAGATGGGACCAAGATCTTGACTGAGCACAGATATTAAAAATAACCAAGGCAGACATGTTGTCATGTAATATATCAATACAAAATTAAATTAAGACCCATTTGCTAATTTGACTAATTTTGTAAATGTTCTGTTTCATTTTTCCCACAGCCATAGCCTGGGCATTTTTTACTTTAATTAAAACGCTTAAATAACATAAGACAAGCTATTCAGGCATGTTTCATCGAACCATTATTTCCTGAAATGGCCTTTTGGGTTTTTTGTGTTCCTTCATTTTCCCCCCTTTTCCCTCCTGTGTCTCATTTTCCATTTTGCCACTGGCAGTCTCTCTCTCTTTTTCTGTCCATTTTCCCTGAAGAGAGCTGTGCATTGACACAGTCCAGCCCAAGGGGTGTAGTGTGGTCTGCAACACTCCTCTATACAGTAGCTCACCCTGGTCAAGGTTGCACTGAAAAGCTTGTCTGTATTCCCCGAATCCTTAGCGAGCAGGTTGCCAGGACTCGTTTTCATTGCTCTTTTTAAACTCTACTGCAGGTATTTCTTAGCAAAACACTAGCCTCTTTGTAGTTGGGATGGTTTAAGGTTGCTGGTGTGAACCTGAAAGTTTGATCCTTGAGCAAGACGCTTAAAGTTAGTTGGGTTAGTTTACCCAAAAAAAGAAAATTAAGTCATCATAGATCATATCTAATCCATATGAATGGAACAAAGGCAAAATTGCTTTATATGATGAACAGGTTCATCAAATGTGCTGTTTAACAGAAGAGCCAATCTCATTGGTTGTTGCTGAAGCTCAAACGTGCTGCGTAACACGAGAATGAACCTCATTGGTTCTTCTGAAGCTCAGACGTGCTGCGTAACACGAGAATGAACCTCATTGGTTCTTCTGAAGCTCAGACGTGCTGCGTAACACGAGAATGAACCTCATTGGTTCTTGGTTGTGGTTAGCTGGTACCCTTTTACGTCACAGGGCACCACAATTTCCAATAGGAAAGTTCAACCACACATTGAATTAAGACACTTTATACTCAAATGTCAAAAAATTACTTGAATCAATGAACAGCATTAATAAAGCCCCATTCTTCCAGATCATTAATTTATAAAAAAGTTGTTTTAGGGACTCACAACTCACACTGTTGTGTTGAGACAGTCGCTGAGAACAGCACCATTTCCATCAGACTGTGACCCAGTAAGAAGAAGTATAAAAAAAGTAAAGAATAGGCTAGTTCAGGCAAAAGTGAAAAAAAAAAAATGTTCATCGGTTGCTGCTGAGCTCCATAAATGCTGTTTTGCTCTGTCGTAGCTCTAAAATAGTTTTTCTTCATATTCATATAAATACGGCTGGTCAGGTTTGACATCAGCAACATCAGAAGTCATCAGTTCTCACTTCTCGACCGATTGTCATTGACGTCAAACCTTATGTGACGTGTCGTGACATTTAAAACGATGCAAACATGAATTTGGTTTGAAAGCTGCGATGGAGGGCAAGATGTTATGGTGCTTTTTGTCATTATTGGAGCTCCTGTTTTACTATGGATTATTTATTCCTTTAAATTGTAATAGTAATATAATAGCATTTAATAAGATTTTAAAAGCTTAAATATTTTTCATGTTTTTGAGTCTCTTTCAACAATGCTGCATATATTTAAAAATACAGTAATATTTTGAAATATTAACATTTAAAATAATTCTTGATATTTGAATGTTTTTATTTATTGATGGAAAGCTGATTTTTCAGCATCATTACTCCAGACTTTAGTCAAAAATCCTTCAGAAATCATTCTAATATGCTGATTTGCTGCTCAAGAAACTGTTCTTAGTAGTATCAATGTTGAAAACAGCTTAATGTTTTTGATTTATATAAAAAACAAATCTTTAATGAATACAAAATTGATTTTAAATATATTTTTTAAACAATACTAAAGCATATTTTCTCAAAAACGTTATTTATTTCTTAAAAAAAATCTTACTGACCCCAAACTTTTGAAATGTATACATTATCAGTATATTATTTTTCAATTACAGACCAATTACTTTATTATGTATCTATAATATTTAGGTGTAAACCTGCTTACCATGGTAAATGTTTGTAAGAGGTTTATAGTGGATCTCTTATCAAACAATTCTCAGAACAGCCATAAAATGTATTTTATATATATATATATATATATATATATATATATATATAAATACATTTTATGGCTGTTCTGAGAATTTTTAATATATCTTATTGTTTCCTTTGAAATGTGTTTATATTTTGAAGCAGTTCACTTTATAGAACCGTAGTTCCATATAATTAAACCCATATCTCACTGTAGGAGTCAAGAAACACCCATTTATTTTCTGTTTTTATGTTTTAGATATTTTGACTTTCTTGTTTCCTCCTATAGATACCTCACGTCTTAATTTCTAAAGTGTCTCTCCCACAAGCTTTGGCATAGTCTCTTAAGAAGGTCTTGTGCCAAATTCAACTTTTTGTGGATGCTCCTCACATCAGAGCGGTTCACACCTCCTCTCTCCTCTCTGGGGATTTTACAGCTGCTGTTTCTTCTGTCTCTGCTCTTGATCGCACGAGGATCGAGGTGGTGAGGTCTTCATCACTAAACCCAGTGGATGGCATGAAAAGAAATGTTGAAAGGCTGGATTCAGTCCAAACCAGCTTTCAGGAGGCAGTTGAGGTCACATCCGGCGAGACTCACTCCACTGAGCTGAGGTAAAACAGTTCAAGAGAATATTACAGCTATATTAATGTTATTCTTTATGTGTCTAAACACAAGCTATAAAATCACAGTATGAGTGTAACTATGAGTTTTACAATGCTTAAGGGTTATTGTAAGGCTTATTGCTACTATAAAACAACAGCAACAATCCTCTAATGAAAGACACCAGCGTTCAATAAAAATATTTGTTCAACAATTGTTAAAAAGTCATATGAGATATATGAAGTTGGGCCATTGATCTAGAATTTATGTATTGCATTTTATAATGACTTTAAAATGTGGATCATCCAGGAATTAGGAAAGGTTTGGTTCAAGACTTTGTGATATGGTCATTTGTGGTATATTTGTTAAAGAAATGGGTAAAAGGTTCTAGAAATATGCAGTTTCTGTGAGTCTGTTATTAAATATATCTTTACTTGGTCTTAAAAAGGTCTTAAAGTCTTCAATTTACCTTTCGGAAACCCTGGTCAAAGTCAACATAAAATTAAAATTGACCCTATTTAATTAATTTAATACATTTATCAGTGCACGTTATCTAAATGTAACATTCTCATCCTCTTTTCGTGAAGACGTTGTTACCAAGCGCTCATTACATTACGCTAGGAAAATGGGCTGTGAATATCGTTTTACGTTGACAAAGTCTTTAAGACACAGAGATTGAAGCGGAGAGTTCAAATCTCAGAAATGGAGAAACAGAGCTTGTGAACAACAAAGAGGTAAACGGATTTGTTGACTTATTTTGAAGGATTATTCCTGATCATTCTACTGTAAATGTTTTCTGACTCTTAGAGGACTGATCATCCCCAATTCTTAATTTATAATCAGGGCAGACTCTCAATCTAGTTTATATAAGATATTAATTTAGATTAAACCGAGAAGTGAAACTCATTAACATGACTTCATAACTGTCAACTCTTGAAAAAATGAGTGTGTCTGTGTGTGTGTTGTGGCATGTGGTGTATTGATTTGTGTGCATGTAGTGTATAGGCTGTAATATGTGTGTGTGTATCTGTCCATTGTCTAATAACATATTTACATGTGAATAACGTTAGAGACTGTGGTTTCCTCAGTCAAATAGATTTTTTTAGAAAATCTAACATATCTTTCAAACAATGATTCAGGCAATATGCACTCTATTCTTTTAGAATGACTCATTTGATTTAATTCCATTTCATTTCATTCTATTCTATTTAATTTCATTCCAATTCATTCCATTATATTTTATCCCAGTTGATTTCATTTCATTTATCATTTTATTCCAGTTAATCTTGTTTAATTCTGTTTAATTTCATTCCATTTTATTTTATTCTGTTTTATTCCAATTAATTTAATTTAATTTTTTTTTGTTCCATTTCTATTGTTTATTTTTTTAAATTCTATTCCATTGAACTTTTATATAATTTTATTTAATTCTATTTAATTTCATTTCACTCTGTTCTATTATTTTACTCTGGAAGCAGTTACTGTAGTCATTTGAGCTCTTGAGCTTAAGTTACATTGATTGGAACTATATATTGAATAGTGGAAACATTGTGAAAATACATTTTGAAGACATGTAAAAAATAACAGCTCCAAGTAAGATTAGTTTAATATCGAAAAACATCGAAAGGCACAGAGTTTCTGAATTTAGTTTAATCAACCACAACTCTCAGTGTTCAATATCTCCATTGAGGTGGAAACACTTGCTGCCAGTCACCACATTAACACGCATTGTTGCTGTCAGTTTGCTGTGTTGAGCATATAGCAGCTGGAAAGACATTAATGTATCCTATGCAGCGTAAAGACGGTGACGGCCGTTCCATGACCCCGCTAACCCTGTGGAACCGCTCGACTCTTCATTTACAGGCGCCGCTATGATAACCTCTCGGTACGATACACCGAGGGCTCCTTTTTTTCTCTTGTAGATTGGTTATTGATTTCTATTTTTTTCTCTGCCTGTTCTGCTCACTGACCAATTTTATTCACCCCTCCTTCCAATCCAGCCATCTCTCGTACTGACCGTACACGTCTGGTTTCCACTGCTATCCCGTTGCATGAAATATACTAAAAATAATTCTCCGTGTCATCTGGCCGGCCCTTTGCTCATAAATAACGATCATTTCAGAAGTCAGCCCATTGAGCTCTGTAAAGCAATATTTTCTGAAGCATTTATTTCCCGTTTTCTCTGGACTGCTCTCATTTATCATGGGCCATGAAGGTAGCGGCTCCTTTCTCCATAGAAGCAGACGGGCGATATTCCACTCTCAGAAATTGTTGTCCCCTCAACATTGGCCTTATTTCAAGCACAAGTCCAACATGAAATAGAAAACCACTTTTTTTCTCTCATGCCAGCCAGGTGTGGAGTGAGTGAAACTAATGGCCGATGCTTTGTTTCGGGGACCTGCATTTTGAAGGTACGGTCCCGAGGGGGACGGTTCCTCTCACTGGTGTCTGGGGACAGAGCCCATCTGTGACCGCACTTGTGGGAATTACACTGACACTTCATGTGCCTCTGTGCTTGAATAAATAAGAGGTACTTCTTTTACACTTTAGTCATTTTTTTTTCCCTTTCATTTCTCTTTCTTGATTTTTTTTTCTCCTTCTGCAGTTTCTTGCTTTTGCTTTTTCTTGTTATTTTATGTAGTTCTTTGTCTTGCACTTAGCCTGACTTCATCATACTCATATTCTAGTCAGAATATGAGTCTGAAACTCCTCCGTAGGGCTTTGATTATGAGGCGTGTCTTAACCGAACCAGGAAAAAAAACAACTCTGCACTCAAGGATAGTCTGTAAACCTACAACCAATCAGAGCAACACAGTAAGTCAGCTACTTTGCATACAGTTGTCAACTAAAGAACGTAGCCTAACTTTACTTATTTTAGAAGTTAAATAAAGAGTGTTGCTTCTTTTACTTACTTCTCCATGAGTGCGACCAAAGGAGAAACCACAACGACCACAGGCTTTTCATTACGTCCCATCTTCTTAACGACCGTCAGAACCAGCTGATAAGTTACACTTTTGCCGAATCATGTAGGAAGGACGGCAAAAATATCTTTCCGATCGACAAATGCCTTGATTGCAGTTCAGAGTCATCAGACCAGGCAACATTTTTCCAGTCTTCAACTGTCCAATTTTGGTGAGCTCTTGCAAATTGTAGCCTCTTTGTCCTATTTGTAGTGTAGATGAGTGGTACCCGGTGGGGTCTTCTGCTGTCGTAGCCCATCCGCCTCAAGGTTGTGTGTGTTGTGGCTTCACAAATGCTTTGCTGCATACCTCGGTTGTAACGAGTGGTTATTTCAGTCAAAGTTGCTCTTCTACAGCCTGATCTCATGAAGTAGCGTGTGTATGACACGCCAATTCGTATTTCCATTTTTGGCGTGCTATCAAGACGCATAATCGCCTTTCAGCGTGTTTATGAACGCCATTGACTTAACGTTATATAAATATATGACTTACCTCAACCCCGTCCCTAAACTTAACCATCACTGGGGTTAATGGCATTTATGACTGGAGATTTGACTGCGTGTACAGACACGCGGAATGACGCGGACGTTAATGGCGTAGACAGATACGTATACGCGCGGATACACGCGGATAGCTCAAAATGCGTAGAGATGACACGCCACCTGACTCGAAAGTGGCGTATATGTTTACGCAAAAGTCATGATGTCATGTTGTCTTCTATCAGCTTGAATCAGTCGGCCCATTCTCCTCTGACCTCTAGCATCAACAAGGCATTTTCATCCACAGCATCCTGCTCGCCTCAGTATTCTGTTCACATGTGTTTATTTTGCTTTTTCTTGACTTTTGCACTTTCTTGATTTTTTTTTTTGCTCTTTCTTTAGTCTTTTGCCCTTTATTTTTATTTTTTTTTTTCAATTGTTTTTTTTTTCTTTCTTTTTTTCTTTTGGTCTTTCATGCTTTTTGACATCTTTTAAGATTTACTCTTTCTTTTGGTTGTTGTTTCAGTTTTTTCAGCACCCTTTCTTTTATGCATTCTTTTGCATTTTTGCTTATTTTTCTATCCCCCTTTCTTTCCTAGCCTTTGTGCTTTCTGATGCCTCTCCATTTTTTTGTTGTTGTGAAAAACAACAATGCAAAAGGGAACTGAAGGAAAATTCAATTTCATCATGTTGTGTTTTATCTTGTGGGACAAGCCTTGACCTTTTTCCACCCATAATATGAGCTTAAAATAATAAGTTCTGTTTGCATGGATATGAAAAGAGACACATTATTGTATGATCATATTATGTCTCTAATCCTCAGTCACTGACCAGACATCAGGTCATCTGTGAGATGACCTCCAATTGACATGATTCATTTCTGACATGAAAAACAACATCTAAAACATCTGTACAGTCAGTAAAAAAAAAATCCATTGAATCTGAAACATGACAGCTTCCACCTATTATATATATTTTTTTGTCATTGTATGATTAGATTTTTGGCAGGTGCTGCTATCCATGAGCAACTTGGACAAGGATGAGAAAGCAATTTGCGAGACAAGACTGTTAACATAATTGACATAAAATGATCATAAAACTATATTTTTTTTAATATTGTCAGTAATCATGTTATAAAAAATAGCTATATGTGGAAAAGTTTTTAACGCATATATGAGCACAACGGTTATGTAAATAACTAGGGAAAGTTATAAACAGAGCTGGGATATATGTACCAGTGGAATTATTGTAAAGACTGTGTTGAGCCTCACAATAAGCTTAATGTGGTTTTGTGATAGCACAGATGTTGATGTTGAAGTAGGGCATTCAAATACAGTACTGCGGGTTAGAAGCGTCCCCTGGTAAATCCTTTCACATCTCTGTTTGACACGCAGTGGGAGCCCACAACAACAACATGAGCCTTGGCATGCTAATTAACCACCGAATGCTCCGTCTAATTGGATGTTCAATAAAACATGAGGAAGGCCCTTAACGAGACGGAACGATCATTAGTAAAGAGTTGATTACATTGTGTTGATTAATACAATTACTAATGACCAGGAGTGTATGGAGAGCTTCAGATAGAATACAGTGGGAATAAACATTCACTAGACTGTGTGTATATTATTCAGTGATTTTTTGGGGGGTGAATATTTTAAAGGTAGGTCATTTCTGCTGCAAAATTTGTTGATGTTCAGCACTGTCATGTTGGCATCACAATAAGCTTACTCTCTTTAAGTAAACTCCAATACCAAATTTTAATATGGAAGTTTTTATTGTAATGTGTTCAAATGTATGTTTTGTTTTTAAGTGCAGTTTAGATACTGTAATGTTTAGCATTTTTAATCATTATTCAGCCGACAAAGTTTAAATCCCATCTGGCAAGCGCTTTGAATGCATTTGACCACATGAGCGTTTACATTTCGAAAGCAATCTGATCAAGTGTGTTTTCCACTACCTCTGGAAGTGGTCGAAAGTAGACAAGCTCAAAATATTTTAGATCCCGTCTACACCTGCATTCAGTATCGTCCACTAAAACGCATCTTAAAGGGTTAGTTCACCCAAAAATGAAAATTCTGTCAGTATTTACTCACCCTCATGTTGTTCCAACCCCGTAAGACCTTCGTTCATCTTCGGAACACAAATTAAGATATTTAAGATATTAAGATCGCTCCTGCATACTAGTCTATAGGCTTCTTGAGGGAATGACACTTGCTGGCCTCGAAAAGTCATTAAAGACATCGTTAAAATAGTCCAAGTGACTACAGTGGCTCAATTTTAACTATCAAACGACGAGAATACTTTTTGTGCGCAAAAACAAACAAAAATAACGACTTTATTTCAACTTTTCACTTTCTTCTCCATGGGCCTGTAGTCAGTTAACGTAGTGTGATTGCGTAGAGCTACGTCACACGTAGGCTCACTATTGGCCGACACTGGTCATGTGTGTGATGCGTGTGACGTACAATAACAGAAGCTTACGCTATTAAACTAGTAATCTGACTCGAGGCAGAGGGAGAAATAAACGAATAGTTGAAATAAAGTCGTTATTTTTGTTTTTTTTTTGCGCACAAAAGTGTTCTCGTCGTTTGATAAAGTTAAGATTGAGCCCCTGTAGTCAATTGGACTATTTTAACGACGTCTTTAATGACTTTTCGATGCCAGCAAGAGTCATTCCCTCAAGAAGCCTATGGACTGTATGCAGGAGCGATCTTAATATCTTAAATATCTTAATTTGTGTTCCGAAGATGAACAAAGGTCTTACGGGGTTGGAACAACATGAGGGTGAGTAAATACTGACAGATTTTTCATTTTTGGGTGAACTAACCCTTTAATACCAGGTGTGAACAGGGCCATACATTCTCTCTGCTTTCAGTGCGTCAGTCGTGCTCATCGTGAGAACACACACAAACGCACATTTTTAATCAAATCAAACTTCGTCAATAGTGTTCACTTCCATGATCTAACTGTTAGATCATGGAAGTGAACACTATTGACGAAGTTTGATTTCTAACATGATTGCATTCATATCAGCCTTATGTTTGGTATCTTACTAAGTTCACATGAACCATACCCCAGACCACCCTTTTCATGCAGACTCTGGTTTGGAAGTTTGGAAACCAGTGTTCACATCATCCATACAAACCTAACTCTAACATCAATCGACACCAAACGTTTGACAAGTGTGAAAGCATGTTAAAGCTAACTTTTGTTGGTCAAACATTGTTCATTTTGACATCTTTTGGGAGGATTTGAGTGTGAATGTGATTATCTTGTAGAGTGCCTGTGAGGTCAAAACTTTTGTTATAGATCTCAATGAGACACATTCAGGTGTCAGTAAGTTCTCTCAATACACACAACGATCTTGTTGGGCAATGACTGACAGATTTGCTTCGTTGTGCTGCTAAACTGCACTTTGCCAAACGGCTGGCTGTGTGCCTTCACCTTTCTTTTCTCAGGCTTCTTAAAATGGGAAAATAAAGTCTGGGCTCATTATGCCCGTGTCCTTGAAAATGAGATGGCACCTTGAAGAGCATGTCACGCTGAAGCAGTTTTAATGGAGCTTAATCTATCGAAAGATGCCGCGTTTAGCCTGCTAGCGCTAAACCATTCATAGCAAAGACGCTAGTCTCCTCATAATGAGGCCGTAGCTCTCAGCGGCAGCGTAGACAGAGGAAATATGGATATACGTATCAATAATTCATGTTGTTGTCTGGTAGTATTGATTGCACTCTGTGGAGAGAAGATTCCTCAAACATGAAAGTCAACGAAGTTTCATTTAAAATTGAAGAGGAGAGTCAGTGGATAAATGAATTATTATTCCATCTGTGGCTTTTTTTATGGCGGAGAGCTAATTTTGAGTTGTTTCCATATTTTTTGACAGAACAAACTTTCTCACGAGTCCCCCGATTGTCCTTCTGAGTCTAAACCGAATCCCTTACGGACTTTGACAAATCATATGATATTGTGCTCCGCAAAGGACAAGTCGATTGGAAAGCGATCCTTAAACCAAGAGTGTTAGGGTTTCTTTTAACTCATCGAATATTTATAACCCACTCATCAATACTAAAAGTTGCATGGTGCATTTTGAAACCCTTTATGAAGTCTTCAGTTTAGTGTAAACACACTTATGAGTTGGTTTGAAATCATCGTGTATACTTTGCCCATAAAAGATTCATAACTGCTTGCTTGTGATGTATTGATAATTTGTATTTGCATCTATATTTAACAACCCCATCTCCTGCACTCACCTTGATCGAACTATATTGAACGACTGACCTTCTTCTCTGACCGTTCTGACTCACAGAACTTCCACAGAACTCACCATGTGTTTTAACCCTCTGGATGTAATGCTTGACTCAGCTTTGCTATTTATTTATTTATTTTTTGTGTCATTTTGGACTTTTTGCTTGAGAAGATGTGATGGAAAACGTTAGTGTTGAATTTGAACTTACAGTACATCACCCATATTGATAAGACAATTGACAATCACCCAAGTTGATAAGACAATTTTCCTGTGCAGCAAATCAGCATATTATTTAGAATAATCTCCGAAGGATCATGTGACTCTGAAGACTAATGATGCTGAAAATTCAGCTTTGCCGTCAATGCAATTCAAAATAATGAATACATATCAATTACATTTTAAAATATCTCCAAATAGAAAAACGTTATATTTCAAAATATCACTGTTTTTACTGTATTTTGATAAAATGCATGCAGCCTTGGAGAGCATAAAGACTTCTTTAAAACTTTTGAATGAAAGTTGTTGAGGAATTTGTATTATTTATTACATTTGTTACATTTTTATAGCGCTTTTTTTGGGTACTCAAAGCTCATCATATGGAAGGAGGGATCTCCTCAACCACCACCAATGTGCAGAATCCATCTGGATGATGCGACGGCAGCCATATTGTGCCAGAACGCCCACCACACACCAGTTTACTGGTGGAGAGGACACCGAGTAATGAAGCCAATCAGTATATATGTGAGGCCAATGGGCAAACTTGGACCCCTACTCTTTTTCCCAAGAACATCCTGGGATTTTTAATGACCATAGAGAGTCAGGACCTCAGTTTAACATCTCATCCGAAGGACGGATTGGTGTATTGGCCACTGTTGGATGTGATGAACCCAGTTGTTTCAGTCCCAGTGCATCACTGTCTTCAAGACTCCAAGCTAAACCTGTTGAATTTGAGGGTGGTATCCATCCATTGAGCAAATCACTCTTCACCGCTGCAGGGCCCAAGTTTCAGCTTGGATATTGATCGTGGTCTCCTGTGAGATTAGCCGTATTACCCTCTGCCTAATTGGGACTTGCTCTTTAAGTGGATCCCTGCAGAGGAGATTTAAAATTCCATTAACGTCGTTGACAGCGCCGCAGCTAGAGAAAGACGGCCAGGATCTGATCATTGTCCAGGCTCTTTCTATGTAATTGATGATAAAAAATGAGCCTGTCGCAACACTGGGATTGATAACACTGATGGGCTAATTACACAAAGGTTTTTTTTTTTTCATTCCTTGTCATTCTTATGAGAGAGACCAGTCAAGACTTCTTCCACATCAAAAGCTGCAGATGAAAAGGGATCATAACTTTCCTCTCAGGTCACTAGACAAGAACATAAATGGTCTGGATTGAGTTTATTGACTCATGCATGGCAACCTGATGGATGAACTAATCACGGCTGCTGTAGAATTCAAATCCGTAAAATAACACGGACAAGACCACGTCTGAGGTGACTTTCACGGTTATTCAGGCTGTAGGCTCATCATCTGTCAGAAAAGTCAAGTTTAGTCCAATTATTAGGATTGAAAACCAAGAAATTAAGAAACTAAAAACCAACACTGGAACTGAGTAATTTTCTAAATGTTTAGTGAAATTTTGTAAATTGTGTAGTTTCGTTGTTATATAATATAGCCAATTCATGTTCATTCATAATACATTAAAGGAGACCTATAATGCCCCTTTTTACAAAATGTAAAATAAGTCTCTGATGTCCCCAGAGTGTGTATGGGCAGTTTTAGCTCAAAATTAATTAATATCGCTACTTTTTGAGGGTGAGCAAAAACGTGCCATTTTTGTGTGCCCCTTTAAATGCAAATGAGCTTTCAAGAAGAGGGCGGAGCTTCAAGGGCATACCGGCAACAACAAAACAGGACAATCTCATGCACTGAAAATGTCAGTCAGAAATTTTTGTATGCTTTTTTTTTTTCAACATTGTATTTATTGATTTTAGAAACATTTACATTAAAACAAGCACAGAAAGAAAAATAAAATACAAAAATACAAAATAAAAATTAAATAAATAAATAATAAAAAAAAAGAAATAATAATAAAAACAACAACGACAACAACTATACTATACAAATGTCAAGACAATGGTACATTAATAACATAATTTGTTATTCCTGGTTACACCGAAAATAAACTATTTGGTTCAGCTTCCTTTAAAAATTCTATAAAGGGGTTCCAAACTTTGAAAAACTTTCCAGATTTTCCTTTAACAATATATGTGAGTTTCTCCAAAGCCAAACAACCTGACAATTTTTTGTATGCTTTTTTTCTAAAAATCCATCACGCACAGAAACGTTGCAGGCTTAGTCTGATGCGTATTAATTAATCTCTTGCTAAAAAAACAATACAAAATGGAGTCTTTAATCACTGAGGAAGATTTTGTTGTCCTCTCTCTTCTTAAAAAGAGAAAAAGAAAGTGTAAATATTGGGTCCATCTAATCCTGAGATTGCATAGAGAGGAAGGAGAGTTCCACCTCCTTATCAAGAAGTTACGGGATTATCCAGACAGAGCGATTCAAAGTTTACTTCTGGATGTCAGTGATCAGTTTGATGCTTTGCTAGCGATGCTGGAGCCATATATTAAAGACAAGACCACCAATTTCAGTTCTGGATTTTGGCGTTCGCTTGTACGGTGACTCTGAATCGGAATTTCGATGAAAGTATATAGGCTATAGACATTAAATTCAACCAAGATTAATGAATAACACTTTTAGCATTAACTTTTGTTATTAAATCAAACATTTATTTTGGATTTTATTAAATCTGTTCTGCTGAAATCTAAACTCTCATCACCATTTGCCAACAGACTGATGTAAAATAAAGAAAAACCATTCTTTTATCAAAAGTACTAAATGATGTATTAAGGAATGGGAATTAGTTAAACCCTGTTAAAGAATCATTAAATTAATTGCATTTGTCATCCTTATAAATTATTTAATGGAGAATTGCCTTTTATACTGGTATCATCATGCTTTCCTAAGGCATTTTTCATTTTCATTACTATTTCGCCCAAACAAGCAATGATCTGTAAAAAAGATTTTGATTTATTCATTGGCACTTGGCAGTGCTGAAATAGCCATTTTAGTAAATGCAGTTTGAGAACATGTTAATTGATTTTTGAAATTACTGCAAATTACTAACTTACTTATTATTATCTTTGTTTAAAAGAAGAAACTGTGCAAGTGGTGCTTGCTTACCCAGGAAAGTTACAGTTTATGATTGGGCCTAAAATAAAAATAGTATTTCTTGCTACGAATACGTTGCATAATTAAAGTCTGCTCAAGTTCAGGAAAGGATATAAACTACAGGGATATCTTAACATAACATAAGCAGATATCAGGCAAAATATCTCTAAATGTGCCGAAAGAATCAAAAGGCAGCTGACACAGATTTTGAGTCTCTCTAACATGTTCAGTGCTGGAAGATCTACAGCTGTCTCTCGTAACCCTCCAGCTATACTAACTTTCTGTTCTATGCCTCCAGTATGCAAGCTCTTGATTTGTTTTGTCGGTCGCTGTCTGTGGTCCTGACTGGTCTTTTCAGCTGAGCTGTGTGTGTACAGAGACCTTGCCAACACAAATTCCTCTCCTCAATGTAAAACATGTGAATCATACTTTATTTTGTATGCACTGTTTATATTTTCATACACTGTTTCCTAATCATCTACTGGAGTTCTAAAATAATCTTTAATGGAACCCAAATTGTATATGGAATTCCTTACCATTCTCATTTGCATGTATAATTGATTTCCTCGGGGTCTAGTACCATTGGTTAACATTAACTAACAAATACAGTTACGCTTAAACCCTAAAACCGTATTCTGGACAAATATGGGTAAAATAGTTTAGATTTATTTAAAAAAAAAAAATACTTCCCCTGATATGAGCGGTACAAGACTTGGCTACTTTTCCTAAGTTTGCCTACTTTTAAAAAGGTTTTTTTTTGACTCAATTCTACAATGTTAAGTGGGGAGACATTAAATGGCGAGACATTTCTCGAACACGTGCTAAGTGCAGCCAATCACAACACCCTGGGTCAGCTAACCAATCACAGCACATATGCGTTCGGGACAGACTGGGGGAGAGGAGCTGTAAAAAAAATAATGTTTTTGAACAATCAAGCATGAAAGCATATTCTAGTACACCCCCAAAAATTAAATTAAGACTTTTTAAACGGGCACAATGACACCTTTACTAGCATACACTAACAATGACCAATACATTTCTTATATTTAATATTCTGTTAATGTTAGTTAATAAAAAATACAGCTGTCCATTGTTTGTTAATCACATAGAGAATATAGTCACGATTATGGACTTCTATTTTGCTGTTCTGCTCTATTAGTTCCTGTTTTGCCTACTCCGTTTAGTTTTGGTTTTGTTGGTTAATGATAATCTCCTTGTTATTGTCTGATTACTAATGTTTTACACCTGCTTTTTTATTTATTTTTTCCCTTTTTAACCTTTTTTTAATTTGATTTCTCTAGCCTGGTCAAATGAGATCTTATTGTAAAAGTGATATTTCTAATCATAAAACAAAAATCATTTTGGCTTACTCTTGAAATCCCATATTAGGGTCCTATATAATCCTATATAATCATATAACACGGTTATCTTATTTATGATACATTGCTTGTTTTTTTTTTGTTGGTTTTTTTTTCAGTTGAATTGAATTGATTTAGATATAATCATATGATAAATTCATAGGTTGAAGTTCCTAATTCTGTTTAAACTAGCTTAATTTAGAACGATGAGCTGTGTACTGTATGTGTGTGTGTGTGTGTGTGTGAGAGAGAGAGATGGCAAGAGATTGAGTGCTGGGGAGTGTCATTTCATCAATAATAATGTGTTTCAGTTCAAGGTAAATGCACATCTCTCGTCCGTCTACCATTGGACTCCTCCCTCGGGATCCTATCTAATCATAAAGGCTATATTACCATTCCTCTATATCATTTCTGCATAGCCGGGCCCTTCATATTACTACTGAAAGCTAAATCTGTCTAACGTCTTCGCCGGCAGAAAGCCAGGCTTTATTTAGAGCAGTGTTTTACTTTCTGTTACATCCCAGTGTCTCCATGTGCTCTTCAAAACACACAGATTGATTGGAGATAGACTATACAAATGAGATCTTGGAGAAGGAGTCTGGGTACAAAATGTCAGGCACAATATCATGCATCAACAAAGTTAGTACATCTTGCAAAGTTTAAAGTGCTGTTGCTTATGAAAATTGTATTATCTTCTATGCTTATTTTTGGTTTTCTGAAGTTGACACCATGATGCTGATTGCTGAAGTGTTTTAACTTTTTAAGTGTTCTAAAGTGTTTTTAAGAGTGTTTTTAGAATATTGTAATATATAATTCCTATTGGTAAACCTACCTAAAAAATAGTTTACTGGTCTTTTGGCTTGCTCTAGAAAGATTCCGAGACAGCTTAAGAGTAAACAATCACGGTATAAAATCATCAGTGTTATAACATTTTAATAACCAAAAGAACCCCATTCCACAAAAAATAAAATAAAAATAAAAACATTTTGTCCAATGAAAATGTTCTGTGGATGTTAAAGGCTTTTCGTGGAACTCTCACGTTCCGGATTAATTAAAATAAGTTATTACGCCATGTGCATGACATCATTAACCATAATGGTTGAACGTCAAATTTATGACTTACTCAAAAAAAAAAAAATGAACTAGGTTGTGCACTTTACATAATATATTTATATTTAGCTTACTTATACTGTAATAATTGTGTTTTTTGACTTGAAATGTTTTTTTTCTAGTAAGGTGTATGTAATTACTGTATGTCTCAACTTAACAGTACAAACGTGTTGTCTAAACACAAACCATTTATGTTAAGTAAAAACATTGTACATCCAGACGGTGGCATAGTGCTAGTCAACTGCCTTTTTGCCCGAACTTAATTTGATTGTGTTCAATCTGCTAAAATATATGTCCAATTTAAGTTGACTTAATCCGCTTGTGTTTGCTTACATGATTGATTTGTGTTGCATTAATTGAAACTGGGTGGTGCCCAATGGTTGAATTAAGAGAGAATACATGGTAAAATTAAGTGTTATTTTATGTTTTTAAGAAAATAAGAAAAGAGGAAGACTTGATAGTGCGTAATTGCGTTTAATGTTAAACATTGCAATTATTAAACCATTTAAATTACAGTGGGTTACCATTGTGGAGAAGAGTAAACCATTTGGTTTGGGTGAAGACTGATTGAGCAGTATTTACATCATCAAGTAAATCTTATTATTTAAGATGCTTAAAAGCGCTATTGGTAGCTAATAAATGACTGTAGTCTAGAAATTGATTGTGTGTGACACTAAAATAAATTATATAGCATTGGATGTATGAATTTGAATACCTGAATCATATAAGGGAGCCTTTTTAAATTCACTGACACTATTTAATGAAGCTGTGCCCAACCATAGTAAATAAGTTGAATCAACCTTAATGAATTAAGTTGACACAACGTAAGTAAAGTTAAATTGGAATAACATAATTGCATAATGCTGAAATAAAGCAAGTTAATCATGTGGAAATCCTTTCTATGATTTTTTTTTTAATGTTCATTCAAAGAGTTATTTTTTTGAGTGTGGTTTCGCAAACCTAGTTGGTTTCTTTAACGATCCATCATACTATGGTAGTTCAATAGCAAGTTACATCATTTTATGGGAAGCTCACCGCTGGATCAAAGTAAAAAAAAAAAGTCTCTACAATGTTCTGGTCTCTAGATATGACTCCAGCCCCTTCTAAATGTTAGTGAGTTGTTGTTTTTTTCACCCAATTTTGCATCCGCCAAAGAAAAAATGTGCATTTTGGCTTTGAAAAGTCATAGCGTGACACGCTTAAGGGTGAGTGGTTTCTTCAAAAACCAAACGCCTTTTAAATCTCGCAAATCTACAGGCGGCACTTCAAGCGAAATTCCCGCTGACAAAAAAAGACAAAGGGAATCCAGCATCACCCATTTCATTTAATTAAAGATTTATCTATTTATTGAATACTGAAACGCATCATGCAGGTGCAGAATGCAGAACGGTGCGTTTTCCGGGTGATGACCCCTGGCTTACCTCAATCACAGGTGTCTGAGAGGAACATGTCTCTGCCACACGTTGCCATGAATAAAACAGCCACGAGCTGAAAAATTCATATGCCAGGCGAGTAGCGTTAACAGTCTTAGCACCATGACATGTCACAGCCTAATGAGTCTGAATGGGATTTTTGCACTTGTCTCTCTGCATTTGGATAGTGGCTGTCCTCTGTTGTCAGGGTCTCATGGGTCCCTGAAAGCTTTCTTGTGTCCTTCTTCCTTTCCTGTCACACGGTTGTGGCAATCATACCGTTTTTAAAAGGAATGCGTCTTGCGGGGAGACAACGGTGAAGACGTTGTTTTGTGATGATCTTAATTAAAGGTGATTTTTAAACTCAAGCCCCATCTGAGCTGAACGTAAATTGAGATGTTAGCCTTTGCACCTACAGTAAATGTGTGTTAATGGCTCTGTTTTTTTTTTTCTCTGGGAACATATTACAGGCAGCAACATGCAGTTTAGTGTCTAGCCTAAAGGGCACCATGGTACATGGATCACCTCTGAACCTGTGGAAACTGAACCTCTATATGTGTGAACACTGGAATTAGAATTACAATTAAATAATTATTGTATTTGCTCCATTTATTTATTTATATATCTAGAGTTCTCGGGGGGTCGTCACGTATTTTTGTAGGTCAAAGTTTTCCGGAAATGCGTTTTAGCACTTCTGGTTCCATTTTCCTAAATAAAATAGTTTTTTTTGCCTGAACTAAGGGCTCAAGATATTTCCATGTTTTATTCTATGACATAACACCAAGTTTTAAGCCAATGTGCTTGGTAACAAGAGGCTAAATGGGACTATAGAGGTTATAGGGGAAATTAAACAGCTACTTGTATAATCACGCTCTTGCAAACTATTCAAACTTTTAAGAAATTTTTTTTTTTTAAATAAAAACTGAAAGAGTTGTTGGACGCTTAGTGATGGTGACGTAGATCATTTACAGCGTACTGGTGATTTGTATTTATAGGCTTGAAAATTCTTAAAGTTGTGTTCATTAGTGAATCATAAAATTTTGTTGGTCACAGAGCTTTTTTTATGGAATAATCCAAATTTTTTATTACTGCTGTCAAATCGATTAATGATTAATCAATTTGACAGCGCTAGTTTTTGATGGATCAGGCTTCGTGTGGAATTCAGAAACTCTTGTTATTAGTGACACCGGTGGTCGTTAAGTGAACTGCAGCCAGCAACTTATTGCTCATTCTCATTTGTGCACATGTAACATACTGGAGACTGATGGTGGTTCAAGGCCCTCATATATACAATTCGAGGCGATTCGTTCTTTGTTTTGAAATAAAATTAATTTGGAAATGCCTTTGTAGGATTATGAACATACAGTCGCCGTCCACACTGCTAAGAGCGACGTTTAGCTTTAGATAGTTCTTCTCAATATCAAAATAAACATGCAACAAAAATAAGTGGGAGTTATGATAGTTTAATTTATACATATAAGACTATAGACTATATAGATTGGGCTATATGAGACTATAGTTTGAATTAATCAGTTGTCCTTGCATGACATATTGACGTTACAGAACATAATAGATCTGAACAGATGTTCTCCAGAGCATGTGTGTGAACTTCACATCATTTGGATTTTCTTGGCAAAAACTTCCAGAGTCCTTCACATACAAATCAGTCTTCAGGTAGGAAGTGGGTGAAGGTTTTTTCGTTACTAGTTGTTCACACATCGATAAAAAAGCAAATAATAGATCAAAATTCTTACATATACCCCATTTAAATGAAAAAATTATTCCTGCTGTTGTAAAGCCAGGGATTATTACTTTTTCTTTCTTAACTGTTTTTTTCCCTTTCTTTCTGAAATTTGGGAATTGTGTATATATATATATATAAACTTTTATATATATAGAATTACGATTTTTTTCGTCTTCTATATTCAGTTTCTTTCAGTGATAAATGATTAAAGAGACTCTCCCAATCCTCCAATAAAAACATGACTTTATTTCATAACTGTGTAAGCATGTGAAGAGCCTTGGGGGATGAGTGCTGTATAAAGTGTCTAATCTCTCTGACCGATCGCTCTAACCTCTTACTGACAATAAGCTCTTTAAAATGCATTATTATCCGAGTGATAGCGGTTAATACCTTTTTTTTTGACTTGGCTATGCCCTCTTTATGTCCACACAAACAATCCTAAATTGAATTTGTTCTCTGATTGACAGGTGCATTAGAGACCAGAGGGGGGGAGGATCTCTCTTACCTGTCAGGAAAAGGAAATGGTGCACCAATGAGATGTCAATTCTCTCAATGCATTATAGAAGAGCATTACATCTGCAGGAAACCACACATGGCTCAAGGTACAGCTACTCAAAATATCAGCATGAAAGATCACAGAAGGAACCTTTAAATCATGACTGTTTGCTTTGTACTTCTGTCACTTGATGTCATGTTTCTATGATTTCATGTTTCTGCATTTTGGTAATTTAATAGTTTGTGGTTGGTAATGCTTTTGAAAGAAATCTCTGCAGGCTGCAGTAATAACAAGTATTCTGAAATATTATTTACATTTAAAATAGCTATATTTTATGCACAGTATTAGTATGATGTTCCTTTAGGTGATTGACATTGCAAGTGGAAGTAGAATAGAATAGAATGAAACATAAATAGTATATAAATTTATACCTTTAATACAACTTGAATGTACCAATTGGTTCAAATGTTTTGTTTCTTTATCATGACCGGTTGTGATCACATATATTACATGCAACTTTGATGCACTATATGTCGGTTGCTAACTTGCGTCCGTCTCGAGACAAACAGCTGAGACATGCTGAAACATTAAAGGTCAGTTATTAATTGCCATGTGCCGCAGGAGAGATCTGCCAAATGGAGATTTCACCTCCAGTAGTAATGCTTCCACACTGCCAGGTCACATCAGCCCGTGCCTGTTAAACTTCTCCAGGAATATCCACTCTCCTGCCAGAGTCAATCAGAACACACACCATTTACACTCATTACTGCCCATAAGACGACATGTCAACCAGTCTATACATGCGTGGAATAAATAGTCACAGCCCAAGGAGAGGTTGTGTATGTGTGTGTGTGTGCGTGTTTCTATACGACCCATGCATGTAATAGAGTCTGAGGGTTGTGTAAGTAATGGACTAATGAAACGAGCACCTTTGAATTCAACACCACACATGCACATTAGACACAGATGCATGGGAAAATGCCCCAGGATGTGCGAACGCATGTGTTTGCCCTCTGAGCCCTCATTTAAAACAGCATATCAGATGATATCCCATTAACCCTTATGCTGCATTAGGGACATTTTTGGTCTTTTGCAGTTTAATTTCTTTGACCATTTTGGCTGTTTTAATGCAAATGGTATGAAATTTGGCAAAATTGTGACTTTTTGGATACATGTAAAAAATGTGATCCCATTTTGCAAAATATGTATAACACACACTGTGTAGATCAAATAGTAACACTCAGCACCATAAAGACCTATTGAAACCCATTAAAACGTTGTTTAAATCTGAGGCTGTCAGTAATACATGAAACATGATTTTTGCACAAACATCCTTTCATTTTGAAGCAAAAGCATTATATTTGCATTATATAGTGTATTCCACCAGATGACGTCACTACATATTTATTCCCTATGGGTGGAAATGCACCTTATTTTTAGGCAATAGGCAATGTTTAATAGGTGGCCATTTTTGGTCTCTAACGCGCTAAGTGGGATTTTTTGCAAAGTGGGACTGTGATAATCCAAATCTAAAGTTTTCTCTTTGCATTTAGTTTATTGAAAATAATTGAATTTTTGTGTTTTTTCCTCTTATACAAATCGATGGTTTCGCAAACAAAACTGGTAATTAAAGGGTTAAAATCCTGAAATTGAATACATTTTTGGTAGTTATGATGAGGACTGATGCTGGTTAAAAGATTTAACTTGGTAAAAGTGGAAAATAATAATAATGTATAATATTTTAGGCAATGTTTAATATGTGGCCATTTTTGGTCCTTAATGCACTCAACGGTGTTAAAAATCTAATGCAGCACAAGGGTTAAAGCGATATAATCACAATTTACAGCATATATATTTCTATATAAATGTATATAGCCTACAGGTGAAAAGGTTGCAGATTAAGATGGTCAGAGAAAATCGGAGGAGGTAAAGTCAAGACTTTTAATGACCACACATGGAACTGCATTAATGAGGTTTGGAAGCACAGACCCACAGCTGTAATCTCTCCCCCATCATAACCTCAGCTGTCTAAGAGAAAATCACCATTAGCTTCAACACTGCCTGCGTATGAGAACTGTAAACTTCACTATTACTGGGTTTGTTCATTACTCGTTAAGTTGTAAGGGATACCATCTTCACCAAGCGCCAGCCCGAGACAACATATTGCACACGATAATAAGCACTATCTCAAAATTTAAAAAGCTTTAATCTGATTGGCTTGTTTTATACACGTTCCAGACGTCATTGTGTTCAAGGTTTTGCACTGCAAATTGAATTTGATTTTTTTTTTGTCCAATTTAAACAAGATTTCTTGTGGCATAAAATATTAACATACATCTGTTTTAAAATATAGGTTGTTTGAAACAAAAACAAAAATAACTGTATTTTATATAGTCCATGTTTCTAAGTAGAAATGACTTGTTAGAGCCATGTGTGAGCTCCACCCTCTCCCACCTTGACATTGCAACAGGGGGCTATGTCATACTGTTGTTTATAGACTACAGTTCAGCTTTCAATACTGTAGTCCCCAGCTAGCCTGACTTCGTCATACTCATATTCAAGAAAGAATATGAGTCTGAAACCGCTCTATTAGGCTTATGAGGCGTGTCGTAACCGAACCAGGACAAAAAAAAAAAACCTCTGCACTCAATTGGATAGTCGGTAGACCTACCAACCAATCAGAGCAACGCATAAGTCAACTCCTTTGCATAGCGCAGTTTTCAAATACAGAACGTAGCCTAACTTTATTTATTTTAGAAGTTAAATAACGAGTGTTACTTCTTTTACTTACTTCTCCATGAGTGCCATAGACATATACACTAGACCTCACCTTGGCTACGGCAGTTCATTGGAACGAATGAAAAATATGGTCTCGAGACCGAGTCCGAGACGAGTCCGAGTCTCGAGTACTACAACACTGGTTCAGGAAAAATAAATAATATATAAATATATATATTACTGGAAAAATGTGAAAAATACTGTTCTACTAAATAAAAACAGACAAAGATTTAGATGGCAAATGAATGAGAATGCTTCTGGTTAGCTTGCAGGTGTCATAGTCACTTGAAACCCCCATATACTGTAATCCGCATGCAATGCATTAATAACAACCATTTAGATCACTTAAGTAATAGCATAGAAACTTCTAGTAAGCGTTCAGAATAACCTTTCATCATGGTGTTGAGTTGTCACACTTTCTTCATCTTTAAAGTTTTCCACAGAACCACCTGCACAGACAGAGTTTTCACTTTGTTGCATGCTGAGTATAAAAGCAAATGTACTAGACCGGTAGGTCAGGTGGCTTCTTCCTGTCTGCAGCTTATTCTGACAAGGAATCGCCCACTCAGACTAATTGGCGAGACTGATCTTTATCTCACAGGTCACCATTTTGTAAAATGGATGATGTTGTAGTGTATAAAGAATCTAGAGACTGTATATAAGCTGTTTTTATAGCAGTAATCCTCTATATTTGTGCTGTCTCTCGCTTTCTCTTCCCTCAGCACATGTGCTTCCCCCCTTCAGGCTGGAAAACCCTTCGGCTGCTAATTATACCAGTCAGCTGTCAAACATATGATGGAATTGTAGACAAATCTCGGATGCTTTGATTATATTCACGCCTATCCTCCTTCACACTGGGATTATCAGGTTCCTGACCATAAACCCGCTTGAAAGAGAAGTCGAGAAAGCGAGAAATTAAACAAGGGGGAAGACGAGCGAGAGAACAAGAGCGGAGAGCACATCATATTTCCAACGGCTGCTAAATATGACCACATTAATTATAGATTTCTCAGCCTCACACATTTTTCTCCCGGAGGTATTTTTAGAAAAGAGCACGAGATGTATTATTTCTTTAAGCGAGGTGACAGGGTGTCGGGGGAATATGGACATGTTCGTAGAGTTGTCAGCCAGCCGTGCCGCGTCTGTTCGCAGGTTAGGTCGGACAAGTATCTAATTAAATCAATCTAAGTCTTTGTAATCACAGGTTTTTCATTTCAGCAGGCATCAGTCATCCCAGATAAGTACATGGTGAAATATAGGCCTACCTGGAGAAGGAGGTGATGAGGAATGGCGAGATAAGGAGAGAGAGAAAGAGAGATAGGCCTGTCCCAAATGCCACATTCAGTCCTTGATGTCCTCTACTGAGTCCACATTTTTGGTGACGTAATTCCACATAGACTTGTGGCCTATACTCAAATAATAGTACTAAACAAAAAAAAATGTATTTCATACATTTTTCTATCATTGAAAAAATCCATATGTATCCTCACTGCAAAAAAATATATATATATATATTTTCATGATTTGTAATCACAACATTTTTTTCTTTTGTTAAATCATAAATAATTTATGTAGTTCAGATAACATAATATTTTGAGTTTCTGATGATTAAATCAGTCTCCTTCATTGTTTTAACTCAATTTTTCCATTTCAATGAACTTAAAATTTTAAGGCAACCAGGTTACTTGATTTTTTTTAAGTTAAACCAACAATATTTTTTACAGTGTACACATTGTCATTTTAACAACCGGTCTCACAGATAGGACTATAGTTGTGCTACTGAATAAGCTTTTGATTCACTAAAAAGGACAGGCTGATTAGAATCGTTTATTTGGGAATCGGACAAAACTGGTTGCACTGTTTTTGATTCACTAAAAAGAACCAACTTTAACTTTTAATAATTTGTTGCGAATTCGGACTATACTAATTGAGCTGTTTGTTTTAGATTCATTTAAAACGAAGCAACTCATTTGAATCTTGTGTTAGGGAACCGGCTATACGCGCTATATGGTTTTGATTCATGTCAAATAATCTACTCATTAAAAGTAAATTAAATTCACATTTATTTGTTTAGCGCTTTACACAATTCATATCGTTTCAAAGCATCATTACAGAAAATGCATGTCTACATTACCATTTAGAGGAATTGGCTCATTAAAATGATTTGTTCTGGAATCAAACTATACTAGATTGTTTTGTATATTTGTGATTCACTAAACAGAATTGACTCATTAAAACAGAACAGAATTGACTCATTAAAGATATTAGTAGGGAATCAGACTATACCAGTTGGGCTGTATGTCTTTGATTTACTAAAAAAAAAAAAAACAACTCATTAAAATAATTTGTTCCAGGAACAGTACTATAGCTACTAGTTTTTGAATCACTCATTAGAGTAATTGATTTGCGACTCGGGTAGCGCTGTATGTTTTACAGAACCGACTCATGATGTGAGACCAAACAGTATGAGACTACATATACATTTCAGCTTCCGTCATTGTTATGTTTACATTACCGCCGCAATGCTTATCAGAATGATGGGTCCCTTTCAGGTGCTCCTCTCATCCGATATTTTTATGATTACAATTATCTGGTTGTAATCTGCTGTCTCTTCTACTATAAACCATCGTGTTGTTGTCCAAAGCCTCAAGCAGAATGACCATTTTGAGCACCATTCTGAATCTAAACGAGCAACGGGAGTCTTGTGGACTCGCAAATCCACATCAAGTGTGCCGTTAGGGCCCAAGAGTGGGAAAATGAGACCACCATTTCAGCTCAGACCTTCCAGCGCATGTTCAAACTTCTCTCTCATGTTCGCATTATTCTTAATTCCCAATGACGGATCACTTTCCTGTGACCTCAAATGCAATAATAGGCTCTTCCGATAGACTTCCCAAGTAAACAAAGCAGAGACCTACACATCTGTTGCACATAATTACACATTAGGGGTATTACGCTGAACAGAGCTAATAACAGAGATTTCATTATCCGCATCTACCAGGGCTTTCCTGTACGCAGGGGCTCTCTCTCTTTCCCAACTCTGACAGATGCTATCATGTCATTAGAGACCCTTCAGGAATCAAAGCAGCTCCAGAGTCATTTTCTTAATGCCTGAATGAAATTAAAATACGTCTTGCGTGGTAATTTAGGATTGTGGGGAAAAAAAAGTAGAGATGAACGTCCTCCGTTACTCAGTTTCACCTTGAGCGGTTTTCCGTGCGGATAAAGAGTTCTTTTTTTTTTGTCTACATCTCCGACGCAGTGTGATCAATATCCTGACATGCAGGAAAGAAAAACAGGGGTGACATCCTCTCAAAGGAGAGATACGATAACGACGCTTGTTTCCAGCTCGCTCTATCCAATCCAACATGATTCCCTGCGTTCTTTGAAGCCTGATCTCTCTGTCGCTCTCTAACTTCCTTCGTCTTATTTATTCCCTCTTCTTTAGTTTCCCCTGAAGCCTGATCCCGGCAGATCATATCCAGTGATCATCCAAGGTGACATTGATTTGATTGGACTCTCACAAGCGCTCTGCTTCTGTTACGGGGCGATGGGCCTCCATCCCAGAAGTTGTTTCCCTCGCTGACAGACACATGCTGATGAACGTGAACGGCTGTATCAGACAGATCCAGCATGTCGTCGTGAGATAAAAAGATAACCAGCTTGTAGGGGAATCTGTCTTTCCACCCACAGGTCCAGACAGAGACATCCGTCACAGCCAGAGACTGAACCGAGGACGATTCTTAAGATCCTCGCTGACCTTTGACCTTATAGAAAGGTGAACAAAGACTTTTCTTTTTGCCTTTTCTCTCAGATTCTGTTATTATTATTGATTTAAAGATAGCCAAATTCCCTCAGATTCTTGAGGAAAGTTATTGTTTGGGTAAGTTTTTGAGATGGGGATATGGTTTGGACTACATTTTCTAACAGGAATGTTGTTTCGGGATCAACAAAACATGTTGAATGGCATGTGTTGCTTGGCAAGATCCCGATGACCATGAACTTAAAAAATACACACTTACAGGCCACTTTATAAGCTTCACCTGTTTAACTGCTTGTTATTGCAAACATCCATTTAAGCATATAGACATGGTCAAGACGAATGGCCAGACTGGTTCAAACATCTCTGAACGCATATATCAATCCTTGAATCAGATGCGCTTCAGCTTCAGCCAATCCTCTCAGCTAAGAACAGGAGACTACAATTCACACAGGCTCACCAAAATTTAACAATAGAAGATTGAAAAACTTGGCTGGTCTAAGGAGTCTCAATTTTTCAGATGGTAGGGTCAGAATTTAGTAAACAACATGAAAATATGGATCCATCCTGCTTTGTATCAATGGTTCAGGCTGGTGATGGTGGTGTAATGGTGTTGGGGATTTTCTTGGCAGACTTGGTACCAATTGAGCATCATTTTAACGCCACAGCTTACCTGAGTATTTTTGCTGACCATGTCCATCTTTTTATGACAACAGTGTCTTTTAAAGCTACTTCCAGCAGGATAACTCCCCATGTCACAAAGCTCAAATCCTCTCAAACTAGTTCTTGAACATGACAATGAGTTCACTAAACTCAAATGCCTCCACAGTCACCAGATCTCAATCCAATAGAGCAGCTTTGGGTTGTGCTGGACAGAAGATTGACATCATGTACAAATCTGATGAATCTGCAGACTGTGGTCCAACATCTCAGGAATATTTCCAGCACCTTGTTGAATCTCTGCCATGAAGAATTAATGCAGTTCTGAAGGCAAAAGGGGTCTAAGATGGTACTAGCTTAGATGGTACTAGCAAGATGTACCTAATAAAGTGGCTAAATCTGTTAGTCAGTCGAAAAAGATGCCTTTTGATTCTTACCAGCCAAACCACTTGCTGGTTGCTGCATCTGAATAGCAATAACAAAAGCCAATCTTGATTCACTGCAGTAACATAAACTAAAGGCTATTGGCCATTTCAAAAAAAACAAAGGCATTTAATTTTACCTCAACTTCCTATTTTAATAGGAAATACAGGACAGAAAACCATGCTTGCCAGGCCATTTAATATTGTTTTTAACTATATGTGGCAAAGAAGACTGGAAAAAAAGTAATTTATCTCTCTCCCCAGCCATCTTACTTGTTTGTGCCTATATTGCCTCAGTAATTCATCCATTTTGAATGAAATCCTGTTACAAATGCTCCAAACATTGTGTTCAGTTATTACCCCCATAAATAAAACCAATGTGCATTTTTGGGGGGTGCATAGTGAGGAACATTTGGAGAGAAATACATATTATCCATCTGTGTTATTGTGCGACAGTCTGGAAATGCAGGCGTAAAAAAGTGGCTGTATGTCTGTGTGCATGAGAGAGAGATTTTTTCCACTTTCTGACGACGAGAAAGTCTTGTTTTTTTGAGTCTTTGTTGATAGTTATCTATAATATTATCTACGCTGGTTGAGTTTCATCAAATTACAGAATCTCTTAGTTCAACTCTCATTTCACTCTTTAACCACTAGTTATTCCAAAGCCCTGTCCTTGCGGTGTTTATGGGAACTCTGGTAGCGTTAGCGTAATGGCAGGTTTACAATTCATCGAATCCAGGTTTGTTGGGCCCACACATTGTGCTTTCACAAAGGGGGAAATCCCTAAGAATAACGTGTGCCCAATGAGTTTTGCATGTGTTTATTGGAGTTTTATGCAAAGTGGGTCATTGCTCTAATGCCGTCTGTGTCTGATTTGCACAGCACAGGTTCAGATATTGCTTCGTTATATACTGTATTTAGGGCCTGGTTATACTAGATTGTGGTCTGTTAGTAAATTAGCAGGTTTTTTGACTGAAATATCAACGGAAAAAAAGTCTAAATTCTCTAAATGTCTTTGTGAGAAGCATTAAGCAGTGTTTTCTTTGGCGTTAATTGTATGTTAGGAGTGATTGTAGCACCTTTTGTTTATGTATTTTTAAGACACAGACACACTGGTACGTATATTTGGCATTCAAAGGATCCATTTCATCAGTTTTATGCGTTCCCTGGGAATAAAACCCATGACCTTGGTGTTGTAAGCACCATGTGTTTCTGTTTGGTGATGCAATGCACTTTAACTATAAATGTATTTATGAATGCTAATAAGATCATGGTCCCTAAAACCGAGGAAACGGGTTTCCCATGATGCTCGTTCCATACATGTGACCTCACAATGACATATCCACTGTAAGTGTGTATATACTAGATTACATACCCACAGTGAAAGAACATTGAATTTAAATAATGACATCTTAAAGCCATAGAGTACATGCATCACCGGCTGAGAAGTGTTTCAGATTGTTATTCACTCCCATGATCTGAATTACTCTTTACAGCTTCCTGTAAACACTTTGCAGATTTAATTTCATGCTCACAAAAGGGGGGATATTGTTAAACGTGCTACTGAATTTTTTCTTTCTTTTTTTTTCAGAATAAAGACTGCTGTTAGTAATAAAACGTTTATCTACATAAAAAAGTCCAGATAGAAAAACTTCCTTTGCTAGCTGAGAAACAACCAGTTTAAAGAGAATCTAGCACACAAAACATCTGTCAGCTTTCCACGATAAGTGTTGTTTTTAAAAGCTTGAAATGTGCATTTTAGGACACAAACTGTGCCGAATATTTACTTTCCATAGAATCTGTCCGCTCTTCAATTGAACACAGACCCCTAGTGTGTGAAAGTGTGTATGAATGTCTTTGACCCTGACTGCTGACAGCACTGCTATTCTGCTTTCAGACATTGTTTTAATGCCAAACCATTCCACTAAATGCACACAGAGGAACACTGACCAGCTTTTATAAAGATAGTGATTGGATCCCAGTGGCAGGCTGTCAGAAGCAAGGATACAAAGCCTCCTCATAAATGTATTCAAAACATAACTAAAACAATATTTAATGCTACTACTGCAATCTGATTGATTGAGAAGTTTCAAGTATAAGAAAGATTTTTATATTTTTATAAGGTTAAATTTTAAATAAGTCAGTAAATAATAACATTACAGACACTGTTTCCCTGCTAGAATTATCATAGAACTGCTAGGTTTTAGATCATAACTTTCAGTTCAGACTGTTACCATTTTGTCGGGAAAAATCTAAGATAGTGTCAGTAAATTATGGAGTGCTGCAAGGATCTGTGTTAGGCCCTCTGATATTTTCTATATATATATATATATATATATATATATATATATATATATATATATATATATATATATGCTGCCACTTGGTAATATTATTTAAAAAACCTTTAATTAGTTTCCACTGTTAGGCCGTGTGTCCACCAAAGTGTTTTTAGCCAGCTGAAAACGCTAGACGCTCTGCTTGAGAGCGTTTTTTCAGCGCAGCGTTTTATCCGTTGAGACGTTTTGTTGCTATGATACAGAATATCCGCAGAAGTTTGAATGTTGACAGTTGGTCGGTGTGGTTTAGTCCCGCCCCTCCTCCACTGTGATTGGACGGCTGGGTAAAAAGTGACAGTGATGAGCGCTGCGTTTTATCCAAAGTTGAACATTTTTCAACTCCCAGCGACCAGTAAAAACGCCGGGCGCTTCAGCGTGAAAAAAACCGTTCAGCGCCTCGGTACGCTCATGGCGTTTTAAAAAACGCTGTGCTCCCATTGAAAGCAATTGAAAACATACGCCAGGCGCATAGAAAAACGCTTTGGTGGACACACGGCCTTAAGCCAAGATACTCAAGATAAGATACTCAGCTACATATTTCATCACGACCAGATCTCTAAATTATCCAAGCTAATAGAGTGTGTTGTAGATCTAAAATATTGGATGACCAATTTTCATCTATTCAATTCTGATAAGACATTGCTTATTGGAACAAAAACCTGTACACAGAATCTCTTAGAAGGCAATTCTTCGTACTTCACAGTCTACTGTTAAAGACCATAGTGCTATATTAGACAGCAAATCATCGTTCGAAAGTCATATTTCATAAGTTACAAAAACAGCCTAAAATAGCTAAGCTATGGAACATGCTAATTGTTTCTAATGCAGAAAAAATAGTTTATGCATTCATGACCTCTAGACTACAGTAATGCATTACTAGCTGTTTGTCCTGCATTTGCAATAAACAAGCGATAATTAGTCCAAAATGCAGCTGCTAGAATTCTTACTGGGTCAAGAAAATATGAGCATATAACACCAATTTTACCATCTCTACACTGGTTGCCTATTAGGTTCCATGTCAATTATAAAGTATTGCTACTGACCTACAAGACCCGATACGGTTTAGCTGCTGTGTATTTATCGGATCTTCTATCGCCCTACAATCCATCACGCGCTCGGTCACAAAACTCTGGGCTTCTAATAGTACCGATATCTAAGTCCACTAAAAGAGGGGGAGCGTTTTTACTTTGCCTCCTAAACTCTGGAATAGCCTTTATGATAATGAATCACTCTCCCAGTTTAAATCTAGATTAAAGATGCATCTCTTTAGCCAAGCATTTGCATAATGCATCTCATAATCTTGTACTCCAGTTAAGATCAAATGCACATGCTTATATCTGCTTAATGTTATGAACAGCAGCTACGCTAATTATATTCCATTTGCTTTTCTGTTTTATCTTGGGAAGCCCAACCAGAGGTAGTGGTTAGTACTGTACTTTTAACCACTAACTAGATAGTATGTCAGCTCCAGTTTGGGTCCAGCCTCTTATGACATAAATAAATGTAAAAAAATATTGATGGTTTAACTTAAAGTAAGTAACCTGGTTGCCTTAAAATTTTAAGGTCATTGAACTGGAAAAAGTGAGTTAATACAATGAAGGAGAATCATTTATTCATCAGAAACCCGAAATGTTATGTTGTCTGAACTAAATAAATCATTTAAGTTGATTTGACAAAAGAAAAAATGTTGTGATTACTACATTGTAAAAAAATATTGTTGGTTTAACTTAAAAAAGTAAGTAACCTGGGTTGCCTTAAAATTTTAAGTTGATTGAACTGGAAAAAGTGAGTTAAAACAATGAAGGCGATTAATTTAATCATCAGAAACTCAAAATAATAAGTTATCTCAACTAAATACTCAACTGACCCTTCGGTCAGTATTTATGTGTTATTTTTTATTTTTATTTTATTTTTTTTTCTTTCTCTCTTTTGTGTTACATGATTTATGACATGATTTCTAAATGACTGACCGAAGAAATAAATAAATACAAAATACAAATACAATACAAATAAATTATTATAAAGTTGATTTGACAAAAGAAAATATTTTGTGATAACAAATCTTGAAAATATTTTTTACAGTGTACATTTCTGAAATGCATAACTTCGACACTTCAAATTGTAATGTAGATGCATTTTCTGAAATGCTGCTTTGAAACAATATTGTGAAAAGCGCTATACAAATAATTGTGAATCGAATTATGCCAAAGTTGTTCTGTTTCTGGTCAAAACTAGGCTGAGCTCTTAGATTAAACAGATTTGCATGCTGCTTTTTCCGAGGATAACCTTGTTATCATTAATGCGTCATCAGAAAAAAAAGATGATTTCTTTCAGTCCCTATTTGGAGTGGTTTTAAAGTACATTACCGGGCATTTTGTGTTCTGTTTAAACTCCCCCAGAGGATAAATTGTCTGAACATATTGTGCTTTGGATGGATTTCTTTTTTAATACTAAAACATTTTGAGCGTCTGGATGGCGTCCCATGAATTGTTGTCTGAATTGAGTCTCATTTTACATGCTGCGGGACAGACAGTGGATATTTTTTTTCTTTTTTTTAACATCCATTTCCCTCAGAGTCTGAGCGATTATCAACAACTTCCTCTCTAACTGACCACAATTTTCCCTGGAGGACAGAAGGAAGACTTTAAAAGCGGCCTGTTTTCCCTCATACACACGGCCAAGACTCAAAGCTCTCATTACAGATCAGCTGCATTATGACATCATAAACAGATGATTCATTATGATTCATCCCCAGCCTAACATAATTTAACAGCTCATCTGAGACATGTTTTGCTTTGAGTTCTCCTGTACTTGAGCACTAGTTTGATAGCATTAGCTCTTCATGACATATTGCAAACAGCTGCAAATAAAACCGTGACATCATATAAAACGAACAGGTCTCTCTTTTAATGATAACTGAGACTCCAGTGTAAAGCAGCTGGACAAGTGAATGAATTAATAATGGCATATCTCATATCTCATAAATAAAATGTTTCTACAAATATCTGATCTCTTAAATACAGGCAATCGGCAGCACTCAGTTTGCTTTTGGGGTAGTGCTTTCTAAAAGGAACATAAACCTTTAACGTCATCTCGCTTGATTAGGATATATAATAGCACAGCATAGTGAGAACCAAAATAAAATATGGATGCTTTACTTTCATTTATGATTTCACCAGATGTCTAAAGCCATTTTCTTTGTACTGTAGATGTTTTGTAATGAGATGTTTTTGTTGGTCAGTCACATTGTGTACAAATGTTTTATTTGTTTTTGCATGTCATATGGATGAGCTCATTTTTACTGTTCATAGGTGTGAAGTGTTTTTTAGCACATGCTTGTTTGTATTGAGTGTATTGACCACACATAAACTCATTAACAACTGTAGAGATGGTAATTTTATGTTGAGTTTATTGTATTTCTAACATATGACTACATAGGCCTGCTTAAGTCTAGTTAGCAGTTATTAGATAGTTCTCTTTCATCATCTCGTGTTCTAGGTCCACCTATGGGAAGGGCAGCCGTAATTTACCTCTGCAGAAGCATTCGATTCCACCAAGTCTGGCTAGACGGACAGAAGCATTCTTTCACACCAGAGGCACTCCCAATGCCAGGTAAGCCCAATTGACAATTGACATTCACTTTTCGCAATCTCCGCACTGACACAGTTCAGTTGGATTTTACACTGCTCACTTTACGTGTCTTCAGGAGGACATTTAGCCAGATCAGCCACTGCCAGACGTGACAGTCATAATTCAGCCTAGGATTGCTGTGTTTTGCCGCCCACTGCTTCCCTTTCTATGGCTGCCCGTAACGGATTTTACTGAGTTTATCGCCGATATGTCGCTCTCTAAAACTGCCGCTTCTCTTGGGAATAGATTATCATGGGCCTGCCCGGTAACATGTGTTGTGTTGATCATCGCGGGACCGTTTGACCGATGGTTGACCGTATCAACGGTAATGGGCTCCAATACAATAGTCCAATACAATACCGAGAATTTATATTGAATTTTATACTCTATGGCTATAATAAAGAAACGTTAGTCACAAAAACAGACACCCCTCGTTGTGTTTATGCTTCTTTTAAAAATTATATTAAATAAACATAACTATATATAAAATTACATCCAAACGAATGAAAGTTTCATTTCAAAGATGGGAGGACAGTAAATTTTGTAGACTCTGCCATAATACGGTTTTCCCCGGTTTTCCGACGAGCATCCTTGCGTCAAATGCGGAATTTATGCATGCATATAGCCCATTGATCAATGTTGTCGGTAGATGGTTAAAAAAAGTGATTTCTAAATTAGGCTATTATAGACAGTGGACTAAACGCTACTACATTTAGCCATCTCATTCCAAGATATTTTTAACAAATCTCTCACTCAATTTTTCATAACTCGCCTGTTTGTACTTTATAAACCAATAAAAACATTTGGCGCGAGGTTACGGCGTTTGGGTATGCGCACTCACAAGGTTTGGTTAAAGTAAAGGCTACAGGCTAAAACACTCAAGGCTAGAGCCAGGGCAGACGATACTAATACTGAAAAAGGTAGCCAAAGCCAAAGGAAAATAGCGCTCAGAGACTATTATAGTGTGTGTGTGAGCGGGAGGCAGAGCGGCAGAGAGATGCGACAGAGTTGCGAAATTCAAAGCAAACAGTATTCTTTGGATGGGAAACTGAATATGACGAATAAAGCAAGAGAACTCTAAGGCACTGTCAAGTGGAAAAGTTAAAAAGCGTTTATTATCATGGCTTGGTCAAATTAACCATCTAAAAAACTCCAACGCGTTTCGGCTACATGTCTTCTTCTCGGAGTTAACCAGAGTTGCGAAATTGTTTGAAATGGCCGTTATTTCACATGAAGACTGTTCAGACCCATTAAACCAGTGTCTGTTTCATGGATCACTTCTATTTCATAATTTGTAGAGCACATTGTAGTCAATTATCTTTTTATTTCCCCTGTTTGTTCTCTGAAACATCAATCTGCTCGCTCTGAGACTTTACAGGGGCTTCACTGTCCATTTAATATGGATACAACCCTGAATTTGACATGTCACAAGAAATGGAAAGACAAAGAGTAATGTGGTTGCAGTGTTTGTGCTGACTTTGTTCTTGCTGGTATGACTTTAAATAATGATGTCTGCGGTATGAAGACATTCATCCTTTAGGAGTGAATCTCACTAAACCTGCCAAGAACATGCCTGGGTCATATTTCAACCGTGAATCAAAAGAAATAGATGGAAACTAGATTTTGCTATATTTGCTATTATAAATTTGCATCGTGACATTATTTCAAAAATCACTGTAATGTGACAAATAATATCAGGTAATTATACTTTAAGGTAATACTTGTTTTACAGACTTTTACTTACAAGTGTGCTGATTTAAAGGTGCAGTAAGCGATTTCTGAGAAAAGCTGTAGAAACCGACACTTGTAGCCAATCGGCATTAAGAGGGATAAACACTCATGCTTGTGTTGCATAGCATGTTTGTAAATTTGGGGCGGAGCTATCAAGATAGGGGTGTGGTCCTTTTGGGTAGGGGTGTGTCTTCAAAGATCAACAGTGCACTCAGACATTGCTTACTGCACATTGACACCTCATAAAAATGACAAGATCAGCACACTCATGAGAATTTCAAGGGGAAAATGTGTTTAGTTAAATTTAAAGTCCCAGTAATGATTAATGGTCCCAGTAACATTCTTTATTTTCTTCATGCAAAATATAATAGGCTTTTCTTTTGATTTTGCGGTGAAATGCGACATGTTTTTGTGTAATGCGCAATTCTGACTGATCCAACCAAGAGCTTCTGGGGCATGTGAATTTGAAAAAAAAAATGCTTTTTATTCTAGTGTACTTGTGTGTGATTTCCATTAGATGCAGCTGTGCTGAACAGTGCCCTGCTAAAGGTTATAATTGGACTCAAGGCCATGTTAAAGCACAGCATCTGCTGGACGTTGCTCCATTCAGGTGAACGTCTCTGTTTTCATTGTTTTGGCCACAAAAGCTGCCAGCATAAAGCAACATGGGCTCCATTTTCTTTTGATCTCCTTAAGAAACAGTGATCTGAATAAGTCTGAACACTTGAATCTGAAGTTTAGGTCAAATAAGTGCATGTCATGATGTATAAGTGAATCAAAAAAGTTCATCAAAGTTGTCCTAAGACAAGAACAGGTGTTGTTGTAATTCACGTATAAGGCTATGTTTACACGGAAACGATTCTGAAGAGAAAACGTAAAAGTGGCGTTGCGTCATCTTTTTTTATTCTGCGTTTAGACGAGCGTTTTGTGTGGGAAATCCGTGTCCAAATGGAGACGCAAAAGTGTGTGAAATTCTATGTAGTATGCGCTTCAAGCGGCTAGGAGTGCATACTACAACAACACCAAGTCCACGCGCTTGCGTACAACCTTCACTGTCAAGCAGACTTTTGCGTTTTTACCGTTTACACGGGAACGCGGCTGTGGATTTCCATTCTGGAGGGTGGTTTCACTTTTTTTGCGTTTTTGAGCCTCAAAAGCCGTCGCCGTGTAAACGAAAGGCACATCCGATAAAATATTTTTACGTTTTCACCCGCGAGCGTTCTCGTGTAAACAGGGCCGTGTAAACAACTTTGATGAAAGGTTTTGATCAACTTCAAATGTTAACTACTACACATCAGAATTGAAACCCACTGCCACTTGATACACAGAGATACGAACAGTAATGTTGGTGTCAGTTTTACCGCATCAATTGAAACGTGAGTCCATCGTTTTGAAGTGCATATGTGTATTTGCTCTGAAAACAGCATATTCTCCACATCAAAACACATTTACATTTATTAATTTAGCTGACGCTTTTATCCAAAGTGACTTACAATTGCTATGTATGTCAGAGGTCGCACGCCTTTGGAGCAACTAGGGGTTAAGTGTCTTGCTCAGGGACACATTGGTGTCTCACAGTGGATTCGAACCCGGGTCTCTCACACCAAAGACGTGTCTAATCCACTGCGCCATCACCACCCCCAAAACACAAACTTAACTCTTACAGGTCTTGGCTAACTACACTGCTGTGGCAAGGTTCAGGGAAGAAGGAGGCAGGAACCGGATGAAAATCACAATAAAACACTAGCACAAACAAAAGCAGGCCTGTTCCTCTCTCGATCATCCACTCCGTCGCTCCCACTTTATGCTTGAGATATATACGAGACCGGTGTGCTTCACAGGTGCTGCTCATTAGCAATCGCACCACCGGCCTCACGACGTTCTCACGTCCCTCTTAGAAGAAATGGTTCTATTTAGAACCAGAAATGGTTCCATCCCCCGCTTCATATATGGAACTCCAAAATGGTTCTATATAGACCCATTTTTTTGGTAAAAGGTTCTATTGGCCAAGTATGGAACCCCAGGGTTCTAAATAGAACCCAGTGGAACCCTTTTTTAAGAGTGTATAGAACCTTTTAGGGGTTCCAAATAAGTAGCGCTGATAGAACCTTTTAAGGTTCTATATAGAACCTTTTCTTCTAAGAGTGTGCTCACCACAACGCCAAGTAGACGTTGTTCACAGGCAGCCAATGAAGACCATAGGCTGGCATTATGCAAATGTATTACTATTCTACATAGGTTTGCGCAGGAATGAGACTCGTGACGACTCATTTCAGGCAGTTCAGAATCGCTCTATTTTGTTAGACAATAACGTTTAAAGCAGACCTTTTACATTCATTTAATGGGGTTTATTTTTAAAGTGTAGGACCTACATTAAGTTTGAGATAAAATAGCAACATCTAAACAATGAAATCTTTTTCATGGTTTGGGTGAGTCACAATCCACTTATTCTTTTGGAAGGCAATGTGTTTTCCTCTCTACAGATGTGTGTGTGTGTGAATCTAAAGGTTAAAACAGTTGTTTCTCGTCTATCACGCCATGTGTCAAACAAAACAGCTCGCACAATCACATGCACTCGAGTGTTTTTCCACGTCTCATTTTAAATGTTGTTGTTGTTTGAGTACAATACCACAGCGCTGCATTCTTCATTAAATTCTCTCCATTCAACAGTAGCATCTCTTCACATTATATCTGTGGAGTGTGCTGCTTACAATGCATTCTGGATTGATTTTGTTCCTCTCTCCTCTGTGCACAAAATTTGACTATAAAATCAGCGTACCCATCTCGCTAGCTCCTTCACAGTGAAGGACAGCATTTGCGGTCGTACGGCACCACAACAATACAGACTGGAAATTAGCTGAGAGTGCAGGGAGGAAAATAATTATAGAGCGAGAGAGAGAGAGCTTCACTATTGCTTATGGCCAAGCTTCACTATTGCTTTAACTTTAGCAAGGGGTTTGTTCATATCAATTGTTCAAGTATTAACTCTCTCCACAAGGAGAGGTGGATTTTAGTGATCACACTTGTAATTTCATTCTAGTGCAAAATAAAAAACAACACAAAAAACTGTTGGAGAATTCGGGACCACCAACCACATAGAAGATACTAGAAACAGCATCGCAACACTATAGCATCAACTTTGTTTCATTGTTTTTCCCTCAGAAAATGTACAGCAAATATCGTTCGGTTACTACAGATGTGATAAATTACAAGACGGAAAGAATAGAAGATACTTCATTTGAAGATATTTTGTACCGTTTTGTTTCATTGATTTGATAGCAGTTTTCGCTCTCTGAATCTGAGCGTAGTTGAGTCAAACCCGACTGTCTCAGAACAGAATGTAAGAGACCAAGAGCCAGATTTACTTACAGCTTGTGCCATCGCAAACCCTCTTTTGGTGTTAAAAAACTACATTCAGGATTTACTAAAGATAAGCAATGAAAAATCAGTGCTGAACAGGCTCCATGTTTTTTTGCGGCTGACATTATTGCATATGCATCATGAAGAGTTTTCATTTCAGAGGCAACATTTATGTAAGGAGAGTATAAATCAATCATACAAGGTGATTTTGTATGATTGATTTAAATTTCAGCTCAATTTTATATAACAGTTTAGTAACTACAGTATGGTATTTTAGTGAAACTAGTTACCCATAATCATCCTTGTAAGGGTTAAAAATGTATTTTCCTGTGGAATCCACAACTTGTTACTTAAAACATGCATCATAAAAATGGCATTTTGTTGTTTTTCATTTAGTACTTCTCTCATGGGAAGTGTTTAGATTTCCTTGGCTCCCAATTCCTGTTGGCACGTAATCAATCTCCCTTTCTAAACACTGTAATTGTTTAGGTTATTACGTTTGTTGTGACACATACATTTTTTCATGTGTCTAAAACGGTTCGATCACAGATTTGGTCTCTCTAAACCCCTCCTTTCCGTGAGCTACTCTGCTCTGATTGGTCAGTCGGTTACAGCGCGTGTCGGAAACCGAACGCCTATTGTCATATCTGAATTTCGTCTTTGGATCTTCCTCAGCAATTGATACACAAACAGTAACGATTATGATGGTTTTACCATATCAATTTGAGCACGAGTCCTCATGCTTAGGAAGTGGATTCGCAAATTCACAAATACAGTGTTTTAGGGTGGGCAAAGTAGACATTCACGGGCAGCCATATTGGCATATTTGAATATTATAAAAAGCATAATTGGGGCGCTTTCCAGTGTAAATTCTGTTTGCAATCACATTTCTACATTTTTATTGATTGTTTGTAGTTGACAAAATGTGTTGTTGACAAAATGTAATTTCAGTTATTATATCATTTGATTAAGTTAATTTTATAATGTACATTACATGTGACTTATTGAACACTGGTTATACAGTTTCCCCAGAGCTGAATCAATAGAAGCACAATCTTTTTCACAATATATCTATTAAATGGATCTATACACCTATTTTTAGGGCCCAAGCCCTGAAAGGGCGAAGGCCCTATTGTTTTCCTTAGGATTATTCTTTTCTATTATTATTAGGGCCCAAGCCCTGAAAGGGCGAAGGCCCTATTGTTTTCCTAAGGATTATTAGGGCCCAAGCCCTGAAAGGGCGAAGGCCCTATTGTTTTCCTAACGATTATTAGGGCCCAAGCCCTGAAAGGGCGAAGGCCCTATTGTTTTCCTTAGGATTATTCTTTTCTATTATTATTATTATTATTATTATTATTATTATTTTTCTTACGACTATTCGGGCACTTTTGGGGCCCTTAACATGCTCGAAAACTCTTGAAACTTTGCACACGGGTCAGAACCCGCGGCCATCAGAGCCGGGCTGAAGATGGTACCCGGGCGTGGCAGGGGGGCTCGTCAGCGCCCCCTGGAATGGGGTCCGAACACTTGGTCCATAACTCAAACACGCTTGCATGTAATAATATGAAACTCGGTACGCATGTTGATCTCATCGTTTCATCTATACCTCGCGCTTTTACTTTTTACCCCAGCCCAACAGGAAGTCGGCTATTGAGGTTTGTTTGTAAAACGCTCGCAATGTTATTTGAAATACTCCTCCTAGAGCTTTGATCCAAATTCGACGATACTCGGTCAGCGTAAAGTGAAGACATTGAGGATGAAAGCTTGTGTGGGGATTTTTGATATCTCGAACGGTTTGGCCGTGGCGAGGAAACGAAATCATGGCGAGAAACGTGAAACAGGAAGTTTGTTATAACTTCAGCATACATTAACTGATCTTGATGAAACTTCAGCAGTGTGTTCGCTGTAAGAGGACGATCACATGGATGTGACTATTGTGAGTCAAAGTTATAGCGCCACCAACTGGCAGCAGGAAGTGTGTCACTTTCAAAATGCTTTGATATCACCCTTTTATTTTTACCCGATTTGCTTCAAACTTCATATGTATAATGTAAACATACGGCAGATGTAGACCTGTGAATGGATTCTTGATATCTTTGAAACTGTTGCCGTGGCGACGCATCAAACTTTACCCTTCTTTTAGGATGCTTTTAGGATGCTTTTGAGACCCTTAGCATGCTTCAAAATGCATGAAACTCGACAGACACATCACATTTATTAGCCAGTAGACACGTGCAATGTTTCAGAAACGGGCGTGGTGAGGGCTCAGTAGCGCCACCTTTTGACAAAAGTAGGGTTGTTAGTTTTATCTACAGTTACAAAAATCGGTATGTATATTGTACTCCTCGAGCCGGACAACTTTCTAATTGACACTCATTAGCTAGGACCCACAGAAAGTCAGATATGTTTGTTTGAATGTGGTCTTGCTTAATCTGAGCCTACATCTCTGTCTTTGCCTGTCTGTGTATGTGTGTGTGTTTGTAGGGGGAGGGGTCTTAACCATTTCACTCCTGTGTGTATGGCCTGCATAAAAAATAAATGCCTTAAGCCTGGTATTTTTTTAAATAAGTTTTTTATTTTTTATAAGTAAAGGCATATAACCAGTTTAATTGTAGTGCATTAATAGTTTTATATAATTAGTTTATTAATTAAATTAACTTGGTCCATAAACTTGATCTGAAAATTTGGTCCATAAATCAAACACACTTGCATGTAATAATATGACTTGAGTGTTAATCACATCATGTTTTCAGTTTGAATATAAAATATATAAATTATGTAAAAAAAATAAAGTTGATCCAGCTGGAGCGCAGGCTGAGAATAGCGCTGTCATGACTGGATCACGAGATCATCAGTCATGCCCTCTCATACCTTACGCGCACACCACGCCCACTTACATCAGATCACATCAACATGTCAGCCGGAGGGATAACGAGGGTCGTCGTCGCTTTTGGATTCAAGAATTTCTTACAACAAGATGGCAAAAGAACAGCGCTTTGCAAGACATGCAACGTTAAGATCGCGGACAGTCAGATGACAACCTCCAATTTCGTCCGTCATTTGAAGAGCCATATTCTGCCCAGTAAGTGCTTGTCAATTTGTTAATGTTATCTGGTTAGCTCGTTCGTAGTTAGCTAGCTAATGTAAGTTAAAGGAGAACTCCGGCGCAAAATTACACATTGTTACCTAGTCAACCGTTATCTGAGATTTGTTTTCATGACTGCCGAATGTAAATAGTTTTATCTATAAAAACAGTTTAGCCTATAAGTGACGCCCGACATTCTGCATATTGTGTTATTTTGTTAAGCCCCACTAAAGGCATAAAAAACTGTAAAGCACAATCAAGTTTTCACACTATATTCCAAGACTTCTAAAGTCATTCAATAGCTTAATGTGTGGTAAAATTAATATTTTAGTCTCTAAGTTAAAGTTAACGGAAAGTCATCTCGCCTCAGTCATTCTCCATGCATCAGCATTAGCGCGTCGCGTTCGGTTGCGACAGTAACACGACGACACTCTCTTCAAGATCAATGTTCCCAATATTATACTTTATTTGTAGATAAGGCATAAAGGTCTATGATTTGCATAAAATGACTATCTTGCTGGAGTGGAGTTTATTGCCCTTTAGAATACACTAAGCATTAGTGCTGCACGATTAATTATATCGCAGTCGTAATAGCGATCTCAAACCTATGCAATTATATAACGCAAAATGCCGCGATTTTATATGAAATAAACAAAGTAGGGCTATTAGCGCAGCATCTCTTCTTTTTTGTCATCCTTTGACTAGTGTTACAAGATCCCCCTCTTATTGGTTCAAATGCCTTTTCGCATTTTGCACGACAAGAAGTGAAAAGCTGCCTGTGAGTGCCCTAGATTAGAATAGATGAGACTCGCATAATGCGCATGCACTGACCGTGTGCCAGCCCAGAATAAACAGTTCTCTTTCGAACTTGAACGAACAATAGCACACACAATTATGCCAAAATGTGATTTTGTCTAGTATCTTCATAACATAAGAAAAGTCTATGGATGAAAAGAGTTGTGCTATGAGGCGCGTGTGAGATCCGCGTCTCGGCAACGGGTGCTCTTAAAGGGCCAGCAGCGAATAAAGCGTTCCCTGCAAACAAGCCTGCACTGGCCCTGTCCGGGCCCACTTAGGGCTAGCCTAAGGGCCCCCTGCAGGCTGCTAGCGCAGGGCCCATGAGAATTTGCTCATTGGCAAAACGTTGGGCCTGCATGGGCAGCCCTCACTTAGCCCTCACTAAACCCACACAGGGCCCGCACACTGGGCCCACAAAACGTTGGCCCTGCATGGGCAGCCCTCACTTAGCCCCAAGGAAGCCCTCACTAAGCCCACACAGGGCCCGCACCGCACACACAGGGCATCTACAACAATAGATCTAGTTCACAATTAATCTGTTTCACTATAAATACTTTTTGGCTAATTTAACTATAAGTCTTTGGGAAAAACAATTATTCTATACATCTGAATGCAGTCACCACATAACTAATTTCTGTATTTTCACAAATGTACAGAAGTCAAAGGGATTTCAAATCAATGTATTTATTAATTACAAAACATAAAACATTAAATTCAGGTTATTATATATAATATAATTACACTATTATATATTCACATAAAAAACAGAAACATAGAAAACAGCTGTTTTACATTATGATAAAATTTCACAATATTACTGTTTTTTTTTTTGTTTAAATAAATGCAAATAAATGCAAGCTTGATAAGCAGAATAGACTTCTTCCAAAATGTTTCCAAATTTTTTACCTGTATACTGTATATGATTTTATACAAAATAAATAGTAGTTAATAAGATTGACACTGTATTATATCTAGTAATATTGAAGCTAAACAGAGTCCCTATAACAGTGCAATTTGTAGATTTTTAGTCTTCGAGAAAATGTTTAATGAGTTGCAAACCTCTTTTTCTTTGCTTTCTCTCTCTCACAAACACAACACATCAGTTACACAAAACATCAGTTAAATTCTTCATTGCAGGTGCACAAATCCTATTCTAAAAATTACCAAACTCATAGGGTCATATTTTTGTTGATAAACAGTAACATTTTGGCCAATTATGCACATTTCTTGGTGTATAATTTTGTGAATCATCTATACTGTTTGGCTATTCTCATGTGGTCACACTTCACTTTTCATTCACAGTCACATATGCTCAAACCCCGTGTGGCCATGCCTTAAATGTCAGCATACATTTCTTACAGGGCTGTGCAAAAGTTAATTGCGATTAATCGCATTCAAAATAAAAGTCTGTGTTTACATAATATATTTGTGTGTGCTGTATATAATTATTTTGTATTAGGGCTGTGAAACGATTAATCGCATCCAAAATAAAAGTTTGTGTTCACATAAATTATATACGTTTGTGTAGTGTGTATAATTATTTTGTATATATAAATACACACACATGCATGTATATATTTAAGAAATATTTGCATGTTTGTACTGTATATATGTTTATACAAAATTAATATTATACATAAATATAAATCTTTGATATATCAATAACACATTTTTCTTAAATATATACATGCATATGTGTGTATTTATATATACAAAATAATTATACAGACATATATCATGTAAACACAAACTTTTATTTTTGATGCAATTAATCGTTACACAGCCCTATATTGTATATATAAATACACACACATGCATGTAAGAAAATGTGTTATTCATATATAAAATATTTATATTTATATAATATAGATTATGTATTCATATATATATATATATATATATATATATATATACACAGAATTTAAGTGCAAATAATTCTTAAATATATACATGCATGCATAGGTATTTATATATACAAAATAATTATATACAGCACACACAAATATATTATGTAAACACAGACTTTTATTTTGGATGCGATTAATTGCAATTAATTTTTGCACAGCCCTTTTTGTGATTTGAAAAAAAGAAAATTATTTGTACACCTCCAATGAAGAATTTGAAAAGCTGTAACTGCAGTGTTTTTTGTGAAAGAGAAAAAAGTTTGAAACTTAAAAAAAAAAAAACGTTCTCTCTGTGACTACTTTACACCTGACTACTTTTAACTGACTACGTTACACCTACAGATTCCACTGTCACAGGTGCTCTGTTTTGCTATAATGAAACCTTTACAGAACATGATAGTAATCCGCCATCCATGTAAAAGCAGAGGTCGGTGTGGTGTACAGGTACATCTGTCCAGCCAACATCTCACGCCTTGATGCCTTCCACTGTGGATCCCAGAAAACCTGCAAAAAAAAAAAAAAAATACAGTTCAAAATCTATCATACATAATCATACATCTGGTATCACAAATTATTCCAGGTTATTATAACAATTCCAGGTTCAATCAGGTTAAATGCTCAATATTAGAGCTGCACAATACTAAAAACCTTAAATAAAATATTTTGTTTATCTGCTGCTATATATATTGCGATATAAAAACAAATTTCAAGAGATTATTGAGTGAATCTGCATTGAAAATGATAACAAATTACAAGTATTGATAAATTCAATAGAAGAAAAATACAATTGAAATAAGCAGTGCATGAAGTTTTTTCGGAAAATCTAACTTATCAGGTACGGAAATTGAATTATCTAATGTAAAATAAGTCTTCACTGAGGTACAGCCTCTCTCTACTCTTACAAAATGACAAACAACCAGCCTGAAAAACACATGACAATGACACAAGATAATGTCTATAATAAATAGTGTGTGTGTAATTTCTTCAGTACCGTCAGCAGAACTGATAACATCTGAGCTTATCGATACTGCAGTCTTCCTTAATTTGGCCCCAGGGCCCGTTTAATGTTTAATACTGGGTTTCGGAACCTACCTACATATGGGTGAGTTCATATGGATGAAGGCCTGTTGTGTTTGGCCTCTTGGTTTGTGATGGTGATATAGCTATTGTGAAACTCACCTTCGTCATGTACTGGGTGTGGATGGCATCAAGATCTTGTCCTGAAGAATCACAGGATCAAATGATATCTCATCTGGTAACAAGAGCACAGCCATAACCCCCTGAATTCAGCATTTGAAAGTAAAAAGAATTTCAGTATTTATCAGTCAAACATACATAAAAAAATAGCTTTGAGTTGGACAGTATGGTGTCTCATTGGCCAACATAATTAAAAACACACCCAGAGAAAAAATAAAATAAAAAAATAATATATATATATATATATATATATATATATATATATATACTGTATATATATATATATATATACCCATGACTATTATCCTGAATTATTATAACTATGACTATTATAACATTATATTTGCCACCTATTATTTAGCTTCTCAAGTACAATGTCACTGAAAAAAACTGTAGTTAATGAATTTAAAGTGAGAGACTTCATTCAAAATCATAAATCCTACAGACCCACAACAATTAAACAGTATGTATGAAGTTTTGCTTACTATAGTCGAGGTCATAGCCGTGGAGATTGTCTTGGACCCCAGGGGGTGCAGCAGGACATCTATGATGATCTTCAAGAAAATAACATGCAATGTGTCACAGAGCCAACAATATTACATTGAATTTACAATAGAACAAAGGGTTTAATACAAGGAAGCAAGCTAGAGCATAGCTAAAGAATATACATAAAAAATCTTAAGGTAATATATTGTGCAATAATGCATATGAAATAATTATCATGATTAAACAATAATTCCCCTTTGTTGTGTTTTTTTCCTGTTCCTTCTGAAATCACTTATTACCAATATTTGTAAATGACGTCATTAAGTAGCCTACGTTACAATGAATTCTTTCAAGGTTAAATAAATTAACTTAGCTAACTTCCAATCACCCATTGACAAATTACCAGCAAAACAAAACTGAAAAACTGTTATCAACACAAAAATGTGGTTAAAAACCCACACTTATGTAAAACAAGAGCTCAATTGTAACGTAAACAACTTAACTTTAGCTCTTCTGAAAACGGTTCAGTCAGATGCTAACGGACTTTATCGAAGACACAAAACTATTTCTATAAAGTAAATATTCAACAGAAGTGTATCAATTACACGTAAGACATATATCAGGAAGGTTTGTATGTATTATTTGTGTGATTTTGGTAACTAGACTTACCTGAAAGCAGAGAAAACAACAGTGAGAGACGCTGCTGTTTGTCAGTTGATGGGTTTCCTCGTTTCCATGGTTTCCATCTGCTCGCGCGCGCTCCTGTCTTTGAATCAGATTTAAATGCGACTCGCGCACGTACGCCCATATTGAAACCATAGAACACGTCAAAAGGCACGCAGCATTTAAATAAACATCTAGAATTATAACATTTAACAATTTAAAATATCTTTAATTTTATATAATGAATTTAAACTCATTGTGTAGTTCTATGACCCATTCAGTTGACAATTATGCTTTTTAATACCATTTTGCTTTTACTTTTATTGAAAATAAAAAAATAAAACATTTTTAAACAATTTAAATATATATATATATATTTAAATTGTTTAATTTTTTTTTTAAGAGAATTAAAATTACCAAGTTATTAGTGCTTTCTTATTCTCTTTATATATATATATATATATTATTAGTGCTTTCTTATTCTCTTAATATATATATATATATATATATTTTTTTTTTTTGAAGAGAATTAAAATTACCAAGTTATTATGATTAGAGGACGTACTGACGACATTGTGGGCATGTGGGCAAATCTAAATGTGGGCTACCTAAACTAAACCCGCATGGGCCCAAAGGTGCAAAACCTGCTCATGGGCCCGAATGGGATGGCCCACAGTGGGCCATCATGGGCTTAATGTGGGCAGCCCGCTAGTGTGGGCTGCTCACTGATAGCCCGCAGTGAGCCCAAAGCTGTGGGCCTCGTCTGGGCAACCCGCACTGGGCCTGTTTAGGTTTGGCGTGGGCTGGCCCTAGCCCACTGTGCCCACAAAAAGCCAGCGTCGGCCCCGCAGGGGCATGTTTGCAGGGTTCTTTCAGTAAAGTTAAAAGAACAAAGGGAAATTAGAAAATTACTCACTGATCTTGAGTAAAGAACTTTTGTAGCTTTAATAAGGATTATTATATATATAATTTATGATTCAGGCAGCGCAGACTGTTTGATAACTTTATTCAATTTCTGTACCTGTTAAGACAGGAAGGGCACAGGTAAATATGTTTTTTATTATGGGTTTATGTGGGGATTGTTTGAAGTTCACTTAATTTAAAAGCTGTTATATATTTTTTTAAGCGTAATAATTTTTTAAAAAGTTGATGGCTTTCAATTGATGGAATCACTGTAATGTTGGTTTGGTTGATGGTTTATTGATCATTATAGGTGTTATCAATCATTTATTGTTGTTGTTGTTTTTAGTTTGAGTTGAGAAATAAACATTAATCTGTGTGTGCATTTTACTTTAGAACCAAGCAAGTTGGACTCATGAAACCATTTTATTATATCGGAGTCGCAAATTGCAATTGCAATATTGGCTCAATAATGGCAATATGACATTTTCCCAAATCGTGCAGCCCTACTAAGCATAGATTATAGATACCATCCCTTCGCTATGTTCTTTTCAATGTGAAGCGTTGCGTGCTGTGACTTGGTGTTGCTTCAAGTGCATCATTCTGCACACGGGATGCGCATGATTGCTTATAATACTTTGGGGAGACAAGGGGGCGTGGTCTAAGGGAATAGCACTCGTGATGTTAAGTGATGTTACCCCGCCATCGCTGATACAACCTTTAGCAGTCATGTTTTTGCTTCTTGAGAGAGAGAGAAAGTGTGTGTGTGTGTGTGTGTGTGTGTGAGCAATGGCGGTTCTAGGCGGGGGCCTGGGGGGGCCAGTGCCCCTGCGACAACAAGCTTGGACCCCCTTGTGGCCCCCTAAATGTGGAGTCAGTGTGAAATATTTTTTTATAGTGTGTCACGCATTGAGCATGACAGTCACTCGTTTCAGTCTTTTGTCTCACACTCCCGTCACACATTGTATTTCTCATGCGGAAAAACTATTAATAATATATTTAATATACGCAATTTCTCTGGCCGCGCCGCTCTCACGTGAGAATCAAGCGCGTCTCGCCTGGAGTTCAGCAGTCGACCCTGCTACGCATCAGCCAATCAAAAAAAGAGAAGTGCTACTACATTGGTTGTTAGTTTTATCTACAGTTACAAAAATCGGTATATACATTGTACTCCTCAAGCCGTACAACTTTCTAATACATAGTCATTAGCTCGGACCAAGAGGAAGTCAGATATTTTGGTCTGAATATGGTGAGCCTCTCTCTGAGCCTACGTCCCTGTATGGCAAGCCCTTTTAACATTTAAAAGCTAAGTTTGCCTGTCCGGAATTAACATTGTAGATATCAACAACGTCTTTCTGTCTAGTCGTTACACTTTGGATAGTTTGTATTATCATTTGAGATATCTGTAACATAATTGTGACTAGTCGAAATGACAGAGTATGGCAAGCCGCATTAACATTTAATCATGAAAGGGCCAAAGCCTTCGGCACCGCCACCCGGGTGCCTTTAGGTAACTAAAGGAACCGGGGTTGCGGTGCCTCCGGCTTGGGCCCGCCATCGCTGCTCGCAGCTATATTTAGGGCCCAAGCCCTGAAAGGGCGAAGGCCCTATTGTTTTCCTAAGGATTATTTATTATTAGGGCCCAAGCCCTGAAAGGGCGAAGGCCCTATTGTTTTCCTTCCGATTATTAGGGCCCAAGCCCTGAAAGGGCGAAGGCCCTATTGTTTTCCTAAGGATTATTTTTCTTTACTATTATTATTATAATTATTATTATTTTACTACCTTTTGGGCACTTTTGGGGCCCTTAACGTGCTCGAAAACTCTTGAAACTTTGCACACGGGTCAGAACCCGCGGCCATCAGAGCCGGGCTGAAGCTGGTACCCGGGCGTGGCAGGGCGGCTCGTCAGCGCCCCCTGGAACGGGGTCCGAACACTTGGTCCATAACTCAAACACGCTTGTATGTAATAATATGAAACTCGGTACACATGTTGATCTCATCGTTTCATCTATACCTCGCGCTCTTACTTTTTACCCCAGCCCAACAGGAAGTCGGCTATTGAGGTTTGTTTGTAAAACGATCGCAATGGAATGTCAAATACTCCTCCTAGAGCTTTGATCCAAATTCGACGAAACTCGGTCAGCATGAAGTCAAGACATTGAGGATGAAAGTTTGCGAGGGGATTTTTTATATCTCGAACGGTTTGTCCGTGGCGGGGAAACGAAATCATGGCGAGAAACGTGAAACAGGAAGTGTGTTATAACTTCAGCATACATTAACTGATCTTGATGAAACTTCAGCAGTGTGTTCGCTGTAAGAGGACGATCACATGGATGTGACTATTGTGAGTCAAAGTTATAGCGCCACCAACTGGCAGCAGGAAGTGTGTCACTTTCAAAATGCTTAGATATCACCCTTTTATTTTTACCCGATTTGCTTCAAACTTCATATGTATAATGGAAACATACGGCAGATGAAGACCTGTGAATGGATTCTTGATATCTTTGAAACTGTTGCCGTGGCGACGCATCAAACTTTACCCTTCTTTTAGGATGCTTTTAGGATGCTTTTGAGACCCTTAGCATGCTTCAAATTGCATGAAACTCGACAGACACATCACATTTATTAGCCAGTAGACATGTGCAAAGTTGCAGAAACGGGCGTGGTGAGGGCTCAGTAGCGCCACCTTTTGACAAAAGTGGGGTGGTTAGTTTTAACTAGAGTTACAAAAATTGGTATGTATATTGTACTCCTCGAGCCGGACAACTTTCTAATTGACACTTATTAGCTAGGACCCACGGAAAGTCAGATATTTTTGTTTGAATATGGCCACTCTGAGCCTACATGTGTCTTTGGCTGGCTGGCTGGCTGGCTGTCTGTGTGTGTGTGCAGGGGGAGGGGGCTTAACCATTTCACTGCTGTGTGTATGACCTGCATAAAGAAAATACATTTCTCAAGCCTGGTATTTTTTAAATAAGTTTTTATTTTTATTTTTTATAAGTAAAGGCATATAACTAGTTTAATTGTAGTGAATTGACAATAGTTTTATATAATTAGTTTATTAATCAGATTAACTTGGTCAATAAACTTGGTCTGAAAATTTGGTCCATAAATCAAACACACTTGCATGTAATAATATGAAACTTGGTACACATATAGATCTCATCGTTTCATATATAGCCTACTTCACACTCTTACTTTTTACCCCAGCCCAACAGGAAGTTGGCTATTTAGGGTTGTGTTTAAAACACATGCAATGGAATTTAAATTATTGCTCCTAGAGCACTGAACCAAATTCGACGAAACTCGATCAGCGTGAAGTCAAGACATTAAGGATGAAAAAGTGCCACGGGATTTTTGATATCTCGAACGGTTTGGCCGTGGCGAGGAAACGAAATTATGGCGAGAAACATGAAACAGGATGTCTGTTATAACTTCAGCATACATTAACTGATCTTGATGAAACTTCAGCAGTGTTTTCGCTGTAAGAGACCGATCACATGGATGTGACTATTGTGAGTCAAAGTTATAGCGCCACCAACTGGCAGCAGGAAGTGTGTCACTTTCAAAATGCTTTGAAATCACTCTCTTATTTTTAACCGATTTGCTTCAAACTTCATCTGTATAATGTAAATACACGGCAGATGTAGACCTGTGAATGAATTTTTGATATCTTTGATACTGTTGCCGTGGCAACGAAACAAACTTTAACATTCTTTTTTGATGCTTTTGGGACTCTTAGCATGCTTGAAATTGCTTGAAACTCAACAGATACATCACATTTATTAGCCAGTAGACATGTGCAACTATGGCAAAAGATTAAAGTAATGTCAAAAAAGTAAACACTAAAAGCCTCATATCTTCTAAAAATGTAATTATACATCATTTGTTTCTAAATTAAATTATACAAATATTATAACGTCCCCAATTTTTCCTTTTTTTCATTTAAGAATTATGTTTACGTTCAAAAACAGCCAGAATTGTTGTAAAATTCAGAAAAAAATAATAATCTGAGTCATACGTAGTGCTATACTGCCCTCTTGTGTTCAATATCAGGTAGGCCTATTGTGTATATTCCCACCGGTTAATCAACGTGTGACTCTGCTGGGACTTGGGAGCTTTTAAATCGCTTACTTAAAACCGAAAGTCAAAATACGGATGTCCGCACAAGACATTAATGGTGTGGAGTAGAGCGAGCATTTTAAATAAATTCCTATTAAGTAGGATTGAACTAAACAGAAAGAATGTTCACTCTGGTCTGCTGGTTCCTCGCTGGTGGATCATATGATTACTTTGTCATAATCTATGACAAAAATGCTATTATAAACTATATTAATAATAGATAATACACATTGCTCTTATTTTTAAAAAATACATTCATGAAAAACAAGATAACAAAAATCATAAAAAGATAAAGCCATGGCTGCTATAAATGTTTGAAATGCATAGGACAGATGTTTAATGACGCAGCAACATATAATTGAAAGGCAATTAATAATCTGTCATTACGTCACTGCATTATGATATTACGGCTCTAATACGGTGCAGCACAAAGCACTTATGTGCATCCCGAGCGGAGAATGTTGTGCTTGAAGCCACATGAAGTTACAGCGCATTGAGTCCGTATTGAAAAGTTCAAAGCACAAAGGAAATACATATTTATGAACAGTGTATTATACATTATCTATCTATGCAATAGTTTATTGAGCCTTTTCTTTTAAAGGTTTTAAATTTCAGTTACTGTGTGCGTGAAGAACAATTATAGTGCTCTGACTCTAGTGTTGTGATCTAACCGACAGCGTCTGACACCCGGTAGAAAGTAACACGATTAAGTTACAGCAATAAAGTCCAGCAAGAAAAAGTTTCTTCATTCGAAAATATAGACCTTTAGACCTTTATCTTAAAGACCCAGTATAATAGGATTAACATTGAATCATCTTGAAGATCGTTTCATCATTGACTGTAACCGAATGCGACGTGCTGTTTGAATGCTGAATGGAGAATGACTGACAGGCGCAGAGAGGGAAAAGTTTACGTGTTCTTGAATTTAATGACTTAAATATTAATTTCTATATCACATAATAGCTTCAGAACACTTATAATACAGTACACAAAAACTTTATGGTACTTTAGAAAGTTTTTGTGCCTTTGTGCCTTACATAGAATAGTATATGCACAATATGAATCAGCCTCGTCAAAGATGGCAGTGTCAGAGCCGATACCGATCCTGAGTATCTAATCGGCGCACTTCTTTTCAACAGTCAAATTGAAATTGAAATTGCTTGAAACTCAACAGATACATCACATTTATTAGCCAGTAGACGTGCAAAGTTTCAGAAACGGGCATGGTGCAAGGACTAAATAGCGCCACCTTTTGACAAAAGTGGGGTTGTTAGTTTTATCTACAGTTACAAAAATCGGTATATACATTGTACTCCTCAAGCCGGACAACTTTCTATTACATAGTCATTAGCTCGGACCAAGAGGAAGTCCGATATTTTGGTTTGAATATGGTGAGCCTCTCTCTGAGCCTACGTCCCTGTATGGCAAGCCCTTTTAACATTTAAAAGCTAAGTTTGCCTATCCGGAATTAACATTGTAGATATCAACAACGTCTTTCTGTCTAGTCGTAATTACATTTTGGATAGTTTGTATTATCATTTAAGATATCTGTAACATAATTTTGACTAGTCGAAATGACAGAGTATGGCAAGCCGTTTTAACATTTAATCATGAAAGGGCCAAAGCCTTCGGCACCGCCACCCGGGTGCCTTTAGGTAACTAAAGGAACCGGGGTTGCGGTGCCACCGGCTTGGGCCCGCCATCGCTGCTCGCAGCTATATTTTTTTTTTTTTTTTTCTTTTATTTTTCTAACGACTATTCGGGCACTTTTGGGGCCCTTAACATGCTCGAAAACTCTTGAAACTTTGCACACGGGTCAGAACCCGCGGCCATCAGGGCCGGGCTGAAGCTGGTACCCGGGCGTGGCAGGGGGGCTCGACAGCGCCCCCTGGAACGGGGTCCGAACACTTGGTCCATAAATCAAACACGCTTGCATGTAATAATATGAAACTCGGTACACATGTTGATCTCATCGTTTCATCTATACCTCGCGCTTTTACTTTTTACCCCAGCCCAACAGGAAGTCGGCTATTGAGGGTTGTTCGTAAAACACTCGCAATGGAATTTTTAATACTCCTCCTAGAGCTTTGATCCAAATTCGACGAAACTCGGTCAGCGTGAAGTCAAGACATTGAGGATGAAAGTTTGCGAGGGGATTTTTGATATCTGGAACGGTTTGGCCGTGGCGAGGAAACAAAATTATGGCGAGAAACGTGAAACAGGAAGTGTATCATAACTTCAGCACACATCAACCGATCTTGATGAAACTTCAGCAGTGTGTTCGCTGTAAGAGGACGATCACATGGATGTGACTATTGCGAGTCAAAGTTATAGCGCCACCAACTGGTAGCAGGAAGTGTGTCATTTTCAAAATGCTTTGATATCACCCTTTTATTTTTACCCGATTTGCTTCAAACTTCATCTGTATAATGTAAACATACGGCAGATGTAGACCTGTGAATGGATTCTTGATATCTTTGAAACTGTTGCCGTGGCAACGCATCAAACTTTACCATTCTTTTAGGATGCTTTTGAGACTCTTAGCATGCTTCAAATTGCATGAAACTCGACAGACACATCACATTTATTAGCCAGTAGACATGTGCAACGTTTCAGAAACGGGTGTGGTGAGGGCTCAGTAGCGCCACCTTTTGACAAAAGTGGGGTTGTTAGTTTTATCTACAGTTACAAAAATCAGTATGTATATTGTACTCCTCGAGCCGGACAACTTTCTAATTGACACTCATTAGCTAGGACCCACAGAAAGTCAGATATGTTTGTTTGAATGTAGAGAAAATCTCAGAATTTTGCAAGTCTCTCAGTGTCCCTCTGTGTGAGTGAGAGGAGGGGCGCCTGTCAGGTTAATTTTAACCCTTTATTTGCTGTGTGCAACTTCTCTGGCATTTTCGGGGGCCTTAACATCCTCTAAAACTCTTGAAACTTTGCACACGGGTCAGAACCCATGGCCATCAGGGCCGGGCTGAAGCTGGTAACCGGGCGTGGCAGGGCGGCTCGACAGCGCCCCCTGGACTGGGATTCGAAAATTTGTCCATAAATCAAACACACTTGCATGAATTAATATGAAACTCGGTACAATTAAAGATCACATCAGGCCAAACAACTTTCGTGCTCTAAGTTTTAAGAAGGAAGTTGGGAATTATGGGTTGTTTGAATAATTCTCCTAGGAGAAATACATCAAATTACAACGCATGTGTTTACCAATCACAACCAAACTCGGTGTGCATGAAGTCAAGACATTGAGGATGCTCAATTCCGGACGGATTTTTGATATCTCGAACGGTCTGGCCGTGACGAGGAAATGAATTTTATGACTAAAAAAGGACACATAAAGTGTGTTATAACTTTGCTCATTTTACCTACAGTTACAAAACTTTCCACGTATATTGTTCTCGTCAAGCCGATCAACTTTCCAATTTAAAGTCATTCGCTCTGAGCAACAGAAAGTCAGATATTGTAGTTTGAATGGATTTATTTCCCCTGCGATTCACTCTCTCTCTCTCTCTCTCTCTCTCTCTCTCTCTGTGTGTGGGTGTGTGTGTCTGTGTGGGGAGGGGAGGGCTGTTGTCTGTGTTTGTGTGTGTGTGCATGTGCGTGTGTTTGTGGGGGGAGGGGAGGGCTGTTGTCTGTGTTTATGTATGTTTGAACCACACAGTGTGGCTGGCTGCGATTTTTCCTATAAGTCCTTGTCTCTAAGTCCTTGTCTTTTTGCATAACAATTTTGTATTTTTTTTAAATGACAAAATAGGCATATAACCCCCATCTTTTAAATGTATAGTTTGCTTTAAATAAAAGTAAGATTGTATTTGTAATTGAAGCTGAATGAATTTAAAATTCTTGTGCTATATTTCAATATATTTGTTTTCCTTAAGATTTTAAAACACTAACTTCATTCTTTTCTGAATTACAAATATTTGTTTCTGTATAAAATAATACTCTGACTAAAAACACATTTGATGTTTCTTTTTGTATTTTTATTTACATGTATTTATGTATGTGTGTGTGTGTGTGTGTATAAAGTGCAGGTTTTTTTTAGATAAAGTAGAATTTCTATAACTATGTGTTGAACTGATAAATCACTCTTTTTTTTCTTTTTTTTTAACCTTTATTTATCCAGGTAAAATGTTTGAGAACCACTTCTCATTTACAAACATGACCTGGCCAAGAGGCTACAGGAAAAAATAAGAACATAATGTACAGCTGTACATAGTCAAACACATAACACTTAGAACAAGCAGCTAAATAAAAATAAAAAAGACAACAAAGAGGAAAAAGAAAACGAATAGAGTGCTTAAATAAGTGTGTAAATATGGTTCATGATTGTCAGCAGGAACAAGAGTCAACTATGTAATTTTCGAGGTTTTGCTTAAAGGTGGAGATTGGGATCAGAGATGTAAGTTTCAGGGTATTTTGTAGTATGTTCCAGTCGTGTACTGATGCAAAGCGGAAGGCATTATGTCCAAAGGTAGTAGAAGTAGGGGGGATACTAAATTTAATCAAATTACTTGATCTTGTGTGATAGGTGTTATGAGCGGCATGAAATAGGGATGACAAATAGAGAGGTGCCTTGCCCAGAATTGTCTTATATATGAAGAGAAACCAATGATGGAGCCGCCGGGTATGAAGGGAGGGCCAACCCACCAGTTTATACAGGTCGCAGTGATGAGTGTGATAGGGTGCATTAGTGGCAAAACGGATGGCTGAATGATGGATTGTGTCAAGTTTTTTTAGAGCTGTGTTTGGTGCCACTCTTGTGTGTGTTAAACACAATCTACTTAATACAGACAACTTCATTATAAAGATAAATAACAAATCCAAAAAAATATATGATTATAATCTATGACAAAAAAAGCCATTACAAACTATATTAGTGGTAAATACACATTGCTCTTTGTATTGTTGTAAAATACATTCATGAAAAACAAGATAACAAAAATCAAAAAGATAAATTATTTTAGATAGAGCCATGGCTGCTATAAAATTGAGACAACATGTTTTAAATGTATAGCAGAGATGTTAAATGAGGCAGCAACATACAAACTTTCTAGAACAACATGGACCTGGATAGCTGGTTTTTATGGAGTACAGTGAAGAGGAAGAGGGTGCAAATCAAACAGCTCATTCTCAGACTACACAGCAAACAGCTTAAGTTTTTAGTGCTTTGTTTGAGGTTTTTAGTGCTCTGTCCTATCTTTTATCAACACATAATAGATAGAACAGAACAAGAAAGGCAATTAATAATCTGTCATTGCATTATGATATGAAAGGCTCAGTACAGTGTGGCACAAAACGCTTATGCGCATCCCGAGTGGAGAATGATGCGCTTAAAGCCACATGGAGTTACAGCGCACAGCGCATCGAGTCCGCATTGATGCAAGCTCTACAATACACTTCTTTTCGACAGTCAAAGTGGGGGTTACGTTTTTGCACGTCATACAGAATAACCCTAAAGGCACCAAGGTGGCGGTGCCACCGGCTTTATATTAAATATAAATATAGCTGTGAGCAGCGATAAAGGGCCAAAGCCGGCGGTACGACCATCCCGGTGCCTTTAGGTAACTAAAGGCATCAGGGTTGCGGTGCCACCGGCTTGGGCCCGCAATCGCTGCTCGCAGCTATATTTATTATTATTATTATTATTATTATTTTTCTTACGACTATTCGGGCACTTTTGGGGCCCTTAACATGCTCGAAAACTCTTGAAACTTTGCACACGGGTCAGAACCCGCGGCCATCAGAGCCGGGCTGAAGATGGTACCCGGGCGTGGCAGGGGGGCTCGTCAGCGCCCCCTGGAATGGGGTCCGAACACTTGGTCCATAACTCAAACACGCTTGCATGTAATAATATGAAACTCGGTACGCATGTTGATCTCATCGTTTCATCTATACCTCGCGCTTTTACTTTTTACCCCAGCCCAACAGGAAGTTGGCTATTGAGGTTTGTTTGTAAAACGCTCGCAATGGTATTTGAAATACTCCTCCTAGAGCTTTGATCCAAATTCGACGATACTCGGTCAGCGTGAAGTGAAGACATTGAGGATGAAAGCTTGTGTGGGGATTTTTGATATCTCGAACGGTTTGGCCGTGGCGAGGAAACGAAATCATGGCGAGAAACGTGAAACAGGAAGTTTGTTATAACTTCAGCATACATTAACTGATCTTGATGAAACTTCAGCAGTATGTTCGCTGTAAGAGGACGATCACATGGATGTGACTATTGTGAGTCAAAGTTATAGCGCCACCAACTGGCAGCAGGAAGTGTGTCACTTTCAAAATGCTTTGATATCACCCTTTTATTTTTACCCGATTTGCTTCAAACTTCATATGTATAATGTAAACATACGGCAGATGTAGACCTGTGAATGGATTCTTGATATCTTTGAAACTGTTGCCGTGGCGACGCATCAAACTTTACCCTTCTTTTAGGATGCTTTTAGGATGCTTTTGAGACCCTTAGCATGCTTCAAAATGCATGAAACTCAACAGACACATCACATTTATTAGCCAGTAGACACGTGCAATGTTTCAGAAACGGGCGTGGTGAGGGCTCAGTAGCGCCACCTTTTGACAAAAGTAGGGTTGTTAGTTTTATCTACAGTTACAAAAATCGGTATGTATATTGTACTCCTCGAGCCGGACAACTTTCTAATTGACACTCATTAGCTAGGACCCACAGAAAGTCAGATATGTTTGTTTGAATGTGGTCTTGCTTAATCTGAGCCTACATCTCTGTCTTTGCCTGTCTGTGTATGTGTGTGTGTTTGTAGGGGGAGGGGTCTTAACCATTTCACTTCTGTGTGTATGGCCTGCATAAAAAATAAATGCCTTAAGCCTGGTATTTTTTTAAATAAGTTTTTTATTTTTTATAAGTAAAGGCATATAACCAGTTTAATTGTAGTGCATTAATAGTTTTATATAATTAGTTTATTAATTAAATTAACTTGGTCCATAAACTTGATCTGAAAATTTGGTCCATAAATCAAACACACTTGCATGTAATAATATGACTTGAGTGTTAATCACATCATGTTTTCAGTTTGAATATAAAATATATAAATTATGTAAAAAAAATAAAGTTGATCCAGCTGGAGCGCAGGCTGAGAATAGCGCTGTCATGACTGGATCACGAGATCATCAGTCATGCCCTCTCATACCTTACGCGCACACCACGCCCACTTACATCAGATCACATCAACATGTCAGCCGGAGGGATAACGAGGGTCGTCGTCGCTTTTGGATTCAAGAATTTCTTACAACAAGATGGCAAAAGAACAGCGCTTTGCAAGACATGCAACGTTAAGATCGCGGACAGTCAGATGACAACCTCCAATTTCGTCCGTCATTTGAAGAGCCATTCTGCCCACTGTGCCCAGTAAGTGCTTGTCAATTTGTTAATGTTATCTGGTTAGCTCGTTCGTAGTTAGCTAGCTAATGTAAGTTAAAGGAGAACTCCGGCGCAAAATTACACATTGTTACCTAGTCAACCGTTATCTGAGATTTGTTTTCATGACTGCCGAATGTAAATAGTTTTATCTATAAAAACAGTTTAGCCTATAAGTGACGTCCGACATTCTGCATATTGTGTTATTTTGTTAAGCCCCACTAAAGGCATAAAAAACTGTAAAGCACAATCAAGTTTTCACACTATATTCCAAGACTTCTAAAGTCATTCAATAGCTTAATGTGTGGTAAAATTAATATTTTAGTCTCTAAGTTAAAGTTAACGGAAAGTCATCTCGCCTCAGTCATTCTCCATGCATCAGCATTAGCGCGTCGCGTTCGGTTGCGACAGTAACACGACGACACTCTCTTCAAGATCAATGTTCCCAATATTATACTTTATTTGTAGATAAGGCATAAAGGTCTATGATTTGCATAAAATGACTATCTTGCTGGAGTGGAGTTTATTGCCCTTTAGAATACACTAAGCATTAGTGCTGCACGATTAATTATATCGCAGTCGTAATAGCGATCTCAAACCTATGCAATTATATAACGCAAAATGCCGCGATTTTATATGAAATAAACAAAGTAGGGCTATTAGCGCAGCATCTCTTCTTTTTTGTCATCCTTTGAGTTACAAGATCCCCCTCTTATTGGTTCAAATGCCTTTTCGCATTTTGCACGACAAGAAGTGAAAAGCTGCCTGTGAGTGCCCTAGATTAGATGATACGCATAATGCGCATGCACTGACCGTGTGCCAGCCCAGAATAAACAGTTCTCTTTCGAGCTTGAACGAACAATAGCACACACAATTATGCCAAAATGTGGTTTTGTCTAGTATCTTCATAACATAAAAGTCTATGGATGAAAAGAGTTGTGCTATGAGGCGCGTGTGAGATCCGCGTCTCGGCAACGGGTGCTCTTAAAGGGCCAGCAGCGAATAAAGCGTTCTTTCAGTAAAGTTAAAAGAACAAAGGGAAATTAGAAAATTACTCACTGATCTTGAGTAAAGAACTTTTGTAGCTTTAATAAGGATTATTATATATATAATTTATGATTCAGGCAGCGCAGACTGTTTGATAACTTTATTCAATTTCTGTACCTGTTAAGACAGGAAGGGCACAGGTAAATATGTTTTTTATTATGGGTTTATGTGGGGATTGTTTGAAGTTCACTTAATTTAAAAGCTGTTATATATATTTTTTAAGCGTAATAATTTTTTAAAAAGTTGATGGCTTTCAATTGATGGAATCACTGTAATGTTGGTTTGGTTGATGGTTTATTGATCATTATAGGTGTTATCAATCATTTATTGTTGTTGTTGTTTTTAGTTTGAGTTGAGAAATAAACATTAATCTGTGTGTGCATTTTACTTTAGAACCAAGCAAGTTGGACTCATGAAACCATTTTATTATATCGGAGTCGCAAATCGCAATTGCAATATTGGCTCAATAATGGCAATATGACATTTTCCCAAATCGTGCAGCCCTACTAAGCATAGATTATAGATACCATCCCTTCGCTATGTTCTTTTCAATGTGAAGCGTTGCGTGCTGTGACTTGGTGTTGCTTCAAGTGCATCATTCTGCACACGGGATACGCATGATTGCTTATAATACTTTGGGGAGACAAGGGGGCGTGGCCTAAGGGAATAGCACTCGTGATGTTAAGTGATGTTACCCCGCCATCGCTGATACAACCTTTAGCAGTCATGTTTTTGCTTCTTGAGAGAGAGAGAAAGTGTGTGTGTGTGTGTGTGTGTGTGTGAGCAATGGCGGTTCTAGGCGGGGGCCTGGGGGGGCCAGTGCCCCTGCGACAACAAGCTTGGAAATAGTGTGAAATATTTTTTTATAGTGTGTCACGCATTGAGCATGACAGTCACTCGTTTCAGTCTTTTGTCTCACACTCCCGTCACACATTGTATTTCTCATGCGGAAAAACTATTAATAATATATTTAATATACGCAATTTCTCTGGCCGCGCCGCTCTCACGTGAGAATCAAGCGCGTCTCGCCTGGAGTTCAGCAGTCGACCCTGCTACGCATCAGCCAATCAAAAAAAGAGAAGTGCTACTACATTGGTTGTTAGTTTTATCTACAGTTACAAAAATCGGTATATACATTGTACTCCTCAAGCCGTACAACTTTCTAATACATAGTCATTAGCTCGGACCAAGAGGAAGTCAGATATTTTGGTCTGAATATGGTGAGCCTCTCTCTGAGCCTACGTCCCTGTATGGCAAGCCCTTTTAACATTTAAAAGCTAAGTTTGCCTGTCCGGAATTAACATTGTAGATATCAACAACGTCTTTCTGTCTAGTCGTTACACTTTGGATAGTTTGTATTATCATTTAAGATATCTGTAACATAATTGTGACTAGTCGAAATGACAGAGTATGGCAAGCCGCTTTAACATTTAATCATGAAAGGGCCAAAGCCTTCGGCACCGCCACCCGGGTGCCTTTAGGTAACTAAAGGAACCGGGGTTGCGGTGCCTCCGGCTTGGGCCCGCCATCGCTGCTCGCAGCTATATTTTTTTATTGATTCTGCAGTGGGCACATTTTATTTTAATCTCTATAGATCTAAAATGAATGGATCCCAAAGTGGATGTGTCTTTTTCAGATCTCTCTCTCTCTCTCTCTGATCATAAGCGCAGTCGACTGCTTTAATATCAAAACATGTCCAGGAAGGCCAGACAGCAATATTCCATCTTCTTGTGATCTTATGTCCCGCTAAATCTAAACATTTGGTCACATAATAACTTAGTTCAATTTGGTAATCCAGGAATAATGTCCTTTTGGTTTGTACAGTGTAATATAATCTGTCGACTGCTCTGTTTTAATGGACTTTTTCTGTCAGGACCGGACGGAAAGAGAGAGAGAGAGTGAGACAGAGAGAGGTCTAATGGGAGACATGGCTCCGGTTTTACAGCGTCTCATTTGGCTACTAAAGACCTCTCACTCTCTCTCTCTCTCTCTCTCTCTCTCTCTCTCTCTGTCATACACACTCTTGCTGTTAATGCAGAAAGCAGACAGGCATTTCTGGACAGATTGGCAGAATAGCAGCACTTCACCCTGAGCTAAATCTGACTTTAGTGAATATCCAGACAGCACTCCGTGGAGTGTCAGAAACTAACAGACGCAGAGATTGCAGGGCAGACAATATTTGGTATGCACAACAGGGTTTGTGGCTGTCCTAATTTTGTATTGCATTTTGCGTGACAAACATTCCTCCATTTGCAGAGGAGAGATGCGCAGCATCTTTCTGAATGTTATTTCTCGACAGATTGTAGCCTAATTGACGTAAATTATCAAACTTTGGCATTTACAGAATTCACTGAATGCTAATAGTTAGATGGTCTGTTCCTACCTCCCATTTTACAGGAACTGTACTTGGTGTCCACTTGTGTTGAAAATCAACTTTTTATTTTTTATGTCTATGTGGTGTTTTTAAAGTTTTAAGTTAACACCATTTCTGAGTATATTTTCTCCTTAAAACTGCAGTGAACCAAAGACAGTCCCAAAAACGTGGGTTGAAATCGTTGATGTTTCTGACGTCACAAACTACCTACCAATCAGATCAACGTGCCAGTGGGCTTTAGCATATCATTAACAGCGATGCCAGATTATATTTTTCTGTTTGTGACGAACATGATGTTCTCAGTCACATGATTCACTGAGTCACATGATGTGTGGAGCACATGGCTTAAAAGAGTTGGAAGATGGCAGTTTGAGAAGACCTTGTGCAGTGGAAAGATGTGGGAAGTTAATCCCTACAAAAAACCCTGTGAGGTAAAAGGAACATTTTGTTGATTTGCCTTGGGATTTATGGTTCTTTTGGATGTCCCTGGATGTTCACAGAAACTACCAATGGTTCAAACATCAATGGAGGACTGATCATTTCGCTAACTGACTGACTGGACAAACCAACCAAGTATTGTTTTTTCTTTTCTCTTTTCTCATATTCTTATGTTGGATTTGCCAGTTGAGACTTTTTGGCATGAGACTTTGTGACTGTGGTTTAAAGTGCTGAGAACTCTTTTTCAACTGCACAGTGGACTGGTTGCTCAGTGCTGGCCTGAATGGACTCTGAAAGGTCTAAGTGCATGTACAAAAAAACTATGCTGAATTAAGAACTTGGTCAAGAGCTGTTAATGTGAACTGTGAAACCCTTAATGAGTTGAAAGGAAAATAATCTGACTTTAAATGAGCTGATCTGATTTTGTTTAAATACTTGTTGTGGTAAATGAACTAAATGAATCTCAGAATTGGGAATTGAGTATTTGAGTTGTTGGGATATTTTTCTTATAAATTGAAGAACTTTTGGTTTCTGATTTTGTTTTTGTTTTGTTTTTTGTTTGTTTTTTTCCATTTGTGAAACATTGTTTTTTCCTCACGGAATGTTATCTTGCGCAACAAAAACTAATAACAGTTTATATGAATTGAGCCTATTGCTGTTTGTTGTTAATTCTTCATCCACAAATTAAGGGTTCTACTTTATTTGTTTTTTAAATGTCTGAATCCTTTGTAAGGTTGACTGACTAAACAAAATATAGTAGGTTTGAAAAACCTGCTTGGCACCCTAGTCAATTAGGTCAATCCGTTCCATGCTGATATGAAAAATCAGGTAGATTTAGCAATATGGCGAATGTATGATGTTGTATATTACCTGGAAAAAGCTATCACGTTTCCTTTTACGATCTATTTTGGACTTTTGAACACGTTGGCCTTTACTTTTTGTTGCTATCTGCTATTATAGTTTTTCAAGATGGCGGAACAACATGGAAGCCTCCGTGGACTTAACCGTCCCATGGATATAAAGATAATAAATTCTTCATTTACGAGGATAAGTCAGATAATTGGCAGAGATGTTTGTACACCATTGACATATTTATGAATAAAAATATTGATTTTAAATAATAAAATACGTAAAAAGTACACATTGTCCCTTTAAATATCATGGTGACAGCAAATTGTTATTGAAAAGATTTAGACTGAAATTTATTTAGCACTTTATTTATTTAATAACAATACAACATGTTCGAAAAATCAAGGTTTAAGTGGTGGCAAATGTACCCAATTATACTCTATGATCAAATAAAGCAATAAGACGTGATTTTACAGTGTTCTTAGGGATGACGAGAAGACGGTCTGGTGCATTTAATCTGAATGAACAGGAGTCAAGTTCCCATGCAGCTACAATTAATGCTTCAAAGGACGAACGATTCATTGGATCTCTCAAATTTAAGTGGCACCAGATCTGGGAAACACATTCAGTATTTTCAGGAACTTTGAATCAAATGAAATATCCTGTAAATACCATTCCAAACGTGCTGTGCTTTAGACTATTCCCCTTTCCTTTACTCTCCAGTTTTTAAGGAGCAATTATTGGTGGCAGGTTCTACCCCACAGATCTGCTTCTCAGCTGTGTGGACCCTCATGTCCAGCTTTACAGAAGGGCACAATAATAATCATACTGAGTGAAGGAAAGAGGAGGAGAGAGTTCAGATTTGCAGTCAGAGAACTACAGTATTAAATACAGAACTTTATGTATGCATTTATTTATTTTCGCATTTATTGGATGACACTTTCTTATCCAAAGAGACTTATTAATGTACATATGTATGCATTTATTTATTTATACATTTATTTATGCATTTATACATTTGGGGGCACTTTTATCCAGAGACTCACATTGCATTCAAGGTAATTTATATATGCATTTATTTATGTATAATGAGTGTAAGAACAGGGTTCATTGCTTACTTTATTACATCAAATTGGTCCAAAACGATGTGTATTTAAATAAATTCCCTAACACTCATTAAGTATAAGTCATTCATGAAAATATGCATTTTTGCACTGCTATAAAGATGCATACGGCATTGTTTCCAATACAAATGCAGAACAGTGTGGCTAGTTAGTGATTCATGTCAGAATATTGTGTTGTATTGGGTACTAACTTACCAGTGATTCATGTTTTTTTATAGCAGTTTTGTGCACTGCAGTATCGATTTCTTTTCTGAACATGAATCATAAAACCCCACTACACAGAACCAATGACCCCTTATAGGAAATAGATGAATTGGTCAACTCAAAATAAATCGCATATGTCGGTATTACACAACGAATCAGTTTCATACTATTGTCGGAAATTTCTAAACAGAGTGTTCGAATGTGGTCTTGCGTGGGGAAACTCACGTCTGGTGTGATTTGTGTTGTGCTCTATCTAACCTTATTAGACTTGCCATCAAAAACCACCAGCAGTGTCTCAAAGTGCTTTTAATTACAGATGTGAGTCATAGCTATAATTCTCCATCCATAGGACCACATACAGACCCCCTGCGCTCGAGCGGTCCGTGTATTGTCAGTCAACAATGTCTGTCATTCGGCGAGTGAGGCAGAGAGCAATAGGGGAGCTCCATTAGATCCATTACGGCACAGTCAGAAGCCGTCAGGTTTTGTCATGTACGTGAATGTATTTTTTGTGCCATTCAGCTCCGCCCCCTGGGCTGTTGAATTGGTCTGATTGGCTCATTCCCTCTGTGGACTCTTGTTGTGCTGTGCTGAGTTTATGAGAGAGAAAAAGAGGTAATGCTAAGAGAATGCAAAGATGAATAGGCTAGTTTTTTTTATTAAAAATGAATAGGTCAGGTTGAAACCATGAGAAGACGATTAATTATACAGGGTAACCAAAAGTAAAGCTTTCATTAAGATGAGCTTTAGCTTGCGGATAACCTGCAGGATGGTATCACAGTGATAGGCTGATAAAATGGACAAGCAGATTTTTGAAATATATATCTAGTTGAGGCGTGAAACTCTAAGGTGCCTCTTTGTCATTTACCTGCAATCTGCAAGCAATCACATCACTACTGCAAGGCACAGACTGATTGGCTTCTGCTGACCCTGCAACCAATGAGATTGCTTGATCAACATTTAAATAGTCTGGTCCAGTGTTGTTGTAATCTAGTCCTGAAGCACGCTCTCAGAAACCCTCCACCTCCACCTGGCTAGATCTGCTATGTCTATTTATGAACCAGTAGTGTGTTTTACATGCTCACAGCAGTGTGTCTGTGTATCTATTGTCATTACCAGGTTTATACTTTCTCTGCAGATCCAACCCGCCAAGACCAAATACATTAAAGGATTAGTTCACTTTTGAAAAAACTTTTGCTGATAATTTACTCACCCCCATGTCATCCAAGATGTCCATGTCTTTCTTTCCTCAGTCGAAAAGAAATTTAGGTTTTTGATGAAAACATTCCAGGATTTTTCTCCATATAATGGACTTCATGGGAACCGGATGGTTCAATGTCCAAAAGACAGTTTACAACAGTTTCAGATGCAGCTTCAAATGTCTTCAAATGATATCAGACGATGAACAAGGGTCTTATCATGCGAAACGATCGGTTATTTCAAAACTTATTCCAAAAATGTAACTTTTCTAAGGACAAATGCTAGCCTTGCTCTATTCTGTGAGGCGCGTTTGTAACGTCACGTATTACGTAATTACGTTCAAAAGGTCACGGGCGACGTAGCCGGAAGTACAGAGTCAGTGTTTACAAGTTGAACGCATAGGTTGAACGTGCAAACTAACTCAAACACCGTTTACAAAAAAAGGAACTAAAAGGAAAAACAACGATGTCGGACGATTTTGATTCTGTACTTCCGGCTACGTCGCCCGTGACCTTTTGAACGTAATTACGTATTACGTGACGTTACAAACGCGCCTCAGAGAATAGAGCAAGGCTAGCATTTGTCCTTAGAAAAGTTACATTTTTGGAATAAGTTTTGAAATAACCGATCGTTTCGCATGATAAGACCCTTATTCATCGTCTGGTGTCGTTTAAAGACATTTGAAGCTGCATCTGAAACTGTTATTAACACTATCTTTTGGCCCTTGAACCATCCGGTTCCCATTGAAGTCCATTATATGGAGAAAAATCCTGGAATGTTTTCATCAAAAACCTAAATTTCTTTTCGACTGAGGAAAGAAAGACATGGACATCTTGGATGACATGGGGGTGAGTAAATTATCAGCAAAAGTTTTTTTCAAAAGTGAACTAATCCTTTAATATTGCCGTATTGAATAATATGATAAAACTACACTGACAGTTCGCTCTAAAAAACACTGGGTTAAAAACAACCCAATTTCGGTTGTTCTCAACCCAATGTCACAGTGTCTGGTTGTGTTCCCTTGTTTGTCACGAGGTCCTCGTTCTCACGGTGTCTTTCATATTTGACTACATTTCCCAGCATTCTGTCTGTCACTCATCAGTTCATTGGACTCAACTGTTTCCCATTACCTTGTTAGAGATTGTGTATAAATACCCTGTCTGTTTTAGTAGCGTTACGGATTCCTTAGTTTGTGTCACATCACGGTGTGTGTTTGTGCTAGTATCTGGTGTGTTTATTGTTTTGACGGCTTTATTTGGATTGACCCCTGCATGTTGGCAATGAGTTTGGATTACCCTTTAATTAAAGAAACTACTTCTCTTGGATTATCTGCTTCCCATGTGGTTTACGTGACACCCAAGGGCTGGGTAAATAATGACAGAACACATGTCGGGTTAATTTTACCTAGCAAATTGGGTTTTTTAATTAACAGAGCATAATGGGTTGATTTAACCCAGCATACAATGATGATTCATTTTTACTATGGTAGTGGGACTTTTTTACTTCATACATGAATTAATGTTTACGGATTAACCTAAATCCTCTTAACATAATTAAAAAAATACTCCACACAACCAATGGTTTGCATGATAATTCCTTTATTTTAGATCAAATTTTACATAGTTTTGAATACATACTGCTTACATTTAAACTTGTTAAACAAATATTAAAAGTGAAAATTAAACATTTAAGTAATTAAAGTGTAATCAATCAGTCTCTGTTGACCCATTTCCATTGTAACGGCGCTAGATTTCGGATGTTCAGCAGTCCATGCAGTTCTGGGATTTTTTTTTTTCTAAGTATTTATATTCTGTATTTTTTTTTTTTTTAAATCTTAAAATATTTAATGCATTGCATCAGACGTCTCCATCACGCGAAAAAAAACGACACGATACTCGTTTACGTGATTCAAAAAGCTCAACCCAGGATTTTGGGAGAAAAAAATAACCCAATATTCTGTGTTGTCATGATTGAAATGCTTTTGCTTTTGTGTACATCACAATTTTAAATATTATATAATTTATATTTAAATATTATAATTTATATTATATAATTTATATTTAAATTTGTATCCAAATATGCTTTGAACACAATGGTGTCCAAAAGTCTAAGAAAAATTAGAATGGTGTATTTATAAATGTGTGTGTGTATATATATATAGTAGCCGATCACTACTGTTGCTGTCATAGGGTCCAAACATTTTTTAATAAATATTTGTGGTTCAGTTCATTCTGCTTCACTTTGTGGTTGTCTTAAATTTCTCCACCGCAAATGATCCGATGTCATATTCGCTAAACCGTGAATGAATAAAATCAACCGGCTGTCTAATGTAAAGTGCAGAAACTGTTTATTCCAAGATTCATCAAAAGCAGTGGTTTCATTAAGAAGGCCCAAGCTCTTTAAAAGGTATTAAATGTAATCTAGCAGAGACCAGACTCAGCGTCTCAGTGTGATCGTGCCATTAATCTTGTTTCGGGCCTGCACTCCCTGCGATCTTTAAATATGCATTAAAAAGAATGGAGCCATTGAGCATATTTGGTGTATAAAAGATATTGGCTCGTCATTAAAAAGCCATGTTAGCCCTTTAAAGTGAGGAGAGGTGATTTCATGCTTGGGTGCGTCTGCCGTGCCAGCGCTGCCCACCCCGCGAGCTGCTGTCCTTGGCAGAGCCTCCCGCGTGCCACTGAAATAAGAGCTCTTCGCCGAGAGAGTAATGGAGCTGAAAGAGGAACGCAGGCTGGTGAAGAAAAGGAGAGGGTCAAAGGTCAGAATTTGGTGGTAGATTGAGGTCAAGTCCTCTAGGATTGACTCAGAATATGGATTTATCAATCTCTCCCTTTGTCTATACACTCATTTATTTATCTCTCTCCCTGTCTAAACACCTATCCATTTATATATACACTCACCGGCCACTTTATTAGGTACACCTGTCCAACTGCTCGTTAACACTTAATTTCTAAGCAGCCAATCACATGGCGGCAACTCAGTGCATTTAGGCATGTAGACATGGTCAAGACAATCTCCTGCAGTTCAAACCGAGCATCAGTATGGGGAAGAAAGGTGATTTGAGTGACTTTGAACGTGGCATGATTGTTGGTGCCAGAAGGGCTGGTCTGAGTATTTCAGAAACTGCTAATCTACTGGGATTTTCACACACAACCATCTCTAGGGTTTACAGAGAATGGTCCGAAAAAGAAAAAACATCCAGTGAGCGGCAGTTCTGTGGGCGGAAATGCCTTGTTGATGCCAGAGGTCAGAGGAGAATGGCCAGACTGGTTCGAGCTGATAGAAGGGCAACAGTGACTCAAATAACCACCCGTTACAACCAAGGTGGGCAGAAGAGCATCTCTGAACGCACAGTACGTCGAACTTTGAGGCAGATGGGCTACAGCAGCAGAAGACCACACCGGGTGCCACTCCTTTCAGCTAAGAACAGGAAACTGAGGCTACAATTTGCACAAGCTCATCGAAATTGGACAATAGAAGATTGGAAAAACGTTGCCTGGTCTGATGAGTCTCGATTTCTGCTGCGACATTCGGATGGTAGGGTCAGAATTTGGCGTCTACAACATGAAAGCATGGATCCATCCTGCCTTGTATCAACGGTTCAGGCTGGTGGTGGT